>NW_026731784.1:0-1474704 GCF_028476545.2 Physella acuta
GTATTCACCGCTTTTTAAGACATATATAATAAAATGATAAATGATGTTTGCTAGTATCAATATATTATATTGATAATTTAATTGCGTGCAAATATTGGCCCTTTTTGTTATAAAAGAAAAAAAAAATGAATGATATCAAAATATCATGAAGTTAATTTTTAAGTTATCGCCCTTAAAATGTTTTCGAAAAGACTAGACATTTGGAAACATTTATCTTTGTTGCAATATTACTTACGTATTTACTTAATATTGGGATATGTTCACTGAATGTAAAGCTGTATGATATTTATCGCGTTAGTAATCCACATGTTTAGATAACCTCTTATTCATACAATTAATTTTGAAGCGTTTTCTAACTAGTGCACCCGAATGTGAAAATATTATGTTTGAAAAGCATACGTCTTGTCATGCATAACTTGTGTTTTAGATATTACGTGTCTAACATGTGTGGTGTATGTGTCAAAGAATATTATTTGATTTGGCCAATGGTTTATTTAAACATTATAATAAAACACAACTCGTATTACAACATTTTAAGTCTGATTATTTTAAATAATGCATTAATTAGTAATTGGTTATTCTGTGGAGACAGGGTATACGCTAATATAGTTGTACAAATAGAACCTGACTGATACATGTATGTACACATGTAACCTGACTTATACAATATGTATGTACATATCGAACCTGGCTTATAAATGCATGTAAGATTAACACCTGGCTTGTAACTTTTTTGTTTTGATTTGGGTTGAGTAGTGTGAACTAATAACTATTAACTAATACATGCTATACATCACAATAATGCAAGCGATCACTCTACTATAAGCGATCGAATGTTCCTTAAAACAGTGATGTTTTCCCATTTCTTCTCTGAACTCTGTCAACATAGAGTGTATTAATTAATTTTTATTACAATTTATTAAAACATTTTTTTTAAACACGAAATAATCCCCCTTCCCCTTATCACACACCGTCACAAAATTACGGACCCCCCCCCCCCCCTTTCCTACTAAGAGTGTGACGTCATTTATGGACCTGAAATAATTTTCTTCTTAATCGGCGTATGACAAATTAAAAAAAAAAAACAACTCCTTTAGCATTTCGGTGTTTTACAAGTTAAACCAAATAAAAAAAAATAATAACGCAATTTAAACATTATACACATATTTTACAGATATACCATTACAAGTAATATTTTATACTGTATTGGTTAGAGTTCTAAATCATTAAAGATACTGTCTGGAACAAAATGTGTTGTTATTGTTTTTTTTTATTTAAATATATATCTGCCAAAGAGCCATTTTATTCTATGGGAAACATTACAAGGGAGACAACACAAAGGAAATTACTGACGTATCAGTTTTAGTTCATTTTAGAAAGATATATTTAAAAAAAATATTGGCCACTGTATGAATTTTCTGACAAAGCTACTTAAAGGTTTAAGAAATATTAAAAATTAGGTTTTACGCTAATATGAATTTAAACTGTCTCAGGTTATAAAATTTGAAAACATAGACTTTAATGTATACATTTTTCTAAGACAAGCAATTTATTCAGCATTACCATCAGTAGATTCTTGTCCTTCGTGCAAACTAAAATATATTAACAACGAGAAAAATGGCCCCAACAATAATAGATTAATGTAAGCTATAATTCTAACGAGCCGACCCACTGCGTATCATACGCCGCCATTTAGTTGTTTTTTCTACTTTTCAGTAATTTATAATTTGTGAAATCGACAGTACCAATGCTGCCATTGAAAATATTTGCTTAAAAACACTAACCCCCCCCCCCCCCCCCCTCACGTGAAAGCAGCCTCCTCTTAGTTACCTCCTCTAAGTTTAAAATCGTTTTCAAACTAAATTATCTGCCCCTAATAGCCGTCACCAAGCCCGCCTCTATGATTTTAAAATGTAAACAGAGTGAACACCGCTCACCAGATCATGTGGGGGTGGGGTGGGGGTGGTAGTGATAGTGATAGAGAGGAAGAGAGGGGACTGCAAAGGCGCGCTTGCAGCTTGTTTTCTAACTGATCCCAGAAGAGAATTATATATATACGAGCCGGCCCGCGGCTTAACATACGCCGCTATTTAGTTGTTTCTAATTTTCAATAATTCATAATTTGTGAATTCGACAGTACCAACGCTGACACTGAAAATATTTCTTTAAAACACTATAAGTAGCTCGTTAAGGACCATAACCCCCCCCCCCTTTCCTTCCCTCCCCCCTCCTCCCCCCCCCCCCCCTTCGTTTAAAATCGTTGGCTCTGCTTGTAAACATTTAGAGTGAACACAGCTCACTAAAACCATGTAGGGGTGGGGAGGTAGGGAGAGCGTTTGCAGCTTGTTTTCTAACGGCTCGAAGAAGAGAATTATATATATAGATAGATACGAGCCGACCCGCAGCGTATCATACGCCGCTATTTAGTTGTTTTATTTTCTACTTTTCAGTAATTCATAATTTGTAAATTCGACAGTACCAATGCTGCCACTGAAAATATTTGCTTTAAAACACTAACCCCACCCCCCCACCTTTCCCCTAACCCCGATACTACACCCCCCCCCCCCCCCCGTGAAAGCAGCCTCCTCTTAGTTATTTCTTAGTTACCTCCTGTAAGTTTAAAATCGAACTAAATTATCTGCCCATAATAGAAACCCGGCTGTACGGCTCTACGATTTGTAAACATTTAGCATTGTAAAAATTTAGAGTGAACACCGCTCACCAGACATTGTTGGGGTGGGGTGGGGGGGTGGTAGTGATAGTGGTAGAGAGAAAGAGAGGGGACTGCAAGGAGGCGCTTGCAGCTTGTTTTCTAACTGATCCCAGAAGAGAATTATATATATAGATAGATTCTCAGCCAATAACCCCATAATTCCCAGTTTTTAATGAGCCACTGTTGAATAGTTATTCAAATCGTCAGATAAATACAATACGAAAGTAATTTTGATAAGATGTGGAAGTCATAATTACTAAGTTATATAATGTTTATCTTTCAGATCAGACTGACCATCTCTTAGCGCTTGGTCAGCTGACCATCACACGTGACAGGTCAATGGGGGTTATTGTTTTATAACTAGTGTTTAATATATGTACTAACGTTAAAAAAGTATTTCATAATCGACCACTATATAACATGTACAGTAAAATAAACCAGAATTAATCACTTGTCTTTGAAAAATGCATATATTCAAGTCGCAGTTTTCTTATTTTATACCGTAATAGATTTTATAATGTTAATTACTTTTCGTGCTTCATTATTTTAATATTTTCTAAAAAAAAGTAACTTTTAAAATGTATTTGTAATTTGCTATTTTTTTTTTAAATTTATGATTTTTAAATTTAATAAAATAAATAGCTCTGTTTGTTTAATTGACTTATCTCCCTTAACGTGTTCATCGACATTAGAAATGGCAATATTAATATATATTTAAAGCTTAAAAAAGACATTAGAAGATTAGAACACACTGTAGAGAGTCAACAGTATTAGAAACTGTAAGAAAATCACGGCGCCCCACGTTTTTCAGCGCTTATAGTAGAGTGATCGCTTGCATTATTGTAATGTATAGCATTCATTTTCTACTTTTTAGTTCAATCAGAAAACGTGTGTTTTTTAAAACTTTTTTAATCATAATTATTTCTTGTTTTCGTCTGCTGAGTGGTACAATATTCTAGAGAACCGATGCACCAGCGAGTTGTATACGGGTGTCACGTAAGAGCTCAGCACACAGACACAAAGAAATATTTAGGCGGAGATCGTAAGGGCCTGGATATGTTCAGCTGTCTAATACATCCCTCAAACTGGCCGACATACTCCTAAAATAAAAACATCACGTGATCAAGGTAATCTAAAATAAAAACATCACGTGATACAGGAGTCCTAAAATGAAAATATCACGTGATCAAGGTGTCCTAAAATAAAAATATATCGTGATAAAGGTGTCCTAAAATAAAAATATCATGCGATAATTATGTCCTAAAATAAAAAATATCACGCGATAATTATGTCCTAAAATAAAAATATCACGTGATAAAGTAGTTATAAAATAAAAATATCACGTGATGAAGGTGTCCTAAAATAAAAGTATTACGCTATAAATGTGTCCTAAAATAAAAATATCATTTCATAACCATGTAATATAATAAATATATCATGTACAAAATGTCCTAAAATAAAAATATCAAGTGAAAAAGAGTCCTTAAATAAAAATATCACGCGATAATTATGTCCTAAAATAAAAATATCACGTCATAAAGTAGTTATAAAATAAAAATATCACGTGATGAAGGTGTCCTAAAATAAAAGTATTACGCTATAAAGGTGTCCTAAAATAAAAATATCATTTCATAACCATGTAATATAATAAATATATCACGTACAAAATGTCCTAAAATAAAAATATCAAGTGAAAAAAAGTCCTTAAATAAAAATATCACGTGAAAAATTTCCAAAAATAAAAATATCAGGTGATAAAGTTCTAAAATAAAAACATCACGTAAAAAACGTGAGATCTTAAGGGCATGTATACGTTGAACTGTCTTATACATCCTTGAAATTGGCCGCCATTGTTCTAAAAAAGAATTACATGTGAACACCGTTGGCCAATAAACTGTTCTAAATCTTGAGCACCACAAAACATTGACAAACTAGAGTTACTTACCTGTAGCTGCGGGATGTGGTGTTCATCATGTTGCCAGTAGCCTCCCATTTCTAGCGTTGATACATGCGAACAGCTGACCCCTACATGCCTAGGTAAATGTGCGTATCCATCAATCCCCACTATACTTTGAGTAAAGGGGCTATTGAATTGTACCTACAGGAAAATGACATAAAAAACCTACATGTTAGCAATTGGAAGAGGGTATTCTTCGGTATTATAATCAGAGGCGTAGCCAGGGGGGGGGGGGGTGCGGACCGCACCAGGTGACACTATTTAGGGGGTGACAACAAGGCAAAAAATAGTAAAATATATAGAGAAAAATATGACGGGGGGGGGGGTGCAAATCGAAAGTTCAAGGGAGGGGGAGGGGGGTGCAAATCAAAATCTAAAACTTTGTCCCCGGGAAGAGTCGCTACGCCTCTGAGGGGGTGACACCATTAAGTGCCGCACCGGGTACCATCCGACCTCGCTACGCCACTGATTATAATATCAATGGATTTCTAGTGTAGTAGGACTTCTGTGTTCGGTATTATTATATCAATTGATTTCTAGTGTGGTTGATATTTATCTCAGTATCTTGTATTCAAGTTTCAGCCAACTACTATTTGGTTGTCAAACTTTGTGTTGTATGGATATCTACTAAATTGTGCTTTTTTGCGCTGGTTGCTTATACTTCAGGTAGCTGTAAGCAAAGTGGGGATGTGTGAATCCTGGTGCTGGAGAAATTCTGGAGCTTTAGGATCAATGTAATTTAAGAAATCTTGGAAATGTCTTTGTGTTGTTGGAGTCTTGGAGCTGTTGAAAGTTGGGAGTCGTACGTCTTGAAGAGCCAGCTTCAAGATGTATTACAGTTGTAGCCGTAGCAGACAGACCGCTATAGCTGTTGAGGCTTTCAGCCGATTTGGAACTGATAGAGTTGAAGCTGAAAGTGTCTTGAATATTTAAGAAAAGTATAACTTTCTAGTTTTCAAAGACATCATAATTTATCTCTCCCACACACATTGACACACACCAGTTTATCTCTCCCCCACATTGACACACACCAGTTTATCTCTCCCCCACATTGACAGACAGCAGTTTATCTCTCCCCCACAAATTGACACACACCAGTTTATCTCTCCCCCACACATTGACACACACCAGTTAATCTCTCCCCCACAGATTGACACACACCAGTTTATCTCTCCCCCACACATTGACACACACCAGTTTATCTCTCCCCCACACATTGACACACACCAGATTATCTCTCCCCCACATTGACACACACCAGTTTATCTCTCCCCCACATTGACACACACCAGTTTATCTCTCCCCCACATTGACACACACCAGTTTATCTCTCCCCCACACATTAACACACACCAATGTATCTCTCTTCCCCTCACATTGACACACACAAGTGTATCTCTCTCCCCCACAATGACACACACAAGTGTGTCTCTCCCCCACATTGACACACACACCAGTTTATCTCTCCCCCACACATCGACACACACCAGTTTATCTCTCCCCCCACATTGACACACACAAGTGTGTCTCTCTCCCCCACACATTGACACACACCAGTGTGTCTCTCTCCCCCTCACATTGACACACACAAGTGTGTCTCTCTCCCCCTCACATTGACACACACAAGTGTGTCTCTCTCCCCCACACATTGACTCACACACCACATACCGCGTATCTTATTGTGTGCCATTCTGTGTCATTCAATTTCTGTTTCAATACTTTAGTCGGAACATAGATTTCAACGTCTTTAGCTGGACAGAAAACCTTGTAGTAAATAAATCCATTTTTGAGATAGATGGCGATCATTTCCTTCTTATGACCTTTCACTTTTCCATACATTAGAATGCCTCTTGGTGAACTTGTCTTGAATTCAAACTCAACTTCAAAACTGGTGATGTAAATTAATTATTTAAAAAAAAAACCTACATAAATGACGTCACACTCGTAGGGGGAGGGGGGGGGGGTCCGTGATCTTGTGATGGTGTGTGATGAGGGGAAAGGGGGGGGGGGGGGTTCCGATGGTGTGACGACATACTTTTTGCATTACAAAAAACATTGTTAGAAAACAAATTTTAGCCGTTATTTCGTGTTTTAGAAATCTTGTTAAAAGAATTGATTAAATACTCTGTTGACAAGTTCAGACAAGATTTTGGAAAAATATTTTGAGGGGGGGAGTTGTTGTAGGCTGAGGTGTGACGTCATTTTAGGGGGGGGGGTGGAGGGACAATGTGTGACGATAGGGAGGGGAGAGGTAAAAATCGTCCTTAGGGGTCGGCGTGGTCGAGTCGGTAAAGCTCAAGGTTGCTAAACCGAAAAGTCTCGAGTTCGAACCTTCGGGCAGATGAGGCTCGTTAGCTGGGGACAGCCACTCTTCTAGGAGAGACAACTCCAAAATCAAACAACTGCTGCGTTGTAGTTTGTTCTTGATTGGATAAAGGCTATGAAAGCTAATCCAAAAAAAAAGCAGGCTGAATTCGGAGTAAATAGCCTGAATGGCGCATAACCAGTTGACACGTATACTTGTGTTGGAGGGGGATCCCTTCCAACAATACAATTAAGAAAGAAGAAAAAGAAGTCCAAACAAGCGTGACGTCATATATGGATGACCCCAAAATAGAAATCAGAAACATTAAATGAAACCCGGTTATAGTAATGCTATAATAGAAACGGTGTAGGTCTCAACAAAATGCTTTCTTATGTGTCGTGTCGTGTAGTATCGTGTCGTGTCGTGTAGCGTCGTGTCGTGTCGTGTCGTGTCGTATCGTATCGTGTCGCGTCGTGTCATGTTGTACGTACATCGTTGAGCTTGATTGCGATCTATCCCAGACGTCGATTTGGGTGCGGCTGTCATTGTGAGCTTCAATACGTACACCCTTGTTGCCTAGCACATCGACAGATTCTCCCTGGAATACCAGACACATAGTTAGGCAAGCAGAAGGACTTGAGTATTTCGTATAGGCCTACTCTACAATAGAAAAGTAAAACATTCTGCGGAATCCACTCAACGTTTACAAGTAAACAAGGCAATAAGCTGCGAAATGGTTTTTTTTCGGACAAACGGCCTTCGGACAAGTGTCCATTCGGGCATTTGTCGCATTCGGGCAAGTGTCTATTCGGGCATTTGTCGCATTCGGGCAAGTGTCCATTCCGATATTTGTCGCATTCGGGCAAGTGTTCATTCGGGCATTTGTCGCATTCGGGCAAGTGTCCATTCGGGCATTTGTCGCATTCGGGCAAGTGTCCATTCCGATATTTGTCGCATTCGGGCAAGTGTCTTTCGGGAAAACGCCCGGCTCCCGTCACAACAGCTAAGGATGCTGTCAGAAAACCACTAGCTCATTGCCAACCATAATATCCCAGTATCACGTCTATGTATATCAATATGATTTAATGTGTTATAGTATCAGATGTACATAGCGTATTTTCACCAACAACATATATTTAAAGAGCTAGGGCGTCAACTTGCCGGTACCGCTCACATTGTTATTAAATGAATAAAATACGCTTTTTTTATTAAACAGATAAAAACCTTTAGACCCGTTATACATTACGCTACAGAGCCTGACATGATTTTGTCCCGCTGCCATATGTACAATGTAAGCCAACCAGAGCATATGAAACATTCTCTCCATCACTAAAGTCTACACGACCTTGTAGCACTGAAGGGAAATAAAAAGTTGGATGGGCGGCAATAAAAGGAGTTTTTTTTATCGTCTTGTCTGGATATTCGTCTCTAAAAGAAATGTCTACGTCCATGTTTTTATATGGCTGGTAGGTTTAAAATATTTTGTTTGAAGAAGATGGGAGGGGGGAGGGGGCAGCGATGGTTGAAATCTGGAACAGTCGTTGTGTGTTGGAAGTTTGAAGTGGTGATGCAGAAGGAGGGGGTGGGGGGGGGGGGTGAATGTACCAGTCATTTCTGGTGAGGGTGATGGAACAGTGTCTTGGTGGGGAGGCGGGGATTAAGTAATGCCTACTTGTGTAGGTATTTAAATTATTATTATACAAAAGTTATTTGGTTATGAACAGTTATATATATATATATATATATATATATATATATATATATATATATATATATATATATATATATATATATATATATATATATATATATATATATATATATATATATATATATATATATATGTATATATATATATATATATGTATATATATATATATATATATATATATATATATATATATATATATATATATATATATATATATATATATATATATATATATATATGTATATATATATATATATATATGTATATATATATATATATATATATATATATATATATATATATATATATATATATATATATATATATATATATATATATATATATATATATATATATATAAATGAGAACCGGTTGGGAGTGGATAGTGATTGTTATGTTAATGTATATGCCATAACCCTAACCCAGGATATCGCAACGTGCGATTCTAGAAGCTTTGCAAATTGACCTTTTAAATGTAGACTTTAGCCTGATGTAGTTCTTAGGAGACGAGGATTGTACATTTCATGTGAGTTTCACCTGACTGACGGAATCTTGCAAACACTTTATTATTTCAGCGAATATAAATACTCATGAACATTTTTCTGTTTTAAATGCAACCTCTCCATTATGTGTGTGTGTGTGTTCAATGTTGTATCAAAATTGTTATTTTAAGCGTGCACTGCTTTATAATAGTTTTAGTGTACTTGCTTTACAATTGTCTACGTGTACTAAATTTATAATTATAAGCGTGTACTAACTTTATAATTATCAGCGTGTACTAACTTTATAATTATCATGGCGTACTTACTTTATAATTTTCAGCGTGTACTAACTTTATAATTATCAGGGTGTACTTACTTTATAATTATCAGCGTTACTAACTTTATAATTATCAGCGTGTACTAACTTTATAATTATCAGCGTGTACTAAATTTATAACTGTTTTCGTGTACCTGCTTTCTAACTGCACCCTGAGCACACCTGACCTAACAGGTGCAAGTCAAGGAAATGTGTATGTAACGATTGGCATAAAGTAGCATGATGTGGTTTAGATAATCTAAACAAAATCTCATACCTGTGACAAAAAACAATGAGATTTGTAAGACACAATAGAAGAAGGAGAACTGAGCTATGTGATCTTATCAGCTGTGAAAAATAGAATGTGACATCGTTTTTTTTTATTAGTAATATAAGAATTAGAACATTTAATTAAAAAATGTAGCATCTTTTTCTCTTGTTATAGAAAATTTAATTTAAAAACTATAGCATCAGCTAATATAACTTTAAATTATAATTAAGAAAAGAATAATTCGACTATTTCATTTAAAACATACGTGTTTCGCAGTTGCCAAAATGTAAATATTGACCTTCTAAAATTAATAGTGAACACTGAGGTTTTAGCAGCTTAACGTAGAAGATTCCTTTTGGCTGTCTTTGGTTTATTTGTATCTGGGTAGTTCACCCACGATAACAAAGCAAACATAATGAACACCAGATTGTAATTAAAAATACGTTGATAAATCGATGGGGAATTTACACCCCAACATATGGAGAATAAAAGAAAATTATAAACGTATTTTATAAAGTGCAGATGTTACCTACAAAGCGATGCACATATTGACGAAGTGTATATTATTATATGATACATATTGGTTGCGAACAAGATACACACACAAATAGTGTAGATGGTACTGATAGGTAGAGAAGGTGACATATATAGACAGTGTAGGCAATACAAATATAATGTTAAGGTGACACATATGGACAGTGTAGGCAATACTGATAGGGAGTGAAGGTGACACACATAGACAGTGTAGGCAATACTGATAGGGAGTGAAGGTGACACATATAGACATATAGAAAACATCAAAAATATTTTCACAAGCGCTTCCAGGTATAGTGGTATTTTTTGAATGCAGTTAATTACTTGTCTTAGAAGATTGTATACAATTAAGTCACTGTTTCCAATTTTTTAAAAATTTAGATGACTTTTAGTGTAAATTAAAATTAAAAATTTTTTTTTAAATTTTCTCCAAACAGAAATGTTGATTTTGTTTTTTTAGTACTATGCTTATTCTTTTGAACTGTAATTTTAAATTAAGTAAACTCTTAAAGTTGTAAGTTTTTTGTATGCTTTGTCTCCCTTTCATTTATTTATTTTATTTTAAAATAAGAAAGTGCAATAGTTATTAAAAATATTTATTTTAATTCAAACAAAAAAAAAAAATCCCCTAGAATTAATGTAATATAATGGTTAACTTGAATCAATGCAGTCATTGTAAAACTTCACGTTCTATATAGAACGTTAAGACAATGGTTTGTTTTTATTTCAGTCGAACACATCCCAAAGCAAATATAACATGCTATTTTAGTATCTTCTCTGGAGTTTGTCGTAAGCCCATTAAGTAGAAAATTATTTTTTTTACTGTGATTAAAATAAAAAAAAACAAACAACAAAAAACACATAAAATAACGGAATGAAGCAACAATTAAAACTTTTTTTAAACTCCCCTTTTATTGAAATAAACATGTATTGTGTGGTCAGCAATGTGTTATATCAAAATATAACTATTATAAATGTACGAGCTGACCCGCGGCGTATCGTACGGCGCTATTTAGTTTTTTATTTTTACTTTTCACTACATCATAGTTAGTGAATTCGACACTTCCATCGCCCCCCCCCCCCCCAAAGTTAAAGCAGCCGTCCGTGACAACAGTATACAGACAACAATGAAAAGATCAAGCAGAACTTCTTACCTCTCCTTGGTTTCAAATAGTTTAAAAGCTAAATTATCTGCCCCCAATAGCCGTTACTAATTTGACAGGTAACAGGTTTGTACAGTCATTGTGTTTTTCTTTGTGATGTAATAAACTGCTTCAATTTCCTACATATTTACAATAGTAAAACATACTTCTGGCATAAAATTTACTTTAAAATAAGACATCACTTTTCAGTGCAATAATAAAAATAAACCTGAACATTTAAAGGTTTAGTAAGATGGTGATCTAATTTTCTGGGGAGAAAATAAAAAAATAAAAAAAATAAAGGGATTTTTTTCCGGGGGGTTATGTTGATGGGTATGGCCTTTTAACTAGAGCGACTATTTACACAGGTAGAAGGATCATTTTAATGATTTACTGATATTGATATTTACTGATGTTGGATCACTCGAAAAGAATATTAAATAACTGTTTAACTGGAGCGTTAAATAGGTTTTAAACAACCAAACAAACCAAACAATCAAACAAACCAAACAACCAAACAAACCAAACAATCAAACAAACAAAACAATGAAAGAAACTAAACAATAAAACAAACCAAACAACCAAACAACCAAACAAACCAAACAATCAAACAAAACAAACAATCAAACAAACAAAACAATGAAAGAAACTAAACAATAAAACAAACCAAACAACCAAACAAACCAAACAATCAAACAAACCAAACAACCAAACAAACCAAACAAACCAAACAAACCAAACAAACCAAACAAACCAAACAAACCAAACAAACCAAACAAACCAAACAAACCAAACGAACCTAACAAACCAAACAAACCAAACAATCAAACAAACCAAACAACCAAACAAACCAAACAAACCAAACAAACCAAACAAACCAAACAAACCAAACAAACCAAACAAACCAAACAAACCAAACAAACCAAACAAACCAAACAAACCAAACAAACCAAACAAACCAAACAAACCAAACAAACCAAACAAACCAAACAAACCAAACAAACCAAACAAACCAAACAAACCAAACAAACCAAACAAACCAAACAAACCAAACAAACCAAACAAACCAAACAAACCAAACAAACCAAACCAAACCAAACAAACCAAACAAACCAAACAAACCAAACAAACCAAACAAACCAAACAAACCAAACAAACCAAACAAACCAAACAAACCAAACAAACCAAACAAACCAAACAAACCAAACAAACCAAACAAACCAAACAAACCAAACAAACCAAACAAACCAAACAAACCAAACAAACCAAACAAACCAAACAACCAAACAACCAAGCAATCAAACAATCAAACAAACCAAGCAATAAAACAAACCAAACAAACCAAACAAACCAAACCAAACAATCAAACAAACCAAACAATCAAACAAACCAAACAATCAAACAAACCAAACAAACCAAACAAACCAAACAAACCAAACAAACCAAACAAACCAAACAAACCAAACAAACCAAACAAACCAAACAAACCAAACAAACCAAACAAACCAAACAAACCAAACAAACCAAACAAACCAAACAAACCAAACAAACCAAACAAACCAAACAAACCAAACAAACCAAACAAACCAAACAAACCAAACAAACCAAACAAACCAAACAAACCAAACAACCAAACAACCAAGCAATCAAACAATCGAACAAACCAAGCAATCAAACAAACCAAACAAACCAAACAAACCAAACAACCAAACAAACCAAACAAACCAAACAAACCAGACAATCAAACAAACCAAACAATCAAACAAACCAAACAATCAAACAAACCAAACACACAAGCATTCAGTCAAGTTACTACCGTAATATATTATTAAATAAACAAAAAAGTAACTATATGAGAATTGCTATGTGTGTATGTAATTGTTATTTCTTTCTGACATGTACTTTCATTCATTGAGAATTTTTTATTTAAACAATACATAATTTCTCTAAGATTTTACACCTGACATTTTTTAAAGAATTAAATAAAATCTGAAATAAATAAATTTTGTATTAAAAGAACATAATGCCATTGCCATGGATACTGTGTAGAGTAAAATCAGAAACTTATATGTTCTGTTTTGTGAATCGTACTTTGTTTTGCATCATTATAATGAAAAGTGAAGTGTATGAACGTAGACGAAATGAAACAGGTTGTTGAAATTTGATACATACCGTTAGACAAAAGGTAACACGATTCTTCTTAGTCAAGGTTATTATGTAAAATCTTCCTCACTATTTGTCGCAGCCTGACAGAACATTTTTGTATTAGTGTGAGAGGATTCTTTTTGTTCATCCTCAGCATCACTTTGTGTTATTTCTAAATCATGACCTTTCCAATAATCATCCGTAGTAAAGTTTCCAGTTTTTCTAGACTTTGATGTGGCTGGATTTGGGTTGAGTGATATGGACACATAATTCTTACTTAATAAAATTTGGCAATTAAAAAATAGGCTAAAATTTTAAAAATCGTTACAGTTTTTTTATTTATACAAAATATGTTTAAAAACAATAAAACGTAAAAAAGGGGGAAGTACTTTTAAATAAATATAATATTTCTCCGTATTTTAACAAAAGTAATATGTTATACTAAATTTGTTATGACGATAAATCTTCCAAAAAATAACAGACTCTTCAATGTCTAGATCATGTGGTAAAGTGATAGTTTTATAACTAAAAAAAATTAAAGGACCTAATTACTACATTCAAAGTAACAAACCTGAATGGTCTAACACTACCTACATTTCAACTGTCCTACATAGTCTACTGGTCAACTGTGACTGAACTAAAATGTCTGACTGCTACACGTTCTACTGACCAACTCTACAACTGACCGCTACACGCTCTATTGACCAACTCTACAACTGACCGCTACACGCTCTACTGACCAACTCTACAACTGACCGCTACACGCTCTACTGACCAACTCTACAACTGACCGCTACATCCTCTACTGACCAACTCTACAACTGACCGATACATCCTCTACTGACCAACTCTACAACTGACCGCTACACCCTCTACTGACCAACTCTACAACTGACCGATACATCCTCTACTGACCAACTCTACAACTGACCGCTACACCCTCTACTGACCAACTCTACAACTGACCGCTACACCCTCTACTGACCAACTCTACAACTGACCGCTACACCATCGGTCTCCAACTGCTAACAGTACCACACGCTTCAGTGGTCATCTGACCGTCTCACGTGACCAGTAATTCTATTGCTCTACCTGACTACTCTATGCTCTGTTTCTCCTTTCTTCTGCTTGACCTCATAACTATTTATACGTCTGAACTGAAATCAGCAATGTAACTACGAGAATCCAAATAAATGTGGTATATAGGGTCATTGATTCTATGTAACATTTGTATTGCAAATGTGTGTCACAAGACACTAGTTTGTGTCAAATGACAATGTGTCTCATTGTGTAGCACTTGTAGCCAACATTTAAACTTAAAGGAACTGCAATGGTATGGTGCAACTTTAGCCACTAGTATTGGCTTATACATCATGCTATAGACTCCTTTGGCAGTATCACAGATAATCACCAACATGGCAATACATAGGAGACTAAATCCAATACAATTCATAATTCGATAATAAGCATCACTATCTAAAATGGGTGGTGGAATAACATAAAACATGTACAAGTACAGTTGAGTGAGAGGAGGGTTATGGAGGCAAAAATATTGAAATGTGGGGTGATATATGTGAGGATTCTGGTTCAATGATTTGTGTCTTAACAATGTTTATAGGTTGTGTGATTGCTGAGTATAGGGTAGGGGTGGGCAGGCGTGAAGCAAGCGACGTGCCTGTGGAGTACAACGTCCGGACGTCGTAAGTTCATCTCAAGTTTACAAAAGCCGTGTTGAGTTGGAGTAAACAATGTAAGATATTACATTGACAGCAGAGAATATATGGCAACATTTGAGGGGAAAAGCAATTTCACGCTAGATGTGAGATTGGTAGAGTCATAATGAGATCATAGAAGCAGGTAGAGGGTCATGGGGGTATAGGGGATGAGAGTCTGAAATAGTTCGTTTACTTTATTTTCTTATATTTTTAATATAGTATTGCAACACATGGGTGGGGTCATGGAACAAATAAGATGCAGATAAGGTGGCTATGGGATATGGGAGTCCTGAGGTTTGAGGGCGGGGAAAGTGTGCTTTTTTTAAAGTACTTAACAGAGAGAAAAAAATCGAAAACCCTGCTCAGCGTTAGTTAATTTGAATTTGTCGCATCTTTTAAAAACAAGTATAACATATATGCACTGTTTTTCTTAGCATTATTAACAATCTTCTTATACTAAAGACGCAATGTTTCAAACATATGCTATATAGAAACAGCAGCGTATTTAGTTATTTTTGCCAACAGTATTGTACTTTATTTTTGTTTTGACTAAGGAAATACCTTGTAAGTTACTTCCCTTAACCTAGTACATACAACAAAATGGTAAGTGATACAAACACTTGTTTTAATAGACATCCATAATACATTATTAACAACTAAATGATTCAACGATGTAATCACGCATTTACATCGTAGCTGTGTTTTATGTGATTTTGTAGCTGCAAAACATTTATTTGATTCACACTATAGACGACGATTTAAGGTGTCTCATTTTTGTTCAAATTTATTTCAGTAAGAGTTATCATTCCATATCAATCAACCCGATTCAACACAATCAATTTATAAGCCAGGTTCTATTTTTACAACTTTTGTGGCCCATAACCTCTGTCCACGGAATAACAAATTACTGATTAACACATTCTTTAAAATATTTAGGTTAAAATGTTGAAAAAAGATATTTGTATATGTATAATGTTTAAATAAATAATTGCCCAAATAAAAAAATATTGTTATAAAAATACCACAATTTTTAAAATACTAAACTAATATTAGCTAATTTTTTTTTTTTTTTTTTTTTTTTTTTTTTTTTTTTTTTTTTTTTTTTTTTGGATATTGTGTTTAAAATATTTAAGGGATTGAACTTTGAATGACGTTCTAAAATCCTGAACGAAAAACAAGTGAAACATAGGCTCGACTTTTCTTTATTAAAATTGTAAAAAAAGGATATTTTATAATATGTGTAACATTTTATAAAAGCTTAGTTTGTTTGCGGTGTATAGACAAATTGTTTATGGATAATATAGTTGGCTTTATATTCAATATTAAAAATATGATTTTATATGTGTAACACAATGTATGCAGTCTACCAACAATATATCAATACAATAGCCTTACACTATTGAACAAAACACAACACTGTATTAATTATATTTGCACCTTACTGCAGAAAAAATGTGACGGAGTTGTCGAACGGTTGTTTGTATGGCTTCTAACACGTCAAATCTGAATGTTCAGTTCAACCAGTAACTGACTCAATGCGAGATAAAAACTTTTGTCACGGTTTATTGCTCACCATAGAATTCGTGTAGACCACACACATCATAGTTATGTTTAGAACACGGAGTTCTGATCACACAAAACAAACCCTGGTAAAATTGTTTGGTTCAGATTTTTATAAACAACCACCTTAGCTTAGATGAAGCCGCTGACAAAGAGGCTGATAATTGTTGCATTGTGCCCGATAATCCTAATTACGCCACATTGTGTCGTTCTAACTTTGGCCTGTTAGAGTATGGTAGTCTAGAAACAGGTTATGTGTCTCTCACTTTTGTCTGTTATAGTATGGTAGTCTAGCGGCAGGTTATGTCTCTCTCACTTTGGTCTGTTAGAAAATGATAATCTAGTGAGAGCCCATGAACATGCCATAACCTTAAAAAATTGAAGTAACAACGTATAAAGAATATTGTTTGTCATTTCACTTTAAATATTTCAACTTTTATTTATTTTGGAAAAAATATGTAATTATTTTTTTTGTATTTTTTCGGTGGAGTGGGTTAATGGAACTGTATCTAATGGTTAATGGTCTAAGTGTTGGATGTGTTTCTTGTATCTCAGCTCACACCCTGAGTGGTATAAGTGTTAGATGTGTTTCTTGTATCTCAGCTCACACCCTGAGTGGTCTAAGTGTTGCATGTGTTTCTTGTATCTCAGCTCACACCCTGGGTGGTCTAAGTGTTGGATGTGTTTCTTGTATCTCAACTCACACCCTGAGTGGTCTAAGTGTTGGATGTGTTTCTTGTATCTCACCTCACACTTTGAGTGGTCTAAGTGTTGGATGTGTTTCTTGTATCTCAGCTCACACCCTGAGTGGTCTAAGTGTTGGATGTGTTTCTTGTATCTCAGCTCACACCCTGAGTGGTCTAAGTGTTGGATGTGTTTCTTGTATCTCAGCTCACACCCTGAGTGGTCTAAGTGTTGGATGTGTTTCTTGTATCTCAGCTCACACCCTGAGTGGTCTAAGTGTTGGATGTGTTTCTTGTATCTCAGCTCACATCCTGAGTGGTCTAAGTGTTGGATGTGTTTCTTGTATCTCAGCTCACACCCTGAGTGGTCTAAGTGTTGGATGTGTTTCTTGTATCTCAGCTCACATCCTGAGTGGTCTAAGTGTTGGATGTGTTTCTTGTATCTCAGCTCACACCCTGAGTGGTCTAAGTGTTGGATGTGTTTCTTGTATCTCAGCTCACACACTGAGTGGTCTAAGTGTTGGATGTGTTTCTTGTATCTCAGCTCACACCCTGAGTGGTCTAAGTGTTGGATGTGTTTCTTGTATCTCAGCTCACACCCTGAGTGGTCTAAGTGTTGGATGTGTTTCTTGTATCTCAGCTCACACCCTGAGTGGTCTAAGTGTTGGATGTGTTTCTTGTATCTCAGCTCACACCCTGAGTGGTCTAAGTGTTGGCTAGTGCGCATGTCATGGTAGAATGTTTACAAGTAAAACTAGAGACCTAGAGATTGTGTACGTCTCTTATTAAACAAGATTTCCGTTCATAATGTTACATCAGTGTAATCTCATCAGGACTGTGTTGATCTACAAATATAATATTCAAACCATTGGTAATCCGAAATCACATAGATCTAGATCTAGTCATGGGCTGGAGTAAATTGATAGATTATAGAAACTCTAGATATTTAGATTTAATAATTTGTTAAGGTTATGTGTCGAGTGTAGACAACAGGTTATGTGTCGAGTGTAGACAACATGTTATGTGTCGAGTGTAGACAACAGGTTATGTGTCGAGTGTAGACAACAGGTTATGTGTCGAGTGTAGACAACAGGTTATGTGTCGAGTGTAGACAACAGGTTATGTGTCGAGTGTAGACAACAGGTTATGTGTCGAGTGTAGACAACATGTTATGTGTCGAGTGTGAATTTCTATGTATTTTTGTAATAAATGTGGTAGTCTACCTAATATGTCATACTAAATAACAAATAAATGTAATTTTTACATGTAGTTTTATTTTGGGCTTTAATGGGTTAATCAGCTTTTGATACAATATAGTGTTTATGCTTACACCTGTTGTTATAACATTACTTGTCGTTGTTACATGAAACGGATGATTTTAGATACTGATGTCTGATAATAAAATAGGTGTGTTGGGTTGTTAGTAATATTATAATCTCGACTAATTTTATGGTTTGAAATTAGGGTTAGGCGTATGGTAGGACTACATTTGGGGTTAGGGTTAGTGACAGGGTTAGCATTGACATTAGCCAGCCATGTGTGTATTTAGTTAACTACCAGTAAACTAATACCCCTTTTTTAAAGAAGATTCTATTATCGGACACTGGTTAAATTTTCCCCCATGACACTATGTTCGCATCAACTACAACATATGTATTCGGCTTTCTATAACTCGGACGACACGCTATGTGTAGGCCTATATTTAACTTCAGTCTGTCAGAATATATTAGTCTTATAACAACATTTAGGATTTGCTAATAATAGATGTAGACTGGCTGATCTTCAGATTTCAGCAAAAGTAACGTATACTTATATAAGTAGATCAAGACCCGATAGCAATGTAATGTAAGATAATTTTGGATATAATTATATGTTAACTTCATTAAAAAAATAGCAAGCTGGCCGACTTGGATTATATAACATCAACATTCAGTGGCGTAGCGAGGTCGGGTGTCACCCGGTGCGGCACTTAATGGTGTCACCCCCCCAGAGGTATAGAGACCCTTTCACCAGATGATGAGCTACCCGTTACACGTTTTTTTTAACTTCCCTAGACATGGGTAGCTACACGGGTGAATGTATGGCTAACGTTGTGTACAACTACCTTTATAATGTGGAGAAAATATATTTTAGTAAGTGTTGGATGATATTGCTGCATTTGCCACTATTCTCTACATGATGACCAAGGATTTTAATACAATTTAATTTGCTAAAATTATCATAAACTGAAAATCCTAAACTCAAAAGATCAAAAGTTGTTGATTTAAAAAAAAATGGTTATAAACAACAACTGTGGTTTAAATTATATAATGAGCTACTTCGGTGCATCGGTATTGTTCAGTAAAATAAATGAATAAATACGATTTAATTATGTTTTTTTTTTATTTGTTTAAAAGTCAAAGTCTTGAAACAAGAAGATTTAATTTTTTTTTAATGCTGTTCTTTTCCACTTTCGGGCAATTACAAAATGTAAGAACAAACAAAAAAAGTATATGAAATTAAGTACTCAACACATATTGCACTCAATATTTCACTAAACGTTGGAGCTATCTTCATTTATCAAAATTCAGAAAGTCAATATTTTGTAAACAAAAATCGTATTTTTAGATATATTATAAAGGATAAAATACGGTGTATGTTTGGTTGCATGTTTGTCTGTCAGTGAATCTGAATTAGATTAAATATTGTCACTTTAAATTAATTTCTATTTGATGACTGTGTTCAAACTTTACTGGTACTTGCATAACTGACAGTATCATTTAGTACAGTTGAAAAAAAAATGTGTACGTCCAAAAAAATGTATTTCCCATCAAACAAAAATGTTTCCCCAATACATGGATCTAAAAATTACATATGATAGAAAGAAGATATTCTTTAAAGCGATACGATAAAGAGCTAATAACGTCAATTGAACCGACCTGATTGGTTGTCCTTGATAGATGTATAACGCTTTGCCACAGTTTCAGTAATTAATTTATTCATAATTTTTTTAAAGATATACATAAGAAAAAAGATAAATGAAGTTTGCTATTATCAATATATTATTTTGATAATTTAATTGTGCGCAATTATTGGCCTTTTTTGTTATAAAAGAAAAACAAATGAATGATATCAAAATATGATGAGGTTAGTTTTTAAGTAATCGCCCTTAAAATGTTGAAAAGACTAGACATTTGGAAACATTTTTCTATTTATAGCGAGGGGCGCCGACCTTAGGGGGCGCCAAAATGGGTTAGCAAAATAAATTGAAAGTTGAGGGGGGTGCAAATCGAAAGCTTGAGGGGGGGGGGATGCAAAATCGAAAGTTTGAGGGGGAGGGGGTTGAAATCGAAAAGTATTAACTTAATCTTGGGATACTTTCACTGAATGTAACACTGTATGATATTTATCACGTTGTAATCTACGTCATTTCTACTGTTATTTCAAATTTGAAATCCTACAAGTACCTGGCTAGGGTCGCGGAAAGTTATAGTAGCTTGCCATTTTCCTTACAAACTCTCTTAGAAAGTTGATAAAATATTACATTAATACAAATGTTGATCGTTAATAACACATCAAACGAGTACAGCGAATGATACTTTTAAAGGGAAGAATAAAAAAACAATAAAAATAAATCAAGAGTTTTTATATTTATACTTTGAAGTTTAAAATAATGTATTTATTCTGTGTTTTTTTTTTCAAGTCTGTGTTTTACTTTCAGTTTGTAGTGCTAAAAATAAACATGACCTACAATTAGTCACTTTATTAAAGTGTTAATTAATGGCGCATAAAGGTACACAATACATGATATTGAATGAGTTAATTAGGTGTAATGTTTAAGTGGTGTATTAAGTTTTTGTGGACGTTAGCTTCAGAGGTGGGAGGTTGATTTGGTTGTTGACATGTGACACGTGTGGACTGGGTGAGGACTGAGGGGGTGGGGGTAGCAGTGTAATATTTTAAATATTTTCGGTCGCCATACATGGTAGGATAACCTTTTATTTGATATAATACAATTAATTTTGAAGCGTCTAATAACTAGCGTACCCGAATGTAACAATATTATGTTTTAAATGCATACGTCTTGTCATGCATAACTTGTGTTTTAAATATTACGAGTCTACCATGTGTGGTGTATGTGTCAAAGAATATTATTTGATTTGGCCAATGGTTTATTTAAACATTATAATAAAACACAATTCGTATTACAACATTTTAAGCCCGATTATTTTAAATAATGTATTAGTTAGTAATAGGTTATTCTGTGGAGACGGTATACGCTAATATAGTTGAACACATTGAACCTGGCTTATACAATATGTATATACAAATCGAACCTGGCTTATAAATGCATGTAAAATTAACACCTGGCTTATAACTTGTTTTGTTTTGATTTGGGTTGAGTGGTGTGGACTAATAACTATTACTGAAATACATTTGAAAATTTAAAAACTAAATAATTTTGTAGCTGCAAAATTACCTAAAACACAGCTACCATGTAAATGTTGTAATTACATTGTTGAATCATTTTATTGTGTTAATAATGTATAAAAAATGTGCAAGTATTTAACAAATGTTTTTTATCACTTCCCATTTTGCTTTAAAAACGTGTTAAGGGATATAACTTTTATGAATAATTCCTTTAGTAAATAAAACCAACAACAGTCAAAACTAATTAACACTATTTGCTTTTTTTCATATATATATTAAATGTGTTATAACTTGTTGTTATAAACAAATATTAATATTTTTTCAGGATATCTAAAAAATATATATAATTGACTCATAATTTAAAATGTTTAACGGTATTAATATGTTTTAAAATTTAGTAATTGAAAGAAATCTTCGATGAATATGTTTCAATTATTTACCATTTTGGCTTGGTACTTTTGCAATTATAATTGAAAATAATGTCTTCTTCCATCCGAAGTAACAAACCTGCATGAGATGTGGCAGATGAAGTAGAGATCAACTGTTTCTTGAGATAACACATTATTAGATGATCTGACATATACCAGATTAAGGTGTCTATCATATCATCTTAATCTAAATTAATCTAGCTGAAACGTAAAAATGAATTATATATGTAAACCTAGTCTGTTGTTTGTAATTTTAAAGCTTTATATAAATTAACCAAGCAGTAATTAAAATGCATTTAATCTGACCAATCAGCAAACAGAAAGTTGGGCACTAAATAAAATCACTAGCAATAATATAAAGCTTATTAACACGAAGACATATGATTGTAGAGACAGTGGGAGCTTATCCCCAGTGATAGCCCGGGCTATAACAACATATTTACAACAACAAAAATTTAAAAAAATATATACATACATAAATTTAGAAGTCATTTAATTAAAGTGAATATGTTTCCTAAAAATATGCTGATAAGATTGAAAACATTACATAAATCAAATATCTACTTAAAACATACGCGATACAATTGTTTTAGTCGACTGTGTACATTTGTAAAACAAAATCGCTATAGATTTGTTTTACAGTACATAAAGACAATAAAACACAGTTAATGAATGTGAACATTTTTTTTTTTCAAAAATCTTTAACTGTACCAAACTCTTCAAAATGTTCACCTTCGGTATACAGTTGTAGTCTGTAGAATAGTTTGACAATCAAATAGAAGTATAGAGAACATATACACAACCAGAGTTTCTTCCAGGCATCTCTTAGGGGGGGGGGGGGGGCGAAGCCCCCCCCCCCCCCCCCCCCCCCCGAAAATTTTTTACCGCCCCCCCGAACGAAATGAAATTTATATAATTTATATAGAAAATGTATACTTTTAACAGTGTCCGCCCCCCCGAAGAAAGTCTACCGCCCCCCCCCCCCCGAAAATTTCAAGTGCCCCCCCCCCCCCGGAGAAAAAAGTCTGGAAGAAACACTGTACACAACCCATTCTACATACAGCTTTTAGATAGGTATACAAGTCACTCATGTAGGATACATTTAACATAATTATTGTGAATTGAGCCTTTTATGTAAAATACTTATGTTACATTTTAGTCTATTATAGTAAAATAAACGTTTATTTATGTTTATAATTAAAGTATTAAATCATAGATACCTTAATATTTACTTAGCTTTTACCATTTCTTGTTCAGATACAATAACAGGGAGATAACACACTGATTTGAATAAACTAAATGTTTAATTTAATGTTAAAAAAAAATGTAAAATATATACTATGTATTAAAATAGTGATGAAATATATTGTTTAGTTTTGTTTTAATTAATTTGTATTATGATTTTACAAAATATATGTAATTGTTTTAATAACGTTATTAAAATGTTAATAAAAGCAGTGCACTTTTTAAATACTGGTTTCCAACAGATGCGAAAAATTAAGATTAGGCAATGTTCAGCCCAATGTGAACATGTTCCATCTTTTAAGACAGTTAAGTACTTATATATTTAAAAAAAAAACAAAAAAAAAAAACACACACCTTCCCCGCCCTAAAACCTCAGGGCCCCCATACCCCATATCTGCATCCCATTTGTTACATGACCCCACCCCTGTGTTGTAATACCGTATTAAAAATAATAAAAAAAAAAAAGAAAACGAAAGAACAATGTCAGACCCTCATCTCCTATACTCACATGACCCTCTCCCTGCTTCTATGATATCATTACAACTCCACCCATCCCACCACTAGCGTCCAATTTTTTTTTTCCGTCAAAGGTTGCCCTTTATTATCTGCTGTCAATGTAATATCTTAAATTGTTTACTCCAACTCAACACGGCTTTTGTAAACTTGAGATTAACTTACGACGTCCGGACGTTGTACTCCACATGCACGTCGCTTGCTTCACGCCTGCCCACCCCTACCCCATACTCAGAAATCACACAACCTATAAACATTGTTAAGACACAAATAATTGAACCAGAACCCTCACATACCCCACCCCCTATTGTAATGTTTTTTTCCCCCATAACCCTCCTCTCACCCAACTCTGAATTTTTCACCAGCACACATTTATATTTATTACCTCCCTGTATACTAATTGTAAATAAATTTTGTTAAAGATAGTCTAAACAATATTTCTATTTATTTATACATTTGAAAACCCATTTCAATATATTTTTTTTTCAATACGTCCATTTGAAAAATACTTCGGTTCCATTACATGATTGAAATTATGTAAAATATATTGATGTTGGGGTATACTTGTTTTTAATTGCAAATAAAAGTATTTACACAATTCCATGAACAGAAAAACATAAAATAAAAATAAACACATTAATATGTATTGAATATTTTTACTAATTTTAGGAACCGACCCACGCTTTTCTTTATAGTTATTTAAATATTAGTACCTTATTATATTTATTTTCTACTTTGTTTTTTATACATTAGTATATAGAAGCTTGTTATTGAATCGTTTGTCTGCATTTTTTTATGTGCTTTATTTTTTTATTTTTTATTTACAATTTTAGTTACATGACTAACAACTATTGCGCACCTAATAAACATGATAACCCTCGTATAATAGTGCGCAATAGTTGGATAAGGCTACCTACTAATTTGAAATTTGATAAAAACAAAATTCATAAAATATTAATTGTGTACTCCATTAAGTAAAATATTCATGTCTTGATCCAAATACTAACTTTGAAACTTAATGACAGACCGACGACAAACTGACGACAGAATGACGATAGACTGACGACAGACTACGACAAAGTGACGACAGACTGACGACAGAACGACGACAAACTGACGACAGACTGACGACAGACTGACGACAGACTACGACAAAGTGACGACAGACTGACGACAGACAGACGACAGACCGACGACAAACTGACGACAGACTGACGACAGACTGACGACAGACTGACGACAGACTGACGACAGACTACGACAGAATGACGACAGACATACGATAGACTGACGCCAGACTACGACAAAGTGACGACAGACAGACAACAGACCGACGACAGACTGACGACAGACAGACTGGACGAGGTGGCATATTAAATAAAAGCTTGTAAAAAGGCTGCTTCTTAACCTGAGCTAATTTTCTTCTCAAAGGACTTGATCGAACCCCGTTTGCAGGAATAAAATACAATAAAAATAACATGATTTTAAAGTTATACATAACATTCACTTCCGATGGCCAGGTATTCAACTATCACACACGTTTCACTCCAAATATAATTCACCAAATACAGTCTGTTGCGAATTAGTTAATCATAAGTAATTTTTAAAGTGGTCTAACAAGTTTTTGTGGACGTTAGCATCAGATGTGCGGGATGGTGTTGGTTGATGACACGTGACACGTGTGGACTGGGTGAGGACTGAGCGGGGGAGGGGGTTGTAACATTTTAATTGTTTTAGATCGCCATTACTGGTTGGATGACCTCTTAATAGATTTAATACAATCAATTGAGATGCGTCTTATAATTTGCAAATATTGTTCTCGAATATATCAACAAGTTTTAATTATATACGCCGTGTCATGAATTACTAGTACTTATCATTTCCTTCTTGTGTCTTATAATGTATTATGTGTCTGTCGTGTGTCATTCATATGTGGTGTATATGACAAGCACTGCCCTAGGGGGGGTGGGTTATTGGCTGAGAATTAGAACTATAGCTAATACGAATGTATTATTGTTTTTTTTTTGTTTTTTTTTTTGTTTTTTCTTTTTTTTTTGTTTTTTTTCGCCTCAGACACGTATTTTATAGCGTCAGTTGTGTGTTCGCTTTAGTATTACAATTTTCATCATCGGCTTGTGAGGACTGATACAGATTTGCAATAGTTATATTTCTTTCTTACTTGTAGCCTGCTTTCATTCATTTAAGATGGTTTACTTATACATAGATCTAATACAAAACGTCAAAATATAAAGAAAAAATTAAAATTAAAAACCAACCTGAAACTGAAAATGCAAATGTGTAATTAAATGATGATTCGAGGGATTTTTTTTTTCTCGGCGTGCGTGGTGGGCTGAGGGGACGGGGGACGGGGGGGGGGGGGGAATTTGGGTTTTTAAGTAGAGCTGAAAAAAAATTGGGATTACCGAGAATTAAAATTATACAAATTTTAAGCAATCGGAAAAGTTATGTTATTACAATGAGATACATCAAATCAAACATTCTTCCCTTTCAAACATCTATATCTATACAGTCCTCAAACATTTTTTTTATTAATTCAATTGTTTTAAACATTTAAATCAGTAATAATAATATATTTGATACATTTTACACAGTATCAAAGACATGAACAATGAGCATCAATTGCATATATAATAATCAAAGGGAAATTGTTTTCCGACCATGGAAATATAGCAGACAACCCTTATTAAAATGAATAAATTACTTGTCCTTGAAAAATGTATACATTAAAGTCTCTGTTGTTTTAAATTTTATAACCCGAAAGATTTTAAATGCATATTAGAGTGACTACTAATTTTTAATATTTTCTGAAACCTATACATAGTTTTGTCTCATAAGTCACACTTTGACTTTTATTTTAAATATATCATTCTAAAATTTACTAAAACCGACAGCTCAGTAGTTTGTTTTGCCTTGTCTCCCTTGTAATTTTTTCCCATATAAAAAATGGCAAAGGTTTTTGGCAGATATGTATTTAAATTTAAAAAAAAACACACATATTTTGTTCCAGACAGTATCTTTACTGATTTAGAACTCTAATCAATGCAGTATTAAATATTTATTGTAATTGTATAACTGCAAAATATGTGTATAACGTTTAAATTGCGTTGTGTTATTGATAAGAAAATTCAGTTGCACTCTTCATGAATAGAGGAAATTATGTACATGTCTTGTTAGGAGATTTGTGTCCGGCTCTATACTAATTCTTAGTCGTACATAAATCTTAAGATTGAATCTTTTTCTTTTTTTTCCGACTTGAGGGTGTTTAAGTTGTCTCTCAATTTTGTTCTGTAATAATTTTTCCTATTTTAAGCAAGGGAAATAAAGTTGCTGCTTAACCTGAGCTAATTTTCTTCTCAATGGACTTAAGACAAATTCCCTATTTCCCCGAATGCCTTTTGCCTGAAGGTAGTTTTTTTTTCCATTTGACCAAATGCGACAAACTTCCACTTTAATTGAACTAAAAAAAATAATTAATTAAGCAATTTTAACGTTATACATATCATGTACAGTTTTACCATGACATTAAATTTGTCATACTCTATTGGTTAGAGTTTTCATTCAGCAAAGATACTATCTGAAACAATAGGTAGTTATAAACAATTAAAATACATATTTGCCAATACATTTTGCCTTGTCTTATTTAAAAAAATAAAAAAAAATAAAGGGAGACAAAGCAAATAAAATTATAGAGCAATCAGTTTTAATATATTTAAAAACAGATACTTTTTTGAGAAAAATGTCTTGATAGAATTTAGAAACAACTTTACAAAATAATTGTAGGAAGAAAAAAAGCATTACTTACGCAATTATTTATTAAAACTATCTCTCGTTATAAAATTAGAAAACAGTGACTTGAATGAATACATTTTTCTAAGACAAGCGATTAAATCAAATGTATCATTGTTCCCGTCTTTGTACCATAACGCTATTATGTTTTCTACATACGTGTAAGCATATAGATCAGGGGTCGGCAACCTGCGGCTCGCGAGCCGCATGCGGCTCCTTTGATATCAAGATGCGGCTCTCCAGCTCCTTGAACAAATACTAATAATCTTAATAAATTAATAAAATATTTGAAATAAAAAAAATGTTAGTGGCTCTTTAAAACCAGGGAAATTTTGAAAATTGTAACTTTTGGCTCTTCCGCTTCAAAAGGTTGCCGACCCCTGATATAGATAATTGAAAACAATGATGGAGAAGCATGGAGCAGGCGATGAGCTGTCTAATAACAAAACAGTTTAAAAAAATCTTCCATGAAATTCCTAGAGGAAAACCAAAATCAGGTCGCATGTGGAAAGAAGTTAGAACCCAGAGATCTTCTGTCATTAAACAGGTGAAAGCTATGAAAACGACATGGGAACAGAAAATGGAAATCAGGAATGAAAAAAAAAGGTTAAAGGAGATACAGGAACAATTGAAGACAGAAAAAGATAAAGAAAAATAGCTTCGGAGACAGAGAATGGAGGCAAACAAGAAGCGCAAGTTAGAGAACCAAAGAAAAGCAGAAATAGTGCAGCCTATAAAAAACACAGCAAAGATAAAGAAAATGAAGAAGAAACATTTGAGGACAATTGAAGTCAGGTGATGGTTAAATATCAACAATGTTTAGGTAAAAGTAATAAAGTTGTTTTGTTGTAAATAAATAAACTGAAATAAAAGAAAAAGTTTAAGCATATAGCTTTTTACAATGAATTCTTTCTAAATTTCAACATGGCACGTAAGACAAAATAACCAGCTGAAGCACCAAAGGCTAAGGAAGTTAAATAAGAGGAGAATAGACTGCACTACCTCCCAAAGTTGATGCATGAGTAGTCAAAGCTAAAGAAAAAGCGCTAAAAGCAAAGAAGACAGTTGTTCGCGGTAAACATGACAAAAGATACCGCAAAATAAGGACATTTGTACATTTCCGTCGTCCAAAAACCCTTAAGCTGCCCATGGCTCCCAAATATGCACGCAAGAGTGTGAACAAGAGTAATAAATGCGATCAGAATGTATTGATTAAGTACCCTCTGACCACTGAGTTTGCCATGAAAAAAATTGAAGACAACCATACCCTTGTATTGACGCCACGCGTGCTAACATGCCCATGATTAAGATGGCTGTCAAGAAATTGTACGATATTAAAGTATCAAAAGATAATACATTAATTAGGCCATATTGTGAAAAGAAAGCCTATGTGAATTCGACTCCAGATTATGATGCCTTAGATGTTGCCAATAAGATTGTAATAATCTCCTTGTAATCATCTAAAGTGGAGTATAACTTAATAAAAAAAAAATTATCAATGATAACATTTACCGTAGCATAGACAAACTGACAAACTGGAAAAGTGCGTATTTTCACTGCCTGCGCATACACACAGCCGCCCTAATGGAAAAAAAAAATAATTCGAGACGAACTTTCAGTCGCGGTCATGTACAAACTTAGTTGAAGGCGGGGTTTTCTGAATGTCTGGCGGGCGGCGGGCCACACAAAACTATGTGGCGGGCCGCATGTGGCCACTGGACACACTTTGCCCACCCCTGTTCTAAGCTATAGATCTAATTCTCAGCCAATAACCCCCAATGGACAAGCAGGCACAGTATGATAGCACTGGAACTAACAGACTGGTCACGTGTGACGGGCAGCTGACCATTGGTCAAGGTTAGCGCATCTGTGAAAAAGAAAACGATCGTGAGACCTTCTCATCTGGCCCGTGGAGACCCTTTTTCTCACAAAAATAAAATGTTGTTTGGAGGTGGCTACATTTTACAAACAATTTGAAAATGTAGTTTTGAGAGCAAAGACGTGTTGCAGACAAGGGTAAAAACAATGTGATTCAAATCAGCAAATTAATGCTAGTTTCGCCATTTTGCAATTGCAATGGATGAATCTCGCAACAGCTGTTCCACCTTTCAACTTCTTAGTTCATTAGAGGTGAACATAACACAAGAGCTGGCTTCCTTACATAGCATGTGTGGCGCTGTTATCGGAAATTGTATATTCAATGAGTTAAAAAAAAAACATTTGCTGATTATAACTTGACTAACTTTAGTAATCTGACTGTTGATGGAGGAAAGTAAATGAGTGGCATAAAGAAAGGCTTGGTTGGACAAGCCGATGTCCATGCACTGTGTTATTCACCTGCAAGCCTTGTGTGCTTAAGGCAGAATGCCTTCAAACTTCACTCGTACTTGATCACTGACAGTATATTGTAGTACAGTTGAAAAAAAAATGTCCGTCCAAAATAAATTATTTCAATCACACTAAAATCTGCGACCACAATTTTTTTTTTATTTTTTTTTATTTTTTAATTTTTTTTTAAATATAAACATGAAATATCTTTTGATTGCAATGGTGAACGTGTATCAGATTCTTATAGCACACGGAGCATATATATAAATAAATGACAACTTCAACTACTATCCAGCATATAAAATGAATGATTGTGATACTTTGCTGGTAAAGAACTCGAAAGTGGTTAACATTGTTACAGGATGGTTAATGATTACCACATAGCAATCGGTGTATCGATGGCAAGTTATATTGATGAGAATGGTGTTAAAAAGACTCGTTAGCCCATGGACTTTATCAAAACTGGTAGTCTTCTACTGGAAGTTTATAAGCCGCTTATCATTAAATGCTGAATACTTCAACGTGCACCATGAGATAAGGAAAAACATTTTTTGAAAGTGTAGAGATAATGATAAAAGAGAAATACTTTAATTTAGTCACTTATCATTTGTTTAAATGCCCTTAAAATAAATTATAATTGAAATGCCTTTTTTTTCATTTTGACAAAAAAAAACAATTATTATAAAGGACAGGTGTAATTGTCGATACAATTATTTTGACCAGTATGACTTGTTGGGATTAAAATGTATACCATCGACACATACCATGTTGTCTACACTCGACACATAACCTGTTGTCTACACCAGTGGCGTAGTCAGGATTGTCTCAAGGGGGGGGGGGTTCCAATTTTTACCCGGGGACAAACTTTCGATTTGCACCCCCCTCAAACTTTCGATTTGCCCCCCCCCCCCTCAAACTTTCGATTTGCACCCCCCCCCCTCAAACTTTCGATTTGCACCCCCCCCCCCCCTCAAACTTTCGATTTGCACACCCCCCTCATACTTTTTCTATATACCGAGGGGTCTACGCCACTGGTCTACACTCGACACATAACCTGTTGTCTACACTCGACACATAACCTGTTGTCTACACTCGACACATAACCTGTTGTCTACACTCGACACATAACCTGTTGTCTACACTCGACACATAACCTGTTGTCTACACTCGACACATAACCTGTTGTCTACACTCGACACATAGCCTGTTGTCTACACTCGACACATAACCTGTTGTCTACACTCGACACATAACATGTTGTCTACACTCGACACATAGCCTGTTGTCTACACGTGACACAGGGAGTAACATGTTGATGTGAGGGGACATGTTTTACTGTACTTTGTCAAATGTAATTTATTTGATTGCGTGGGGGGGGGGCACATTCAAGTGTGATGGAAAATACATTTTTTAGACGGATACATTGCAGTTGTGTTTTACTTTCAACTGCATTAAATGAAACTGTCAGTTATCAAGTACCAGTGAAGTTTGAAGACACGCATCAAATAGAAATGAATTTAAACTGAGTGACAATATGTAATCCACAGCAGACACACTGACAAACAGACAACTAAACATACACCGTATTCCCATCTTTAGTTAAATCTAGAGATAAGCCATTAGTTAAAAAATATTGCCTTTCTTAATTATGATACATGAAAGATAGCTCCAACATTTAGTGAAATATTGAGTGCAATAAATGTGGAATACACAACTTCATATATATTGTTTTGTTTTTTCTTACATTTTGTAATTTATCAAAGGAATAAAATTAACCACACGTACATGAAAACAAAAACATTTAATAACAATTCTTAAATTATTTTATTAAACTTCAAACTTTGTCTTTCAATTAAATAAAACGTAAATGAAAACACATAATTAAGTTGCGTCTCTTCATTTATTTGACTGAACTAAATCGATGCACCGAAATAGTTCATTTTATTGTTTAAACCATAGGTGTTAGTTAATTCTCGTTTTTAATCGACAAGTTGTGATCTTTGAGTTTATGACTGTCATATTCTGATAATAAAGTAAATTGTATTAAAATCAATAGCCATCATGTAGAGAATAGTGACACTGCAGCAATATCATCCAACACTTACTAAAACATATTTTTTCCACAGTATAAAGGTAGTTGTACACAACCTTAGCCATACATTCCGCCATGTAGTTACCCAGAAAATAATTTGCTATTTGTTAAATATCTGCTCTGCTTGTTGGTAGTCGATTGTTGAGTCATTTTGGGGTTGTTTTTTTTTTACTATCATTTTTTGATACAAATCTAAACTTGCGTATCAGTTGCAATTTCTTTAACTTAAAACTGTACAAGGGAGATAACACTAAAAAGTGCATAATAATCTAATTCGTCATAAAAAGAATTAAAACTTTTTAGGAAAATAAAGATATTTATAACATAAACCTACCTTTTATCTTTAAAACCTTAAAGATCGTGAAGCATCGTGTTAATTTGCATTTTTTTAAGTTGTATAATTATATTATCTAAAACAGTGATCTTTGTGCATACATGTTTCTGAAAAATTCAAAACATGACATGCAATGAAGATACAACATAAATGTAAAGTTTAAAAACTTTTTTTTTTTTGGGAAAAATATTAACCGATACAAAATCAAGGGTCTCACACACACGTTGTCAGGATCGTGTGATATGGTGGTAGGTAAACCGTTCAGTAGATGCTCATTTAGTAAATGTTGATGTTACATCGTTACCACCAAGTCTGAAAGCTTTCTATTTTTTATTTTTTTTTTAATTAAGTAAACATATAATTCTATACCAATATTATTTTACAATACATTGCTATCTGGTCTTGATCTACTTATATAATTATACGTTACTGTTGCTGAAATCTGAAGATTAGCCAGACTACATCTATTTTATTAGCAAATACTAAATGTTGTTATAAGACTAATATATTCTGACAGACTGAAGTTGAATATAGGCCTACACAAAGCGTGTCGTCCGAGTTATAGAAAGCCGAAGAAATATGTTGTAGTTGATGCGAACATAGTTTCATGGGGGAATATTTATACCAGTGTCCGATAATAGAATTTTCTTTAAAAAAGGGGTGTTAGGTTACTGGTATTCGGGCCTTTGTCGCATTCGGGCATTTGTCCATTCGGGCATTTGTCGCATTCGGGCATGTGTCCATTCGGGCATTTGTCGCATTCGGGCATGTGTCCATTCGGGCATGTGACCATTCGGGAAATCGGCCTTCGGGCTAACGGCATTCGGGCAAGTGTTATTCGGGAAAACGTCGGGCTCCTGATCCAAAATGTCACTAAGAAAACGACACCAGTCATAATTTTGTGAGAACCTTGAAGCTGTATAATGTGGTGAATACAAGATAACTTAGGTAAACATTTGTAATATTTTTTTTACTTAAAACAAAATGTCAAAGAAAATGCATATAAACAATATATTTACATTTTCAATGTCAACAGTTAATTATACCAGTGTCCGATAATATAATCTTCTTTAAAAAAGGGGTGTTAGGTTACTGGTATTCGGGCATTTGTCGCATTCGGGCAAGTGTCCATTCGGGCATATGTCGCATTCGGGCATGTGTCCATTTAGTTAACTAAACACCCACAGTGCTGGTTAATGACAAAGCTAAACCTGTCCCTAACCCCAACCCTAGTCCATACGCATAACCCTAATTTCTAACCATAAAATTAGTCGAGATTATAATACTACTAACAACCCAACACACCTATTTTATTATCAGACATCAGGATCTAAAATCATCCGTTTCATGTAACAACGACAAGTAATGTTATAACAACAAGTGTAAGCATATGCACTATATTGTATCAAAAGCTGATTAACCCATTAAAGCCCAAAATAAAACTATATGTAAAAATTACATTTATTTTATTTATTATGACATATTGGGTAGATTAGAACATTTATTACAAAAATACAGATAAATTCACCTAGCCAAAAAGGTAAAGGAGTGTACTCAGCTGGTTACACTGGGCAGATTAGGAGTGAAAATTTAACACTTTTTAACAGTATATATATCACATACTGTTTTATCTGGAAATTAAAGTTTTTATTCTGTATTGATGAAAGTTCTCAAATAGTTTAGATACTGGCTAAAACTAAATATCTTTTTTTAAAACTTAAAATACATATTACTAAAGCCATTTCTTACATATGTAACGAGTCTATTTGCCTGTAGTGCCAAATGTTAACGAGTCTAACCACTCATTCTACACAACATCGACCACAGTATAGATACTCGAAGATGCAGGTTCACTATTGATCCTTTTATTACATGAATCAAAGAAATGCTTCACAATAATATAATGAATCAAAAGAAATGCTTCACAATAATAGTCTGAATCAACTGACCCCCAACAGTCCTCACTAGTCTTCACATAACTGAATGCACATGTCTATCGTCCTTATTAACACAATACGGCTAACCCGTTCAATAACCAACTTGATACTGCCGCTCTCCTACTGACTGACTGATCCCTCACTGATCATCCGATCCTCGTTCTGTCTCCCCTCATCTCAGCCGTCGCCTTCCTATATATCCCTTCGTATTCGTAATCGGATTCGTAATCGTAATCGTAATCGTAATCGATTCTAATCGTTGCATCAGAATGTTAATTACGCCGCTTCTGTCGTACAGTCCGATTAATAAGCCATCTGCACTGTGACGTCAGCCTGTGAACTGCGCAGCGGCTTTGTGATCGTTATCAGCCTAACACCTGCACTATTGCGTTATTATCATCTCTGGTAACTACACCTAGTTACATCCACCGCCGCCTTTTTTTGTGTGTTTTCAACCACAAACAACGCTTGGTAGGTGCACTTCTTAAATGTCAATCTCACCATCGTAAAAAAATTTATTGTTCCATTCACTGTCAATGTCGTCACATTCGTAAAAGATTGACAGTTATCCCTATTTCACATATCAAATGTGTCTACATCATATTCCTCAGACACAAGGCAGTTCTAGAATTCACATCCACCTTTTTCGTTTGGTGCCTTCACCAGTTCACTTTTATAACTTTTTGAACAGTCTGTTCTCATACCAGCGCGACCATGAAAGAATTGATGGTTGCTGACGAAAAATTTCGTATTCTTTCTGTTTCTCAAACTTCTCCGCGGACCACTTATCTGCTGTTCTACTGTGTCTCTGCTTCTGGGAGGACCGGGATCCTCCTTGTTGCCGTTATCCTCCCCTTGTGTATCGCTGTTGCGCTGTTGATGGTGACATGGTTCCGGGATGGGTATGTGAATTTCCGTTATAGTTTCCGGTTCCCTAATTGTCTTAGGTTTCCTTGTGTGTAACTGCTCTTCTTGACTATGACAATATTTCTTTAATTGAGCAATATTCGCCCACCGATCCGGTTTGGTGTGATCGATGGGTCTTATCTTAAAGGGGCCACCTGCTACTTTAGGCATCTCCACGACTTGCCATATCTCCTGTCCCCAGAGGTCGTGGATTTTGTTTCTGCCTAACGGGTGGCTACGCAGTAATACCCTGTCGTTCAGTTTGAGTGGCGGGTCCTTTGTCTGTACCGGCGGTTCCCTTCGCCGTGCTTCATGTTCTAGTCTTTCCTGTACTACCCTGTACATTTCTCTAATTCGTCTCATATGTTCATTCACATATTCTAGTGCGGTGTATGAGCCAGTCATACTTTCCTTTTTCCCTAGGAACAAGTCAAGAGGGAGTCGAGCCTCCCGTCCGAACAGTAACATGTGTGGCGAAAAGCCGGTTGTGGCATGGGGGGTGCAGTTGTATAGATATACCAACTCTGGGAGAAAATCAGGCCAACGTTTTTTCTGTTCAGGTTCTAGAGTACGCAGCAAATCATGCATGCTGCGGTTGAACCGCTCGCACTGTCCGTTTCCTTTCGGATTAAATGTGGTTGTTCTAGATTTGTTGATCCCGTAGTGGCTGCACAGTTGGTTAATTACTTCTGACTCAAAGGCCCTTCCTTGGTCAGAGTGTAATTGTCTTGGTATGCCATATTTGATGAACCAATGTTCTATTAAGACCTTTGCCACTGTTTTGGCAGTCTGATCTCGTGTGGGCACCGCCACAGTCCATTTGGTGAATACATCAGTCATTACCAACACATGTTCCGTCCCATCCGATGATTGTTCCAACGACGTAAAGTCCATAGCCACAATCTCTAGTGGTTTTGTCGCCAGTAGGTGTCCTGATGGCTGTCTCATTTTGACAACTGGCATTTTCGCATGCTGACACCTCACACAAACCTCACAATGGCGTTTGACCTCCATCTCCATATTGGGCCAGTAACACCTCCGTCATAATATTTTGTGCGTCCTATCCTGACCCTGGTGTCCTGCCCTGTCATGTGCCAACCTTAGCACTTCTTCTCGTAATTGTCCAGGCACCACCACCTGGTGTATTGTCCCGTCTATTTGGTCATGAATTCTCCGCCTGAGAACACCATCCTTTATACTGAGACGGTCCCACTGACTCAGTATTTTCTTTGTTTCTCGACCAAATTGTTCTCTTTCCCTTCTTCTTGGGAATTTTTGTTCCTGGACGTATTTCAATAGCGGCTGTAAGCCACTATCCGTTCTCTGGGCATTTCTTATCTCTTTGTGATTAAGGCAATTAAAATCACTAATGTCCATATGACGGGGCTCTGTGGATATGTGCTCCACCACAGTCTGCCCGTTTTGCATCACCTCTACTTCTTCAATAGAAATGTGCAAGACTTCTACTTCTTTTTCCTCATCTGCTATAAGAAGTGTATTATTTTCAACCTTTTTCATTAGTTCTAATACTTGCTTTTCTAACTGTTGATTCAATAGCCTTTCTTTTTCTATCATTTCTTCTAGTTTGCCAACACTGTTCTGTTGTCTCATGTTTTTATTTTCTTCTTCAGCCAACAGACACTTTAAAGATGAACATTTCTCCTGTGCTTTTAATTTGCATGAACTTTCCCTATCCAGTTTCATGGTTAACATTGAGATCTCATTCTTAAGTCTACCAATTTCTTTCTTATCATCATTTTTCTCTGCCAACAAATTGTTCACTTGAAACTTTTCAACATCCAAGTTCATTTCACAGTTCATTTTTTCTATTATTAACAAGTCTTTTGAATTCTTAAGTTCTTCCACCAAGGCCATAGTATCTGTTAGCTTAGTTTCACAATTCTGAAGTTCAGAACGCTTCAAATCTAATTTTCCTTGTGTAATTTGAAGTTATTTTTCAATATCTGATAATTTCTCTTCAAGTCCTGTTTGAGACTCTTTCATTGTTTGTCCCATTTTGTTTCTTAAGCCATAACCTCGCCACTCTGTAGCCTTGTCTTGCCTTACAGATGGCGATCGTTTCACCGGACAGTACCGTGCCACATGTCCGGGTTGAGAGCAGGACAGGCCGATTGGTCGACCGTCAGCCGTCCACCGGAGCGATGGACCAGCAGGTCGCGGCTGTCCAACCTGACTATGTTTTGTCCCGTTTTTGCCCTGATTCTCTGCTGTTGACCTGCTTTCTAACCTCTCCAATCGTTGGTCAACCTTATCCAGGTGGGCCAACAGTTGAGCCATCATGGTTTCCATCGTGCCGGTCCCTGTGGGTGGGGATTGTTTCTGTTCCGGCACCGAGACTTTGTCTACCGAACAGTTCGATTGGTCCTCATCCTCGGACCTGCGGATCGCTGAGTTCCTGACCTGAAGGAAGGTCAACTGTGGGTCTTTGTAGACCTCTTCTTTCAAATATCTTCTTGCCATAGGGGTCGCCAGCCCCTCGATGAAATGGTCCCTCAGCAGGCGCGCATCCATGTCGGGTATTTTGCCTTTTACAGCTTCAAAGGCCCTGTTCATTCGGTGTGAATACTCCATCACACTCTCCGCCAGTCTCTGCTTTATACCTACAAACACCGCTAGCAGTTGCGATCCCGACCGTCTCTCCCCAAAGGTCTCCATAATTAGATCCAGCACCTTATCTGGATCTGATTGGATGGTTTTATCGTGGCATTTGACCTCTGCCCTAACCGTCTCCCCTATACTGCCCATCAGCAGTCTTAATCTTTCCTCTGGTGACATGTATCTCGAGGCCCAGGCCGCTTTGACCTCTTCACTGAACCTGTTGGTTAAAGTTGGATCACCGTCCCCGTAAAATTTGTTGATGTGGGACTCACTGGGCAGGACCACAATATGGATCGGCTTTTTGTCCAAATTTTGTCCTGGTCCATCTGGAGGCAAAGGGTCATCTTCACCGTTGCCTATCTCTGGGCTATCTTTATCTGACTCAGATTGTTGGGCCAGCAGGAGTTTTTGTTTCTTTCCGATATCTAAAATACCACTCCTGCGTCTGTCATTCACATTAAGGAAAAATGTTGCAGCTATGCAGCAGATAGTGTTGCCCAACAGGGAGATCATGACACATTTCCAGTGTCTAAGAGTTACATCTATATCTTGGTTGTCATCTTTGCCTAGTATTTGTCCCACAACCAAGTTGGAGATACCAATGCCAATTATCTGGATGCTGGTGGTCAGCCCCATAGCTGTCCCCAGGGTAGTTGGTGCTACAACTAGGGGTATACTGAGCCACATGCTTGCAGCAGCAAAAGAGCATGTGACACCAAGCCAGAATGATAATGAAAGGTGTCTCATCTCTGTTCTTTTCAATTTTCTCGATTCTGATTTCAGTCTTCCCTTTTATTTATTTCCTTCAAATAAAAAAAAGACCTTTCTTACCGTGTGTGTATGAAAAATTTTCCTCGTTCCTCAATTTTCACTGTTCCTGAATGTCCGAATTCACACACACACTAAACACAGTTATGAACTAGGTTGACTATGGGTGCCCTAGCGGCTGGTCTAATTGAATCATCCTGCTCGCAGCGCCAAATGTAACCTTCCCGAGTCTATCCTGCCAACAACGCCAAATGTAACGAGTCTATTTGCCTGTAGTGCCAAATGTTAACGAGTCTAACCACTCATTCTACACAACATCGACCACAGTATAGATACTCGAAGATGCAGGTTCACTATTGATCCTTTTATTACATGAATCAAAGAAATGCTTCGCAATAATATAATGAATCAAAAGAAATGCTTCACAATAATAGTCTGAATCAACTGACCCCCAACAGTCCTCACTAGTCTTCACATAACTGAATGCACATGTCTATCGTCCTTATTAACACAATACGGCTAACCCGTTCAATAACCAACTTGATACTGCCGCTCTCCTACTGACTGACTGATCCCTCACTGATCATCCGATCCTCGTTCTGTCTCCCCTCATCTCAGCCGTCGCCTTCCTATATATCCCTTCGTATTCGTAATCGGATTCGTAATCGTAATCGTAATCGTAATCGATTCTAATCGTTGCATCAGAATGTTAATTACGCCGCTTCTGTCGTACAGTCCGATTAATAAGCCATCTGCACTGTGACGTCAGCCTGTGAACTGCGCAGCGGCTTTGTGATCGTTATCAGCCTAACACCTGCACTATTGCGTTATTATCATCTCTGGTAACTACACCTAGTTACACATAAAAAAGGTAAAGGGAGACCAATCAATCAAACTAACAGAGCTATATATTATAAAACTTTAAAAACATATGCTTAAGAAATAGGCATATTGCTCATAAAATACATATGTAAAATTAACACGTTTTAGAAAATATTAAAAAATTAAGCAAAAATGCTAAATTTTATATATAAACGCATTAGGTTTTACAACTAAAAACCGTGACTTGAATGTATAACGTTTTTAAAGAGTTATGATCCAACCCGTTTACTTAATACTTCCTCGAATATCCCATCTGCTTGTGAATAATTTTTAACTTTCATACAATAAAATGTATTAAACTCTCATTTATCAGTCAGAAACAATATAATAACAATACAACGAACTGACCTGTCACGTGGGACGGTCAGCTGACCAAGAGTTGGTCAATCTGATCTGAAAGGTAAACGATGCTTTTACTTACAAAATAAAACAGTGAGATAATAAAAATGTAAATGTCCATATAAGACAATATTTGATACATTTAAATGGTCTATAATACGATGTAACCACATTTGCAATATATGAAAAGGATAAATAATAAAATATAGCACTATATATGATATGTCATAGGTCTATATACAGTATAACCATACCTAATTACGCCGGGACTTTAAAATGTATACATTGGAGTGACACGAATTATTGCAACATGTGTCCAGTAGGTATGTTCTACATGTCTCTAACGGGCCCAGCATATGTCTGGCAAGGGTCTTCTTCTTCTTCTTCTTCTTCGTTTTTAATTATTAGTGTTGAAGGGGATCGATATGTATCTGCCAGTGGGTTTGAACTCGAGACTTTGTTCGAATTTATCAACCATGAGCTTTTTGCCGACTCGACCACGCCTCCAACACAATTAAGCGATACGTGTCAACTGGTTATGCGCCATTGAGGCCATTGACTCCGATTTCAGCCTGCTTTTCTTTTTGGATTTGCTTCCATAGCCTTTGTCCAACCAAGGACAAACTACAAGGCATCAGTTGTTTAATTTTGGAGTTGTCTCTCCTAGAAGAGTGGCTGTCCCCAGCTAACGAGCCTCATCTTCCTGATAGTTCGAACTCGAGACTTTTCGGTTTAGCAACCATGAGCTTTACCGACTCGACCACGCCGACCCCAGATGACCACTGAAGCGTGTGGTACTGTTAGCAGTTGGAGATCGATGGCGTAGTGGTCAGTTGTAGAGTTGGTCAGTAGAGGGTGTAGCGGTCAGTTGTAGAGTTGGTCAGTAGAGGGTGTAGCGGTCAGTTGTAAAGTTAGTCAGTAGAGGGTGTAGGGCAGTTGTAGAGTTAGTCAGTAGAGCGTGTAGTGGTCAGTTGTAGAGTTGGTCAGTAGAGGGTGTTGTGGTCAGTTGTAGAGTTGGTCAGTAGAGGGTGTAGCGGTCAGTTGTAGAGTTGGTCAGTAGAGGGTGTAGCGGTCAGTTGTAGAGTTGGTCAGTAGAGGGTGTAGGGCAGTTGTAAAGTTAGTCAGTAGAGGGTGTAGCGGTCAGTTGTAGAGTTGGTCAGTTGAGGGTGTAGCGGTCAGTTGTAGAGTTGGTCAGTTGAGGGTGTAGCGGTCAGTTGTAGAGTTGGTCAGTAGAAGGTGTAGCGGGCAGACGTTTTAGTTCAGTCACAGTTGGTCAGTAGAGCATGTAGGACAGTTAAAATGTGGGTAGTGTTAGACCATGCATGTTTGTTACTTTGAGTGGAGTAATTATGTCCTTTATTTTTTTTTAGTTATAACACTATCACTTTAACACATGATAGAGACATTAAGGAGTCGGTTATTTATTCGAAGATTTATCGTCACTACAAATTTAGTATAAAATATTATTTTTGTTAAAATACGAAGAAACACTATATTTATTTAAAAGTACTTAGACTTATTGTTTTTAAACATACTTTGTACAAATAAAAAAAACTGTAGCGATTTTTAAAATTTTAGTCTATTTTTTGTATTGCCAAATTGTATTAAGTAAGAATTATTTGTCCATATCACCCAAATCCAGCCACATCAAAGTCTAGAAAAACTGGAAACTTTACTACGGATGATTATTGGAAAGGTCATGATTTAGAAATAACACAAAGTGATGCTGAGGATAAACAAAAAGAATCCTCTCACACTAATACAAAAATGTTCTAGATCTGTCAGGCTGCGACAAATAGTGAGGGAGATTTGTTCAGGAAAATGGGAAAGTTACTCTCACAACTAAGGTACCATAGTAAGGATATAAATATAACGGTCATTGGGAAAACCATTTGCGAAAAAAAAGCAACAACCGGATCGAAATTTGGGAAAAAGCAACGTTACAACTGAACAGTTCTTAATTTTAAAAAACACGTATACAAAAAAGTAAACGTTTTCTTTTATATTTAATCGCATTATAGTTTTAATAAAATATTAACTTTACTATTCATTGTATGCAAATTTGCATACAATAAACTTACTTTTATTTTTCTTAATCGTATAAACTATTGGTTGTGTAATATTATAACGTTTTCTTGTATTAAAGTAGATGATTTGCTGTTTACTTAGTTTTGTCTCCCTTACATTTTCTATAAACATGAAATGGTAAAAAATCTGTAAATATTTTATTTTAATAACATAATATTTATTTCGACATCTAAACTGATTGAAACATTTAATAAAAAAGATACGTATTGAATTATTTGATATGAAGGTAATAATGTAGGCTATATGATGAAGTAAATTTAGACATTTAGACACAATTAAGTAAAACACAGGAGAGGTGTAGAATAGTTTAGAATATTATCTATTTTAAGCAGTCTCAGTAGGTAGGAGTAAGTACCAATCACACAGCCGACCAATCAAAAGAGAGTCACGGTCAGTTGGTCAGAGATAGCGTCAGTTTGCAGTCAAGCGTGTAGAAAGCCAGTCGAGTGTTAGAAGCAGTTGAGCAGAGATAAGTAAGTTAAGTTACAGTTGTGGTGTTTCAGTTGATAGAAGTGTGAATATATTGTCAAGAAATAATGGAATATGTTTTATGGAATGAGAAGTGTAGTATACTAGATATCGATATAATTAAGACTTTGGTATTTGAAATTGTGTAAAAATAAAAACGTTATTTTATTGAACTTGGAACAGTGCCAGTGGTGCTATATTTCACAATGAAGAAACTCTCAGGCCTCACATAAGAAAGACAATACCCATACACAAATACAAACAGTATGTATAAACATTCTCGCACAACAACATATGGTAGAGCTGTGGAATTTACAGCCTGTAAAGTATTGTGTGAATTAATGTGAAAAGATAAGAAACTTCCTGTGTTTCTGTGTTTCATGTGTTACTAATACCTGTTTATTCTTATGGTCCAGTCCAGTTATTTGATTTATTTTTAGTAACACATCATAAGCACTGATATGAGTATATATGTTGAATATATAGACCTTACTTTAGTTTGTACGTGCTATGTAACTGTGATAAATAATATAGATTTACAATTAGTAAGTCAGCTTTCAGCTTTTCTCAAAAGTAAGTATGTCAATAAATAGCAGCAAAACATGATTCATTTTGACCGGCGAATGCACGTTTATTTTATTTACCGACATAAGCACTTTCTTTGCTTACCCTGACCGTGAGATCGTTTTGACAGATTGGGCGAACCACGTGACATAATTATCCAATCACACGCTGAGATGGATATTAGGGTTATTCGTATGGTAGGACTAGGGTTGGGGTTAGGGTTACATGCAATGTATGATTTTAGATACTGATGTCCGAAAATATAATTGGTGTTTTGGGTTGTTAGTAGTATTATAATCTCGACTTATGTTATTGTTAGAAATTAGGGTTATTCGTATGGTATGACTAGGGTTGGGGTTAGGGTTAGGGACAGGGTTAGCATTGACATTAAGCGATCAATGTGTGTATTTAGTTAACTACCAGTAACGTAACAACCCTTTTTTTTTTTTAAGATTCTATTATCAGACACAGGTATAAATATTCCCCCGTGAAACTATGTTCGCATCAACTACAACATATATATTCGGCTTTCTATAATTCGGATGACACGCTATGTGTAGGCCTATATTTAACTTCAGCCTGTCAGAATATATTAGTCTTATAACAGCATTTAGGATTAGCTAATAATAGATGTAGACTGGCTGATCTTCAGATTTCAGCAACAGTAAAGTATAATTATATAAGTAGATCAAGACCCGATAGCAATGTAATGTAAGGTAATTTTTGTATAGAATTATATGTTTACTTAATTAAAAAAAAAAAAAAAAAAAAAAAAAAAAAAAAAAAAAAACATGGAATACTCGTTTCAGGCTTGTTCGAATTTCAGAAAAAAAATTGGAAATACCTCTTTTAAAAAAAAAATTAAAACAAGTTTCACCAATATGTCATTTTTGTGAGTGCTATCGAAAATCTCTGTTTTAATGAATATTGACTATAATGCTTGCTGTCTGTTAGTCGGTAAAAATAATATTAAGTATGAAAGTTATGTATGTGTAATGGTTTCTCGCGTTATGTTTATTATTATGTTTTTTTGTATTTATACTATTAGTTTTAAATACATTTCCTTTTAATGCTTTGTCATTCTTTATTATGCATTTAAAATAAAAAAATTATAATTAAGAGAAAAAATTGCTTTTTAATTTGTTTAGTGCAAATCTATTAAAAGGTGCTTAAGTGCACACATATTTGACTATTTAAAAAAGAGAAATAAGTCATGGAAGTGGTTTGAACGTTTGCCTATCTTTCACGCGTTGGATTTATTTTCAAAGAATTTTGCCGACAACAGCGTGTGTTTGATTGTAGGAGAAAGAGGACTGGGGCTGGTGTCTATAGAATAAAGATAATCCAACCGCAGCTACAATATTCTTTTTACAAAACAACCATCAAGTCAAAAATGCAAGAAAATTATTTTTTTAACTGTAAAAAAAATTGATTTTGGTCGGCTGTGGGCCCCTAAACGGCCCGCCCCCCCCCCCCCCCCCGCACTACGGGGTCTGGCGGCACTGTAGTTCCGCCCCTGATAGCAAGCTGACCGACTTGATAGTGACGATGTAACAGATGTAACAACAACATTTACTAAATGAACCTCTACTGTTCACTGAGAGATTTGAGCAAATCAAAAGAAATGAAAGTACTCTGACGTTCATAGTCATAGTACATTCTCTCAACACAAAAACAAATGAGATTAACTTTGAGCTATTTGGAATTGATGCTGGTTCGCTTCAAATTAAGATTTGAAAACCAAACATTTGTGGAGCAGTAAGTTTACTGTTTGACTGACAGTATCATTTTTTTTTTTTTTTTTTTTTTTTTTATTTTTTTTTTTTTATTTATTTATTTATTTATTTTTTTTATTTTTTTTTTTTATCATTTAATACAGTTTTTTTTTTTTTTAAATACTTTTATTTGCAATTTAAAACAAGTACATCAACATCAAATTCTTACATAATTTCGAACATCAAATGAAAACGAAATAGTAATACAAAATATTACAATATATTACAATAGTAATATTTCTTTCTTACTTGTAGCCTGCTTTCATTCATTTAAGATGGTTTACATATACATAGATGTAATACAAAACGTCTAAATATAAAGAAAAATTAAAAACCAACCTGAAACTGAAAATGCAAATGTGTAATTAAAATTAAATGATGATTCAAGGGATTTTTTTCTCGGCGTGGTGGGCTGAGGGGACGAGGGGGGGGGGGGGAGAGGGGGAATTTGTTTTTTTTAAAGTAGAGCTGAAATGAATTTGGGATTACAGAGAATTAAAATGATACACATTTTAAGCAATCGGAAAAGTTATGTTATTACAACGAGACACATCAAAGCAAACATTCTTCCCTTTCAAACATCTATATCTATACAGTCCTCAATTAGTTTTTTTTTCCTTTTATTTTTTTTTTTTTTTTTATTTTATTAATTCAATTGTTTTAAACATTTAAATCAGTAATAATTATTTATTTGATAGATTTTACACAGCATCAAAGACATGAACATCAATTGCATATATAATAATCAAATGGAGAAAATAAAATGGCATAAGAACTAGAATAAAATACGGTGTGCAAACTAAGCCTCTCCTTACTGCTTAGTTTACTGTGCTTTGTCCTTAGCTGAGGAGTCAAAAGTTCACATTGTAGCCGCCCATGGACAGAAATAGAAACGACCTTGGGAGAAGTGTCTCTGCAGTACACATACTGATCCATCATTCCAAAACTTTCCATGACATAAAATTGACCCTTGGCAAAGAGGTCACGCTACCTTGAAAAATCCGCCAGTCCGGTTGAGTGGGGGGAAGTGTGTGTGTGTAGGGGGGGGGGGGGTGAGGTGTGTATCTCTTTCTGCCATTCAGGTTGTGCACTTTTAAAAACCTGGGAAACAGAAGACTGTTCTAATGTTAATTTACTTGAGGGCTGATCGAGTGATGTTTAGCTTGAGACTGTCGATATTAATTATGCATCTAGTTTATTTGCTTCTTCTGTAGTTCAAATGTTAGTTTCCTTTAAAAGTAGGATGTCAATATTGTGTTTATTTATTATGTTGTTTATATAATGTGTTTGTCCCTAGCCCCCCTGATGTTCATTGTTGCCAGAGTTAGCATGAATTATTTGGGGTTTTCTTTCGAACATCTGTTTCTGGAGGGCTGGATGGTGGTGGTCTTTTAACGCCAAACTTTCCAGCCGCTGGTTTGCTATCCCGTTGGGCCCTGGTCACGACCCTTTGAGGTGGCTTTACTGTAGGTAATTGATTTTTACTTGAACTGATTGCTTGACTATATGACAGTTGACCTGATACCTTTGTTGCTGATATACTTTGTGAGCTTTTAATTTTCTTTAGCGGTTTCGTTATGTTTTCTGAACTAGTGTTATCTTGAAGAATATCATTTATTGTTTCGTTGACAGCCTCCAAATTTTCTTGATTCCCATCTTTTTGAGACCCTGTTACTATGGAATTTCTGATCGATATTGTCTCCATGGCTTCGGCCTCTATGGTGGTTTCTGTTACGCTTTCGTTAATTTGCTGTGATGCTGCAGTAGTATGATGTGCTTCAGTTTGGCCATCTACTCCAAAGGCATCTTCTACCTCTCTATGCCTTGCTTCTCTAAGCATTTCATTTTGTCTTTCTCCGTCAACATCATAAATGTCCCAATGCTTTAAGAAATTTCTATTGTTACTTAGATGCTCCCTAACTTCTCATTTAATACAGTTGAAAAAAAATCCTCTAATTCATGGATTGTGTAACGAAATATTATATTGACCAAATCAGTTGTCTTTGAAAAATGTATAACGCTTGGCTACTGTTTTAAAATGAATTTATTCACCTCATATTTTAAGAAGCTTTAAAGAACAATGAAAACCCTGTTTGAGTATATCAACAAATTATTTAGGTAATTTAAATGTGGGCAACTATCAGCCCTTTTGAGTATATAAAAAGAAAATGTAATGATATAAATATTTGTTAAAGTTAATTTTTAAATTATCGCCCTTAACTTGATTTTGGAATAAGACATGTAGTATTTTGGAAGCATTCATTTTTATTGCAATTTTAAAATTACACAACTCTAAACTAATTGCGTACCTACTTAATATATATAGGAATATTTTCACTGAATGCAACACTGTATCAGATATATCACGTTAGTAATCAACGTCATTTCTACTGTTATGTTATAATTAAATTAAAATCCTACAAGTATCTGGCCAGAGACGCGGACAGTTATTGGGCTTGTAAGTTGTTAAAAGTAAGTTACCAAGTTCTCGCTCCAGTAGTTGCCAGCTAGCGTTTTTTTTTCAAACCAAATGAGAATATTATATTTTTTTTTTAAGTTATGAAATCTACTTTCGCTTTTAGAATCTAAACAAACTCGACGATGAGTTGTTTTAAGTAAATTAATTTAAAAATAACACACAAATATATCATATTTTATATAGATAGATCTAGATCTAGAATACACATGTTTTTTGACGTAGGACTAGACTCTGTATAATAATAATAATTTTTTTTTAAAAATAAAATATGAGATTTATAAAAGATTTCAATCGTAAATCAAGCCTAGATTTAATTATTAAAAAATAAATATAGATCTAGTAAATATAGCCAAGATCTAGAGTCTAGATTTCTAGATCTAGAATTATAGATATGCCATATAGACTAGATCTAGATCTATGACTTAAAAATAGTCATCTTCAAAATTCCGACTTAGACAGTAACATACGAAATACAGGATTTTTTTATTTTTATTTATAGACTCAAGTAGAGATTTAGATTCTAGATCTAGTCTAGTTTTTTTATTTTTTTTTTTATCTTACAATGTAGTTGAGTGTAGACTTGAGAATTAGGAATTAATTTACTAAATTAGGCCTAATAAATAGGCTACTTACTTTAAGACAACTAGACTAAAATAGTTTCAATATAAATGTATATATTATTATAATCTAGATTATTCTAGATCTAGTGAAGTTGAGTGTAGTCTTGTTGTAGAACTTAAGAACTAGATCTAGAAATTAGAGAGTAGTGAACTGTAGTAATTTAGATCTAGAATCTAGTAATGTAAATTATGCAGTAAGTGTAGATCTAGAATCCAGACACTGACTAGATTCTTCTAGATTTAGAATCTAGATTCTACGAAATTTATTATTATTATTATTAGGCCTATTTGTTAATTTATATTATCAGGTAAATGAAAGTCAACACATCTAGCCTAACAAAATGCCATGAATTTAAAATATATTATGACTTAGGGGTCGTCCATAAATGACGTTACACTCACAGGGGGTAGGGGTTCAGATGGTGCGACGTCACACTTTTGCATTATAAAAAAGCAATGTTAGAAAACGAATTATAGACGTTATTTCGCGTTTTAGAAAACTGATTTAATAAATTGCAATATGAATTGATTAAAATATTCTATTTTGAGTTCAGACAAGATTTTGGAAAAAAATATCGATGTTTAAAAGAAAAAATTAAACTGCAATTTTGAGGAGTGGGGATGTAGGCTGAGGTGTGAAGTCATTTTAGGGGGGGGGGGTTGGCTTTTTGTGACGATGTGTGACGGAGGGGAGGTAAAATCGTCCAAAAAAGCGTGACGTCATTTATGGATGACCCCTTAAATAAAGTTTGGTGAAATGGAAATTAAATTTTTAAATTTATTGATGATGTGTAACTTATTTATATTATTCCTTTGGAGCTGATAGTAATAAAAAGTTAATGCAATTGTATAGTTTTATCCAATTTATGTTTCTAAAGCCTTGCATGAACTTAATTTAAATATATTTAGATGCCCAGACAAAGAACCCAATGAATTTTCCAGAGTTGGCTTGTCGTTTGACTGATGGTAACAAATAGAATCACCCAGGATCGTTGCTGATAAGAAAATCTGAAGACATACCTTATTTTTCTATACCTAAATGTGATTTGTCTAATGAAAATATTAATTCAGTGACTATTGCCAAAGATATGTTAACATTATTGCATACATCATCTTCTGAAATTTCGTTTTTTATCTCTAAACCTTCCACAATTTCTTCAAGAGATATTTTAGCATCTGTATATACTTCCCACAGTTTGTATGTTCAAAATTTGCAATATTCTGAGAGAAAAAGTAATAATAAATTTGTACCCAGTGTTTTAGTTTCAGCTCTATTAAAATACAATTTCAAAATTAAATGTGTCTTATCCCATATAAAAGTAGTATGTTTTATTTAAGAAAAATCACCTTCAAAAATTTAAAGTTTGGATGTCAATAAAACATAAGGACATGGACTGGTTTGTGGGTAAGCTTTTATACTTAATGTACAATGAAGATTCAGTTTTGGTGTCAATATAGTTGCTTCTGTAATAATTAAACTATAATCAATGGCATTAATGTAAATATCTCAATGGCATTTCAGTATACTCATCATTGATTTCAAATAACAAAACAGATCTACAGTTTCAAAATTGGAAAAAAAAATGAAAAGAATTTCATAAATGAATGTGTTTTTAATTACTAAAACAGAAGATGCATCAATATAGAAATACAATGTATATAATTTATATTTGTTTTCATGGACACTCTTTAATTCTAAATTAAAAGTCAAATTCAGCTTCCTTGTGTCTAAAATTCCACATCCATGCTGTTTCATTTACCTAGAAATTAAATAAATAATACTTTAAACAACTTTCAGTATTATGAAAAAATTAATCATTGATTAAAACGTTTGAAAATGAAATAATATGACTTAATATTTGTGTAAGGAGCTGGAGAGCCACATTAACCAAAGGAGCCGCATGCAGCTCGCGAGCCGCAGGTTGCCGACCCCTGCCCTATGTTCTAATACATGGCAACTTTAAATAAATTAAATATTTTTTGTGTGTGAAGTCAAGCTTTTTACTTAACCAAAAAAGACAAAATGATGTCAAGGATAATCAGTATTTTGAATATTAAGAAATTGGAACAAATATTGAGCTGATTATTGTCCTACGTTTTCAAATGTACACATATCCAGACTAAAAGTTTCTGCAACATTGCATGTCAAGCTTAGTGTACACTTTTATAAAGAAGAATAATATTCTAGTTGCTTTTCCAGTTTCATGACTGTTCACTGACATGATAATTTAGCTCTAAAATATCCTTATCATGGCAATATAAATCTTGCACTGCTTTAAGAGTTTAGACAAACAAAACCCAATCTACATAGACAGTATAGTGCAACCCTGTGAGAATCCTGAATGTGAAGTTTTTTCTTCAAGAGTGTCGTCAGATTGTTAATTGTAGCACACCTTGTGACACGAACATATTGTTTATCCAGCGTGTGTACATAATTGTTTGGCTCTAGGCAATGAAGACACAAAGATACTGGTGGAACAAATGAATTTCTGTGAGAAACTGGAGTACAAGAACGTTTTTGGATAGGTGTGGAAGTAATAGCAATGGGTGTTTTGGGCTGTACCTTGGCTTGATTATTATTCACATTAGTAACCTCTTTCTTGTGTTTTTTCAAAGAAAGCGTTTTTCTCGTTTAAGCTTTCTTTTTTTCTAAGTGTGGCAAAAGAGCATATACAACATCTTGTAACAAACCATCTAGTCTGATGTGAACAAATGAATCAGTGGGGTAAATAAGAATAGCACACATTGGACAATTTAGGCTTCTTTCCAGATGTTTAACAATACAATTCTAGCACAACGAGTGCATGCATTCTGTGGTAGTACATGCTTCATACAAGTAGCCTTGACACAAGCCACAAATCAGATGTGGGTTTACAGACTGAATGGGTAGCCAGAGTATGTTGTTTTGGTCTATGCGCCTAAACAGTGGATGTTTCAACTCTTTGCTAGAGCACTCATTTGCTAGATTTTCTTGCATTTTATTATTTATTAAAATTAATAGTCTAGTCTATATTTCTAGTCTTAATTATAATCTAGATCGAGATCTAGATTGTACATCTACTCTCTAGATCTAGATTATAGAACTTGTGTAAATAAATGATGTGTAGGTCTTGAGTTTATTTTTTTTCAGTGTTTATACTTATATTATTAACATTATCTTTGTGTCATTGTTTTTTTACATATGTACATAAAACACATAGAACATGTTACTTTGTTCATATACAACTCAATGTTCACTACTCTATAAACAAAAATGTTTTAAATATTAGTCATTGTATTGCAAATACAAACATACACACGGGTAATATTTGACAATAATTGTATTCATTTTGCCCGACAGTTAAACCACATACGAAAACTTCCAATCATGACGTAATAACAATCTATCTTTATGACGCTTTAATGAAGCGCCACGAGCAGCCACCATATCACCTGGCCTAGAAAAATTATAGTAAGCCAAAATCACATTGATTGTAAGGTTAGACGGTATGGTAATAGGGCTGGTAAGTCTTGAGTTTATTGCTCTACTTTAAGACAGAAAAAATGATAAAAGTATGAATGTTAGAACGACATGTTCATTTTTCTTTAAAATACGATTACTGTAAAGTCACTGTTTTTCATGTTCACAACAACATGCAACTTATTATAATAAAAACGTAGGTAGCTCACAATTACCAAGTTATTTGTCATTACAATTTAAAAGTGTTCGTTTTATTTCTTATACATTTTTATTTCTGATTTTTTTAAAAACACTGTATTGATGGCAATGAACTTTATTTTATCTGTGTTGTTTCCCTCAGATTTAAAAAAAAAAAAATAGAACTGGTAACTGAAACAATATATTTAACAGACTCTATTACAACATAGTGCACAATTACATGCTTACAACTGTTGTTATAACAAGATGTATCGTTGTTACATAACAATGTATTAGCATCAACTACAACATTGTTAAATATTATTTCAGCTTTCTAAAACTTAAACGACATGCTTATGTTTATTTCTTTTCAGTCTCTAAGAATATATTAGTCTTATAGTGACATTTGGGATTGCCTTATAATAGTAGTGGAATAGATGTAGATTGGCTTTTCTTCAGATTTCAGCAGCCATAAAGTATGATTATGCAGGTAGTTCAGGATTTGATGGAAATAAAGTGTATGATAATATTTGGCATTATTATTTAATTACTTAATTAAACAAAAAAAAATCAACTAAACAGCAAGCTGAACGATCTGATGGTGACGATGTAACAGATGTAACATTAAAATTTACTAAATGAACCTCTACTAGACGGTTTACCTTTCAGTATATCACACGATCCTGACAACGTCTATGTTAGACCCTTGCTAGACATATGCTGGGCCCGTTAGAGACATGCGGGACATACCTACTGGACACATGTTGCAATAATTTGTAGCACTCCAATGTATACATTTTAAAGTCCCGCATAATTAGGTATGGTTATATTGTATATATGCCGTATAACATATCATGGATAGTGCTATGTTTTATTATGTATCCTTTTAAATATTGCAAATATGGTTACATCGTATTATATGACCATTTAAATGTATCAAATATAGTTACATTGTCTTATATTGAAATTTACATTTTTAATATTTCACTGTTTTATTTTATAATTAAAAACATCGTTTATCTTTCAGATCAGACTGACCAACTCTTGGTCAGCTGACCGTCCCACGTGACAGGTCAGTTCGTTGTACTGTTATTATATTGTTTCTGCCTGATCAATGAGAGTTTAATACATTTTATTGTATGAACGCTAACAATTATTAACCATCGAATAGTAAAAGTAGCTAATGCATAGATTGAACGGGTTGGATCCTAATTCTTTAAAAAACAATATACATTCAAGTCACAGTTTTTTAAATTGTATAACCTAATAAGTTTTTATATAAAATTTAGCTTTCTTGCTTAATTTTTCAAATATTTTCTTAAAACGTATTAATTTTAAATATTTATTTTATTAGCAATATGTTATTTCTCAAGAATATGTTGTTTAAAGTTTTTATAATATATAGCTCTGTTAGTTTGATCGATTGGTCTCCCTTTACCTTTTCTATGTAATAAGAAATGGCTATAGTAATATGTATTTTAAGTTTTAAAAAAAAAAGACTTAGTTCTAGACAGTATCTAAACTGTTTGGGAACTCTCATCAATACAGAAGAAAACTTTTAATTTCCAGATAAAACAGTATGTGATATGTATAACGTTAAAAGTTTTAATTTTTTGTTTGTTTTTGTTTTACTGTGAAACACACTACAACGCTAAAGAAGGAGTTTGTCGTATTCAGGCACATGTCTTACGACACAACGAAAACTGGGTTCGATCAAGTCCATTGAGAAGAAAATTAGCTCAGGTTAAGCTGCCACCTTTTTTTTTTTGAACTAAAAAAAGGAACACCGATCATGACAGAAGTAAACTATGAGATAACTAAACCAAAGTTGTTGTGGAAAAGTTTATAGGTATACACCAGCCGTTACATATTTACAGTATCTGTGATTGGTATTACGCTAGTGATATATTTATACATAGCCGTATTGGTTAGACCTCGTTCAAACTATAAATAACCATAACATAATCGTATTGTTAACTTTAACATATATGTTAATACAGACACATTTAAATATTAAAAAACTTTTATCAAAATAATAGAAGAATAAATATATGCTAACTATTTTCCATATTTTAGCGTTGTAAATTATAATTAGATAAGAAGGCCTAGACCAGATGGTTATGCGATGTAACATAATCTGTGACACAATCAGATGTTGAGTTAATACAAAACTAATTAACAGCAAGTTGACCGACCTGATGGTGACGATGTAACTACTGCGATGATTTCACGTGATGTTTGGCTATCAAACTACTGTGATCATTCCGCATGATGTTTGACCATCATTTTAATGTGATAACTCCACCTACACCATCATCTGATACTACGTTAATTAAATATATGTTCTGGTTTAAAGTTCGTTTAAGCTTTGTTGAAAAAAAAAACACAATAAAAAATAATGACAACATGTGATAGCGAGAACGGCAATGGATTTAACCGAATGTTTTGCTGGTCTTTGAATTACGTATAATGTAACATCACCGTTTTTGTAATTATGTAACACTATACAATTTTCTTCTAACTAAAACGTATACAACTAAAATAGCATGCATGTTTTAAACAAACCAATGAACAAGATTGTTACTCGATAGTCTATGAGTGTCAATGTTCGGTTGCCTCTCTTTTATTCCTTATATTTAAACAATGGGAAATAATTTGTGAACTACTTCTATATGTGCATCGTATACAACGCACATCGTAATTTTCAGCTTGAAATAAAAAGCTACATATATAATAAAACCAGATGACAACCCAAGTGTGTCAGCTATTCTAAAATTACAATTTAACGTACGATCACTGTTACCGTTTGTTCATGAACTTATGATTTCTTTTTTTTTTATTGTTAGACTGAACAACGGCGACCATAGATTATTGTCCCAACTTCCTTGACAAAACCTTTAGTTTATTAGTATTTTTTTTAAAATAACTATTGAAAAGTGTCGTCAAAACTACCATAGCAGTTATCCTTTATCATCACTAGCATCATCAGAGCTGAGGTAGTAGTATATAACCATTTGACCAAATTCATTTTACCTGGGTTTGTTTTGTACGGTCAGAACTCCGTGACCCTAACATGTTTTGTGCGGTCAGAACTCCGTGACCCTAACATGTTTTGTACGGTCAGAACTCCGTGACCCTAACATGACTATGTAGTGTGTGGTCAGCACATTTTATCTACACAACTCAAAAATGTAAACGTTTATAAAAAGTTACACATTTTTAAAGAAAATACGTTTTAACAATTTTAACAGCGTGTTTAATAAGTAACATGGGTAGAGTAAAATGATACGCCTTAAATCGTCGTCTATAGTGTGAATCATATCAATCTTTTGCAGCTGTAAAATCACCTAAAACACAGTTAGGATGTAAACGCCGCTGTTTCATCGTTGAATCATTTAGTTGTTAATAATGGAAAATGTATACCAATTAAAACAAGTGTTTTTATCACTTCCCATGTTGTTATATGCACCATATTAAGGGAAGTAACTGACAAGGAATTCCCTTAGTCAAAACAAAACAAAAGTACAACACTGATAGGCAAAAATAACTAAATACGCTACAGTATCTATAAATCATATGTTTTAAAACACTGCGTCTTTAGAAAACAAATCGTATGTATTTTTGCAGAACTTTTAAATAAATATAATGTTGCTCCGTATTATATAATTTTTAGCAGTATTAATAATTTACATACATTTTGTATTTAGCGTAATCCTTAAAGTTAATCAGAGTTACTTTATCGAATTTATTTGCGTCTTAAGTGATATATCATCTCTACTTATTTAAACTTGTGTGTATTTCCATTTGGAACCTTGTGTGTGTGTTATTTTTTTTCTTCACATTTTATACATTGTAAGTACTTTTTTATTTCTTGTGTGTGTTGCCTGGGCACGGGTGGGCCTCACGCACAACTATGTCGGAAAAATACATCAAACGGCTATTCCTGCCTAAGTTTGGCTTGGCAGGACATGCGCCAAAAACTCTAGAGATTTTCATAGAAGAGGGTTTTTCTTTAGCTACCTTCACAGCTGACGAACTAAAAAGAGAGCTATGTATGTTATGTAGCCTATCACCAGCTGAATTTGAAGGTCTGTATAACTACGGGACATTGCGTAAATGGTATGTTACCATTAGATCAAAGGAACTATATGAGAAAATGCACCTAAAAGAATTTCACAGAGATTTGCCACCTGGGGTAACATCCAGATACAGAGTGCAGAGAATATCAATAACCCACGCCGATAAATCTGGGCAAAGGGGCATGCTGAAATGGCTGCCTTCCAAGACAAGCGACGATGATATAATGGCGATTCTGAAATCTATAAGCAGTCAGGACTCAACACCAACATTTAAGAGAATAGACCAATCAAATGTGGTCCAATTCACCATCTCTCTTGAAAAAGAAGATGTGGAGAGTGTCCCACACTATATTATACTTACAAATGAGGCCAACAAAGAAAGCAGAGTCCTTATAATCCTCAATGGGAGGAGGGTGCAATGTTGCCACTGCAACACAGACAGGCACCTGCCTAAAATGTGTGAGCATTTGAGGACTCGCGCTCTTGACGGCGTCCAGCTAGTAGACGGACAGTACAGGGCAATTGAGCCTTGGGATGCAAATGATAAAGAAGAAGTTAGGGAGCATCTAAGTAACAATAGAAATTTCTTAAAGCATTGGGACAGTTATGATGTTGACGGAGAAAGACAAAATGAAATGCTTAGAGAAGCAAGGCATAGAGAGGTAGAAGATGCCTTTGGAGTAGATGGCCAAACTGAAGCACATCATACTACTGTAGCACCGCAGCAAGTTAACGAAAGCGTAGCAGAAACCACCATAGAGGCCGAAGCCATGGAGACAATAGCGACCAGAAATTCCATAGTAACAGGGTCTCAAAAAGATGGGGATCAAGAAAATTTGGAGGCAGTCTACGAAACAATAAATGATATTCTTCAAGATAACACTAGTTCAGAAAACATAACGAAACCGCTAAAGGAAATTAAAAGCTCACAAAGTATATCAGCAACAAAGGTATCAGGTCAACTGTCATATAGTCAAGCAATCAGTTCAAGTAAAAAACAATTACCTACAGTAAAGCCACCTCAAAGGGCCGTGACCAGGGCCCAACGGGATAGCAAACCAGCGGCTGGAAAGTTTGGCGTTAAAAGACCACTACCATCCAGCCCTCCAGAAACAGATGTTCGAAAGAAAACCCCAAATAACTCATGCTAACTCTGGCAACATTGAACATCAGGGGGGTTAGGGACAAAACACATTATATAAACAACATAATAAATAAACACAATATTGACATCTTACTTTTACAGGAAACTAACATTGGAACTACAGAAGAGGCAAATAAACTAGATGCATATATCGGTATTAAAAACTCACTGCACAGTACTGGTTCCAACTGCAGAGGAACCAGTATACTTTGTACATCAGACAAACACAAAATTAAAAGTACATACACGGATAAACAGGGCAGGATAGCATGCATCACATTGGATATTGACAAAACAGAAATAGCAATCATCAATATATACGCCCCAACACATAGACAAGAACAAAAACATTTCTACCACACGCTTAATGAACTTATAAATACCGAATACAAAAAAAAACAAGACGATACTTTTAGCAGGTGATTTTAATATGGTCATTGATGATACAGACCTAATAGGACAAAATGACAGGAAAACGAAAAGGCTAAAACACGATAAAGAACAAATTAATACATTAAACAATATAATAAAAACGACAAGCTTAAAAGACACCTACAAGAATACACTAAATTTCACTGAAACAACGCACTACAGCAGAACACATCATAGCGCAGCTAGGCTAGACAGAATATATGCTCATGAAAGCATAACGGTAAACAAAGTAAAACACCTCGCTCAGACACTTACATTTACAGACCACAAAATAGTTATTGCTCAACTACAAATTAACCCCACTCACAGAACAAAGAATACATATTGGAAACTCAACAACACTCTTCTAGAAAATAGCGAATACATCACAGAAATAAAGAAGCTAGCATCAGAATTCACACAGAGAGCATCAAACACACATGCACTAGAGCTCTGGGAAAATTTTAAATATACGGTACGGGAATACTCTACCAAAATAGCAAGGCAAATAAACACAGATAGGAAAATTGTGGAAGAACTACTAGACAGACAACTAGATACGTTAATCAGTCATAATGCATCGCAGGACGAAATTGAAAAAGTAGAATCAGAATTAAACAAAATACAAACACATAGACACAAGGGAGCGCTAATACGTAGTAGAATAGACATGATAGGCAACGAAGACCCCTCCCATTACAACACAATTTTGGAAAAAATACACTGCAACAGTAAACAGATACGTAGCATAACAGATGACGACGGGACTATAACAAATGACCTGGAAAGTATAAAACGTCAGTTTACTTTATACTATCAAAACCTCTTCAATAAGGAAGATACAGACTATGAAATACAAGAACATTATCTTAAGTACACAACAAGGCTAGACAACAATGACTGTACCAAAATCAACGCGCCAATTACTAAAGAGGAAATATCCAAGACTATAGACGTACTAAAACAAAATAAAGCTCCAGGACCAGACGGACTAACCAATGAATTTTATAAAACCTTCAAAAATGACTTAATACTCCTTTTACACGCTACATTTCAGGACATACATGAAAGAGAGGATTGTGCTACAGATTTTAACAGGGCATATATAACACTCATTCCCAAAAATGATACGGACAGGACAAAAATTATAAATTACAGACCTATATCTTTACTTAACAGTGATTATAAAATATTGACAAAAACTTTAGTTAAGAAACTCGAACCTTTCATATCTAAATTAATACACCCCGATCAGCAGTATAGCATACCAGGTAGAAACATACACAACCACACGCACTTAATCAGAGACATCATACATTATAGCACGCAGAAAGACACACAACTAGCGATTCTTAGCATCGACCAACAGAAAGCGTTCGACAGAGTAGATCATACATGGTTAATAAAAAACAATAGATGCTTACAACCTAGGACACTATTTTAAAACATGGATAAAAATAATATATAACAATGCACATAGTCATTTATTAATAAACAACAGTGTTACAAGCGCTTTTCACATAAAGAAATCAGTTAGACAAGGTTGTCCTTTATCTCCCCTACTATACATCCTAAGCTTAGAACCCCTACTAGAAAACATTAGACAGGACAACTCGATTAAAGGACTGTACATTCCAAACACGATAAGCAAGAAAATACTTGCATACGCAGACGACACTACTTTCTTAGTACAAACAGAAAAAGCAATACAGACTGTAATAGAAAAATTCAACAACTTTGGGAAAGGGAGCGGGGGAAAAATAAACGCAGAAAAATCAAAAGTAATGGGTATAGGTAAATGGAAAGGTAAAGATAACTATCACATAGACATAACAATAACTGACAAACTCAAAATTTATGGAATAACCTATACTAGCGATCCCACAATAAACGACCAAGAAACTTGGACCACACTGAAAAATAAAATAAATCACAATCTGGAAAAATACCAATACTGCAATACAACCATTTTTGCCATTTTTGCATTAGTAAACAGATATATCATTCCAAAAATAATTTTCGTTGCGACGAACTCTACAATACCAAACTCATTTATTAAAAAAACAAACAAGCACATTAGAGAGTTCATTTTCAAAAATACGATTTGAAACATTAGCCACAAAACCTTAATACAAAATAAATTAAATGGAGGTATAGGGCTACACGACATTCAAACTAAAATAAACACCTTCCGATTAAAACACCTGGATAGAATAAGGATAGAACCACATTATCATCCATTAGCACAATACTACATTGGGTTAAACATAAAGAGCATTTTAAAATTAAACATCATAACACCACACTATGGGGGAAATGACATAGGCAGCTTTTATAAAGAAACGCTAGCAACATTCCAAGGAAACAAAAGCATTATTGGGGAAGACACAAAAAAAATATACGACATCCTAATCAAACAACAAGCGACACCCTTATACACGAGAATTAGTTGGGCCAGGGAACACAATATAATAGACATTAAAGATACATTTAGAAACCTACATAATAAACGCATTACACCAAAAGAAAGGGAAGTAGCATACAGACTGATTTTTAACACAACTCCAGTTTCACGAAATACAAAGTCAAATCAAAATGTTAAAATAACATGTCAAACGTGTAAACAAAATATACAAGAAACTGAGAAACACATTTATTTAGATTGTATATTAGTACAGAAAACAAAGCAAACACTTGCGAAAATATTAAACACCACCAATCAAACAGCCACAACAAATAAAGCAATCACACTTAATTTAATTAACACGACTAGACAAAGAACAGAAGACGAGAACAGACTAGTAGCAACGGCTATTTATAGATCGACTATATGGCAAATTAGGAAAAAAGTCAGATATTTTTTCACAAAATACACGGACATCGAGTTAAAAGAAACATTTCAAGCAAAGCTAAGACATAGACTGGGAACTCTCACTTAACTGAGAAAAAAAAAGAAATATACAGGAAAGAAATAAATAAAGTATTAATTTTAATTTAGACAGTCTCAAGCCAAACATCACTCGATCAGCCCCCAAGTAAATTAACATTAGAACAGTCTTCTGTTTCCCGGGTTTTAAATGCACAACCTGAATGGTAGAAAGAGATACCCACCTCAACCCCCCCAACACACACACACTCCCCCCCCCCCCCCCCACTCAACCGGACTGGCGGACATTTCAAGGTAGCGTGCCCTCATTGCCAAGGGTCAATTTTATGTCATGGAAAGTTTTGGAATGATAGATCAGTACGTGATTACAGAGACCCTTCTCCCACAGTCGTTTCTATTTCTGTCCATGGGTGGCTACAGTGTGAACTTTTGACTCCGCAGCACACTAAACTAAGCATTGAAGAGAAACCTAGTTTGCACACCTTATTTTAATCTAGTTCTTATGCCATTTTATTTTTTCCCTTTGATTATTATATATGCAATTAATGTTCATTGTTCATGTCTTTGATGCTATGTAAAATCTATCTATATATTATTATTACTGATTTAAATGTTTAAAACAATTGAATTAATAAAAATAAAAATTAAAAAACAATCTACCCCCTCCTCTCTCCCCCTCAATCCACTATACCCCCAGACATGATAACCCCTCAATCTCTTTAACTGTTCCAACGACCCCACCACCCACCGCAACATCAATATCCAGAACATATTTAAAGTTCTATTATGTATCGGTTATTACCAAAAAATATGTTGCCAAGATACTACACTTCAATGTATGTCATGTTTTGGATTTCAAAGAAACATGTATGCATACAGATCACTGTTTCAAAATATATAATTATATATTTTTTAAAATTTTAATTTAGCAAACAGCTTCACAATCTTCACGGTTTTAAAAATAAAAAAAATATAATTCTTTTATATTTACCTGGTATTTTTCCTAAAACGTTTTAATTCTTTATTATGATGAATTAAATAGCGATTATTGTGCATCTCCTTAATGTTATCTCCCGTGTTTAGTTTAAGTATTAAAAAAGATATTAAAAAAAAGCTCCAAAATGACTCAACAATCGACTGCCGCCAACAAGCAGAGCAGATAAATAACAAACAGCAAATAATTTCTTTCTAGCCAAACAAGAGAATAAAGAATTGACGTTACTGCATGTTTTTATTTATGTTTTATTTTTTTATGTATTTATTTATTTATTTTTTTTAAACACAGTTTGACTAATTAAGAATAAACCATGGGTGATTAAAGAACCGTAAAAACGGACTAAAATTTATCAGCTGACTGTGATTGTGAGTTATGTTTCATAAGGTGATGAGCTACCTGTTACACGTTTTTTTTTAACTTCCCTAGACATAGGTAGCTACACGGGGGAATGTATGGCTAAGGTTGTGTACAACTACCTTTATAATGTGGAGTATGTGTTTTAATGAGTGTTGGATAATATTGCTGCCAGTGCCACTATTCTACACATGATGGCTATTGATTTTAATACAATTTATTTTGTTTTCAGAATCTGACAGTCATAAACTCAAAGATCAAAACTTGTCGATTAAAAACGAGAATTAAGGGCATGGGCGGGTGATGAGTACCAACTTCCTTATTTCCGAGTCTAAAGATGTAATACTTGGCTAATAGTTATAACTCAAAGAGTTAAGCATAAAAATATTTTTTTAAATTTTTTAAATCTTCCGTTGCCATGGTGACGGCGGCCATATTGGATTTTATTGACGATTTTTAAATGGAAATAACTCAAAAATGGTTTGTTCAAATTTCATGAAAACTTAATATAGTCTGCAGACACATGTGTTTAAGACTTCTGATAGATTACATTTTCAAAAAAGAAAATAGTTTTTTTTTTACTTTTTTTTTAAAAACATTACTGTAAAAATTTCATTATTTCGTCCAATTTTTTCACTATTTCAACAACAAAATTTTTTTTTTTACAAAAATTCCAAAAGTGTTCTATCAGTTTTCTTTGAACATATATAAAGAGTAACTGGAGCAAATTTAGTTCAGTTCTGATAATTATTAACAAAGTTATTTCAACAATTGTACAAAAAAACATCAAACTGAGAAAAACGCAAAAAACTAACAAAAAGTTGCAAAAAATGAACATTTATCGCTGTATGTCACTAAAATCGACCACATTTATAGCCTGAAGTATGGTGCTGCTGAATATATTCCTTCTGAGCTTGTTCGGCTGTTAGTTTTCTTTTTTTCTGACGCTGTTTGTTTTACCTAGAGTTGTAGTAAAGCTGTTGTCATGGCGTCTTTTTTCGCGTCTTCACTGGGTCCTCGACTATGGTTTCCTTCTTTTGACAGCAATGCCATAGCATGCCTGGGCCCAAAATTGAATTATGCTATCACAGAAACAGCAGTATATTTTGCATGGTCTCATGTCTAAAGCCAATTATGATAAGACGTCTTTGTTTATTGTGAAAGGCCTTGTTCTGGATTCTTTTGCAGTTGTATACTTACGGTTTACAACATTTTTATTACTGCCACACCATGCTTGAAGCAAACCCTTTACACTGTTTTCATCAATAGTAGCCACTACATCACAGTGTGCGAGGAGATGTATTGATAACATCAAGAAGCAAATCACAGTCGACAATAATTCTGCATGGCTGTGGTTTACAATTAGTACTACTAGTACTAGATGTAACAGTGCTTTCTTCTGTCTGTAAAAACTGTGTCTTACATTGCCGCAGTTTCTTAGTAAATGTGCATATTACATCTGCACCAGTGCTTGTCTGAATAGTGCTAGATTTAGTAGAGGTAGCTGCAATCAGTTGCATTCGGACGAGCCCTAGCTTTAGTAAATTAGTTAGATGTGTGTATCTATTTTTAGCGAGTATTTTGTTCTACGCATTATCGAAAGAGAAACAAATTAAATCGTCTCACTGCTTATGATAATTCACACAAACTAATCTAAACTGTTAATAGTATATTTAATTGAAATAATTATATGTTAAAATAATGTAAGTATTTTACAGAAGCTTAGAGAAACAAAACTAGATCAAACTTAGCAACGCGCTGAAACTAAGGGAATGTTTACTCCCGAAGCGAAACGACCAATCGCTAACTAGCTTCCGCCGTCGTATGCCAATGAAAAAATTGAGGTCAAAAATTTGCATACCGGAAAAACCCGACTGAGTAAAATAAACAACTTTATGACGTAGAAAAATAATCACATTAAAATATGTATTTTGATTGGTCATTTAATTTTAGAACAAATAAAGAAAGGAGGTCACGGCCTTTCCATTGATATGAAACACATTAGGTTTCCGCGAAGCCTAATAGTACTTTTCTAGGTCGAAAAATTGCTATTTTTACCAAAAAATTAAACAAAAGACCATGTACACACTACATTGAACCCGGTTTTTCATAATTAAATACTGTTTTTAGGGTCATAACAATGTCATTTTTAGATTCAACGATGGTTATTCTGTATAGATCAAGTAAAAGTGGGAAATCGATGATTTAGTGGATTTATGACGAAAAGTACACCCGCCCATGCCCTTAACTAACACCTGTGGTTTAAACTATAAAATGAACCATTTCGGTGCATCGATTTACTTCAGTCAAATACATGAAGAGACGCAACTTAGTTATGTGTTTTCATTTACGTTTTATTTAATTGAAAGTCAAAGTTTGAAGTTAAAAAAAATTGTTTTTAAATGTTTTTGTTTTCATGTACGAGTGGTTAATTTTCTACTTTCGATAAATTACAAAATGTAAGAAAAAACAAAACAATATATATGAAATTGTGTACACAACAAATATTGCACTCAATATTTCACTAAACGTTGGAGCTATCTTTCATTTATCATAATTCAGAAAGTCAATATTTTTTAACCAATAGCTTATCTAAAAATTTAAGTAAAGATGGGAATACGGTGTATGTATGGTTGTTTGTTTGTCTGTCAGTGTGTCTGATTTAGATTAAATGCTGTCACTTTAAATTCATTTCAATTTAATGAATGTCTTCAAACTTCACTGGTACTTGATAACTGACAGTGTTATTTAATACAGTTGAAAATAAAACACAACTGCAATGAATCCGTTCGAAAAAAAATGTATTTTCCATCACCCTTAAATGTGCCCGCCCCACACACACAATCAAATAAATTACATTTGATAGAGTGCACCAAAACATAACCCCTCACATCAACAAGTTTCTCTCTGTGTCTAATGTAGACAACAGGTTATGTGTCGATTAAAGACAACATGTTATACATTTTAATCCGAACAAGTCACACTGGTGAAAATAATTGTATTGAACATTACAACTCTCCCTTATGTTAATTGTTCCTTTGTCAAAATTAACTTTTTTATTTTTAATTATTCAATTATAATGTATTTTACGGGCATTTAAACAAATGATAAGTGACCAAATTATATATTTCTTTGACAAAGTATCAAAACTTACAATCATAATTGACTATTATTTATGCAATACTTCCTCAATAATTATTTGTGAATCCCATAAGTAGTTGTTTGTACCAGGCGTTCCATCAAGCCAATATCTTTTCCAAAAAACTCAAGGCGAGTCTGCATGCCGGAAATCTGTTTGCGATCCTTTAGGCTGTACCCATGTCATGTGACATTTCTGTTCTATTTCATCAATAGATCCTCTCACTAACCCAAGCCTCACAGCTTTCATTACTATCAGCTCAACCAGTTTTTGTTAATTTTGGCAGTCTGGACAATACTATCAAATGTCCGTTGTTTATCTGTTGCTGGCCTTTGGAATATCATCTCCATCAAACATAGCATATTGATCTTGTTTCCTAGTTACAAGTTCATTGACTTTCAGATCCGGCTGAGTAGACCATTTATCCTTCTGTCCTATGAAGTTGTCAATATCTCCGCTGTTAAAGGCATACAGAAGATCAACCAGCCATTTTTTATCTGTGCCCTTCAAGGATGTCAAGATATCATGGGCAAGGAGCTCATCAAAATTGTATACACCCTCGCCTATTACATCTGCTAAATAAAACAGTATTAAAAGCTCTCTCTACCTGCTCGGTTTTTGGCTTGACTTTCAGATGTATGCAGCCTAAGAACCTAAGGCCCACTTGATAGTATTGAGCATGGTAGCCCATTAGTTTATGATAGTTGCTCGTTAGTTCATAGAAGCGTCCATGTACTGTGGTCACTCCATCTATATCATTTAAAATCTTCTCTCACTCTTCCATTAGGGTCTTCACTGGAGGGAATTCTTTATTCCGGAGATAGATTTTACCCATTGTAGTCATACACACAATAATTGACCTCTTCACTGGCTTTAACTTTCTCTTTCATTTTCTCAAGAAATTCTATGGCTTGTTTTGGATTTGATAATTGTTGGACAACATAAACACAAAGTTCAGGCAAAGAGAGAGAGAGAGAGAGAGAGAGAGAGAGAGAGAGAGAGAGAGAGAGAGAGAGAGAGAATGGGGGTGGGGGGATAGATTCTGTGCTCAAAATCGGACAGGGAATTGTAATAAAGCCGTAGTATTCCATCTCCTTTTGAAAGTATATTGTGTCTTACAAACTGCAGTAGCCTTAGAATTGATGCCATATTTTTTGTTGTATAACTCTTGAGTCCCTATTCAGTGGAAACATCACCCGTACTTTTCTTTGTTGTTCTGCTAGATAACCAGCTACGTTAGGTATGATTGATATGTTTCTAAAATCTATTATTTCTATCGTCCACAGATATTTCTTTCTTTCTGTGACAACATTTGACGTTAACATACTAGAACGCAAGTCTCATTGTCAATTGAACAGACCTAATATGTTGTCTTTGATAAATGTATAACTCGTGGCCTCTGTTTTTGTGATTAATTTAGGCACCACTTATTTTAAGACACATATATGAATAAAGCTTTACCTGTTTCCGTGTATCAATATATTATCTTGATAATTTAATAGTATGCAACTATCGGCCTTTTTTAGTATTTAAAAATAAAAGCAAATGACATCAATTGCAGTTGAAGTAAATTTATAGCCCTTGATATGTTTTGGAATAAGACGGTAGTGTATTGCAGTATTAAAATTGAATATTGAAAAACCGAGTTGGCACACAATGACGTTATATTAATGTTCCATGTCAACTGCTTGAAATAACACATTATTAGATGACCTGACATATGCCAGATTAGGCTGTCATAAACTGAATTATATATGTAAAATATATGTTTCATTTATAATTATAAAGCTCGATATTAATTAACCAATCAGTACTTAACACGCATTTAATTAGACCAATCAGTAAAAGAGAAACATTGTCTCTAAACAAAATCACTGTTTCTATGATTGTATAGACAGCGGTAGATTATCCAAACTGGTACCCCTGGCTATAACAACATGTTTGTAAAATAAAGAACAATCTAGAAGTCATTATTGTAAAATGAATTTAATTAAAGGACATACACGAGTCTACAGTCACATAATGTTTTTCTAGGCCGACCCATATAATTTGTGAGACAATGTTTGAAATAGTTTTCCAATGTATGTTACATGTTGAATAGAACATGTGATTATATTGTTTGGTTTGTTTCTATGTCGTGCGTTTTATTATTGTTATGAAGATATTTAGAGATATGATAGAATTCACACTATAATTTTTTTTGACACAACAGTTATAGTTTTTAAATTTATCTTTTTACACATAAATGCATGATAGAGTTAGCAAAACGATTATGTTAAGGTTACTTATAGTTTGTACGCGGCATAGACATTACGAGTATACATAAATATATCTATGGTGTATTTACCTTTTAGTGATATTGTAAATCTCTAATGTTTGAGGAATAACTATAGATTTTACCACTACATTTTTGAATCATATCATTGTTCATATTATCGTCCGTTCTAAATTTTCTCTCAATCACATTTTGTAATTATTAATTTTTCCAAGGCAAAAAAAAAAAATTGCTTCTTTAGGGGTCATCCATAACGCTTTTTTAAAAGGATTTTTACCTCCCCCCCCCCCCCACCCTGCCACTCCCCTTAGTCACATGTAGTCACAAAAAGACAGATCCCCATAAAATGACGTCACACATCAGCCTACAACCCCCCCCCCTCCTAAACGTCCGTTGTATGTTCCTTAAAACAGTTATATTTTCCCATTTCTTGTCTGAACTCTGTCAACATAAAGTGTTTTAATTAATTTTTATTACAATTTATTAAAACATTTTTTGACGAGAAAGAACAGCTAAAATTAGTTTTCTAGCATTGCTTTTTACAATGCGAAACAACCCCCTCCCTCTGATCACACACCGTCACAAAATTACGGACCACCCCCCTTTCCTCCTAAGAGTGTGACGTCATTTATGGACACCCCTAACCCGAGATTATTTTCTTCTCAATCGGCTTATGACAAATTCAGAAAAAAAAAAAAACATTAACGAATTTCGATTGCCCGAACGCCGTTTGCTATAAGGACGTTTTACCAAAACGTATTTGCGACAAACTCCTTCTTAAGTGTTGCGGTGTTTTACAGTTAAAAAAAAAATTAATAACGCAATTTAAACGTTATACACATATTTTACAGTTATACCATAACAATTAATATTTCATACTGTATTGGTTGGAGTTCTAAATCAGTAAAGATTATGTCTGGAACAAAATGTGGTTGTTTTATTTTAATTTAAACACATATCTGTCAAAGACCTATGCCATTTTTTATATGGAAAAAATTACAAGGGAGACAACGCAAACGAAATTACTAGCCGGTTGGTTTTTGTACATTTTAGAAAGATATATTTAAAAAAAAAAAGGTCATAGTATGAATTATCTCACATAGCTTTTTAAAGGTTTTAGAAAATATAAAAAAAATAGTAGACACGCTAATATGCATTAAAAATCTTTCATGCTATAAAAGTTGAAAACAGTGACTTTAATGTATACATTTTTCTAAGACAAGCAATTTATTTCGCTTAAACAAATGCGTACTCTTCCTTCGCTAACCAATAACAATTATTTTAGCAGTAATAAATTCATATTAGTAATATAAGCCAGGGGTCGGCAACCTGCGTCTGGCGAGCCGCATGCGGCTCTTTTGATGTCAAAATGTGCTCTCCAGCTGCTTTCACAAATACTAATAGTTAAATTAATTCATTTATAATTTTTTTTAGTTATTAGCTTCCTACGGTCGAGCTGGGTACTGGACGGTAGGGTACGAGTTTACCCTGGGCTCTGTGGGGTGGAAGATAAGCCTGGTGAGAACCAAAGGACAGAAGTGACCGATACACGGTAATCGAGCCGATACCCAAGCCAGTTAGTCTGAGTTTGTAGTGTCGATGGATGCCTGGCTAATGGGAGACACATCCAGAGCCGGTGATATCCGTAAAGAAAAAAAAAAGTTAACAGCTTCTAAAGTGGATTGGGAGAGTCCTTTAGTTATATTATTTGATTTCTAATTGTATTACGCTGGCAAAACATGTGTATGCTTTTTGTATGAATAAATATTATCTCACAGTTAAAGCTAATTATTTAAAATAACAAATCTAATTTATTTATCTAATCCTAATCAAATACCAAATATTGAAATTAAAATGTGGCTCTTTAAAAACTGGGAAATAGATGTAGATTGGCTTTTCTTCAGATTTCAGCAGCCATAAACTATGATTATACAGGTAGTTCAGGATTTCATGAAAAGAAAGTGTAAGATAATATTTGGCATTATTAGTGAATTACTTTTTTTTTAAAATCAATTATAGAGTAAGTTGTCCGACCTGATGGTGACGATGTAACAGATGTAACATCAACATTTACTAAATGAACCTCTACTAGACGGTTTACCTTCCAGTATATCACACGATCCTGACAACGTCTATGTTAGACCCTTGCCAGACATATGCTGGGCACATTATACACATACGAGACATACCTTGCAATAATTCGTAGCACTCCAATGTATACATTTTAAAGTCCCGGCGTAATTAGGTATGGTTATACTGTATATAGGCTGTATAAAATATCATATATAGTGCTACATTTTATTATGTTTCCTTTTAAATATTGCAAATATGATTACATCGTATTATATACCCATTTAAATGTATCAAATATAGTTACATTGCTTATATGGACATTTACATTTTTGATATCTCACTGTTTTATTTTATAATTAAAAGCATCGTTTACCTTTCAGATCAGACAAACCCATTCTTGGTCAAATGATTAATAAAAATAAAAGTAAGTTTAATGAATGAAAATTTGCATAAATTGCATAGTAAAGTCAATATTTTTTTAAAAACTGTAATGCAATTAAATACATAAGGAATCTTTTACTTTTTTGAATACGTGTTTTTAAGAATTAAGAACTGTTCTAAATTTTTACGACTCTGAAAAATCCTCTATTAGTTTTTTTTTTCTTCTCGCAAATGTTTTTCCCAGTGACCGTTATGTCCTTACTTAAGTATGGTACCTTAGTTGTGAGATCAATGCAACTTTCCCATTTTCCTGAACAAATCTCCCTCACTATTTGTCGCAGCCTGACAGATCTACAACATTTTTGTATTAGTGTAAGAGGATTCTTTTTGTTCATCCTCAGCATTACTTTGTGTTATTTCTAAATCATGACCTTTGCAATAATCATCCGTAGTAAAGTTTCCAGTTTTTCTAGACTTTGATGTGGCTGGATTTGGGTTGAGTGATATGGACAAATAATTCTTACTTAATAACATTTGGCAATAAAAAATAGGCTAAAATATAAAAAATCGCTACAGTTTTTTATTTATACAAAGTATGTTTAAAAACAATAAAACGTAAAAAAAACTCGTCGAAGTACTTTTAAATAAATATAGTGTTTCTTCGTATTTTTACAAAAGTAATATTTTATACTAAATTTGTAGTGACGATAAATATTCGAATAAATAACCGACTCTTCAATGTCTCTATCATGTGATAAAGTGATAGTTTTATAACTAAAAAAATTAAAGGACCTAATTACTCCACTCAAAGTAACAAACCCGCATGGTCTAACACTACCTACATTTCAACTGTCCTACATACTCTACTGACCTACTCTAACATTACCCACATTTCAACAGTCCTACACGCTCTACTGACAAACTGTGACTGAACTAAAACGTATGCCCGCTACACCCTCAACTGACCCTCAATTCTACAACTGACCGCTACACCGTCTATTGACCAACTCTACAACTGACCGCTACACCCTCTACTGACCAACTCTCCAACTGACCGCTACACCCTCTACTGACCAACTCTACAACTGACCGCTACACCCTCTACTGACCAACTCTACAACTGACCGCTACACCCTCTACTGACCAACTCTGCAACTGACCACTGCACCCTCTACTGACCAACTCTACAACTGACCACTACACCATCGATCTCCAACTGCTAACAGTACCACACGCTTCAGTGGTCATCTGGGGCCGGCGTGGTCGAGTCGGTAAAGCTCATGGTTGCTAAACCGAAAAGTCTCGAGTTTGAGCCCTCGGGCAGATGAGGCTCGTTAGCTGGGGACAGCCACTCTTCTAGGAGAGACAACTCCAAAATTAAACAACTGCTGCCTTGTAGTTTGTCCTTGGTTGGACAAAGGCTATGGAAGCAAATCCAAAAAAAGCAGGCTGAAATCGGAGTCAATGGCCTCAACGGCGCATAACCAGTTGACACGTAACGCTTAATTGTGTTGGAGGCGTGGTCGAGTCGGCAAAAAGCTCATGGTTGATAAATTCGAACAAAGTCTGGAGTTCAAACCCACTGGCAGATAAATATCGATCCCCTTCAACACTAATAATTAAAAACGAAGAAGAAGAAGAAGACCCTTGCCAGACATATGCTGGGCCCGTTAGAGACATGTAGAACATACCTACTGGACACATGTTGCAATAATTCGTGTCACTCCAATGTATACATTTTAAAGTCCCGGCGTAATTAGGTATGATTATACTGTATATAGACCTATAACATATCATATATATAGTGCTATATTTTATTATTTATCCTTTTTATATATTGCAAATGTGGTTACATCGTATTATATGACCATTTAAATATATCAAATATTGTCTTATATGTACATTTACATATTTAATATCTCACTGTTTTATTTTGTAAGTAAAAGCATAGTTTACCTTTCAAATTAGACTGACGAACTCTTGGTCAGTTTGTTGTACTGTTATTATATTGTTTCTGTCTGATCAATGAGAGTTTAATACATTTTATTGTATGTAAGTTAAAAATTATTCACAATCAGAAGAGATATTCCAGGCAGCATTACCTAAACGGGTTGGATCTTAATTCTTTAAAAACGATATACATTCAAGTCACGGTTTTTAGTTGTAAAACCTAATGCGTTTATATATAAAGTTTAGTATTCTTGCTTAATTTTTTTTAAATATTTTCTAAAACGTGTTAATTTTACATATGTATTTTATGAGCATAATGCATATTTCTTAAGCATATGTTTTTAAAGGTTTTATAATATATAGCTCTGTTAGTTTGATTGATTGGTCTCCCTTTACCTTTCAATCCTAATATATAATTCCCCATGTGCGCACTTCTCTCTCTCTGTCCGCAAAATATTTTCGCCGGACATCACGTCAGAATCGGCAGCGATTTATGGATACCTTTATACGGACTTTTGTTGAAAATAATATGTTAAATGTTTTAAATGTATAACCACAATTTTATTTAAAGAAGAAAAATAAAAAATAAAGGCGTATTCGAATGTAGAGAAACAGTATTATTTATGCAACCGGAAAAGCATTTATAAATGTGAAAAAGAACGCATAAAACTGTGACGTCACTAATGTTTATACATTAACTAATGACGTCATCGCTTCTCGGCCTTTCGGCACGATCAAGTGATAACCTTTACGCATCCAACAATGTCACAACCTAGCTTGACGACATATGCAAATATAATCCACGCCAGCAAAGGGGTTGCGCCCTTGGATGTTCCCCCTGGGTCGAGAGACTTGGGGAGGAGCCACCCGGACTACGGTCCGGGGGGTTTAATGAAATCCAGGGCCCAACCCTTTTCAGCTACTACAGCCATATTGGACCTACCTGAAGAAGACTGCCCGGAACTATTTCCTGCTGACTCACCCACCATCCAGGTCACAATCAACTCAAATGGTCAACCCAATCTGAGACGTCATATCCTTCGTCAACTAATAAGCAAACAACAGATCTTCCTCTTTAACTATGGACGAGCAGACACCTGGTTCTTCACATCAACTGCCTTCGACGTCACTACCTTACATAACACACACAAAACACACGGCCCATACACACTATACTTCACTATACACGAAAAGGACAGGATCAACGGAACCCTTAGATGGGTCCCACCCACACTAAGCGATCGTACACTTATAAAAGCACTGCAACCCTACAGTAACAAAGAACCTTCCATATACACAATTCCTCTCACCACTAACCGCAGCTTCTCAATATACACTGACAACCCAGCAAACATACCTCACTACATACAAATAAACTACAAAAACAAGTCACTCAACATTCTAATAGCCATCAAAGACAGAAAACAAGCTTGCCAAACTTGCTCGTCTACCGAACACTGGACCAACCGCTGTCAAGATCTCAATTCAGAATCAACGCCCAGTGATCAAACACCAACTCAATCTACAGCGCCACCCGCTCTACAAGACCCCATGCCAAGCAATCAGCAACACTCCCCAATCGAAGTCGCAGCATCTAATCCAAAAACACCGCCCAAAAAACAGCCTCCAGCTCAAAAACCAGCGCCACCCGCCCAGCCAGCAACAACACCAAGTATGCCAATAAATCCCAGCACAAATACAACGGAATTACCAACCATCAAATCTACTGCATACCTAACTGCCTCATTAACCACGACGCAACCAAGCACTAAAGGGGCAATATTTACATCCCCAAACATGGCCAGCAAACAAAACAATCTTAACCCAGAGCCAGCAATGGACACAAACACAAGCTCCAAAAGAAAAAAAGAAGACAGCCCCACAGAAACTAAACCAATAACAAAAAACCTTAAACCCACAAGGTTGATTTTCGACAATACACATTGCAAATTTTGCACCAAGCGATTCGAATCAATATCGGAAAGGGAAATGCACGAAGACTCAGTACACCTACACCTCAAGCAGTGTAAGATGTGTGGGCACAAAGAACACTACACGAACATACTTAAACATTATGAAGAAAAGCACCCCAGCGAACAAATGTACGATTGTAACGTATGCACAGTATCCCTCCCACTACAGGGAATACAGGAGCATACAAAAAACCACCACCCGAATGCCCAAAGTTCAAAATCGAAGAAACAACCACGAGGAAGATGGGTAATAAGTTCATAAAAATACCAATTTATATAGACGTTTTGTATTAGGTACGTAATAACCTGTATAATTTGTATATATTGTTCATGCAACCTCTCCACACAGCTAGCTCCCGGCTAGGAGTGAACTGTGTGGAAGGAAAACTATTAAACGCAAAAAAAAAAAAAAGTATCTGTTCTTATCAGCTTAATATCTGATACGTGGCTCATTGAGTCACTACGATATTAAACAGATTTTTGGTACTCGGCGGGATGCCCGGGGCTTGCTCCGCTCTCGCCACGGGTCGGCCCGGTATTGCAGTTCTTCCGGGAATGGTCCATTCAATTTCAATAATGTACGATTGGTCTCTCTCAATAAAAACAGCTCACTGCTGGTCAGTCAGAGTGATGTGGTGTTTATTCTATACCAGTCACTGCTTTCTTAAAATGTTAATCGTTTGAGCTGAAAAAAGAAAAAAAGTCATCGCTTCTCGGCCTTTTGGCTAAGATCAAAGTGTAGTATCTGTTATGGATCTACACGGATCTTGGCCATTTGGTTGGTCAGCCCTTTTTAGGGCTGGCTACCGGGGTCGAGAGGCGGTCAAATCTACTACTCTAACTCACGCAAATCTCGCCAACGACCGCTGTGGGGTTGCTCCCATACATCCCTCGAACGCACATGCTCTCGAGATGAGTCACCCAGTACTTGTACTGGGTGACTTCAATATACGAGCGGCTAATTTTCAACCTTCTTTTTTTCAGACTGACGACACCCATCTAGGAGAAATCTTAGGTGGGAGGTCTGTCAAAATCGCCAACAAATCGAACTCATCTACTACCTCAAACGCAACTAGATCGTTCAACAAATCGAACTCATCTACTACGTCAAACGCAACTACCTCGCTCCCAACAAACTCACTACCACTCTGACGACACCTACCTAGGAGAAATCTTAGGTGGGAGGCTTCCGTCAAACACTAGCAAATCAACTAACCATCTCTCAAGATCAACTACTAAACTTACCTAAACAAGCGCCAACAGCTCTACTTCGCCCACTTCAAACACTTCACCAAGCTCAAAACCATCGACTCAGCAACATCAGCAAACTTCACTCTTCAACGTCACCTCGCTCAACTCAATTCATCGAACAACTCTACTACTAAGCGCATCATACCTCATCTCAACGCAAGAACACTACCTCAACCACCCTCCCCAAGTTCTACACCATTCGACCAACTCCACCATCATCGACAAGACACCAAACTCACTCTCACCAAGTACAACTACCAACCAAGAATAAACCACTATCAAACCAAGAGCGTATCAAGGACAAGAAGCAAGGCCAAAAAAACAGAGAAGCGATCATGTTGTCATAAAAAAGAAAAAAAAAAAAAAAAAAAAAAAAAGTCATCGCTTCTCGGCCTTTTGTCCAAGATCGATATACTATTTCATCATCCCACAATGACATCACCTCGCATGTCATACGCAGATATAACCAACGTCAACAAAGGGGTTGCGCCCTTGGATGTTCCCCCTGGGTCGAGAGATTTGGGGAGGAGCCACCCGGACTACGGTTCGGGTGGCTTAATGAAATCCAGGGCCCAACCCTTTTCAGCTACAAGTTCAACCACCCTAACGATCGAGTTACCCGAGGAAGAGAGTCCAGATTTGTTTCCCAGCCAACCGAACACAATCATGCAAGTGGAAGTCCAGACAAATGGGCATCCAAACCTTCGAGGGCACACCATCAGGAAACTGATTAGCCCACATCAGATTCTACTAATGAATTACGGCCGCAGCGACACTTGGTTCTTTTCGTCAGACAATTTCAACGTAGCAACGATGGACAAAACGAGCAAACAGCATGGGCCCTACACTCTGCACTTTACGATCTATCACAGAGACAGAGTCAATGGCACCCTCAGATGGGTCCCGCCAACTTTAGGAAACGACGCCCTACTAAAGGCCCTAAGAATCATCAGCAAAAAAGAGCCAACAGTGAACAACATTCCTTTCACAAACAACCGCAGTTTCCCCATATTCTCAGACACCCCGAGCATCATACCACACTACATCAAGTTTAACTACAAAAACAGACCCGTCAACATACTCGTGGCCATACCGGGTAGACGACAAGCATGTCAATCATGCGACTCAACTCAACACTGGACAAGCCAATGCCTCCTATCCTCACCAACAGCTGAAACAGAGCCACTAAGAGTCACACCCCCTCCGCAGCAGCCAACAGCGTCCCAAAATCAGGCGAACCAACAAGTTGAACCAACCGCAAAGCCCAATGATCAACCCACAGCACAGGATATAGCAACACCTGCACCACAACTCCAGACACCAAGCAAACTACAGGGACCTCCAACAACAGACCTAGCCTCAGAAATGGAAACCAGCTCGTCAATGAAAAGGAAAAGCTCAACCAGCCCCACTGAACTAGGGAAAACAACTAAAGAAAAAAAAAAGGAGATGACGTCAAATGTGCGTACTGTGGTGAAACCCTCCTAACACACAACACTTTTCACCACATGTTAGAGCACCTCATAGACATCATGAATGAGGAACAAAAAGCAATACTACTTAAAGGCGTAAAGGACCAAAAAGCCCCTGAAGAAAAAAAATTGGGAAACTAAAAAGACACTGCTATGCTATCCTTGTTAAACGTTTAGTATTAGGCACAATTGAACTGGTATATTTTGCATTAATGTTATACTATGTATTACATTATAATTTATTTTAAACATGCAAACCTATCCATACAATGGTAGGAATTCTATTAAACGCCAGAAAAAAAAATATTGTTTTCGTTATAAAAAAAAAAAAAAAAAAAAAAAAAAAAAAAAAATATTTTTTTCGTTGGGAAAAATATTAACCGATACAAAATCAAGGGTCTCACACACACGTTGTCAGGATCGTGTGATATGGTGGTAGGTAAACCGTTCAGTAGATGCTCATTTAGTAAATGTTGATGTTACATCTGTTACATCGTCACCACCAAGTCGGACAGCTTTCTATTTATTATTTTTTTTTTTAAATTAAGTAAACATATAATTCTATACAAAAATTATGTTACATTACATTGCTATCGGGTCTTGATCTACTTATATAATTATACTTTACTGTTGCTGAAATCTGAAGATCAGCCAGTCTACACCTATTTTATTAGCAAATACTAAATGTTGTTATAAGACTAATATATTCTGACAGACTGAAGTTAAATATAGGCCTACACCTAGCGTGTCGTCCGCGTTATAGAATGCCGAAGAAATATGTTGTAGTTGATGCTGCCATAGTTTCATGGGCGAATATTTATACCAGTTTCCGATAATGGAATCTTCTTTAAAAAAGGGGTGTTAGGTTACTGGTATTCGGGCCTTTGTCGCATTCGGGCAAGTGTCCATTCGGGCATTTGTCGCATTCGGGCATGTGTCCATTCGGGCATTTGTCGCATTCGGGCATGTGTCCATTCGGGCATTTGTCGCATTCGGGCAAGTGTCCATTCGGGCATTTGTCGCATTCGGGCAAGTGTCCATTCGGGCATTTGTCGCATTCGGGCATGTGACCATTCGGGAAATCGGCCTTCGGGCTAAAGGTATTCGGGCAAGTGTTATTCGGGAAATCTTCGGGCTCCTGATCCAAAATGTCACTAAGAAAACGACACCAGTCATAATTTTGTGAGAACCTTGAAGCTGTACAATGTGGTGAATACAAGATAACTTAGGTAAACAATAACATTTGTAATAATTTTTTACTTAAAACAAAATGTCAAAGAAAATGCATATAAACAATATATTTACATGTTGGTTATTAATTAATAGAAACAAAATGCATTTTCAATGTCAACAGTTAATAATACCAGAGTCCGATAATATAATATTCTTTAAAAAAGGGGTGTTAGGTTACTGGTATTCGGGCATTTGTCGCATTCGGGCAAGTGTCCATGCGGGCATATGTCGCATTCGGGCATGTGTCCATTTAGTTAACTAAACACCCACAGTGCTGGTTAATGTCAAAGCTAACCATGTCCCTAACCCCAACCCTAGTCCATAAGCATAACCCTAATTTCTAACCATAAAATTAGTCGAGATTATAATACTACTAACAACCCAACACACCTATTTTATTATCAGACATCAGTATCTAAAATCATCCGTTTCATGTAACAACGACAAGTAATGTTATAACAACAGGTGTAAGCATATACACTATATTGTATTAAAAGCTGATTAACCCATTAAAGCCCAAAAGAAAACTATATGTAACAATTACATTTATTTTATTTATTATGACATATTGGGTAGATTAGCACATGCATTACAAAAATACAGAGAAATTCACATAGCCAAAAAGGTAAAGGGGTGTACTCAGCTGGGTACACTGGGCAGATTAGGAGTGAAATTGTCCAAGGTCGTTCAACACAATGTTTTTTTTTTTTTTTTTTTTTTTTTTTTTCATTTTTCACATCGCCAGCGGATCCAACTATGGCACATAACACAACGAGAGAGAACCCTATTGTAGAGAACCCTATGTGCAGGTCATCCAATATGCGGACCCCGTGTGCTAAGACATGCACTGGGAAACTTTGGGGGCTCAACCACACATGTACGTGGGGCGCCGACACCCCAATATTTAAACCATGTTAGGGCTATGATATAAACCTTTTGCGGGACTGTTAACTATTTAGGGAGTGGGTTCAAAGTAAAATTGTAAGAAGTGTATGGTTTACGTATAAACTGATCTTTTAAATAATTGTGACAGTCATAATTACTCAGTCACATCATGGTTTACCTTACAAATCGGATAATGAACCAGTGTGTTCTAATCTTAATGGCTATTTCACTGGATTACTAGAACTGTGTCTCTAACTGGTCCAGCATATGTCTGGCAAGGGTCTAACATAGACGTTGTCAGGATCGTGTGATATACTGGAAGGTAAACCGTCTAGTAGAGGTTCATTTAGTAAATGTTGATGTTACATCTGTTACATCGTCACCATCAGGTCGGTCAACTTGCTGTTAATATGTTTTGTATTTACTCAACATCTGATTATATCACACATTATGTTACATCGCATTACCATCTGGTCTTGATCTAATTATCTAATTATAATTTATGTTCCTGAATTTAAAAAAATAGTATTTTTTCTTCTACTTATTTGATAAACGTGTGTTAATATTTAAATGTGTATTTATAAGTATGTTAGAGTTAACAATACGATTATGTTATGGTTACTTATAAATAGAACGAGGTCTAGCCAATACGGCTATGTATAATTATATCAGTGACTTAGTTAACATTCACTGATACTGCACATCAGTGACGTTTGATGTTTAACTATAGACTTCATCACAACTAATTTGGTTTAATTGTATATTAATTCCTTTCTGTCATGATCGTTGTTTCATTTTAAGATCGGACAAAAAAATACAAGAAAAATAAAAAAAAAAAATAAAAACATGGTGCGTCTTAACCTGAGCGAATTTTTGTCTCAATTGACTTGATCGAGTCCCAATTGCCAAAGCCTCATTTGCCGAAATAAATAGGCCCGAATGCGACAAACTCCTTCTTAAGCGTTGCTGTAAAAAAAAATGCGTTAAACGTTATAAATATCACCCTAAATGTTTCATACTGTATTGATTAGAGTTCGCAGACAGTTTATGCACTGCCTAGAACATTTTTTTAAAGCTCAAAATACATATTACCATTGTCCTTTCTTAATGCGAAGTAAAAGTACAGGGAGATAAGTTAAAGAAACAAACAGAGCTATTTATTTTATTAAATTTAAAAATCATAAACTGAAAAAAATGGGCTGAGTACAAATAAAAACAATTACAAGCTTTTTTATTCAGAAAATAGTATACTAATTAAGCACGAAATGTAATTAAAATTATAAACCGTATTATGTTATAAAATACGAAAACTGTGACTTAAATGTATACATTTTTTTAAAGACAATCGATTATTTCTACTAATATATGTTGTTTCTTTAATACATGTGTATACAAAAAATGTCAACGTTAATACATGAAACATTAAATTTGTACCCCTTTTAATATGATAATCTTTAGATCTAGTCTATCTAGATTCTAGATCTAGAGAATCTAGTCTAGACTACTAGAATAGAGATCTAGATTGTGCGCTACACGAATCCATCAGATTGTCAAGATTCTAGCTATATTTTATATATAAAGGTGGCACATACGATTTCGAATGATAAAACAAATAAAAAGACTTTTTGTCACCGTGGGAACCACACAATTTGATTCACTGATCAAAGAGGTTGCATCAGTTCCTGTTCTGGATGTGCTAGCAAAACTTGGCTTCACTCATAACAATTTGCAAATAGGAAGAGGAACATATGAGCCAACGGAAATTGCAGAAACAAATATTACACCATGTATAACCTACTATCGGTTCAAAGATTCCCTTGTTGATGACATTGCTGAAGCAGACCTTGTTATTTGCCATGCTCTACGTGTTCTACATTTAACAATTTATCGAATATGTTTATTTCCTAAAAACGGTATAACTAAAAAAAATTAAAACAAATACTTTCTTCTTACTATTTGATGTATAACAAAAATGTGACGGAGTTATCGAGTGGTTGTTTCCATAGTTTCTAACACGTCAAGTGTGAATGTTGTGTCCACCCAGTACCTGACTCAAGGTGAGATAAAAACATTGTCGGCACGGTTGATTGCACGCCACACAATAGGTGTGGACCACACACTACATAGTTATGTTAGCGTCACTGAGTTTTGATCAAACAAAACAAACCCGGATAAAAGTAGTGTGTTCAGATTTTTATAAAGAACTACCTCAGCTCAGATTAGGCCAGTTGATCAAATATATCTACAATGGTCAACTTGACGGCCATGTTCTCCAGTTATGAAATAATCCTAAGCCCTACTTTTAAGTCACACTACATCTCTCTCACTCTAAGCTAAGAATTAACTAAATGTCTTATTAGAGAAGTGATGAAAGCAATTTTCGGTAGCCGTCGTTGAGGGTAAAGATATGAACGTGAAAAATTCATGGACATAAAATATGAACACACGAATAAACAACCGGTAACAGTGATCATCCATCACATTGTAATTTTAAAATAGTTGACATCCCGTGTTGTTATCTTGTTTTATTCTATCTGTAACTTTGTATTTCAAAACAAATTAAATGTGGGATATGACTACATGTCATTAACACAACATTAACACTTTTAGATTCAAACATTTAAATTGAAATATAATAGACACCCATTTGCGCAATGCTACGTATGGCAGAGTAATACAACTTTATTAAAACAAACAGACACCACACACCATTAAGGAGGGACAGCAAACTTTAAAGCAAAAATAAGATATAGATGGACATTCAGATAACATATGAAATTAGGCTGAAACAACATTTTTAAGAACGGCACCATATAATAAGTTTGACCAGAGAAAAGAAAACCGTATCTATTAGTAACACGTATAGGAATCTACATAGTGAACACATCTTTTAGCAAAATAGTAGTAGATAAATATGAGGTGACAAACCGACACTCATTAACCTAAGTGTCCCATTGTCTTTAAAATATGATTAATAAAGATACTTTTTAAAGTTCATATCAACATTCAATTTTTATTAACAAACACATGGATAGCTCACAATTTCCAAGTCATTTGTTATATAACAAGAATAAGCTTTTTTGTTTTATTTCTAATGTTTTTAATTGTGTCGATTCTTAAAACCACACTTTGTTGATAACCATGGATTTTATATTAGTTGTTTACCTTAGATTTTCGGAATAATTGAAATGATGAGTGACTGAAACAACATATTTAAACAACTTATATTACAACATGGTGTACGTGCTGACAGCTGTTGTTATAACCAAACTTGTCCTTGTTACATGAAACTATGTTAGCATCCACTACAACATTGTTAAATCTTCTTTCGGCTTTCAGGACGGCAAGTTTTAGGTATATTTATGGGTATATGGGTATATTTCACTTCAGTATGTCAGAATATATTAGTCTTATAGCAACATTTAGGGTTGACTAATTATAGTAGTGGACTAGATGTAGACTGACTATTCTTCAGATTTCAGCAACCATAAATTATGATTATACGGGTAGATCAGGATTTGATGAAAATACAATGTATGATACGTTTGAACAATGTCGAGTTATTATTTTATTAAAAACTAAATTAAACAGCAAGCTGGTCTACTTGATGGTGACGATGTAACAGATGTAACATCAACATTTACTAAATGAACCTCTACTAGACGGTTTAACAGATGTAACATCAACATTTACTAAATGAACCTCTACTAGACGGTTTAACAGATGTAACATCAACATTTACTAAATGAACCTCTACTAGACGGTTTACCTTCCAGTATATCACACGATCCTGACAACGTCTATGTTAGACCCATGTCAGACATATGCTGGGCCAGTTAGAGACATGCGGAACATACCTTAGACATGGAAACCCATGGTAAATACATGCTAGATACATGTATCAATAATACGTAGCACTCTATTGTATAGGTATTTAAGTACCGGCGTAATTAGATATAGTTATTATAGTATACGATTTAATAGTATAAAATTGATATAAAATCTTTTAGATAGTGATGTATTGTATTACATTGTATTATATGGCCATTTTTACATCTCAAATATGGTTACATTGTATCTAAACCAGATGCCAACGTCAGAGGCGTAGCGACCGGTTCAGATGCTCGTGGCGAACTATCAACTTTGCTTCCCCCATTTCTATAGTTATATATAATGCCGAGATCCTCTCCCACACAGTTGTATAGTTATTTATATTGGGAAAAAATCGTCCTTTCCCCACCCAATTAGGACATGTTGGAGGCGCATTTTACCAGTCACTGTCATTTAATGGTTTTTTTTTTCTATGTTGGTGTCAAACAATTGATGCTGAAAACAGCTAAATAAACCCGTCTTTTTAATTAACTTCGACTGTATGTAATTAAGTATACCAATTCAAAATCGGCTTTTAAAAAAGATCTACCAGTACGCTTCGCCCTCACCACCCCACCCCCTCGCAGCCCCACAAGAAAGGTTGGCGCCACCGGCGGCCGGCCCACACGAGCTTCCATAGCTACGACTCTGTAATATGTATTTTATCAAATTCTCATGTGCGTTTTATGAACATGTAAAATTATTATGGCAAATAAACTTTACGAATTATTATTTCCCATTGATTTTATGTACAATGTGGAAGAAAGACAACCGAACGGTAATACACATTGAGAGTCTTTTCAAAAACTGCACGCTTTATTTAAACTACAAATTTCTAGTTTTGTTTTCAAAACTAGAAGTTTTATGCGTTTTGTAATTCTGTAATTTTTGTTTATTCGTACACTATTTATATATAAAAAATATAGAAAAGGTTTATATTATAAATACTTTGAGATTAGTTTACAAATATTTTAAAGACAAGAGAAAACTTCAATGTAATTACCTTACTGGTCTAACTTTAATTTTCACAATTATTTTAAAGAAATGTCTGAGGCACACAAATAAAAAAATAAAAAAAATTAAAGAAATGAGAATTGGATTGTGTGGTACACTCCGCTTTGCCCACGTTCGCCCAACCATGTACGTTTACTAATGCGTTGTTGCAGATGTCTTATTGGTAAGGAGATTTTGAAGATCCATTCGGAAGCGAGAAAGAATAAATTTTGTTAACGTTGTTTTTTTTTTTGCTCTGTCACTCGTAGATCATTATCTACAATTGTTTTTTTTAAGTTACTATTTTCTTTTTCTAAATTACTGGCAATATAATTAGTGAAATTAAATATAATTAAAACGCCTCTGCCGTTGAATTAGGTTTTATTTATATTGTAACTTTTAAAAAAGAAATTAGCCCCACGGGACCATGTTGAATTTCGTTTTAACATGTAATTCAATTTTCTATAGAAGTAATATTAGAAGTAATGTTTTTTGTACGTTTTTCTGTGATTAGTGTTATTATTCATTTATAGTAAACTATTATGCTATTTAACCTTATAATAATAAACTTAAACTATAAAAAAACGAAAAAAAAACTGAACAAAAGACAAACCATATCGTATTCACTCGGCAACGCTCTAACCCCCATGTGGTTTATACAGATAATTACATTTTAATGTGATGCTAAATATAAGTCACATTCATGCATTATATTGAGAGAAGTATCAACACGTTGGGGAAAGTGTTCAAACAATGCTATAGCGACCCAGACTTTGCTTTGTTAACAGGAAAATGATCTCAGGACAAACGATCTCAGGACAAAATATACCAGGACAAAGTATATTAATGCACATGATCTCAGACAAAATATTTCAGACCAATATCATTCAATAATCATATTCTAAGTCAATTACATAGAGTAGATGTATATATTTTTCTACACTAAACTGGTCGATTTAGATATATACACTGTTGATTGCAAAAAATATGTTTAATTTAAATCAATACGATTTACCAATCACTTACCATTTATTGTTTAGAAAAAATATAAGGGAGACAAAACATTGAAATATATATCCAGCTGTAATATTGCAAATTTATAATAAAAGTAAAAAGAAAAGGTGCAGTAATATAATACAAAAGTTGACTTTGTCTTTTAAAAAATGATTTTGAATACATAATGTTTAAAAAAAAATTGCATCATTAAAATGTGAATAGAACAGTGTGTTTATTTTATAATGTTTATAACAGATGCAAAAATTCACATTAAGCAATGTTGTTCCAATCATTGAGCAATTTAGAAATATGTGGACTACTAAAACATACGGTTATACTGGGTGACACAACAAATGATCTTAGGACAAATGATCTCAGGACAAATGATCTTAGGACAAATGATCTCAGGACAAATGATCTTAGGACAAATGATCTCAGGACAAATGATCTCAGGACAAATGATCTTAGGACAAATGATCTCAGGACAAATGATCTTAGGACAAATGATCTCAGGACAAATGATCTCAGGACAAATGATCTCAGGACAAATGATCTTAGGACAAATGATCTCAGGACAGACCTGTTATACGGATAAAAAATATCAGACACAGTATCTCACAGCAAAATATTTTATTATTTAGGATAATTTTAGTCAATTAAAAAAATATGATCAGATGGATTGCATGTGATTTTTTTGTACACATTATAATTGTGAGATACTAACTTAAAAAGTTAAACTACATTTTTAAATAGCCTTTTGTATGCTAATAGTAGGCCTACTATATTGATAATTCATATGAAAATATTTAAAAAATGATGGTAGCCTTAGCCACATATTTTTTTGAAGCACGTGAAATAATTATCGAAAACGTGATTGTTTCTTCAGGCTCGTAAAGTAAAAATTATGTTTTTAGTGCATCATCAACCCACATGTAACGTTAACCTATCTTTGCTGGCTGTTGTCTAGCGTAAATCTGACTTCTTTAAAGTGTAGACGTCATTCTGTGATGTAGCGAAAGGCTGGGTAATCACCAGTGATACTGCTTTGTTTACATGCACGCTATGATTAATTTTACTCCACAAGGACTGTGATACTACTTTTTTTTACATGTACACTATGATTCATTTTGCTCCACAAGGACTGTGATACTCAGAGGCGTAGCGAGGGGGGGGGGGGCGGGGGGGACATATGTCCCCGGGCGCCGACCTTAGGGGGGGCGCCAAATTGAAAGTTTGAGGGGGGGGGGGTGCAAATGAAAAGTTCGAGGGGGGGGGGGTGCAAATCGAAAGTTTGAGGGGGGGGGTGCAAATGAAAAGTTCGAGGGGGGGTGCAAATCGAAAATTTGCTCCCGAGGGGGGCGCCAAATTGAAAGTATGTCCCCGGGCGCCGGGAAGGGTCTCTACGCCTCTGGTGATACTGCTTTGTTTACATGTACACTATGATTAATTTTGCTCCACAAAGGACTCCTGTCGTTTAAATTAGTATGTGTCACATGATCACGAGAGTGTGACCGAAATATCTCTATTGACTTGAAATGATAGCTGTATTGTTCACGAGGAGCAAACATCTTCTCCTTTAGGGCATGTCTTCTCCCATAAAACGAACGTCCACCTTGCTACATAGGTGTGTCTCCACAGATCTTTCATCAATAGATAAGCTGACCCTTTGATCTAGTTTTGTCCACTTGATGTGGTAGGATTGTCTCATGTTCGGCAAGCCCATCTACACTGTAGTTTGAATTAAGAATATTATATTTCTAATTTCAATTTTAATAGGTTTAACGTAATGCAACAAAACCTATTTCACAATTAATATGTATAACAAAAAGTAAAAAAAAAAATCAGAGTCATTTTATTAATTGTTAAAATTGACAAAAACCATCCTAAATACTACATTATTTTGATGTGGAATAGTTTGTCTAAGTTCATTTGTCCGTGATATCATTTGCCCTGTTATATGTTGTCCTAATATCTTGTGTCCGTGATATCATTAAAAATGTGCCCTTGAGATCATTTGTCCTGTTATATGTTGTCCTAATATCTTGTGTCCGTGATATCATTAAAATGTGTTGTTGATATCATTTGTCCTGGGAACATTTGTCCTGTAACTCGTTGGACTATTACGGTAAATTTAGAGTCAGAAGTCAAGTTGAGAATGGGTAAGTGTGACAGTCAACGCTGATGACTTGAAAAATCCACAAATTAAAAATGTGCGGAAGTCGATTCGCGTTGTTACATTGTTGATTTCAGTTGAAGAAATATGTATAAGATATTATATTATGTCTACATATATCTAGTATAATATACTACTAATTCCTAAAATATATTCCATTATTTCTTGACAATATATTCACACTTCTATCAACTAAAACACCACAACTGTAACTTAACTGACTTATCTCTGCTCAACTGCTTCTAACACTCGACTGACTTTCTACACGCTTGACTGCCAACTGACGCTATCTCTGACCAACTGACCGTGACTGCTCATCTCTCTTTTGATTGGTCGGCTACGTGATTGGTACATCCTCCTACCTAGTGAGACTGATTTTTTTTTTTAAAGCGTTTGTTCTACATTATTCTACCTCACTCCTTAGTTTTACATAATTGTGTCATATTATGTTTACGTCACAACATACATCCTTAACTTGATATCAAATAAGCCAATACGTATACTATCAATTCATTGCTTCCATCAGTTTAGATATCGAAATAGTGTGTATGTAATTACAGTACAAACCTACATATTAATTTGTATAAGGGAGAGAAACAATATAATATAGCAATTATGTGTACTTTATTAGATCTAAAAACTAAAATACAACACAAATAATACTTATAATGATAAATAAAAATTAATATAATTGTTTGGTAGTAAACGTTGAATAGATTAAATAGTAAGTTAAATATTGTGTTAAAAAGTATGTGTTTACATATTAAGAAAACTTTTACTTTTTTGTATACGTTTTTCTAAGACGTAAAATTTGTTTGGTTATATCCACACTTATAATTGGACTAGCCGTCCCGGCCAGGCCCTGCTCTGGCTTCTGTGAAAAACCTTTCCGTTAAAGACCATTACCTGTGTGTTTAGTAATCATCATAAACCCGGCATTGCCCACCCAAACCACAACCAACCAAAACAACAAAACGCAAACATAACGCTAACACAATTAGAAATACAAACGAAAACAAAAACCTAACAACAAACCCAACCACAACCACAAACACCAATACAAACACAAAGAAAAAACAAACGAAAACAAAAACCTAACAACAAACCCAACCACAAACACCAATACCAAAAAAAACAACGAAAAAGCAAACGAAAACAAACCAAATCCAAACGCAAAACCAACCAAAAACACAAATACAAACCCAAAAAAAAAAAAAAAAAAAACGAAAAAAGAAAGAACAAAAACGAACCAAATCAAAACGCAACCACTAACGCAAACCCACCTAAACACAAAGAAAACACTAACGCGAACATAAACGCCCGGGGCAGAATCGCCTGTTTTAGCTTAATAAACGACTATAGTACCCCAACTTATTCATAGTTTTTGCACTCACTTAAACGAACGCGCCTGTTTCAATTTAATGAACAATTATAATACTCCAAGCTTATCCGTAAAATACCTAAAACATTTGCACTTGATCAATCCCCGCTAATTATGTAATTATTTTTTTCCCAACACCAAAACAAAGTAATTAAAAAGTAAATGCTTTTCAACTAATGCAATGGTTTCATAAAGGGAAGTAATTGTGTTTTGCCTAATTTATCAAAGGGAAGTAAGCGCTATAGGACTAAATAAAAACATAATTAGAATTTTTGTAAAAGATGATATTTTTTTAAAACTTGTGTTTAATGAACATGCCGACAATTATTACTATAATTTGAAAAATGAAAATGATTTCCCAACACTTTTAATAGTAATTTTTTAACTCATAAATTTAGACAAACGCGCACGATAATTGATCTAACACTTAAATCCGTAGAAATGCCAACGACAAACATATGCGTTACAGAATTGAGCTTTATATATTATTAGACTAGCCGTCCCGGCCAGGCCCTGCTCTGGCTTCTGTGAAAAACCTTTCCGTTAAAGACCATTACCTGTGTGTTTAGTAATCATCATAAACCCGGCATTGCCTACCCAAACCACAACCAACCAAAAACAACAAAACGCAAACATAACGCTAACACAATTAGAAATACAAACGAAAACAAAAACCTAACAACAAACCCAACCACAACCACAAACACCAATACAAACACAAAGAAAAAACAAACGAAAACAAAAACCTAACAACAAACCCAACCACAAACACCAATACCAAAAAAAAAAACAACGAAAAAGCAAACGAAAACAAACCAAATCCAAACGCAAAACCAACCAAAAACACAAATACAAACCCAAACAAAAAAAAACACAAACAAAAACGAAAAAAGAAAGAACAAAAACGAACCAAATCAAAACGCAACCACTAACGCAAACCCACCTAAACACAAAGAAAACACTAACGCGAACATAAACGCCCGGGGCAGAATCGCCTGTTTTAGCTTAATAAACGACTATAGTACCCCAACTTATTCATAGTTTTTGCACTCACTTAAACGAACGCGCCTGTTTCAATTTAATGAACAATTATAATACTCCAAGCTTATCCGTAAAATACCTAAAACATTTGCACTTGATCAATCCCCGCTAATTATGTAATTATTTTTTTCCCAACACCAAAACAAAGTAATTAAAAAGTAAATGCTTTTCAACTAATGCACTGGTTTCATAAAGGGAAGTAATTGTGTTTTGCCTAATTTATCAAAGGGAAGTAAGTGCTATAGGACTAAATAAAAACATAATTAGAATTTTTGTAAAAGATGATATTTTTTTAAAACTTGTGTTTAATGAACATGCCGACAATTATTACTATAATTTGAAAAATGAAAATTATTTCCCAACACTTTTAATAGTAATTTTTTAACTCATAAATTTAGACAAACGCGCACGATAATTGATCTAACACTTAAATCCGTAGAAATGCCAACGACAAACATATGCGTTACAGAATTGAGCTTTATATATTATTATAGATACATGTGTCTGTACATTTTTTTCTCACAAAGGATTTACCCAAACTAATTCCATACAGATATAACTCGATAGCATTATTTAGCGAACACACAATTATTACGTCTAATTCTATATATTAAGTGTTAGAAGCAGTTGAATATCTCACAATGAACAAACTGTCAGGCCTCACATAAAAAAGTAAATGCCCATACGCATTTCTCTTCATATGCCGATGTCACAGAAACAAGTAAACTCTACTTCCCTTGCCCCATAGACCGTCAGGTTTGAAAGGAAAATATACACATTTACAAACAGTGTGTGTAAACATTCTCGCACCACAACATATGGTAGAGCTGTGGAATGTTCAGCGTGTACAGAATGTGTGAATTTAGCGCATCAGCACAAAGTGGAAGAAAAAGTGGCGCTGTCGACCTAAGTGACACATTACAATGAGCATTGTCAAACGGCCGCTGATAAAAACAACTCAGTCAAAAAAGCGCCAACAAAATAATTATACCAGACATGTGAGTTACACGATGCGACCAAGACGTTTAAAGGGAGACAAACAATAAAATACACAACACTAAAGTACATTTAGGTAACTCCCCCTGGTTCCTATGCAGCCACACTACATCATTAGACACGCACCACACGAATACACTACCCTCAAAAATATGTCAGACTAAAAATGCGATTATGAATAACCTTTTTAATTCGTTTATAGTCATATTTATTATGTTAAATGTGTATTTTGCTTTTAGCAGGTGGAGTTACTGTAGTAACATTACAAATGTATAGAAAAAAAGTGCACATATTTATTGCAGCACTTCTAAATAAATATAATAATGCTCCGTGTTTTAAAACATGTAACATTAATAATATTTTATGAGTAATTTTATTTATGATAAATCGTTGTTTAAATCATTGTTTGCTGAATGCTTTAGATCGGTAAAAATTACACTTTTTATCTATATGTTACCGAGTCTATTTGCTTGTAGTGCCAAATGTTACCGATTTCACTGCTGACAGAGCCAAATGTTACCGAGTGTATTTACTCGTGCTACCTTTGACCAGCACACAACATCGACCACAATATAGATACTCGGAAATGCAGGTTTACATTGATCTCTTTATTACATGAATCAATAGAAATGCTCCACATAACAATGTACCAATGTTCCATAAGAATACAATGAACCAACTGACCCCCACTGTCCTCACTAGTCCTAACATAACAGAATGCACGTGTCCATCGTTCCTATTCTCACGAATCACACACGTCTACACCGTTCAGTAACCAACTGGGTTCTGCCGGGTTCTCAACTGTCGCCTTCCTATTTTATCTCCTCGTATTCGTAATCGTATTCGTAATCGTATTCGTAATCGTATTCCTAATCGATTCTAATCGTTGCATCAGAATATTAATTGCGCAGCTCTGTCGTACAGTCTGATTATTAGACCACCTGCACTGTTGCGTCAGCCCAGTTTGGCCTTGGTCATGTCAAAGTTGACAGACTGTAATACGTTCTTATGTCTCTGGTAACTCTACTAGTTACATATAAAAAAAAGAAAAAAAAAGAATTAAAAAAAGAAAAAAAAAGGTGATGAAAACTGTAAAACTAAGCGAACAAACACAACTGACGCTGTAAAATTCATGTCTGAGGCGAAGAAAAATAAACAATAAAAAAAAAACTTTTTTTTCCAACGAGTCCTCCCCCCCCCCCCTCTATGTGATACCAACACCTTTATTTTACCTTACCCCTTTTCGGTAAATCCCTTTAAATTCGGATTACCACTTATACGACATATGACAGCCTGTAAAATATTCATCATGTACTTTTGTAAAATCCTTCGTTTTCATTTGATGTTTTGAATTTATGTAAACATGTTGATGTATTTGTTTTAAATGGCAAATACATGTTTTGAAATTTAAAAAAAATATATCTAAATTTAATTACATATTTGCATTTTTAGGTTTAAAAATAAAATTGTATTTTTAAAATGAGACTTTTTTGTATTGTGTATAAATAACTCTTCTTAGATGGAAAGCACATGTGAGAGAAGTATTACTATTGCAAATATGTATCAGTCCTCATAAGCTGATGATGAAATTGAAATTACTCCTAAGGCAAACACATTTGATGAACTTTTTTCAAGTATAATAATGCAATTACAAGGTAAATCAACAACACATAGCTGACTGTGTTGTTAAAGTATGATAGATACACACACATAAAACTAAAAAGTACATTAGTAAGAAATTACTAAATTACAGATTTTACAAAATAATATAACAATTATGTATTTAGAATTCGAATTATACGATATTATAAAACATTCAGTAGGCTTCATGGTTTTGCAAAAATGGCGTAATTGTGTTTTTTTTTTATTATTTAAAGATGTATTGTATAATTAATTAGGTTAAAGAACATTACTACATACATTTTATACCGTTTTATAAGTACATATTTGATTGCATTCACGATGTTTTTCGGTTAGTATTTTTTGTCTCTGTTGTTTCGTACATAAATATCAGTCATTGTAGCTTCCAACACTATTGTGAAAATGTTGTATTTTAAAATAGCTAAAACATGTTTGTATTTATACAATAAGGTTATGATAACTTAATATCGTACGGCGCTGATAGGCTGACATTCAAAACGTTGTAGTTGTATTTTTGGTTGTACTAGTCCTCTTTGTCTTTGTTACTTCTTGTGTGCTGGATCGTTACCTGGGTGCCAGAGTTTAAGATGTGCTTTTAGCTGTTTCTTTGTTGTAATGACAGCGTCTGGGGTCTCACAATATGAACACTTATAGGTTATTACCTTTGTGTATTTTGTTGTAACATTGTGCATGTTTGTCTCCATCTCTAGAACCAGACACTGATGTACTACATACCTGCCGTGTGTGTGTGTAAGTCAGCTGACCAGTGTGGTCAACACAAATGTTATTGTTTACCTAAGTTCACTTGTATTTACCACATTGTACAGCTTCAAGGTTCTTACACAATTAAGACTTGTGTCGTTTTCTTGGTGACATGTTGGATCAATGCTAGACGCTAGTTAAACCTTTGCTGGACAAATTTTGGATCACTGCTAGACGCTAGTTAAACCTTTGCTGGACACATGTTGGATCACTGCTAGACGCTAGTTAAACCTTTGCTGGACACATGTTGGATGGTGGATACTAGATGGTATGGCAGATGATAGATTATTGTTTGTGTAACATACATGATGGACTAATGCTGGAGACCAAATGGAACAACACTGGACACATTATAGATCCAGTCTAGGAACAGAATGACATAGGCTACCGATTAAGACGTTACTAAAGAATTGTCGGTGTATGTTAGAAAAAAAAAATTATAAAATTATGCACAATGTTTATGTAACTAGGGGAAGTTACCAGAGACATAAGAACGCAGTACAGCGCTGTCAACTTTGACACGACTGATGCAATAACGCAGGTGTTGGCTGATAACGATCAGAAAGCCAAGGCGTAGTATCTTGGGAAGCGATACGATAAGAACGCAATACGGTTTGTCAACTTTGATGTGACAGGATGCAGATGGCTTATTAAATCGGACTGTACGACAGAAGCGGCGTAATTAACATTCTGATGCAACGATTAGAATCGATTACGATTACGATTATGATAGAACCGAATACGATTACGAATACGAAGGGGATATATAGGAAGGCGACGGCTGAGCTCGATGTCTCTCGCTCTCTCTCTCGATCAGTCAGTCAGTGTGGCAGTATCAAGTTGGTTATTGAACGGGTTAGCCGTATTGTGTTAAGAAGGACGATAGACATGTGCATTCAGTTATGTGAAGACTAGTGAGGACTGTTGGGGGTCAGTTGATTCAGACTATTATTGTGAAGCATTCCTTTTGATTCATTATATTATTGTGAAGCATTTCTTTGATTCATGTAATAAAAGGATCAATAGCGAACCTGCATCTTCGAGTATCTATACTGTGGTCGATGTTGTGTAGAATGAGTGGTTAGACTCGGTAACATTTGGCGTTGTCGAGCAGAACTCGTTAACATTTGGCACTACAGGCAAATAGTCTCGTTACATTTATAATTATTTATTTTCATTATGATAAAAGTTATTACGTCGCTTATATAGCACCAAATTGTAACACGATATATACAGCTTGTAATCGTGTTGAGAAAATGCAATACTTATGTGAAAATATGTTGAGATTATTTAAAATACAGTAGAGAAATAAATAGTACACTTAGTTGTCCTACTAAAGACTTCGTTAAACAATAAAATACACGTAATATAAGTAATGTATAACTATTTAATGTTAACTCTGTCTTAGTGATTAACTTGCCAACAATCTTGACCGTTGAAGTAAAATGCCTGACTGTCCAGTAAATAAAAAAAAAGCACGTGTGTATGTATAATATATTCGATGATTACTGTTTAATCTAACATGTCAAAATGACAGAGACACATGAACACGATTTAAAAAGACGCAGCCAATGCTAACTAACAGTCACATCATTGCTCTTAACATTCCTGCACTATTGAGAGAACTGTGACAACAGATGGGGTTTGTCGTTAACAAACTCTCTAACGATCCACACCTTTCACATGCCACTGTTATTACTCTAGATACAAAGAGCTGGTCTAATGAATCGAAACTAGTATGACGTTTTAGCAGGACCAACATTTATTTCCCCACAGTCTGGAAATCAAGTTGACCACCTAGATAGTGCCAATGTTTGGAAATCAAGTTGACCACCTAGATAGTGACAATGTCTGGAAATCAAGTTGACCATCTGGATAGTGTCAATGTTTGGAAATCAAGTTGACCATCTGGATAGTGCCAATGTTTGGACATCAAGTTGACCATCTGGATAGTGCCAATGTTTGGACATCAAGTTGACCATCTGGATAGTGCCAATGTTTGGAAATCAAGTTGACCATCTGGATAGTGTCAATGTTTGGAAATCAAGTTGACCATCTGAATAGTGCCAAAGTTTGGAAATCAAGTTGACCATCTGGATAGTGCCAATGTCTAGACATCAAGTTGACCACCTAGATCAGGGGTTCCAAACTTTTTTTTTTACTCTAGAGCACATTCTGAAATATCGGTAGGGTGGAGGGCACCACCTATTTTAATTCGACAAACTCTTTCCATAACTAGTCATTTTCCCATCTATATATATAATTCTCTTCTGGGAGCCGTTAGAAAACAAGCTGCAAGCGCCTCCTTGCAGTCCCCTCTCTTTCTCTCTGTCACAATCACTACCACCCCCACCCCACCCCCACATTGTCTAGTGAGCTGTGGTCACGTTGTTTACATTTTACAATCATAAGGACGGGTTTGGTGACGGCTATTAGGGGCAGATAATTTAGTTTGAAACGATTTTAAACTTAGAGGAGGTAACTAAGAGGAGGCTGCTTTCACGTGGGGGGGGGGGGGGGGGGTTAGTGTTTTTAAGCAAATATTCTCAATGGCAGCATTGGTACTGTCGAATTCACAAATTATAAATTACTGAAAAGTAGAAAAAAAAACAACTAAATAGCGGCGTTTGATACGCAGCGGGTCGGCTCGTAATTTTTATTCCTATTCTTATTTTCTTATAGTCATAATGTATTAATAAATAATAAACAAAAATGTTTCAAAATAATAAAATCCTTTGGCATTTTTTTCGAATTGCATACACACAGAGATATGTATTTAGAAAACGTAAAGAAAGTAAACAAAACATACATACAAAGAAAACATTTAATTAATCGGCACCAGTCAAAAATAGTTCCTTAAACAACTCACCATCAATGAAATGTTTCTTTTTTTTTTTTTTTTTGCAAGCATGTGAGATATTTTGAAAGAAGCAGTAGTAGCATTTTTAGAATTGCCCACATGTCTAGTGAAAACAGTCTTGATTTTAGATTACACATTTTTTTCTTTCTTACTTCAGATTTAAGAGGATAATTCACATTAAAAAGGCCATAATTTGTCTGAAAGTGTCGTTCACTGCAATGTTACTACCACACAACAAACAAACGCATTTATTTTTCAAATTAACGAAACAATATGATTCCTCCCAGTCAGTGTTAAAATTATAAGCTTTTAGCCGGTTCAGTATTTTTTATAGAAAACTCCTAATTCGTGTGACGTCTGACGAACCTATCTCTTATCTAACTGTCGCGACCCGAACAGGGCAGCAATCACAATGACAACAACGCGGTTCCAGGCGGGGAATGATTTTTGCACATCACTCCATGTACACACGGAAAACCAGAAGTGAGCCGATGATAGCCGAAGCAATCAGAGTTATGTGCCTTGTGATTTGGCGCCTTCGGCGTTTATCGGATCATTTCGTGGCGTTCGTTATATTCGTTCACTTCGGGTTTTCTGCGTGTACAAGGTGTGATGTGCAAATGGCACTAGCCTTTCCAGGCTAGCGTAAATAGTGCAGTCTGGCCGCCGCTAGACAAGTTGGGACAAGTATCGAACATATGTAATGAATCTTGGCAGTGAAAAAAATCAAAACTGTAACAAATGAATCATATTTTAAAATGTTTATGAAAAAAATTCTATCTCTGCCGAATAGTGAGAGGCGGGCACATACGTGTTTGGTACCATGGGGTCAGTGTGGTCCAGGGTGAAAGACCAGAATAACACTTCTTTATAATTTTATGTGGTTTACCTTAACAGAATACGATAGGACAATATGTTACCTGGTCCAAATAAATATTGCACAATTTCATGAGTGAGCTTTAAGTTATTTCAACCCCTGTCAGAAAATGTTATTGCTGGCATTTAGAGCGTACTTGCTTGGTATATTCTTCGCACAGAAACTGATCGCAATCATTACAGACTACACATTGATTCCTGGGTACCAGAGCACGGCTAGACAAGATTTAGTATGGGAAATATTTTCTGCAATAAATAAATTAGTATAACAAAGAATGTACTATGGAACGGTTTTAAAAGGTATGTTTCGGATCTTGAAGAAAATTATCTGCAGGTACGCTACTGTTTCACATTATATAACTATAGACAATCATAATTTTTTTAAAAAGAAAGCAGTTTGCTTAATAATATCGAAACTTTTTAAAATTCAAAAACACTTTTCTTACATTTACTGCGTTTTGTTCCTATTACGTTAAACGTAGATTTTTGTCCATGAACTTGATATCGATAAGTATGCACGTTTGTTAGTGTTGTCTCCCTTCAATAGTTGAAATTCAAGCAAAGGCAACTCATGTTTTGTTTTAAAAATTGATACACAAAAGTACATAACTACGGCAATTCTAAACTGATTGACAATTTTAATTGAAAATTATTTAATCGTTTAGTTTAAATACAACACTATATAGGCCTACACTGTAGGCTTTATGTATCAGTATCAGCTAAACAGGCATTAGGTTAGTTTCCAACTTTCTTTGGGGCCCAAACATGACTCAATAATTGACGGCCTAAAATTGGTCAGCTGACTGTGATTGTGAGGTATGTTTCACCAGATGATGAGCTACCCGTTACACTTTTTTTTAACTTCCCTAGACATGGGTAGCTACACGGGGGAATGTATGGCTGAGGTAGTGTACACCTAACTTTATAATGTGGAGAAAATGTTTTAGTGAGTGTTGGATGATATTGCTGTCAGTGCCACTATTCTCTACATGATGGCTTATGATTTAATACAATTTACTTTATTATCAGAATATGACAGTCATAAACTCAAAGATCAAAACGTGTCGATTAAAAACGTGAATTAACCAACAACTGTGGTTTAAACAATATAATGAACCATTTCGGTGCATCGATTCAGTTCAGTCAAATAAATGAAGAGACGCAACTTAATTATGTGTTTTCATTTACGTTTTATTTAACTGAAAGTCAAAGTTTGAAGTTAAAAAAACTGTTTTTAAATGTTTTTATTTTCATGTACATGTGGTTAATTTTCTACTTTAGATAAATTACAAAATGTAAGAAAAAACAAAACAATATATATGAAATTGTGTACACTACAAATATTGCACTCAATATTTCACTAAACGTTGGAGCTATCTTTCATGTATTATAATTCAGAAAGTCAATATTTTTTTAACTAATGGCTTATCTATAGATTTAAGTAAAGATGGGAATACGGTGCATGCTTGGTTGTTTGTTTGTCTGTCATTGTGTCTGGTGTAGATTCAATCATGTCACTAAGTTTTAATTCATTTAAATTTAATGAATGTCTTCAAACTTCACTGGTGCTTGATAATTGTCCGTTTCATTTAATACAGTTTTGAAGTAAAACACAACTGCTATGTATCCGTCCGAAAAAAATGTATTTCGCATCACACTTATATGTGTCCACCCCCCCCCCCCACACACACACAATAAAATAAATTGCATTTGACAAAGTACAATGAAACATATCCCTTAACATCAACCTGTTTCACCTTGTGTGTAATGTAGAAAACCTGTTTTGTGTCGAGTGTAGACAACAAGCCATGTATCGATTAAAGACAACATGTTATGCATTTTAATCCCAACAAGTCACATTGGTGAACACAATTGTATTGACCATTACGACTGTCCCTTATGTTAATTGTTCTTTTGTTAAAATGAACTTTTTTTAAAAATCAATTCAATTATAATGTATTTCACGGGCATTTAAACAAATGATAAGTGACCAAATTATATATTTCCCCAACAAGGTATATAAACTTAAAATCATAACTATTATTTCTTTACATATAATAAAGCAACCTAGCTTTATTTATACTTATATACTTGCAGTTGTTTATGGTTAATGAAAAAAAAATCGATCTAAAACTAAACAAAGAGTTAAAAAAAGAAGAAAAAATGCAATACTGCCTCAATAATTATTTGAGAATATCATAAGTAGTTGTGTGTACCAGGTGTTCCATCAAGCCAATATCTTTTACAAACAACTCAAGGCGAGTCTGTATGCCGGAAATCTGTTTGCGATCTTTAGGCTGTACCCATGTCACGTGACATTTCTGTTCTATTTCATCACTAGATTCTCTCACTAACCCAAGCCTCACAGCTTTCATGACTAACAGTTTAACCAGATTTGTGTTAATTTTGACAGTCTGGGCGATACTATCAAATGTCCGTTGTGTATCTGTTGCTGGCCTTTGGAATGTCATCTCCATCAAACATAACAGATTGATCTAGTTTCCTAGTTACAAGTTCATTGACTTTCAGATCCGGCTGAGTAGACCATTTATCCTTCAGTTCTATGAACTTGTCAATATCTCCGCTGTTAAAGGAATACAGTAGATTAACCAGCCATTCTTTATCTGTGCCCTTCAAGGATGTCAAGATATCATGGTCAAGGAACTCACCAAAATTGGATACATCCTCGTCTATTACAGCTTCTAAACCAATATTAAAAGCTCTCTCTACCTGCTCAGCTTGTGGCATGTCTATCAGATGTATGCAGCCTAACAATCTAAGGGCCACTTGATAGTACTGAGCATGGTTGCCCATTAGTTTATGGTAGTTGCTCGTTAGTTCATTGAAGCGTCCATGTACTTGGGTCACTCCATTTATATCATTTAAAGTCTTCTCTCACTCTTCCATTAGGGCCTTCACTGGAGGGAATTCTTTATTCCGGAGATAGATTTTACCCATTGTAGTCATACACAAAACATTTGACTTCTTCACTGGCTTTAACTTTCTCTTTCATTTTCTGCAGAAGCCTTAGAATTAATTGATGTCATAATTTTTGTTGTATAACTCTCGAGTATAACTCTTCAGTGGAAACATCACCCGTACTTTTCTTTGTCGTTCTGCTAGATAACCAGCTACGTGAGGTATGATTGATATTTGTTTTCTAAAAATCTTTTGTTTATATCGACCACATATATTTCTTTATTTCTGTAGCAAAATTTGACGTTTATCATACTAAGACGCAACTCTCATCGTACATTGAACTGACCTAATCTGTTGTCTTTGATAAATGTATAACTCTTGGCCTCTGTTTTTTGTAATTAATAGCCACCACTTATTTTAAGACACTTATATGAATAAAGCTAAACCTGTTTCCGTGTATCAATATATTTTCTTGATAATTTAATAGTTTGCAAATATCGGCCTTTTGCAGTATATAAAAATAAAATTCCTTGGCATCAGGTGCAGTTGAAATAACTTTTAAGTTATCGCCTTTAAAATGTTATGGAATAAGATGGTAGTATATTGGAAACATTCATTTTTATTAGGTTAGGTTAGGTTTTCCTGTCGCCCCTCCTGGCAAGAGATTTCCTCTGTCCTGGGCTCGGCTCTCTACATATATAAAACCCAGTTGGCATAAAATAAACGTATAGTCATGTTCCATGTCAACTGCTTAAAATAACAATTTATTAAGTGACCTGACATATGCCAGATTATGTCATCTAGCCATCCTAATACTAAACAAGTCATATGAAACGTGAAATTGAAATATATATGTAAAACATATGTTGTATTTATAATTATAAAGTTCAATATTAATTAACCAATCAGTAATTAAAATTGTTTTAATTAGACCAGTAAAACAGGAACATTGTCTCTAAATAAAATCTCTGTTTCTGGAAATAATATAAAGCTTATAACACGAAAACAAAATATGATTGTATAGACAGTGGGAGCTTGTCCCCACTGACACCCCTGTCCATAACAAAATATTTACAAACTCAATAACATTATGGAAGTCCTTTTTGTATGATGTATTTAATTAAAGGACATACACTTGTTAACAGTCGCAACATGTATTTCTATGCCAACCCACATAAGTTGCGAACATGTATGTAGTAGTGGCCCAATGTTATATTTTATACTGAGTTTGAATTTGATTTGAAATATGTTCATTAGAAACAGTGTTTCTTCCAGACTTTTTTCTCAGGGGGGGGGGGGGGGGGGCGGACACTGTTAAAAGTATATATTTTCTATATAAATTATATAAATTTCATTTCGTTCGGGAAGAAAATCTGATTAGAAATAAATTAATATGTTTAAATTTTAATGATGCATAAAATGTTGTAGCGCTTAAATAGAAAATGTGATTATATCGTTTGGTTTGTTACTATATAGTGCGTTTTATTATTGTTAGGAAGATATTTATATACATAATAGAATGCACACTTTATATTTTTTTGACACAACAGTTTTACTTTTTAAATTTCTCTTTTTACTCCTAAATATATGATAGAGTTAGCAAAACGATTATGTTATGGTTACTTATAGTTTGTACGAGGCCTAGACATTACGAGTATACATAAATAAATGTATGACGTATTTACTTTCAGTGATACTGTAAATCTCTATCGTTTGAGGAATAACTATAGATTTTACCACTAAATTTTTGAATCATATCATTGTTCAAATCAATGATCCGTCTAAATTTTCTCTCAGTAACATGTTGTAATGATTAATTTTTCCATCGTAAGCGATCCAAAAAAAAAATACTTTCGAGCAATTACAAAATGTAAGAACACAAAAAAATTGTATATGAAATTAAGTAGGCCTACTTAACAAGTATTGAACTCAATATTTCACTATACGTTGGAGTTATCTTATTTTATCATAATTTAGAAAGTCAATATTTTTAAAACAAAAATCGTATCTTTAGAAATATACAAAGAAGGGAATAGAGTGTATTTGTGGTTGTCTGATTGATGACTGTATTCAAACTTTACTGGTACTTGCATAACTGACTATCATTTAGTACAGTTTAAAAAATGTGTAAGTCCAACAATGTATTTCCAATCAAACTAAAATGTTCCCCCCACAAAAAGAATCTAAAAATTACATCTGACAATATATTTTTTTTATTTTTTTTTTTATTTATTTATTTATTTATTTATTTTTTTTTTTTAAAGAAGACTATCTTTAAGGCAACACGAAAATAAGGGTATAAACGCCACTTCAACCGACCTGATCGGTTGTCTTTGATAGATGTATAACGCTTTACCACGGTTTTAGTAATTAATTTATTCACAATTTTTTAAGACATATATAAGAAAAAGATAATTGATGTTTGCTAGCATCAATATATTATCTTGATTATCTATATTGTGTGAAAATATTTGCCCTTTTTGTTATAAAAGAAAAAAAAATGAATGTTATTAAAATATCATGAGGTTAATTTTTAAGTTATCGCCCTTAAAATGTTTTGAAATTACTAGACATTAGGACTTTTTTTATTTATTGCAATACTAATTGCATATTTACTTAATATTGGGATATTTTCACCGAATGTAACACTGTATCAGATGTATCACGTTAGTAATCCACGTCATGTCAACTGTTATTTCATAATTGAATTGAAATCCTGCAAGTACCTGGCTAGAGTCGCGGAAAGTTATAGCAGCTTGCCATTTTCCTGACATAATCTCTTAGAAAGTTGATAAAATACTACATTAATACAACTGTTTTTTTTTAAACACATACGTTTAAATCATGTATGTGTTTAATATATCTGCAATCGAAATGTAAAAATGCTTCTTCATTGTGTCTTAAATGTGTCTTGAATGTATTTAACATGTGTCTTACATATGTCTTAATTGTTTTCTGTCTACAGCGGGATTAGCATATAACTAATACAAGAGTTTAAAATAGCAGTGTTAGTTTTATAAAGTGTATCTTTGTTAGGACCTTTATCGTATGCAGCCGGCATTGGCCACTCATGTATCTATCGCCCATCCACCCATCACCCCACACCTACCACTCATGTATCTATCACCCATCCACCCATCACCCCGCACCTACCACTCAAATATCTATCACCCATACACCTATCACCCATCCACTCATCACCCCATATCTACCACTCATATACCATCTGGTGTCAACACAGTCCTGATGAGATTACACTGATGTAACATCATGAACAGAAATCTTGTTTAATAAGAGACGTACACAATCTCTAGGTCTCTAGTTTTACTTGCAAACATTCTACCATGGCATGTGCACATCTTTGAAGCTCTGTGTGTAGATTACACTTAATCCGTGTTATGCCACGATGATATACATTGGTCTCCAAATATGTATTCGTTATTTACGTTTAGTAGAACATTAATACTTCAATAACAGCATATCGCTCTGTATGGTACAACACATCGAAATGTTTCCGCTTTTAAAATAGCACAATATACATCGTGTTCACTTTATTCTAAGAGCCGCACAGATCTCAGATCAAACCAAATCAAGACCCGCTTACTTTGTGATGTTTATAGCAAGTATTATAGCGTAATGGTTCTTAAACTAGGTACGATCGAACCCCAGGATTCGGTGAGTCAGTCTAAGGGGGTTCGGCGACGGTCAACACAAACACCCGACTCATATGATTCAAGATCGGATTTTCTCATTCAACAGAATAGGAGAGAGAAATAACACTATATTCAAATAAACAGACACCACACCACATTACGGAGGGACAGACTTAGTCCAATTCTACACAGACACACTAGCAATATTTAAAGCAAAAATAAAATATAGGTAACATTTCAAAAATAACAACTGACATCATACTGAAACAACAATTTTAGAACGGCACCATAGAATAAGTTTGGCCAGAGAAAACAAAACTGTAGCTATTAGTAACTCGTATAGGAATCTACATAGTGAACACAGTATTAGGCAAAATAACATTAGATATATATTTCTTTGAGAGCCGTTCATTCATTACACCGAAGTGCCCTATTGTCTTTAAAATATGATTAATGTATATGTAATGTTTCTAAGATAGTATTAACCTATTTTAGATCTATTATCAGGTCTATTATTAGATGCTCGATGTCAATTTCTGATTGGATTGTCTAAAAATAGATGCTAATTGCATCATTCTCAAAGTGACTAAACCATTTGAATTTCTTTTACGGACAAAAAGAAACATAACAGTTAATAATTTAACCTTGGTTAATTTTTTTTAATTATTAAAATAAAAGTATTACATGGCCCTCAGTGGCCCATGTGAGCCTTTGGGGGTAGAAACAGACATTTTTATTTGCAGCCTAATCGCACCCTACCAGGGCGCCAAGGACACGCCTGATTCAATTGTAAGCGTTTGTAACGCCCCATCATATCAATTGTCTATCACACTGTTTAGACCAAACGTATTCACCATAGTGCTCACAGGAAAGACCAGGGCGCCAGTGCGCATCTTGCTGGGGGGCCGCCTATGCAAAATTAAATCCCCCCTTCCCCACCACCCACCCACCCATTTTCCTCTCTCCCACCCCAGAAAACTTCTAGGGAGTATTCATCAACTCCCTAAAGTTTTATGTCACCGGGATAAAATGTGTCGAACTGCAATCGTCTTTTATTTTTATATACCGTATAAAGAGAAAAATCCCACCATTCCGTGGCGCCGCCCTTGCAAAATTAACAAAAATAAAGATTATTTTTTTACAGAAACCTTCCCTGGAGTGTTCTAATCAAGCCCCTGAAGTTTGATGGCTATCGGATGAATGGTGTCAAACAAAATCAACTTTTATTTTTATATACTGTATACAGTCAAAATCGCACCCTCCCGTGGCGCCGCCCTTGCGAAATTAAACATATTTTTTTACAGAACCGTTTCCCAGAGTGTTCTAATGAACTCACCAAAGTTTGATGGCGATCGGATTAATGGTGTCAAACTAAAATTGACTCTTTTTTAATATTCCGTATATAGAGAAAAAACAAATCGTGTCATGTGTGGAAGTGTGTTTTGTGAAATTTAGTTTTATTTTATCTAAGCTATAAGGCCTCTTAACCTCTAGTCGATCAAAAGAATATAAAACATGTAAGCTTGATACGTTTGATTGTAGAAGAAAGAGGACTTGGCTTTCACAGTCGATTAAAAACAAAGGGAAAAAGAATATGCAAGAGCATGGGCAGGTGTCTATAGAATGAAAATAATGCAACCGCAGCTACGGTAATCTTTTTACGAAACAACCACCAAGTAAAAAATGCAAGAAATTAAAAATAAATTAACAAGAACAAAATTATAATGGTCGGATGTGGGCCCTAAATGATCCCCCCCCCCCCGCATTGCGGGGTTTGGCGGCACTGTAGTTCCGCCCCTGCGGTGTTTCACAGTTTAAAAAAATGAAAATAATTAATAACGCAATTTAAACCTTATGTAGACATGTTTTACAGTTATACCATTACAAGTAATATTTCATAATGTATTGGTTAGAGTTCTAAATCAGTAAAAATACTGTCTGGAACAAAATGTGTTTTTTTTTTTGTTTTTAAACTTAAATAACTATCTGCAAAACCTTTGCAATTGTGTATATGGGAAACATTACAAGGGAGACAACGCAAAGCAAACTACTGAGCTGTCGGTTTTAATAAATTTTTAAAATATATATTTAAAAAAAAATAGTCATAGAACAAATTATAAGACAAAGCTACGTAAAGGTTTTAGAAAATATTTAAAAAATAGTAGTCACGCTAAAATGCATTAAAAATTTTTCAGGTTATAACATTTGAAAACAGATACTTTATTGTATACATTTTTCTAAGACATGCAATTTATTCATCGTAATCAACGTTCAGTCCAGCATTCTTATTCCGAAAACAATTATTGTAACAATAATACATAATAAAAGAGAAAAAAAATTAACAATTATACATTCATATAAGCTATAATTCTAATTCTCAGCCAATAACACCCTTAGGGCAGGGATCGGCAACCTTTTGCGACGGAAGAGCCAAAAGCTACAATTTACAAAATTGCCAGTTTTTAAATCGTTTAATATAAAGAATTAAGTAAATACATTTGATTTATGATTTGAAATAAATAGCGACAAATATGAAGTCATATTGATTTATATAAAAACATACATATGTTTCGAACAAAAGTGTTTTAGCTAGCTCTACTATGATAATATTAGTAAGCATATATTATAACTATATACCTATCCCAATACACTTTAGAAGCCAATAACTTTTTCTTTTCTTACGGACACCACTGGCCTAGAAGGTGTCTCAACACGGCCTACTTCGAATTAACTGGTTTGTATATCGGTTTGATTAGAGTGCATCGGTCGCTTCTGTCCGTCGGTTCTCACATGGCTTATCTTCCACCCTACCTGTACCAATAGTCCAGTAAAAGGCTCAACCGTAGGAAAATAATAACTAAAATACGTCACTCCGGTCAAATCAATGCATACGGACAGGTATATGAATGCATTTGGAATAAAATAACATTCCCCCTTCGACAATATTTAAACAATCGGCACTTGGACTATGGCAAGCATGGACTTGCTGCCAAGCGGCTGTCCGCTGTCCGTATACTATCTGCCTCATCTAATCCCTCTGTTCTCTGATGAGTGTTTTTATCCTGTTTATGTTTTTTTAAGTTGCTTTTTTACGGAATAATATTTTTTTATGAATGTTTAAAACGAAATTAGATAATTATTAATATTTGTGCATGAGACTGTAGAGCCGCTCTTTTGATGTCAAGATGCGGCTCTCCAGTTCGATGAACAAATACTGATCAAATTATTTTATTTTCAAAACTCATAAAAAATAGGAATGTAGGACGACATGTTGACCAGGAGTAAGTAAAGCTCGTGGTTGTTTGCTAAACCGAAAAGGATCGAGTTCGAACCCCAAGGCAGATAATGCTCGATTGCTATGGAAAGCAACTCTTCTAGGAGAGACAACTCCAAAATCAAACAACTGCTGCCTTGCAGTTTATTCTTGGTTGGACAACAGCTCTGGAAGGAAATCCAAAAAGAAAATCAGGCTGAAATTGGAGCCAACGGCCTAAAAAGTTATGAGCCAGATTTAACCACACTTTCAAAAGTCATGGAAGGTCAATGCTTCCATTAATGTAACTACTTTAAGTAGTTCAATAATTATAGTTAGATTATGTGATTTCTAATTACATTGCCAAAGCAGAACTAGTAAAAAAAAATGTTATAGGTTTAGTGCGAGAAAGTTGTGTGTTTTTATTTGAATAAATATTATTTTATAATAAAAGCTATATCAAATAATAAAATCAAATGTATTTACCTAATCTTAAACAAAAACAAAAAATTCAAATAAAAATGTTAGTGGCTCTTTAAAAGCTAGGGCATTTTGTATATTGTAACTTTTGGCTCTTCCGTCTCAAAAGGTTGCCGACCCCTGTTAAAAAAAATATTGAAAGGAAAAATAATAATGCATTATTATAAATAATTGTCATTTCAAGGTTTAGTTGATATTCTTAAAGGGGGTTTATGTCGGGGGGTTTATGTCGGGGGGTTTATGCCCAGGAGGTTTATGTCCAGGGGGTTTATGTCGGGGGGGTTTATGTCCAGGCGGGTTTTGACCGGGAGCCTCGGAGAGGGAAGGAGAGTTTTCTTGTGCTTTTCTGGATCTCCAACTCTTTTTTTATTTTCTCTTGAACTTACCACTCCACAAGTCTACCCCCCCCCTCCACCGAACGAAATGAAATGCATGTTGAAATCATATACTATTAGCAGTGCCCCCCCCCCCCCCCGGCGACATGCTAGATTTAATTATTTTATTGATTTATTAGTTTAACACTAACCCTAACCCCAGTTTAAGAACCACTGAGCTTAAATACTAATTGCAGTGGACATCTAATAATAAGCGAGTCATGATTAGGTTCGATATTTGGAAACTTAAAAAAGTAATACAATCGATGAATTTAAATTGCTTGAAGTAGTTAAAAGATACACATTAAAACACGACTATATGAATAAGAAAATAACTTATTATTGGTCTTCTTTTCTAACTGTCTAAATTGACTACTGTAGTGTAGGTTCCTGGTTCTACATTTATAATTAATAACCAAATACGCAGTTTTTCTATCTACCAACACGAAGTTTTGGGTTAAGCCCACGCTTTCCTTCCAGATGCGTATCCGGTAGTATTTTATAATTGACACGTACCAATATTCATCCCACCCTCACCCCCTTTTACACCCCTCAACTGATAACCTTGTTCAGCTTTCCCTTCGCCTATTGCTACCCTGAATGTTTGTTGTTTAAGCACTGAATGATAGCGACACAAGTCCATCGTCGTCAATAGCTGTAACTTAACGTAAAGGATTGTCATTCTGTAGGTCCTATCCTCCTCCCCCCCCCCCTCCCCCTCCACCCCTGCCTACTCCACCCTCTGCCATCTTTATCATTTTCAGTTTTCTTATCTTTTTAAACATTAAGTAGTTTTCAATTACCTTATTTCATTCGCCATCAGTGAAATGAATTTCAAATGGTTTGAAGTAGTAAAAACATACACATTATAGAAACTCAATGCGAATAACAATCAATTCCTTTGTTTGTTTTTAATTTCTAGACGCTTTCCGGTTGCACTACAATCATATTAGACAACAAAGGCCTACCCACCTAGCCCACCCATCCCATTCGACACTCCTTAACTGATCTAACCTTGGCCAACTTTCCCTTGGCCTACTGCGTTCCAGATTATTATACATTACTTTAGCACGATAATAAAAATCGTAACTAAATTATACAGGCAATTCTCACCACAATGATATACATTGTTGTTCTAGAGCAGGGGTCTCCAAACTTTTCAGTCCGAGGGCCGCATTAACTATCAAATTTCAGTTCGGGGGCCAGTTTATTCCAGGCATGTCTTTGATTTTTTCACCAACAAACGTTTTTTCCGTGGACAAAAAGATCTCCGCGGGCCGGATAAGAGGACCTTGCGGGCCGCATCCGGCCCGCGGGCCGTAGTTTGGAGACCCCTGTTCTAGAGGCTGCCAGGCTTAAGTGTTTAATGTTTAAGCTCTAAAAAATATCGACACAAGTCAATAGCTGTAGCTTAGCTTAGAAATGGTAGTCATTTTTGGGGTCCATGGGGGGGGGGGTATTAGCCCCTTTAACCCCCCCCCCCCCCTGCCTACGCCACTGACTGTTATTATATTGTTTCAGCTTGACCAATATAGGTTAATGTCTGATCATATACGTATTACCGTTAAGAAAAGTTCGCATGGAAGTGTGTTCTCTGGGCATTATTACTATATCGGAATCATCAATTGTCTAATACAATCTTATTTACATAAGACACTGTTTTCAATGTTTATAATTTAAGCATTTATGAATGAAATTTAACATTTGATCTTAAATGTTTAATTTTACGTAAGTTTTTTTTTTAATTTCCTTTTATTATTCTTTAATAAAATGGGCAATTAAAAAAAATAATTAAATATCTATCAAAACGAATTTCTTATTATATTTTTTTATGAATCGTCTCCCTTATATTTTAATTCGAAGTACTAAATGGCAATAGTTATTTATAAATATGCCTATTTATTTTATTTAAACTACAATTTAATTTGTTCAAGACAGTATCTATGCTGATTGAGAACTCTAAGCGATACAGTATAAAACATTTAATGCATGGTAAAAAAGTAAAATAACAGTTTTACTGGGCTAGTGACGTGACACAGCAGGTGTTTCCTGCATTAACAAAGACATGCTGTGTACATCTAGGGCTCAAATATCCGACTTTAGAACGAGTTATTTAGGCTCTCTAGATTCCACGTGTACAATCTAACAAGAACAGATACAATCCTACATTTAACTGATAAAATACAACATGCATCTGATACAATCCTACATGTAACTGACAAAAATACTACATGTAATTGATACAATCCTACATTTAACTGATACAATACTACATGTAACTGATAAAATACAACATGCATCTGATACAATCCTACATGTAACTGACAAAAATACTACATGTAATTGATACAATCCTACATTTAACTGATGCAGTACTACATGCATCTGATACAATCCTACATGTAACTGATACAATCCTACATGTAACTGACAAAAATACTAAATGTAATTGATAATTTTCTTGCATATTTCGCTTCCATCTCACATATGCCCAGTCTAGTATATGTATTTTTTTAAACGCTAAAACGCTTTAAAAAAGTTCTGGGAAAAAGTCCAGGAATTAAGGGGTCGAAGTCATAAAAATAATTGACAAGTATTTTCTTTTAAAAACCGTTACCTTTCATGCACAGAAGTATAAAGAAAAATACACAGCAAATATGTTGTTAAAAATAATTTAAGCTAGTAATTGCTGCTGACAGAAACAAGCAAACAACAGCATATGATGACGATGATGTCCCAGAGCGTGTAGGTAACTTTGATGAATGTTCACATAATTAAATGTATAGTTCTGTAGCAAAGGCTAACCTCAAAGCTGGCATGAGCTATTTTTAGTTAATTTAAAAAAAAAATGGTTGTATAGATGTAAACCCACTTGTATATTAATTTAATGACATTATTATTCAGGTTAACATTATGTAAATATTGATTTATTGTTATAATATTAATTCATATTTGATGGTTATGTCCCACTTTAAAAAAAATCTATTACAGAAGAGACACACGCCAAACATAGTTTTAGGGAAGTAATACAAGAGGGCTAGGACAGGCACTTAAATCTATCTCAGCGTCTGATTGGATAATTATGTCACGTGGTTCGCCCAATCTGTAAAAACGATCTCACGGTCAGTGTAAGCAAAGAAAGTGCTTATGTCGGTAAATGGAATAAACGTGCATTCGCCGGTCAAAATAAATCATGTTTTGCTGCTATTTATTGGCATACTTACATTTGAGAAAAGCTAAAATATGACTTACTACATGTAAATCTATATTATTTATCCCAGTTACATAGCATTTACAAACTATAGTAAACATCTATTTTTGAACATATATACTCATATTAGTGCTTGTGATGTGTTACTAAAAATAGATCAAATAACTGCACTGGACTATAAGAATGAACATACATGAGCAACACAGGAAACACATAAGACAGAAACACATCTGGTACAAAACAAATCCAGCACGAGTCTAATCCCATACGTTTAAAGCGATTAAGGAAGTTTCTTATCTGTTCGCCATTTTTATCCCACTTTGTGCTAATCCGCTAAATTCACACAATTATGTACAAGCTGAAAATTCCACAACTCTACCATATGTTGTGCTGCGAGAATATTTATTTATACTGTGTGTATATGTGTATGGGGACTGATTTTCTCATGTGAGGCATGACAGTTTCTTCATTGTGAAATATAACGTTTTTATTTTTACACAATTTCAAATACCAGTCTTAATTATATCGATATCTAGTATACTACACTTCTCATTCAATAAAACATATTCCATTATTTCTTGACAATATATTCACACTTCTATCAACTGAAACACCACAACTGTAACTAAATTGACTTATCTCTGCTCAACTGCATTTAACACTCGACTAACTTTCTACACGCTTGACTGCCAACTGACGCTATCTCTGACCAACTGACCGTGACTCTCTTTTGATTGGTCGGCTATGTAATTGGTACTTACTTCTACCCACTGAGACTGCTTAAAATAGATAATATTCTAAACTATTCTACCTCTCTCCTGTGTTTTACTTAATTGTGTCTAAATGTCTAAATTTACTTCATCACATAGCCTACATTATTACCTTCATGTCAAATATTTCAATACGTATCTTATGTATTAAATGTTTCAATCAGTTTAGATGTCGAAATAAATATTATGTTATTAAAATAAAATATTTACAGATTTTTTACCATTTCTTGTTTATAGAAAATGTAAGGGAGACAAAACTAAGTAAACAGCAAATCATCTACTTTAATACAAGGAAACGTTATAATATTACACAACCAATAGTTTATATGATTAAGAAAAATAAAAGTAAGTTTAGTGTATGCAAATTTGCATACAATGAATAGTAAAATTAATATTTTATTAAAACTATAATGCGATTAAATATAAAAGAAAACGTTTACTTTTTTGTATACGTGTTTTTTAAAATTAAGAACTGTTCAGTTGTAACTACTTTTTCCAAAATTTCGATCCGGTTGTTGCTTTTTCTTCGCAAATGGTTTTCCCAGTGACCGTTATGTCCTTACTTAAGTATGGTACCTTAGTTGTGAGATCAATACAACTTTCCCATTTTCCTTAACAAATCTCCCTCACTATTTGTCGCAGGCTGACAGATCTACAACATTTTTGTATTAGTGTGAGAGGATTCTTTTTGTTCATCCTCAGCATCACTTGGTGTTATTTCTAAATCATGATCTTTCCAATAATCATCCCTAGTAAAGTTTCCAGTTTTTCTGGACTTTGATGTGACTGGATTTGGGTGATATGGACAAATAATTCTTACTTAATAAAATTTGGCAATAAAAAAAATAGGCTAAAATATAAAAAAAAAATTGCTACAGTTTTTTAAGTGTACAAAGTATGTTTAAAACCAATAAAAAGTAAAAAAAAAGTCGAAGTACTTTTAAATAAATATAATGTTTCTTCGTATTTTAACAAAAGTAATATTTTATACTAAATTTGTAATGACGATAAATCTTCGAATAAATAACCGACTCTTCAATGTCTTGATCATGTAGATAAAGTGATAGTTTTATAACTAAAAGAAATTAGAGGACCTAATTAATCCATTCAAAGTAACAAACCTGCATTGTCTAACACTACCCACATTTCAACTGTCCTACATACTCTACTGACCAACTCTAACACTATCTACATTTCAACTGTCCTACATGCTCTACTGACCAACTCTACAACTGACCGCTACATGCTCTACTGACCAACTCTACTGACCAACTCTAACACTATCTACATTTCAACTGTCCTACATGCTCTACTGACCAACTCTAACACTATCTACATTTTAACTGTCCTACATACTATACTGACCAACTCTAACACTACCCACATTTTAACTGTCCTACATACTCTACTGACCAACTCTAACACTATCTACAATTCAACTGTTCTACACGCTCTACTGACTACCTGTGACTGAACTAAAACGTGTGCCCGCTACACCCTCTACTGACCAACTCTACAATTGACCCCTACACCCTCTACTGACCAACTCTACAACTGACCGCTACACCTTCAACTGACCAACTCTACAACTGACCGCTACACCCTCTACTGACCAACTCTACAACTGACCACTACACCCTCAACTGACCAACTCTACAACTGACCACTACGCCATCGATCTCCAACTGCTAACAGTACCACACGCTTCAGTGGTCATCTGGGGTCGGCGTGGTCGAGTCGGTAAAGCTCATGGTTGCTAAACCGAAAAGTCTCGAGTTCGAACCCTCGGGTAGATGAGGCTCGTTAGCTTGGGACAGCCACTCTTCTAGGAGAGACAACTCCAAAATTAAACAACTGCTGTCTTGTAGTTTGATCTTGGTTGGACACAGGCTATGGAAGCAAATCCAAAAAAAAAAAGCAGGCTGAAATCGGAGTCAATGGCCTCAATTGCGCATAACCAGTTGACACGTTGGAGGCGTGGTCGAGTCGGCAGAAAACTCATGGTTGATAAATGCGAACAAAGTCTCGAGTTCAAACCGACTGGCAGATACATATCGATCCCTACAACACTAATAATTAAAAACGAAGAAGAAGAAGACCCTTGCCACACATATGTTGGGCCCGTTAGAGACATGCGAGAAATACATACTGGGCACATGTTGCAATAATTTGTAGCACTCCAATGTATACATTTTAAAGTCCCGGCGTAATTAGGTATGGTTATACTGTATATGCCGTATAACATATCATATATAGTGCTATGTTTTATTATTTATCCTTTTAATATATTGCAAATGTGGTTACATCGTATTGAATGACCATTTAAATGGGAGCCGGACGTTTTCCCGAAAGACACTTGCCCGAATGCCGTTTGCCCGAAGGCCGATTTCCCGAATGGACACTTGCCCGAATGCGACAAATGCCCGAATGGACACTTGCCCGAATGCGACACATGCACGAATGGACACTTGCCCGAATGCGACAAATGCCCGAATGGACACTTGCCCGAATGCGACAAATGCCCGAATGCCACTTGCCGTTTGCCCGAAAAATGTTAATATTGGAAAATAAATAATATTACCAAGTAGACATTCTCAATCAATTCAAGTTTGAAATTTTGATAATAAACACAATTCTAAGCATAAAAACAAAGTTTTTTTTTTTAATTTAGCTTTAATTTTTTTAAAACTGAGAAATCGCTGTAAAACAACTTTTCCTTTAATACATATAAGGTGATGTTGGCGGCGGTATCGTTACATTCTTTTGATGAATGTTTTGAACACGTTGTTTAGCCGACGTGTTGCGGTGGTTATACAGCGCTTATGACACGGTGTGGGCGGCGCGGCGTCTCGCAACATTGAACCGAGGCGCGTTTGTTTTATTTGTCTTGTTATGCTTAGCTTGTGTGGTGATCATTTCACAACAGAACTAGGCGTGGTCTAGGCGGCGAATTTAAAAACTAAAGGTAGTCAGATATGTTTGAACTCCATTTAATGCACCTTGTTTAGACATTGTGTTGAAGCGATTACTTAATAAAGAAAGCAAAATTCATTTTAAAATCCTGAGATATACGAAAATGGTATTATTGTTTCGTGTTGTTTCATAGATTGGAAAGAAAATATATTTTTACACTTTTTATATAGCAAATAAAAATGAATTAAGAATGTCTGCGTGGTAATATATAACATTATTTTATTCTTTTCTTTTTGTTTAGATATGTATTGTTTACTAAAATTTCAAATTTAAATTGATTACAAATGATTATTTGGTAATATATAATGTTAACATTTTTCGGGCAAACGGCCTTCGGGCAAGTGGCGTGCGGGCATTTGTCCCTTTCGGGCAAGTGTCCATTCGGGCATTTGTCGCATTCGGGCAAGTGTCCATTCGGGCATTTGTCGCATTCGGGCAAGTGTCCATTCGGGAAATCGGCCTTCGGGCAAACGGCATTCGGGCAAGTGTCTTTCGGGAATGTGTCGTAGACCCCATTTAAATGTATCAAATATAGTTACATTGTCTTATATAAACATTTACATATTTGATATCTCGCTGTTTTATTTTATAATTAAAAGCATAGTTTACCTTTCAGATCAGACTGACCACAGCTGACCATCCCACCTGACAGGTCAGTTCGTTGTACTGTTATTATATTGTTTCTGCCTGATCAATGAGAGTTTAATACATTTTATTGTATGAAAGTTAAATTAGTCACTATTAGATGACACTTACGACGAAACATTAAATGAACTGGTTGGATCTTAATTCTTTAAAAACGATATACATTCAAGTCACGGTTTTTAGTTGTAAAATCTAATGCGTTTATATATAAAGTTTAGCATTCTTGCTTAATTTTTAAAATATCTTCTAAAACGTGTTAATTTTACCTATATATTTTATGAGCAATATGCCTATTTCTTAAGCATATGTTTTTAAAGTTTTTATAATATATAGCTCTGTTAGTTTGATTGATTGGTCTCCCTTTACCTTTTCTATGTAATAAGAAATGGCAATAGTAATATGCATTTTAAGTTTTAAAAAAAAAGACATGTAGTTCTAGACACTATCTAAACTGTTTGAAACTTTAATCAATACAGAATAAAACTTTTAATTTCCAGATAAAACAGTATGTGATATGTATAACGTTAAAAGTTTTAATTTTTTGTTTGTTTTACTTTGAAACACACATTGCAACGCTAAAGAATGAGTTTGTCGTATTCGGGCATATGTCCTACGACACAACGAACACGGGATTCGATCAAGTTCATTGAGAAGAAAATTAGCTCAGGTTAAGCTGAACTGAAAAAGGGAACAATGATAGTGACAGAAGTAAATTATGAGACAATTAAACCAAAGTTGTTGTGGTAAAGTCTATAGTTATACATCAAACGTCAGATATTTACAGTATCTGTGAATGGTATTACGCCAGTGATATATTTATACATAGCCGTATTGGCTAGACCTCTCTTAAACTATAAATAACCATAACATAATCGTATTGTTAACTTTAAAATTATAAGTTTATACAGACACATTTAAATATTAAAACACTTTTATCAAAATAATAAAAGAATATTTATAGGCTAACTATGTTTCGTATTTCAGCAATAGACTTTATAATTGGATAAGTAAGTCAAGACCAGATGGTAATGTGATGTAACATAATCTGTGACACAATCAGATGCTGAGTTAATACAAAACAAATTAACAGCAAGTTGACCAACCTGATGGTGACGATTAACTACTGTGATGATTCCACATGATGTTTGACTATCTAACTACTGTGATGATTCCACATAATGTCTTGCTATCAGTAAAATTTGATGATTTCACATGATGTTTGACTATCATTTAAATGTGAAAATTCCACAAACACCATCATCTGATACTACGTTCACTAAACGTTCTGCTTTTAAAGTACCTTTTAATTTTGTTGCAAGAAAACATAATGACAACATGTGATATCGAGAACGGTAATACATTTAACCAAATGTTTTGATGGTTTTTAAAATATATATAAAGCAACATCACCGTTTTTAAACAAGTTAACAATATATTTTTTTCTCTAACTGAAACGTATACAACTAAAATAGCATGTAGGTTTAAACAAAATAATGAACAAGATTGTTACCCGATAGTTTGCATTTTGTTAGTAAATAATGTGCGACCATTTAAAAAAATAAGATCTCTATGAGTGTTAATGTTCGGTTGCCCCTCTTTTATTCCTTATATTTAAACAATGTGAAACAATTTGTGAACTACTTCTATGTGTACATCGTACACAACGCACATAGAAATGTTAAGCTTGAAATAAAAAGCTACATATATAATAAAACAAAATGACAACCCAAGTGTGTCAGCTATTCTAAAATTACAATTTAACGTACGATCACTGTTACCGTTTCTTCATGAACTTATGATTTCTATTTTTTTTTATTTTTAGCCTGAACAAAGTCGACCATAGACTGTTGTCCCAACTTCCTTGACAAAACCTTTAGTTTATTAGTATTTTTTTTTAAATAACTATTGAAAAGTGTCGTCAAAGGTACCACAGCAGTTATCCTTTATCAACACTAGCATCATCTGAGCTGAGGTTGTAGTATATGAACATTTGAACACATTAATTTTACCTGGGTTTGTTTTGTATGATCAGAACTCCGTGACCCTAACATAACTATGTAGTGTGTGGTCAGCACGTTTTATCTATACAACGCAAGCAAATGTAAGCGTTTATAAAATGTTACACATTTTTAAAGAAAATACTTTTTAACAATTTTAACAGGATGTTTAAAAAGTAACATGGGCAGAGTAAAATGATACGCCTTAAATCGTCGTCTATAGTGTGAATCATTTCAATCTTTTGCAGCTGTAAAATCACCTAAAACACAGGATGTAAACGCCGTTGTTTCATCGTTGAATCATTTAGTTGTTAATAATGTAAAATGTAAATCAATTAAAGCAAGTGTTGTTATCACTTCCCATATTGTTATAAGCACCATATTAAGGGAAGTAACTGGAAAGGAATTCCCTTAGTCAAAACAAAACAAAATGCATGTCGGTTTAGAGTAGCATTACTTTTCTACACGGCAATTAAAATACTGTTCAGCTGAAGCAAAATGTCGACACCAAACAGTTGTGACGTAAGGGTGTATACATTTTGATGTTAGCTCTGTAACATTGGTACCATCCAGATGGTCAGCTTGATTTCCAGACATTGGCAAAATCCAGATGGTCAGCTTGATGTCTATACATTGAGAATATAAATGTTGGTCCTGCTGCAATTAATGGCGCTACAAGGTTAACCATACTTGTTATTGAATTATTTAATTAGGATTATTATTTTTTTGGATTGGTCTATTAGATTTTTTGGAACCAAATCATGCTCCGCTTACTAAAAGATGTCCACAGCAATTATTCTATCTCAGTGGTTCTTAAACTAGGGTCGATCGAAACCCATGGGTTTTATGAGTCCGTCTAAAGGGCTCGGCTGCTGTCTAGACACACACCAATCTCATATGTTTCACATTAGGATTGTTCTTAGTCGGTACGATATTAAAATTAAGAAGGTTTCGATGATTGCGTACATGACATTAGTGGGGGTCGGTACCTTTACAAATGTTAAGAACCACGATATATGTGTGTTAATCTACTAGATGATTGTTGTGCACGGTTTCAATATATTATATCAACTGAATCGATAGTAATACCATTTTATTTTTAATAAACATCAAATTACTGTAACTGCATTGTAACCAAATAAAAAAAAATGCACGCATTTAAATATAGCATGTCACAGTTTATAGATACTGTATTGTATTTTGTGTGGAAATAAAATAACCTATTTACAATTGTTAGTAGCCAACATGATAAAAACAAATATATGCAGTGGCTTATACGGTTTACTTAGCATTGTGAAGGCCTGTAATATTGCTCTAGTTTACAAACACACCAACACAATGACAAAATCAAATAATATTTATTTTTATAAAATATAGGCACACATCAAATGATACCTAACTGTAATCTCCAACAGTTTTCTGACATCATGATGTGTCCTACACTGGGGCGTAGGGAAGGGCGGGGGGGGGGGGGCGGAACGCACCAGGTGACACCATTTAGGGGGGGGGGGGGGTGACACCAAGGCAAAAATAGCAAAACATATAGAGAAAAACTCGAGGGGGGGGTGCAAATCGAAAGTTTGAGGGGGGGGGGGGGTGCAAATCGAAAGTTTGAGGGGGGGTGCAAATCGAAAACTTGAGAGGGGGGTGCTAATCGAAAATTAGAAAGTTTGTCTCTGGGAAGGGTCTCTATGCCTCTGGGGGGGGGGGGTGACACCATTAAGTGCCGCACCGGGTGACACCCGACCTCGCTACGCCACTGGTCCTACACGTTAAATAGACTAACCGACACAAATGCGCTAACCTTGACCAATGGTCAGCTGACTGTTCCACGGGACCAGTCATTACGTTTTAATGTTATCATGTTGTATTTGTTTTTGTCCATTGGGGCTTATTGTCTGAGAATCGGTTGCAAGTATTTATATCCGGAGAATGACATAAGTGCACTGTTACGTTCCGGGTTAGTTTCAACTCAAGAGACGATTCGTGTTTACCTCAATACTTTTATTCGGTCTCAATTCTTTACACATAACTGAACAGCCCTCGTCCTAACCGCTACCAACTAACCGCTGCCTGACCCCCCCCCCCACAATCACTCACTCGCCCTTTTATACCCGCATTCGACCTTGGGATTACAATACATAAACACACCGGGGTTACTACACATTAGGGTGAACTCAACTCACACACGCACTCCCCGCTAAGTTCGAGACTATTCTACCCTATTCTAACCTGACCTCAAACTGACCCGTAACATATACGAACGTCCATTCAGACGAATTCATCCCTTGTCCTAGAAAAGTGTATACATTAATGTTACTGTTTTCTAAATGTACATTATAAGCAATTTGTAATGTTTATTAGCTATAAAAATTATTTCTTTTAATTTTGTCTGAAACTGAAATTGTGTTAGGTACGTTTTTTTTTTTTCAAAACTAAAACTTTTATTTTTAATTGTAGTGTATTTTAATTTATTAAAACTGATAGCTCTGTATTTTTCTCTGCGTTGTTTCACTTGGTATTTTTTTTTTTTCAAAATAAGAAACGGCAAAAGTGTATATTAATTGTGTACAACTACATTTTTTTTCAGGCAGTAGGCCTATATTTGCTGATTTAGAACTCTAACCAATACATTACTGTTCAGCATTTTGTAACAGAGAAATATTTTAATTATTTAAATGCCCTACAAAAATATTCACGATATTTTTTCTAAAAAAACTTAATGTCTGATTCAAACTTTATGTAGAAACAGTTGCGTATTTAGTTATATGTGCCCATTAGTATTGTTATTTATTTTTGTTTTAACTAAGGGAATACCTTTTAAGCTACTTCCCTTAACCTAATTCAAATAACAAAATGGGAAGTGACAAAAACAATTGTTTTAATAGATATACATTTTACATTATTAAACAACTAAATGATTAAACGATGTAATTACGGCGTTTACATCCTAACTGTGTTTTAGGTGATTTTGCAGCTGCAAAAGATTGATATGATTCACACTATAGACGACCATTTAAGGTGTATCATTTTACTCTACATACACCTATGTTACTTTTTTTTTAAAATATGCTATTTCAAAATGTATTTCAGCAAGAGTTTTTAGTCAATACCACTTAACCCATAGCCACACAATACATGTATAAGCCATGCTCTATTTTTGTAACTTTTTGGCCCATTCCCTCTGTCCATAGAAAAGTAAATTAGTAATTAATACATTCTTTAAAATAATTATAATTATTTGTATAATGTTTAAATAAACAATTGCCCAAATCAAATATAGACAACATGTATTCCACACACGTCATAGTTATGTTTGAAACACGGAGTTCTGAACACACAAAACAAACGTTGGTAAAATTTCTGTGTTCAGATTTTTATAAACAACAACCTTAGCTCAGATGAATCCGCTGACAAAGAGGCTGATAATTGTTGCATTGGGCCCAAAAATCCTAGCTACGCCACTGTGTGTCGTCTTTGGCCTGTTAGAGTATTGTAGTCTAGTGGCAGATTATGTGTCTCCCACTTTGGTCTATTATAGTATTGTAGTCTAGTGACAGTTTATGTGTCTCCCAATTTGGTCTATTATAGTATGGTAGTCTAGCGGCAGATTATGTGTCTCTCTCACTTTGGTCTGTTAGATTATGGTAGTCTAGTGACAGATTATGTGTCTCTCACATATAAACGTATATGTTAAAGTTATCAATACGTTTATGGTGGTTATTTATAGTTTGAACGAGGTCTAGCCAATACGGCTATGTATAAATATATCACTGGCATAATAACAATCACAGATACTGTAAATATGTGACGTTTGATGTATAACTATAGACTTTACTACAACAACTTTGGTTTAATTGACTCTTAATTTATTCTGTCACGATCGTTGTTCCCTTTTTGAGTTCAGCAAAAAAAAAGGTTGCAGCTTAACCTGAGCTTATTCTCTTCTCAATGGACTTGATCGAATCCCGTTTTCGTAAGACATGTGCCCGAATACGACAAACTCCTTCTTCAGCGTTGTTATATATTTCACAGTAAAACAAAAACAAACAAAAATTTAACACTTTTAACATTATACATATCACATACTGTTTTATCTGGACATTAAAAGTTTTATTCTGTATTGGTGAGAGTTCTCAAACAGTTTAGATACTGTCTAGTCTAAAACTAAATGCCTTTTCTTAAAACTTAAAATACATATTACGATAGCCATTTCTTATTACATAGGAAAGGTAAAGGGAGACCAATCAAGCAAACTAATAGAGCTATCTATTATAAAAAAACTTTAATAACATATTCCTTAGAAATAGGCATATTACTAATAAAAAAATATGTTAAATTAACATGTTTTAGAAAATATTAAACAATTAAGCAAAAACGCTAAACTTTTATATAAAAAAGTAGTAGGTTATATAATGAAAAAAACTGTGACTTAAATGCATATCGTCTTTTTTAAAATAAGGATCCAACCCATTCAACCAATGCCTTGATTCCATTTCGCACTCGTTTATAAATAATTTAGTAAAATCTTATTGATCAAGCAGAAACAATATAATAACAGTACAACGAACTGACCTGTCACGTGGGACGGTCAGCTGACCAACAGCTGGTCAGTCTGATCTTAAAGGTAAACGATGCTTTTAATTATAAAATAAAACAGTGAGATATGAAATATGTTAATGTCCATATAAGAAAATGTAACTATATTTGATACATTTAAATGTCATATAATAAGATGTAACCATATTTGAAATATAGAAAAAGGATACGTAACAAAATATAGCACTAGCTATGATATGTTATACGGCATTTATACAGTAAAACCATACCTAATTGCGCCGGGACTTTAAAATATACATTGGAGTGTTACGAAATATTGCAAAATGTTTCGAGTAGGTATGTTCCACATAACTTGCCCAGCATATGTCTGGCAAGGGTCTAACATAGACTTTGTCAGGATCGTGTGATATACTGGAAGGTAAACCGTCTAGTAGAGGTTCATTTAGTAAATGTTGTTGTTACATATGTTACATCGTCACCACCAAGTCGGCCAGCTTGCTGATTGTTTTTTTTAATTAGGTAAGCATTGAAATAATATGACAAATACTAATTTACATAACCGTTACAGTTGCTGATAAAATCTTTAAAAAATCCAATCTACTTCTAGCCCATTACTACTATCAGTCAATCATAAATGTCGTTAAAAAACGCTAAATTCTGACAGACTAAAGTGATATATGCACATAACGTGTCGTCCGAGTTATAGAAATCTGAAAGAAGATTTTACAATGTTGTAGTTGATGATAATATAGTTGTATGTAACAAGAGCAAGTAATGTTTTAACAGCAGATGTAAGTATATAAATTATGTTGTACTATAAGCTGTTGAAATATATTGTATCAGTCACTCACAATTTATATTTTTCCAATTAAAAATACATTTTAAAGGAAACAAACACAAGTTGTGTTGTTATAAACAAATAAACAACACGTTATTACAAGTTGAATGTTGATATAAACAATAAATACATTGACTTTATAATACTCATTTGTACAATACAAATTAACATTTCGGTTGAATTAATTTATATTATTCATTTTTGAAGTTTTATTTGAATGCATTCAAAGTTGCCATGTAAAAGAACTATTTTTATTTTATGAGAAGATATGCAATGAATGAAATTGATAGCTCTATTTAGCGAATGCGTGTTCTACACAATTAGTAACGCGTATATTTAAAACAGTTTTGTGTTTTTAGAGTTGCGTCCCTTTTAGTGGTCACAGAAACAAGTGAACCCTACTTCACTTGCCCGATCGACCGTCAGGTTTGAAAGGAAACTCTACTTCCCCTTTAAGTCAAACTTCCATTGTCAAACATGCACATTCCACAGAGTTAGGATAGACTATGTTCTCTAACTAGATGATGTATCATACAAAAATATACAAACGACAAACTTGAATACATTCAACATACATTTTCAAATCTGAGTAGAGAGATAAGCACACACCCGTATATTTTACTGTTCAAACTTTAATAATGTACCCCATGTTACGATAAAGTGTATATTTTATTCTGTCAGAGAAAAGTACATAAAAACCTCTCTTACATAAACTCATCTCCTATATAAACCATCTCCTATAATAACTCATCTCGTACATAATCTCATCTCCTACATAAACTCCTCTCATAAATAAACTCCCTCCTACATAAACTCCCTCCTACATAAACGCCTCTCCTATATAAACCATCTCTTATGTTAACCTTCTCATACATAAACTCATCTCCTACATAATCATTTCTTCTACATACACCCCTCTCCATCATCAACCATTCCCTACATAAAGTTCTCAACACAACCCCTCTCCTACATTAAACCTCTTCTACATAAGCCCATCTCCTACATTAAACCTCTCCTACATAAGCCCATCTCCTACATTAAACCTCTTCTACATAAGCCTACCTACTACATTAAACCTCTCCTACATAAGCCCATCTCCTACATTAAACCTCTCCTACATTAAACATCTCCTACATACACCCTCTCTTACATACATCTATTGGTCTTCGTGTAAGGTTCTGAGTTATATATGGCTAAACGATTGTTGATTAAATACTTTCTTATAGTATTACTTAAGCTATCGATTTATTATTATTCAGCATCCAATGGTACAATTTGTGCCTAAGACACGTGTAATAAATGCAGTAGAGTCCCTCTGTTTTTATAACTTCGGCCAACAAGGGGATAATGTGATCAACATTATGCTCAGCCACCTTTGTTTCTTTAGCTTAAGTCAGGTACCCATTATATACGGGTGGACTCAAGAACATCATAAGCCACAATACCTAACCTAATATAAACAGAAAGTGATATTTCAACGCCAAGGGTAGACAAAGGTACAGAAAATAGTCAAAGTAAAGACTATGTGTATCAGACCTTTGCAGCCTAAGATCCTAAGGCCACTTGATAGTACTGAGCATGGTAGCCCTTTAGTTTATGAAAGTTGCTCGTTAGTTAATAGAAGCTTCAATGTACTGTGGTCACTCCATCTATATCATTTAAAATCTTCTCTCACTCTTCCATTAGGGCCTTCACTGGAGGGAATTCTTTATTCCGGAGATATATTTTACCCATTGTAGTCATACACAAAACATTTGACTTCTTCACTGGCTTTAACTTTCTCTTTCATTTTCTCAAGAAATTCAATGGCTTGTTTGGGAATTGCTGGACAACATAAACACAAAGCTCCGCCAGATAGAGGAGGGGGGGGGGGGGTGATTTTATGCTCAAAGTCGGACAGGGCATTTTCATACAACCGTAGATTCTCATCTCCTTTTCAAAAGATATTGTGTCTTACAAACTGCAGAAGCCTTAGAATTGATGCCAAATTTTTTGTTGTATAACTCTTGAGTCCCCATTCAGTGGAAACATCACCCGTACTTTTCTTTGTTGTTCTGCTAGATAACCAGCTACGTTAGGTATGATTGATATGTTTCTAAAATCTATTATTTCTACCGTCCACGTATATTTCTTTCTTTCAGTGACAAAATTTGACGTTAACATACTAGGACGCATGTCTCATCGTCAATTGAACAGACCTTATCTGTTGTCTTTGATAAATGTATAACTCATGGCCACTGTTTTTATGATTAATTTAGTCACCTTTTTTTTTAAAGACACATATAAGAATAAAGACAAACCTGTTTCCGTGTATCGAAATAATCTCTTGATAAGTTTATTGTATGGAACTGTCGGCCTTTTTTAGTATTTAAAAATAAAAGTAAATGACATCAATTGCAGTTGAAGTCAAATTTTAAGATATCACCCTTGATATGTTTTGGAATAAGACGGTAGTGTATTGGAAACATTCATTTTTATTGCAGTATTAAAATTTAATATTGAAAAACGGAGTTGGCATATGACGTTATAGTAATGTTCCATGTCAACTGCTTGCAATAACACATTATTAGGTGACCTGACATATGCCAGATTATCATAAGTTGACGTGAAATTGAATTATATATGTAAAACATATGTTTTATTTATAATTATAAAGCTCGATATTAATTAATCAATCAGTACTTAACACGCATTTAATTATACCAATCAGTAAAACAGAAACCTTGTCTCTATACTGTTTCTGGCAATAATATAGAGCTTATTAACACGAAAAATATGATTGTATAGACAGCGGTAACTTATCCAAACTGGTACCCCTGGCTATAACAACATGTTTGCAAAATAAAGAACAATCTAGAAGTCATTATTGTAAAATGTATTTAATTAAAGGACATACACGAGTCCACAGTCACATAATGTTTTTCTAGGCCGACCCACATAATTTGTGGCGAAAATGTTTGTCATAGTTTTCCAATGTTACATGTTGAATAGAACATGTGATTATATTGTTTGGTTTGTTTCTATGTCGTGTGTTTTATTATTGTTATGAAGATATTTAGAGATATGATAGAATGCATACTTTTTTTTTATTGACACAACAGTTATAGTTTTTAAATTTCTCTTTTTACACATAAATACATGATAGAGTTAGCAAAACGATTATGTTATGGTTACTTATAGTTTGTACGAGGCCTAGACATTACAAGTATACATAAATATATCTATGGTGTATTTACCTTTTAGTGATACTGCAAATATCTAACGTTTGAGGAGTAATTATCTATTTTACCACTACATTTTTGAATCCTATCATTGTTCATATCTTATTCCGTTCTAAATTTTCTCTCGATCTCATTTTGTAATTATTAATCTTTCCAAGGCAAAAAAAATTGCTTCTTTAGGGGTCATCCATAAATGACCTAACGCTTTTTTTTTACGATTTTTGCCTCCCCACTGCCACTCCCCTTAGTCACACATAGTCAAAAAAGACATATCCCCATAAAATGACGTCATACATCAGCCTACAACCCCCCCCCCCCTCAAAACTTCCGTTGTATGTTCCTTAAAAGAGTTATATTTTCCCATTTCTTGTCGAAATCTGTCAACATAAAGTGTTTTAATTAATTTTTATTACAACAGTTTTTGACGAGAAAGAACAGCTAAAATTCGTTTTCTAGCATTGCTTTTTATAATGCAAAATTACCCCCTCTCCCTCATCACACACCGTGGCAAACATACGGACACCTCCCCCCCCCCTTTCCTCCTAAGAGTGTGACGCCATTTATGGACACCCCTAACCCGAGATAATTTTCTTCTCAATCGGCTTATGAAAAATTCAAAATAAAAAAAAAATAAATAAAAACATTAACGAATTTCGATTGCCCGAACGCCGTTTGCTGGAAGGTCGTTTTACCAAAACGTATTTTCGACAAACTCCTTCTTAAGTGTTGCGGAGTTTCACAGTTTAAAAAAAAATAAAAATAATTAATAACGCAATTTAAACGTTATACACATATTTTACAGTTATACCATTACAATTAATATTTCATACTGTATTGTTTAGAGTTCTAAATCAGTAAAGATTCTGTCTGGAACAAAATGTGTGTGTGTTTTTTTTTATTTAAATAAAGTTCTGTCAAAGACTTTTGCCATTTTTATATGGAAAAAAATTGCAAGGGAGACAACGCAAAGCAAATTACTAGCCGGTCGGTTTTTGTAAATTTTAGAATGATATATTTAAAAAAAAAAACGGTCACAGTATAAAGTATCTGACAAAGCTTTTTAAAGGTTTTAGAAAATATAAACAAAATTAGTAGTCACGCTACTATGTATTAAAAATCTTTCATGCTATAAAAAGTTGAAAACAGTGACTATAATGTAGGCCTATACATTTTATTAAAGACAAGCAATTTATTCAGCTTAATCGATAATTGATTGTCCTTTTTCTAGCCGGAAACAATTATTTAACAATAATAAATTCATATCAGTAGTATAAGCCAGGGGTCGGCAACCTGCGTCTCGCGAGCCGCATGCGGCTCTTTTGATGTCAAAATGTGCTCTCCAGCTGCTTTCACAAATACTAATAGTTATATTAATTCATTTTAATTTTTTTTTAGTTATTAGCTTCCTACGGTCGAGCTGGGTACTGGACGGTAGGGTACGAGCTTACCCTGGGCTCCGTGGGTTGGACGATAAGCCTGGTGAGAATCAATAGACAGAAGTGACCGATACACGGTAATCGAGCCGATACCCAAGACAGTTAGTCTGAGTTTGTCGTGTCGATGGATGCCTGGCTAATGGGAGACACATCCTGAGCCGGTGATATCCGTAAAGAAAAAAAAAAGTTAACAGCTTCTAAAGTGGATTGGGAGAGTCCTATAGTTATATTATTTGATTTCTAATTTTATTACGCTGGCAAAACATATGTATGTTTTTGTATGAATAAATATTATCTCACAGTTAAAGCTAGTTATTTATAATAAGAAATCTAATTTATTTACCTAATCAAATACCAAATATTGAAACAAAAATGTGGCTCTTTAAAAAACTGGGTAATAGATGTAGATTGGCTTTTCTTCAGATTTCAGCAGCTTTAAACTATGATTATACAGATAGTTCAGGATTTCATGAAAAGAAAGTGTAAGATAATATTTGGCATTATTAGTGAATTACTTTTTTTTAAAATCAATTTACGAGCAAGTTGTCCGACCTGATGGTGACGATGTAACAGATGTAACATCAACATTTACTAAATGAACCTCTACTAGACGGTTTACCTTCCAGTATATCACACGATCCTGACAACGTCTATGTTAGACCCTTGCCAGACATATGCTGGGCCCGTTAGAGACATGTAGAACATACCTACTGGACACATGTTGCAATCATTCGTAGCACTCCAATGTATACATTTTAAAGTCCCGGCGTAATTAGGTATGGTTATACGGTATATAGGCCGTATAACATAGCATAGATAGTGCTATATTTTATTATGTTTCCTTTTAAATATTGCAAATATGATTACATCGTATTATATAACCATTAAAATGTATCAAATATAAATACATTGCCTTATATGGACATTTACAATTTTGATATCTCACTGTTATAATTTATGATTAAAAGCATCGTTTACCTTTCAGATCAGACTGACCAACTCTTGGTCAAATGATTAATAAAAATAAAAGTAACTTTAATGTATGAAAAATTGCATAAATTGCATAGTAAAGTCAATATTTTATTAAAACTGTAAAGCAATTAAATATATAAGGAAACTTTTACTTTTTTGAATACGTGTTTTTAAAAATTAAGAACTGTTCTAACTTTTTACAACTCTGAAAAATCCTCTATTCGTTTCTTGCTTTTTTTTCTCGCAAATGGTTTTCCCAGTGACCGTTATGTCCTTACTTTAGTAATGTACCTTAGTTGTGAGATCAATGCAACTTTCCCATTTTCCTGAACAAATCTCCCTCACTATTTGTCGCAGCCTGACAGAACTACACCATTTTTGTATTAGTGTGAGAGGATTCTTTTTGTTCATCCTCAGCATCACTTTGTGTTATTTCTAAATCATGACCTTTCCAATAATCATCCGTAGTAAAGATTCCAGTTTTTCTAGACTTTGATGTGGCTGGATTTGGGTAGAGTGATATGGACAAATAATTCTAACTTAATAAAATTTGGCAATAAAAAATAGGCTAAAATTTTAAAAACCATTACAGTTTTTTTTTTTATTTATACAAAATATGTTTAAGAACAATAAAACGTAAAAAAAAGTCGAAGTACTTGTAAATAAATATAATGTTTCTGCGTATTTTAACAAAAGTAATATTTTATACTAAATTTGTAATGACGATAAATCTTCGAATAAATAACAGACTCGTCAATGTCTCTATCATGTGGTAAAGTTATAGTTTTATAACTAAAACAAATTAGAGGACCTAATTAATCCATTCAAAGTAACAAACCTGCATGGTCTAACACTACCCACATTTCAACTGTCCTACATACTCTACTGACCAACTCTAACACTACCTACAATTCAACTGTCCTACACGCTCTACTGACTACCTGTGACTGAACTAAAACGTATGCCCGCTACACCCTCAACTGACCAACTCTACAACTGACCGCTACACCCTCTACTGACCAACTCTACAACTGACCACTACACCCTCTACTGACCAACTCTACAACTGACCACTACACCCTCCACTAACCAACTCTACAACTGACCGCTACACCCTCTACTGACCAACTCTACAACTGACCGCTACACCCTCTACTGACCAACTCTACAACTGACCGCTACACCCTCTACTGACCAACTCTACAACTGACCACTACACTCTCCACTAACCAACTCTACAACTGACCCCTACACCCTCTACTGACTAACAGTTTTATTATTTATCCTTTTTATGTATTGCACATGTGGTTACATCGTATTATATGACCATTTAAATGTATCAAACATTGTCTTATATGGACATTTACATATTTAATATCTCACTGTTTTATTTTATAATTAAAATCATAGTTTACCTTTCAGATCAGACTGACCAACTCTTGGTCAGCTGACCGTCCCACGTGACAGGTCAGTTCGTTGTACTGTTATTATATTGTTTCTGTCTGATCAATGAGAGTTTAATACATTTTATTGTTTTTTTTTTTTTTTTTTTTTTTTTTTATTGTATGAAAGTTAAAAATTAGTCACAGTTAGATGACATTTACGACGCAACATTATTTAAATTGGTTGGATCTTAATACTTTAAAAACGATATACATTCAAGTCACGGTTTTTGATTTTAAAATCTAATGCGTTTATATATAAAATTTAGCATTCTTGCTTAATTTTTTAAATATTTTCTAAAACGTGTTAATTTTACATATGTATTTTATGAGGTATATGCCTATTTCATAAGCATATGTTTTTAAAGTTTTTATAATACATAGCTCTGTTAGTTTGATTGATTGGTCTCCCTTTACATTTTCTATGTAATAAGAAGTGGCAATAGTACTATGCATTTTAAGTTTTAAAAAAAAAGACATTTAGTTCTAGACACTATCTACACTGTTTGAAACTTTAATCAATACAGAATAAAACTTTTCCAGATAAAACAGTATGTGATATGTATAACGTTAAAAGTTTTAATTTTTTGTTTGTTTTACTTTGAAACACACATTGCAACGCTGAACAAGGAGTTTGTCGTATTAGGACACATGTCCTACGACACAACGAACACGGGATTCGATCAAGTCCATTGAGAAGAAAATTAGCTCAGGTTAAGCTGCAAACTTTTTTTTTTTTTTGCTGAACTGAAAAAGGGAATAATGATATTGACATAAGTAAATTATGAGACAATTAAACCAAAGTTGTTGTGGTAAAGTCTATAGTTATCAATCAAACGTCACATATTTACAGTATCTGTGATTGTTATTACTCCAGTGATATATTTATACATAGCCGTATTGGCTAAACCTCTCTCAAACTATAAATAACCATAACATAATCGTATTGTAGCTTTAACATTATAAGTTTATACAGACACATTTAAATATTAAAACACTTTTATCAAAATAGTAGAAGAATAAATATAGGCTCATTATTTTTCGTATTTCAGCAATATACTTTATAATTAGATAAGTAAGTCAAGACCAGATGGTAATGTGATGTAACATAATCTGTGGCACAATCAGATGTTGAGTTAATACAAAACAAATGAACAACAAGTTGACCGACCTGATGGTGATGATGTAACTACTGTGATGATTCCACATAATGTCTTGCTATCAGTAAAATGTGATGATTTCACATGACGTTTGGCTATCATTTAAATGTAAACATTCCACACACACCATCATCGGATACTACGTTAAATATAAGTTCCGCTTTTAAAGTACCCTTTAATTGTGTTGAAAGAAAACATAATGACAACATGTGATAACGAGAACGGCAATACATTTAACCAAATGTTTTGCTGGTCTTTAAAATATATATAAAGCAACATCACCATTTTTAACAATTTAACAATATTTTTTTTTTTCTAATTGAAACGTATACAACTAAAATAGCATGTAGGTTTAAACAAAATAATCAACAAGATTGTTTACTCGATAGTCTGTATTTTGTTAGTAAATAATATGCGATCATTAAAAAAAAAGATCTCTATGAGTGTCAATGTTCGATTGCCTTTCTTTTATTCCTTATATTTAAACAATGTGAAACAATTTGTGAACTACTTTTCTATATGTACATCGTATACAACGCACATAGTACATTTCAGCTTGAAATAAAAAGCTACATATATAATAAAACCAGATGACAACCCATGTGTGTCAGTTATTCTAAAATTACAATTTAACGTACGATCACTGTTACCGTTTCTTCGTAAACTTATGATTTCTATTTTTTTTTATAAATTAGCCTGAACAACGTCTGCCATAGATTATTGTCCCAACTTCCTTGACAAAACCTTTAGTTTATTAGTATTTTTTAAAATAACCATTGAAAAGTGTCGTCAAAGGTACCACAGCAGTTATCCTTTATCAACACTAGCATTATCTGAGCTGAGGTAGTAGTATATAAACATTTGAACACATTAATTTTACCTGAGTATGTTTTGTGTTATCAGAACTCTGTGACCCTAACATAACTATGTAGTGTGTGGTCACATTGTATATACACAACTCAAGCAAAAGTAAGCGTTTATAAAAGGTTTCACAGATTATAAAATATACTATTTATAATTTACAATACAGAAAAGTCAAGTCTATGTTTCCCTTTTTTATCGTTCAGGATTTTTGAGCGCCATTTACAGTTAAATCCCTTAAACAATTTTAAACATAATGTACTGATAAAAAAGTTTTAGATTATACTAGTTTACTATTTCAAAATTGTGGTATGTTTAAAACAATATTATTTAATGTGGGCTATAGATTTTTTTTTTTAATTATACAAATACAAATCCCATATTTCAACATTTTAAACTTAATTATTTTAAATAATAGGTTAATTAGTAATTTGCTATTCCGTTGACAGAGGTTATGGGTCACAAAAGTTGTAAAAATAGAACCTGGCTTATACATGTATTGTGTGGCTTTGGGTTCTTTTCAGTAATTCATAATTTGTGAATTCGACAGTACCAACGCTGCCACTGTAAATATTTCTTTAAAACACTATAAGTAGCTCGTTAAGGACCATAACCCCCCTTCCTTCCCCCCCCCCCCCCTACGTTTAAAATCGTTGGCTCTGCTTGTCAACATTTAGAGTGAACACAACTCACTAAAACCATGTAGGGGTGGGGAGGTAGGGAGCGCGTTTGCAGCTTGTTTTCTAGCGGCTCCCAGAAGAGAATTATATATATAGATGTTATTGACTTTGAGAAAATTTGTAAGTTAGAAAACCATTTAAGGTAAAGCATGGAGTTTGTTATCATAATGTGTTAACAAATGTTTAGTTTGTTATTGGACCTTGTATTTTGTTAACTGATTTTCATGAACATAACAGTTGTGTATTTCTTTTACACTTTATATGGTAATACCAATGGATTCTATTGTTGTTTCAAGTTGTATTCAATTAACAGAGCTTAACTATGTGTTTGGAGTTTTGACTTTAACATATTGCTTTCATAAGGAAAATGGATTTGTCTAGGAAAATTATGTCAAGGAAAGCTAACCTGTAAAGGGACAGCACAATATACTAGCTGATTTTTTTCTTATCAAGACAGATTGAAGATGAAAAAACAAACATGGAACTGACAAAAGAAAATAATGACCTGAGACATATCAGCCAATTCTTATAAGGAAATTTTGAATAATGTGGTATGTGATGTGTACTTCCAGAGAACATTAACATTTTAAAAATGTCAGCAAGATAGGAAGTAGTCATAAAATGACTTGTATAAATATGTTTTACCACTATTTTAATTTAGTAATGAAAATGAACATACATTTTATTGTATTTTATGATTTGTATGTATATCTTATCGCTCTACTCAGTTTTTTTTAAATTTATGTTGAATGTATTCAAATGTTTCCTTCAGATATTTGGTATGGTATGCTACATCGTCTAGCTAAAGAACATAGTATATCCTTACAATTTACAATCTGCCTGTTTGACAATGGAAGTCTGACTTAAAGGGGCACAACTCTAAAAACACAACAGTGTATCTAATATACGCGTTACTAATTGTGTAAAACACGCATTCGGTAAATAAAGCTATTTATTTCGGTCTATAAAAAAATCTTCTTTTAAAAAAGACACAATATGTTCTTTTACATGGCAACTTTCTTAAGAAATTCTATGGCTTGTTTTAGATCTTGGATTTGTTGGACAACATAAACACAAAGCTCCGCCAGAGAGAGAGAGGGTTGATTCTGTGCTCATACATTTATCATACAGCCGTAGTATTCCATCTCTTTTTGAAAGTATATTGTGTCTTACAAACTACAGAAGCCTTAGAATTGATGCCATATTTTTTGTTATATAACCCTTGAGTCCCCATTCAGTGGAAACATCACCCGTATTTTCCTTTGTTGTTCTGCTAGATAACCAGCTAAGTTAGGTATGATTGATATGTTTCTAAAATCTATTATTGCTATCGACACACTGAGAAAATTCAATCGTAAATTAAACCGACGTAATATATTATTTTTCATAAATGTATATGTCTTGGTTACTATTTTGTGATTCATTTAGTCGCATCTTATTTTACACACATAAGAATGAATCTAAACCTTTTTCCGTGTATCAACAAATGTGTTTAAATTATTTAATAGTATGCAACTCAGGGGCGGAACTACAGTGCCGCCAGACCCCGCAATGCGGGGGAGCCCACGCCGTTTAGGGGCCCTTAGCCGACCATAATAAATTTTTTATAGTTAAAAAAATAATTTTCTTGCATTTTTGACTTGACGGTAATAGCTTTTGTAAATAACAAACAGATCTACTACAGTAGTGATGATATACAGTAGCTAATACATGCTGTTGTGTAAAAAAATACATATGTCTGAGCTGTAGTGTGAACGATAGGCAAACGTTCAAAACACTTCATGACTTATTTCCCCTTTTTAAATAGTCAAATAGGGGTGCTCATAAGCTCCTTTTAATATATTTGTACTAATCAAATTAAAAAGCAATTATTTCTCTTAATTATTATTTTAAAAAAATACATACTAAAGATTGACACAGTATAAAAAGGAAATATATTTAAAACAAATAATACAAATACAAAAAAACAAAAATAAACATAACACGAGAAACCATTACACATACAAAGCTTTCACGCTTTATATCCTTTTGACCGGCTAACGAACAGAAGGTATGCAGTATTACAACAAACATTAAATAAACTAGTACTAAATTTAAAAAAAAAATTCAAAACAGACTAATGCACTCACACACATGACGTGTTGTAGTTTGATTAAATTGAAAAAAAAGACTTGTTTTTTTTTCAAAACCCGATCAGGCCAGAAATGACTACCCAATGTTTGTATTCTGTGTTTGTATATATATATATATATATATATATATATATATATATATATATATATATATATATATATATATATATATATATATATATATATATATATATATATATATATATATATATATATATATATATATATATGTACTAGAATACCCGTCATCCGTTGGATAACTGTGGGTTTCGGGGGTCATCCATCAAAAAACATCACGTCTGTCACTCAGAGGCATAGCGACCCTTCCCGGCGCCCGGGGACAAACTTTTCGATTTTAACCCCCCCCCCCCCCCCAAGATTTCGATTTTCAACCCCCCCCCCCCTCAAACTTTTGATGTGCACCCCCCCCCCCACTCAAACTTTCGATTTGAACCCCCCTCAACCTTTCAATTTATTTTTCCAAACCTATTTGGCACCCCAACATATGTCCCCCGCCCGCCCGCCCCCCTTCCCCCCTCCACACAAAAAACAGACCCCACATTCAAAAATATGTTTTTTATCTTTTAAAAACACCGAAAACACCGATTTCGGACTATCCCTTCATATACTGACGTCACATGTGACCTACTTAACTCTACTTCACCTGCCCAGTGTCCCGCCAAGTCTCAGACAACATGTTTTTATCGTTTAAAAAACGATTCCAGCCGAGCATATCTCTGACAACACTATCCCTTCATATGCTTAGGACAAAGAAACAGATGAACTCTGCTTCACCTGCCCTGTAGGCAACTTTATCATTCACATCTAAAAAAAAAATTGAAAAAAAAATATCATTGACATATTGGTCTAGAACCTGTGCCACCCGCATGAGAGCGGACTACGCTACCAACTTACCTATTTACTCGTGACGTCGCAAATGAATTTTTATACTATACTTTGATGCAACTTGATTTACGCGCATAGATCTAGATCTAAGTCTAGTAGTAGTAACTTTCAAATTAAATTTTATCTTAAATTAGCCAAACAAAGATTTATATAAAATAATTAAGGCCTGAAATAGATTCTAGATGTAGAATTTACATTAAGTCTAGATCTAGAATTTACAGTCTAGTGACCTAGATCTAGGCTAGATCTAGATTAGATCTAGATCTAGGCTAGATTCATAACTTTCTTTCGACAGCTGATCTTTAGATCTAGAGAAATTTATTGTAAAACTAAATGAAAAAAGACAGTTTAAAATTGATATAAGTGTTGGAACGTAATAAATACAGCAAACGGACGTATTGTTTAAGTTATAGCCGGCAGAAAATTAGCTTTGTAACGCGTTAAACTTTTGAATGGGCCACAAAGTCTATGATGGAGTCCGCCATTTTTATTGTACCAAAAAGTAAACACACCAAGGGACGTCACTATTCCCACAAAGTTTAGTCAATGTTTTAACATTTTTAAAAAAAATGGGTTAATCTACCTATGAATAAATCAATACATTAATTAACGTCTTTAAATAAATTTGTGATTAACAGTCTGTCTGCATTAAAAAATTATTCTCTACCTACATACTATTTTACAGCTCTCCAGATAGAGTCGAACATATCACAATACTCGATCGGACAAACAAAAAAACAAACAAATAAATATTCAAACATGTAAACAAACTTGACTTTTAGTAGTATTAAGATATATATATATATATATGTATATATATATATATATATATATATATATATATATATATATATATATATATATATATATATATATATATATATATATATATATATATATATATATATATATATATATATATATATATATAGGAGGGGGGGGGCCAGAATTTTTTTTTTGCGGGGTGGCCCTTTTTTTCTAGTTCCGCCACTGATGCAACTATCGGCCTTTTGAAGTAAAAATAAAATTCAATGATATCAAGTGCAGTTGAAGTTAAATTGATGTTATAGCCCTTAAAATAGTTTGGAAATAGATGGTAGTATATTGGAAAAATTCATTTTTATTGCTATATTAAAATTACAAAACTCTAGCCTAATATGGTCAGGGGCGGAACTACAGTGCCGCCAGACCCCGCAATGCGGGGGGCCCCAGGCCTTTTAGGGGCCCACCGCTGACCATAATTAATTTTTGTTTTTAAATTTTGCATTTAATTTTCGTGCATTTTTGCCTTGATATTTGGTTTGTAAAAGAAAAACACTGTAGCTGCGATACGATTATCTTTATTTTACAGTCACTATACCACGCTCTTCCGCAAAAAATAAAATCCATTATAAAACTGCAGTGTAAAATATAGGCAACTCTTCTTTGACTCGTTGCCCCCCTTTGATAGCTAAATAGAGGACACGTAACTGTTTGACAGATCCTCCAAAGTGTACTGTGGCGGATGGGGCAGGGGATGGGGACCAAAAAGGGGGCTCAAAAATTGTCGTCAAATTTATTATATATTTAAAAAAGTTATTTATAGTTGTATTTTTTAACCATCGTCAAGGCTGAGTTCTATTTCCCTACGATCAAACACACGCTGTCGCCGGTAAAATTCTTTAAAAAAATAAAACATTAAAGTCCATAGCACGTGAAGCCGCTTCATATGAAGCGGGCTTTCATGATGCGCGGTTCTTCTTTGCGGCATGGATTAGGGACCCGAAATCCATTGCACATTTTTCAATGTTAATATTTGTGTGTGATAGGGGTTGAATTTGTATCATGTACTATTTTGTATCCTACAGATAATAAAAAATAATATAATACTAGAAACTTCAGTTTTATATACGTTTACTTGTTTGTGCTTTTACAAGAAATATAGTAAACTTTTAATGCTTATACTTGGAATTATCTCCCTTGAGTAAGTTTTCTAATGGCGATGCTGACGTACAAAGGCGTTTTATTGTCTCTTTCAAGTTTTTTTTCCCTAGCCGACCCCCATCCCATCCCTCTTTCTTAGCCTCGCAAGTATCGAGTAGATCAATGTATCGTTTATGAACTACTTCCTAACCGTACGATTCACCACTTCAGTACATTTTGTCAGACATTAGACAGCACTAGTCAACAGATATTAATTTACTTGCATAGTATTAGGCTATTATGTGCATCTAATTCACAAAACAGGGAAGGTAAGATTATTTTATATATAACTATTTAGTTTAGAAATTAATTAGAATGTTTAGAATTAATTGAACATTATTAATAGTCAATTACTATTTATAAATGACGTCATTCAGGTGGGTGTGTGTGAGAGTCTGGCTTTTTGTTAGTCGTTAAAAATGTGACGTCATTTGGGGATTCCCCCCCCCCCCCCCCCCTAAATCAGAAGGTTATCCGACGCGTGAGCTGGCCACATACAGTTGTACATGTGAAAAACATGTTTCTGTCTATTTTGCATTACTGCATCATTCACCCAATTGCCATGAAAACTTGGGAAGCTGTTGAGTACAGCCCCGCAAAGGTTTCTGTCATAGGCCTAACATTTGTTTACATATTGGAGTGGGGACGCCTAACGGAAATATGTGATTTAGCGCCCCAAGATCCTACATAAGCGGATGGGGTTAGTACTTGAATTCAGTGTTTTTTCCAGACTTTTTTCTCCGGGGTTTGGGGGGGGGGGGGTTGAAATTTTCGGGTGGGTGAGCGGTCTACATTTTTCGGGGGGGGGGGGGGGCGGACACTAGTAAAAGTGTATGTTTACTCAAACGCTTTTTTTACGATTTTTACCTTCCCCCCGCCACTCCCCTTAGTCACACATAGTCACAAAAAGCCAGACGTTCCGCCACGGCAGCAGATGTGTTAGCTAAGGATGTCGTTGCATTTATGGCAACCTCCATTTCTTATTCAATGTTCTCAAGATCTTCCTCAGTAACTATTTTATCGAGAGCCTCTCTAGGTAGAATTGAAGTGCTAAGTCCCACTTTTGCTTTGCTTCGTATGGCGATTATTGGATTCCTTGATGAAAAGAACGATTTTTAATACATTGAATGAATTTGAGACTCACAGCCCAATGAGCTGATTCATTTGTTTGCATTCATGTCATCATCATGTTTTGAACATCTTGGTTGGCACGTTCGACTGAACCTTGGCTTTGGCTATGCCTTGGTTTCCGTGAACTAGTTTAAGTTCAGGCCACATGTTCTTTAGTTCAGAAATAACTTGATTCACAAATTCTCTTCCATAATCCGATTGAAGCACACTTGGGGCACCAATAGTCGTGGTAAGCAGCTGGTAAGCAACTTCTTCTGCTCTTTTGATTTCCAAAGCTCGAAACAATATGAACTTGGTTAAATGATCCTGGTAACTGAGTATAAACTTGTATTTGCCGTCTGGGTTACTTTGCATATCAATAAGATCTACTTGGCATCTTGAGTTAAATTCTTTATATATCAAGGGTTTGGAAACAAGACCTTTCTTGGGATTAGACAATTTTGTCTGACAAGGCTTGCACAACCGAATATACATAGTAATGATTTCTTTGGTGATATTTTTGTACTTTCTCTTGAGCTCTTTCCATCCTTGTGCGACCTCCATATCCGATTTTCAAGTGAGTTTCATTGATCAAGTCGAACAACTCTTCTGAGTGCACATAGTACAAAATAGCACCATTGTCTTCTGTTAGTGGTACAATAAGTTTTTCTTTACCGTCAACTTCAATAACATCATATTTGTTTAGTCGACGATAGTCAACAGTTTTTTTTTGTCTGCTTTGCTTTAGCCTGTTTAACGTCCTCTATAATAGCAATGTATTTGTCTTTGCTGAGAATAAAGCTATTGTTTGGTTTTTCATGCAGTACTGTAGTCAAATGATCTAAAAACATAGTTTTCATGTCAAACGTTGGTTCGATATTTGCATTTTTTTTTCTTTTGACAGCCATCTGCTATGTCTGTCTCATGGTCTGGCGGCCCTTTTGATCCATGTCGCCTTGCATATAGAATGCTATACAAACAAGAGCTAAACAATACGGTACTCACAATGAAACCGCACCCAGAATAATTAAAACGCGATCACAACTTAGTCTAGATACAACATTGGCCAGGACATCCCGGCCAATGCGCGCATTGGCCGGCCAATGTACAAAATACGCTGTCAAGTTTAAGTACTTCGGACTTTGGCCAGTACGTCCCGGCCAGTGCGCGCATTGACCAGCCAATGTACGAAATACGATCTTAGTTCTAAGTTCTTCGGGCTTTGGCCAAGAGAGCCGGCCAATCCGGGGTTTGGCCGCACTTCGGGCTTTGACCGTAACATATATAATGCTGGAAAAAAATTTGAACCCCCCCCCCCCCCATGAGACGATCCTGGCTACGCCACTGGCGTACCATCACTCAAGACAAAGTTGAAATTAAGTTATAATATAATGATTTAAAACTAAAAATAATGACACTAGGTTCGATTTTAGTAACATTATACGATTTTGAGTTTAATTTTTTTAACTACGAAATTCATCTATTTCGTAATGCATTATAGTATAGGCTTAAATCTAAAAATCGTGGAAAGCGGTATCGCTAATGTTTCGGCGCTATATGCGTTGGTATTTAGATCAATGAAAATGAGAAAACTGTACTTAAAAAAAAAACTGTACCGTTTTATTATTCTAAACATGCGTTAACCTTGAGTCGTGGTCAGCTGACCGTCACAGGTGACCTATTCAGTTCATTCCAATGCTATCATATTGCATATGCTTGTCCTTAGGGCAGGGGTCGGCAACCTTTTGAGACGGAATATACAAAAGTTACAATTTACAAAATGTCATAGTTGTTAAAGAGCCACTAACATTTTTATTTCAATTTCGGTATGTGATTAGCATTAGGTAAATACATTTGATTTTATTATTTAAAATAGCTTTACATATGAAATAATAGTTATTCATATAAAAACATACAACTGTTTTGCACAAAACATATTAGCGTATTTTTACTAGTTCTGCTTGATATAATTAGAAATCAATTAATATAACTATAATTATTGAATAATATTTAAAGTAGTTACATGGATGGAATTATTGACCTTGCATGACTTTTGAAAGCTTGGTTAAATCTGACTTATAACTTGTTGTTTACAGTTTATAACATGCCTCTAGATTTGTATTTGTTAATTGGCTTCTTACTTTACGTTTTAATATATTTATGCAAGTGAACGCTCGTTCTCACGAATATGCTTATCTAAAGATCGTCAGCACTCCAGATGTCAACTTCTCCTACCTTACTGTTACATTCTAGAATTCCATGCGTCACATATGAGTGCCTCAACTCGCTTCCTTTAATTTTAGAGTTGTCTTCTTGTGCTTTTATTGACCTCCAACTCTTTTTAATTTGCTCTTGAACTTACTACTCTACAAATGTTTCGTTTTCAAATACTGCTATCGTATTTAAAGCGAACCAGCATCAATTCTAAATGGCTCAATGTTGATCTCATGTGTAGCTGTTTTGAGAGGACTTACTATGAATGCCAGAATAGGCCCCTACTTTCATTTGTTTTGAATTGCTCACATAAAATGGTGGCTGTTCGATGAGGAATAAACATATTTTTCAAGAATAATAGTATATGTAAAAGGGAGGCAAATAAAAACAAAACTTACAGAGCAATACATTGTAATAGAACTTTAAATATAGATATTTTAACATTTTCTATATTTAAAAACAGTATAGATAATACTATATTGTAGACAAAAATAAAAAAAAAATTAAGTAGGCCTACTTGAACTGATAAATATTTTTAACAAGTGTAGAATAGAAATTATATAAAACAGTGACTTTAGTGCATACTTTTCTCTTATACAAGCGATCAATCCCATGTAACTGTACTGAACTGTTCTAACATATCGTCTTGCAAGAAAACTTTTTTTTACAAGCTTTTATTTAACTCACTTCCTCGTCAGTCTGTCTAGACGGAAACGCAGGAGTGAACATTCGGACAGTTCTACTTGACTGATACGATTCACAGTTGGCACGTGGGTCAAGACATGAAGACAATGCAATCTGAAACTAAATTTGACTTAATTGGATGCCTAATTAATTTTTTATGAATTAATTAAAATTTGGACCGAATTAGTAGGCATGTCTAGCCAACCACACCACACGCGTCATCACCTTCAATAGCTGCGCCATCACGTAATGGCTGCGCTCAAAAACCATTGCGCGCCTACTGAACGTGATGTTCGGTAGGCGCGCAATGGTTTTTAGTCATGTAACTCTATTGTAAATAAAACATGTAAAGTACTGAAAAAAAAATTCATAAAAAACGTTTTAATAACAAGCTTTTATGTAATGATGCACTAAAAAGTAGAAAATAAATTATAGACTACTATTTAAATAACTATAAAGAAAAGCGTGGGTGTCTTCCTTAACATTAGTAAAGGTATCCAATAGATACTAAAGTGACCCACGCTTTTCTTTATAGTTATTTAAATAGTAGTCTATAATTTATTTTCTACTTTTTAGTGCATCATTACATAAAAGCTTGTTATTAAAACGTTTTTTATGAATTTTTTTAATGATAATACGTATATTATATATAAAAAAAAAATTTAAAAAATTTTTTTTTAAAAATTAACAAAAAATATATATTTAAAAAAAAAACAAACATTTTCGACACTAAAAAAAAGCACGAAACTGATTTCATCTCTACTTATTTAAAATAGTGTGTATTTCCATTTGGGCTATGATAGAAACCTTTGCGGCACTGTTGTTAAATAATTAGTGAACGGATTTAAAGTAATGAAGTATGCAGTGCATGGTTAACGTACAAACTATTCCTGAAACTATTGCGACAGTCATAATTACTCAGTCACAACATGGCTTACCTTACAAATCAGATAATGAACCAGTGTGTTTTAATCTCAATGGCTATTTCACTGGTTTACTAGAACTGTGTCTCTAACTGGCCTAGCATATGTCTAGCTCTAACACAGAGGTCGGCAACCTGCAGCTTGCGAACCGAATGCGGCTCTTTTGATGTCAAGATGCGGCTCTTCAGCTCCATGCACAAATATTAATAAATATTTTTTTTTAAATATTTAAAACTCATAAAAATATTAGTCTGCAACACTCGGTATTGAACGATATAATAATACATATAACCAATAAACACTTACTATTCGATTAAAATATTTAGTTACTCCCTATTTCTAAATACTTCCTTGTTTTCCAAAATTGAAATATTTAAATGTAAACAATGCCTGTGCTTTGATCATGCTTATCAGTATAACTACAATACAGCCCTTGAAAGCTTTGCGTGCTCATTAATCACTCACCGTAATATCACCGTTAATCACTCTCCGCCGAAGTGTCGGAGACGGAAAGTCGAATTTCTTGTGTCGCATTATCATTATTGTAGGGTGCTCCTTAAAATTAGCATAGGCGTGTAGTACTCGCGGGATAGCCCTGGGCGCCAAATTGCACCATGCAGAGACGCCGGATGACGCACCTGATTCGAGTAAATAAGCGACTAAAGCAACTCATTGTATCCATAGCCTATCGCGCTGTTTAAAATTAACGTGGCCGTCGTGGTGCTCACGGGTACGCCAGGTGTCAATCGACTTTTATTTTTATATACCGTATACAATGCAACAGTAAACAGATATGTAGCATAACAAAAGACAACGGGACTATAACAAATGACCTGGAAAGTATAAAACAGTTTATTTTATACTATCAAAACAACTTCAATAAGGAAGATGCAGACTATGAAATACAAGAACAGTATCTTAATTGCACAACAATTAAACAACGATGACTGTACCAAAATCAACGCGCCAATTACTAAAGAGGAAATATCCAAGGCGATAGACGGACTAAAACTAAATAAAGCTACAGGACCAGACGAACTACCCAGTGAATTTTATAAAACTTTCAAAAATGACTTAATAATCCTTTTACACACTATATTTCAAGACATACATAAAGAGAGAATTGTGCTACAGATTTTAACAGGGCATATATAACACTCATTCCTAAACATGATAAGGACAGGACAAAAAATACGAATTACATTCCTATTTATTTACTAAAGAGTGATTATAAAATACTGACACAAACTTTAGTTAAGAAACTCGAACCTTCATACCTAAAATAATGCACTTCAATCAGCAGTACAACATACATCTACAATACCTAACTCGTTTATTAAACTAACAAACAAGCACATTAGAGAATTCATTTTCAAAAACACATGCTTAGAAACATTAGCTACAAACCTTAAAACAAAAACATTAAATGGAGATATATACATGCCATTCATACAAAATACACACCTCCCGATTAAAACAACAGGATAGAATAAGGATAGAACCACATTATCATCCATTAGCTCAAAACTACATAGGTTTTAAAGTCAAATGTGGTAGAAGATATATTAATGTTAGAAAAGCAAATTGTTGACGAGTTGTAGAAATTATGATTTTTACACATACCAGGATATAACTTTGGTAAGGTTACACCAAACTCTATTTAGTCTGTACTTTTTAGTGCAATATTTTTGTCATATGTGATTGTTTGTGTGATTTCCGAATATAATAAAAGCGTATTCATAAGCACATATCTGATAGCTTTTCTGGGGTAGTGTATTCGTGTGGTGCGTGTCTAAATGATGTAGTGTGGCTGCATAGGAACCAGGGGGAGTTACCTAAATGTACTGTAGTGTTGTGTATTTTATTGTTTATCTCCCCTTAAACATATCGATCGCATCGTATAACTCAAAAATTTTGTTAAATAATATACATCACTTATGGGCAGAAAAAACTATATTCGCCACTGTTTTAAAAGAATATGCTTAAAACTGTAAATTTATAGAAAAAGAAAGCACACATTTTTTGCAGCACTTCTAAATAAATATAATGATGCTCCGTGTTTTAAAACACGTAACATTAATAATATTTTATGAGTAATTGTAGTTATAATAAATCGTTGGTTCAATCGTTGTTCTGCTGAATGGTTTGGTGAAAATGATACTTTTTATCTAAATTTAATTACATAATTGCATTTTTAGGCTTAATATAAAATTGTAATTTTAAAATGAGACTTTTTGTATTGTGTATAAATAACTCTTCTTAGATGGAAAGCACATGTCAGAGAAGTACTACTATTGCAAATCTGTATCAGTCCTCATAAGCTGATGATGAAAAATGAAATTACTCATAAGGCAAACACATTTGATGAACTTTTTTCAAGTATAATAATACAATTACAAGGTAAATCAACAACACATAGCTGATTGTGTTGTTAAAGTATGATAGATACACACACATAAAACTAAAAAAGTACATCAGTAAGACATTACTAAATTAAAGACTATACAAAATAATATAACAATTACGTATTTAGAATTCGAATTATAACAATTTCAGTAGGCTTTATGATTTTGCAAAAGAGCGTGATTGTGTTTTTATTTAGTATTTAAAGATGTATTGTATATTTTATTTTCGAATATTGTTGAATGGGGAATATTATTTTATTCCAAATGCATTCATATACCTGTCCGTATGCATTAATTTGACCGGAGTGACGTATTTTAGTTATTATTTTCCTACGGTTGAGCCTTTTACTGGACTCTTGGTACAGGTAGGGCGGGAGATAAGCCCTGTGCGAAACGAAGGACAGAAGCGACTGATGCACTCTAATCAAACCGATATACAAACCAGTTAGTCAAAGTAGGCCGTATTGAAACACCTTCTAGGCCAGTGGTGTCCGTAAGAAAAGAAAAAGTTATTGGCTTCTAAAGTGTATTGGGATAGGTATATAGTTATAATATATGCTTACTAATATTATCATAGTAGAGCTAGCTAAAACACTTTTGTTCGAAACATATGTATGTTTTTATATAAATCAATATGACTTCATATTTGTCGCTATTTATTTCAAATCATAAATCAAATGTATTTACTTAATTCTTTATATTAAACGATTTAAAAACTGGCAATTTTGTAAATTGTAGCTTTTGGCTCTTCCGTCGCAAAAGGTTGCCGATCCCTGCCCTAAGGGTGTTATTGGCTGAGAATTAGAATTATAGCTTATATGAATGTATAATTGTTAATTTTTTGTTTTTTTTTATTTATTTTTTTTTTTTATTATGTATTATTGTTGCAATAATTGTTTTCGGAATAAGAAAGATGGACTGAACGTTGATTACGATGAATAAATTGCATGTCTTAGAAAAATGTATACAATAAAGTCTCTGTTTTCAAATGTTATAACCTGAAAGATTTTTAATGCATTTTAGCGTGACTACTATTTTTTAAATATTTTCTAAAACCTTTACGTAGCTTTGTCTTATAATTTGTTCTATGACTATTTTTTTTTAAATATATATTTTTAAAATTGATTAAAACCGACAGCTCAGTAGTTTGCTTTGCGTTGTCTCCCTTGTAATGTTTCCCATATGCACAATTGCAAAGGTTTTGCAGATAGTTATTTAAGTTTAAAAACAAAAAAAAAACACATTTTGTTCCAGACAGTATTTTTACTGATTTAGAACTCTAACCAATACATTATGAAATATTACTTGTAATGGTATAACTGTAAAACATGTCTACATAAGGTTTAAATTGCGATATTAATTATTTTCATTTTTTTAAACTGTGAAACACCGCAGGGGCGGAACTACAGTGCCGCCAAACCCCGCAATGCGGGGGGGGGGGGGGGATCATTTAGGGCCCACAGCCGACCATTATAATTTTGTTCTTGTTAATTTATTTTTAATTTCTTGCATTTTTTACTTGGTGGTTGTTTCGTAAAAAGATTACCGTAGCTGCGGTTGCATTATTTTCATTCTATAGACACCACCCCATGCTCTTGCATATTCTTTTTCCCTTTGTTTTTAATCGACTGTGAAAGCCAAGTCCTCTTTCTTCTACAATCAAACGTATCAAGCTTACATGTTTTATATTCTTTTGACCGACTAGAGGTTAAGAGGCCTTATAGCTTAGATAAAATAAAACTAAATTTCACAAAACACACTTCCACACATGACACGATTTGTTTTTTCTCTATATACGGAATATTAAAAAAGAGTCAATTTTGGTTTGACACCATTAATCCGATCGCCATCAAACTTTGGTGAGTTCATTAGAACACTCTGGGAAACGGTTCTGTAAAAAATATGTTTAATTTCGCAAGGGCGGTGCCACGGGAGGGTGCGATTTTGACTGTATACAGTATATAAAAATAAAAGTTGATTTTGTTTGACACCATTCATCCGATAGCCATCAAACTTCAGGGGCTTGATTAGAACACTCCAGGGAAGGTTTCTGTAAAAAAATAATCTTTATTTTTGTTAATTTTGCAAGGGCGGCGCCACGGAATGGTGGGATTTTTCTCTTTATACGGTATATAAAAATAAAAGACGATTGCAGTTCGACACATTTTATCCCGGTGACATAAAACTTTCGAGGTGATGAATACTCCCTAGAAGGTTTCTGGGGTGGGAGAGAGGAATAGGGGTGGGTGGGTGGTGGGGAAGGGGGGATTTAATTTTGCATAGGCGGCCCCCCAGCAAGATGCGCACTGGCGCCCTGGTCTTTCCTGTGAGCGCTATGGTGAATACGTTTGGTCTAAACAGTGTGATAGACAATGGATAGAATGGGGCGTTACAAACGCTTACAATTGAATCAGGCGTGTCCTTGGCGCCCTGGTAGGGTGCGATTAGGCTGCAAATAAAAATGTCTGTTTCGACCCCCAAAGGCTCACATGGGCCACTGAGGGCCATGTAATACGTTTTATTTTAATAATCAGAAAAAATTAACCAAGGTTATATTATTAACTGTGATGTTTATTTTTGTCCGTAAAAGAAATTCAAATAGTTTTGTCACTTTAAGAATGATGCAATTAGCATCTATTTTTAGACAATCCAGTCAGAAATTGACATCGAACATCTAATAATAGACCTAATAATAGATCTAATAATAGGTTAATACTATCTTAAAAACATTACCTATACATTAATCATATTTTAAAGACAATGGGACACTTCGGTGTAATGAATGATCGGCTCTCAAAGAAATAAATATCTAATGTTATTATGCCTAATACTGTGTTCACTATGTAGATTCCTATACGAGTTACTAATAGCTACAGTTTAGTTTTCTCTGACCAAACGTGCTCTATGGTGCCTTTCTAAAATGGTTGTTTCAGTATGATGTCATATGTAATTTTTGAAATGTTACCTATATTTTATTTTTGCTTTAAATATTGCTAGTGTGTGTGTGTAGAATTGGACTAAGTCTGTCCCTCCGTAATGTGGTGTGGTGTCTGTTTATTTGAATATAGTGTTATGTCTCTCTCCTATTCTATTGAATGAGAAAATCCGATATTGAATCATATGAGTCGGGTGTTTGTGTTGACCGTCGCCGAACCCCCTTAGACTGACTCACCGAACCCTGGGGTTCGATCGTACCTAGTTTAAGAACCATTACGCTATAATACTTGCTATAAACATCACAAAGTAAGCGGGTCTTGATTTGGTTCCATGTGAGATCTATGCATGATGTATATTGTGCTATTTTAAAAGTGGAAACCTTTCGATGTGTTGTACCATACAGAGCGATATGCTGTTATTGAAGTATCAATGTTCTACTAAACGTAAATAACGAATACATATTTGGAGACCAATGTATAGAATTGTGGCATAACAATGATTAAGTAAAATGGTTCTTTAATCTACACATGGAGCTTTAAAGATAGTGCGCAAATCATGGTAGAATGTTTGCAAGTAAAACTAGAGACCTAGAGATTTTGTACGTCTCTTATTAAACAAGATTTCTGTGCATAATGTTACATCAGTGTAGTCTCATCAGGACTGTGCTGACACCAGATGGTATATGAGTGGTAGGTGCGGGGTGATGGGTGGATCGGTGGATGGGTGATAGATACATGAGTGGTATGTGTGGGGTGATGGGTGGATGGGGGATAGATACATGAGTGGCCAATGCCGGCTGCATTAAATAAAGGCCCTAGCAAAGACACTCTTTATAAAACTAACCCATTTTTTTTTTAAACTCTTGTATCAGATATATGCTAGTCCCGCTGTAGACTGAAAACAATTAAGACACATGTAAGACACATATACAACATATTTAAGACACATTTAAGGCATGTTGAAAACTCAATTCAACATGTTGATTATAAGATAATATATTAAACACATACATGATTTAAATGTCTATGTTTAAAAAACAGTTGTATTAATGTAATATTGTATCAATTTCCTAAGAGATTAAGTCAGGAAAATGGCAAGCTGCTATAACTTTCCGCGACTCTAGCCAGGTACTGGTTAGATTATAATTCAATTATAACATAATGGTAGAAATGACGTTGATTACTAACGTGATACATCGGATACAGTGTTACAATCAGTGAAAATATTCCAATATATATTACGGAGTGGGGGGGGGGGGGTCGAGGCGTGTATCTCTTCTGAAATAGATTGTATTAAGTTCAAAAAGCGTCCTCGTAATAGCTGAAATCACTTTATTTTTGTTATTTATGTTTTTTAAGTTTGGGAATTTTGTACTTTGTAGCTTTTGGTTCTTCCGTCGCAAAGAGTTGCAGAACCCTGCCCTGGGGGAGTGGGGGGTGGGGGCGGTGGTTATTTGCTGAGAATTAGAATTATAGCTTATATGAATGTGTAATTGTTAAAAAAAAATCGGAACAGAAGGTGAGACTGCTGCCTTGATAAAGATGAATAAATTGCTTGACTTTTAAAAATGTAATTATTAAAGTCACTGTTTTCAAATTTTATAACCTGAGAGATTTTTAACGTATATTAGCGTGACTCCTAATTTTTAATATTTGTTAAAACCTTTAAATAGCTGTGTCTTATAACTCATACTGTGACCACTTTTTTTAAAAATATATCATTCTAAAATTTACTAAAACCGACAGCTCAGTAATTTGCTTTTCCTTGTCTCCCTTATAATTGTGTCCATATAAAATATGGCAAATGTCTTTGGAAGATATGTGTTTAAATAAAAAAACAAAACAAAAAAAACCCACACATTTTGTTCCAGACAGTATCTTTACTGAGTTAGAACTCTAACTAATACAGTATGAAATATTAATTGTGATGGTATAACTGTACAATATGTTGAAATCATGTTGACCGTTTGGATGATGTCAATGTTACAGAGCTAACATCAAAATGTACACACCCTTACGTCATAACTGTTTGGTGTCGACATTTTGCTTCAGCTAAACAGTATTTTAATTGCCGATGTAAAAAAGTAATGCTACTCTAAACCGACATGAATTTTGTTCACATACAATCTGCTAGTTGGCGTTAGGGAAACGAATATGTATGGTACCACAACACACACCCTTTGGCGTCCTTGGTTACGGAGGTTACATGTAAGTGTTTTGGGTCGCTAGAGAGACCGTTGCTGACAGTGGTATGATGCAGGAATGTTTAAGGCACCGTTTTGTTGTATTGTGTTTGATCCTATATATCAGGTGATTTATGCATTAGACACCACAGACTTTGATTTATTGTCAAAGAGAAATCAGAACCAAATGATAGCCTAAATATAACTAACCATGCTCTGGTACTTTGAAAAAAATCACGTGTTTGGTACCATGGGGTCAGTGTGGTTTAGGTTGAAAGTCCAGAATAACACTTCTTTATAATTGTATGGTTTACCTTAACAGAATATGATGTGAAAATATGTTAGCTGGTAGAAATAACTATTACACAATTTCATGAGTGAGTTTTAGGTTATTTCAACCTCTGTCGGAAAATGTTATTGCTGGCATTTATTGCGTACTTGCTTGCAATATTCTTCGCACAGAAACTGATCGCAAGCATTACAGACTACACATTGATTCCTGGGTACCTGGGCACGGCTAGACAAGATTTAGTATCGGAAAATATTTTCTGCAAAAAATAATAATACATTTGTATAACAACACTGACACAATAAAATGAAAAGGTATGTTTCATATTTAAAAGCGAACTGTGTGCACGTAGGCTACTGTTTCACATTATATAACTATAGACAATTATAATTTAAAAAAGAAAGGCGTTTGCTTAATAATTCATCTATTTTAAAAATATAAACTTTTTTTTACATTTCCTGCGTTTTGTATCTTTTACATTAAACGTAGATTTTTTCCATGAACTTGATAGTGATGATTATGCACGTTTGTTAATGTTTTCTCCCTTGAATAGTTTAAATTAAGGCAAAGGCAACTGTTAAAGCAAATTTCGTTTTGTTTGAAAAATGGATTTTAAAAAGTACATAACTACGGCAATTATAAACTGACAATTTTAATTTAAAATTATTAAATCGTTTAGTTTTGTTTTAAAAATTGATATAAAAAGTACATACCTACGGCAATTCTAAACTGATTGACCATATTTATTTAATTGTTTCCTTTAAATACAACACTATATACACTGTAGGATAAACAGCTAAACAGGCATTAGGTTAGTTTCCCAACTTTCTTTGGGGCCCAAACACGACTCAATAATTGACAGCCTAAAATTGATCAGCTGACTGTGATTGTGAGGTATTTTTCACCAGATGATGAGCTACCCGTTACACGTTTTTTAACTGCCCTAGACATGGGTAGCTACACGGTGGAATGTATGGCTGAGGTTGTGTACAACTACCTTTATAATGTGGAGAAAATATGTTTTAGTAAGTGTTATAAGATATTGCTGCCTGTTCCACTATTCTCTACATGATGGCTAATGATTTTAATGCAATTCACTTTGTTAAAATTAATATAATCTAAAAGTCCTACACTCAAAGATCACATTTTGTCGATTAAAACAGCGAATTAACCAACAACTGTTGGTTCAAACTATTTAATGAATTATTTCGGTGTATCCGTTTCGTTCAGTAAAATAAATAAACACAACTTAAGTATGTGTTTGTATTTATGTTTTGTTTGTTTGAAAGTCAAAGTCTTGAAGTAAAGAAATATTTTGTTTTAATGGGTTTTTTTATTGTACATAACAAGTGGTTAATTTTCTACTTTCGATCAACTACAACATTTAAAAACAAACAAAACAATGTATATGAACTTGTGTATTCAACAAATATTGTACTCAATATTTCACTAAACGATATAGCTATCTTTCATATATCATAATTCAGAAAGTCAATATTTTTTAAAACAAATATCGTATCTATAGTTATAAATACAGATGGGAATACGGTGTATGTTCGGTTGTCTGTATGTCTGTCAGTGTGTCTGCTGTGGATTAAATAGTTACCTCAGTTTAAATTTATTTCTATTTGATGAATGTCTTCAAACTTCACTCATACTTGATCAATGACAGTATATTGTAATATAGTTGGAAAAAAAAATGTCCGTCCAAAATAAATTATTTCAATCACACTAAAATCTGCGACCACAATTTTTTTTACTATAAACATGTAATATCTTTTGATTACAATGGTGAACGTGTATCAGATTCTTATAGCACAAGGAGCATAGGCATACATAAATGACACATTCAACTACTATCCAGCACATAAAATGAATGATTGTGATACTTTGCTGGTAAAGAACTCGAAAGTGGTTAACATTGTTACAGGATGGTTAATGATTACCACATAGCAATCGGTGTATCGATGGAAAGTTATATTGATGAGAATGGTGTTAAAAAGACTCGTTAGCCCATGGACTTTATCAAAACTGGTAGTCTTCTACTGGAAGTTTATAAGCCGCTTATCATTCAATGCTGAATACTTCAACGTGCACCATGAAATAAGGAAAAACCTTTTTTTGAAAGTGTAGAGATAATGATACAAATGTAGTTGTACTAACATCTATATGTACTTTTGATAGAATACAAATAGGATTGGAATTATTATTATTATTTTTTTTAATAAAATAAATTATGGGATAACAGTAGAAGGGGTGAAGGTCAAATGAAAGTGTCAGGACTCCGTGTGGGGAGTGGAAAGGTAATTGTTCAAAGAGGGAGGGGGGGTTGGGGTGGGGTGGGTTAATGGGACAGTGAAGCGTTTTCTATGTAAGGAAACAAAATATGTTGACCAGTTTATATAGTATATAAACTGGTCAACATATTTTGTTGTCGCATTGAGTTTTCAAAAGGTTCCTGTGTGAAAGATGAAGGGTAAGAAGCAAGATTTAGAACTTTAAATAAGTAAATGGGGTGGGTGGTGGGTGTGAGGGTTGATGAATATCCAAGAAATGCACAACACAATTGCAGTTAGATATCACAGTCCTTTATTTCTCTATCCTTCAGTCACCAAATCAACCTGCCTTCTTTCGTGCCCAATCTTCAACTGCCCGCCGCATTCATTCCTCCACACCACATTTCTCTCGCTCACAACACAGCCACTGTCACCCGACCAGTCGCTTCCCTTGTACCCTCGTTCACTCCGTACAACAACATACACGTCAACACACCCGGCCTCGTGTCACACTACAAGCTACATACACGCAGTGACCCGTTCCACATATTCACCTTTCATACACATTACATCACCACAGTGGGGTCGTTGGAACAGTTAAAGGTGATGTGGGGTTATCATGTCTGAGGGTGAAGTTGACAGAGGGGGAGGGTTAGATGTTTCTGAAGAGGCGTGGAGAGGGTGTCTGTGTTTAAGGCAAGCCAAGCGTCAAATTATGTGCTGTGTGATCTCACATCACACTGCTCCCACAAAATGAAACTAAAAATTACATTTGACACTAAGAAGAAAAGTATATAGGAAATTCTCAATAAGTTAAAGATATTGTCAATTGAAGTTACCCAATTGATGGTCTTTGATATATGTAACACTAAAATCATCCAATACACTATTAAAATGTTGCTGTGAGATATTTTGTCTGAGATCATTTGTCCATGATGTCATTTGTCCTGATACATTTTGTCCTGATATCTTTTGTCCGTGTGATCATTTGTCCTTGAGATAATTTGTCTTGAGATTATTTGTCCTGAGATCATTTGTGCGTGAGATATTTTGTCTGAGATCATTTGTCCTGAGATCATTTGTCATGGAACCCTATCTTAATATTTAGAAAAGAAACTAAGTGTACTCGCGTAATGTCCAATTTCACCAACCAGTTCCGTTAAGAAATGACGCGACTAGATCTTTGTAAGATTCTTACGATTCTCTTAACTTCAACGTGAGAGACAAAATACTTTAACTTGATTGCATTACATCTTGTCTGGATTACTGTATTAAAGAAAAATAAATATCACGGATCCTTGAATAGCTCTCTGATCAGTAAAAAATGGCTAACGGTCGGAGAGGGTGGGCGGAAGACGATACTCTAGCCTAAATTTTAAGAGCTAAAAACATATTAAGTCTAATAAATCAGTTTTTTTTATTACTTGTTTCATAACAAGTCCAAATACTGCAATTTTCACTAGACCTGCTAAACGATGTAAAAACAGCACGACAACAGCTGATGCTTTGTCGCTTTTTTCAACCTAACTGAGGATTTAAAACAATAATACACTATTATCGAAATTGTTCTAAAGACACAACCAAAAGTAGACCAAATAAGCTCGTATTATAAAGCAGTAGTTTTTAACCTTTTTGGAGGTCCGAACCCTATCAGTTTCATATGCACCTTCACCGAATCCTTCTTGATAGTTTTAATTTATCGTCAACATTTTCGAAATCCGATCTTGAATCATAAGTCGGGTATGTTTCTTTAGGGTTCGATAGAACCCAAGTTAAGAACCACTGCTCTAAGCTCTTCTAATTTTCTTCGTTTCGGTTTCCTAAGGAGCATATGCACCAACTTCATTGATTATTATGAAGATAGAACCCCAATAATCCAGCCTCTCACATCTCTATTTCAACCGATTTTCTTCAGACTTTTTTTTTCTCCTTTTCTTTCTCTTTCCCCGTGGACTTTACACCAGCACCTGCTCAGTGATGTTATTTACTGATATGTGCCCTTAACCACCACTTTTTCCATGCTCTCTGTAATCTAGCTGCGAGCCATATAGTAAAAGAGATTTCATATTTAGCTATAAATCCTGAATGAATTTTTTTGAGAATGTACTTGAATAATTCCACATTGTTTTAGAGTGTTAAAACGCGTTTTATTGCTGCTTGTTTTTAATCAGAACATCATTTGCTGTGCCACTATCATTAAACTGGTTATTACTGCTTCTTCAATCAGTATAATTACTTATGCATTAGCTGTTGACTGTGGAATTAGTTATGCAATGGCTGTTGACTGTGGACGAGAAGACATCGCACATCTGCGAAATAAATCCAAGACTTCGAGCTGTTAACATCCGTCGGATTTCAGTTTGTTTCCTTTAGCTTGTTTCGTTATACCATCAATCAGTCAACGAAATACCCATGTCGTATTCCAATGTGTTTTGAAAATAAGATAACTTGATTATTAGGATTAGTGCATGGAACTGGAGAGCCGCATCTTGACCTCCAAAGAGCCGCATCCGGCTCGCGAGCCGCAGATTGCCGACCCCTGGCTTATATGAATGTATTTAAGTTAAAATATTTTTGTTTTGGAAAAAAAAAGAGGCAGCAGCAACTATGATTAAGCTGAAAAATTGATTGTCTTAGAAAAATGTATACATTAAAGTCAATGTTTTAATATTTTAAAACATGAGAGATTTAAAAACAAAAATTAGCGTGACTAATATGTTTTAAATATTTTCTAAAACACTTACATAGCTTCGTCTCTTAGCTCGTACTATGACTATTTAAAAAAAAAAAATATATCTTTCTAAATATTACTAAAACCGACAGCTTAATTAATAATTTGCTTTGCGTTGTCTCCCTTGTAATTTTTTCCATATAAAACATAGCAAAGGTCTTTGGTATATATTTATTAAAATAAAAAAAAAAGTGTTCCAGACAGTATCTTTACTGATTCAGAACTCTATCAAATACAGTATGAAATATGTATTGTAATGGTATAACTGTACAATATATGTATAACGTTTAAATAGCGCTATTAATTATTTTTTTTTAACTGTGAAACACCGCAACGCTTAAAAAGGAGTTTGTCGCAAATTCGTTTTGGCAAAACGGCCTTCAGACAAACAGCGTTCGGCCAAATGAGATTCGTAAATGTTTTTATGATAATTTGTCATAACCCGATTGAGAAGAAAATTATCTCAGGTTTGGGGTGTCCATACATGACGTCACACTCTTAGGAGGAAAGTGGAAAGGAGGAAAACTAGAACATACATGATTTAGCTTTAAACATTCCAAAATATAACCCTGTTTTTTTCGTAAATAAAATGGACGTGTACACACTAAAACATGAATGGTTTAGCTTAAACATTATTTCGATTATAATTTGGATGTTAAATGTAACACCTTTTTCAGTTGTAAAATGACTATTCATAATAAACCACAATGTTTTCTCAAAGGCATACATCAGTAAACAGTATCTACACATATTGGGCGACAAAATAATATAAATATATTTTTGAAAACACATAATATTACTAACCTTTATAATTTGAAAACATGGTTTAGTTTATATATATTAATAACAAATACATTAAGTGTTTATATACATTTCCTTTTTTATTTTGTTTTATAAAGAGTTCTTTGTAGCTTACCACTTGAATACACCAGTAAACATATTGTGACGTTATTGTTCCATTACAACAGCTTGAACAAACACATTATTAGATGACCTGGCATAGGCCAGATTAAGATGCCGTCATACCACATCTAAGGCGCGATGCCTTTCAACACTAAAAATTCAGAACGACGAAGAAATACCATCTTTAAACAAAAACAATCCATCTGGGGAGTGAAATTTAATTAAATCTGTAAATCATGTTTGGTGTTTATAATTGTGAAGCTCTATAATAATTAAACCATTATTTAGAGTTAACAATAGGATTATATTGTGGTTAATTATAGTTTGAACAAGATCTATCCATTACGGCTATTTATAAATATGTGAACGGCGTATTTACCATTGACAAATACTGTAAATCTGTGACGTTTGATGTTTGATGAATTATATGAATACATTGTTTAAAAACAATTTATCAATATATATATATATATATATATATATATATATATATATATATATATATATGAAAAGCAATGTATATATGTCTGTCTGTCACGGGCAATTCCTGAAAATGGTGACATTTGTTTTACAGAGCCATTATAATGGCTTTCTCCTAATTCATTTAAACCAAAACCTTAGAGAATTGTCTATTACATTTTACAGTCTAGAGTTTAGATCTTTGACGTTTGTAACTAAGTTTATCGCTTCCCCATCTCCGTCATATCTTTTACGATAACTAACTGAACCTAACTCTCAAAACCAAAGTTTCTTCGCATCTCGGCGGGAGGGGGGGGGGGGGTTCAGCCATTCCCGAAGAAAGTCTACCACCCCCCGAACGAAATGGAATTTATATAGAAAACATATACTTTTACCAGTGTCCGTTGTCCCCCCCCCCCCCCCCCCCGCAAAAGTTGTCCATCCCCCCACCCGGTATATATCAAGTGCCCCTCCGCTCCTGGGAAAAAAGTCTGGAAGAAACACTCAAAAACCTTTTGTCCTTAAAAACAAGTTTGAGTATGTAGGTAAGCTTGCCATTCAAATATAAGTAGAAACAACACATTATACACAACCAATTCTACATGCCGTCTTTAGATAGCAATATAATTCACACATATAGGCTTACTTTTAATACAAAACTACCAGTACTAATCTTAATGAACTAAATAATTTATGTAAAAAAAAAGTCACATTTGATTTTAGTCAATTATTTTAAAGTATATACATGTGTATAAATTATATACATACACTGTAAATTTCAAATTATTTTAATTTTAAAATTAAATTAATATTTACCGATCACTTAACATTCCCCTTCTGAAACAATAACAGGGAGATAACAAACTGATTTGTACAACAAGCTGTATTAATGAATATTTAAAATAATATTTAAAACAATAGTCCCAAATAAACTGTACGTTTTGAAAATGACATTTTATTTTAATAGTTAAAAAAAAGTTATTGATAGAATAATTTTATTTAAAACGCTAATGATTCATCTGATCAATCTGCTTTCCAGACATCAATGAAATAATTGTGCAACTGTATAAAAACACACACAATTTAATTTGTTTTAATAGTGTTAGTTCAAAGTTCTCTCCAATACTATGTTTATTACTTCAAGGTAAGGGATGCTACTTTAGAAACAGTTCAGAAACTCTCAGAAATAAATTAATAACTAAATTGTACAATTGAAACATTGTCGTTATTTGTACAAATTATAATTGCTTTAAAATATAAGTGATATTATTGTATCATTCGAACTGATTTTAGATTTGTATCGATTTTAAAATTGTATCTGGATCATAATTAAATATTGTAACCATAACTTTCTTTGAAATTCTTTGTGTCATAGTTGAGAACCTTCTGATTTTCGATAATCGATTAGATAGATTGAGAAGCAAAATACTATGTATTTCTTTGTATTTGATCAGGCACAAGGGAAATACAAGGCCTCAAAACTTCAAGTATCAGGCAAAAAGAAAGAAAAGCATGGCAAACCTAAAGGAGTTATAAAAAAAGGGTCACCTACAGATAGCATCTAAAAAGGCACGTTTAGTAAAAGATGCCAAGTTAAAAAAGGATTTGGAGAAGGGTATCAGAGCGTGTATTGAAGAAGTTACAGCAAACACAGTTTCCTTGGTACCACGATCTTTAGCAATGTTAAAACCTTCCACATCAAAGAAAACAAAGAAAAATAAATCTTGATTTTAATATTTTTTTTTAAAAATTGTATTTGATCTACACGCCGAGGAAAACAAATCCATTGAATCATTATTTAATTACACATTTTCATTTTCAGTTTCAGGTTGATTTTTTTTTTTTTTTTTTTTTTTTTTTTTTTACTTTTAGACGTTTTGTATTAGATCTATGTATAAATAAACCATCTTAAATAAATGGAAAAAACAGTATTTCTTTGTATTTCTTGAATTACGAAATATCTCAGACAAAATATCATTCGATAACCATATTCAATTTAAAACAATTATATAGAGTTGATGTATATCTTTTTCTAAACTAAAATGGTAGATTTAGATAGATACACTGTCGATTGCGAACTATTTTTAATTTAAATTAATATTTTCCAATCACTTACCATTTATTGTTTAGAAAAAAAAGTAAGGGATATGCCACACTGGTAGATATATCCAGCTTTATGAATGTTTAAAACAAAAGTAAAAAGAAAAGACGCAGCAATATAAAAACAAAAGTTGACTTTATCTTTTTAAAATTATTTTTGAACATAATATTTAAAAAAAAAATTGACATTGATATCATGCCATTATTAAAAATGCGAATGGAAACAGTGCGCTTATTGTATAATTGTTTGAGATGCGACATGTTCCTATCATTGATCATGTTAGAAATATGTTGAATACTGAAAAATACGGTTATAATGTTTGACAGACAATCGATGTCGGATTTTTTTTTTTTTTGTTTCGTTCAGCCACTGCATAACTGACAGTATCATTTATTACAGTAGAAAATAAAATATATAATGTGTCAGTCCAACACACTAAAATGTGCCCCCACGAAAAGCAACTAAAATTACATTTCACAGAAAGATGAAATTTGTTTTTAGTTTTTATTTTTTTTATTTCTTCTTTTTAGAGCCGAGTCCTGCCAAGCGGTGAAACCGCACAAGTAGCATCGAGGACATAGGACGACGGAGCAAGATGAAATTTGTTAAGGCGATAAATAAAGCTGGATGCAACAATATCTATATTGACCTTGTCGGTTGTATTTGATAAATGTATAACGCTTTGCCACAGTTTACTTAATTTATTTAGTCACCTTATTTTAAGAGTCATAAAACAAAAAGACAAAACCTGTTCGTTAGTATCAATATTTTATTTAAAAACTTTAATTGTGTTCGACTATTGGCCCATTTTTCAATACGAAAAGAAGATCCAATGATATCAAAATATATTGAAGTTAATTTTTTAAGTTATTGCCCTTGAATTTATTTAGAATAAAACGGTGGTATTTTGGAAACCTTTTTTTCTCATTACAATATTAAAATTACAAAACTCTAGCCTAATTGCGCATCCACTTAATATGTATTGGAATATTTTCACTGTATTAACTGAATGTAACACTGTATCATATTTATCACGTTAGTAATTCACGTCATTTCTACTCATATTTCAAATTTTTTTTTTTTTTTTTTTTTTTTTTTTTTTTTTTTTTTTTTTTTTTTTTTTTTTTGTCTTATTTCATAATTGAATTGAAATCCTACAAGTACATGGAAAGAGACGCGGAAAGTTAGAGCAGCTTGCCATTTTCAAGACTTCGGCCTAATCTCTTAGGCTGGAGTTTTGTAATTTTAGTTTGTTTTAGTGAGGGAACATTTTAGTGTGTTGGGAAATACATTTTTTTGCGCGGACACATTTTTTTTTTTAACTTTATTAAATGATGCTGTCAGTTATGCAAGTATCCGTGAAGTTTGAAAACATTCATCAAATTGATATAAATTTAAAATTAATTTACACCAGACACACTGACAGACAAAAAGACAACCAAACATACTCTATAGATATCTATAGATACGACTTTTGTTAAAAAAAATATTGACTTTCTGAGTTATTGAACATAAAATTTATAGCTTCAACGTTTATTGAAATAGTAAGTGCAATATTTGTGGAGTACACAGTTTCATATATATATATATATATATATATATATATATATATATATATATATATATATATATATATATATATATATATATATATATATATATATTGTTTGTTTGTTTGTTCTTACATTTTGTAATTTATCGAAAGTAGAAAATTAACCAATAATTATGTACATGAAAAGAAACACATTTTAAAATATTATTTAAATCTTTCTAGTTTAAGACTTTGACTTTCAATTAAATAAAACATAAATAAAAACTTATTATTAACTCGTGTTAATTCATTTATTGTACTGAACGATACCTGTGCACCGAAATAATTCATTATATAAGTTAAACAACAGTTGTTGATTTTCATGCATGAGGCAATCACGAACATAAATACAAATGTAGGGCTATTGTTATTAGGATCTGTTAAAATTTTTGCGAAAAAATAAATATCTTTTTTAGTATTAAAATGTGTGATTAGATAGAAATAAAATATCTGAATGAATTAATACCATTTAAAAAGAACATGATAAAATTCGATTTAAATGATTTGCTTTATTTTGCCGATTCAGTTAATTTTCTTTTTATACACACGCTACAGACTTGCACAACCTATGTTACACTTGGTAAATCAACAACACATAGTTCATTGTGTTGTTAAAGTATGATAGATGCATATAAATAAAAGTAAGGAGTTCCTCGGTAAGAAATTATAAAATTTAGAAAATTACAGTTTTTTTAGAAAATAATATAAGCTAATGAATTTACATTTGAAATTATAAGATATTAAAAATCAATACAAAAATAGCAGTAGGCCTTATGTTTTTTATTTCGTATTTGAAGATGTATTGTATAATTAAATGTATGTTAAAACATGATTACATACTTTTATTCCGTTTTATACTTATATATTCGACTACAATTACGATTTATCGGTTTGTATTTTTCTCTGTTGTTTTGTACACAATTAGCAGTCATTGTAGCTCTACTCTTCAAACACAATTGTGAAAAAAAATGTTATTTTTAACAGTTAAACATGTGTCTCTCTCACTTTGGTCTGTTAGAATTTGGTAGTCTAGTGACAGGTTATGGTTCCCACTTTAGTCATTTATTTACGTTATAACATTATGACTAGTATTTCTTTAAATGATTCGCTTGACATTGATGAATATGATTAATTTAATGTTTTCTTCCTTTCGATAAATGTTTAAGTGTACGTATGTATTATCATTGATTAGTGCATGTTTCATTATGATTACAATTAATATTACACTGTATACATTGCATGATTTACGTATAAGCTAAACAATCTATAGCTAAGGGACATCACCTTGATTGGAGCCCCATTGCAGCTCACCAATTAACTGCAATACTAGCAGAACAGATAAATAAAATACGACAGTACTAGAAATTGTTTTTGAACGCCTTGTGACTGTTATAATTACAAAGAAAAAGCATAAGGCCTCTAATATTACTCCAGTTTACAACACAACAACACAACAAGTTCAAATAATATTTCAACTTATTTAATTATCTGCTTACATTTTTTTATTCATAACTTCATTTTTTTTAAACGGTACCGTTTTACTTTTTAAAGATGCGTTAATCTTGAGTCAAGGTTAATGCATCATTAAAAAATGGTCAGCTGACCGTCACACGTGACCAGTCAGTTTGTTCCAATTCTATCATATTGCATCTGCTTGTCCCTAGGGCAAGGGTCGGCAAACTTTTAAGACCTTGTATTGGCCGTGCATGCCTTTTGAAAATTGTGTTAAATCTGGTTTATAACTTGTTGTTTACAGTATGCAGCATGCCTCTAGATTTGTGTTTGTTAATTGGCTTCTTACTTTACGTTTTAATATATTTATGCAAGTGAACGCTCGCTCTCACGAATATGCTTATCTAAAGATCGGCAGCACTCCAGATGTCAATTTCTCCTACCTTACTGTTACATTCTAGAATTCCATGCGTCACATATGAGTGCCTCAACTCGCATCCTTTAATTTTAGAGCTGTCCACTTATGCTTTTATTGACCTCCAACTCTTTTTTAATTTGCTCTTGAACTTACCACTCCACAAAGGTTTCGTTTTCAAATACTGCTATCGCATTTGTAGCGAAGCAGCATCAATTCTAAATGGCTCAATGTTGATCTCATGTGTAGCTGTGTTGAGAGGATTTACTATGAATGCCAGAATAGGCCCCTACTTTCATTTGTTTTGAATTGCTCACATATGTCTGTTCGTCGAGGGGTAGGCCTACCTTTTTTTTCAAGAATAATAGTATATGTAAAAGGGAGACAAATAAAATCAAAACTTACAGATCAATACCTTTTAAGAAAACTTTAAACATAGATATTTCTAAAAAAAAATATATTTGTAAAAAGTACAGATAATCATATATTCTAGAGAAATTTTTAAAAAATATTAAGTAATTAAACTGATTATTATAAAAAAGTGTTAAATATAAATTATAAAAACAGTGACTTAATTGTATATGTTTCTCTTATACAAGCAATCAATACAGTATAACTTTACTGCATAGTTCAAACAAATCATCTTGCGAGAAAACTTTTTTTTTAAAATGATAATTAAAAAAATAAAAATAAAACATAAAATAGGTAAATTTAAGCTATAGTTTTAAGTCAATAACCCCGCATTGTTCTAGAACAGGGGTCGGCATCCTTTTGAGACGGAAGAGCAAAAAGTTCCAATTTACACCATTTTCCAGTTTTTAAAGAGCCACTAACATGTGTATTTGAATTTTTTTTATATGAATAGGATTAGGTGTATATTTTAGAAGACTATACCGTTCGTCACATAATAATGCCTCAACTCGCGTATTTCTTTTAGAGCTGTCCAGTTATACAGCGAAACATGGATGTTTTACTGGACCTCCAACTATTTTAACTTGCTTTTGAGCTCTGTCAAGTTATTACTCCACACATATTTGGTTTTCAAATCCAGCGATTTTATTTGAAGCGAACAGCATCAATTCGAAAAGCTCAATGTTGATCTAATTTGTCTTTTCTGTTTAGACGATCTACTATAAACGTAAGAGTACTTGCATTTTTTGAATTGCTCTAATCTCCCAGGAATCCATCATTCATGGTTTTTATAGTAATGCTGAAGTAATTCATGTCAATAGTAGCATTGGTTTCATCATTTTTTTTTCAGACTTTTCGAAATTAAGTACATTGCTCTCCGTGTCTTCAACGAAAGCAAAAACATTTTTTTTGAAACAATCTACTTCTTCAAGCAATGCATAGGCTGGGTTTTCCTTTCCTTGCAGTTTTACATTCATCTCGTTTAGTTTCTTGTTGATATCCACCGTGACGTGGAATGCTTCAATTCGGGATGGACAATTTAATAGGAAGTAAATTGAAATAGGGAGTAATTACATTTTCTAATAGAATAGAGGTTGTTTATTGCTTATTTTTATTATCATATCGTTCTTTACCGAGTGTTGAAGACTAATATTTTTATGAGTTATAAAAATAAAATAATTATTAATGTGTGCATGGAGCTTAAGAGCCGCATCTTGACATCAAAAGAGCCGCATGCGGCTCGCGAGCCGCAGGTTGCCAACCCCTGTTCTAGAAGAAACAATGGAACAAACTGACCTGTCACGTGTGACTGTCAGCTGACCAAGCGTTAGCAGTTGGTCAGTCTAACGTGTAGGACATAGTCGCATATCAGAAAATAGTTGGATATTGAATACAGTTAGGAATAATTGTATGTATGCCTATATATGAATAAACTGAAATGTTATTTGAACTTGTCATTGTGTCGTTGTGTTGTAAACTGGAGTAATATTACAGGCCTTAACAAAGCTAAGTGAAGAAGAAAGTCGATGACCTGACACATATATAATAAAACCTTAGACTTCTCCCACCACACTGTGGTTGTTGGGTATGTTTCAGCAAAAAGATAAGTTGTAACAAAACGGTTATTGTTCCCACTGTTAGTGTATGGCTTGCAGGAAAATGATCCCATGTTGCTACAAGTTCAAGTAATCCAAGGAAATAGCCATTAAGAGTAGAACACACTGGTTCATTATCTGATCTGAAAGGTAAACTATTCTTTTAATTAGTTATTATGACTGAAACAACTAGTTCAAATACATTATCCAGTATTGTCGAATTTTATTTATCTACAGCTAAAGATTATTGAAGTTTTAGACTTATAAAACAATCTCTATATACCGACATAGGATGTATTTATAAGAACAATGTAATTATTGTGAGCTGGATACTATCCTGACTGTCAATATGACTTGTAAAGGAATACATTTGCAAGCATCAGGGACTTTATTGAAAATATGGTTGCCATGACCTTTGAATGAATAAGACGAACGATCAATCCGGTTGAATTAAAGTTGTCCTGATAATGCTATTTCATGACATTTTTTTTAAACGATAATACGTACATGCACGCTATAATGACCAGATAATAACCCCACATTGGTCAAGTAGAAACAATATAATAACAGTGACGAACTTACCTGTCACGTGTGACGGTCAGCTGACCAAGCGTTAGGAGTTTGTCAGTCTAACGTGTAGGACATAGTCGCATATCAGAAAGTAGTTTGAGATTGAGTACAGTTAGGAATTGTCTCATATACGCCTATATATGAATACACGGTAATATTATTTTGCTCTTGGAACTTTGGAGACAAAGGAAAATATAACTAACAAATACCGGAGAGATGCAATATGATGGCGGATATTGAATTATTCTTACGGGACGATTAGGATTGGAAAACAGTGATTTCTTTTTTCTTAATTACATACGCAGCGTTAATTACATACGTTACAAAATATATCATTAATATCAATACATTCCTAAATGTAAAGTTAGACACATGATCAAAAAGTGCAAGTCACCCATAATGTCGAACAATCAGACTTGTATTGCATTTGTACTGAATGTATCCCATTAAAGGAAAATGTACATGCATAAGACACATTAAAAAAAATTGTAGCACTTTCAATGTGTAAAAATAACAGATTTTACATCATCGTTTGTATTAATTTTAAGGTTCCAAATTTTAAGTAATTACAATTATCGAAATAATTTTTTTTTGAAAATAGTGTACATAGTATTGGCTGTTTATACTGCTTATAAACATATTCTTAACGTGATGAATGTTACATATTAATTCTTTTCTATTCTGTTAAATGAAAACGTGAGCTAATGTCTCAAGACATTTTCAATCTAGTCAACATACAAAGAGCTGTGTGTCAAGGGTTAACTTTCTGGTGTGTTAGGTATAGACATAGAGAAGGTGGACGATCTAAACTCGACATTGTTAAAGCTGATTCAACTATCTGGTGTGATAGGTATAGACATAGAGAAGGTGGACGATCTAAACTCGACATTGTTAAAGCTGATTCAACTATCTGGTGTGTTAGGTATAGGCATAGAGAAGGTGGACGATCTAAACTCGACTTTTTAGCGCAATTTCCATTCTGGAGAATTGCGTTTATTAACTCGTCATTTCTGGGAATGGATGGATGGATGAATGTGTGTCCGGGCTTTAAGTCGTATCTCCTCCTCAACGAAGCAATATCGATGACTAGTTCCAAAAGCAATTATGTTAAGCAAGTTACGAGAATGAGCATAGGCCATAAAAATTCCGGGTTTCTTTCATGTATTTCCCGTAAAAGCCAAAAAACCTCGAAAAAATGCAGTTTTTGGCCCATATCTCGGCAACCAGACCACTTAGCGACTTGAAACATGTACCAATCGATTCCTGCCATAATTTAGAACAGTATTGCCGAAGAAAGTTTTCAAAAATATCCTCTCGTTCGGTCACAAATTTTAAAATTACATAAACACCTACAAACCGATCGCTCTTCAAGCTTGAACGCACCCAATCATTATACGTCAGAGCTATTTTTAGATAACATAAGGAAATTGCGCATAAATGTCACTAGACTTTTTTAATTAACTTGTTTAAAGCTTATTCGCCAAATTGGTATCATGATCATTTCCCTCGTCGTCATCACCACCATCACAACCATTACCATTACCATAATTTTTACCTCCACGTTAGGGCTGTGATATGGCCTGCTACTGTGGTTAGGTGTTCTACTACTATGCAAAGTCGGTTCTTCCGAAGAGATGCCTGGAAGAAACTCTTGTCACTACTATGTAAAGCCTACCACTACCATGTAATGCATGCCACTACCCTGTAAAGCCTGTCACTACCCTGTAAAGCCTGCCATGTCACTGTAAACAGCCGTTACACATCACAATAATACAGATTATAATCGCTCGACAAAATGGGTGGGCGATTGATACATGATTGGACAATTCCGGTTACATAAAAAAGGACCCTAACACAGACATACTTATAAAATTAACACTGCGTTTTTAAACTCTTGTATCAGATATAAGCTAGGCCTGATGTAGACTAAAAGCAATTAAGACACATGTAAGACAAATGCAAAACACATTAAGACACATTTAAGGCACGTTGAAAACGCGCTTCCACATTTCGATTGTAAGATATATTAAACACACACATGATTTAAACGTGTGTTTAAAAAAACAATTGTATTTATGTAATGTTTTATCAAACTCCTAATATATTATGTAAGGAAAACGGCATGTGCTAATACTTTCAGCGCCACTGGCCAAGTACTGGTAATATTTCAATTCAGTAATGAAATAACAGTAGAAATGACGTGGATTACTATATATATATATATATATATATATATATATATATATATATATATATATATATATATATATATATATATATATATATATATATATAGTACATGATTAGGCTAGAGTTTTGTAATTTTAATATTGCAATAAAAACAAATGTTTCCGAAAGTCTTAGTCCAAAACATTTCAGGGGCAATAACTTAATAATTGACTTCAAAATATTTTGATATCATTGAATTTTCTTTTTTTAAAATAAAACGGGCTAATAATTGCACACAATTAAATTACAAAGATAATATATTAATAATAGCAAAAAGATTGTGCCCTGTACTTATATGTGTCTTAAAATAATAGATAATAAAATTAATTACGAAAACGGTAGCCAAGCGTTATACATTTACCAAAGACAACCAATTCGGTCGATTGAAATGTTGTTCTGTGCAGTTTTTCAGGATTAATGCCTAAAGAATTTTTTTCTGTCAAATGTAATTTTTATTTTCATATTTTGGGTGCACATTTTTAAGTAATTTGAAATACAATATTTGGACGGACACAGTTTTATTTACTTTTTATTTTTTTCAACTGTATCAAACGATACTGTCAGTTATGCAAATACCATTGAAGTTTGAACACAGTCATCAAATAGAAAGTAATTTAAAGTGACAATATTTAATCTAATCCAGACAGACTGACAGACAAACAGACAACCAAACATACACCGTATTTCCATCTTTATTTAAATTTATAGATACGATATTTGTTTTAAAAAATATTGAATTTCTGAATTGTGATAAATGAAAGATAGCCGTAACGATGCACCGACATAGTTTAACCCTGTATTTACGGAATTAGGTTATGAACGAATTTTTTTTTCTTTAACAATGTATTATCATATTGCTTTTGGCACACATAATTTTCTAATGTCCCAAACATATATTGGTACTTATAAGACCGTCAGGAATGTGGGACATGTTTTTGTACGATGGTGACGATGTAACAGATGTAACAGATGTAACATCAACATTTACTAAATGAGCCTCTACTAGACGGTTTACCTTCCAGTATATCACACGATCCTGACAACGTCTATGTTAGACCCTTGCCAGACATATGCTGGGCCAGTTAGAGACTTGCGGAGCATTCATTTGATATCTTGGAGACCCATGGTAAATACCTGCTAGATACATATAGCAGTAATACTTAGCACTCTGTTGTATAAGTATTAAAGTACCGGCGCGATCAGATATATTTATATAGTAAACTATTCAAAAGTATACAATTCATGTAAAATCTTTTAGATAGTGATGCATTGTATTATCAAATATCTCAAATACAGTTACATTGTATTAAATGGCCATTTGAATATCTCAAATATGGTTACATTGTCTTATATAGCTATTTAAATGTATCAAATATGCTTACATTGTATTATATGGTCATTTACACAAACCAAATATAGCCACATTGTATCATATGACCATTTAAATATATCAAATATGATTACATTGTATTATATGGCCATATAAATGTATGTCACAATGTATCTAAACCAGATGCCAACGTCAGAGGCGTAGCGACCGGTTCAGGTGCCCGCGCGAACTATCAACTTTGCTTCACCCATCTCTAGAGTTATATATAATGCATATATCCTCCCCCACACATTGTATAGTTATTTATATTGGAAAAAAGTTCGTCCTTTCCCCACCCATTTTGGAAATGTCGGGGGCGCTTTTTACCAGTCACTGTCATTTAATGTTTGTTTTTTTTTTCTATGTTGGTGTCAAACCATTGATGCTGAAATCAGTTAAATAAGCCCGTCTTTTTTTCTTAGCTTCGACAGTATGTAATTAAGTAATGCAGCAAAAAAAAAATGGGCTTTAAAAAAGTCCCACAGTTCGCTACGCCCCCACCTCCGAAGAAAGGGGGCCCCACCCGCGCTTCCATAGCTACGACTGTGCCCAACGTGTACACCATTTGATGTAGCGAGAATAAACATGTTCTTTTTGTAGTTCATTTTAAATGGCATTAACTATGTATAATATGTGTTTAATACAAGTATTAGGTGGGTCTATGAACATGTTACATTTTTATGGCAAACTAACTCTACGAATTATTTCCCATTGATTTTAAGTAAACAGTAGAAGAGAGACAACCGAACTTTAAAACACATTGACAGTCTTTTCAAAAAGTGCACACTTTAATTAAACCTCAAATGTCTAATCTTTTTTATTTAAACTAGAAACATTATGCGTTTGGCACTTATATACTTTGTGTTTATTCGTAAAATATTATTTTAAATACAACTGTTGCATTGGTTTAATTTTTAAACGCTTCGAGATTAATTTACAAATATTTTAAAGACGAGTGAAAACTTCGATTTATCTACGCTTTCTTTATTTTTTTGTTGTTGACTATTATTTTAAACAAATACGAAAAAAAAATAGAACAGATGACTCACCATGTCGTATTCACTCGACAACGCTCTAAACTCTAAACCCAAAGAGAAAGAAACAAATAGGTAATTATATTTTAATGTGATGCTAAATATAAGTCACATTGCCGCATTTTAATGTTAGATCAACACATTTGGGGAAAGTGTTCAACCAACTCTAGAATCAGAGAAGTATCAACACATTTGGGAAAGTGTTCAACCAACTCTAGAATGAGAGAAGTATCAACACATTGGGGAAAGTGTTCAACCAACTCTAGAATCAGAGAAGTATCAACACATTGGGGAAAGTGTTCAACCAACTCTAGAATCAGAGAAGTATCAACACATCTGGGAAAGTGTTCAACCAACTCTAGAATGAGAGAAATATCAACACCGTGGGGAAAGTGTTCAACCAACTCTAGAATGAGAGAAGTATCAACACATTTGGGGAAAGTGTTCAACCAACTCTAGAATGAGAGAAGTATCAACACATTGGGGAAAGTGTTCAACCAATGATGTAAGTTACTTTCCTTAACCTAATTAAAATAACAAAATGGGAAGTGATAAAAACATTTTTTTTAAATAAATATAAATTGTACATTGTTAACAACGAAATGGTTCAACGATGTAATCACGGCATTTATATCGTAGCTGTGTTTTAGGTGATTTTGCAGCTGCAACAGATTTATATGATTCACATTATAGAAGACAATCTAAGGTGTGTTATTTTACTCTACATAACACTCCTGTTACTTTTTAAAATATGTATTTCCAAATTTATTTCAGCAAGAGTTATTAGTCTATACCACTTAACCAAGATCCAAGTTTATCACTGTATATATGATTGGTGTCTTGAACAACTGACGGTCAAGTTTACCACTGTAGATATGATTGGTGTCTTTTGTTGAACAACTGACTGCCAAGTTTACCACTGTAGATATGATTGGTGTCTTGAACAACTGACGGTTAAGTTTACCACTGTAGATATGATTGGTGTCTTTTGTTGAACAACTGACGGTTAAGTTTACCACTGTAGATATGATTGGTGTCTTTTGTTGAACAACTGACGGCCAAGTTTACCACTGTATATATGATTGGTGTCTTGAACAACTGACTGCCAAGTTTACAACTGCAGACATGATTGGTGTCTTTTTGTCTTTTGCTGAACAACTGAAGGCTAAGTTTACCACTGCAGATGTGATTGGTTGTATTGACCTCAGCTGTGTTTAGGTAGTTGGTGTTTCTAAAATCATCAACACATTTCTGTAACATAATGTTAAAATTGGCTTTTGGGCTTTCTAAACCACAGGTTAACAGATACAATTGTATGTGTAACAATACTGACACTCAAAAAATCTTCAGCAAAATCGTTTTACATTAGAAAATCTGCATGCGAGTGATCTTACTAAAAGGTATGTTGAAATATTAAATTTTGTGCCATTTCTATTTATATTTATTGCAGACAAATATAGGGACATATATTTCTAGCGTTTGATTTTCATCGTTTCTAATACGTCAATTCTGATGGTTGAATCCAACCAGTACCCAACACAAGGCGGGATTTAAGCAATGACGGCTGGACATAGTGCTGACCACTCAATGTATGGGTAGTTGGATCATTGGTTGGCCCCTACTCCATCATCTATTTACACTGCTCTCTCTATGTCTGATGTTATTTCTTTTGTTGACTTGTCTAGCCTGGGGACTCTAGTGATAGTCTGAATAACCGTAGTGGTCATGTGTCTTAGGCACGAATAGTAACATTGGATGCTAAATAATAATAAATCGGTACTGTTTCTACTCTATTAAAGAGCTTAAGTTGTACTATAAGATAGTATTTAATCAACACTTGTTTAGCCATATATAACTCAGACCGTTACACTGAGACCAATATATGTATTTTGGAGAGTGTATATGTAAGGAAAGGTTTATGTAGGAGTACACATTTTTTCACCCCCCCCCCCACCCTTATGGATATCGCTTAGTTCGCATTATTGGTAGCGCCGGTCCTGATCAGCTGACAGTTACACGTGACAAGTCAGTTCGTTCCGCTGTTATTTTATTGTTTCGACCTAACCAATGAGGGGTTATTGGCTTATAACTAGAGTTTAATAAATGTGCTATTGTTAAAAAATAGATCACAATCGAATTTCGCAGCATACTCCAATGTTAAAAAATGGGTTGGACCTTTTGTCAATTAAAACTGCTTCAATGAAAGGAAGGTCAATGTTTTGAAATTGAATAACAAATACGTTTTTAATAAAAGTTAGTTTTCGTGCTTTACTTTTAAATACTTTTAAATATTTTCTAAAATTAACTATATGGTTAATTTTTTTAAAGTATTTGTATTTTATTTAATACGAGCCGACCCGCGGCGTATCACAGTAATTCTAAATTTGTGAACTCGACAGTACCATTGCTGTCACTGAAAAAAGGTGTTTTAAAACACTAAAACTCTTATTTCCCCCCAACCCCCAACCCCACCCCGTGAAAGCAGCCTCCTCTTAGTTACCCCCACCCCTAAATTAAAAATAGTTTCAAACTAAATGATCTGCCCCTAATGGACACCAGTGAGTTGACGAAAATCCTTCCGTATTGTTGTTGACATGGAATAAAAATGTGCTTTTTTAGATTTAGGACCATAAAAATAATAAAAGATAAAATTTTATTAAAAATTTAAGCCTAAAATTAATTCAGAAATTTAATATTTTTAGAATCAATGCAATACAAGTTGCAGATCCAGAGAACTTGAAAATAATTTGTTGAGTTTAAGGCTACATTTCTATTTATTTTCATCAAGCCTAAGTTATCACCCGATGTTTCACTTTCGCAAGACAAACATTGATTGGCTGTAAAGGAACTCCGTGATCGATTTCTGACAGCCCCACTTTATAGTTTTTTTGTTTACAAAACTTTGCAGATCAAGTTTTTAAATAACAATGCAAATTTAAACACCATGACCTAGTTTTTCTATTTTAAGCTTACAATGTGTACTATAAAATTTATGGCGGCCTATCGAATAGCAGGATGATATTGTTTATGTCGCCATTACACGTGAAAACCAAGTTGTTTCTGCTTTTTTAAAAAAAAATATTTAGTTACCGAAAATGTTAAAAACATCAAAGACATCCAATCTTTAGTAAAGTCCGAAAAAAACCAGACAGACAGGGATTTATAACCATATTAATTGTAACTACGCCGTGCAAGATTTTTAAATTAATTTATGCACCTCTCAAATACCTTTGAGACTTTTCTCGCTGGTGTCCATTGGCGTCACTAAACCCGGCTCTACGATTGTAAACATGTTGCGTGAACCACAGCTCACCAGACCATGTGGGGTGATGGTGGTTGCGATATGCCTAGAGAGGAAGAGAGGGGACTGCTAGGCGCGCTTACAGCTTGTTTTCTAACGTCTCCAAAAAGAGAATTATATATATAGATAATATTTGTTTCTGTTTGTTTGATTTGTCTCCCATGACCTTTTCTTCAAGATAAGAAATCGCAATAGTAATATGTATTTCAAGTTTTCATAAAAAGACATTTTGTTTTAGCTATTATCTAAACTGGCTGAGAACTTGAATAAAAATATTTGATTTCCGGATTAAACAGTATGTGATATTCGTTACTTTAAACACGTGCATTTTTTTTTTATGAGAAAGAGCGCGCTACAAAATAGTACTCAACAAAATTATCTCAATACAAGAGGTAGCTTCACATGCACTAATATGAGTATATATGTTGAAAATACCTTACTAAAGTTTTTATGCGCTCTGTAACTGGGATAAATAATATAGATTTACAATTAGTAAGTCAGCTTTCAGCTTTTCTCAAAAGTAAGTATGTCAGCAAAACATAGCAGCAAAAAAAAAAAAAAAAAAAAAAAAAAATAATTTGAACGACAAATTCCTGTTTATTTCATTTCCCGACATAAGCACTTTCTTTGCTTACCCTGACCGTGAGATCGTTTTGACATATTGGGCGAACCACGTGACATAATTATCCAATCAGACGCTGAGATGGACTTAAAAGTCACTGTCCTAGTCTGGTTTGTTATTTCCCTAAAACTATTTCTGGCATGTATCTCTTCTGAAACAGATTGTATTAAGTTCAAAAGGCGTCCTCTTATTAGCTGAAATCATTGTATTTTATCGATTTTTTAATTTTAATTTTAATTTTTGGAAAAAAAAAACAGGAAACAATTATGCCCAAATTTGCTGATTTCCAATAACATTAGTAGAATTAAATGTTTCGCTTATCTAAGTAGATTATATTTATTAACCACTAAGTTTTTGCGTTTTTATAAACGTAAACACATTTAACCAAAAATAAATAGTAAACAGTCATTTTTAAACAACTATTAAGAATTGATTAAAATACTTCTATATATACAAAAGTACAATGTGTTATTTCTTTTGCTGTTTACTTAATTTATTCAGATGCCTATATAATTTAATAATTTGTTATTTCCCTTTTAACTTTTTAGAAAAATAAATGGGACATAGCCATTCAATATTTCTTAATAGTATACAAATAAATCAAAATTTACACAATGTTAACCTGAATAATGTCATTAAATTAATATACAAGTGGGTTTACATCTATACAACCAGTTTTTTTAATTAACTAAAAATAGATCATGCCAGCTTTGAGGTTAGCCCCTGCTACAGAACTATAACGGTCATTTACATATAATTATGTGAACATTCATCAAAGTTACCTACACGCTCTGGTACACCATCGTCATCATCGTCATCACATCATCGTCATTATCGTCATCACATCATCGTCATCATCTGCTGTTGTTTGCTTGTTTCTGTCAGCAGCAATTACTAGCTTAAATTATTGTTAACAACATGTTTGCTGTGTATTTTTGTTCATACTTCTGTGCATGAAAGGTAACGGTTTTTAAAAGAAAATACGTGTCAATTATTTTTATGACTTCGACCCCTTAATTACTGGACTTTTTCCCAGAACTTTTTAAAAGCGTTTTAGCATTTAAAAAATACATTTAGTAGACTGGGCATATGTGAGATGGAAGCGAAATATGCAAGAAAATTATCAATTACGTGTATTATGTTTGTCAGTTACATGCAGGATTGTATCAGATGCATGTAGTACTGTATCAGTTAAATGTAGTATTGTTTCTGTTCTTGGTAGATTGTACACGTGGAATCTAGAGAGCTTAAATAACTCGTACCAAAGTCGGAGTTTTAAGCCCTAGATGTACACAGCACGCATGTCTTTGTTAATGCAAGCAACACCTGCTGTGTCACGTCACTAGCCCAGTAAAACTGTTATTTTACTTTTTTACCAGGCATTAAATGTTTTATACTGTATCGCTTAGAGTTCTCAATCAGCATAGATACTGTCTTGAACAAATTAAATTGTAGTTTAAATAAAATAAATAGGCATATTTATAAATAACTATTGCCATTTAGTACTTCGAATTAAAATATAAGGGAGACAATTCATAAAAAAATATAATAAGAAATTCGTTTAGGTATTTAATTATTTTTTAAAATGCCCATTTTATTAAAGAATAATAAAAAGAAATTTAAAAAAAAAAAATGTAAAATTAAACATTTAAGATCAAATGTTAAATTGCATTCATAAATGCTTAAATTATAAAAATTTAAAACAGTGTCTTATGTAAATAAAATTATATTAGACTATTGATCAATCCGATATAATAATGATGTCCAGAGAATACATTTCCATGCGAATTTTTCTTAAATTTTAATTATCGGTAATCCTAATTTTTTTTTTCAGCTCTACTAAAAAAAACAAATTACACCCCCCCCCCTTTAGCTATTATTGTTTTAATGCATGAGAAATGCATACAGAGCCATTTTAGTTTCACTCTCCTACTTCATTCAAAGCAAACACTTCAGGTTATTGAATTTTAACTTTTACAGTCTAGAGTTTAGATCTTTGACTAAATATTTTGCGTCACACATATTCTACATACTGTACTTGTTCTCGATTTATACTACATTATTGATTACACTACTGTGGTAGATTCTAGGTTTATATGACCAGGGTTTCAATAAAGTCCATACACCCCCCCCCCCCCACCCACCAAATAAAATAAACCATGCAGAGAACTCCCACAAAAGCAACACGGAAAACTTCCTAAGAAGACATCCATAAATGATGTCACGCTTTTAAAACAATTTTTACCTCCCCCTTCCCCTTAGTCACACATCGTTACAAAAAGCCACACCCCCCTAAAATGACGTCACACATCAGCCTACAACCCCAATCCCTTAACATTGCTGTTGAATTTTCCTTAAAACAGCGATCTTTTTTCCCATATCTTTTTACAATTTATTAAAACAGTTTTTTTTAAACGCGAAATAACGGCTAAAATAGTTTTTTTTTTATAATGCAATCTGGTGACGTCACACTATCTGAACACCCCCTCAGAGGTGTAGAGACCCTTCCCGGCGCCCGGGTACAAAGTCGTTTTACCAAAACGTATTTTGCGACAAACTCCTTCTTAAACGTTGGGGTGTTAAAGTTTTTAAAAAATAATAATAATAACGCTATTTAAACGGTATACATATATTTTACAGTTATACCATTACAATTAATATTTCATACAGTATTGGTTAGAGTTCTAAATCAGTAAAGATAATGTCTGGAACAAAATGTGTTGTTTTTTGTAAACTTAAATTCATATCTGCAAAGACCTTGCCATTTTTTATATGGGACAAATTACAAGGGAGGCAACGCAAAACAAACTACTGAGCTGTCGGTTTTAATACATTTAAAAAATGTATATTTAAAAAGAAATAGTCATTGAACAAATTATCAAACAAAAATACGTCAAAATTTTAGAAAATATTAACAAAATTAGAAGTCCCGCTAAAATGCATAAAAAATCTCTCAGGTTATAAAATTTAAAAACGGTAACTTTAATGTATACATTGTTCTAAGACAAGCAATTTATTCAGCATTATCATACGCTATGCAATTGAGGCAATCTGACTACAAAAATTATGTTAACAACCCTTTTTTGTGGAATTCCATTAAAATGCTACATAACACTAAAAAAAAAAACTTTATTTTCTCCATTTGATTATTATATATGCAATTGATGTTCATGTCTTTGGTGCTGTGTAAAACTATCAAACAAGTAATTATTACTGATTTAAATGTTTAAAATAATTGAATTAATTAAAAAAAAAACAATTGTTTTGAGGACTGTATAGATGTAGATGTTTGAAAGAGAAGAATGTTTGCTTTGATGTGTCTCGTTGTAATAACATAACTTTTCCGATTGCTTATTAATTTGTATCATTGTAATTCTCTGTAATCACAAATTTATTTCAGCTCTACTTAAAAACCCAAATTCCACCCCACCCCCCCCCCCCCACCCACCACGCCGAGGGAAAAAAATCCATTGAATCATCATCTAATTACACATTTGCATTTTCAGGTGTTTTTTTTTTAATGTTTTTAATTTTTTAATATTTAGACGTTTTGTATTAGATCTATGTATAAGTAAACCATCTTAAATGAATGAAAGCAGGCTACAAGTAAGAAAGAAATATTACTATTGTAAATCTGTATCAGTCCTCACAAGCCGATGATGAAAACTGTAATACTAAAGCGAACACACAACTGACGCTGTAAATTACATGTCTGAGGCAGAAAAAAAATACTAAACATTCATTTGAATTGTTGATCGACAGTTCCTTTTTAGTAACGTTCACCATTGTGTTCATGTTATGATTGTTTATGTTAATCTTTGAACTATATTAAAGACTAACACACACGCGCACACAGTTTTTTATGCTGATGTAATTGTTTCTGTTTGAAAATAAAAGTATTATAATAAAAAAAACAGGACAGAAGCGACCGATACACGGTAATCAAACCGATATCCAAGCCAGTTAGTCGGCATTTGCCGTGTTGAGGCCTGACTGGCTAATGGGAGACACCTCCTGAGCCAGTGGTGTCCGTAAAGAAAAAAAAAAGTTAAGAGCCCCTAAAGTGGATTGGGATAGTCCTATATTTGTATTATTTGATAACTAAGTTTATTATAGCATGTGTATTTTTTTTATATGAATGCAAATTATTTCATATTTAAAGCTATTTATTTTAAATAAAAATATTATACTTATTAACGTAATCCTAATCAAATACCAAATATTGAAATAAAATGTTAGTGGCTCTTTAAAAACTGGAATATTTTGTAAATTGTAACTGTAACAGTCAAATGTAAGGTGAATGCATGTTTCGAGTATGTTTCATAATAAACCGGGAGTGATCTCCCCTAAACTTTCTCGAATATTCTTATATAAAATAACAGGGGATGGAAACTCGGGCTATAGACATGATTTTTAATCCATTTTAAATACTTAAAGTTTTAAAAATAGAATAAAATCTCGTAGACAAATTAATTGCACACCAAGTGAACGCAAATAAAAAAAGCGCATAATAGTGCGCAATATTATTAGTACTTTTAAAATTTACATTAGTTTTTTGAGAAATCGGAAGTAGCGTAAATTACTACTTCCAGTCAACGGAAATTACTCAAAATTTAACAGAAGGTAGAGAATTAGATCTTTTACTTACATGTGAAATTTCATTTATCTATCTGAAATAGTACTCAAGTTATAGGCTTTTAAAAAATTCAAAGTAGGAAAAGTACCACTTCCGGTTATCGGAAATCGCTCAAAAGTTGATACGGATCTACGATTTTGATAAAATACTTATATATGAAATTTCATCAACCTAGCTGTAACGGTACTCAAGTTATCGTGTTTACACACGGACAGACACACACACGGACAGACACACACACACACAGACATACGGACAAGATTGCAAAATTATGTTTTTCCGTATCAGTGAGGTGTAAAACGTCGAGATTTGTAAAAATCTCGATTTTTTTTTTGCACGATTACAATACTTTCTCTATACTACGTATATACGAGAAAGTAAAAATGCGATATAAATATAAAATATAGTGTGGGTGTGCGCATGCGCTAAAAAAGGAAGCAAGGGGGTAGAGAGCGGGAAGAAAATGGCGATTTTTCGGCAGTGAAGTCGTTGTATCAATGAACCAATAAAATCATGAAAATTTCCTGAACGTGGGTTGTTTAATGTTATAAATCAGACTATAATATGTAATAACAAAGGAGGAGAGCGATTGGTATTTGTTTTTTTGAGTTTGTGCCATGATAGGCAGCAAAAAAGGCTGTGACAGTAACTTTTGTCTCTTACGTCTCAAAAGGTTTCCGACACCTGATATAAGCTATAATTCTAATTCTCAGTCAATAACCCCCCCCCCTTCCTAGGGCAGGGGTCGGCAACCATCGCCTCGCGGGCCCCATGAGGTTCTTTTGATGTCCAGATGCGGCTCTCCAGCTCCTTGCAAATATTACTAGCTATATTATTTCATTATCAAAACTCACCAAAAAAAAAATACTGTAAAGAAACACAACTTTAAACAAAATAAAACACTCATCAGAGAACAGTGAGAGTAGGTGAGGTAGAAAGTAAATGGACAGCTGACAGCCGCTTGGGCACCAGGCCTAGCCCCACAGCCGCGCTATAGCCAGCCCTTAGCAACAATTCAATGCTTGCCACTGCCCAAGTGCCGAAGTTTTTAATATCGTTAAATGTGGAATGTTATGTTATACATAATACCTTTCTCTATCTGACAGTTATCCTTAATTTGACCTGAGTGACGTAGTTTTTTAGTTATTAGCTTCCAACTGTTGAGTCGGGTACAGGACGGTGGGGTACGAGTTTACCCTGCGTTCAGTGGGGTAGAAGATAAGCCCGGTGAGAACCGAAGGACAGAAGCGACCGTTACACCGTACTCAAACCAATACTTAAGCCAGTTAGTCGGAGTTTGTCGTGTTGAGGCCTGCTTGGTTAATGACAGACACATCCTGAACAGCTGATGTCGATAGAGAAAGAAAAAAAAAGTTAACAGCTTGTGTAACGGACGCCTTCTGTCAGACGCAGAATCGGCGAACGTCCCCAGGTTCGTTTAAAGTAGTCAGACAGAAACCTTTCTCGACAGTATGAGTACACCTACATCTACGTGGGCTTGTCTCAAAAGTCTAGGGGTATTGACACGTAAGATAGATGAAACTCAATTTAGGTTAAACTGACAACTACTATTTTAATTTATGCACAAGAATGTACAATAGTCAATAAGTCAACACCAAAGTAAACTTCATTAAGAGCAATAAAATAAACCATAAAAATATCACTCACAGATAACTCAATGATACTGTAATATCTCTAACAATTAGATATTAAAGTCACAGGTAAAGCCGTGGTGTAATACCACACCTAAATACAATATCATAAACTTGGAATGACCATACAACTTGGTGAAATAACACACCTAAGCAACATCTCATAATCATTTGAATAATCACACAACTTGGTGTAATATCACACTTAAACAATATCATAAGTCCTGGAAAGACCATATACTTGGTGAAATAACACACCTAAGCAATAACTCATTAACACTAGAAAAATCACACAACTTTGTGAAATATCACACCTAAACAATGTATCTTAAACACTGGAGTGATAAACAACTCCTATGGTGAGGAATTAATATATATCACCACGAACTGAAACATTCAACTTAAAACCACACACACACACACCGCACTGTTGCCTCCCGGAGTCTAGGTCAAAGTCCTTCCTTAGAAGTCGTGTCTCGACCTTTTATCAGAGATCAAACCCAAGGGAGGCTACTATAATGTAGCAAGGCCATTGGTCGAGGATCGGTTAAGGATCCGCAATACTAAACAACCATTGGCCGAGGTTCTGACAAGGATTAAAATCCAAGTCACATGCCGTGACTGAGTTCAGTTGACCGCTGCGTACCAATGAACTGATAATTCTCCCAAGGTCAATAATAAAACTCAGGAGACTAAATAATAAAAAGAAATAAATAGACCTAAGTAGGTCACACTTGTAAAGTGGATTGGGATAGTCCGATAGTTACACTATTAGATTGCGCGTTTTGTAGTCGTTGATGACAGATTATGTGTCCAGTGTAGACAACATGTTATGTGTCGAGTGTAGACAACAGGTTATGTGTCGAGTGTAGACAACAGGTTATGTGTCGAGTGTAGACAACAGGTTATGTGTCGAGTGTAGACAACAAGTTATGTGTCGAGTGTAGACAACAGGTTATGTGTCGAGGGTAGACAACATGTTATGTGTCGAGTGTAAACAACAGATTATGTGTCGAGTGTAGACAACAAATTATGTGTCGAGTGTAGACAACAGGTTATGAGTCGAGTGTAGACAACAGGTTATGTGTCGAGTGTAGACAACAGGTTATGAGTCGAGTGTAGACAACAAGTTATGTGTCGAGTGTAGACAACAGGTTATGTGTCGAGTGTAGACAACAGGTTATGTGTCGAGTGTAGACAACAGGTTATGTGTCGAGTGTAGACAACAAGTTATATGTTGAGTGAAGACAACATGTTATGTTGCAATACTGCAATACTGTCTCAATAATTATTTGCGAATACCATAAGTAGTTGTTTGTACCAGGCGTTCCATCAAGCCAATATCTTTTCCCAACAACTCAAGGCGAGTCTGCATGCCGGAAATCTGTTTGCGATCCTTTAGGCTGTACCCATATCATGTGACATTTCTGTTCTATTTCATCAATAGATTCTCTCACTAACCCAAGCCTCACAGCTTTCATGACTAACAGTTTAACAAGATTTGTCTTAATTTTGACAGTCTGGACAATACTATCAAATGTCCGTTGTGTATCTGTTGCTGGCCTTTGGAATATCATCTCCATCAAACAGAACAGATTGATCTAATTTCCTAGTTACAAGTTCATTGACTTTCAGATCCGGCTGAGTAGACAATTTATCCTTCAGTCCTATGATGTTGTCAATATCTCCGCTGTTAAAGGCATACAGAAGATCAACCAGCCATTCTTTATCTGTGCCCTTCAAGGATGCCAAGTTATCAAGGGCAAGGAACTCACCAAAATTGTATACACCCTCGTCTATTACAGCTGCTAAACCAATATTAAAAGCTCTCTCTACCTGCTCGGTTTTTGGCTCGACTTTCAGATGTATGCAGCTTAAGAACCTAATGGCCACTTGATAGTACTGAGTATGATTGCTCATTAGTTTATGATAGTTGCTCGTTAGTTCATAGAAGCGTCCATGTACTGTGGTTACTCCATCTATATCATTTAAAATCTTCTCTCACTCTTCCATTAGGGTCTTCACTGGAGGGAATTATTTATTCCGGAGATAGATTTTACCTATTGTAGTCATACACAAAACATTTGACTTCTTCACTGGCTTTAACTTTCTCTTTCATTTTCTCAAGAAATTATATGGCTTTTTATGGATCTGGTAATTGAACAACATAAACACAAAGCTGAGCCAGAGAGATAGTTAAAAAATAAAAATAACAAAAACTTTGCCATTTTTAAAATTGGGAAAAATCACAAGGGAGACAACGCAAAGCGAATGTCTGAGCTGTCGGTTTAAGTAAATTTTAGAAATATATATTAAAAAATAAATTAGTCACAATATGAATTATCTGACAAAGCTATTTATATGTTTTAGAAAATATTAAAAATTAGTAGTTGCCCTAATATGCATTAAAATATCTCATGCTATATTATTTGAAAACAGAGACTTCAATGAATACATTTTTTTTAAAGACAAGCAATTTATTCAGCTGATTTGACGTTCTTTATCTTGTTCTTGTTCCAAAATAAATATAGTATTTTACATACAGAATTGAGCTTTATATATTAGAAAATGGCCGCCGTAGCATGTGTATGAAAATAGTGCTCCGTATATTTCCATTTTAATGTGTTATTTGTGACACTTTTGTGTTTTCTTTATTTCAAAATTTGGATTTTAAATGACAGTGATTGAATCGAGATACCCTTGTTATCTTAATTTAGTCTGCGTGTTTTTATGTCTGCCTGTGGACTTCATTTGTAAGTAAATTTTCATACTAAACAAAACAATTGAAACTTGTTGAGTGTATTTTGGTCCTGGTGGGGCCAAAACACAAAAACAAAGAATGGATGAAGATAACTTATTCTTTGACGTCTGCATACCCGGATTCAAACTCTTCTTCCACGAACCAAATACGGTAGAAATTATAATCCTTCAAGGCCGATGGCTGACCACAATTACAAATGCCGAGTTTCTAACTCAATTTGCCAACATAATAGGCTGCCAGGAGTTCAAAAGGGTCTACAACTATGGAGAAGTAAATATCTGGTATGCCACACTGGGTTCAAGGAAAATTTACGAGTCTGATGCTCACTGAATTCTACGAGCCAAAGACACTAACCAATGTAAGGACGCAGAGGTTATTTAGAGTAAGCGTCACTCACGTCGACAAAAAGAACTGTGTTAAATGTAAACTGAGATGCGTTCCCCCTCACATTAGTAAGGCTGAACTGGAAACAGCCCTTCAGGGCCTATGTGAAGAGGGGACCACCCCAAACATCAAGACCAAAGACCGAGGGAACAACTATAAATTCATAATTAAGCCCAAAATGGACAAAGAGAAAAAAAACATCACGTTATAAGATTTAAAGATGCTGAAGGGGCGGCACAGGTGGCAGTGATCCACCTCTCAGAGAGAAGGATGTTGTGCCCCAACTGTAAAACAGATAGGCACTACCACACCATGTGTAACCAACTTTACGCCCGGTTCATGGAAGGGATTCAAAAGAAAGACGGGAGGTATAATGTAATAAAGCCTTGGGGGGGGGGGGGGGACGAAAAGGCAGCTCAACGACAACAACTACATGAAGATAATCGAATAGTATAACTATAGGACTATCCCAATCCACTTTAGAAGCTATTAACTTTTTCTTTCTGTATCGACATCAGCTGTTCAGGATATGTCTGTCATTAACCAAGCAGGCCTCAACACGGCAAACTCCGACTAACTGGCTTAAGTATTGGTTTAAGTACGGTGTATCGGTCGCTTCTGTCCTTCAGTTCTCACCGGGCTTATCTTCCACCCCACTGAACGCAGGGGAAATTCGTACCCCACCGTCCTGTACCTGACTCAACAGTAGGAAGCTAATAACTAAAAAACTGCGTCACTCAGGTCAAATTAATGATTACTGACAGATAGGGACATGCATTCTGAATAAAATAACATACTCCATTTAACGATATTGGAAAAAGTCAGCACTTGGGAACTGGCAAGCATTGTACAGCTGTGGTGCTGGGTTTGGTGCCCAAGCGGCTGTCAGCTGTCCAAATACTCTCTACTCCCACATATTCTCATTCGCTGTTTAGTGTTTTTATTATGTTTACAGTTCTGTTTCTTTACAGTATAATATTTGTTATGGGTTTTGAAAATAAAATAATACAATAATTTCTAATACTTATGCATGGAACTCGAGGGCCGCCACTTAGAATCAAAAGATCTGCATGCGACCCCTGGCTTATATGAACGTATTACTTTTTTTTTTTTTTTTTTTTTTTTTTTTTTTTTTTTTTTTTTTTTTTTAACTATTTAATTAAATTTTCCGATAGTATTAAACGTTAAAATAATTAAATTACATTGCTTGTCTTATAAAAATGTATACATTAAAGTCACTGTTTTCAAGTTTTAAAACCTGAGAGAGTTTAAATGCATTTTAGCGTGACTACTAATTTTGTTAATATTTTCTAAAATTTTATCGTAATTTGCTTAATAATTTCTTCTATGACTTTTTTTTTTTAAATAACTATTTTTAAAATTGACTAAAACCGAAAGTTTAGTAGTTTGCTTTGCGTTGCCTCCCTTGTAATTTTTCCCATATAAGATATGTATTTAAGTTTTTAAAAAAAAAACACATTTTGTTCCAGATAGTATCTTTACTGATTTAGTACTCTAACCAATACAGTATGAAATATTAATTGTAATGGTATAACTGTAAAATATATGTATAACGTTTAAATAGCGTTATCATTATTATTTTTTTAAAAACTTTAACACCGCAACGCTTAAGAAGGAGTTTGTCGCAAAATACGTTTTTGTAAAACGACTTTGTACCCGGGCGCCGGGAAGGGTCGCTAGATAGTGTGACGTCACCAATTTGCATTATAAAAAACGAATTTTAGCCGTTATTTCGCGTTTAAAAAATGTTTTAATAAATTGTAAAAAGATATGGGAAAAAGATCGCTGTTTTAAGGAAAATTCAACAGCAATGTTAAGGGGTTGGGGTTGTAGGCTGATATGTGACGTCATTTTAGGGGGGGGGGTCAACTTGTTAGGGCGTTGACTACAATTTCAGCCTGCTTTTCTTTTTGGATTTGCTTCCATAGCCTTTGTCCATCCAAGAACAAACTACAAGGCAGCAGTGGCTTGATTTTGGAGTTGTCTCTCCTAGAAGAGTTGCTTTCCATAGCAATCGAGCATCATCTGTCTTGGGGTTCGAACTCGAGCCTTTTCGTTTTAACAAACAACCATAAGCTTTACTTACACATTTTAGACATGTCGTCCTACATCCCTTTTTTTAGTTTTAAAAATAAAATAATTTGATCATTATTTGCTCATCGGACTGGAGAGCCGCATCTTGACATCAAAAGAGCCACATGCTACTCGCGAGCAGTTGGTTGCCGACCCCTGCCATGGGGTTGGGGGGGGGGGGGAGTTATTGGCTGAGAATAATAATTATAGCTTATATCAGGGGGTCGGCAGCCTTTTGAGCCGGAAGAGCCAATTTTCAAATGTTCCCAGTTTTTAAAGAGCCACTAACATTTTTGTTTCAATATTTTGGCATGTGATTAGGATAAAATGTATACATTTGATTTTTTATTTGAAATAAATATTTTTAAATATAGGATTATCCCAATCCACTTTACAAGACAATATTTTTTTTTTCTTTCTTTACGGACACCACCAGCTCAGGCTCCCTAGCCAGGCAGCCCTGAACACGACAAACTCCGACTAACTGGCTTGGGTATCGGTGTGATTACCGTGTATCGGTCGCTTCTGTCATTTGGTTCTCACCAGGCCTATCTTCCACCTCACGGACTGCAGGGTAAAGTCGTATCCCACCGTCCAGTACCCTTCTCAGCCGTCAGAAGTTCATAACCAAAAAAAAACTGCGTCATATTAATGAATACTGACAGGTAGGGAGATGCATTCCCTATAAATAACATTCCCCATTTAACCATATTCTAAAAAGTCGGCACTTGGGCAGTGGCAAGCAATGAATTGTTACCACGGGGCTAGTAACTGCACAACTGTGGGACTGAACCTAGTTCCCAAGAGGTTGCCAGCTGTCCATATACTTTCTACCTCACCTATTCTCACTGTTCTCTGTGACGTGTTTTGTTTCTTTATATTTTAATGCGTTTTGAAAATAAGATAATTTGATTATAAGGATTAGTGCATGGAACTGGAGAGCCGAATCTTGACCTCCAAAGAGCCGCATGCGGCTCGCGAGCCGCAGGTTGCCGACCCCTAGCTTATATGAATTTATATAAATTAAGTTAAACTATTTTTGTTGTGGCAAACAGGACAACAGCACTGATCGATGATAAAGCTGAAAAATTGATTGTCTTAGAAAAATGTATACATTAAAGTCACTGTTTTTAAATTTTATAACCTGAGAGATTTAAAAAAAATAAAATTAGCGTGACTAATAATTTTTAACTATTTTCTAAAACACTTACTTAGCTTTGTCTCATAGCATGTACAACGACTATTTTAAAAATATACATTTTTAAAATTTACTAAAACCAACAGCTCAGTAGTTTGCTTTGCGTTGTCTCCCTTGTACTTTTTTTTCCCATATAAAACATGGCAAAGGTCTTTGGCAGATATGAATTTAAATTTAAAAAAAACATGGTTCCAGACAGAATCTTTACTGATTTAGAACTCTATCAAATATAGTATGAAATATGTATTGACATGGTATAACTGTACAATATGTGTATAACGTTTAAATAGCGCTATTAATTATTTTTTTTAACCGTGAAACACCGCAACGCTTAAAAAGGAGTTTGTCGCAAATACGTTTTGGCAAAACGGCAATCAGGCAAACATCTTTCGGCCAAATGAGATTCGTAAATGTTTTATTGATAATTTGTCATAAGCCGATTGAGAAGAAAATTATCTCAGGTTAGGGGTGTCCATAAATGACGTCAGGCTCTTAGGAGGAAAGTGGGGGGGGGGGGGGGGGTCAGTAATTATGTGTCAGTGTTTGGTTAGGGGGAGCTGGGGCTGGGGGGGGGGGGGGGTAAAAATCGTAAAAAAACAACGTTAGGTCATTTATGGATGGCCGCTAAAGAAGTTTTTTTTTTTTTTTTTACCTTGCTTAAGATGGAAAAGTCAATCATTACAAAATGTAATTGAGAGAAAAATTTAGACTGAACAATGATATGAACAATGATATGATTAAACAAATTAGTGGTAAAATCTATAGATATTCCCCAAACTTTAGAGATTTACAGTATCAGTAAAAAGTAAATACCCCATAGATATATTTATGCATAATCGTAATGTATTGGCCTAGTTCAAACTACAAGTAACTATGACATAATCATTTTTGCTAACTCTATCAGACATTTAGGTGTAAAAAGAGAAATTTAAGAACTTAAATTGTTGTATCAAAGAAGTATAAAGTGTGCATTCCTTTATATCTCTAAATATATTCCTAACAATAATAAAACGTACTGCTTTGTAACAAACCGATCTATGCTTAATTAAAAATGTAATCATATTTTTAGTGAACATATTTAAATTCAAATTCAAATGCAGTATACAATATAACATTGGGACACTACTGCAAACATTTACGCACATTATGTGGGTCGGACTTGAAATACAAGGTGTGACTGTAGACTCGTTTATGTCCTTTAATTAAATACATTATACAAGAGTGACTTATAGATTTGGCAAATATGCTGTTATAGCAAATCAACAAAGAAAAGTACGGGTGATGTTTTCACTGAATGGGGACTTAAGAGTTTTACAACACAAAATATGGCATCAATTCTAAGGCTTCTGCAGTTTGTAAGAAACTCTATCCTTTCAAAAGGAGATGATAAGACATTTAGTTTATAGCCAGCTTAGAGTGAGAAAGATTGAGTATAACATACAGTAGGGCGCTTAGAATTCTTTAATACCTGGAGAACATGGCCGTCAAGTTGACCATTGTAGATATATTTGATCAACTGGCTTCATCTGAGCTGAGGTAGTTCTTTATAAAAATCTGAACACATTACTTTTATCCGGGTTTGTTTTGTTTGATCAGAACTCCGTGACCCTAACATAACTATGTAGTGTATGGTCCACACCTATTGTGTGGCGTGCAATCAACCGTGTCGACAATGTTTTTATCTCACCTTGTGTTAGGTACTGGTTGGACGCAACGTTCAGATTTGACGTGTTAGAAACCATGAAAACAACCACTCGACAACTCCGTCCCATTTAAGTATACGTTAAATAGCAAAAAGAAAAAAAAAGTTTTCTTTTTAATTATTTTATTTTTTGTTAAGCCTTTTTTTTTAATGAAATAAAAGTTTTCGGTAAATTGCTGATTGTAGAAAATATAAACTAAAGCAATCCCTCAATGTCTAGACTTCATACTGACCGTTTGGATGACGCCAATGTCTAGACATTAAGCTGACCATCTGAATGGTGCCAATGTCTAGACATCAAGCTGACCATCTGGATGGTACCAATGTTACAGAGCTAACATCAAAATGTACACACCCTTACGTCATAACTGTTTGGTGTCGACATTTTGCTTCAGCTAAACAGTATTTTAAATACCGATGTAAAAAAGTAATGTTACTCTACACTACACCGACATACATTTTATTAACATGAAACATGCTAGTTGGGATTGGAAAATTAATATGGATGGTACCACAACATACACCCCTTGTTGTCCTTGTTTAATAAGGTTACATGTAAGTTTTTTAGGTTGCTTTTTTTTTTTTTAACTTTTATTTGCAATTTAAAACAAGTGCAACAACATCAGCATATTTTACATTTTTCTAAATGTTCTTAAAAAAAACAACATATCAAGATGAATTTACAAATGTATACACCTTTTTTACTAAATTTTATCATCTAATGAAACCATTTTGTCCGGATGAGCGTATTAATAATAAGTATGTACATGGTTATCATATTTGTTTTATATATGTTGTTATACAAAATTTTAAGGGATAATCAGTAAAAGGGGTTAAAGTAAAATTATAGTGTTGGAATCCGGATGAGGAGGGATTGACAAAACTCGTTTAAGTGGTGAGTACAGCGTGTCATATTTGAAGAGTTGTCCTTCTCGCTGTTTATGTTCTGTCGTCTGCATATATGTAAGAAATGGATCTGTCTGGGTTGAGGATGTAGAATATTTGATTGTGGCAGGGGTCGTTGTCGGGGTGCTGGTCGTTGAGGTGTTTTTCTATGTCGTATTTGGTGTATAGACTTGTTAGGCAGTATCCACACTGGAAGACAGCGGTGTCTGGGTGTTTTAGTACGTGGTGCTTTATTGCCCCTCTGCTTTTGATCAAATTGTTGCAATGCGGGTATTTACTCGTATCAGGATGGGAAGTTTTTGTATGTGTTTTACACTCGCTGGCAGTACTGAAACTGTGAAAGCAATAACCGCAGCTCTTGTCTTTTCCAGGAGTTAAAGGTTTGGGAATTTGAATTGGTTCAGTGGTAGTTTCTTGTTGCGGCTGGGTTTCTAAGGTGTTTGTCAGGCGATCGAAGATTTGATTCGCGAGTTTTTTTGTTAATTTTCCTTGTTTTGTGGGGCTGATTTCATTTTTTCTTTTCATTGACGTGGCGTTATCTATTTCTGAATCTGGGCTTTGTGTTTCTCCAGTATTTTGGATTTATGTTAATGTAGTTAATGACTTCGGGTAAGCCGTACTTGGGATCGCTTTTTGGTTCGACAGGTTAGGGGTTACCAATATTTGCTGCGGTGTGGGTGGTGCTCTAGGTGGTTCTGTTAAAATTGTCTGTGAGGATGGTTGTTGAGTTGGTTCCTGTATTGTTGACAGGTGAACATTTGGTGTTGACTCTGGTGTTGATGATTGGCAGTGGTTGGTCCAGTGTCTGTCCGAGCCGCACACCTGACAGGCTTAGCGTCTTCCTGGCAGTGCAATGAGGATATTCCGTGTTGTGTCTTTGTATGTAATTTTGATGTAGTGTGGGATGTGTTGTGGATTGTCGTTCTGGATGGTGAATCTGCGATTGTTTGTGTGCGAGATTGTGGTTATTGTAGGTGTAGATTTGCTGACTGTTTGCAGTGCCTTAGTCAGTGTTTCGTTGCTCAGGGCTGGCGGGACCCATCTAAGGGTTCCGATGATTTTGTCCTTGTGGTATCTGTCGAATTTCAAAGTATATGGGTCGTGTGTTTTTGTGGTGCCGTCCAGATCCGCTACATCAAACTCGTTGGACGAGAAGTACCAGGTATCTCCTCGTCCATAGTTGAGCAGCAGGATCTGGTGTTTGCTAATGATATTACGCAAGAGGTGACCAGGGATGTTCTGGTGGTTGGTTGATTTTATGGTGACTTGAATTACTGTAGGCGAGTCGAAGAGCTCAGGAGCTATTTCATCAGACTGGTCGATTGTGATTGTTGTCTTGATATCTGAAACTGAAAGAGTTTGGGCCCAAGTTTTCATTAAGCCACCCGAACCGTAGTCCGGGTGGCTCCTCTCCGGATCTCTCGACCTAGAGCAGGGGTCGGCAACCTGCGGCTCGCGAGCCGCATGCGGCTATTTTGATGTCAAGATGCGGCTCTTCAGCTCCATGCACACATATTAATAATTATTTTAATTTATTTTTAAAACTCATAAAAATATTAGTCTGCAATACTCGGTAATTAAAGATAGAGATCTAATAACAATGTAAAGTTTCTAATTTCGAGCAGAGCTTGCTAAACTCCTTTAATATGTTTTGTGCGAAACATGTGTATGTTTTTATATGAATAAATATTATTTCATATTTTAAGCTATTTATTTTAAATGTATATATATATATATATATATATATATATATATATATATATGTATGTATATATATGTATATATATAATATCATAATATTGAAACGAAAATGTTTGTGGCTCTTTAAAAACTGTGAAATGTGGTAAATTGTAACTTTTGGCTCTTCAGTCTCAAAAGGTTGCCGACCCCTGACCTAGAGGGAACAAAAATGGGCGCAACCCCATTGTTGACTTTCGTGATAGTTGCATTGTCCATTTCTAGTGCATGGAGATGAGGACTCGGTGCATTTGCTCAACGTCCCGGCAAGACCAACTTTAGAAATGATCCCTAAAAGTGTAATATAGTTATTTCTTGAGAAACCAAAAAATGCCAAATGCCTATTTAGGTTGCTATGTGGAAATATTAAAAATAAATTACTATGAACCATGGAAAACCACAAAATGACACTTAAATGTATGTTTCGTATTATAAGGCAAACTGTGTGCAGGAAGGTTACTGTTTCACAAGATATAACTATAGACAATAATAAATAAAACACAAAACAAGTTTGCTTAATAGTATCGTCGGTTTTTGAAAAAAAAAATTATTTGCATTTACTGCGTTTTGTTCCTATTAAGTTAAACGTAGATTTTTCCATGAAATTGATAGCGTTGATTATGCACCTGTGTTAATGTTGTCGCCCTTGAATAGTTTAAATTCAAACAAAGGCAACTGTCAAGCAAATTAAGTTTTGTTTTAAAATTGATATAGAAAAGTACATATCAACAGCAATTCTAAACTGATTGACAATTTTAATGTAAAATTATTTAATCGTTTTGTTTTGTTTTAAAAATTGATATACATAAACCGGGAGTGATCTCCCCTAAACTTTCTTGAATATTCTTATATGAAACAACAGGGAATGGCAACTCGGGATATAGACATGGCTTTTAATCCATTTTAAATACTTAAACTTTTTAAAATAGAATAAAATCTCGTAGAAAAAAGAATTGCACACAAAGTGAACGTCATATAAAATGTGCAAAATAGTGCCGGATATTCTTAGTACTTTATAAATTCACATGCGTTTTTTTTTTTTTTTGGGAAATCGGAAATAGCGAAAATTATTACTTCCAAATTTTACAGAAGGCAGAGAATTATATCTTTTACTTACATGTGAAATTTCATGTATCCATCTGAAATAGTACTCAAGTTATAGGCTTTTGAAAAATTCAAAGTCGAAAAAGTACCACTTCTGGTTATCGGGAATCGCTCAAAAGTTGATACGGATCTACGATTTTTATATAATACTTATATATGAAATTTCATCAACCTAGCTGTAACGGTATTCAAGTTATCGTGTTTACACACAGACACACAGACATACGGACAGAATTGGATAATCCAGTTTTTCCGACTCCATTACGCATAAAACGCCAAAATGTTGATATATCTGGATTTATAATTTTTGTCCGATTAAAATAAGTCCTCTACATCCAGGATGTGATGAAGGATTGAGGAGTAAAACGGTGAAAACTGTCCAAATTTAATGTGATTTGTGTGCACGATTACAAGACTTTCTCTATACTTCGTATATACGAGAAAGTAAAAAGTACATGTCTACGGCAATTCTAAACTGACAATTTAATTTAAAATTATTTAATCGCTTAGTTTAATGCAACACTCACTGTAGGATTTACGTATCAGCTAAATGAGCATTAGGTTAGTTTCCCAACTTTCTTTTGGGCCAAAACATGACTCAATAATTGACGGCCAAACATTGATCAGCTGACTGTGTTTGTGAGGAAGAGGCGTAGCGAGGGGGGGGGGGGGGGGGGGGGGCGGGGGGGGGACATATGTCCCCGGGCGCCGACCTTAAGGGGGGGGGCGCCAAATTGAAAGTTTGAGGGGGGGTGCAAATGAAAAGTTCGAGGGGGTGGGGGTGCAAATCGAAAATTTGCTCCCGAGGGGGGCGCCAAATTGAAAGTATGTCCCCGGGCGCCGGGAAGGGTCGCTATGCCTCTGTTGTGAGGTATGTTTCACCAGATGATGAGCTACCTGTTACACGTTTTTTTTAACTTCCCTAGACATGGGTAGCTACACGGGGGAATGTATGGCTGAGGTTGTGTACAACTACCTTTATAATGTGGAGAAAATATGTTTTAGTGAGTGTTGGATGATATTGCTGCCAGTGCCACTATTCTCTACATGATGGCTAATGATTTTAATGCAATTTACTTTGTTAAAATTAATATAATCTAAAAGTCCTACACTCAAAGATCACATTTTGTCGATTAAAACAGCGAATTAAACAACAACTGTTGGTTCAAACTATTTAATGAATTATTTCGGTGTATTGGTTTCGTTCAGTAAAATAAATGAATAAACACAACTTAATTATGTGTTTGTATTTATGTTTTGTTTGTTTGAAAGTCAAAGTCTTGATGTAAAGAAATGAAATAAATTATTTTTAAAAAGTGTTTTTATTGTACTTAATTGTGTGGTTAATTGTCTGCTTTCGATCACTATAAAATGTAAGAACAAACAAAACAATTTATTTGAAAATGTGTATTCCAAAAATATTGCACTCAATATTTCACTAAGCGTTGGAGCTATCTTTCATGTATCATAATTCAGAAAGTCAATATATTTTTAAAACAAATATCGTATCTACAGATACAGATGGGAATACGGTGTATGTTTGGTTGTCTGTTTGTCTGTCAGTTTGGTGTTGATTAAATAGTGTCACTCAGTTTACATTTATTTCAATTTGATAAATTTCTTCAAACTTCATTCGTACTTAAAAACTGTGAGTATATTGTAATAATAAATTATTTCAAACTCACTAAAATATGCACCCACAAAATGAAACTATAAATTACATTTGACTCTAAGAAGAATAGTATATTATAACCCTTGAGCATTATATGGAAATGTCAAATGTAGATAGTCTTTGAAATACGTTTAATGCATAGTTACTGTTTTTGTAATTAATATAGTCATTCATTTTTTAAAGACATATATAAGAATAAAGCTAAAACTGTTCCCATGTATCAAAATAGTATGGTGATAATTGATTGTATAAAAGTATTGTCCTTTTTTAGTATAGAAAAGAATATTCAATGATATTAAGTACTGTAGACGTTATATTTTAGGTTATCACCCTTGAAAAGTTTTCAAATAAGACGGTAGTATATTAGAACAGGGGTCGGCAACCTTTTGAGACCGAAGAGCCAAAAGTTGCAATTAACAATATTTCGCAGTTTTTAGAGAGCCATTAGCATTATTTTTCCAATATTTTCGTATTTGATAAGGATTAAGTAAATAAATTTGATTTTGTATTTGAAATAAATAGCGTTAAATATGAACTAATATTGATTCATATACAAAACATACAGACTTTTCGCACAAAATGTTTTCCCTAGCTCTGCTATGATACAATTAATAATCAAATAATATTGTTATACGACAGTCCCATTCTACTTTAGAGGCCTTTTTTTTCTTTCTTTACGACATCACCGGCTCAGGGGGTGTCTCCCATAGGCAGGCAGCCCTCAGCACGGCCAACCACGACTAACTGGCTTGAGTATCGGTTTGATTACCGTTTATTGGTAGCTTTTTTCCTTCGGTTCACACCGGACTTATCTACCGCCCTATTCGTACCCCACAGTCTGGTACCTTGCTCAACCGTTGGAAGCTAATAACTAAAATAATACGTCACTCAGGTCAAATAAATGCATACTGAAAGGAAGATGAATGCATTGTGTATTAAATTCGAAAAAGTCGGCACTTGGGCAGTGGCAAGCATGGGATAGTTATCATGGGGCTGTCCACAGCACGGCTGTAGGGTTGGGTCTGGTGCCTAAGCGTCTGTCAGCTCTCCGTACTTTCTAACTCACCTATTCTCACTGTTCTCTGATGAGTGTTTTTATTTTGTTTAAGTTAAAGTTTATTTGTTTTTTTTTTACAGTATAATATTTTTTATGAGTTTTGATTAAAATATAATTATTAATGTTTGTGCATGAATCTGGAGAGCCGCGCCCTGACACCAATAGAGCCGCATGCGGCTCGCGAGCCGCAGTTTGCCGACCCCTGTATTAGAACCATTCATTCTAGCCTAATTGCTTAATTACTTAATATATGTTGGGATATGTTCAATGAATGTAACACTGTATGATATTTATCACATTAGTAAGCCACGTCATTTCTACTGTTATTTCATAATTACATTGAAATCCTACCAATACTTAGCTAGACGCGTGGAAAGTAATAGCAGCTTGCCATTTTCTCGATACAATCTCTTACGGAGTTATTACATTAATACACCTGTTTTTTTAAACACACACGTTTAAGTCATGTATGTGTTTAATATATCTTAAATTACATTGAAAAAAAATTATAATTTGAAAAAAAAGTGTCTTATTTGTGTCTTAATTGATTTCAGTCGCCAGTGTTAGTTTTATCAAGTGTGTCTGTGTGAGGGCCATTATTGTATCCATCCATCATTCACCACTCATGTATCTATCACCCATCCACCCATCACCCCGCACCTACCACTCATGTATCTATCACCCATCCCCCTATCACCCCACACCTACCACTCATGTATATATCACCCATCCACCCATCCCGCACCTACCACTCATATACCATCTGATGTCAGTACAGTCCTGATGAGATTACACTGATGTAACATTATGCACGGAAATCTTGTTTAATAAAAGACGTACACAATCTCTAGGTCTCTAGTTTTACTTGCAAACATTCTACCATGACATGCGCACTAGCCAACACTTACACCACTCAGGATGTGAGCTGAAATACAAGAAACACATCCAACACTTAGACCACTCAGGGTGTGAGCTGAGATACAAGAAACACATCCAACACTTAGACCACTCAGGGTGTGAGCTGAGATACAAGAAACACATCCAACACTTAGACCACTCAGAATGTGAGCTGAGATACAAGAAACACATCCAACACTTACAGTGACAGTAGCAGAACAATGTGATCATCAGAAGTTTTTGCGTTAATCTATACGATTTTTTCAAGAAAGAGAAGAATAAAAAAGTCATGTTGTCGTCAATTTTTCACGCTTATCGTTGTATTGTATAAAGGCTTATTATGATAGTGGCAGGCTTTACATAGTAGCGGATCACCCTCATCAGAGTAGTAGCCTATTTGTGGTAAAAATAATGGTTGTGTTGGTGATGATGATGATAATAATTTGGATGATGATGAAAACAGATAGTTGAATCTACTTTTGCAATGTCGAGTTTAGATCGTTTACCTTGTCTTTGTCTATACCTAACACTCCAGTAAATTCACCATTAATATACATACGTGTGTATATCGGACAGTTTCACCATATCTAACCGTCCAACACGTTCACCTTTGGCACACATCTCTTTGTATTTTGACCAGTTTTAAAGTATATTAGACATTAAACAAAATGAGTGGCCATGAACCCGATGTGGCCTTACGACCTTTGAATGTTATGATCGTTAATAAAACATCGAACTAGTACAGTGAATGTTACTTGTAAAGGGAAGACTAAAAAAAAGAACAATAAAAATAAATCAAGATTTTGTATATTTATACTGTGAAGTTTTAAATAGTGTATTTATTCTGTTTTTTTTTTTCAAGTCTATGTTTTACTTCCAATTTGTAGTGCTAAATATAAAAATGATCTAAAATAAGTCGCTGTATTAAAGTGTTAATTACTGGCGCTGAAAGATACACAATACATGTTATTGAATGAGTTAATTAGGTGTAATGTTTTAGTGGTATATCAAGTTTTTGTGGACGTTAGCATCAGAGGTGGGAGGTTGATTAGGTTGTTGACATGTGACACGTGTGGACTGGGTGAGGACTGAGGGGGTGGGGGAGGGGTGTAATATTTTATATTATTTTCAGTCGCTATACATGGTTGGATAACCTTTTATTTCGTGCAATAAAATTAATTTTGAAGCGTCTTATAACTAGCGCACCCGAATGTAACAATATTATGTTTTAAATGCAAACGTCTTGCCATGCATAATTTGTGTTTTAAATATTACGTGTCTACCATGTGTGGTGTATGTGTCAAAGAATATTATTTGATTTGGCCAATGGTTTATTTAAACATTATAATAAAGCACAACTCGTATTACAACATTTTAAGCCCGATTATTTTAAAGAATGTATTAATTAATAATTGGTTATTCTGTGGAGACAGGGTATACGCTAATATAGTTGTACAAATAGAACCTGGCTTATACATGTATGTACACATGGAACCTGGTTTATAATATATATATATATATATATATATATATATATATATATATATATATATATATATATATATATATATATATATATATATATATATATATATATATATATATATATATATATATATATATATGTACAAATCAAAACTGGCTTATAAATGCATGTAAAATTAACACCTGGATTGTAACTTTTTTTGTTTGATTTGTGTTGAGTGGTGGTATGGACTAATAACTATTACTTAAATACATTTAAAATACAAATAATAATATAAGTAACTAATTAAGTTTTTGTAGCTGCAAAATTACCTAAAACACAGCTACGATGTAAATGCTGTGATTACATTGCTGAATCCTTGTATTGTGTTAATAATGGATTAAAAATCTGCATGTTTAAACACATTTTTTTTTTTTTTAACACGTCCCATTTTGCTTTAAAATGTGTTAAGGGAAATACTTTCTATGAATTCCTTTATTTATAAAAAAAGACAACCAAAAACAGTACAACAGTCAAAGCTAATTAACATTTGCTATTCATACAATATATTACTGTTTTTAAAAAATGTACTGGTATAAACAAATATTGATTTTTTTGCAGGATATCTAAAAAAAAAATATAACTGACTCATAATTTAAAATGTTTAACGGTATTAATATGTTTTGAAATTTAGTACTTGAAAGAAATCTTATGTTTAAATGTGTGTATTCGCTGGCACGTGATATTTCTACACTTAAAATTAAAAATAACATCTTCTTCTGTTCGAAGTAACAAACCTGCATGAGATGTGGCAGATGAAGTAGAGATCAACTGTTTCTTGAGATAACACATTATCAAATGACCTGACATATACCAGATTAAGGTGTCATCATACCATCTTATTTTAAATCAATCTATCTGAAACGTAAAAATGAATTATATCTGTAAACCTAGTCTGTTGTTTGGGTGGTCCGTTGTTTGTAATTATAAAGATGTAAATACATTAACCAATCAGTAATAAAAGCATGCTAATAAAAACAGTGCATTTCTTTTATACTTGTTTAAAAAAATGCGATAAATTCAGATTAAGCAATAGTAGGTACGGAGTGTTAATGTTCCTTTTGTTAAGTATTAAAAAAAAAATAAACACCTTCCCTGAGCTCGAACCTCAGGACCCCCATACACCATAGTCCCCATATCTCCATCGTATTAATTTGTTCCATGACCCCCATACACCATAGACCCCATATCTCCATCGTATTTGTTCCATGACCCCCATACACCATAGACCCCATATCTCCATCGTATTTGTTCCATGACCCCTATACACCATAGTCCCCATATCTTCATCGTATTTGTTCCATGACCCCCATACACCATAGTCCCCATATCTCCATCGTATTTGTTCCATGACCCCCATACACCATAGTCCCCATATCTCCATCGTATTTGTTCCATGACCCCCATACACCATAGTCCCCATATCTCCATCGTATTTGTTCCATGACCCCTATACACCATAGTCCCCATATCGCCATCGTATTTGTTCCATGACCCCCATACACCATAGTCCCCATATCTCCATCGTATTTGTTCCATGACCCCCATACACCATAGTCCCCATATCTCCATCGTATTTCTTCCATGACCCCCATACACCATAGTCCCCATATCTCCATCGTATTTGTTCCATGACCCCCATACACCATAGTCCCCATATCTCCATCGTATTTGTTCCATGACCCCCATACACCATAGTATACTATATTAAAAATTTAGAAAAAAAAAAAGAAAAATGTCAGACCCTCATCCCCTATACCCCAATACCCTCTTCCTGCTTCTATGATATCATTACGACTCCACCCATCCCACATCTAGCATCAAATTTGTTTTTTTTTCCACCTCAAATGTTGCCATATATTCTCTGTTGTCAATGTAATATCTTAAATTGTTTACTCCAACTCAACACGGCTTTTGTAAACTTGAGATGAACTTACGACGTTCGGACGTTGTACTCCACAGGCACGTCGCTTGCTTCACGCCTGCCCACCCCTACCCTTTAATTTGCCCTTTAAAAGACTATTTAACACTCCAATCACTTAATAAATGGAATTATCTTTTTTTCTATATACTTTGATATATTTTGCCTTGGTGTCACCCTCCTAAATGGTGTCACCCGGTGCGGTCCGCATCTCCCCCCCCCCTCCCCCTTCGCTACGCCTCTGCCATAGAATAATATTTTTTTTAAAATGCTATAGAAAACGTTGACATTTCAGGCAACGTTTTTGGTTGATGTAATTATATGTGTGCGTGTTTTAGTTCTAGATCACATTTGACCCACATAGTAAATATGAGAGTTTTTGCTTGGAGTTTATAAGTTTATAAGGTGTTACTCTTTACTGTTTACCAGAATACTCATTGCAGTCATATTTAGAGTATTTAGTGCTAGAATAAACAAAACCTAAAATCAGCCAAGTACACCAAGCATGCTATTCAATTAGTTCATTGGACGAAATGTTCGAGTGGTCTACTCAGTTTTTGTGAACGTTATCATTAGAGGGGCGGGGTGGTATTGGTTGATGACATGGAAGAGGTAGATTTTCTTTTTCAATTTTTTTTATTGTAAATATATCACACAAAAAAGACAGTCAACCAGTGATTATAATTTACACTTGAGATTTCTTAAAAGTACTACATTTTAAAACATATAAATACCGTCTTATAATTTAAATTATGAAGCAATTATATATTTGTTTAGATATCTTGGAAAACAAAAACTGTTTATAACAATATAATTTTTAAATATTTAATTTATAGGAAGACAATAACTCGTACTTAATAACTGACTGTATATTCTAATACAGTTGGAAAAAAAATGTCCGTCCAAAATAAATTATTGCAATCACACTAAAATCTGCGCTCACAAAAAGAAACTAAAAATTACATTTGACACTAAGAAGAAAAGTATATATAATAAATTGGAAACCATCGGCATATATTTCACAACGTCCATTAAAGTTACCCAATCGATGGTCTTTGATATATGTATAATGCTTGGCAACTGTTTTTGTAAATAATTTAGTCATCCATTTTTTTAAAGACACATATAAGAATAAAGCTAAAACTGTGTCCATTTATCAATATAGTACCTTATTAATTGTTTGAATGAAACCGTTGGCCTTTTTTAGTATTTAAAAAGAAAATTCAACGGTACAAATTAGTATGGAAGTTATATTTTCGGTTATTGCCCTTCGAATAAGACAGTATATTAGAACCATTCATTCTAGCCTAATTGTGTAATTACTCTCTCTCTCTCTCTCTCTCTCTCTCTCTCTCTCTCTATATATATATATATATATATATATATATATATATATATATATATATATATATATATATATATATATATATATATATATATATACATATATTGGGATATTTTCAATGAATGTAACACTATATGATATTTATCACATTAGTAAGCAACGTCATTTCTACTGTTTTTTCATAATTAAATTGAAATCCTACCAGTACTTACCTAGACAATGGAAAGTTACAGCAGCTTGCCATTTTCCCGATACAATATCTTACGAAGTTGATAGTTATTGCATTAATACAACTGGTTTTTTTAATACACACGTTTAAATCATGTATGTGTTTAATATATATTGCAATCGAAATGTAGAAGCGCGTCTTCAATGTATCTTAAATGTGTCTTAAACGTGTTTTACATGTGTCTTGCATGTGTCTTAATTGATTTCTGTCACCAGTGTTAGTTTTATCAAGTGTGTCTGTGTGAGGGCCATTATTGTATCCATCCATCATTCACAACTCATGTATCTATCACACCTACACCCATCACCCCACACCTACCACTCATGTATCTATCACCCATCCACCCATCACCCCACACCTACCACTCATGTATATATCACCCATCCATCCATCACCCCACACCTACCACTCATGTATCTATCACCCATCCATCCATCACCCCGCGCCTACCACTCATGTATCTATCACCCATCCATCCATCACCCCACACCTACCACTCATGTATCTATCACCCATCCATCCATCACCCCACACCTACCACTCATGTATCTATCACCCATACACCTATCACCCATCCTCCCATCACCCCACACCTACCACTCATATACCATCTGAGGTCAACACAGTCCTGATGAGATTACACTGATGTAACATTATGAACAGAAATCTTGTTTAATAAGAGACGTACACAATCTCTAGGTCTTTTGTTTTACTTGCAAACATTCTACCATGTCATGCGCACTAGCCAACACTTAGACCACTAAGGGTGCGAGCTGAAATACAAGAAACACATCCAACACTTAGACCACTCAGGGTGTGAGCTGAGATACAAGAAACACATCCAACACTTAGACCACTCAGGGTGTGAGCTGAGATACAAGAAACACATCCAACACTTAGACCACTCAGGGTGTGAGCTGAGATACAAGAAACACATCCAACACTTAGAACACTCAGGGTGTGAGCTGAGATACAAGAAACACATCCAACACTTAGACCACTCAGGGTGTGAGCTGAGATACAAGAAACACATCCAACACTTAGACCACTCAGGGTGTGAGCTGAGATACAAGAAACACATCCAACATTTAGACCACTCAGGTTGTGAGCTGAGATACAAGAAACACATCCAACATTTAGACCACTCAGGGTGTGAGCTGAGATACAAGAAACACATCCAACACTTAGACCACTCAGGGTGTGAGCTGAGATACAAGAAACACATCCAACACTTAGACCACTCAGGGTGTAAGCTGAGATACAAGAAACACAACCAACACTTAGACCACTCAGGGTGTGAGCTGAGATACAAGAAACACATCCAACACTTAGACCACAAGAACACATCAAACACTTAGACCACTTAAATCAATAGCCTATAGACCCATTAATATGTACTTATCTTTTTACCATTTCATGTTTAGATACAATAACATGGAGGTAACAAACAGATTTTAATAAAACCAAATGTTTAAATAAATGCTCAAATAATGTAAACTGTAAGCTAAGTAGGCCTACTAAAATAGGTATAGAATATCTATATATTTTTTTAATGAATGTGTATTTTGATTTTACAAGATATATGTAATTATATATAATATCATTATTAACAATGCTGATAAAAACAGTGCATTTATGTTATACTTGATTTTAACACATGCAACACATTCAGATTAAACAATACTCTAGTTACCATTTCAAAAGTTCCCGTTGTTAAGTACTTAAAAAAAAAAAAAAAACACTCCTTCCCCACCCTAAAACCTCAGGACCCCCATACCCCATGGTCCACATATCTACATCAGTAGAGGGTGTAAAGGTCAGTTAAAGATTTGTCAGTAGAGGGTGTAGCGGACAGTTGTAGAGTTGGTCAGTAGAGGGTGTAGCGGTCAGTTGTAGAGTTGGTCAGTAGAGGGTGTAGCGGTCAGTTGTAGAGTTGGTCAGTAGAGGGTGTAGCGGTCAGTTGTAGAGTTGGTCAGTTGAGGGTGTAGCGGTCAGTTGTAGAGTTGGTCAGTAGAGGGTGTAGCGGTCAGTTGTAGAGTTGGTCAGTAGAGGGTGTAGCGGTCAGTTGTAGAGTTGGTCAGTAGAGGGTGTAGCGGTCAGTTGTAGAGTTGGTCAGTTGACGGTGTAGCGGTCAGTTGTAGAGTTGGTCAGTAGAGGGTGTAGCGGTCAGTTGTAGAGTTGGTCAGTAGATGGTGTAGAGGTCAGTTGTAGAGTTGGTCAGTAGAGGGTGTAGCGGTCAGTTGTAGAGTTGGTCAGTAGAGGGTGTAGCGGTCAGTTGTAGCGTTGGTCAGTAGAGGGTGTAGCGGTCAGTTGTAGAGTTGGTCAGTTGAGGGTGTAGTAGTAAGAAGTTTGGTTCAGTCACAGTTGATCAATAGAGTAGGCCTATGTAGGACAGTTGACGTGTGGGTAGTGTTAGAGTTGGTCAGGAGAGTTGGTCAGTAGAACATGTAAGACAGTTGAAACGTAGATAGTGTTAGAGTTGGTCAGTAGAGAATGTAGGACAGTTGAAATTCGGATAGTGTTAGAGTTGGTCAGTAGAACATGTAGGACAGTTGAAAAATGAGATAGTGTTAGAGTTGGCCAGTTGAGTTGGTCAGTAGAGTATGTAAGACAATTGAAACGTAGATAGTGTTAGAGTTGGTCAGTAGAGTATGTAGGACAGTTAAATTGTGGGTAGTGTTAGTGTTGGTCAGTAGAGTTGGTCAGTATAGTATGTAGGACAGTTGAAATGAGGACAGTGTTAGACCATTCATTTTTGTTACTTTGAATGTAGTAATTAGGTCCTTTAATTTTTTTTTAGTTATAAAACTTTCACTTTACCACATGATAGAGACATTGAAGAGTGGGTTATTTATTCGAAGATTTATCGTCACTAAAATTTAGTATAAAATATTACTTTTGTTAAAATACGGAGAAACAGTATATTTATTTAAAAGTACTTCGACTTTTTTTTTACGTTTTATTGTTTTTTAACCTATTTTGTATAAATTTAAAAAAAAACTAAAGATTTTTTAAAATTGTAGCCTATTTTTTAATTGCCAAATTTGATTATCCTCTCACACTAATACAAAAATGTTGTAGATCTGTCAGGCTGCGACAAATAGTGAGGGAGATTTGTTCAGGAAAATGGGAAAGTTGCATTGATCTCACAACTAAGGTGCCATACTTAAGTAAGGACATTACGGTCACTGGGAAAACCATTTGCAGGAAAAAATTTTTTTTTTTTTTTTTTTTTTTTTTTTAATACTTTTATTTGCAATTAAAACAAGTACATCAACATCCAATTTTTTAACATAATTTTGAACACCAAATGAAAACGAAAGGTTTTGCAAATGTACATAATGAATATTTACATGATGTCATGTGTTTGATTATAAAAACAATTGCAAAGGATGACAGTAAAAGGGTTGAAGGTCAAATGAAAGTGTCAGAAGTCTGGGTGGGGAGAGGAAAGGAAATTTTTCAGAGAGGGTCAATGGGACAGTGAAGCATTTTCTATGTAGGGAAACAACTTAAGTTGACTAATTGAAAGGGTGTTGTAGTGGTCGCATTGAGTTTTCAAAAGGTTGCAGTGTGAAAGATGAGGAGAAAGAGACAAGATTTAGAACTTTAAATAAGTTCTGGATATTGATGTTGCGGTGGGTGGTGGGGTCGTTGGAACAGTTAAAGGGATTGTGGGGTTATCATGTCTGGGGGTAAAGTGGATAGAGGGGGAGAGAGGAGGGGGTAGATTTTTTTTATTTTTATTTTTAATAATTCAATTGTTTTAAACATTTAAATCAGTAATAATAATATATTTGATAGATTTTACATAGCATCAAAGGCATGAACAATGAACATCAATTGCATATATAATAATCAAATGGGAAAAAATAAAATGGCGTAAGAACTAGATTAAAATAAGGTGTGCAAACTAGGTTTCTCTTCACTGCTTAGTTTAGTGTGCTGCGGAGTCAAAAGTTCACACTGTAGCCACCATGGACAGAAATAGAAACGACTGTGGGAGAAGTGTCTGTAATCACGTACTGATCTATCATTCCAAACCTTTCCATGACATAAAAAAATTACATTTGCGAGAAAAAAAAAGCAAGAAACGAATAGAGGATTTTTCAGTCGTAAATTATTCAGAACAGTTCTTAATTCTCAAAAATACGTATTCAAAAAAGTAAAAGTTTCCTTATATATTTAATTGCATTAAAGTTTTAATAAAATATTGACTATACTATGCATTTTATGCAATTTTTCATGCATTAAATTTATTTTTATTTGTATTTAACATATAGACTATTAGTTGTGTAATATTATAATGTTTACTTGTATAAAAGTAGATGATTAGCTGTTTTCTTAGATTTGTCTCCCTTACATTATCTCTAAACAAGAAATGGTAAATTAATCTGTAAGTATTTTATTTTAATAACATAATATTTATTTCGACATCTAAACTGATTGAAAAATTTAATAAATAAGATACGAATTGAATTATTTGATATGAGGTTATAATGTTGGCTATGTGATGAAGTAAATTTAGACATTTAGACACAATTAAGTAAAACACAGGAGAGAGGTAGAATAGTTTAGAGTATTATCCAATTTAAGCAGTCTCAGTGGGTAGGAGTAAGTACCAATCACATAGCCGACCAATCAAAAGAGAGATGAGCAGTCACGATCAGTTGGTCAGAGATAGTATTTTGAGCATTTTGAATTTAGCGTATTAGCACAAAATGGAAGAAAAAATGGCGCTGTCGACTTAATGTGAAAGATAAGAAACTTTCTTAATCGCTTTAAACGTATGGGATCTATTATTAGTAACACATGACAAGCACTAATGTGAGTATATATTTGGATATATAGATTTTAGTATAGTTTGTATGTGTTATGTAACTGGGATAAATAATATAGATTTACAATTAGTAAGTCAGCTTTCAGCTTTTCTCAAAAGTAAGTTGGCCAATAAATAGCAGCAAAACAAGATTCATTTTGACCGGCGAATGCACGTTTATTTCATTTACCGACATAAGCACTTTCTTTGCTTACACTGACCGTGAGATCGTTTTGACAGATTGGGCGAATCACGTGACATAATTATCCAATCAGAGGCTGAGATGGATTTAAAAGTCACTGTATAAGTCTGGTTTGTTATTTCCTTAATACTTTTTGCTTTTTTGTTTTGGAGGAATTAGACACGACCAATAAATATAAATTTAAAATATATAAATGTTTAAATATGAAACAGGTATAAGATCTTATGAGCGAACTAAGCTTTTGCTAAAGAATGCCCATTAATTGTATGTAGCCAACTTATTTTCAGAGCATTTAAATAGCTTGTCGCTATAAATTTTTATTTTTTTATTAGTTTTATTTTCTACTTTTTAGTGATACGTAATTTATGAAGTCGACACGACAAAAAATAGTTGCTTTAAAATACCACCAGTAGGTCGCGATATCCGAAAGACGATTTTCTGCCCTGTGAAAGCAGACGTTGGGACCACAATGTACAGACAAAACCATGCTGAGAAAACGAAGGATAGTTCTTTATCCTACTACCTCCCCTTAAATTCAAATTTTTTAAAACGTTTTTGTCTCCCCTTCCCCCTAATGTCCTTAACTAGATCTACTAGCTCTATGATTGTAAACATTTCGTGAACCACAGCTCATCAGACTGTTAGAGTAAGAGCATCTAGCTAATTATCTATTTTTCTGGTATTAAAAATAGTAATCTAACGAACGATTTATTTTGTTATCACCCCTTAGTTTCGAAATCGTTTAGTTAATTTTAATGACAGATTAAACTTCTAATTAAATTTAAAAGTAGATAAACTTGTATTTTAATTGAAATGGAGCTTATCTAGAACGTTTAAACGAAATTGTGCATTAGAAGTGGGTCAAATTTAGGTAAAATATTTGAAACAAATCAGCAAACAAACAGACGTTGCAAACTAAAAGAAAAGCTTGCAAACTAATTTTAAATAAAATATAGCAATAAACCTTTAAATTTAATGAAATGATAAGAAAATAAAACGAATCTAAAATTGACCCCTGGCGTGCACGAACGCCGGCTTTGATCTATCCGCAAGTCCGGATGGAGGGCTGGGGGGGGGGGGGGTTGAGGCGTATATCTCTTCTGAAATAGATTGTATTAAGTTAACAAAGTTCTCGTATTAGCTAGAATCACTTTATTTATTTTTAAATTTGGGAATTTCGTAAATTGTAGCTGTTGGCTCTGTCGTCGCCCGGGGGGGGGGGGGGGGGGGGGGTTATAGGCTGAGAATTAGAATTATATATATATATATATATTTTTAATTTTAATTTCAATATTTTTTAGATGATCTGAACAATGAAGTTTTATTCAGAATTAGAATTATATGAATCTATTATTGTTAAAATAATTGTTTTTGTTAATGTGATTGTGACTGAGCCTCGATTAAAGCGGAATAAATTGCTTGTGTTAGAAAAATGTATCCATTAAAGTCACTGTTTTAAAAATTTATACCCTGAGAGAATTTTTATGTATATTAGATTGACTAAACATTTTTAATATTTTTCTAAAACGTTTTAATAGTGTTGTCTAATAAATCGTACTGAGATCATTTTTTTTCAAAAATTATATCTTTCTAAAATTTACTAAAATCTACAGCTCAGTAATTAGCTTTGCGTTGTCTCCCTTGTAATTTTTCCCATATAAAAATGCCAAAGGTCTTTTGCAGATATGTATTAAAAAAAAAAAAAAAAAAAAAAAAAAAAAAAAAAAAAAAAACTAGTTTCAGACAGTATTTTTACTGATTTAGAACTACAACCAATACAGAATGAAATATTAATTGTATTAATTCTGTAAAACGTTTAAATTGCGTTATTAATTTTTTTTTTTAGTAAGTGTTAAACACCGCAATGCTTAACAAGGAGGTTGTTGTAAATAAGTTTTGGTAAAACGGTCTTCCGGCAAACTTCGTTCGGATAATCGAGATTCGTTAATGTTTTTTTTTTTTTTTTTTTTTTTGGGGGGGGGGGGGAATTTGTCATTAGCCAATTGCTAAGAAAATTATCTCAGGTTGGGGGTGTTCATAAATGACGTCACACTCTTAGGAGGAAAAGGGGGGGGTCCGTAATTTTGTGACGGTGTGTAATGAGGGGGAGGGGGTGTTAAGCATTACAAAAAGCAATGTTAGAAAACGAATTTTAACTGTTATTTCGCGTTTAAAAAAAACTGTTTTAATAAATTGTAATAAAAATTAATTAAAACACTCTATGTTGACAGAGTTCAGACAAGCAATGGGGAAATATTACTTAATTTTGGGGAATTTTGGGGCATTAAAACTAGTATTTTGAACGGATACAAATTTTGAAAATTTATAATAAATTATTTTGAAGATATGCACTTACAATTTTTAGCTGAGTACCCCAAAATATGGAAAATTTTTATAATTCATTTTTTATTGGGCTTAAAATATAATATTTTATGAATGGTAGAAAACCTACGAATGGGCTAATTTTTCAAGATGGCCGCCGTTGTCATAGTTACCAAGATTTGTCCACGATTTTTTTTTAAGTGGAAATGCATATGCAGATGTATCGTAATAAAGCTGTAAAGAAATAACTGTTTTCTAACGAGTATTAAAAAAGGGAATTTTGAAGGGGGGGGGGGGGTGTTGTAGGCTGAGGTGCGGCGTCATGTTAGGGGGGTGGGTCTGGCTGTTTGTGACTATGTGTGACTAAGGGGAGTGGCGGGAGGGGGGGGGAGGTAAAAATCGTAACAAAAGCGTTAGGTCATTTATGGATGACCCCTAAAAAGCAATTTTTTTTTTTACCTTGCTGAAGATGGAAAAAATAATCAATACAAAACGTGATTGAGAGAACATTTAGACCGGAAAATGATATGACCAATCTTATAATTAAAAAATGTAGTGGTAAAATCTATAGTTATTCCTCAAACGTTAGAGATTTGCAGTATGACTTAGATATATATATATATATTTATGTATACTCGCAGTGACTAGGCATCGTACAAACTATAAGTAACCATAACATAATCGTTTTGCTAACTCTATCATATATTTAGGTGTAAAAAGAGAAATTTAAAAACTAAAACTGTTGTATCAAAAAGTATGAAGTGTGCATTGTATCATATTCCGAACAATAAAACGCACTAGATAGTAACAAAACAAATAATAGAATCAACTTTTCTATTCAAGAGCTACAACATTCTATACACAATTAACAATTCAATCTTAATAATTTATTTGTAATGAACATATTTAAAAACAAATTCAAACTCAGTATGAAATATAACATTGGGACACTACTGCATACATTTTCGTAACATAGTATGTGGGTCGACGTATAAATACATTGCGTGACTGTAAACACGTGTATGTCCTTTAATAAACTTTAATTAAATACATTATACGATAATAACTTCTATAATGTTCTTTATTTGTAAATATGTTGTTATAGACAGGGGTGTCAGTGGGGATAAGATACCGCTGTCTATACAATCATATGTTTCGTGTTAATAAGCTTTATATTATTGCAAGAAACAGTGATTATATTTAGAGACGCTGTTTCAATTTTACTGATTGGTCTAATTAATCTAATTAAAGGCATGCTAATTACTGATTGGTTAATTAATATCGGGCTTTATAATTATAAACACAACAAATGATTTACACATATTATTCAATTTCACGTTTCATTTGACATGTTTTGTTTAAGGATGGCATGATAAAATCTTAATCTGGTATTGTCAGGTCATCTAATGTGTTATTTCAAGCAGTTGACATGGAACATTACTATAACGTCATATTATGCCAACTCGGTTTTTCATATTTAAGGCGGTAAGCTAAAAACAGATTAGGTTGTATATGGTTTTACCATATTAGGCTAGAGTTTTGCAATTTTAATATAGCAATACAAATGCATTTTTCCAATACACTACCGTCTATTTCCAAAATATTTTAAGGGCTATAACATAAATTTAACTTCAACTGCACTTGATATCAGTGCATTTTATTTTTACTACAAAAGGCCGATAGTTGCAGACTATTAAATAATAAAAAAAAAAATGTTGATACACGGAAACAGGTTTAGATTTATTCTTATGTGTGTAAAAATAAGATGTGACTAAATGAATCACAAAACAGTGACCAAGACATATACATTTATCAAAGACAATATATTACGTCGGTTTAATTGACAATTGAATATTCTCAGTGTGTCGACGCCAAATGTTGTCACAGAAAGAAAGAAATATCTGTGGACGATAGAAATAATATATTTTAGAAACATATCAATCATACCTAACGTAGCTGGTTATCTAGCAGAACAACAAAGAAAAGTACGGGTGATGTTTCTACTGAATGGGAACTCAAGAGTTATACAACAAAAAATATGACATCGATTGAAAAGGAGAAGTAAATTAAGAGATAATTAAACAAAATTTGTTGTGGTAAAGTATATGGTTATACATCAAACGTCATTACATTATATGTGAATAGTATTACACCAGTGATATATACTTAGCCGTTCAAACTATAAATAGTCATAACATAAGCGTATTGTTAAGTTTAACATGTAAGTTTATATAGACATATTTATAGACATATTATATAGACATATATTTAAACATTAAAACAATATTTTTTTCGTATTTCAACAATATCTATATATATAATTCTCTTCTGGGAGATGTTAGAAAACAAGCTGCAAGCGCGCCTTTGCAGTCCCCTCTCTTCCTCTCTATCACTATCACTACCACCCCCACCCCACCCACGCACAGTCTGGTGAGCGGTGGTTCACTCTAGGCCTAAATGTTTTCAAATCGTAGAGCCGGGTTTAGTGACGGCTATTAGGGGCAGCTAATTTAGTTTAAAACGATTTTAAACTTACCGGAGGTAATTAAGAGGATGCTGCTTTCACGGGGGGGGGGGGGGGTAGGGTAGGTGTTGAGGGAAGGGGGGGGGGGTTAGTGTTTTAAAGCAAATATTTTCAGTGGCAGCATTGGTACTGTCGAATTCACAAATTATGAATTATTACTGAAAAGTAGAACATAAAACAACTAAATAGCGGCTTATGATACGCCGCGGGTCGGCTCGTATATTATAATTAGATAAGTAAGCCAAGACCAGATGGTAATGTGATGTAACATAATCTGTGACACAATCAGATGTTGAGTTAATACAAAACAAATTACCAGCAAGTTGACCTACCTGATGGTGACGATGTAACTACTGTGATGTTTCCACGTGATATTTTTCTATCAAACTACTGTAACGATTTCACATGTTTGTCTATCAAACCACTGTGATGATTCCACATGATGTTTTGCTATCACTTTAACGTGTTACGTCAACGTGATGTTTGGCTATCATTTTAATGTGAAAATTCCACAAACACCATTATCGGGTACTACGTTAAATACAAGTTCTGCTTTAAAGTTTGTTAAGCTTCGTTGCAAGAAAAAAATAATGACAACATGTGATAGCGATAATGGCAATAGTTTAACCGAATGTTTTGTTGGTCTTTAAAATGTGTATAAAACAACAACACCTTTTTTAAAATAATTTAACAAAATAATTTGTGTTTTTTCTCTAACTGAAACGTATATAACTAAAGTAGCAAAGCAAAACAATCAACACGATTGTTACCCGATAGTCTGTATTTTGTTAGTAAATAATGTGCGATCATTTAAAAAAGATCTCTATGAGTGTCAATGTTCGATTGCCTCTCTTTTAATGCTGGCATTTAAATAATGGGAAACAATTATGAACTACTTCCATATATACATCGTATCCAACGCATATAGTAATTTTCAGCTTAATTTAAAAAGCTTTAGATACAATAAAACCAGAGGAGAACCCAAGTGTGTCAGCTATTCTAAAATTACAATTTAACGAACCATAACTGTTACCGTTTATTCATTAACTATTTTTTTTTGTTAGCCTGAACAACGGCGACCATAGATTGTTGTCCCAATTTCCTTTAGAAAACATTTAGTTTATAAGTATTTTTAAAATAACTATTGAATAGTGCCGTCTAAATTACCATTGTTTTTCGTTCAGGATTTAAGAACGTCATTTACAGTTAAATCCCTTAAACAATTTTAAACATAATATACAGGAAAAACAAGTTGTAGATAATACTAATTTAATATTTTTAAATTATGGTATTTTAGAACAATATTATTTGATTTAGGCACTTGTTTATTTTAACATTATACACATACAAATATATGTTTTCAAAACGTTAAAACTAATTATTTTTAAAGAATGCATTATTAGTAATTTGCTATTCCGTGGATAGAGGTTATGGGCCACACAAGTTGTAAAAATAGAACCTGGCTTACACATGTATTGTGTGGCTTTGGGTTAAGTGGTATGGAATAATAACTCTTGCTGAAATAAATTTGGAAATCCAATTTTTAAAAAGTAACCTGGGTGTTATGGAGAGTAAAATGATACACTTTAAATCGTCGTCTATAGTGTGAATCATATCAATCTTTTGCAGCTGCAAAATCACCTAAAACACAGCTACGATGTAAATGCCGTGACTACATCGTTAAATCATTCAGTTGTTAATAACGTAAAATGTTTTTATCATTTCCCATTTTGTTATTTTAATCAGGTTAAGGGAAGTAATTTACAAGGTATTTCTTTAAGTTAAAACACAAATAAATTAAATTACTAATAGACAAAAATAACTAAATACGCAAAATGTTCTACATAAAGATTTATTTAAACAATTAGTTTTAACAAAATGTATCGTGCATATGTTTGCAGGACATTTAAATAAATACAATATTTCTCCATGTTATAAAAGGCATAACCGCAATAATTTGTTATAGTGCTTTTATCGTTACAATATATCTTCGGTTGAGTCAGTTGGCATTAAATTTTCCACTGCGGTTTATGTGATATTATATTAAGTAAATATTGTTCAATGTTTATCATATAAGTTGGAATAAAATTACACACTACAGCATAACATACGATAGCGCAGCTAGGCTAGATAGAATACTCGCTCATGAAAATTCAACAGTAAACAAAGTAAAACATAATGCTCATATACATTTACAGACCACTAAATAGTTATTTCTTAAATACTAAACATCATGTGGAATTATCACAGTACTTTGATAGACAAACATTATATGGAATCATCACAGTAGTTTGATAGCTAAACATCATTGAGGAATCATCACAGTAGTTTGATAGACAAACATAATGTGAAATCATCACAGTAGTTTGATAGCCCAACATCATGTGGAATCATCACATTACAATGATAGCAAGACATCATGTGAAATAATCACAGTAGTTACATCGTCACCATCAGGTCGGTCAACTTGCTGTTAATTTGTTTTGTATTAACTCAACATCTGATTGTGTCACAGATTATGTTACATGACATTACCATCTGGTCTTGACTTACTTATCTTACTACTTTTATCCGGGTTTGTTTTGTATGATCAAAACTACGTGACCCTAACATAACTTTGTAGTGTGTGGTCCACACGTATTGTGTGGTGTGCAATCAACCGTGTCGACAATGTTTTTTTTATATAAGAACGAGGCGACCCGCAGCGTATCATACGCCGCTATTTAGTTGTTTTATTTTCTACTTTTCAGTAATTCATAATTTGTGAATTCGACAGTACCAATGCTACCACTGAAAATATTTGCTTTAAAACACTATCAGTAAGTCGTTAAAGACGATAACCCCCCCCCCCCCCAACCCTCCCTTCCCCTAACCCCTAAACCCCCAACCTCCTTTCCCCCAACCCCTAACATCCCCCCCCCCCGTGAAAGCAGTTATCCTGTCCTCTTAGCTACCTCCCCTAAGTTTAAAATCGTTTCAAACTAAATTATCTGCCCCTAATAGCCGTCACTAAACCCGGCTCTACGAATGTAAACATTTAGCGTGAACCACAGCCCACCAGACTTCCTAGAGATGATGAGAGGGGACTGCAAGGCGCGCTTACAGCTTGTTTTCTAACGTCTCCAAGAAGAGAATTATATAATAATATATAGATATTTGTTTCTTCTATTTAAAAAAAAAATCACAGGGGATCTTTTAAGCAAGCGTATACAATCTTGAGTTAAGATTGGCAACTTTCGCAGAGCTTCAAAGAGTTGTGATAACATGTAAAAATGCCTATGAGGTATGCTACACTTGCTTTTCAGACATTAAGGACATACATGTCTTACTGGTATTACTATAGAATTGAAGTTATTGATTTAGTGTCTGCTCAAAGTTGTTTCCCATTATATGTGTATATCTAGACTAAGGGAACTAATTTATGAACCGTTCAGAAATACCAAATAATAACTACATTTCACAGTATAACATGCTTTTATTTCGATATATAAACATTGTTAACAAAATATAATTTGTCATAAATGTTTCATTTTACGAATATAAATGTGTTTACGATTTAGTAAATTTTGAAATTATAGCAAGAAAAATGTAAAAACAAATGTGATAGCTTTATTTGAAACTGATTGTGTATAACAAAAAATATATTTAATAAATATTCGTTCTACATAATAGTTAGTGACAATTTTGAGTTGTTTATTTTTATTTCAAAATTTTGATTTCAATGACAGTGATTGAATCGATATACCCTTGTTATCATGATTTAGTCTGCGTGTTTTTATTTCTGCCTGTGGACTTCATTTGTTAGTAAATTTTCATACTAAACAAAACAAGAATGGATGAAGATAACTTATTCTTTGACGTCTGCGTACCGGGATTCAAAGCCTTCTTCCACGAACCAAATACGGTAGAAATTGCAATCCTCCAAGGCCGATGGCTGACGACGATTACAAATGCCGAGTTTCTAACTCAATTTGTCAAAATAAAGGCTGCCAAGAGACCGAGTTCAGAAGAGTTTACAACAATGGGGAAGTAAATGTCTGGTATGCCACGCTGAGTTCAAGGAAAATTTACGAGAGTCTTATGCTCACCGAATTCTACGAGCCACAGAAACTAGCCAATGAAAGTATGCAGAGGTTATTTAGAGTAAGCGTCACTCATGTCGACAAAAAGAACTGTGTTAATGGTACACTGAGATGCGTTCCCCCTAACAATAGTAAGGCTGAACTGGAAACAGCCCTTTAGGACCTATGTGAAGAGGGGACCACCCCAAACATCAAGACTGAAGACCGAGGGAACAACAATACATTCATAATTAAGCCCAAAATGGACAAAGAAAAAATACCTCACTTTATAAGATTTAAAGACGCTGTAGGGGCGGCACAGGTGGTAGTGATCCACCTCTCAGAGAGAGAAGGATGTTGTGCCCCAACTGTAAAACAGATAGGCACTACCCCACTATGTGTAACTAACTTTGGGCTCGGTTCATGGGTAGTGTTCAAAAGAAAGACGGGAGGTATAATGTAATAAAGCCTTGGGGGGGGGGGGGACAAGAAAAGGCAGCTCATTAGGCAGAGTTAGTGGTGATTACTCAGCTAGCGCCTCTTTCGTTACCTCGCAGAAAGGTTTTAGGAATTCTGATGAATTTATGTTTGCCATAAGCAGGCAAAGAGATTTGAAAATTTAAAATTAGGACATGTCGAGCAAGAGTTCACACAATACATGATCAGATAGTATTGGAGAGGTGTGATCATAAAGATGTACCTGCCAGCAAAGAAACGTAAACATTATGTTTGTGTTGATGATGCAATAAAAACAATAGTTTAACGTTACAAACCTGAAGAGTAAATTTGTTATAATTTTTACTTTTTCAAATCAAATGCTACTACACAGTTTTAATAAATCTTTTGATGGTTTGTTAGGTTTAACAAATTCATTTTATTCACAATTATTAAGCGTAAAATAGTAAACAAAACCATATTAACAGTCAATAAAAAAGTTCAAATCATCTAGGGTCTTCGTACATACTATTAAAATTCCGCTGTGAGATATTTTGTCTGAGATATTTTGTCTGAGATCATTTGTCCGTGGTATCATTTGTCCTGATATATTTTGTACTGGTATCTTTTGTCCGTGAGATCATTTGTCCGTGAGATCATTTGTCCTGAGATCATTTGTCCTGTCACCAATTCAATAATTTACATTATTTGTGCATGTAACTCGAGAGCCGCCACTTTAAATCAAAAGAGCCACGAGCCGCAGGTTGCCGACCCCTGGCTTATATAAATGTGTTATTATTATTATTTTTTAATTTTATTTTTGTTAAAATATTTGTAAATCATATCATCCAGACCATTAACCGTTGGTGAATCTAAATAAATTGCTTGTCTTAGAAAAAAGGTATACATTAAGGATAGACACCACGGATAATTTTTTTTTTATTTAACACATTTCTGGTTGTTTAATAAGTTCATATAATTATAGTTGTTAAACTATAGACAAAAATAATATATAGCCGTCAATAGTAGTACTGGTTGCCAAGGAAACCGCGAAAAGGTGTGAAAACTAACACCTTTTCAAATCGCTAAGGCTTTGTTCCCATAAGAGATTTTAAAAAGCGGATGAAAGATTTAGATTTCTCAAACCAAACTATACATTTCTACGTTTATTCATTGCGATAGCTTGTACTCAATTTTTAATACAAATTTTTACGTAAATTTATGTGCAAAAATTAGGGGGTGGTGTTACATAAATATCAATATTTCCTAAAGTATTGTAGTAAACTTAATGTACAAACGTAGTTTTGTAGATGGTATAATGCTGAATGCACGTGGAATGTTTTATTCTTGTATGACAAAGGGTTTCAAAGCCTTAGCGATTTGAATGTTGAATTTTGAGTAAAAATGCAAAGTTGAGAAAACGTGAAAAGAAGAGCGGGAAAAGGCACGGTGCGTTTTCTCTTAAAGAAAACAGAAAAAAACGTCTTGTTATATGTGGAAGAACCATTTGTCTAATAAAATACACTTTGATTTATGTTGTAAGTTTTAGACAGATTTTTTTCTATGTAAGCAGAAAATATGTATACAACAGGTAATGAATTTATGACTATAAAGTATTACACATCCTATCAATCGAGCGGTATTCTCAGAACAGCTATCATCAAACCAGATCAAGTTTTGTTTGCTAGCCGGTCTTCTCACTTCAAAACAATGTCTTTCTCTACTCAAATTGTAGCTTACACAAGTTTATTGCCTTATGATAATAGCCTACAACACAACACTGGGTATAACGCTTGAGGCTAGACACGCCCCTCCACCCCACCCCACCGCTGGATAGTGCATGAGGAACCAATGAGCCATAGATTACCAATGTTCATTCAAACGCGAATAACACATCTGTGTAGATTGGGTCAAGTACAGGCCCTAAGTGAATGCTTCTCAGCTATCCTATCTAGTATTTACATTCATTGCTAGCAAACCCTATACGGAGAGATGGGCATACACATTAACACATGTGTCGTATACAGTCCGGTGTAAAGCCTGATGAACGCGTTCAAGCCTAACACAGCATGCCGTAACAAGATTATAAACCGGCCGCCGGTTGAATGGCGAGAAGGGAATGAAGGGGGTAAAGGGGATGGACAGCACATTCTTCATCAAACCAATAGTCATGTCCATGACGCATTGTTTCAGCTTAGTATAAAGCATATGAAACAGTGTTTGATATTGTTCCAGTGATAATCAACAGCACATTTCTAGGCAAAGTTTCAGTTATTAAACTTAATGTTGTTGTATAACTTTAAAACAACAAATAGAAGAGTATATGCAAATAAAGTAAACAAACTAAGACAGGCGATTGTTTTGTTTATATAGAAACAAGATGGCTGCCTAGCACACGTGGTTAGTTGCAACCTATCGTGAATTATTTTTATTTTAAGTACTAAAATATGATTGGTCAAGCGTATCAATGAATCTCTTTCCATTCATAATTTTTACGCGCATGCCCTTATATGGAGTTTGACATAAAATTTTACTTTGTAGAAAACAACCTCTATCCCACTTATTTTTAGAACAAAAGAAAAGGTAACTACATCAGCGGGTACACGAGTGCTTGGCCCTTAGATTGCTGTAAAGTTTATGGTGCCTCACGGGTTATAAATGATGTAATACCCACTCGAAGATAGCCGCTGTCCGCGTAGTAGTGTGAAAACTTGCCGGGGGCTACCATGTTTCACATGGCAATAAACAGATAACCGTAAGCTGTAAAAGTCCGAAATGTTCGAGTTAGATAGATAAAAGGTATTAGTACCGAATTAAGAAATAAAAATTTTGGCGAGCAAAATTAAACTTTTATCAAAATTATGGGTATCTTGTCCCCTTAAAGTCACTGTTTTCAAATTTTATAACTTGAGAGATTTTTAATGCATATTAGTGGGGCTACTAATTTTCTAATATTTTTACGTATTTGTGTCTTATAATTTGTTCTATGATTTTTTTTTTTAAATATACATTTTTTTAAATTTACTAAAACCAACAGCGGCTAGTAGTTTGCTTTGCGTTGTCTCCCTTGTAATTTTTCCCCATATAAAAAAATGGCAAAGGTCTTTGACAGATATGTATTTAAGTTTAAAAAACAAACAAACACACAATTTGTTTTAGACAACATTTTAATGATTTAGAACCCTAACCAATAGAGTATGAAATATTAATTGTAATGGTATAACTTGCAATTTATGTATAGCGTTTGAATAGCGTTATTATTATTATTTTTTTTTTTTAAACTTTAACACCGCAACGCTTAAGAAGGAGTTTGTCGCAAAATACGTTTTGGTAAAACGACTTTGTACCCGGGCGCCGGGAAGGGTCGCTACGCCTCTGAGGGGGTGTTCAGATAGTGTGACGTCACCAATTTAAATTGTAATAAATTGTAAAAAGATAAGGGAAAAAGATCGCTGTTTTAAGGAAAATTCAACAGCAATGTTAAGGGGATGGGGTTGTAGGCTGATGTGTGACGTCATTTTAGGGGGGTGTGGCTTTTTGTAACGATGTGTGACTAAGGGGAGGGGGGAGGTAAAATTGTTTAAAACGCGTGACGTCATTTATGGATGTCTTCTTAGGAAGTTTTCCGTGTTGCTTTTGTGGGAGTTCTCTGCATGGTTTATTTTATTTGGTGGGTGGGGGGGGGGGGGGGGGGGGAGGGGTATGGACTTTCCTGAAACCCTGCTCATATAAACCTATAATCTACCACAGTCCTTTTTATTTTTATTTTATGTATTTACTTTTAAAATTGCAACGCAAACATCAACTAAACTTACAATGTTTCAAAATTTTAAGAAAGAAGAGAACAAGAAAAAAAAATATTAAGAAAGCGTGTAATCAATAATGTAGTATAAATCGAGAACAAGTGCAGTATGTATAATATGTGTGACGCAAAATATTTAGTAACAAACGTCAAAGATCTAAACTCTAGACTGTACAAGTTAAAATTCAATAACCTGAAGTGTTTGCTTTGAATGAAGTAGGAGAGTGAAACTATAATGGCTCTGTATGCGTTTCTCATGCATAAAAAAAATTAAAAGTAAAAAAAAAAAAAAATAGACAACATTACGTTTAACAAAAAACAAAAAACAAAAAAAAAGAATTGACAAAAGGTTAAATATAAGAATTTATGTGTGGCTAAGTATAGAGCCCGACACAATTCTCCTAACAAAACATGGACATGATTTCCTCCATTTATTGTGTGCGCAGTTGCATTTTCTTCTTATCATCAACTCAACCAAAAAATTAAAATTACCTATAATTGTTTAGCCGTTTATTTTAGCTAACGTCTGATATAAACATTTCAACGTTCTGAGTGAATGTTCAGTAAACTATCCTACCAGCCCTGATATAAAACTATCCTACCAACCCTGATATAAAAACTATCCTACCTACCCTGATATAAAACTATCCTACATGCCCTGATATAAACCTATCCTACCAGCCCTGATATAAACCTATCCTACCAGCCCTGATATAAATCTATCCTACCAGCCCTGATATAAAACTATCCTACCAGCCCTAATATAAAACTATCCTACCTGTCCTGATATAAAACTAGCCTACTAGCCCTGATATAAAACTATCCTACCATCACTGATATAAACATATCCTACCAGCCCTGATATAAACTTATCCTACATGCCCTGATATAAAACTTTCCCACCAGCCCTAATATAAAACTACATTACCAGCCCTGATATAAACCTATCCTACCAGCCCTGACATAAAACTATCCTACCAGCCCTGATATAAACCTACCCTACCAGCCCTTATATAAACCTACTCTACCAGCCCTGATATAAAACTATCCTACCAGCCCTGATATAAAACTATCCTACCTGCCCTGATATATTGACACCATACAGTCGGTGACAATACCTTCCAGAGATGAAGCCCATCAATGTTTATGCTGCTATATCATTTATCATATGTGGGGAAACTCGGCTAGGCTTTCTATATCAAGTTTAGCGGGGGAGTGGGGGGGGGGGTGGCATGTTAGCGTTGTATCTCGTTAGACATTTCGTTGATCATTTTCCCATATGTTGCCCCTTCTCTCTCTTTCATTTAGGAAATAGACTAGACTTTTCATTAAGAAGTCCTTGTGTTTTTAAGTGGTATGTAGATTTAAGCTACTTTTGTTTTTATACGGACTGTGTGCAGTGATTGATTAAATCGAAAAACTCAACTTTATTATTACAATGATAATTTTAAAAAATTATAAAATTGTAGTGAATTGTATTAAAGTAGCTAATTCCATACAGATATAACTCGATAGCATTATTTAGCGAATACGTGTTCTTCACAAGTATTACGTCCAGTTTTATACAGTAAAAAGTAAAACTTTTCCCTTTCAAACCTGACGGTCTATGGGGCAAGTGAAGTAAAGTTCACATGTTTCTGTGACCTCGGCATATGAAGAGATAGTGTGGTCAGCACTATGCCCAGACGCCTTTACTCTCCCTAACGTGAGTTAGGTACCCATCAGAGTTGGGTGGACTCTACTGACTTGAACACGGATTCGAACTCGAGACTTACGGGTTTGCAGTCCAGCTCTCTACCACTAGACCACTACGTCCCTCAAGTGTTAGAAGCAGTTGAATATCTTACAATGGAGAAACTGTCAGGCCTCACATAAGAAAGTAAATTCCCATACACATATACAAACAATATATATAAACATTATCGCACAACAATATATTGTAGACCTGTGGAATTTTCACCTTGTACAGAATAGTTGAATTTAGGCGGACGAACTGGTTATTTTTTTTTTTTTTTTTTCGTTTTTTTCTCCAGGCCGCCAGCGCATATCAAATATATTCCAATTGGAATAAACCAACAAAAAGGGAACTGTTTTCATTTTAAATCAAAATTATGTTAAAGTATAAATCAGACATGATATAGCATCAACATTTTAGTTATTTTAAAATTTGGTTGAACAAATACATGGTTTCATATATATGGCTACATTTTACCCATGGAGACAATGAATGCACCAAGGAAGTTGGAATCATTGGGTAACTTCTCAGTTTTTTTAAGAGGGTGATCATGTATTATTGGATCTTTTTTTGTCCCTTATGATATAAGTGACGTATGAGCGTGACATTGTAAATTGTGGAGAGTGTGTGTGTGTGGTGGTAGATAGCCCAAAGTGTATCCATTTGTGTTGAGTGGTAACATAAGGGAACCAGATTTTGGCTTAGCCATATTTTAAGGGAATGAAGGACTTGATAATGATTTGTTTATAATGTTGTTGCTCGCTTAGGCTGGGGAGCCATGTGTTATTGATGGGACTGACATTCTGGAAGAAATTGGACACAAAATGCGCTTTAAACAATGGTATCTTAATTACTTTTAAAAAAGTGTTGTATTTTTTCTGTATTGACGAGAGAACGTTTTTATCATTAATTTAATCAGTTATAGTGTTCTCCTACTATCGCATTTTCTCTACACGGTTTGATTAAAAATTTAAAGAACTGAATTGCTGCTTAAATTATCCTTTTATTAATATTTCATTTTTTAATGTGTCCCTTAAATACCAGGGATCCAGAAATAACTCTTGAGTTACATTTGATGTCGAAAGTCAATTATAAGTAAACTTAATTGTTAAGAAACATATTCTATTAAAGCTAATGTGTTTATACTTTCAAACTACAATGGCTTTTGAATATTAATATATTAAATTTATTATTTTGACAGATCACAAATACAGTATAAATGTAACGTTATTGTTGTAATCTAAAACCATGTACAGCGTTTGTATTATGTTTTTTATGTATGCATCTCTTAGTTCTGTTTGATTATTTTAGCTATTCGTACGTAAGTTATTCCCCTTTAATAAAATGTAAAATTTTAAAATTGGAGATCTTAACCGATCAATTTCAATTTTAAAAAATGGAGAAGAATTGATCAATTAATTTAATTCTATGTTTTAATTAGCCCAAAACCAAAAGAACTGTGACAAATATAGTAGCGTTCTAGATAATTCAGCTTTAAAAATATGTATATGTGTATGATTAGCAGATAATACACTACTTAGTTTTTATTTCAAACTTGATTTATTGTTCAGGCCAACTAAAAAAACGTTATGAATTAAGTATGCTATATAATTATATGCTATATATATTAAGTATATTATAAATAAATAAATAAATATATATATGTTTATGTATATATATATATATATATATATATATATATATATATATATATATATATATATATATATATATATATATAAAATATATATATATATATATATATATATATATATATATATATATATATATATATATATTTATATATATATATAAACACTTAAAACGGGCAAAGAATGTTGTATTATGTAAGCATTGACAAGAAAGTCAACAAAACCCATAATTATCCATCATTCTTTTAAGGATAGACACCACGGAAAGAACTTTTTTTTAATACAATTCTGGGTGTTTAATAAATTCATCCTAATATATAACCTCCCCCCCCCCCCCGTGCGCACTTCTCTCTCTCTCTCTCTACCTCTCTCTCTCTCTGTGTCTCTCTCTCTCTCTCTCTCTGTCTGTCTGTCCACAAAATATTTTCGCGGACATCACGTCAGAAACTGCAGCGATATATGAAGAACTTTATTTTGTTGAAAATAATATGTTAGATGTTTTAAATGTATAACCACAATTTAATTTAAAGAAGAAAAATAAAAAATAAAGGCGTGTTCGAATGTAGAAAAACAATTGTATTTATGCAACCGGAAAAGTGTTTAAACTTGGGACAAGAACGCATTTAACAATGACGTCGTTTATTGTTTACACTAAAAAAAGAGCACGAAACTGATGACGTCATCTTCCGAGTTTAGAATAAAAAGAAATGAATTATTTCATTCAAATATGATTTAGAGCTATGTACGCTATAAAATGTAAACTATACAATACCATTTTCTCGGCCTAAACTTAAAAAAAAATATTTTATCTATTTGGATTCTAGATCTAGAGATTCTAGATCTAGACTAGATCTAAATCTACGCTACGTCGCTAAGATCTATTCTAGATCTAGATTTAGACTCTATCTACTGTAGAATCTATTCCAAAAATAAATCTCTATAATAAACTTTTTCAGGACTTAAATATTTTATAGAAATCTTTGTTTGTTTAGCAATGAAACTGGCTAATTTTGGGTAAAAGAATTAATTTGAAAAAATAGGCATATTCGCGTAAGTTATTTTTTTTTTAAACACTTCTTTTATTCTCCATATCTTAAAGGTACCTAATTAGCTGAGATGATAGTGTATTTGATACCACACAGGTGGTGCCGGATCGAGACACACCAAGTCTCACCTTTTTTTTTATATGTGAATCTTCCTATTTTAGACTATAAAGAAAGGAAGTACTTTGGAAATCTTTGTTTATCTATGCAATTTGCTAATCTCTATAATATATGAAGCAAAGTTGTCGGGTGCCCGACATCGGGCACTTCCCGGCGCCGCAGGCGCTTCAAATTTAGCAGGATCTTGCCTTGGGGCGACAGAACACGGGGACCGGTGCCGGTTGGCCTAAGGGTCTACGTTGAGGGGGTCAAAACAGACCTCGACTGACCGGCGCCTTATATGAACTATAAATCGAAAAAAAAATGTGTCCACGTAGGAACCTCTTCATAACTCCTGAGGTCGTAGACCGACCCTCGGGCGAATTAATTAAGCATTCAAATTCTCAATGTTTTTGAAAGCCTAAGCGAAGCTGGGCAGCATGCCTAGTATGTTAATAGATGTTAACCTATAGACAAAAAATAATATATAGCCGTCAATAGCATCACTGGTTGCAATGGAAACAACGAAAAGGTGTAAAAAGTAACACCTTTCCAAACATCTATAACTTTGTTCGTATAAGAATTATTTAAAAGCTAATGAAAGACGTAGATTTCTTAAATGAAACTATACATTTTTACAAGCTTTTATTTAACTTGCATCCTCTGTCGTCAGTCTAGACCGAAACGCAGGAGTGAAAATTCGGACGCTTCTACTTGACCGATACGATTCACATTTGACACGTGGGTCAAGACATGAAGACATAGCAATCTGTAATTAAATTTGACTTAATAGGATGCCTAATTAATTTTTTATGAATTAATTAAAATTTGGACCGAATGAGTAGGCATGTCTATCCAACCACACCACACGCGTCATCACCTTCAATAGCTGCGCCATCACGATCAATGGCTGCGTTCAAAAACCATTGCGCGCCTACTGAACGTGATGTTCAGTAGGCGCGCAATGGTTTTTAGTCATGTAACTCTATCTAATATATAAAGCTCAGTTCTGTATGTAACGCATATGTTTGTCGTTGGTCTTGGATGGATTTAAGTGTTAGACAATTATCGTGCGATTTGTCTAAATTTATGAGTTAAAAAATTACTATTGAAAGTGTTGGGAAATAATTTTCATTTTTCAAATTATAGTAATAATTGTCAGCATGTTCATTAAACACAAGTTTAAAAAAAAATATCATCTTTTACAAAAATTCTAATTATGTCTTTATTTAGTCCTATAGCACTTACTTCCCTTTGATAAATTAGGAAAACACAATTACTTTCCTTTATAAAACCATTGCATTAGTGGAAAATAATTTACTTTTTATTACTTTGTTTTGGTGTTGTGAAAAAAAAATAATTACATAATTAGCGGGGATTGATCAAGTGCACATGTTGTAGGTATTTACGGCTAAGCTTGGAGTATTAAAATTGTTCATTAAATTGAAACAGGCGCGTTCGTTTAAGTGAGTGCAAAAGACTATGAATAAGTTGGGGTACTATAGTCGTTCATTAAGCTAAAACAGGTGATTCCGCCCCGGGCGTTTATGTTCGCGTTAGTGTTTTCTTTGTGTTTAGGTGGGTTTGCGTTAGTGGTTGCGTTTTGATTTGGTTCCTTTTTGTTCTTTCTTTTTTTCGTTTTTGATTGTGTTTTTTTGTTAGGGTTTGTATTTGTGTTTTTGGTTGGTTTTGCGTTTGGATTTGGTTAGCTTTCGTTTGCTTTTTCGTTGTTTTTTTTGTTGGTATTGGTGTTTGTGGTTGGGTTTGCTGTTAGGTTTTTGTTTTCGTTTGCTTTTTTGTTTGTTTTTTCTTTGTGTTTGTATTGGTGTTTGTGGTTGTGGTTGGGTTTGTTGTTAGGTTTTTGTTTTCGTTTGTATTTGTAATTGTGTTAGCGTTATGTTTGCGTTTTGTTGTTTTGGTTGGTTGTGGTTTGGGTGGGCAATGCCGGGTTTATGATGATTACTAAACACACAGGTAATGGTCTTTAACAGAAAGGTTTTTCACAGAAGCCAGAGCAGGGCCTGGCCGGGACGGCTAGTTGTAAATAAAACATGTAAAGTACTGACAAAAAAATTCATAAAAAACGTTTTAATAACAAGCTTTTATGTAATAATGCACTAAAAAGTAGAAAATAAATTATAGACTACTATTTAAATAACTAGAAAGAAAAGCGTGGGTGTCTTCCTAAACATTAGTGTAGGTATCCAATAGATACTAAAGTGACCCACGCTTTTCTTTCTAGTTATTTAAATAGTAGTCTATAATTTATTTTCTACTTTTTAGTGCATTATTACACAAAAGCTTGTTATTAAAACGTTTTTTATGAATTTTGTTTTACGTTTATTTATAGAGGCAGAAGTCAAGTTGAGAATGGGTAAGTGTGACAATCAACTATTTTACTTTGTTGATGACTTTAAAAATCTACAAATTAAAATTGTGCGGAGGTCGATTCGCATTGTTACATTGTTGTTTTCAGTTGAAGCAATCTTTATGAGTTAGCAATGTATTAATGTGCTAGACTTAAGTATTCTTTGACCATTTAGTCATGATTACATAGAGCAAATATATAATATGTATCATTTTTTTTTATGTATATGTTTTTATTGCACAATCGTGCTCTCAGAATTAGTATGTATTTTCAGCTGGACCCATAGTGCTCTTGATATACAATGCTCTCACATTCTGCCAATTTTTTCTTCAAGAGGGACACCTGGAAGTTGATAGCCAAAGTTACATTTTGGTACAGCTAGTCTGAATTCATATTGACATGTCCAATGCAAACAGCCAAACAAAGTACCTTTTTTCATCTGAAATTTGATGGTGGCTTTGGTCTCCTCAATCTTTGCATTAAGACTGTCATTGTGGGTAATTGGTGCGGGGAACTTGCCAGCTTTGTTCAAACCCGGCTCTAGAACTCTGGGAATTTGACGGATCAGAGACTCAGAAGCAAGGAAGGCGTCATACTTCTTGGCTAATTTTTTCACAAGTTTTTTGTCTTTGTTGAGTTTCTTTAGAGCTTCAATATCCATATGGGGCAAGTCGTTTGCCTTAGCCAGATCACAATGGACTTGATCACCAAGAACACAGACCTTCATCTTGGGCTTGGGGATATTACGCAATTTGATTGTTCCATTTTATTTTTCATTTCAATGCAATAAGTAAATGTATATTGAAAATATCTTCATACCGTTGTTCAACGTGACATTATTGTTATTATTCAAAGATAATGTTCTTTGTCTCAAAGGTTTATTTTTATACGAGCCGGCCCGCGGCATAACACACGCCGCTATTTAGTTGTTGTTTTTTCTACTTTTCAGTAATTCATAATTTGTGAATTCGACATTACCAACGCTGACACTGAAAATATTTCTTTAAAACACTATAAGTAGCTCGTTAAGGACAGTGACATTATTGTTATTATTCAAAGATAATGTTCTTTGTCTCAAAGGTTTATTTTTATACGAGCCGGCCCGCGGCATAACATACGCCGCTATTTAGTTGTTGTTTTTTCTACTTTTCAGTAATTCATAATTTGTGAATTCGACATTACCAACGCTGACACTGAAAATATTTCTTTAAAACACTATAAGTAGCTCGTTAAGGACCATAACCCCCCCCCCCCTTCCTCCCCCCCCCCCCCCCCCCCAACGTTTAAAATCGTTTCAAACTAAATTATCTGCCCCTAATAGCCGTCACTAAACCCGACTCCACGAAGGTAAACATAGCGTGAACCACAGCTCACTAAGACCATGTAGGGGTGGGGATGGTAGGGAGCGCGTTTACAGCTTGTTTTCTAGCGTCTCCAAGAAGATAATTATATATATATATTTAGATTTACATTTCAAATTTTAACGAAAATGGCACACATCTAAAAATACAATTTAGCATACGTTTTAGATATTTATTATAACTGATATTCTTAACCATAACCAGTAATTTGATTTTATTTTATTAATTTGATTGCGTTTGTTATAATATATTGTTATTATTAAAGAAGTTGTTTCCCTTGAAAGATGAACGAAAAGCACGGACTTGTAAAGGTTTATTAATTTTTTTAAGGTAATTAAATATTTTTTTTCAAGCAATTTTCACTGAGTCGGGTTAGACAAAAAATACCTGTCATGACGAAATGGTATAAATTAACCGCCCATTAATAGTGTATGCCTCAATAGCTTAAGTCGTTTCAGTTACGTTTTTTAAGTTCTATTAAATTTTACTTTATTTTAGGAGCTTTTATAATATACAGTACTTCAGACTTTTCTTTCTGTGAACTAAATAAGTAATTTGTGTATGTCAACACTAGACACACTAACCATTGCATTGATATGTGGTTGGATTCATTATTCACATTTTACGTGTGACCATTGCATTCATATGTGGTTGTATTCATTATTCACATTTTAAGTGTAACCATTGCATTCATATGTGGTTGGATTCATTATTCACATTTTACGTGTGAACATTGCATTCATATGTGGTTAGATTCATTATTCACATTTTACGTGTGACCATTGCATTCATATGTGGTTGGATTCATTATTCACATTTTACGTGTGACCATTACATTCATATGTGGTTGGATTCATTATTCACATTTTACGTGTGGCCATTGTATTCATATGTGGTTGGATATATTATTCACATTTTACGTGTGACCATTGTATTCATATGTGGTTAGATTCATTATTCACATTTTACGTGTGACCATTGCATTCATATGTGGTTGGATTCATTATTCACATTTTACGTGTGACCATTGCCTTCATATGTGGTTGGATTCATTATTCACATTTTACGTGTGACCATTGCATTCATATGTGGTTGATTCATTATTCACATTTTACGTGTGACCATTGCATTCATATGTGGTTGGATTCATTATTCACATTTTACGTGTGACCATTGCATTCATATGTGGTTGGATTTATTATTCACATTTTACGTGTGACCATTGTATTCATATGTGGTTGGATTCATTATTCACATTTTACGTGTGACCATTGTATTCATATATGGTTGGATTCATTATTCACATTTTACGTTTGACCATTGCATTCATATGTGGTTGGATTCATTATTCACATTTTACGTGTGGCCATTGCATTCATATGTGGTTGGATTCATTATTCACATTTTACGTGTGACCATTGTATTCATATGTGGTTGGATTCATTATTCACATTTTACGTGTGGCCATTGCATTCATATGTGGTTGGATTCATTATTCACATTTTACGTGTGACCATTGTATTCATATATGGTTGGATTCATTATTCACATTTTACGTTTGACCATTGTATTCATATATGGTTGGATTCATTATTCACATTTTACGTGTGACCATTGCATTCATATGTGGTTGGATTCATTATTCACATTTTACGTGTGACCATTGCATTCATATGTGGTTGGATTCATTATTCACATTTTACGTGTGGCCATTGCATTCATATGTGGTTGGATTCATTATTCACATTTTACGTGTGACCATTGTATTCATATGTGGTTGGATTCATTATTCACATTTTACGTGTGACCATTGTATTCATATATGGTTGGATTCATTATTCACATTTTACGTGTGACCATTGTATTCATATATGGTTGGATTCATTATTCACATTTTACGTGTGACCATTGCATTCATATGTGGTTGGATTCATTATTCACATTTTACGTGTGACCATTGCCTTCATATGTGGTTGGATTCATTATTCACATTTTACGTGTGACCATTGCATTCATATGTGGTTGGATTCATTATTCACATTTTACGTGTGACCATTGCATTCATATGTGGTTGGATTCATTATTCACATGTTACGTGTGACCAATGCATTCATATGTGGTTGGATTTATTATTCACATTTTACGTGTGACCATTGTATTCATATGTGGTTGGATTCATTATTCACATTTTACGTGTGACCATTGCATTTATATGTGGTTGGATTCATTATTCACATTTTACGTGTGACCATTCATTCATACGTGGTTGGATTCACTATTCACATTTTACGTGTGAGAGATAGTGCAATTAACTGCTAGATAATGGGACGGCCTAATGGTAGAGCGTGTTACTACACTGTGAAGCTACAGAAAATGTATCTGGCCAAAGCTGAAATATCAACCTCATCAAATACAACATTGTTCTCATCCAAACCCAAATCAGAATAGCCTGATCATATGGAGTCAACACAAAACGTACTAGTAATACTTATCCGAACTATAATAAGTATTCATTAAGATACTCAACTTAGGTATAGTGCTGAAATCGACGTACTGTATTTTTGCAATAAAAGTACTTAAAATTTGACAGAAGGTAGAGAATTAGATATTTTTCTTACATGCGAATTTTCATTTATCTATCTGAAATAGTACTCAAATAATAGGCTTTTTGAAAAATTGAAAGTATAAAAAGTTTCACTTCCGGTTTCGGAAATCGCTGAAAAATTGACAGATCTACAAATTTGATATAATACTTATTATATATATGAAATTTCATTAACCAAGCTGTAACGGTACTCAAGTTAGCTTGTTTACAGACAAACACTCAGACACACAGACTCACACACACACACACACACACACACATACACACACACACACAGACATACGGATAAGATTGTAAAACTGTTTTTCGGACTTAGGGAGGTGTAAAACGTCGAGATTTTCAAAATTCTAGATTTTTTTTTTTTTGCACGATTAAAATACTTTCTCTTTATTTTGTATACGAGAAAGTAAAAGTGGACGGATGTCGATTCGCGTTGCTACATTGTTGATTTCAGTTGAGACAATATTTATGAGATAGCAATTTAATGTGATGGACTCAATTATTCATTGACGATTTAGTCATATTTATATCGAACAACTAGATTCTAGATCTGTATGGAATATTGGTATGGCTTTAGTTTTGGAAAATTCATTAACCCATATTATCCCAAGGTCTCAAATTTTTATAATTTTTTGATATGGTTTAGCTTTTGGGCACTGAATGAAGGAATGACTATGGATTTTTTTAAAAAATCAATACTTTTTAAAATATCGATTTTTTAAAAAACGTCCCATAAATGGGACGCTAGCAACGAACGGCCCCATGTACTTTTATTGAAAAATAAAATCATTTTTCACGAAATATGGCTAATCACGCGAAAATTAAGCTGTGTACTGATTTTGTATTGTTAGACCAATGATTTAATTGTTTAGGACAGCTAAAAATACTGATAATGATCAATTGGGTTAGCCATACCATGGTCTAAAATGCAGAAATTATGTTCAAAAGTCTAGTTTTCTTTCAATCTAGCATCCATCAAAGTGAACAACACTTGGAAATAAGTAAAGCTGTGACTAGTACATCTAATTATACACACATGATCACAAATATTGTTATTATTCATCGAAACTATAATATAATTAAATATAAATAATTGATTTTTTTGGGGGGCGTACTTGAAATTTTCAGGGGTGGGGACTTAAATTTCAGGGGAAGGGTGGACATTGGTAAAAGTATGTTTTGTATATAAATTCCATTTTCTTCTGGGGGCAGAGCCCCCCCCCCCCCCCCTCCTCCGAAATGATGCCTGAAAGAAACTCTGCCCTTAGTGAATTTGCAAAAGATGTTCCGGTCCAGTCCCAGATGTCATCCAGCCATCTTGTCTTTTGTTACCCTCGCTATCCCCCCCCCCCCCACAGGCGTACATTAGGACATCAGACATCTTATTTCTAGGTCACGGATCTGTCTCTGGGGGCTTGTATTGAGTGTTCATGGCTCTCATCCATGTATGCACCTCACTATGCCAACAGCTCCCAATCTAACACCAGGAATCTCCTTAAAAAGTTAACAAAGTAAAGCTGGTATCGGTAACCTTTGGAGGGGGATATTATTAGGGCATGACAACTGTACACAGCTAATTCACTTTTCTGCTATATGTAGCTTAAGCCCTCTTATATGAAGAGAGTTAACCAACCCCCATGACTGAATCATTTCACCTAAATCGTGGCCATTGTTATTATTCTGGTTTGTTATAATTTTAATATCACACGCTAGTAAATTTACAGCAATACTAAATTAGTTTGTATTCAATGGTATTAAATACTTCAGTAAGTGTAATTCTGAAAACTTAAAAATAAAATGTAATTTTTTCGATATTATGCAATTTTCTAATACAATAATATATAAGAATATATAGCTCAAGGTCATAATTAAACATCTATAAATACTACTTAACACCCCAAAGTCAACAGTTAACAAAGTCAACAATTGTTTCACCATAAATAACAATTTAACATAAATATTTGCATCTGTGTTTCACGCTAGTGTCCAATAAATGTGACGTTTGTATAACAATCTGCATAAATATAGGTCAAGGTCATAATTAAATATCTATACATACTACTTAACACCCCAAATTCAGAAGTTAACAAAGTCAACAATTGTTTCACCATAAATAACCATTTAACTTAAACATTGGCATTTGTGTTTCTCGCTAGTGTCCAATAAATGTGACGTTTGTGTAACAATCTACATGGGGCCATTCGTTGCTAGCGTCCCACTTATGGGACGCTTGTTGTACACTTGATATAACGAAGTAGTAAAAAAAAATTGTTATTTTTTAATTTTTATCAGATAGAAATATGGTACTGCTACAAGTTTCAAATGTATTTTGCACTTAAAATGTTAATATTTTAGAAGATATGCATTATCCTGTGCGCATGTTTTCTTTTTTCCGTCATTTTGACAAGTCCTGCAAATCCGGCACTATAACATTTTTCTAAATTAATTTTTTTCACAAAACACACACAAATTCAATAGTCTAACCATTTTCAAATACAATGAAACATAATTTGTGTTTTAACTAGTATTTAATAAATTGTAGCAATTTTTTTACCAAGCGTCCCATAAGTGGGACGCTAGCAGAATATGGGTTAAGGGAGGACAGTAGCGCAGGATATAGTTTAAATGGAAATGTTCACGCGTCTTAGAGAAGAGCATACAAAAAAGATAAAGGTTTTTAAATATGTAACTACACAAAGTTTTTAATAAAATATTATTGTTGATGTTAAATATATTCAATTTTTCCTACAAAAATTTTGTTTTAATTTAACAGGTATCAATTATTATTTGTGTAATATTTTAATTGTTAGATCCATTTAAGAAGACATATTTGAGAGTTTTTCTTGTTTTGTCTCCCTTGTGGTGTCTCTAAACAAAAACTGTAAATTAATCTGTAAGTAAGTATTTTAACGACATAATATTTATTCGGACATCTCAACTGATTGAAACAATATAATTAATAGGATATGTATTGAAATATTTGATATCAAGGAAAGAATGCATACAACATTATATATATGTATATAAGTAAGACATATATTAACATAATTATCTCAAACAAAGGAGTGAGGTAGAATAACGTAGAATAGATTGTCTTTTATAAGTTTTTAAGCAGTCTCACTAGGTAGGAGTAAGTACCAATCACATAGCCGACCAATCAAAAGAGAGGTGAGCAGTCACGGTCAGTTGGTCAGATATAGCGTCAGTTGGCAGTCAAGCGTGTAGAAAGTCAGTCGAGTGTTAGAAGCAGTTGAGCTGAGATAAGTCAATTAAGTTACAGTTGAGATGATTCAGTTGATAGAAGTGTGAATATGTTGTCAAGAAATAATGAAATAGTTTTTACGAATTAGTAATGTATAATATTAGATATCAGTAGAACTAGGGCTATGTTATTTTGAATTATGAAAAAAAAGAGAAACGTTATTTTATTGAACTTGGAACAGTGTCAGTGTTGCTATATTTCACAATGAAGAAACTGTCAGGCCTCACATACGAAAGTCAACCCTCATACACAAATACAAACAGTATATATAAACATTATTGCACCACAACATATGGTAGAGCTGTGGAATTTTCAGCCTGTACAGAATTGTTTGAATTTAGCGGATTAGCACAAAGTCGAAGAAAAAGTGGAGCTGTCGACTTAATGTGAAAAGATAAGAAACTTGTGCCAGATGTGTTTCTGTCTTCTGTGTTTTATTTTTTTTATCAAATCACCAGCACTGGTAGATGCTATATGTTTAATATATAGACCATACTATAGTTTGTATGTGTTATGTAACTGGGAAAATATACAGAATTACAATTATTAAGTCAGTAATATCAACATAGCTCAAAAGTATGTATACCATACAAGATTAATGTTGACCGGAGTATTTTTACGTTTTATTTCATTTACAGACGTAAGCACTTTTTTATTACCCTGGCCCTGATATCTGTTTGACATATTGGGCGAGCCACGTGACATAATTATCCAATCAGATGCTGAGATGGATTTAAAAGTCAGTGTCCTAGCTATGTTGCAGCGCTAGATACATTCTATAAATAGACTGGCCCGCATCTGTTATATATCTTGAGCTTAACAAGTTATTGCACATATGTACTAGTTACAACATTGGTTCAATCTTTCAGGTAGGTGTTGCTTTTAAAAGAAACAAAATATTTTTTTTTAAAGAAATGATTCTGATTTCTAAAAGTTTAAAAAGAAAAAAGAAAAGACATGCATGTTAGTTGCTCCTTTGGAGAGTATCAAGGCAGCAATTGGACAGACAGACAGACAGAAAGATAGGCAGGCAGGCTGGCTGGCTGCTTGACTCTTTGACTGACTGACTGACAGACGGACAGTGGGACATGCGTACGAACGGTCAAACGGACTAACCGACGGACGGACAGAGAGAACAATAAGACATACATATAGATGAACAGACGGACAAACGGATAGAGAGACATACTATCAGACAGGAAGACATACAGACACACTGCAAAACATCGTTTCTCTGACTCAGAATGGTGTAGAACGTTGAGATTATTCATACTTCCCCAGACACATTATTTACCTTGTCCAGATTACATATCCAGAGCCTCATCACTTCCGTCATCCTACGTCATGGATAGATTGTGTCGTCTGCTCTGGTTTGCTTACCTTGGCTTGCATGTGACTACAGGTGATCATGTTGCCAATACTTGCACGGTATGTCTCAGAGGTTATAGGGTATTTAACATTTACTTAAATCATAAACAGCGTAATTTATTCTCTAAGTTTTCTGTACTTAGAATAATTAGCGGTGCCGACTAGGCGTCACCCTAGACTTGTCATTTAAAGTTGTGTTAATTAATGTTTATATATTTTGTAGACTACTCTCTAAACTAGCATTTATACCACACAGTTTGAATGATTTGTTATTAATGTTTACACAAACACATTGTCTTCGAGCTTCAAGTTCTGGTTTTACATATAAAGTTTGAGTGCATTAGAATTGTTCACTCTTACATTTAAAGTTAATAAAATATTGAAGATTTGTGTTTGTTATTGTCTTACTGTTTGTGTATGATTCCAGGGAAATGGGATCAATGTATTTGGTTGTCAGGGTGTCCGTATTGAAGCTCAAACCTACAGCCGCGTGGAGATTGACATCCTGAATACAACCCGAGTAAACCGACGGACGTACGTACCACACGACGGGACACGACGCATCTTGACAACCCGTTTGTTAAGACCAACGTCTTTAATATCCCATAATTGAGATTATTATGTTTAATTTCTGCCAATTACTTTTTTTTTAAAATAACCTATTATAATGTGTAATATGCGGTAAGTTGGTTGTTTTAATTTTTTTTTTAAATGAAATAAACTGTTAATACAGGATCAACATTGAGTTTGAATTCAAGACTAATTCATCAAACGGTGTAATTTTATATGGGAAAATGCAAGATAAAAATAACATGATCGCGTTCTTTCTTACTAATGGGAAAATGAACTACAGGCACTTCTGCCCATCGATGAATTCTGAAATGTCACTCTTGAAATGTAATGACGACAGATGGCATAAACTTACCTTCACGGTCAGTAGTGTGTATCTGAGAGAGATCACACAGAGAGAGAGAGAGAGAGAGAGAGAGAGAGAGAGAGAGAGATAGAGAGAGAGAGATTGGTGTTGGGGTAGTGGAAGAGAGAGACTAACATTTTCAAAAACCATCAAACTAGTTCCAGACTCACATACCTCATACAATATCCTCAGACTCTCCTAGCTCTCAGACTCTCCTAGCTCTCAGACTCTCCTAGCTCTCAGACTCTCCTAGCTCTCAGACTCTCCTAGCTCTCAGACTCTCCTAGCTCTCAGACTCTCCTAGCTCTCAGACTCTCCTAGCTCTCAGACTCTCCTAGCTCAGACTCTCCTAGCTCAGACTCTCCTAGCTCAGACTCTCCTAGCTCTCAGACTCTCCTATCTCTCAGACTCTCCTAGCTCTCAGACTCTCCTAGCTCTCAGACTCTCCTAGCTCTCAGACTCTCCTAGCTCTCAGACTCTCCTAGCTCTCAGACTCTCCTAGCTCTCAGACTCTCCTAGCTCTCAGACTCTCCTAGCTCAGACTCTCCTAGCTCAGACTCTCCTAGCTCAGACTCTCCTAGCTCTCAGACTCTCCTATCTCTCAGACTCTCCTAGCTCTCAGACTCTCCTAGCTCTTAGACTCTCCTAGCTCTCAGACTCTCCTAGCTCTCAGACTCTGCTAGCTCTCTGACTCTCCTAGCTCTCAGACTCTCCTAGCTCAGACTCTCCAAGCTCTCAGACTATCCTAGCGCAGACTCTCCTAGCTCTCAGACTCTCCTAGCTCTCAGACTCTCCTAGCTCTCAGACTCTCCAAGCTCTCAAACTCTCCTAGCTCAGACTCTCCTAGCTCTCAGACTCTCCTAGCTCTCAGACTCTCCTAGCTCTCAGACTCTCCAAGCTCTCAGACTCTCCTAGCTCAGACTCTCCTAGCTCTCAGACTCTCCTAGCTCTCAGACTCTCCTAGCTCTCAGACTCTCCTATCTCTCAGACTCTCCTAGCTCTCAGACTCTCCTAGCTCTCAGACTCTCCTAGCTCCCAGTCTCTCCTAGCTCAGACTCTCCTAGCTCAGACTCTCCTAGCTCTCAGACTCTCCAAGCTCTCAGACTCTCCTAGCTCTCAGACTCTCCTAGCTCAGACTCTCCTAGCTCAGACTCTCCTAGCTCTCAGACTCTCCTAGCTCTCAGACTCTCCTAGCTCAGACTCTCCTAGCTCAGACTCTCCTAGCTCTCAGACTCTCCTAGCTCTCAGACTCTCCTAGCTCTCAGACTCTCCTAGCTCAGACTCTCCTAGCTCAGACTCTCCTAGCTCTCAGACTCTCCTAGCTCTCAGACTCTCCTAGCTCAGACTCTCCTAGCTCTCAGACTCTCCTAGCTCTCAGACTCTCCTAGCTCTCAGACTCTCCTAGCTCTCAGACTCTCCTAGCTCTCAGACTCTCCTAGCTCTCAGACTCTCCTAGCTCTCAGACTCTCCTAGCTCTCAGACTCTCCTAGCTCTCAGACTCTCCTAGCTCTCAGACTCTCCTAGCTCTCAGACTCTCCTATCTCTCAGACTCTCCTAGCTCTCAGACTCTCCTAGCTCTCAGACTCTCCTAGCTCCCAGTCTCTCCTAGCTCAGACTCTCCTAGCTCAGACTCTCCTAGCTCTCAGACTCTCCAAGCTCTCAGACTCTCCTAGCTCTCAGACTCTCCTATCTCTCAGACTCTCCTAGCTCTCAGACTCTCCTAGCTCTCAGACTCTCCTAGCTCCCAGTCTCTCCTAGCTCAGACTCTCCTAGCTCAGACTCTCCTAGCTCTCAGACTCTCCAAGCTCTCAGACACTCCTAGCTCTCAGACTCTCCTATCTCTCAGACTCTCCTAGCTCTCAGACTCTCCTAGCTCTCAGACTCTCCTAGCTCCCAGTCTCTCCTAGCTCAGACTCTCCTAGCTCAGACTCTCCTAGCTCTCAGACTCTCCAAGCTCTCAGACTCTCCTAGCTCTCAGACTCTCCTAGCTCTCAGACTCTCCTAGCTCTCAGACTCTCCTAGCTCAGACTCTCCTAGCTCAGACTCTCCTAGCTCTCAGACTCTCCTAGCTCTCAGACTCTCCTAGCTCTCAGACTCTCCTAGCTCAGACTCTCCTAGCTCAGACTCTCCTAGCTCTCAGACTCTCCTAGCTCTCAGACTCTCCTAGCTCAGACTCTCCTAGCTCTCAGACTCTCCTAGCTCTCAGACTCTCCTAGCTCTCAGACTCTCCTAGCTCTCAGACTCTCCTAGCTCTCAGACTCTCCTAGCTCTCAGACTCTCCTAGCTCTCAGACTCTCCTAGCTCTCAGACTCTCCTAGCTCTCAGACTCTCCTAGCTCTCAGACTCTCCTAGCTCTCAGACTCTCCTAGCTCCCAGACTCTCCTAGCTCAGACTCTCCTAGCTCTCAGACTCTCCTAGCTCCCAGACTCTCCTAGCTCTCAGACTCTCCTAGCTCTCAGACTCTCCTAGCTCTCAGACTCTCTTAGCTCAGACTCTCCTAGCTCTCAGACTCTCCTAGCTCAGACTCTCCTAGCTCAGACACTCCTAGCTCTCAGACTCTCCTAGCTCAGACTCTCCTATCTCAGACTCTCCTAGCTCTCAGACTCTCCTAGCTCTCATTCTCTCCCAGCTTCCATTCTCTTTTCCCCTGGAAAATTTGGTCCGCTCTCCCTCCTACCCCCCCCCCCCCAAAAAAAAAACTATCAAGTGCCCTCTCGGAGAAAAAAATCTGAAAGAAACACTGGCTTCTGGCTTCTTACAGCTTCCATGATCATACATTTATAAAGCCACTAAATCTTCCATAATCATACACTTCTGAAACCACTAAATCTTCCATAATCCTACACTTATAAAGCCACTTAATATTCCATAATCCTACACTTCTCAAGCCACTAAATCTTCCATAATCCTACACTTCTGAAGCCACTACATCTTCCATAATCCTACACTTCTGAAGCCACTAAATCTTCCATAATCCTACACTTATGAAGCCACAAATCTTCCATAATCCTACACTTCTAAAGCCACTAAATCTTCCATAATCCTACACTTATGAAGCCACTAAATCTTCCATAATCCTACACTTATGAAGCCACAAATCTTCCATAATCCTACACTTCTAAAGCCACTAAATCTTCCATAATCCTACACTTCTAAAGCCACTAAATCCTCCATAATCCTACACTTCTGAAGCCACTACATCTCCAGTTCTTGAAAACCACCAGAATCAACAAGATACAGCCACGTTTTTTTTAACCCGGCACAAACAGGTGATATCTTAAACAGACAAAACCAAGATGGCTGCCTTATGATAACAAGAACACCAGCAGTAGATAAATACATAATGGATCACCATTTTGTTTCCATTTATAACATTTCTTAACACTATCATAAAAACGTATTGTTTTCATACTAAAACCAGGATATTATTGCTAACATAATAATAAATTGTTTTATATTCTGTTTAAAGGGGTATTATTGGAACAACTTATTCACCACTATTGTGACGATTGATGCTTATAGACAAAATCTTGCGAAAAGTGCCGATTGTGAGCCTTTAACAAAGATAGAATTTGGAATGTACCCCATCGCCAACAGAGACTATTCCCATCCCTGGATGTTAAAGGTAACAATCGATTGTCTATATTCAGTAGGTTATATCTTTATTTTGAACTGCCGTGCTTACATTTAGCACAGTAAAGGATCCAAGTTTTATCGACCGGCTTTTGTATTCTCTTTTAGACTAACGTCAGCGAGTTTGAAGGATGTATACGACGACTAAAATTACCAGGACGCTTCACGTCTCGGCCTAAATATTTCTTTGTATCTGGTTGCTAAAATGTAAGATGACAACAGAATTAAATACACCAATGCATCGTTTCTCTATTGTTGTATCAATGTGCTTATACAAGAAATAAAATGACAAGATGTAAACATATTCATGTATACTTTTGAATGGGACTATAAAGCAAAACATGCTCAGTTTTTTGGATTATAATTATACGGTTGAGGTTTATGGTGCTCAGGTTAAGGTTTATGGTGCAAAGGGTTATGTTTATGACGCTAATGTTTAGGTTTATGGTGCTAAGGTTTGTGTTTATGGTGCTCAGGTTTAGGTTTATGGTGCTCAGGTTTATGTTTATGGTGCTCAGGTTTAGGTTTATGGTGATAAGGCTTAGGTTTATGGCGTTTATGTTTAGGTTTATAGTTTATGGTTTAGGTTTATGGTACTAGGGTTTATGTTTATGATGCTAATGTTTAGGTTTATGGTGCTCAGGTTTAGGTTTATGGTGCTTAGGTTGAACCTTGTTTTTAAATGTAGTTTTATTAACAACTATCTCAATACAATTATTATTTTTATCAGAGTTACAGTTAAATTTTTTTTTAAATGTCATAAGATTATAAATACAACACAACCACAATATAACTTTATAATTATTTAGTCTTTGGAAGACACCACGATCGTGTAGGAGCACGGGCAGTAGCTAACACGAGAGGTTAGAGGTCACGTGATGGACATACGATGTTTGTTAATGTCGTGGAGATTATAAACTGTGTACTACAGTTGTCTTGTGACGCATCGGTTAGTGCCAGATGTGCCAGAAATAAAAGAGGAAGACTTGCCAGTAAATGCTTCGAGACTTTTAATTTGTCGTGGGGGGGGGGGGGGGTAACTTTCGTCTCCCATCCCCCCGAAAAGATGCATAGAAGAAACTCTGTAAAGTCTACAGGACAATATTTTGTTAGACATAGTTCAGTTACAGGAATGTGCGCTATGGTTTTCAGACCTGTTATATTTTCTAATTAATGAATGCCTTCACGCTGTGTATGTGCATACAGGAAAAACATGGATTATGAATCTGAAACTTAATTAAATAACCTTTACATGTTATTGTAACACATGGTAAATCAAATTAATAATATAGGCCTAGTTGGCCTACGTATATGGGTATTAGCTTAGTCGTTCATTACACAGAAACAAGCAGAATATTCACATATCTTCTTTGAGAATATAATTTATTTTATTGTATTGTGCTTGTTTTTGTTGTTTTATTTTCTGCAGTTTGGATGAGTTTTAAAATAAGCACATATTTTTACTGTGAGAGATATGTTTAAAAAACACGGTGTATCAAGTTTATGTTAGTGACCCTCTCGAAATAACATCTGAGTGTTTTACTTCACCCGTGTAGAGGGAGATCAATGATCAAGGTTTGGATCTGGGTTATACTGTGGATAAACCCGTGATATAAATACTGCGATCCAAGAAATGGTGTTAGTATTTGGGCACGCATTTTGAATTCATTTCCTGCCTACTTCGATCGTCGAAACACTAAACAAGTTAATAAAAAGTCTAGTGACAATTTAAGCGCAATTTCCTTAATTAATTTTTTTGTGACCGAACGAATCACCCGTAGATGTTTGCACCCCTTTTCGTTTCTCTCCACACGAGCAGAGCTAGTCCCCGCCCCCTCGCGAGATCTGCGCGAGTCTGGCCAATGGCAGCGTGTACCGCAGAACGCGTCCAGCTACGCATCAAAGGGGAAAAAAAGCCTACACGATGCTCAGTTTAAACAAGTAGTAAATATCATCCTAGGCCTACACGATGCTTAGTTTAAAAAAGTAGTAATTAATTTTTTGTGACCGAACGAAAGGATATTTTTGAAAACTTTCTTCGGCAATATTAGTCTAAATTATGACAGGAATCGATTGATAAATGTTTCAAGTCGCTACGTGGTCTGGTTGCCGAGATATGGAGCAAAAACTGCATTTTTTCGAGGTTTTTTTGGCTTTTCCGGGAAATCCAGGAAGTAATTCAGGGACTTTGTTTGGCCCACAATCATCCTTGGAACTTGCTTAACATATTTGCTTTTGGAACTAGTCCTCGATATTGCTTCGTTGAGGAGGAGATACCACTTAAAGCTGCGGACACACATCCATCCATTCATTCATACATCCATTCATCCATCCAGAAATGACGAGTTAATAATCGCAATTGCCCGTATGGAAATTGCGCTAAAATCTAGTTCTGTAAATAACAAACTAATTCATTATGACATCAAGTATTTGGCGTGTATGAATTAATACACTTTTTATTGATCGTTTTATTGTCAATGTGTTTGAGCTCACAGTACAAACATTCTTGTTTTAGAGATTAGCGACATTGTAAAACCATGTAGTCACGTCACTAGCGCATCTATCTATGCTCAAACCTACAGTAAATTTTGTCATTTTAAGAACACAAACAATTCACATTGACACCTACATTTAAAGTCATTGTTACATATTTTGCATGTCGTTATGTTTGCTGGGGGAGGTGAGACTTAAATTATATCAACTTCACACATTGAAAGTGTACTCAGAAGGTGAGATTTGTTGAGGATATGTAGCCAAGTGGCCGTTTTAAGGCTATAGAGGGAAAGGTGTGGGGTAGTTAGGGTTAATTTATAGCGGCAGTCATGCTATAGGTGAAAATATACGCGTCGTATTTGGAATAATATAATAATTTAATTTTATCGCCAAGTATAGCAAACTAAATTAAACTCAACATTTCTTTTGACTAATAACCCACTGATTTAGATTTACATAATAACCTTGACTAAGAAGAATCGTTTTACCATTTCTTTAACGGTATGTATCACATTTCAACAACCTGTTTCATTTCGTCTACGTTCATACACTTCAATTTTCATTATACTGATGCAAAACAAAGTACGATTCACAAAACAGAACATATAAGTTTCTGATTTTACTCTACACAGTATCCATGGCAATGGCATTATGTTCTTTTAATACAAAATTTATTTAGTTTCAGATTTTATTTAATTCTTTAAAAAAATGTCAGGTGTAAAATCTTAGAGAAATTATGTATTGTTTAAATAAAAAATTCTCAATGAATGAAAGTACACGTCAGAAAGAAATAACAATTACATACACACATAGCAATTCTCATATAGTTACTTTTTTGTTTATTTAATAATATATTACGGTAGTAACTTTACTGCATGCTTGTGTGTTTGGTTTGTTTGATTGTTTTGGTTTGTTTGATTGTTTGGTTTGTTTGATTGTTTGGTTTGTTTGATTGTTTGGTTTGTTTGATTGTTTGGTTTGTTTGATTGTTTGGTTTGTTTGATTGTTTGATTGTTTGGTGTGTTTGATTGTTTGGTTTGTTTGATTGTTTGGTTTGTTTGATTGTTTGGTTTGTTTGTTTGTTTGATTGTTTGGTTTGTTTGATTGTTTGGTTTGTTTGATTGTTTGGTTTGGTTTGTTTGGTTTGTAAGGTTTGTTTGGTTTGTTTGATTGCTTGGTTTGTTTGATTGTTTGGTTTGGTTTGTTTGGTTTGTAAGGTTTGTTTGGTTTGTTTGATTGCTTGGTTTGTTTAATTGTTTGGTTTGTTTGATTGTTTGGTTTGTTTGATTGTTTGGTTTGTTTAATTGTTTGGTTTGTTTGATTGTTTGGTTTGTTTGATTGTTTGGTTTGTTTAATTGTTTGGTTTGTTATGTTGTTTGGTTTGTTTGGTTGTTTGGTTTGTTTGATTACTTGGTTTGTTTGATTGTTTGATTGCTTGGTTGTTTGGATGTTTGGTTTATTTGGTTTGTTTGATTGTTTGATTGTTTGGTTGTTTGGTTTGTTTGTTTGCTTGTTTTGTTTAATTGTTTGGTTTGTTTGGTTGTTTGGTTTGTTTGTTTGCTTGTTTTGTTTGATTGTTTGGTTTGTTTGGTTGTTCGGTTTATTTTATTGTTTGGTTTCTTTCATTGTTTGGTTTGTTTGATTGTTTGGTTTGTTTGATTGTTTAAAACCTATTTAACGCTCCAGTTAAACAGTTATTTAATATTCTTTTCGAGTGATCCAATATCAGTAAATATCAATATCAGTAAATCATTAAAACAATCCTTCTACCTTTGTTAATAGTCGCTCTAGTTAAAAGGCCATACCCATCAACATAACCCCTTTATTTTTTTTATTTTTTTTTATTTTCTCACCAGGAAATTAGAATTTTTTTTTGTTTGAATTAAAATAAATATTTTTAAAAACTATTGCACTTTCTTATTTTAAAATAAATAAATAATTGAAAGGGAGACAAAGCATAGAAAAAACTTACAACTTTAAGAGTTTACTTAATTTAAAATTACAGTTCAAAAGAATATGCATAGTAGTAATAAAAACAAAATCAACATTTATGTTTGGAGAATGTTTTAAAAAATTATTTAAAAAGTTACTCTACATTAAAAGTCATCTAAATTTTAAAAAAAAATTGAAAACAGTGACTTAATTGTATAAAATTTTCTAAGACAAGTAATTAACTGCGTTTATTAAACGTTCTTACTCTCGAGGCATTGGTGAAAATATGTTTCAAGTTTTCTGGTTTCGAATCTAGTTCCTTTCCGACTAAAGCCGTCATCGAATAGGCTGACAATGGCTCCTCCCAGAAAACAGCGTGAAAAAAAGAAGGCAGTTACAAATGAAGTAATTACCAAGGAATGTACTATTCATATGCATAAGAGAGTACATGGCGTAGGATTTAAGAAGAGGGCACCTAGAGCTATCAAGCAGATCCGCAAGTTTGCTGAGAAAATGATGGGTACCCCTGATGTTAGAATTGATATTCGTCTGAACAAGCACATCTGGTCCCAGGGCATTAGACATGTTCCTCACAGGTTACGTGTTCGTCTTGCACGCAAGCGCAATGAAGATGAGGATTCAACTCACAGACTGTACACCCTAGTGACACATGTTCCTTGTGCTGAATTTAAGGGAAAACAAACCCTTAATGTTGATAACGAATAAAAATTTTGTGGCTATAAAAAAAAAAAAAAAAAAAAAAAAAAAAAAAAAAAAAAAAAGTTTTCTGGTTTCCTTTATTTTAGCAGAGATACAATAAAACTGATTTTTAAAAAGCACACTAAGGCACTTGCACACATGACATATTAAAAACAAAATCTGGTTTCCTGTCGTCTACAATGAAGATCGAACTTTGCTCATACAGTGGCCTCAAAATCTACCCAGGCCATGGCAGATGGCATGACTTTTCACTTTTTGAGCCACAAATGTGAGCGCTCACATGCAATGAAACGTAACCCTGTATCAACTGGACTGTGCTGTACCGTAGGAAACACAAGAAGGGTCAATTTGAAGAGATTTACAAGAGAAGGTCACATCGCACTCAAAAGTTCCAAATAGCTATTACTGGTGCTACTCGTAATGATATTAAAACCCCGTTATGGTCAAAGCCCCTATGGTCAAATCCCCTATGGTCAAAGCCCCGCTATAGTCAAAGCCCCTATGGTCAAACCCCCTATGGTCAAAGCCCCGCTGTGGTCAAAACCCCTATGGTCAAAGCCCCGCTATGGTCAAAGCCCCTATGGTCAAAGTGTCACCTTCACACCCTATCTGCACCATCTACACTAAGTGTGTATATCTTGTTTGCAACCAATATGTATCATATAATAAAATTCATTTCGTCAATATGTGCATCGCTTGGTAGGTAACACCTGCACTTTTTAAAATACGTTTATAATTTTCTTTTATTCTCCATATGTTGAGCTGTAAAATCCCCATCAATCTATCAACGTATTTTTAATTACAACCTGGTGTTCATTATGTTTGCTATATTATCGTGGGTGAACTAGCCAGATACAAAAAAACAAAAAAAAACCAGCCAATATGATTCGTCTACGTTAAGCTACTAAAACCTTACGGGCCGGCCCGCGGCATAACATACGCCGCTATTTAGTTGTTGTTTTTTCTACTTTTCAGTAATTCATAATTTGTGAATTCGACAGTACCAACGCTGTCACTGAAAATATTTCTTTAAAACACTATAAGTAGATCGTTAAGGACCATAACCCCCCCCCCTCTCCAACGTTTAAAATCGTTTCAAACTAAATTATCTGCCCCTAATAGCCGTCACTAAACCCGACTCCACGAAGGTAAACATAGCGTGAACCACAGCTCACTAAGACCATGTAGGGGTGGGGATGGTAGGGAGCGCGTTTACAGCTTGTTTTCTAGCGTCTCCCAGAAGAGAATTATATATATAGATTGTTAACAAATTAATTTAGATCGGCAATATTTTCATTTTGGCAACTGCGAAAAATGTATGTTTTAAATGACATAGTCGAATGTTTTTGTTTTTTAATTATAATTTTAAGTTATGATAGCTGATGCTATAGTTTTTAAATTACATTTTCTACTTTTTTTTGGACGAATAACAATAAAAAAAGATGCTACATTTTTTAATTAAAATTTCTAATTCTTATATTACTAATACAACGAAAACAAAATAGATGTCTGTCACATTCTGTTTTTCACAGCTGATACATCACATAGCTCGGGTTCTCCGTCTTATATCGTGTATTACAAATCTCGTTGTTTTTTTTCACAGTCATGAGATTTTGTTTAGAATATCTAAACCACAGCATACCACTTTACGACAATCGTTCCATTCACACAGAGGCGTAGCGACCCTTCCCGGCGCCCGGGGACAGACTTTTCGATTTGCACCCCCCTCGAGATTTTGATTTGCACCCCCCCCCCCCTCAAACTTTCAATTTGCACCCCCCTCAGCCTTTCAATTTATTTTTTCAACCCATTTTGGCGCCCCCTAAGCTCGGCGCCCGGGGACATATGTACCCCCCGCCCCCCCCCCCCCTCGCTACGCTACTGCATTCACATTTCCTTGACTTTCACTTGTTAGGTCAGGTGTGTTCAGGGTGCATTTAGAAAGCAGGTGCACGTAGATAATTATAAATTTTGTACACGTATACAATTATTATAGATTTACTACACCTATATAATTTTAGATTTAGTATACGTAGGCCATTTTAGATTTAGTACACCTAGACAATTATAAATTTAGTAAACGCTGATAATTATAAAGTTAGAACACTCTGATAATTATAAAGTTAGTACACGCTGATAATTATAAAGCAAGTACTTTCAAACTGTTATAAAGCAGTACACGAATAAAATAAAAATTTTGATACAACATTGAACAGATGCACATAATGGAGAGGTTGCATTTAAAACAGAAAAATGTTCATGAGTATTTATATTCGCTGAAATAATAAAGTGTTTGCAAGAATTCCGTCAGTCAGACTAAACTCACATGAAAAATACAATCCTCGTCTCCTAAGAACTACATCAGGCAAAAGTCTACATTTAAAAAGTCAACTTGCAAAGCTTCTAGAATCGCACGTCGTGATATCCTGGGTTAGGGTTATGGCATATACATTAACATAACAATCACTATCTAACCCCATCCGGTTCTCATTTATATATATATATATATATATATATATATATATATATATATATATATATATATATATATATATATATATATATATATATATATATATATATATATATATAAAACTGTCCATAACCAAATAACTTTTGTATAATAACAATTAAACATATTTATACACAAGTAGGCATAACTTAATCCCCGCCTCCCCACCAAGACACTGTTCCGTCATTTTATTTTATTTTTATTCTTTTTTCACGTTCACAACTTTACCCTGAACACCGGGTACCAAAGATTGCTGTCTTCACTTCTCTGATAAGACATTTAGTTTATTGCCAGCTTAGAGTGAGGGAGATTTAGTGTGACATAAAGTAGGGCTTAGGATTATTTAATAACTGGAGAACATGTCCGTCGAATTTATTAATTTCGATCGTGATGATCAACTGGTTTCATCTTAGGTGAGGTAGTAGTTTTATTGAATTAGAAAATCCGATCTTGAATCATATGAGCCTATGTGCAACCCAATTTAACAATATAAAAAGGGAAATAAATCATGGAAGTGTTTTGAACGTGTGTCTATCTTTCACACTACAGCTCATGCATATATATACTTTTTTACGCAACAGCATGTGTTAGCTACTGTATAACATCACTACTGTAGTAGATTTGTTTGTTATTTACAAAAGCTTTTACCGTCAACTCAAAAATGCAAGAAAATTATTTTTTTTAACCATAAAAAATGTATTATGGTCAGTTATGGGCCCCTAATTGGGTCTCTGTCATTCTGTCGTCAGTCAGTCTAGATCGAAACGCCCGAGCGAAATTGCAGTCACTTCTAAGTGAGAGATACGGTTCCTGTTTGGTACGTGGGTCAATATATGAAGACAATGCAACATGAAATTAAATTTTACTTAATTGGTTGCCTAATTATTTTTTTTATGAATTAATTAAAATGTCTACACTCGACACATAACCTGTTGTCTACACTCGGCACATTGTCATGCTAATTTGCATCTGCGAAAGTACTTAAAACACAGGTACAGTATCACTACGTTGATTAAATTGTTGAATCATAGTGTTTACAAAAATGTAATGTGTATGTCTTTAATTAATTGTGTTATTACTTCAAATGTAAGTTTTACAAAATTGTTTTAGGGGAAATAAATTTCAAAGAATAAACTTCGTAGAACAAATATTATGTAAATTTAACAAAATAAAATAATCCACTATTGGTTATAAATAGAAAATGTAATTAATAATTATGTTAGTAAACTACACAAACATTATATTATAGTTTTTATAATGTAAATATATAATTGAGTTATATTCAGAAAAATGAAATGCTTTAAGTATTTTTTAGAAACATTTATATTTATTTAAATTCTTCCAATGTATCCACTACTTAGTAGCTGTTTCGTTTATGCTAAATATTAAAAAATAATTTCCAAATTTATTCCATGCTGTTTAAAAAAAAAATTGCTACTCTCCACATGGATACCCTGAGGTGTGAATTTTATAAACATGCGCATGTGTCTAATACAATAGTATGTGTTAACTGATGGGGGAATTCTATAATCATGTTCATGAGTCTAACACAATAACATTGGTTTACTACTAGGAGATGTTCTATAAACTAGCTTAGTTTAAAATAACCAGAAATGCATGTTTAAAGCCATGATGAGTTGTATAATTACCTAAGCCTTATATTGACTCACCCACCTCTATAAAGGCAAGTATTGTTTTAAGTTAAACTTTTAACCAAGTTTTAAAATAGCCGCTCCAAAGTTAACGTGTGTTTCACATTGTTATGTCCGACCTCCGACAGCCGCGGAGGAAGCGGACGCCCCAGGTTTGTTTGGTATGGTACCGATAGAAGACGTTGTAACGGAATCTCAACAACTTGCCGTGAGCTCGTTCATGCAGTCTAGGGGTAAAACACGACAAATCGAAGAGACTCACACGACTTAAACTATGAATACCTTTTTAATTTATGTACAAGATAATGACACTAGTTAAGATCAAAATGTACAGATTCTCAGTGTAATATAAATAAACTCAACTCCAACTTACAGTTTGAGGAAAAATCACAATACATCACAGCTGTGATAAATCATTAATACACACAACTGAACTGGCCTCATAATAACCACCACAAAAGACCAAGGAGAGACAATTTGCCTCTACAACAATAGAAATCCTTATACAGGTTAAACTATCACCGATAGTAAAAAAGGTGTAATAATACACCAGAACACAAATTCAGTAAACTACAACTAGTCACATAATTCCTTATACAAAAGGTGAAATCATGTCACAAAATAACAATACTGCAAAATGGCGTACCTAACCACAGGCACACCTCTCCTGGTCCCTAGGTCAATCTGGCGGCCTTTGGACTTGAGAAACCCGTGATTAAATACAACTCAGAGTAAGGGGAAATAACTCAAAAGTCTTACGACTATTGGTTGAGGGTCAGTCAAGGATCCTCACGGTCGCAAGTCCATTGGTTGAGGTTCTGCCAGGGATTAAACTTACAATCACCTGATGTGACAGCGTTCAGTTGACCGGGTTGTACCAGTGAACTGACAATTCTCCCAAGGACAAATACATAACTCAGGAGATTAAATATACATAAAGCAAAACAGACCTAAGTAGGTCACATCCCCTCCCTTTTAGAGAGGCATTTTTGTTACACAAAAATGTCAATCACTATATGGAACAAATCTGACACAAAAAATGTCCAATCATAGTAACTTACAAAATTTCTATGTCAATAAAAAACATCCTTAAAAATTAAAGGGACACAATTCACCTTTTTACAATTTACCAAAGGGAAACAATCCTTCCCAAAATAATAATACATCAAAGTTCCTTATGCAAAGGAAACAAAACATATCCATCTGGATATAATATGTGGGAAACTTACAACTTAATTTCTTTATTTAAATATCTCAATATAACATCAAGTGCATAATGTGATACATTTTTATAACAACTCAATGCACATTATACAAAACCACCTTTAAATAAGGTTCATTTGAAAATAAGAGGCATTTTCAACAAGTAATTAGTTTTGACAAAACCGTACAATTCTGATCTGATTGAAAGCTTGGAACTCCAGCCACCAGGCTACAGTTTAATCAACCATAACATTTGCAAAAATGGTTATAAATAACCAAAAAAGTTTCACAAGATCAATGTGAACATCAAAAGTTGTTTTACATTCTTGACAAACAGTCAGCTACAATGTTGTCAGTTCCTTTAATATGGGAAATAACCAGATTAAAATTTTGGAAAAATAGACACCATCTTAAAATTCTGTTGTTATTCTGTCCCAACTTAGTGGTGAACTTAAGAGGATCATGGTCAGAAAATACCATGACTGGATTTATGGAAGAGGTGACATAGACTTCAAAATGTTGTAAGGACAAAACCAAAGCTAAAGCTTCCTTTTCAATAGTGGAATAATTCTTTAGATTCTCATTTAACTTTCTAGAGAAAAAGGCTATTGGATGATCAATCCCTCGGTTGTCTTCCTGGAATAAGACTGAGCCAATGGCTAAATTGCTAGCATCAATGGCAAGTTTAAAAGGCTTGCTTGCTGAAATCTGGTGCAGCCATAACAGGAGCATTAGATAAAAATGACTTAATGGTCAAAAAGGCTTCATGACATTTAGTTGACCATTCAAACTCAACATCCTTTTTTCAATAAGGCAGTAAGTGGCTCAGCTACAGCTGAAAAGTTTTTACAAAACCGCCTATAGTAACCTGCCATCCCAAGGAATGGAGGGTAAAGTTTTAACTACCTGTGAGAATGTCTGATTCTCATTAGAAGATAAATGTTCAATATGATCTAACTGGGTCAAAAATGGGGAATTTAACAATTTAAGAGTAGCATCATCAAATTTACTAGAAATACTTATATGTAACATAAACTTAGCTGGGGAGAAAGAGTTAGTGAGTTTACATCATAAACCAGTTGTTTCTTTCTCCGGTCTGGGAAGTAGGTGACGCAGTCCTTGGTAATCTTGTCAAATGTTTCGTCTAGCACAAGAATCTGTTTCATCGGCCTGGGGAATATTTTGACTGGGATTCCCAACCAACTGACAGTTCTTACAATGTCTGCAATAACGAGTGTCATCGTGGTGCATTCTCGGCCAAAAGAGCAGTTCATTTTCACCGTCGGGGTCTGTAGAGAACGGGTTCTGAACTTCCTGGGGGTGGACTTTGCTTCCCGCTAAGTCATTACCTAGGAGCAAGTGTACTCCTGGGACAGGTATGGAATCTATCACCCCAAGGATAACATCTCCTTGGATGAGCTGATGTCTCAGGTTGAACTTATGTAGTGGAACTACCGTTGGTTCAGCTCCCACTCCTTGGATGATGGTGACATCCCCGGTGTTGGTTTCTGGAGCGATGTTCAATGAGTCTCTCAGCAAAAGTGACTGAGAAGCCCCAGTGTCTCTTAGGACGACGATGTTCCGCGATGATGTTGGGTCTCCAGGGTTGCTGATGACAGCATCTGTCATGAATGATGTGAAGCCAACAGTTCTCGATTCTTCACAATTGGTTGCTGCTGATGTAACCGGTTGGTGAAGAGGATAGTCATAAGATGACTGGACGAAAGTGGTGTGCACTTCATTACCTCCCTGTGGACACGCTGGTGTAGTGACATCACGACGGGCTAGGTTCACCTTTGGCCTTGCTTGATGGGGGAGAGCGTTACGAGATGTTCGTACATACTCTCTGTTGTCTCGCTGTCGCAGGAAACAGTTCTTGATGATGTGCCCAGGCTTGGAACAATAGTGGCAGATCAGTCGCCTGGCTGTGTCTCTGGGTATCTGTGTTGATTGACGAGATCGCAGCAACTGGCCAGCAGAGGGATTGTTGCTGATGAGAGGTAGTACCGGATTGTATTTGGTACCAGAACCCTGTGACTTCTTATGTACCAGCTCGTATGTATCAGCTGATTCTGCTGCCCTTTTGATGTCTGTTATTCGGTTATCCAAGATGTGTAGTCTGATCTCTTCAGGTACTGCGTTGAGGAAATCTTCTCTTAGTATCAGACTTCTGAGTTTGTCGAAGTCGTCGACATTCTCAGAATGGAGCCATCTTGAAAAGACTTTTTCTTTTTCAAAAAGGAACTCAACATAGGTTTGGTTCTGTTGTTTCCTAATTTTTCTGAACTTAATTCTGTAGGCTTCTGGAGTTATTTCGTAAGCCTTCAGAATGGCAGCCTTGACCTTTTTGTAATCTGACTGGACTTCGCGAGAGAGTGCCTGGTATGTGGTGGCAGCCTTACCAATTAAAACAGTGCTTAGTAACGTTGTGACTACGTTACTAGGCCATTGACAACTTTCAGCCATGTTCTCAAATGTATTAAAAAATACGACAAGATCTGACTCATCGAACTTAGGGACTAATTTGCAAAACTGGGCCAATGTTTGGGCCACAGACATCTGAGAAGGACCTCCTGACTTCGAACTACTGTCAATAATACCAAACTCATATTCTAACCGCTTCATCTGAACTTCTCTTTCTAACTTTAGTCTGGCCTCAAACTCCCTATCAACAATTTCCACTTCCCGTGCCAAAACTTCAGAAAGAAAACTCTCATCTAACATGCCTTCATTAATGAAGTAAACAATAACTTTGTCCTTCAACACCCTAGAGGTCTGAGTAACAATATAGTCCAGGTTTAACTTTTTGACAACTGTTATCAAATCTTTCCTACTTAAGTTCTCAACTGCTTCCACAGTAGGACTTAACAACAAAGCCTCCATAGCTACAAAGTAACAATGTTTACCTTCAACTGATAACAAAAACAACTACTCAATAACTAGTTCAACTTATTCGAACTTCTGACCAAACTCTAGATCACAAACTCAAACTAGATCTAGTGCCAAACTTGCACATAAATCAAAATCCCGGACGGGCCCCCACTTGTTATGTACGACCTCCGACAGCCGCGGAGGAAGCGGACGCCCCAGGTTCGTTTGGTATGGTACCGATAGAAGACGTTGTAACGGAATCTCAACAACTTGCCGTGAGCTCGTTCATGCAGTCTAGGGGTAAAACACGACAAATCGAAGAGACTCACACGACTTAAACTATGAATACCTTTTTAATTTATGTACAAGATAATGACACTAGTTAAGATCAAAATGTACAGATTCTCAGTGTAATATAAATAAACTCAACTCCAACTTACAGTTTGAGGAAAAATCACAATACATCACAGCTGTGATAAATCATTAATACACACAACTGAACTGGCCTCATAATAACCACCACAAAAGACCAAGGAGAGACAATTTGCCTCTACAACAATAGAAATCCTTATACAGGTTAAACTATCACCGATAGTCAAAAAGGTGTAATAATACACCAGAACACAAATTCAGTAAACTACAACTAGTCACATAATTCCTTATACAAAAGGTGAAATCATGTCACAAAATAACAATACTGCAAAATGGCGTACCTAACCACAGGCACACCTCTCCTGGTCCCTAGGTCAATCTGGCGGCCTTTGGACTTGAGAAACCCGTGATTAAATACAACTCAGAGTAAGGGGAAATAACTCAAAAGTCTTACGACTATTGGTTGAGGGTCAGTCAAGGATCCTCACGGTCGCAAGTCCATTGGTTGAGGTTCTGCCAGGGATTAAACTTACAATCACCTGATGTGACAGCGTTCAGTTGACCGGGTTGTACCAGTGAACTGACAATTCTCCCAAGGACAAATACATAACTCAGGAGATTAAATATACATAAAGCAAAACAGACCTAAGTAGGTCACAACATGCAAGTCAGGGCTAGAATAGATTTAGTATTGGAAAATATTTCCTGCTAAAAAAATAATATTTTAAGAGAATGTTGAATGTAACATTCATCGACTATTATTTGTCACATCTCTAAGATAAAATATATGCACACATGTTAGTGTTTTAAAATTCGTAACCGTATAATATTTTAACAACACATAATTAGCTCGCTTAATGATCACGTGTCGCTTTTTTACTTTCTCGTATACACGTAGTATAGAGAAAGTATTGTAATCGTGCAAAAAAAAATCGAGATTTATACAAATCTCGACCTTTTACACCTCACTGATACTGAAAAACATAATTTTGCAATCTTGTCCGTATGTCTGTGTGTCTGTTTGTGTGTGTGTGTCTGTATGTGTGTGTGTAAACACGATTACTTGAGTACCGTTACAGCTAGGTTGATGAAATTTCATACATAACTATTTTATCAAAATCGTAGATTCGTATCAACTTTTGAGCGATTTCCGATAACCGGAAGTGGTACTTTTTCTACTTTGAATTTTTTCAAAAGCCTATAACTTGAGTAATATTTTAGATAGATAATTGAAATTTCACTTGTAAGTAAAAGATCTAATTCTCTACCTTCTGTTTTGAGTGATTTCCGTTGACGGGAAGTACTAATTTACGCAATTTCCGATTTCTCAAAAACGCATCTAAATTTATAAAGTACTAATACTATTGCGCACCATTATGAACATTTTTATTTGGCGTTCGCAATACTTTTTTCTATGAGATTCTATTTTATTTTTAAAAAGTGTATGTATTTAAAATGGATTAAAAATCATAACTATATCCCAAGTTCCCATCCCCTGTTGTTTTACATAAGAATATTCGAGAAAGTTTAGAGGAGATCACTCCCGGTTTATTAAAAATAAAACACTCATCTTAAGTTATACTTCGTTTTCCGTAGTATACTTTAATAACAATAATACACGATATTCACCGTTTTTAAAATAAAAACATTATTCTTACATTTTAACAACGCGTGAGATGGCCACATAGAATTGTCCATGTGAGAAACACGGTCTTTTAAAGTCTAGAACTAGTCCTACGTGAGAAAAACTGAGGAAGCTTTTTAAAATGTTGCCATCAAACTTTTACCAATAATGTATTTTTTTTTAATGCGTGACCTTGTTTCTCAGATCTCCCTTTATATAATTGTGTCGGCACTTTATTTCTTTGATATTATTAGTTACTGGAGACGCACCAACATGTGCAGTAAACAAACCTTTAGTTTACTCTGACTACCCTCATCAATGGTGAAGAAGAACACATCTTTTAAACGAATGTAGGGGCCATAGTGCTCATATGGGAGCCCGGGGCACCGGAGGAGAAGCCTATTGTATCGCGACTGATCCCGCTGTGCAGGTCATCCAATAGGCGGACCCCGTGTGCTAAGACAGGCACTGGGAAACTTTGGGCGCTCAACCACACATGTACGTGGGGCGCCGACACCCCAATATTTAAACCATGTTAGGGCTATGATAGAAACCTTTGGGCGCTCAACCACACATGTACGTGGGGCGCCGACACCCCAATATTTACACCATGTTAGGCCTATGATAGAAAACTTTGGGCGCTCAACCACACATGTACGTGGGGCGCCGACACCCCAATATTTAAACCATGTTAGGGATATGATAGAAAACTTTGCGGGACTGTTGGTAAATAATTAGTGAATGGGTTCAAAGTAAAATTGTATTTAGTGCATGGTTTATGTATAAAACGTTCCTGAAACTATTGCGACAGTCATAATTACTCAGTCACATCATGGTTTACCTTACCAATCAGATAATGAACTTGTGTGTTCTAATCTTAATGGTTATTTCACTGGATTACTAGAACTTGTGTCTCTAACTTGCCTAGCATATGTCTGGCAAGGGTCTTACATAGACGTTGTCAGGATCGTGTGATATACTGGAAGGTAAACCGTCTAGTAGAGGTTCATTTAGTAAATGTTGATGTTACATCTGTTACATCGTCACCATCCTGTCGGTCAACTTGCTGTTAATTTGTTTTGTATTAACCCAACATCTGATTGTGTCACAGATTATGTTACATCACATTACCATCTGGTCTTGGCTTACTTATCTAATTATAAAGTATATTGCTGAAATATGAAAAATAGTTAGCCATATCTATTTGTATTCTATTTTGATAAAAGTGTTTTAATTCTTAAATGTGTCTGCATAAACTTATATGTTAAAGTTAACAAGACGATTATGTAAATCATATAGTTTTAACGAGGTCTAGCTAATACAGCTATGCGTAAATATATTAATAGCATAATACCATTAACAGATACTGTGAATATTTGACGTTTGTTATATAACCATACACTTTTCCACAACAATTTTGGTTTAATTGTCTCTTAATTTACTTCTGTCATAATCGTTGTTCTCTTTTTGAGTTAAAAAAAAAAAGTTGCAGCTTAACCTGAGCTAATTTTCTTCTCAATGGACTTGATCTAACTCTGTTTTTGTTGTGTCGTAAGACATGTGCACGAATACGACAAACTTGCTGTTAAGTGTTGCAGTATGTTTCACAGTAAAACAAAAACAAACAAAAAATTAACACTTTTAACGTTATACATATCACATACTGTTTTATCTGGAAATTAACGTTTTTATACTGTATTGATGAAAGTTCTCAAACATCAACTTGTGTTATAGAGTTACTAAATAATTTTTTTTAAAAATATTAATAACAACACAAGTCAAGAAAATTTACTTGAAGACTACAGTTTATTACATGGATCATACATACACATTACATGAAACTTAATTGAATCATATATTCACTTTAATTAAATGACTTCTAATTAATGAATTTGTTTTTCATTTTTATTTTTTTCATTTTTTTTGTTGTAAATATGTTGTTATAGCCAGGGGTATCAGTATCATATTTTTTTCGTGTTAATAAACTTTATAATATCACTAGAAACAGTCATTTTATTTAGTGCCCAACTTTCTGTTTTACTAATTTTTATAATTAAAGGCATTTTAATTACTGAATGGTTAATTTATATAAAGCTTTATAATTACAAACAACAGACTAGGTTTACATATATAGTTCATTTTTAAGTTTCAGATAAATTGATTAAGATTAAGATGGTATGATGACACCTTAATCTGGTATATGTCAGGTCATCTGACAATGTGTTATCTCAAGAAACAGTTGATCTCTACTTCATGTGCCACATCTCATGCAGGTTTGTTACTTCGAATGGAAGAAGAGGCCATTTTCATTTTTAATTGCACAAATATTACGCTACAAGAGATATAGACATGCCAACATTATTTAAACTGAAGATTTATTTCAAGTACTAAATTTTAAAACATATTAATACCGTTAAACATTTTAACTTATGAGTAATTTTTATATTTTTCAGATATCTTGCAAAAAAATTAATATTTGTTTATAACAAAACATTTTTAATATATTTAATATAGAGAAAGTATAGCAAAAGTTAATTATCTTTGACTGATGTACTGGTTTTTTTTTTCTTAGTCATTATTTCCCTTAACAGATTTTTAAAGCAAAATGGGAAGTCATAAATAAACATGTTTAAATACATGAACATTTTTAATTCATTATTAACACAATAAAAGGATCCAGCAATGTAATCACAACGTTTACATCGTAGCTGCAAAAACTTAATTAGTTACTTATATTATTATTTTGTTTTTAAATTTTCAAATGTATTTCAGTAATAGTTATTAGTCCACACCACTCAACCCAAATAAAAAAAAAAGTTATAAGCTAGATGTTAATTTTACATGCATTTATAAGCCAGGCCTCTACATACATATTGTATAAGCCAGGTTCCATGTGTACATACATGTATAAGCCAGGTTCAATGTGTACAAACATATTGTATAAGCCAGGTTACATGTGTGCATACATGTATAAGCCATGTTCTATTTGTACATCTATATTAGCGTATACCCTGTCTCCACAGAATAACCAATTACTAATTAATACATTCTTTAAAATAATCGGGCTTAAAATGTTGTAATACGAGTTGTGTTTTATTATAATATTTAAATAAACCATTGGCCAAATCAAATAATATTTTTTGACACATACACCACACATGGAGACACGTAATATTTAAAACACAAGTTATGCATGACAAGTCGTATGCATTTAAAACATAATATTTTTACATTCGAGTGCGCAAGTTATAAGACGCTTCAAAATTAATTGTATTATATCGAATAAAAGGTTATCTAACCATGTATGGCGACCGAAAATATTTAAATATTACACCCCTCACCCACCCCCTCAGTCCTCACCCAGTCCACACGTGTCACATGTCAACAACCAAATCAACCTCCCACCTCTGATGCTAACGTCCACAAAAACTTAATAGACCACTAAAATATTACACCTACTTAACTCATTCAATAACACGTATTGTGTATCTTTCAGCGCCATTAATTAACACTTTAATACAGCGACTTATTTTAGATCATTTTTATATTTAGCACTACAAATTGGAAGTAAAACATAGACTTGAAAAAAAAAACAGAATAAATACACTATTTTAAACTTCACAGTATAAATATACAAAATCTTGATTTATTTTTATTGTTCTTTTTTTAGTCTTCCCTTTAAAAGTAACATTCACTGTACTCGTTCGATGTGTTATTAACGATCATAACATTCAAAGGTCGTAAGGCCACATCGGGTTCATGGCTACTCATTTTGTTAAATGTCTCACATACTTTAAAACTGGTCAAAGTACAAAGAGATGTGTGCCAAAGGTGAACGTGTTGGACGGTTAGATATGGTGAAACTGTCCGACATACACACGTATGTATATTAACGGTGAATTTACTGGAGTGTTATGCATAGACAAAGACAAGGTAAACGATCTAAACTCGACATTGCAAAAGTAGATTCAACTATATGTTTTCATTATCATCCAAATTATTATTATCATCACCAACACCACCATTATTTTTACCACAAATAGGATGATGCTCTGATAAGGGTGATCCACTACTATGTAAAGTCTGCCATTATCATAATCAGCCGTTATACAATACAACAATAAGGGATAAAAATTGTCGACAACATGACTTATTTTATTCTTCTCTTTATTGAAAAAAATCGTATAGATTAACGCCAAAACTTCTGATGATCACATTGTTCTGCTACTGTCACTGTAAATGTTGGATGTGTTTCTTGTATCTCAGCTCACACCCTGAGTGGTCTAAGTGTTGGATGTGTTTCTTGTATCTCAGCTCACACCCTGAGTGGTCTAAGTGTTGGATGTGTTTCTTGTATCTCAGCTTACACCCTGAGTGGTCTAAGGGTTGGATGTGGTTCTTGTATCTCAGCTCACACCCTGAGTGGTCTAAGTGTTGGATGTGGTTCTTTTGTATCTCAGCTCACACCCTGAGTGGTCTAAGTGTTGGATGTGTTTCTTGTATCTCAGCTCACACCCTGAGTGGTCTAAGTGTTGGATGTGTTTCTTGTATCTCAGCTCACACCCTGAGTGGTCTAGTGTTGGATGTGTTTCTTGTATCTCAGCTCACACCCTGAGTGGTCTAAGTGTTGGATGTGTTTCTTGTATCTCAGCTCACACCCTGAGTGGTCTAAGTGTTGGATGTGTTTCTTGTATCTCAGCTTACACCCTGAGTGGTCTAAGTGTTGGATGTGTTTCTTGTATTTCAGCTCACACCCTGAGTGGTCTAATTGTTGGATGTGTTTCTTGTATCTCAGCTCACACCCTGAGTGGTCTAAGTGTTGGATGTGTTTCTTGTATCTCAGCTCACACCCTGAGTGGTCTAAGTGTTGGATGTGTTTCTTGTATCTCAGCTCACACCCTGAGTGGTCTAAGTGTTGGATGTGTTTCTTGTATCTCAGCTCACACCCTGAGTGGTCTAAGTGTTGGATGTGTTTCTTGTATCTCAGCTCACACCCTGAGTGGTCTAAGTGTTGGATGTGTGTCTTGTATCTCAGCTCACACCCTGAGTGGTCTAAGTGTTGGATGTATTTCTTGTATCTCAGCTCACACCCTGAGTGGTCTAAGTGTTGGATGTGTTTCTTGTATTTCAGCTCACACCCTGAGTGGTCTAATTGTTGGATGTGTTTCTTGTATCTCAGCTCACACCCTGAGTGGTCTAAGTGTTGGATGTGTTTCTTGTATCTCAGCTCACACCCTGAGTGGTCTAAGTGTTGGATGTGTTTCTTGTATCTCAGCTCACACCCTGAGTGGTCTAAGTGTTGGATGTGTTTCTTGTATCTCAGCTCACTCCCTGAGTGGTCTAAGTGTTGGATGTGTTTCTTGTATCTCAGCTCACACCCTGAGTGGTCTAAGTGTTGGATGTGTGTCTTGTATCTCAGCTCACACCCTGAGTGGTCTAAGTGTTGGATGTGTTTCTTGTATCTCAGCTCACACCCTGAGTGGTCTAAGTGTTGGATGTGTTTCTTGTATCTCAGCTCACACCCTGAGTGGTCTAAGTGTTGGATGTGTTTCTTGTATCTCAGCTCACACCCTGAGTGGTCTAAGTGTTGGATGTGTGTCTTGTATCTCAGCTCACACCCTGAGTGGTCTAAGTGTTGGATGTGTTTCTTGTATCTCAGCTCACACCCTGAGTGGTCTAAGTGTTGGATGTGTTTCTTGTATCTCAGCTCACACCCTGAGTGGTCTAAGTGTTGGATGTGTTTCTTGAGTGGCAAGCTGCTATAACTTTCCACGCGTCTAGCTAAGTACTGGTAGGATTTCAATTTAATTATGAAATAACAGTAGAAATGACGTGGCTTACTGATGGGATAAATATCATACAGTGTTACATTCATTAAAAATATCCCAATGTATATTAAGTAATTACGCAATTAGGCTAGAATAAATGGTCTTAATATGCTACCTTCTTCTTCGAAAACATTTCAAGGGCGATAACCGAACATATAACTTACCTCCGTACTTGATATCGTTGAATTTTCATTTTATATACTAAAATAGGCCAATAATTTCATGCAATCAATTATCAAGATACAATGTTGATACAAAGAAACAGTATTAGCTTTATTCTTATATGTGTCGTTAAAAGTTCGATGACTGAATTAATTACAAAGACAGTGGCCAAGCATTATACCACGGGTTCCCAACCTGGGGGTCGCGACCCCCCTGGGGGTCGCGAAGGGCTTTCTGGGGGGTCGCCAACTGGTATACTAAACCTTAGTGATTTGAAATAAAACATAAATAATTAGAAGAATTTTTGAAATTCGGCTTTACTAACAACACCGGAAAGGGAATAGAGAAGAATAGAGAAGAAGCAAAGCGTACTGTACAAAGTTTTTCTCAGTCACGAGTTTATGAATTCTTTAAAACTAAAACGTCATTTGAGACGAGTCATTCGCAACACACCAAAAAAGATATGGAGTTCTTTCGTCGGTATGAAGCTAGTTGCAAACGTCAGAGACTTGATCGAACAGGAAGTTTTCACCAAGGAAACACAACATTAGTGCAAGCATCACATGAAGTCGCGACAGAAAATGCCAAGCAAAAAAAAAAAAAAACACAATAGGAGAAAATCTCATCAAACGCTGCATGTTGAAGATGGTGAAGTTAATTATTACATGTCCGTAGATGTTAAATAACACATTTTTATTGAAATTAAGCTTTCACCATTGTTTGCTTTTCAAGTTGATAAATCAACAGTCGTGAGTTCGTGTTCGCAGTTGCTGGTCTTTGTCTATATTCATTCAGATGATAGCAAAGAAGAGTTGCTCTTTTGTGAAGATAGCATGGAGAAAATAAATAGCTTTTTTTTAAAAAATAGGATGATTAAAATGGGTTAAAACGGCTGTGAGGGTTTGTACGGATGGTGCACCATCTATGTTTAGGTCAAAATCGAGCTTTCAGAAAGCAGAAAAGATTTAGCTCCCTAACCACTGCCCTCACCAATCGCCATCAAGACTCCATTGCCTGGAGCCTTCAAAGAACTCAGCAAAGGCCTGAATAAAGATCACGAGGTTCTGCTCTTCTACACTACAGTGCGCTGGTTATCAAACGAATTGTTGTGAATCGTGTTTTTGAATTGAAATCTGAAATCAAATTGTTCTTGGGAATGCAAAGGAAACAAGACCTTTTGGTATACTTAAAACGACATAGAGTGGTTGGAGAGAGTCTCATACCTAGCAGATGTGTTCGAACATCAACATAAGCATAACCTGAAGCTTCAGGGAAAATGAACAAATATTAACACTTTCCATGATTATCTCGGGGCATTTGTATCAAAGCTGCAAAATCGGAAAATAAATCTTAGAAATATTGTAAATTTGAGAAACTCTGCAGTTTGGTAGATGAATCTAATTGTGAGATAATTAAAATTTTGAAAGAAAAATTTTTTGGGCATCTTGAATCAAGTGAAAACGAACTGCAGCGCTATTTCTCTGAGCTGAAAAAAAAAGAAGAATCTGCATTGACGCATTACCCATTCTCTTCTTCCCTTGATGTTGTCAGCATTCACGATGAATTACAAGATGAATTCTTTGATTTGTAGAATGATTCCGTGTAAGATAAAAAACTGCACACTCAATTTTGGTGTAGTATTCACCGTTCATACCCAAACGTAAAATTGATTGACTTTTCGAGAATAGATTTTCAACACTATTTTTCGATTAAAAACAAAATTACGATAATGATAATGACATAGGTTGGCGTTAACAAAAAAAATGCTTTAAAAAAAATTAACCACGAATGTTTAGTGAATAGTATGCAATGTTACTCATTGTACTAAAACAGTTATCAAGAGTAGTTCATATTGAAAGTCTACTAGAAAATGTTATTTTAGTGCTTATTAATTTCCATACTAATTTCGGCTTTTTAATTCAATGGGGGTCGCGGGTCACTTAATTTTATTAAAGGGGGTCGCCACTCGAAAAAGGTTGGGAACCACTGCATTATACATATATCAAAGACCATCGATTGGGTATCATCTATTGACATTGATACAGCAGTATTATAAATTTCCTTTTTACTTTTTATCTTAGTGTAAAATGTAATTTTTAGTTTGATTGAAATAATTTATTTTGGTCGGAAATTTTTTTCCAACTGTATTACAATATACTGTCAGTTATCAAGTACGAGTGAAGTTTGTAGACATTCATCCAACTGAATTGAATTTAAAGTGACAATATTTAATCTACACCAAAGATACTGAAAAACAAACAGACAAACAAACATACACCATGTTCCCATCTTTATTTATATCCATAGATACCATATTTGTTTTAAAAATATTATCGACTTTCTGAATTATGATAAATGAAAGATAGCTCCAACGTTTAGTGAAATATTGAGTGCAATTTGTGTGTAGTACACAATTTCATACATATTGTTTTTTTGTTGAAAGATTAGACGTTCTACCTGGGGGAGGGAGGGGAGGCATAAGACGTTCTACCAGGTAAGGGAGGGGAGGGATTAGACGTTCTACCTGGGGGAGGGAGGGGAGGGATAAGACGTTCTACCGGGGGAGGGAGGGGAGGGATTATACGTTCTACCGGGGGAACGAGGGGAGGGATTAGACGTTCTTCCCGGGGGAGGGAGGGGAGGGATTAGACGTTCTACCGGGGGAGGGAGGGGAGGGATTAGACGTTCTACTGGGTAAGGGAGGGGAGGGATTAGACGTTCTACCGGGTAAGGGAGGGGAGGGATTAGACGTTCTACTGGGTAAGGGAGGGGAGGGATTAGACGTTCTACCGGGTAAGGGAGGGGAGGGATTAGACGTTCTACTGGGTAAGGGAGGGGAGGGATTAGACGTTCTACCGGGTAAGGGAGGGGAGGGATTAGACGTTCTACTGGGTAAGGGAGGGGAGGGATTAGACGTTCTACCGGGTAAGGGAGGGGAGGGATTAGACGTTCTACCGGGGGAGGGAGGGGAGGGATTAGACGTTCTACCGGGTAAGGGAGGGGAGGGATTAGACGTTCTACTGGGGGAGGGAGGGGAGGGATTAGACGTTCTACGGGGGGAGAGAGGGGAGGGATTAGACGTTCTACTTGGGGAGGGATGGGAGGGATTAGACGTTCTACCGGGGGGAGGGGAGGGATTAGACTTTCTACCGGGGGACTGAGGGGAGGAATTAGACGTTCTACCGGGGGAGGGAGGGGAGGTATAAGACGTTCTACCGGGGGAGGGAGGGGAGGGATTAGACGTTCTACCGTGGGGAGGGGAGGTATAAGACGTTCTACCGGGTAAGGGAGGGGAGGGATTAGACGTTCTACCGGGGGATGGAGGGGAGGGATTAGAAGTTCTACCGAGTAAGGGAGGGGAGGGATTAGACTTTCTACCGGGGGAGGGAGGGGAGGGATTAGACGTTCTACCGGGAGAGGGAGGGGAGGGATTAGACGTTCTACCGGGGGAGGGAGGGGAGGGATTAGACTTTCTACCGGGGGAGGGAGGGGAGGGATTAGACGTTCTACCGGGGGGAGGGAGGGGAGGGATTAGACGTTCTACCGGGGAAGGGAGGGGAGGGATTAGACGTTCTACCGGGTAAGGGAGGGGAGGGATTAGACGTTCTACCGGGGGAGGGAGGGGAGGGATTAGACGTTCTACCGTGGGGAGGGGAGGTATAAGACGTTCTACCGGGTAAGGGAGGGGAGGGATTAGACGTTCTACCGGGGGATGGAGGGGAGGGATTAGAAGTTCTACCGAGTAAGGGAGGGGAGGGATTAGACTTTCTACCGGGGGAGGGAGGGGAGGGATTAGACGTTCTACCGGGAGAGGGAGGGGAGGGATTAGACGTTCTACCGGGGGAGGGGAGGTATAAGACGTTCTACCGGGTAAGGGAGGGGAGGGATTAGACGTTCTACCGGGGGATGGAGGGGAGGGATTAGAAGTTCTACCGAGTAAGGGAGGGGAGGGATTAGACTTTCTACCGGGGGAGGGAGGGGAGGGATTAGACGTTCTACCGGGAGAGGGAGGGGAGGGATTAGACGTTCTACCGTGGGGAGGGGAGGTATAAGACGTTCTACCGGGTAAGGGAGGGGAGGGATTAGACGTTCTACCGGGGGATGGAGGGGAGGGATTAGAAGTTCTACCGAGTAAGGGAGGGGAGGGATTAGACTTTCTACCGGGGGAGGGAGGGGAGGGATTAGACGTTCTACCGGGAGAGGGAGGGGAGGGATTAGACGTTCTACCGGGGGAGGGAGGGGAGGGATTAGACTTTCTACCGGGGGAGGGAGGGGAGGGATTAGACGTTCTACCGGGGGGAGGGAGGGGAGGGATTAGACGTTCTACCGGGGAAGGGAGGGGAGGGATTAGACGTTCTACCGGGTAAGGGAGGGGAGGGATTAGACGTTCTACCGGGGGAGGGATGGGAGGGATTAGACGTTCTACCGGGGGAGGGAGGGGAGGGATTATACGTTCTACCGGGGGAACGAGGGGAGGGATTAGACGTTCTACTTGGGGAGGGATGGGAGGGATTAGACGTTCTACCTGGGGGAGGGAGGGGAGGCATAAGACGTTCTACCGGGTAAGGGAGGGGAGGGATTAGACGTTCCACCGGGGGAGGGAGGGGAGGGATTAGACGTTCTACTTGGGGAGGGATGGGAGTGATTAGACGTTCTACCGGGGGGGAGGGGAGGGATTAGACGTTCTACCGGGGGGGAGGGGAGGGATTAGACGTTCTACTTGGGGAGGGATGGGAGGGATTAGACGTTCTACCGGGGGGGAGGGGAGGGATTAGACGTTCTACCGGGGGGGAGGGGAGGGATTAGACGTTCTACTTGGGGAGGGATGGGAGGGATTAGACGTTCTACCGGGGGGGAGGGGAGGGATTAGACGTTCTACCGGGGGACTGAGGGGAGGAATTAGACGTTCTTCCCGGGGAGGGAGGGGAGGGATTAGACGTTCTACCGGGGGAGGGAGGGGAGGTATAAGACGTTCTACCGGGGGAGGGAGGGGAGGGATTAGACGTTCTACCGGGGGGAGGGGAGGTATAAGACGTTCTACCGGGTAAGGGAGGGGAGGGATTAGACGTTCTACCGGGGGAGGGAGGGGAGGGATTAGAAGTTCTACCGGGGGAGGGAGGGGAGGGATTAGACGTTCTACCGGGGAAGGGGAGGGATTAGACGTTCTACCGAGTAAGGGAGGGGAGGGATTAGACTTTCTACCGGGGGAGGGAGGGGAGGGATTAGACGTTCTACCGGGGGAGGGAGGGGAGGGATTAGACGTTTTACCGGGGGAGGGAGGGGAGGGATTAGACTTTCTACCGGGGGAGGGAGGGGAGGGATTAGACGTTCTACCGAAGGGAGGGGAGGTATAAGACGTTATACCTGGGGAGGGAAGGGAGGGATTAGACGTTCTACTTGGGGAGGGATGGGAGTGATTCGACCTTATACCGGGGGGGGGGGGAGGGGAGGGATTAGACGTTCTACCGAGTAAGGGAGGGAGGGGAGGTATAAGACGTTCTACCGGGGGAGGGAAGGGAGGGATTAGACGTTCTACTTGGGGAGGGAGGGGAGGGATTAGACGTTCTACCGGGGGAGGGAGGGGAGGGATTAGACGTTCTACTGGGTAAGGGAGGGGAGGGATTAGACGTTCTACCGGGTAAGGGAGGGGAGGGATTAGACGTTCTACCTGGGGGAGGGAGGGGAGGGATAAGACGTTCTACCGGGGGAGGGAGGGGAGGGATTAGACGTTCTACCGGGGGAGGGAGGGGAGGGATTAGACGTTCTACCGGGGGAGGGAGGGGAGGGATTAGACGTTCTACCGGGGGAGGGAGGGGAGGGATTAGACGTTCTACCGGGGGAGGGAGGGGAGGGATTAGACGTTCTACCGGGGGAGGAAGGGGAGGGATTAGACGTTCTACTGGGTAAGGGAGGGGAGGGATTAGACGTTCTACTGGGTAAGGGAGGGGAGGGATTAGACGTTCTACCGGGTAAGGGAGGGGAGGGATTAGACGTTCTACTGGGTAAGGGAGGGGAGGGATTAGACGTTCTACCGGGTAAGGGAGGGGAGGGATTAGACGTTCTACCGGGGGAGGGAGGGGAGGGATTAGACGTTCTACCGGGTAAGGGAGGGGAGGGATTAGACGTTCTACTGGGGGAGGGAGGGGAGGGATTAGACGTTCTACGGGGGGAGAGAGGGGAGGGATTAGACGTTCTACTTGGGGAGGGATGGGAGGGATTAGACGTTCTACCGGGGGGGAGGGGAGGGATTAGACGTTCTACCGGGGGACTGAGGGGAGGAATTAGACGTTCTACCGGGTAAGGGAGGGGAGGGATTAGACGTTCTACCGGGGGAGGGAGGGGAGGGATTAGACGTTCTACCGTGGGGAGGGGAGGTATAAGACGTTCTACCGGGTAAGGGAGGGGAGGGATTAAACGTTCTACCGGGGGATGGAGGGGAGGGATTAGAAGTTCTACCGAGTAAGGGAGGGGAGGGATTAGACTTTCTACCGGGGGAGGGAGGGGAGGGATTAGACGTTCTACCGGGAGAGGGAGGGGAGGGATTAGACGTTCTACCGGGGGAGGGAGGGGCGGGATTAGACTTTCTACCGGGGGAGGGAGGGGAGGGATTAGACGTTCTACCGGGGGGAGGGAGGGGAGGGATTAGACGTTCTACCGGGGAAGGGAGGGGAGGGATTAGACGTTCTACCGGGTAAGGGAGGGGAGGGATTAGACGTTCTACCGGGTAAGGGAGGGGAGGGATTAGACGTTCTACCGGGGGAGGGAGGGGCGGGATTAGACTTTCTACCGGGGGAGGGAGGGGAGGGATTAGACGTTCTACTTGGGGAGGGATGGGAGGGATTAGACGTTCTACCTGGGGGAGGGAGGGGAGGCATAAGACGTTCTACCGGGTAAGGGAGGGGAGGGATTAGACGTTCCACCGGGGGAGGGAGGGGAGGGATTAGACGTTCTACTTGGGGGGGAGGGGAGGGATTAGACGTTCTACTTGGGGAGGGATGGGAGGGATTAGACGTTCTACCGGGGGGGGGAGGGGAGGGATTAGACGTTCTACCGGGGGACTGAGGGGAGGAATTAGACGTTCTTCCCGGGGAGGGAGGGGAGGGATTAGACGTTCTACCGGGGGAGGGAGGGGAGGTATAAGACGTTCTACCGGGTAAGGGAGGGGAGGGATTAGACGTTCTACCGGGTAAGGGAGGGGAGGGATTAGACGTTCTACCGGGGGAGGGAGGGGAGGGATTAGACGTTCTACCGGGGGGAGGGGAGGTATAAGACGTTCTACCGGGTAAGGGAGGGGAGGGATTAGACGTTCTACCGGGGGAGGGAGGGGAGGGATTAGAAGTTCTACCGGGGGAGGGAGGGGAGGGATTAGACGTTCTACCGGGGAAGGGGAGGGATTAGACGTTCTACCGAGTAAGGGAGGGGAGGGATTAGACTTTCTACCGGGGGAGGGAGGGGAGGGATTAGACGTTCTACCGAAGGGAGGGGAGGTATAAGACGTTATACCTGGGGAGGGAAGGGAGGGATTAGACGTTCTACTTGGGGAGGGAGGGGAGTGATTCGACCTTATACCGGGGGGGGGGAGGGGAGGGATTAGACGTTCTACCGAGTAAGGGAGGGAGGGGAGGTATAAGACGTTCTACCGGGGGAGGGAAGGGAGGGATTAGACGTTCTACTTGGGGAGGGAGGGGAGTGATTCGACCTTATACCGGGGGGGAGGGGAGGGATTAGACGTTCTACCGAGTAAGGGAGGGGAGGGATTAGATGTTCTACCGGGGGAGGGAGGGGAGGTATAAGACGTTCTACCGAGTAAGGGAGGGGAGGGATTAGACTATCAACTTTCTAAGAGATTATGTCAGGAAAATGGCAAGCTGCGATAACTTTCCGCGACTCTAGCCAGGTACTTGTAGGATTTCAATTCAAATTTGAAATAACCGTTGACATTACGTGGATTACTAACGTGATAAATCTGATACAATGTTGCATTCAGTGAAAATATTCCAATATTAAGTAAATACGCAATTAATATTGCAATAAAGATAAATGTTTCCAAATGTCTAGTCATTTGAAAATATTTTAAGGGCGATAACTTAAATATTAACCTCATGATATTTTAATATCATTCAATTTTTTTTCTTTTATAACAAAAAGGGCCAATAATTGCACACAATTAAATTATTAAGATAATATATTGATAATAGCAAACAGCATTTATCTTTTTATTAAATATTTCTTAAAAAATGGTGAATAAATTAATTACTGAAACCGTGGCAAAGCGTTATACAGCTATCAAAGACAACCAATCAGGTCGGATGACATGACATTGAGATACCCTTTTGCTTCTCCGTAAATAATATATCATCTTTCTGTCAGATGTAAATTTTAGGTTCATTTTGTGGGGGAACATTTTCGTTTGTTGGGAAATACATTTTCTGGACTTACACATTTTTTTTTAACTGTACATTCAGTTATGCAAGTATCAGTAAAGTTTGAACACAGTCATCAAATTTAGTCATCTGAATTATGATAAATTAAGATAGCTCCAACGTTTAGTGAAATATTGAGTTCAATATTTGTTGTGTTGAGTAGGCCTACTTAATTTCATTAACATTTTTTGTATCTTCTTACATTTTGTAATTGCTCGAAAGTATTTTTTTTTTTGCCTCGTTTACGATGGAAAAATTAATCATTACAAAATGTGATTGAGAGAAAATTTAGACGGATCATTGATATGAACAATGATATGATTAAAAAATGTAGTGGTAAAATCTATAGTTATTCCTCAAACGTTAGAGATTTACAGTATCACTGAAAGGTAAATACGTCATACATTTATTTATGTATACTCGTAATGTCTAGGCATCGAACAAACTATAAGTAACTCTACCATAATCGTTTTGCTAACTCTATCATATATTTAGGTGTAAAAAGAGAAATTTAAAAACTAAAACTGTTGTATCAAAAATTATAAAGTGTGCATTCTATCATGTATATAAATATCTTCCTAACAATAATAAAACGCACTACATAGTAACAAACCAAACAATAGAATCAACTTTTCTATTCAAGTGCTACAACATTGTATGCACCATAAAAATGTAAACATATTAATTTATTTCTAATCAGAGTTTCATTCCGAACGAAATGAAATTTATATAATTTATATAGAAAATATATACTTTTAACAGTGTCCGCCCCCCCCCTCCCCTCCCCCCCCCCGAAGAAAGTTTACCGCCCCCCCCCCCCCCCGCCCCCGGAGATAAAAGTCTGGACCAAACACTGTTTCTAATGAACATATTTCAAATCAAATTTAAACTCAGTCTAAAATATAACATTGGGCCACTACTGCATACATTTTCGTAACATATTACGTGGGTCGGCGTATAAATACATTGCGTGACTGTAAACACGTGTATGTCCTTTAATTAAATACATTATACAATAAAGACTTCCAGAATGTTATTGATTTTGTAAATATTTTGTTATGGACAGGGGTGTTAGTGGGGATAAGCTCCCACTGTCTATGCAATCATATTTTGTTTTCTTATTATAAGCTTTATATTATTTCCAGAAACAGTGATTTTATTTAGAGACAATGTTCCTGTTTTACTGGTCTAATTAAAATCATTTTAATTACTGATTGCTTAATTAATATTGAACTTTATAATTATAAATACAACATATGGTTTACATATATAATTCAATTTCACGTTTCATATGACTTGTTTTTGTTTAAGGATGGCTTGATGACATAATATGGCAAATGTCAGGTCACTAAATAAAGTGTTATTTTAAGCAGTTGACATGACACTTTACTATACCGTTATTTTATGCCAACTGGGTTTTATATATGTGGAGAGCCGAGCCCAGGACAGAGGAAATCTCTTGCCAGAAGGGGCGACATGAAAACCTAACCTAATAAAAATGAATGTTTCCAATATACTACCGTCTTATTCCATAACATTTCAAATGCGATAACTTAAAAGTTATTTCAACTGTACTTGATGCCGTTGAAGGCCGATATTTGCATACTATTAAATTATCAAGAAAATATATTGATACACGGAAACAGATTTAGCTTTATTCATATATGTGTCTTAAAATAAGAGGTGACTAAATTAATCACAAAAACGGAGGCCAAGAGTTATACATTAGTCAAAGACAACAGATTAGGTCGGTTCAATTGACGATGAGACTTGCGTCCTGGTATGTTAACGTCAAATGTTGTCACAGAAAGAAAGAAATATATGTGGACGATAGACATAATAGATGTTAGAAACATATCAATCATACCTAACGTAGCTGGTTATCTAGCAGAACAACAAAGAAAAGTACGGGTGATGTTTCCACTGAATAGGGACTCAAGAGTTATACAACAAAAAATATGGCATCAATTCTAAGGCTACTGCAGTTTGTAAGACACAATATCTTTTGAAAAGGAGATGGAATACTACGGTTGTATGTAAACTACCATGTCCGACTTTGAGCACAGAATCACCCCCCCCCCCCCCTTCTCTCTGCCTGAGCTTTGTGTTTATGTTGTCCAGCAAATCCCAGATCCAAAATAAGCCATAGCATTTCTTGAGAAAATGAAAGATAAAGTTAAAGCCAGTGAAGAAGTCAAATGTTTTGTGTATGACTACAATGGGTAAAATGTATCTCCGGAATAAAGAATTCCTCCAGTGAAGGCCCCTAATGGAAGAGTGAGAGAAGATTTTAAATGATATAGATGGAGTGACCACAGTAACATGGACGCTTCTATGAACTAACGAGCAACTTTCATAAACTAATGGGCAACCATGCTCAGTACTATCAAGAGGCCTTAGGTTCTTAGGCTGCACAGACCTGATACACATAGTCTTTACTTTGACTATTTTATGTACCTTTGTCTACCTTTGGCGTTGCAATATCACTTTCTGTTTATATTAGGTTAGGTATTGTGGCTTATGATGTTCTTGAGTACACCCGTATATAATGGGTACCTGACTTAAGTTAGAGAAACAAAGGTGGCTGAGCGTAGCGACCCTTCCCAGCGCCCGGGGACAAACTTTCGATTTGCACCCCCCCTCAAACTTTCGATCTGCACCTCCCCCCCCCTCAAACTTTCATTTTTTCCGTCCCATTTTGGAGCCTCCTACTGACAGCGGCCTAGGTGACTGCCTAGTTCGCCTTATAGGTAGCGCCGGTTTACCTTACATTATATCACACAACCCTTGTCAACAGTAAAAATATATTTGTACCGTAAATAATATTAATAACCTGTAAAATGTGTGATTTCAACCGGTAGTAGGGTATGTAGCCTACCACTTCTCTACTGGGAATATAGGCTTTAGTATAGTAGGACTAGATGTATAATCATTAAGGTCTGGCGAATAATTGTCAATACAATGCACAAAGTTTACAGCCTTAGTAGAATAATAATATTTCACCAGGTCCGATGACCACTTGGATCTTGCAAGAGTTTACAGCGTGTAGTAAAATATTATGACGCAGTGAATAATATTATCGTATCTCCTGATCAGTGGCTGATACACGTGTGGGATTAAAGTAGTACAGTAGGTAACTGCAATGTCTACTTAACTGCCACGTGGAATTACGCCACTGGCAGGAATAGTTTAAGTCAAATAAATATTCAAATGACATGTGTGCTAAAACACGGGCAGTGTGAAGTAAATCAAGTAAGTTATCGACTGTCACATGGACTAAACCACGAACAGGGTAACAGTGTACACTATTTTAGTAATAATGCTTAACACCAAAATAATACATATAATATTTATTAAACTACTTGTTACAATGATAATCAAATATGCACATTAGTAGACGGTTTACCTACTAGCATAAAACACAATCCTGACAACGTCTATGTTAGACCCTTGTCAGAAATATACTGGGTACGTAATTACCTACTAGACACATGTTGCAATAATATGTAGCACTCCAATGTATATATTTTAAAGTCCCGGCGTAATCCTAATTTATAAAAGCCCAATGTGCGCACATCTCTCTCTCTCTCTCTCTCTTTCTCTGTCCGCAAAAAATTTTCGCCGGACATCACGTCAGAATCGGCAGCGATATATCGAGAACTTTTTACGGACTTTTGTTGAAAATAATATGTTAGATGTTTTAAATGTATAACCACAATTTTACTTAAAGAAGAAAAATAAAAATTAAAGGCGTATTCGAATGTAGAGAAACAGTATTATTTATGCAACCGGAAAAGCATTAATACATGTGAAAAAGAACGCATAAAACTGTGACGTCGATTGCTTATACATTAACTAATGACGTCATCTGCTGTGTTTTGAATAAAAAGAAATGAACTATTTCATTCAAATTTGATTTAGATCTACGTACACTATGAAATGTATACAATACAGTTTTTCCGGCCTAAACTCATAAAATTTATTTTATTTATTTGGATTCTAGATCTAGAGATTCTAGATCTAGACTAAATCTAAATCTACGCAATAACTAGATCTATAATCTAGACGTAGACGCTAAGATCTAGATTTAGACTCTAACTTCTCTAAAATCTATTCCAAAAATAAATTTCTATATTAGGACTAAACTATTTCAAGACTTATTTATTTTATACAAAATCTTTGTTATGAACTGGCTAATTTGGGATAAAAAAATAATTTGAAAGAATAGGCATATTCGTGTAAGTTAAGATTTTAAAATACGTGTTTCATTCTCCGTATTTTATAAGGTGCCTAAATAGCGGAGATGTTAGTGTACATTAAACCACGCAGGTGGTGCGGGTTCGAGACACAGCAAGTCAACTTGGTTAATGTATTCTTTTTTTATTATGCTCGGGCTAAACTTAAAAAAAAAATTCTTTTAGGAATCTAGATCTAGATCTAGATTCTAGATTGTCGGGTGTCCGATAGGGCACTTCCCGGCGCCGCAGGCGCTTCAAATTTGGCATGATCTTGCCTTGGTGCGACAGAACACGGGGGCCGGTTGGCCGAAAAGTCTACGATGTGGGGGTCAAAACTGACCTCGACTGACCGGTACCTTATATCTATATATATAATTCTCTTCTTCGAGCCGTTAGAAAACAAGCTGCAAACGCTCTCCCTACCTCCCCACCCCTACATGGTTTTAGTGAGCTGTGTTCACTCTAAATGTTTACAAGCAGAGCCAACCATTTTAAACGTAGGGGGGGGGGGGGGGGGGAGGAGGGGGGAGGGGGGAGGGAAGGAAGGGGGGGGGGGGGTTATGGTCCTTAACGAGCTACTTATAGTGTTTTAAAGAAATATTTTCAGTGTCAGCGTTGGTACTGTCGAATTCACAAATTATGAATTATTGAAAATTAGAAACAACTAAATAGCGGCGTATGTTATGCCGCGGGCCGGCTCGTGAGCTATAAATCGAAAAAAAATGTCCACGGAGGAACCTCTTCATAACTCTTGAGGTCGTAGACCGACCTTCGGGCGAATTAATTAAGCATTCAAATTCTCAATGTTTTCGAAAGCCTAAGCGAAGCTGGGCAGCATGCCTAGTTAGATATAGTTATGTTATATAGAGTACATACAACATATCATAAATAGTGCTATATTGCATCATGTAGCCATTTAAATGCCGCAAATATGATTACATGACCAATTAAATGTATCAAATATTGTTACATTTTCTAATATGGAAATTTAAATTTCTCACTGTTTTATTTTATAAGTAAAAGCATCGTTTACCTTTCAGATTAGACTGACCAACTCTTTGGTCAGCTGACCGTCTCACGTGACAGGTCAGTTCATTTTACTGTTATTATATTGTTTCTGCCTGACCAATAAGAGCTTAATGGCTTATAACGAGAGTTTAATAAATGTATTAAAGTTAAAAATAATTCATAATTAAACAATGGCTCCGTAGTATTAATTAAACGGGTTTGATCCTTAGTGCTTAAAAATGTTATACATTCAATTCACGTTTTTTTTAAAAATGTATATACTATTATGTTTTTTTATAATCTTCTCTAAAAGATATACATGTTATATATATATATATATATATATATATATATATATATATATATATATATATATATATATATATATATATATATATATATATATTTAATTAGTACTATGCCTATTTTTGAAGAATATGTTTTTAATTATATTAAAATAGATTTTATATCTCAGCTCACACCCTGAGTGGTCTAAGTGTTGGATGTGTTTCTTGTGTCTCAGCTCACACCCTGAGTGGTCTAAGTGTTGGATGTGTTTCTTGTATCTCAGCTCACACCCTGAGTGGTCTAAGTGTTGGATGTGTTTCTTGTATCTCAGCTCACACCCTGAGTGGTCTAAGTGTTGGATGTGTTTCTTGTATCTCAGCTCACACCCTGAGTGGTCTAAGTGTTGGATGTGTTTCTTGTATCTCAGCTCACAGCCTGAGTGGTCTAAGGGTTGGATGTGTTTCTTGTATCTAAGCTCACACCCTGAGTGGTCTAAGGGTTGGATGTGTTTCTTGTATCTTAGCTCACACCCTGAGTGGTCTAAGTGTTGGATGTGTTTCTTGTATCTCAGCTCACAGCCTGAGTGGTCTAAGTGTTGGATGTGTTTCTTGTATCTCAGCTCATACCCTGAGTGGTCTAAGGGTTGGATGTGTTTCTTGTATCTAAGCTAACACCCTGAGTGGTCTAAGGGTTGGATGTGTTTATTGTATCTAAGCTAACACCCTAAGTGGTCTAAGTGTTGGATGTGTTTCTTGTATCTCAGCTCATACCCTGAGTGGTCTAAGGGTTGGATGCGTTTCTTGTATCTAAGCTAACACCCTGAGTGGTCTAAGTGTTGGATGTGTTTCTTGTATCTAAGCTAACACCCTAAGTGGTCTAAGTGTTGGAAGTGTTTCTTGTATCTCAGCTCACACCCTGAGTGGTCTAAGTGTTGGATGTGTTTCTTGTATCTTAGCTCACACCCTGAGTGGTCTAAGTGTTGGATGTGTTTCTTGTATCTTAGCTCACACCCAGAGTGGTCTAAGTGTTGGATGTGTTTCTTGTATCTCAGCTCACACCCTGAGTGGTCTAAGTGTTGGATGTGTTTCTTGTATCTCAGCTCACACCCTGAGTGGTCTAAGTGTTGGCCAGTGCGCATGTCATGGTTGAATGTTTGCAAGTAAAACTAGAGACCTAGAGATCGTGTACGTCTTTTATTAAACAAGATTGCCGTTCATAATGTTACATCAGTGTAATCTCATTAGAACTGTACTGACACCAGAAGGTATATGAGTGGTAGGCTTGGGGTGATGGGTGGGTGGGCGATAGAAACATGAGTGGTAGGTGTGGGGTGATGGGTGGATGGGTGATAGATAGATGAGTGGTAGGTGCGGGGTGATGGGTGGATGGGTGACAGATACATGGGTGGCCAATGCCGGCTGCATAGGATAAAGTTCCTAACAAAGACACACATTATAAAACTAACACTGCTATTTTAAACCCTTGTATTAGTTATATGCTAGTCCCGCTGTAGACAGAAAGCAATTAAGACACATGTAAGACACATGTTAAACACATTCAAGACACATTGAAGATGCATTTTTACATTTCGATTGCAGATATATTAAACACATACATGATTTAAACGTGTGTGTTTAAAAAAAAACAATTGTGTTAATGTAATATTTTATCAACTTTCTAAGAGATTAGGTCAGGAAAATGGCAAGCTACTCTAACTTTCCGCGACTCTAGCCAGGTACTTGTAGGATTTCAATTCAAATATGAAATAACAGAAGAAATTACGTGGATTGCTAACGTGATAAATATCATACAGTGTTACATTCAGTGAAAATATCCCAATATTAAGTAAATACGCCATTAATATTGCAATAAAGAAAAATGTCCTAATGTTATTTCCAAACATTTTAAGGGCGATAACTTAAAAATTAACCTCATACTATTTTAATATCATTCATTTTTTTTTCTTTTATAACAAAAAGGGCCAATAATTGCACACAATTAAAATACCATAATGATATATTGATACTAGCAAACATCAATTATCTTTTTCTTAAAAATGTCTTTAAAAAATTGTGAATAAATTAATTACTAAAACCGTGGTAAAGCGTTATACATCTTTCAAAGACAACCGATCAGGTCGGATGAATTGACGCGTCTGTTTGTTTTTCTGTGTCGCCATAAAGATAGTCTTCTTTATTGTTAGATGTAATTTTTATATTCATTTTGTGGGGAATATTTCAATTTGATGGGAAATACATTTTTGGACTTACACATTTTTTTTTACTGTACTAAATTATACTGTCAGTTATGCAAGTACCAGTAAAGATTGCATACAGTCATCAAACAGACAACCAAAAATACACCGTATTCCCTTCTTTGTATATATCTAAAGATACGATTTTGTTTTTAAAATATTGACTTTCTGAATTAGGATAAATTAAGATAGCTCCAACGTTTAGTGAAATATTGAGTTCAATATTTGTTAAGTAGGCCTACTTAATTTCATATACATATTTTGTTTGTTCTTACATTTTGTAATTGCTGGAAAGTATTTTTTTTTTGCTTCGCTTAAGATGGACAAAAATTAATCATTACAAAATGTGATTGAGAGAAAATTTAGACGGATCATTGATATGAAAAATGATATGATTAAAAAATGTAGTGGTAAAATCTAAAGTTATCCCTCAAACGTTAAAGATTTACAGTATCACTGAAAGGTAAATACGTCATACATGTATTTATGTATACTCGTAATGTGTAGGCCTCGTACAATCTATAAGTAACAATACCATAATCGTTTTGCTAAATCTATCATATATTTATGTGTAAAAAGAGAAATTTAAAAACTAAATTTGTTGTATCAAAAAGTATATAGTGTGCACTCTATCATATCTCTAAATATCTTCCTAACATTAATAAAATGCATTACATAGAAACAAACCAAACAATATAATCAAATTTTCTATTCAAGTGCTATAACATTCTATACACCATTAAAATGTAATTTATTTTTAATGATCATATTTAAAATCAAATTCAAACTCAGTATAAAATATAACATTGGGCCACTACTACATACATGTTCGTAACTTATGTGGGTCGGCCTAGAAATACATTGTGTGACTGTAGACTCGTGTATGTATTTTAATTAAATACATTATACAATAAAGAATTCCAGAATGTAAATATGTTGTTATAGACAGGGGTGACAGTGGGGATAAGCTCCCACTGTCTATACAATCATATGTTTCGTGTTATAAGTTTTATATTTTTGCCAGAAACGGTGATTTTATTTAGAGCCAATGGTTCTGTTTTACCGACAATGAGACTTCCGTCCTAGTATGTCAGCGTCGAATTTTGTCACAGAAAGGAAGAAATATCTGTAGATGATAGAAAATAATAGATTTTAGAAACATATCAATCATACCTAACGTAGCTGGTTATCTAGCAGAACAACAAAGGAAAGTACGGGTGAAGTTTCCACTGAATGGGGACTCAAGAGTTATACAACAAAAAATATGGCATCAATTCTAAGGATTCTGTAGTTTGTAAGAAACCATATCTTTTCAAAATGAGATGGAATACTACGGCTGTATGAGAATTCCCTGTCCTATTGTGAGCACAAAATCCCCCCCCCCCCCTCTGCCTGAGCTTTGTGTTTATGTTGTCCAGCAATACCCAGATCCGAAACAAGCCATAGAATTTCTTGAGAAAATGAAAGAGAAAGTTAAAACCAGTGAAGAAGTCAAATGTTTTGTGTATGACTACAATGGGTAAAATCTATCTCCGGAATAAAGAATTCCCTCTAGTGAAGGCCCTAATGGAAAAGTGAGAGAAGATTTTAAATGATATAGATGGAGTGACCACAGTACATGGACGTTTCTATGAACTAACAAGCAACTTTCAATAGCTAATGAGCAACCATGCTCAGTACTGTCAAGTGGCCTTAGGTTCTTAGGCTGCACAAATCTGATAGACATGCCAAAAGCTGAGCAGGAAGAGAGGGCTTTTAATATTGGTTTAGCAGCTGTAATAGGCGAGTGTGTATCCAATTTTGGTGAGTTCCTTGCCCATGATATCTTGGCATACTTGAAGGGCACATATAAAGAATGGCTGGTTGATCTTCTGTATGCCTTTAACAGCGGAGATATTGACAACTTCATAGGACTGAAGGATAAATGGTCTACTCAGCCGGATCTGAAAGTCAATGAACTTGTAACTAGGAAACTAGATCAATCTGTTATGTTTGATGGAGATGACATTCCAAAGGCCAGCAACAGATACACAACGGACATTTGATAGTATTGCCCAGACTGTCAAAATTAACACAAATCTGGTTAAACTGTTAGTCATGAAAGCTGTAAGGCTTGGGTTAGTGAGAGGATCTATTGATGAAATAGAACAGAAATGTCACATGACATGGGTACAGCCTAAAGGATCGCAAACATATTTCCGGCATGCAGACTCGCCTTGTGTTGTTTGGAAAAGATATTGGCTTGATGGAACGCCTGGTACAAACAACTGCTTATGGTATTCTAAAATTATTATTGAGACAGTATTGCATAAACAATAGTCAATTATGATTGTAAGTTTTGTTACTTTGTCAAAGAAATATATAATTTGGTCACTTATCATTTGTTTAAATGCCCGTAAAATGCATTATAATTGAATAATTAAAAAAAAAAAGTTCATTTTGACAAAGGAACAATTAACGTAAGGGACAGTTGTAATGGTCAATACAATTATGTTCACCAGTGTGACTTGTTGGGATTAAAATGCATAACATGTTGTCTTTAATCGACGTATAATATGTTGTCTACACTCGACACATAACAGGTTGTCTTTAATCGACACATAACATGTTGTCTTCAATAGACATTCAATATGTTGTCTACATTAGACACAGAGAGAAACATGTTAGTGTACTCTATCAAATGTAATTTATTTGATTGTGTGTGAGTGGGGGGGGGGGGGACAAATTTAAGTGTGATGGAAAATACATTTTTTTCGGACGGACTCATTGCAGTTGTGTTTTATTTTCAACTGTATTAAATAACACTGTCAGTTATCAAGTACCAAAAGACATTCATTAAATTGAAATGAATTTAAAGTGACAGCATTTAATCTTCATCAGACACACTGACAGACAAACAGACAACAAAACATGCACCGCATTTCCATCTTTACTTAAATCTATAGATAAGCTATGGGTTAAAAAATAGTGACTTTCTGAGTTATGATAAATGAACGATAGCTCTAACGTTTAGTGAAATATTGAGTGCAATAAATGTGGAGTACACAATTTCATATATATTACTTTGTTTTTTCTTACATTTTGTAATTTAACGAAATTAGAAAATTAACCACTCGTACATGAAAACAAAAACATTTTTTAAAAAATCTTCTAATTTTTTTTAACTTCAAACTTTGACTTTCAGTTAAATAAAACGTAAATGAAAACACATAATTAAGTTGCGTCTCTTCATTATAGTTCAGTATACAGTTTAAACCACAGCTGTTAGTTAATTCGCGTTTTTAATCGACAAGTTTTGATCTTTGAGTTTATGACTGTCAGATGCTGATAATAAAGTAAATTGTATTAAAATCATTAGCCATCATATAGAGAATAGTGGCACTGGCAGCAATATCATCCAACACTCACTAAAACATATTTTCTCCACATTATAAAGGTAGTTGTACTGAACCTAAGCCATACATTCCCCGTGTAGCTAACCATGTATAGGGAAGTTAAAAAAAAAAAACGTGTAACAGGTAGCTCATCATCTGGTGAAACATACCTCACAATCACAGTCAGCTGATAAATTTTAATCCGTTTTTTACGGTTCTTTAATCACCCATGGTTGATTTTAAAAAATAAAAACATGCAGTAACGTCTATTCCTGATTCTCTTGTTTGGCTGGAAAGAAATATTTTTGCTGTTTGTTATATATCTGCTCTGCTTGTTGGCAGTCTATTGTTGAGTCATTTTGGGGCTTGTTTTTTTTTTTTTTTTTTTAATATCACTTTTAATACAAATCTAAACTTGCATATCAGTTGCAATTTCTTTAACTTAAACTATACAAGGGAGATAACATTATGGAACGTTCATAATAATCGCTATCTAATTCGTCATAAAGAAGAATTAAAACGTTTTATGAAAAATTACGTGGTAAATATAAGTAACCTACTTTCTATCTTTAAAACCGCGATGATCATGAAGCAGTATGCTTTTTTTTAAATTTAAAAAGTATATAATATTATATTTGAAAACAGTGATCTGTATGCAATACATGCCAATTAGTGACGGTTTTTGTTGCAATTGCATGGAAACATTTTTTTTTTTTGAGAGAAAATATTAACATGTACAATGTATAGATATGATTATGTCATAATCATATCTAGGAAAGCAAGGGTCTATCATAGACGTTGTCAGGATCGTGTGATATACTGGTAGGCAAACCGTACACTCGAGGTTCATTTAGTGAATGTTGATGTTACATTTGTTACATCGTCACCATCAAGTCGGCCAGCTTGATATTTTTTTTTTAGGATCCCAATGGGATCCGAACCTACCATTCCACACGGCACCGATTCGCCTCGCCCTCAATGCCAATTAGCTCTACTGTTCTGTCTGACTGTTCTGTCTTTACTTGGACTATATTCTGTACCTTTGTCTACCCTTGGCGTTGAAATATCACTTTCTGTTTACATTGCTATTTCAGTTACAACGCCTGCTTCCACCCCTCACCATGTTTACACTATACCCATTTAAGGAAGCTACTATTTGTCTGTATCGTCGTCACTGTACTTGTGTCGCCTGTGTGGTCAAATAATGGTCATTGTTGTGTTTATGAGGCTAGCGGTCGGACCCTTTATTTTTAAGTTGATTAAAACAATAATACTTCAATCACATATTTTTATTTCCCCCGTAAGTTACAACATCGTCCTCTCATCGAACCGTTTACGTTTGGAAAATAACACAATAGACAGCATGTTAACTTTATTCTGTGAGCCTCATAGTTCTCAAATCGAACCTAATCATGACTCGCTTATTATTAGATGTCCACAGCAATTAGTATTTAAGCTCAGTGGTTCTTAAACTGGGGTTAGGGTTAGTGTTAAACTAATAAATCAATAAAATAATTAAATCTAGCATGTCGCCGGGGGGGGGGGGGGGGCACTGCTAATAGTATATGATTTCAACATACATTTCATTTCGTTCGGTGGGGGGGGGGGGGGGGTAGACTTGTGGAGTGGTAAGTTCAAGAGCAAATAAAAAAAGAGTTGGAGATCCAGAAAAGCACAAAAAAACTCTCCTTCCCTCCCCGAGGCTCTCGGTCAAAACCCCCTGGACATAAACCCCCCGACATAAACCCCCTGGACATAAACCTCCTGGGCATAAACCCCCCGACATAAACCCCCCGACATAAACCCCCTTTAAGAATATCAACTAAACCTTGAAATGACAATTATTTATAATAATGCATTATTATTTTTCCTTTCAATATTTTTTTAACAGGGGTCGGCAACCTTTTGAGACGGAAGAGCCAAAAGTTACAATATACAAAATGCCCTAGCTTTTAAAGAGCCACTAACATTTTTATTTCAATTTTTTGTTTTTGTTTAAGATTAGGTAAGTACATTTGATTTTCTTATTTGAAATAGCTTTTATTATAAAATAATATTTATTCAAATAAGAACACACAACTTTCTCGCACTAAACCTATCACATTTTTTTTTACTAGTTCTGCTTTGGTAATGTAATTAGAAATCACATGATCTAACTATAATTATTGAACTACTTAAAGTAGTTACATTAATGGAAGCATTGACCTTCCATGACTTTTGAAAGTGTGGTTAAATCTGGCTCATAGCTTTTTAGGCCGTTGGCTCCAATTTCAGCCTGATTTTCTTTTTGGATTTCCTTCCAGAGCTGTTGTCCAACCAAGAATAAACTACAAGGCAGCAGTTGTTTGATTTTGGAGTTGTCTCTCCTAGAAGAGTTGCTTACCATAGCAATCGAGCATTATCTGCCTTGGGGTTCGAACTCGAGACTTTTCGGTTTACGAGCTTTACTTACTCCTGGTCAACATGTCCTACATTCCTATTTTTTATGAGTTTTGAAAATAAAATAATTTGATCAGTATTTGCTCATCGAACTGGAGAGCCGCATCTTGACATCAAAAGAGCGGCTCTACAGTCTCATGCACAAATATTAATAATTATCTAATTTCGTTTTAAAAATTCATAAAAAAATATTATTCAGAAAAAAAAGCAACTTAAAAACATAAACAGGATAAAAACACTCATCAGAGAACAGAGGGATTAGATGAGGCAGATAGTATACGGACAGCGGACAGCCGCTTGGCAGCAAGTCCATGCTTGCCATAGTCCAAGTGCCGATTGTTTAAATATTGTCGAAGGGGGAATGTTATTTTATTCCAAATGCATTCATATACCTGTCCGTATGCAGTAAATTGACCGGAGTGACGTATTTTAGTTATTATTTTCCTACGGTTGAGCCTTTTACTGGACTCTTGGTACAGGTAGGGTGGAAGATAAGCCATGTGAGAACCGACGGACAGAAGCGACCGATGCACTCTAATCAAACCGATATACAAACCAGTTAGTCAAAGTAGGCCGTGTTGAAACACATTCTAGGGCAGTGGTGTCCGTAAAGAAAAAAAAAGATATTGGCTTCTAAAGTGTATTGGAATAGTTATATAGTTATATTATTTGATTACTAATGTTATCATAGTAGAGCTAGCAAAAACACTTTTTGTGCGAAACAGATGTATGTTTTTATATGAATCAATAGCACTTCATTTTTATCGCTATTTATTTCAAATTATAAATCAAATGTATTTACCTAATTCTTTAAATTTAAAATAATGTTAGTGGCTCTTTAAAAAAACTGTTAATTAAAAAAAATGTAGCTTTTGGCTCTTCCGTAGCAAAAAAGGTTGCCGACACCATCAGTAAGGGGGTTATTGGGTGAGAATTAGAATTATAGCTTACGAGCCGACCCGCGGCATATCATACACCGCTATTTAGTTGTTTTTTTCTACTATTCAGTAATTCATAATTTGTGAATTCGACAGTACCAACGCTGCCACTGAAAATATTTCTTTTAAACACTATACGTAGCTCGTTAAGGACGATACCCCCCCCCCCCCCTTTCTTCACACCCCCCCCCCACCGTTAAAGTAAACTCCACTTAGTCCCCCCCTACGTTTAAAATCGTTTAAGACTAAATTATCTGCCCCTAATAGTCGTCGCTAAACGCGGCTCTGCTTTTAAACATTTAGCGTGAACCACAGCTCACCAGACCATGTAGGTGTGGGTGTGGTAGGGAGCGCGCTTACAGTTCGTTTTCTAGGGTCTCCCAGAAGAGAATTATATATATATATATATATATATATATATATATATATATATATATATATATATATATATATATATATATCGATATTAATGTAATATTGTAATTCTTTTTTTGCCTCAGACATGTAATTTACAGCGTCATAAATAATTGTTTTCAGATTAGACTATAGTTCAGAAATGTTGTTTATGCTAAATAAATTGCTGTCTCTGAAAAATGTATACATTAATGTCACTGTTTTCAAATTTTATAACCTGAGAGATTTTTAATGCATATTAGCGTAACTACTAACCTTTTTATATTTTATAAAAACCTTTAAATAATTTTGTCAGATAATTCATACTGTGAACACTTTTCTTTTTTAAATATATCTTTCTAAAATTTACTAAAACAGATAGCTCAGTAATTTCGTTTGCGTTGTCTCCCGTCTAAATTTTCCCATTTTTAAAAAATGGCTACGGTCTTTGGCAGATATGTATTTAAATTAAAAAAAAAAAAAAAAAAAAAAAAAAAAAAAAAAAAACACATTTTGTTCCAGACATTATCTTTACTGATTTAGAACTCTAACCAATACAGTATGAAATATTACTTGTAATGGTATTACTGTACAATATGCGTATAATGTTTAAAATTGCGTTATTTATTATTTTTATTTTTTTAAACTGAGACTCACGCAGGGGCGGAACTACAATGCCGCAATGCGGGGAGGGGGGAGGGGGCACGCCATTTAGGGACCCACAGCCGACCATAATAATTTTTTATTGTTATTTTTAATTATTATTTTTTTTGACTTGATAGTTGTTTCGTAAAACAAATACTATAGCTGCGGTTTGATTATGTTTATTCTATAGACACCACCCTATGCTCTTGTAAATTATTTTTCCCTTTGTTTTTAATTTAACTACCCAAAAACGTGAGAGAGACACATGAACACGATTTAAAAAAAACGCAGCTGATGCTAACTAAAAGCCACATCTTTGCACTTCTTATTACTACACTATTGGGAGAAAAGTGACAACAGATGGAGAATGCGATTAACAAACTCTCTAACGACCCAAGGCTTTCACATGCCACTGTTGTTACTCGAGACTCAGCTGATCTGATGTATCTAAGCTAGTGTGATATTTTAGCGGGACCAACATTTATTTCCTCAATGTCTAGACATTAAGTTGACCATCTGTATGATGCCAATGTCTAGACATCAAGCTGACCATCTGAATGGTGCCAATGTCTAGACATCAAGCTGACCATCTGTATGGTGCCATTGTCTAGAAATCAAGTTGACCATCTGAATGGTGCCAATGTCTAGACATCAAGTTGACCATCTGAATGGTGCCAATGTCTAGACATCAAGTAGACCATTTGTATGGTGCCAATGTTACAGAGCTAACATCAAAATGTACACACCCTTACGTCATAACTGTTTGGTGTCGACATTTTGCTTCAGCTTAACAGTTTTTTAAATATCGATGTAAAAAAGTAATGCTACTCTTCACCGACATGCATTTAGTTCACCTAAAACCATCTAGGAAAACGAATATGGATGGTACCACAACACACACCCTTTGGCGTCCTTGGTTACTGAGGTTACATGTAAGTGTTTTGGGTCGCTAGCGAGTCTGTTGATGACGGTGATATGATGAAGAATGTTCAAGGCACCGTGTTGTTGAAGTTTGTGTCAATGCTTGTATTAGGTGCTTTATGAATTAGACAAAACAATCTTGGGCTTATTCTCATTGAGGAATCAGAACAAAATGATAGCCTAATTAATAACTAACCCTGCTCTGGTACTTTGAAAAAAAATCACGTGTTTGGTACCATGGGGTCAGTGTGGTCCAGGGTGAAAGACCAGAATAACACATCTTTATAATTGTATGTGGTTTACCTTAACAGAATACGATAGGACAATAGTTTAGCTCAGGGGTCGGCAACCTGCGGCTCGCGAGCCGCATGCGGCTCTTTTGACGTCCAGATGCGACTCTCCAGCTCCTTGCACAAAAATTAATAGTTGTATAATTTCATTTTTACTGGACGTTGGGGTACGAATTTATCCCGCGTTCAGTGATATGGAAGATAACCCTGGTGAGAACCAACGTATTTAGAAGCGAACAATGCAAGTTATTCAAACCGATAGTTAGTCGGTGTTTGTCGTGTTGAGGCCTGACTCGCTAATGGGAGACACCTCCTGATCCGTTTATATCCGTAAAGATAAAAATAAAATAAAAATAAACAGCTTCTGGCGAAACATGTCTATGTTTTTATACGAATAAATATTATTTCATATTTAAAGCAATTTATTTTAAATAACGAATCAACTTTCTTTACCTAATCCTAATCAAATACCGAATATTGAAAAAAAAATGTTGTGGCTCTTTAAAAACTGGGAAAGTTTGTAAATTGTAACTTTTGGCTCGTGCTTATCAAAAGGTTGCCGACCCCTGGTTTAGCTGGTACAAATAAATATTGCACAATTTAATGAGTGAGTTTTTGGTTATTTCAACCCCTGTCAGAAAATGTTATTGCTGGCATTTATTGCGTACTTGCTTGGTATATTATTCGCACAGAAAAAGTATTGCAAGCATTACAGACTACATATTGATTCCCTGGTACCTGGGCAGTGCTAGGCCAGGGGTCGGCAACCTGCGGCTCGCGAGCCGCATGCGGCTCCTTTGCCGGCAAGATGCGGCTCTCCACCCCCTTGCACAAATATTAATAGTTATATTATTTCATTTTCAAAATTCATATCAAATACCATACTGTAAGGAAAAACAACTTTAAACAGAATTAAAACACTTATCAGAGATCAGTTGTAATATGTGCAGTAGAAAGTATACGGACAGCTGACAGCCGCTTAGGCACCAGGCCCAGCCCCACAGCCCCGTGACAACAATCCCATGTTTGCCACTGCCCAAGTGCCGACTTTTTCAAATGTTTTAATTGGGGAATGTTATTTTATTCAGAATGCATTTCCCTGTATATCAGTAATAATTAATTTGACACGAGTGACGTGTTTTTTTTTTTTTTTTTTTTTTTTTTAGCTATAAGCTTCCTACTGTTGAGCCGGGTACTGGACGGTGGGGGTACTAGTTTACCCTGTGTTCAGTGCGATGGAAGAAAAGCCTGGCTAGAATCAAAATTCAGAAGCGACAGATACACGGTCATCAAACCGATATTCAAGCTAGTTAGTCGAAGTTATCCTTGTTGAGGCCTGCCTGGCTAATGGCAGACACCTCATGAGCCAGTGATATCCGTAAAGATAGAAAAAAAAAATATCAACTTCTAAAGTGGATTGGGATAGTGACGGATAGTCCTATAATTATATTTGATTACTTAGTTTATTATTCTGGCGAAACATGTGTATGATTTTATATGAATAAATATTATTTCATATTTAAAGCTATCTTTTAAAATAACTAATCACATTTATTTGCATAGTCCTAATCAAAAAATAAAATATTGAAATAAAAAGGTAGTGGCTCTTTAAAATCTGGAAGATTTTGAAAATTCTAACTTTTGGCTCTTCAGTCTCAAAAGGTTGCCGACCCCTGTGCTAGGCTAAAGTTAGTATGGGAAATGTTTTCTGCAAAAAATAATAGTAAATTATAATAGCAAAGCGTAACGTGAAAAACAATGATAAATGGTTTGTTTCGTATTATAAAACAAAATGTGTGCAAGTAAGCTACTGTTTCTCATTATATAACTATAGACAATTATAATTTGAAAAAGAAAGTAGTTTGCTCAAAAGTATCAAATACTTTTACAATAAAAACATCTTTTTCACTTCAATGCGTGTTGTTTCTATTACGTGAAACGTAATTTTTTTCCATGACCTTGACATTGATAATTATGCACGTTTGGTATTGTTGTCTCCCTTGAATAGTTTAAATTCAAGCAAAGGCAACAGTTAAGCACATTTAGTTTTGTTTTAAAAATTGATATAAAAAAGTACATAAGTACGGCAATTCTAAACTGACAATTTTAATTTAAAATTATTTAATCGTTTAGTTTTGTTTTAAAAATTGATATAAAAAAAGTACATATGTACGGCAATTTTAAACTGATTGACAATTTTAATTTAAAACTATTTAATCGTTTAGTTTGAATACAACACTATATAGGCCTACACTGTATGATTTACGTATCAGCTAAATAGGCATAGGTTAGTTTCCCAACTTTCTTTTGGGCCCAAACATGACTCAATAATTGAAGGCCTAAAATTGATCAGCTGACTGTGATTGTGAGGTATGTTTCACCAGATGATGAGCTACCCGTTACACGTTTTTTTTAACTTCCCTAGACATGGGTAGCTACACGGGGGAATGTGTGGCTAAGGTTGAGTACAACTACCTTTATAATGTGGAGAAAATATGTTTTAGTGAGTGTTGGATGATATTGCCGTCAGTGCCACTATTCTCTACATGATGGCTAATGATTTTAATGCAATTCACTTTGTTAAAATTAATATAATCTAAAAGTCCTACACTCAAAGATCACATTTTGTTGATTAAAACAGCGAATTAACCAACAACTGTTGGTTCAAACTATTTAATGAATTATTTTGGTGTATCGGTTTCGTTCAGTAAAATCAATAAACACAACTTAATTATGTGTTTGTATTTATGTTTTGTTTGTTTGAAAGTCAAAGTCTTGAAGAAAATAATTTAAATAATTTTTGTTTTTAATGATTTTTTTATGTACTTAATTTGTGGTTAATTTTCTACTTTCGATCAACTACAATCTGTAAGATCAAACAAAACAATGTACATGAAATTGTGTATTCCACATTTATTGCACTCAATATTTCACTAAACGTTGGAGCTATCTTTCATGTATCATAATTCAGAAAGTCAATATTTAAAAAAAAAAATCGTATCTATAGATATAGATAAGGATGGGAATACGGTGTGTGTTTGGTTGTCTGTTTGTCTGTGGATTAAATAGTGTCACTCAGTTTAAATTTATTTCTATTAGATGAATATCTACAAACTTCACTCGTACTTAATAACTGACTGTATATTCTAATACAGTTGGAAAAAAAATGTCCGTCCAAAATAAATTATTGCAATCACACTAAAATCTGCGCCCACAAAAAGAAACTATAAATTACATTTGACACTAAGAAGAAAAGTATATATAATATATTGGAAACCACAGGTAAATCATCAGAGTAATCAATTATAGTTACCCAATCGATGGTCTTTGATATATGTATAATGCTTGGCCACTGTTTTTGTAATTAATTTATTCATCCATTTTTTAAAGACACATATAAGAATAAAGCTAAAACTATGTCCATTTATCAATATAGTACCTTAGTAATTGATTAAATGAAACCATTGGCCTGTTTTAGTATTTAAAAATAAAATTAAACGATACAAATTAGTATGGAAGTTATATTTTCGGTTATCGCCCTTCGAATAAGACAGTATATTAGAACCATTCATTCTAGCCTAATTGTGTAATTACTTTATATATATATATATATATATATATATATATATATATATATATATATATATATATATATATATATATATATATATATATATATATATATATGAAACTAGTTAACCAAACAGTTAAAAAACTTTTTTTTTTGGGAGAAAATATTAACCGATACATAATCATATCTAGATCTAGTAAAGCAAGTGTCTAACCTAGACGTTGTCAGGATCGTGTGAGATACTGGTAGGTAAACCATCTAGTAGAGGTTCATTAGTAAATATTGATGTTACATCTGTTACATCGTCACCATCAAGTCGGTCAGCTTGCTGTTATTTTTTTAGTGAAGTAAACATATAATTCTATACAAAAATTATCTTACATTACATTGCTATCGGGTCTTGATCTACTTATATAATTATACGTTACTGTTGTTGAAATGTGAAGATCAGCCAGTCTACATCTATTATTAGCAAATCCTAAATGTTGTTATAAGACTAATATATTCTGACAGACTGAAGTTAAATATAGGCCTACACATAGCGTGTCGCCCGAGTTATAGAAAGCCGAATACATATGTTGTAGTTGATGCGAAAAAAGTTTCATGGGGGAATATTTATACCAGTGTCCGATAATAAAATCTTCTTTAAAAAAGGGGTGTTAGGTTACTGGTAGTTAACTAAATACACACATTGTTGGCTAATGTCAATGCTAACCCTGCCCCTAACCATAACACCAACCGCCCTAGTCATACCACACGCCTAACACTAATTTCTAACTATAAAATTAGTCGAGATTATAATACTACTAACAACCCAACATCTATTTTATTATCGGACATCAGTATCTAAAATCATTCGTTTCATGTAACAACGACAAGTTTTATTATAACAAAGCAAGGTCGTTCAGCACAATGTTGTTTTTTTTTTTTCATTTTTCACATCGTAATGTTAATTTTATAAACATGCGCATGAGTCTAATACAATATTATGTATTTACTGATGGGGGAATTCTATAAACATTCGAATGAGTCTAACACAATAACATTGGTTTACTACAAGATGTTCTATAAACTAGCTTAGTGTAAATTAACCAGAAATGTATGTATACTATCATAATGAGTTTTCTAATTACATATGCATTATATTGACTTACACACCTCTATAAAGGCAAGCATTGTTTTAAGTTAAACTTTTAACCAAGTTTTAAAATGGCCGCTCCAAAATTAAGGTGTGATTCACATGCAAGGCAGGGCTAGAATAGATATGATATTTGAAAATATTTCCTCCTAAAAAAATAATATTTTAGGAGAATGTTGAATGTAACATTCATCGACTATTATTTGTCACATCTCTAAGATAAAATATATGCACACATGTTAGTGTTTTAAAATTCGTAACCGTATAATATTTTAACAACACATAATTAGCTCGCTTAATGGTCTCTTGTGTCGCTTTTTTACTTTCTCGTATACACGTAGTATAGAGAAAGTATTGTAATCGTGCAAAAAAAAAAATCGAGATTTATACAAATCTCGACGTTTTACACCTCACTGATACGGAAAAACATAACTTTGCAATCTTGTCCGTATGTCTGTGTGTCTGTTTGTGTGTGTGTGTCTGTGTGTGTGTGTGTGTGTGTAAACACGATTACTTGAATACCGTTACAGCTAGGTTGATGAAATTTCATATATAAGTATTTTATCAAAATCGTAGATTCGTGTCAACTTTTGAGCGATTTCCGATAACCGGAAGTGGTACTTTTTGTTCTTTGAATTTTTCAAAAGTCTATAACTTGAGTACTATTTCAGATAGATAAATGAAATTTCACATGTAAGTAAAAGATCTAATTCTCTACCTTCTGTTTTGAGTGATTTCCGTTGACGGGAAGTACTAATTTACGCTATTTCCGATTTCTCAAAAAAATCTAAATTTATAAAGTACTAATAATATTGCGCACCATTATGAACATCTTTATTTGGCGTTCGCTTGTTGTGCAATACTTTTTTCTATGAGATTCTATTTTATTTTAAAAAGTGAATGTATTTAAAATGGATTAAAAATCATAACTATATCCCGAGTTCCCATCCCCTGTTGTTTTATATAAGAATATTCGAGAAAGTTTAGGGGAGATCACTCCCGGTTTATTAAAAATAAAACACTCATCTTAAGTTATACTTCGTTTTCCGTAGTATACTTTAATAACAATAATACACGATATTCACCGTTTTTAAAATAAAAACATTATTCTTACATTTTAACAACGCTTGAGATGGCCACATAGAATTGTCCATCTGAGAAACACGGTCTTTTAAAGTCTAGAACTAGTCCTACGTGAGAAAAACTGAGGAAGCTTTTTAAAATGTTGCCATCAAACTTTTACCAATAATGTATTTTTTTTTAAATGTGTGACCTTGTTTCTCAGATCTCCCTTTATATAATTGTGTCGGCACTTTATTTCTTTGATATTATTAGTTACTGGAGACGCACCAACATGTGCAGTAAACAAACCTTTAGTTTACTCTGACTACCCTCATCAATGGTGAAGAAGAACACACCTTTTAAACGAATGTAGGGGCCATAGTGCTCATATGGGGGCCCGGGGCGCCGGAGGAGAACCCTATTGTATCGCGACTGATCCCGCTGTGCAGGTCATCCAATAGGCGGACCCCGTGTGCTAAGACAGGCACTGGGAAACTTAGGGCGCTAAACCACACATGTACGTGGGGCGCCGACACCCCAATATTTAAACCATGTTAGGGCTATGATAGAAAACATTGGGCGCTCAACCACACATGTACGTGGGGCGCCGACACCCCAATATTTAAACCATGTTAGGGCTATGATAGAAAACATTGGGCGCTCAACCACACATGTACGTGGGGCGCCGACACCCCAATATTTAAACCATGTTAGGGCTATGATAGAAAACATTGGGCGCTCAACCACACATATACGTGGGGCGCCGACACCCCAATATTTAAACCATGTTAGGACTATGATAGAAACCTTTGCGGTACTGTTGTTAAATATTTAGTGAACGGGTTCAAAGTAATGATGTATGCAGTGCATGGTTAACGTACACACTGTTCCTTAAACTATTGCGACACTCACAATTACTCAGTCGCATCATGGCTTACCTTACAAATCAGATAATGAACCATTGTGTTCTAATCTTGTGTCTCTAACTGGCCTAGCATATGTCTGGCAAGGGTCTAACATAGACGTTCTCAGGATCCTGTGATATACTGGAAGGTAAACCGTCTAGTAGAGTTTCATTTAGTAAATGTTGATGTTACATCTGTTACATCGTCACCATCAGGTCGGTCAACTTGCTGTTAATTTGTTTTGTATTAACTCAACATCTGATTGTGTCACAGATTATGTTACATCACATTACCATCTGGTCTTGGCTTATTTATCCAATTAAACTGTGTATTGATGAAATACTAAACATATTTAGTCTATAATTATTCTTCTACTATTTTCATAAAAGTGTTTTTATATTTAAATGTGTCTATATGTTAAAGTTAACAATACGCTTATGTTATGGTTATTTATAGTTTGAACGAGGTCTAGCCAATACGGCTATGTATAATTATATCACTGGCGTACTAACAATCACACATACTGTAAATATATGACGCTTGATGTATAACTTTAGACTTTACCAAACAACTTAGGTTTAATTATCTCTTAATTTACTTCTGTCATTATCGTTGTTCCCTTTTTGAATTCAGCAAAAAAAAAAAAAAAAAGGTTGCTGCTTAACCTGAGCTAATTTTCTTCTCAATGGACTTGATCTAACCCTGTTTTTGTTGTGTCGTAAGACATGTGCCCGAATACGACAAACTCCTTCTTAAGCGTTATAGTGTGTTTCACAGTACATCAAAAACAAACAAAAATTTAACCCTGTTGACGTTGTACATATCACGTACTGTTTTTTCTGGAAATTAAAAGTTTTATTACGTATTGATGAGAGTTATCAAATAGTTTAGATACTGTCTAGTCTAGAACTAAATGTCTTTTTTTTTAAACTTAAAATAAATATTACTATAGCCATTTCTTATTACATAGAAAAGGTAAAGGGAGACCAATCAATAATACTAACAGAGCTATATATTATACAAACTTTAATAACACATTCTTCAGAAATAGGCATATTACTAATAAACTAAATATGTACAATTAACATGTTTTAGAAAATATTTAACAATTAAGTAAGAAAGTTAAATTTTATATAAAAAATGATTAGGTTTTACAATTTAAAAAACTGTGACTTTAATGTATATTGTTTTAAAAAAATTAGGATTCAACCCGTTCAAACAATATTGCTTCCCCTACATTATTCGATTGTGAATAATTTTTAATTTTCATACAATAAAATTAAGTAAACTCTCATTGATCAAAATCAAATCTACATCTATTCAACAACTATCATCAGGTAATCCTAAATGTCGCTATATGACTAATATATTCTTACAGACGGAAAAGAAATGTACATAAGCATGTCGTTTGAGTTATAGAAAGCTAAAATAATATTTAACAGTGTTGTAGCTAATTCTCATACAGTGTTATGTAACAACGATAAATCTTGTTATAACAACAGCTGTAAGCATATAATAGGTAGGGCAAGTCTAAATAAATCATACTACATTTTTTGAAAAAAAATAATACAGAAAGCGATCAAATTATAATTACATTTGTAAAATTAAAACCGTTTGGGAACCATCGATTACCATCTAAGGCAGGGGTCTCCAAACTTTTCAGTCCGAGGGCCGCATTAACTATCAAATTTCAGTTCGGGGGCCAGTTTCTTTCATACATGTCTTTGATTTTTCTGGGCAAAGTTCCTCAGCCATCACAAACAAATGATTTTTCTTGGACAAAAAGATTTCAGCGGGCCGGATGAGAGGACTTCAAGGGCCGCATCCGGCCCGCGGGCCGTAGTTTGGAGACCCCTGATCTAAGGTAAACAACACCAATAAAATAAAGTTCATGGCCATCAATATACTAGTGTGGTTTTAAAAAATACTCAGAAGTAAAAACATATAAGACATAAAATAAACACACTTCTACATTGTTATGACAAGTAACTTGGTAATTGTGAGCTATCTACGTTTTTATTATTAAAAGTCGCATGTTGATGTGAACATGAAAAACAGTGACTTTACAATAATTGTATTTTAAAGATGAATGAACATGTCGGTCGAACATTCTGTACATTATCATAGTTTCTTTCTTAAAGTTTTATTTTGAATTTACAAAGCTGCCATGTATATGAACATAGGGCAGGGGTCGGCAACCTGCGGCTGTTTTGATATCGAGATGCAGCCCTCCAGCTCCTTGCACAAATATTAAGTCATATTATTTCATTTTCAAAACTCATAACAAAAATTATACTGTAAAGAACACACGTTTAATCAAAAAAAAAAACGCATCAGAGAACAATGAGAATATATGCAGTAGAAAGTATAGGGACATCTGACAGCGGCTTGGGCACCAGGTCCAGAACCACATCCATGCTGTGGCCAGCCCCGTGGCGACGGTTCCAGATAGGTCAGAAGCGACCGATACACGGTAATCAAACTGATACTCAAGACAGTTAGTCGGAGTTTGCCGTGTTGTGGCCTGCATGGCTAATGGGAGGCTAATCCTGAGTAGGTGATTTCCGTAAAGAAAGAGAAAAAAAAAATGTAACTGCTTCTTAAGCAGTGTTTCTTCCAGACTTTTTTCTCCCGGGGGGCACTTGAAATTTTCGGGGGGGCGGTAGACTTTCTTCGGGGGGGGGGGGGGGCAGACACTGTTAAAAGTATACATTTTCTATATAAATAATATAAATTTCATTTCGTTCGGGGGGGGGGGGGGCGTTAAAAATTTTTCGGGGGGGGCTAAGCCCCCCCCCTCCCCCCCCCCCCCCCCCCCCCCCCCAAGAGATGCCTGGAAGAAACTCTGTTCTTAAGTGGATTGGGATGGTCAAATAGTTTTAATTTTTTATTACTAATTTCATTATTCTGGCGAAACAAGTGTATGTTTTTTATATGAATAAATAATATTTCATATTTATGGACAACCCTAACCTGAGATAATTTTCTTATCAATGGGCTTATGACAAATTCCAAAAAAAAAAAACGTGGATGAATCTCGTTTGACCGACTGCTGTTTGCCGGAAGGCCGTTTTATCAAAAGATATTTGCGACAAACTCATTCTTAAGCGAATTTAAACGTTATACACATATTTTACAGTTGAACAATGACAATAAATGTTTTATACTGTATTGGTTAGAGTTCTAAATTAGTAAAGATACTGTCAGGAATAAAATATGTTTTTTTTTAAATTTAAATCTGCCAAGATCTTTGCATTTGTTTTATATAATACAAGGGAGATAACGCAAACTTAATTACTAAGCTGTCGATTTTAGTAAATTTAAAAAAAACAATATATTAAAAAAAATAGTCATAGTGCAAATTACTGGACACAACTATTTATAGGTTTTAGAAAATATTTAAAAAATTAGTAGTCCCGCTAATATGCAATAAACATCTTTCAGGTTATAAAACTTGAAAACAGTGAATTTAATGCATACATTTTTGAAAGACAGGCAAATTATTCAGCATAAGCTGAATTCCTGTTGCTCGTACTTTTTTCCTATTTTTTTTTTCTTCTCCCATTAATAAATTCATATAAGCTTTAATTCTAACGAGCCGACCCGCGACGTATCATACGCCGCTATGGTTTTATTTTCTACTTTTCAGTAATTCATAATTTGTGAATTCGACAGTACCAATGCTGCCACTGAAAATACTTTAAAACACTACCCCCAACCCCTACCCTACACCCCCCCCCCCCGTGAAAGCAGCCTCCTCTTAGTTACCTCCTGTAAGTTTAAAATCGTTTCAAACTAAATTATCTGCCCTAATAGCCGCCACTAAACCCGGCTCTACGATGTGTAAACATTTAAGCGTGACCACAGCTCATCAGATCATGTGGGGGTGGGGTGGGGGTGGTAGTGATAGTGATAGAGAGGGGACTGCAAAGGCGCGCTTGCAGCTTGTTTTCTAACGGCTCCCAGAAGAGAATTATATATATACGAGCCGGCCCCGCGGCATAACATACGGCGCTATTTAGTTGTTTCTAATTTTCAATAATTCATAATTTGTGAATTCGACAGTACCAACGCTGACACTGAAAATATTTCTTTAAAACACTATAAGTAGCTCGTTAAGGACCATAACCCCCCCCCTCCTTCCTTCCCCCCCCCCCCCCCCCCCCTACGTTTAAAATCGTTGGCTCTGCTTGTAAACATTTAGAGTGAACACAGCTCACTAAAACCATGTAGGGGTGGGGAGGTAGGGAGAGCGTTTGCAGCTTGTTTTCTAACGGCTCGAAGAGGAGAATTATATATATAGATATATATATAGATTCTCAACCAATAACCCCCTAGGGACAAGTAGATGCAATTTGATAGCATTGGAGCGAACTGGCTGGTTACGTGTGATAGTCAGCTGACCTTCTTTTTAATGATGCATTAACCTTGACTCAAGGTTAACATATCATACAAAATAAAACGGTAGTTTTACAAAAAACAGTACAGCTATGAATAATATGATGTTTGCTTATACAAACTAGCTCCATACCCGTGCTCGAGAGTTATACAACAAACAAGTTAATAAAAAGTCTAGTGACAATTTAAGCGCAATTTCCTTAAATCGAGATAAATCATATATTCAGCAAATAAATAATGCAACATAAGTAGTTTTAATAATTTAAAACAAAATAGAAAAAAATATGTATTAACGAGATTGAAAAAAAATACGGACATGTAGGGGGTAATAGAAAAAATATTTATTAACGAGATTTAAAATAATTTTTTGTGACCGAACGAAAGGACATTTTTGAAAACTTTCTTCGGCAATATTGTTCTAAATTATGGCAGAAATCGATTGGTAAATGTTTCAAGTCGCTAAGTGGTCTGGTTGCCGAGATATGGACCAAAAACTGCATTTGTTCGAGGTTTTTTGGCTTTTCCGGGAAATCCAGGAAGGAATTCCGGGATTTTTTTTTGGCCCACAATTATCCTTGGAACTTGCTTAACATATTTGCTTTCGGAACTAGTCCTCGATATTGCTTCGTTGAGGAGGAGATACGACTTAATGCTGCGGACACACATCTATACATCCATCCATCCATCCATCTATCCATCCATCCATCCATCCATCCATCCATCCATCCATCCATCCATCCATCCATCCATCCATCCATCCATCCATCCATCCATCCATCCATCCATCCATCCATCCATCCATCCATCCATCCATCCATCCATCCATCCATCCATCCATCCATCCATCCATCCATCCATCCATCCATCCATCCATCCATCCATCCATCCATCCATCCATCCATCCATCCATCCATCCATCCATCCATCCAGAAATGACGCATTATTAAACGCAATTGCCAGTATGGAAATTGCGCTAAAAATATGGCATCAATTCTAAGGCTTCTGTAATTGGTAAGACACCATATCTTTTGAAAAGGAGATGGAATACTACGGCTGTATGATATATTCCTGAGCACAGAATCAACCCTCTCTCTCTGACGGAGCTTTGTGTTTATGTTGTCTAACAAATCCAAGATCTAAAACAAGCCATATAATTTCTTAAGAAAGTTGCCATGTAAAAGAACATATTGTGTCTATTTTAAAAGAATATTTTTTATAGACCGAAATAAATAGTTTTATTTACCGAATGCGTGTTCTACACAATTAGTAACGCCTATATTAGATACACTGTTGTGTTTTTAGAGTTGTGCCCCTTTAAGTCAGACTTCCATTGTCAAACATGCAGATTGTAATTTGTAAGGATAGACTATGTTCTTTAGCTAGACGATGTAGCCTACCATACAAAATATCTGAAGGACAAATTTGAATACATTCAACATAAATTTTAAAAACTGAGAAGAGAGATAAGAAAAGTAAAAGTGACATTTCCCATTTAAACCAGACAATCTATGGGGCAAGTGAAGTAGAGTTCACTTGTTTCTAGGACCTCGGCATATGAAGAGATAGTGTGGTCAGCACTATGCCCAGCCGCGAATACTTTCCCTAACGAGAGTTAGGTACCCATCAGAGTTGGTAGATCCAGGGACGGTTTACTGACTTAAAAACGGATTCGAACTCGATGCTTAGGGGACAGCAGTCCAGCTCTCTACCTCTAGACCACTACGTCTCCGTATATTTTACTGGTCAAACTTTAATCATATACCTCATGTTACGATAACATTTATATTTTATTATGTCAGAGAGAGGTACATAAACACCTCTCCTATATAAACCATCTCCTACATAAAGTTTTCTCCTACATAAACACATCTCCTACATAAACTCTTGTCCTTCTACATAAACACTTCTCCTACATAAACTTTTCTCCTGCATAAACACATCTCCTACATAAACTCCTCTCCTACATTTAATCCTCTCCTACACAACCCCTCTCCTACATAAACCTCTCTCCTATATAAACCTCTCTCTTATATAAACCCTATGCTATACAAACCCTCTCCTACATAAACCTACAAAATATTTTCTCTTTTATAAACCCCTCGCCTCGCCACCATGAACCCTTTCCTACATAAACCCGTCTCCTACGTAAACTCCTCTCCTACATAATCTTCTCTTCTACAATAATATAAAGCTTATTAACACGAAAAATATGATTGTATAGACAGCGGTAGCTTATCCAAACTGGTACCCCTGGCTATAACAACATGTTTGTAAAATAAAGAACAATCTAGAAGTCATTCGTGTATAATGTATTTAATTAAAGGACATAATCGAGTCCACAGTCACACAATGTTTTTCTAGGCCGACCCATATAATTTGTGGGGAAAATGTTTGTCATAGTTTTCCAATGTTACATGTTGAATAGAACATGTGATTATATTGTTTGGTTTGTTTCTATGTCGTGCGTTTTATTATTGTTATGAAGATATTTAGATCTATGATAGAATGCACACTATAACTTTTTTGACACAACAGTTATAGTTTTTAAATTTCTATTTTTACACATGAATACATGATAGAGTTAGCAAAACGATTATGTTATGGTTACTTATAGTTTGTACGAGGCCTAGACATTAAGAGTATACATAAATATATCTATGGTGTATTTACTTATTAGTGATACTGTAAATCTCTAACGTTTGAGGAATAACTATAGATTTTACCACTACATTTTTGAATAATATCATTGTTCATATCATTGTCCGTTCTAAATTTTCTCTCAATCACATTTTGTAATTATTAATTTTTCCAAGGCAAAAAAAAATTGCTTCTTTAGGGGTCATCCATAAATGACCTAACGCTTTTTTTACGATTTTTACCTCCCCCCCCCCTGCCACTTCCCTTAGTCACACGAGTTACAAAAAGACAGATCCCCATAAAATGACGTCACACATCAGTCTACAACCCCCCCCCCCTCAAAACTTCCGTTGTATGTTCCTTAAAACAGTTATATTTTCCAATTTCTTGTCCGAACTCTGTCAACATAAAGTGTTTTAATTAACTTTAATACAACTCATTAAAATATTTTTTGACGAGAAAGAACAGCTAAAATTCGTTTTCTCGCATTGCTTTTTACAATGCAAAACAACCCCCTCCCCTCAGAGGCGTATCCAGGTTTTCGTTGTAGGGGGAGCTGAAATAGCAAAAAAAGGCGCCGAATATGTAATATTTTCTATATAAGTATATATATATATATATATATATATATATATATATATATATATATATATATATATATATATATATATTAGCTGTATGTTATTGCTTCGATATGATGTAAAATAAATTTAAATAAACACTCTGAAGAAAAAAAAACACACAATGTAGGCCGACGAAACAAAAAAATATGGTATCACTCTAAATATATATATATATATATATATATATATATATATATATATATATATATATATATATATATATATATGTGTATATATATATATATATATATCTATAATAATAGTTTCGCTGTCTGTCTATCTATCTATCTATCTATCTATCTATCTATCTGTCTGACAAGAACGCTCTAGAGAAAAGACAAGCAATTTAAAAACATGCATAGTAATTCGAAAAACGAAGTATGACGTCGACACATTTAGCATAGAGTTGAAAATAATCTCACAGTAATATAATGACGTCATTGATTCTGGCGTAAACATTGAATAAAGAGGAAATGTTGTCTAATCTAAGTGGTTTGCGTGAAGAGTTTCTTGCATACAATTCTTCGGGTAGGGGCGAAGCCCCACCCCCCGTGTAAGAACGTCTGAGCCCCTCCCCCTCCCCAACTCAAAAGAAATTTCTTCATCGATACTCTATAATAAAATTACCGCCTAATTAATGTGTCTAATCTCAAAAGTGGTTTTCTTGCAATTTCTTTAATGCAATTCTTCGGGTAGTGGCTAAGCGCGACACCAGTGTTTCTTTCAGACTTTTTCCTCCCCGGAAAGGGGTGGGGGTAATTGAAATTTTCGGGGGCGGGGGTAGAATTTTCGGGGAGGGGGGCGGACACTGGAAAAAGTATATAATTATATTTCGTTGAATGGGACGGTAGACATGTTTTTTTTGGGAGTGGGGGGTTGGGGGGTGGGGGGGTGGGGTGGGGGGGGGTGGTTTCCTCATCGATACTCTATAATAAAATTACCGCCTAATTAATGTGTCTAATCTAAAAAGTGGTTTTCTCGCAATTTCTTTAATGCAATTCTTCGCGTAGTGGCTAAGCGCGACACCAGTGTTTCTTTCAGACTTTTTCCTCCCCGGAGAGGGGTGGGGTACTTGAAATTTTCGGGGGCGGGGGTAGAATTTTCGGGGAGGGGGCGGACACTGGAAAAAGTATATAATTATATTTCGCTGAATGGGACGGTAGACATGTTTTTTTGGGGGGTGGAGGTGGGGGTGGGTGGGGAGGGTGGGGGTGGGGGTGGTGTGTGGGGGGGGGGGGGGTGGGTTCGTTTTAGTTTAGAGAAAAGAGACAGCACTATCAACCTAGCGCCCGGTGTATCCTTCCTCAACGGGCCATTTTTCTCGTAACTATAATATCGGTCTTACATTTCAAATCATGTTATTTTTTAAATAGCTATTGACTTTTTGTGTTTTTTAAAGATAATTTTTAACATAATGAGAAGGTATGGGTTAGATCACTGTATTGCTCACACACCTTTTACTGGTAATTGAAAAAAACAATATTGACAGAGATTTACGTTTCAAATGTGCCGACCAAAGATAATTTTTTAACAAATATCAATGTTTAAAATTTTGAGTTTAAAAAGTTTCCAAAAAGGCGCCACTTTGCTAAAATGACCAGAGGGGGAGCGGCCGCTCCCCCTGCTCCCCCCCTGCGTACGCTACTGCCTCCCCTTCATCACACACCGTCGCAAAATTACGGACCCCACCCCCCCCCTTTTCCTCTTAAGAGTGTGACGTCATTTATGGACACCCCTAACCCGAGATAACTTTCTTCTCAATCGGCTTATGACAAATTCAGAAAAAAAAAAAAAAAAAAAAACATTAACGAATTTCGATTGCCCGAACGCCGTTTGCTATAAGGCCATTTTACCAAAACGTATTTGCGACAAACTCCTTCTTAAGCGTTGCGGTGTTTTACAGTTAAAAAAAAATACAAATAATTAATAACGTTATACACACAATTTTACAGTTATAGCATTACAATTAATATTTCATACTGTATTGGTTAGACTTCTAAATTAGTAAAGATTATGTCTAAAACAAAATGTGTGTGTTTTTTTTTTTTTTATTTAAATAAATCTCTGTCAAAAACCTTTGCCATTTTTTATATGGAAAATATTTACAAGGGAGACAACGCAAAGCAAATTACTAGCCAGTTGGTTTTTGTAAATTTTAGAAAGATATATTTTAAAAAAAAAAACAGACTCAGTATGAATTATCGGACAAGGTCATTAAAAGGTTTTAGAAAATAAAAAAACTTAGTAGTCAAGCTAATATGCATTAAAAATTGTTCATGCTATAAAAGTTGAAAACAGTGTCTTTAATGTATACATTTTTCTTGAACTAGCAATTCATTCAACTTTATCAACGTTGCTTAGCTCAAATGTTAACCGGAAATAATCATTTTAGCAATAATACATTCATATCAGTAGTATAAGCCAGGGGTCGGCAACCTGCGGCTCGCGAGCCGCATGCGGCTCTTTTGATTTCAAAATGTGCTCTCCAGATGCTTTCACAAATACTAATAGTTATATTAATTCATTTAAATTTTTTTTAGTTATTAGCTTCATACGGTCGAGCTGGGTACTGGACGGTAGGGTACGAGTTTACCCTGGGCTCCGTGGGGTGGAAGATAAGCCTGGTGAGAACCAAAGTACAGAAGTGACAATACACGGTAATCGAGCCGATACCCAAGCCAGTTAGTCTGAGTTTGTCGTGTCGATGGATGCCTGGCTAATGGGAGACACATCCAGAGCCGGTGATATCCGTAAAGAAAAAAAAAAGTTAACAGCTTCTAAAGTGGATTGGGAGAGTCCTATAGTTATATTATTTTATTTCTAATTTTATTATGCTGGCAAAACATGTGTATGTTTTTGTATGAATACATATTATCTCACAGTTAAAGCTAATTAAAATAACAAATCTAATTTATTTACCTAATCCTAATCAAATACCAAATATTGAAACAAAAATGTGGCTCTTTAATAACTGGGAAATGGATGTAGATTGGCTTTTCTTCAGATTTCAGCAGCCATTAACTATGATTATGCAGGTAGTTCAGGATTTTATGAAAAGAAAGTGTAAAATAACATTTGGCATTATTAGTGAATTACTTTTTTTTTTTTTTTTAAATCAATTAAAGAGCAAGTTTTCCGACCTGATGGTGACGATGTAACAGATGTAACATCAACATTTACTAAATGAACCTCTACTAGACGGTTTATCTTCTAGTATATCACACGATCCTGACAACGTCTATGTTAGACCCTTGCCACACATATGCTGGGCCCGTTAGAGACATGTAGAACATACCTACTGGACACATGTTGCAATAATTCGTAGCACTCCAATGTATACATTTTAAAGTCCCGCGTTATTAGGAATAGTTATATTGTATATATGCCGTATAACATATCATAAATAGTGCTATATTGTATTATGTTTCCTTTTAAATATTGCAAATATGATTACATCGTATTATATAAACATTTAAATGTATCAAATATAGTTACATTGCCTTATATGGACATTTACATATTTAATATCTCACTGTTTTATTTTATAATTAAAAGCATCGTTTACCTTTCAGATCAGACTGACCAACTCTTGGTCAGCTGACCGTCCCACGTGACAGGTCTGTTCGTTGTACTGTTATTATATTGTTTCTGCCTGATCAATGAGAGTTTAATACATTATATTGTATGAAAGTTAAAAAATATTCACAATCGAATAATGGGAGAGAAAGAACATTGATTGAACGGGTTGAATCCTATTTTTTTTAAAGCGATATACATTCAAGTCACAGTTTTTTAATTGTATAAACTCATCAGTTTTTAAATAAAATTTAACTTTTTTACTTATGTAACCCTCAATCAGTGGGGATGCTTTTACCTACTGAGGTGTTGTGGTTAAGACGGGCTGACCCTGAGATTAAGAACACACTGACACCGACAGTTGTTTTCAAGTACTCCTTTATTCACAGCATCGAGCCATGACGGCGATGCATAACACAGTATTACGACGAGAGAAATACTGAAGACAGACCAAAACAAAAAAAACCAAACTGTAGCCCTAAAACAAATGTAAAGGAAAAGTTACATTCATGACAACACCACGTGTAGGCTACAATATACACGGGTACAATAAAATATGTTTCGGCCAGTACACAGTACTGCCAACAAGTGCCAATAAGTAGTACTACAAATAAATACTTATATTAATACTCACCCTAACTAGTGTGCACATGCAGCACTAGCAGGAATACACAAATAACTATTTTAACAAACATAATTTATATAACTACCTTCATTAGGTCTACATCTTGGTCACCGTGTCCACAGACAGCAGGCTTGCGTGTGACTGACACGGCTAGGCATGAAACTACCCACAGTCCCATGTCACATGACATGGGACACAGGTAACATCGCTCACTAGAGCATGAAAAAAACAACTACGTCAACAGGGCCACGAACCCACATGGGCCGCAACTCAATGAATTAAAACCTTATTTTTTTTTCCCTCCCCTGGCTGGTAACCATATGTGTTACACAGCCCCCCCCCCCCCCTCACAAATAAATGTACAATGGAATATACATTTACATTTACAACTCATAAATAATTGTACTTAAAAAATTCAGTACAGTAGTTCTCAGACATTAAGTCCTATCAACTCAAATAGATTATTCCCGGCAAACCGATAGAGGCTCCAGTGCTGGTACTGGTCACCGCTTGATGCGCCAGGTTGAGTCGCTCGACGGGTCGTCGTTGACGGGTTGAACTCCGCAGCTCCGCTGGTGGTTCTGGGTTGATCCAAGAGTCATCCTCGTCCGATGCCTCGTCCCTCGCATTCACCTCATCCAGATGTGGGGCTGGCCTGACCATCACCTTGTCTTGTCCATCCCGGGCGACCACCTCTGGCACAAAAGGCGTTGCCTCCGGCCGAAGTCTGGTTGTTACCACTACCTTGATTGTCAGTTCCTCACCTTCATCTGCCTCACTGGTTGGGGTGATCCCTCTCCGTCGCTCCCCCTCCGCCACAGTGGGTTCTGAGCTCGACATTGTATAGTCGGGTCGCTGCCAACCACGGCGGCGTCCACCACGTCGTCGGCCTCTCCTCCGGCGGCGTCTCCGACCTCTGCTTGTGTCATGGCTGTCTCCCAAGCGACGATCTTGCTCGCGCTGAGACTGACATTCATAGTGTGGCTGTCTACCCTCCTCACGCGCACCCTCCGGCTGCAACCCTCCTCCACGGCGGAACACCCGACATCCGTACCTCCAGCCGCTAGGCGAGGTAACCTGAGCTGTGGTTGCTCGACACTGTGATGATCTCGGTGGCGTAAACTTGGGCTGGGAGCTTGGCAGAACACGCATCAGCATCCGCTCCCCGACGCTGATGGACTGGCGTTTCACTGCTGCTGACCCCGTTGCCTAGCTGCTTTCCTCGCTGGTATAAATATAAATCACGTAAAAGATCTAATGAGCGAACGAAGCTTTTACTAAAGAATGCCCATTAATTGTATGTAGCCAACTAATTTTCAGAGCATTTAAATAGCTTGTCTTTATAAAGTGTTTTTTTTATTATTATCATTTGTATTATTTTCTACTTTTTAGTGGTTCGTAATTTATGAAGTAGAAACGAAGTAGAAACGACAAAAAATAGTTGCTTTAAAATACCACCAGTACGTCGCAATATCCGAAAGACGATTTTCTGCCCTGTGAAAGCAGACGTCAGGGACCACAATGTACAGACAAAACCATGCTGAGAAAACGAAGGATAGTTCTTTACCCTACTACCTCCACTTAAATTCAAATAGTTAAACACGTTTTTTGCCCCCCCCCCCCTTCCCTTCCCCCTAATGTCCCTAACTAGATCTAATAGCTCTATGATTGTAAACATTCCGTGAACCACAGCTCATCAGACTGTAAGTGTGATAGCATCTAGCTAATTATCTCCTTCTCTGTTATTAAAAATAGTAATCTAACGAATGATTTATATAGTTTCAAAATTGTTTAGTTCAATTTAATGACAAATTAAACATCTAATTAAATTTAAAAATAGATACCATTGTATTGTAATTGAAGTGGGACGTTTGAACTAAATTGTGCATTAGAAGTGGGTTAAATTTAGGTAAAAGATTTGAAACAAATCAGCAAACAAACAGTCGTTGCAAAATAAAAGAAAAGCTTGCAAAACAAAATCAAAATAAAATGCTATAGCAATAAGCTTTTAAATTTGATGAAATGATAAGAAAATAAAACGGATCTAAAATTGGCCCCTGGCGTGTGCGAACGCTGGCTTTGATCTATCCGCAAGTCAGGATGGAGGGCTGAGGGGATGAGAGGTGGGGGTTGTGTTTCTCAATTTCAATTTATTTCAATTTATTCAATTACGGTAACAATAGTAGTCACGAAGCCCTTTTTTTCCCATTGGCCGTTTTAAAATAAACAAATAAAACAACAATTTAATAACAGCATTAAAAGCAATTGCATAGTAACGACATAGCAGTAACCTAGCACCAAAAATGTGGAACAAAGTAATACTATTACATTGTTATGATATAAAATGAGATAAAATAAGAATATAATAGATGAATGAGAAATGTTTCAATGAGTCAGTTAGAGAGGTCATTAAATAATTGTTGTTTTAGTTTAGATTTGAATTTGAATATGTTAAGTTTAAAATGCGTCCTTGTTTTAGCTGAAATCACTTTTTTTTTAAATAAGGGAATTTCGTAAATTGTAGCTTTTGGCTTTTCCGTCGCAAAAGGTTGCAGACCCCTGCCCTAGGGGTGGGGGGTTTTTGGGTGAGAATTAGAATTATAGCTAATATGAATGTATTATTGTTAAAAAAAATTATTTGGAACAAGCTTGAAGATATAACCGTTTATCACGCTGAATGAATTGCTTGTATTAGAACAATGTATCCATTAAAGTCACTGTTTTCAAAATAGTATAACCTGAGAGACTTTTGATGTATATTAGCTTGACTACACATTTTGAATTTGTTCTAAAACCATTAAATAGTTTTGTCTGATAATTCACACTGTTACCATTTTTGTTTTAAATATATCTTTCTAAAATTTACTAAAACTGACAGCTCAGTAATTTGCTTTGCGTTGTCTCCCTTGTAATTTTTTTCATTTAAAAACTGTAAAGGTCTTTGGCAGAGATGCATTTAAATTTAAAAAAAAAAAAAAAAAATAAAAGAAAAAAAAAACACATTTGTTCCAGACAGTATCTTTACAGATTTAGAACTCTAAACAATACATTATGAAATATTAATTGTAATGGTATAACTGTAAAATATGTGTATAAAGTTTAAATTGCGTTATTATTATTATTTTTTAACTGTGAAACACCGCAACATTGATAAAAAAAAATATCTCAGGTTACGGGTGTCCATAAATGACGTCACACTCTTAGGATAGGAGGAAAGTGGGGGGTCAGTAATTTTGAGACGGATTGATGAGGGGGAGGGGGGTTGTTCAGATGGTGTGACGTCACAATTTTGCATTATAAAAAGCGTTGCTAGAAAACGAATTTAGCCGTTATTTCGCGTTTAAAAAACGGTTTGAATAAATTATAAAAAAACATTGATTTAAACACTTTATGTTGACAGAGCTGACACTAGAAATGGGAAAACATCACTGTTTTAAGGAACATACATCTTGAGGGGGGGGGGGGGGATGGAGTTGTAGGCTGAGTGTGACGTCATTTTAGGGTGGGGTCTGGATTTTTTTGACGATGTGTGACTAAGGGAGCGAGGGGGGAGGTAAAAATCGTAAAAATAACGTTAGGTCATTTATGGATGACCCCTAAATAAGTGTTGTTTTTTTTGCCTTGCTTAAGATGGAAAAATCAATCATTATAAAATGTAATTGAGAGAAAAAAATTAGTGGTAAATCTATAGTTATTCCTCAAACTTTAGAGATTTACAGCATCAGTGAAAGGTAAATACACCATATTTATATTTATGCATACTCGTAATTAAAAAAATGTAATCATATTTTTGTAAACATATTTAAAATCAAATTCAAATTCAGTATAAAATATAACATTGGGGCACTACTGCATACATTTACGCAAATTATGTGGGTCGGACTAGAAATACATTGTGTGACTGTAGACTCGTGTATGTCCTTTAATTAAATACATTACACTCTACAAACTTCTAGGATGTTATTGATTTGGCAAATATGTTGTTAACGCAGAACAACAAAGGAAAAGTACTGAGATGTTTCCACTAAATGGTGACTCAAGAGTTATACAACAAAAAATTATGGCATCAATTCTAAGGCTACTGTAGTTTGTAAGAAACTCTATCCTTTCAAAGGGAGATGGAATACTACGGCTCTATGAAAATGCCCTGTCCGACTTTGAGCACAGAATCGACCCCCCCCCCCCTCCACCCCCTCTCTCTTGCTGAGCTATGTGTTTATGTTGTCCAATAATTACCATATCCGAAACAAGCCATATACTTTCTTGAGAAAATGAAAGATACAGTTAAAGCCAGAGAAGAAGTCAAATGTTTTGTGTATGACTACAATGGGTAAAATCTATCTCAGGAATAAAGAATTCCCTCAAGTGAAGGCCCTAATGGAAGTGTGAGAGAAGATTTTAAATGATATAGATGGAGTGACCATAGTACATGGACGCTTCTATAGACTAACGAGCAACTATCTTAAACTAATGGGCAACCATACCCAGTACTATCAAGTGGCCCTTAGCTTCTTAGGCTGCATACATCTGATAGACATGCCAAAAGCTGAACAGGCAGATAGGGCTTTTAATATTGTTTTAATTAGCGGCTGTAATAGGCGAGGGTGTATACAGTTTTGGTGAGCTCCTTGCCCATGATATCTTGGCATACTTGAAGGGCACAGTAAACAATGGCTGGTTGATCTTCTGTATGCCTTTAACAGCGGATATATTGACACATTCATAGGACTGAAGGATAAATGGTCTACTCAGCCGGATCTGAAAGTCAATGAACTTGTAACTAGGAAACTAGATCAATCTGTTATGTTTGATGGAGATGACATTCCAAAGGCCAGCAACAGATACACAATGGACATTTGATAGTATTGCCCAGACTGACAAAATTAACACTAATCTGGTTGAGCTGTTAGTCATGAAAGGAATGCCTGTTATTAACAACCGCTAATGATATTCTCAAAATATTTTAAAACATTTTTGCATTTTATCTCCTTTATTTTACTCTGTGTTTTATATTGCTTTTTTTTCATTAACCTTAATAATCGAAATTATACAAGGATAAATAAAGGTAATTTGATATATCATAAGCACAGAAACAAAAGTCACTTATGATTGTCTGTTTAGATATTTTAAAAGAGAAATACTTTAATTTAGTCACTTATCATTTGTTTAAATGCCCGTAAAATAAATTATAATTGAAATGCCTTTTTTTTCATTTTGACAAAAAAAAAACAATTATTATAAGGGACAGGTGTAATTGTCGATACAATTATTTTGACCAGTATGACTTGTTGGGATTAAAATGCATACCATGTCGTCTTCAATCGACACATAACCTGTTGTCTTCACTCGACACATAACCTGTTGTCTACACTCGACACATAACCTGTTGTTTACACTCGACACATAACATGTTGTCTACACTCGACACATAACCTGTTGTCTACATTCGACACATAACCTGTTGTCTACACTCGACACATAACATGTTGTCTACACTCGACACATAACCTGTTGTCTACACTCGACACATAACATGTTGTCTACACTCGGCACATAACCTGTTGTCTACACTCGACACATAACCTGTTGTCTACACTCGACACATAACCTGTTGTCTACACTCGACACATAACCTGTTGTCTACATTCGACACATAACCTGTTGTTTACACTCGACACATAACATGTTGTCTACACTCGACACATAACCTGTTGTCTACACTCGACACATAACATGTTGTCTACACTCGACACATAACCTGTTGTCTACACTCGACATATAACATGTTGTCTACACTCGACATATAACATGTTGTCTACACGTGACACAGGGAGTAACATGTTGATGTGAGGGGACATGTTTTACTGTACTTTGTCAAATGTAATTTATTTGATTGCGTGGGGGGGGGGGGGGGGGGCACATTTAAGTGTGATGGAAAATACATTTTTTAGACGGATACTTTGCAGTTGTGTTTTACTTTCAACTGTATTAAATAAAACTGTCAGTTATCAAGTACCAGTGAAGTTTGAAGACACCATCAAATAAAAATAAATTTAAACTTAGTGACCTTATTTAATCTACACCAGACACACAGACAACATAACAACCATACATACACCGTATCCCCATCTTTACTTAAATCTATAGATAAGCCATCGGTTAAAAATATTGACTTTCTGAATTATGATAAATGAAAGATAGCTCCAACATTTAGTGAAATATTGAGTGCAATATTTGTGGAGTATACGTTTTCATATAGATTGTTTTGTTTTTTCTTACATTTTGTAATTTATCAAAGAATTAAAATTAACCACACGTACATGAAAACAAAAACATTTAATAACAATTCTTAAATTATTTTATTAAACTTCAAACTTTGTCTTTCAATTAAATAAAACGTAAATGAAAACACATAATTAAGTTGCGTCTCTTTATGTATTTGACTGAACTAAATCGATGCACCGAAATAGTTCATTGTATTGTTTAAACCACAGTTGTTACTTAATTCTCGTTTTTAATCGACAAGTTGTGATCTTTGAGTTTATGATTGTCAGATTTTGAAAACAAATTAAATTGTATTAAAATAAGTATCCACCATGTAGAGAATAGTGACACTGGCAGCAATATCATCCAACACTTACTAAAACATATTTTCTCCACATTATAAAGGTAGTTGTACACAACCTTAGCCATACATTCCGCCATGTAGTTACCCAGAAAATAATTTGCTATTTGTTAAATATCTGCTCTGCTTGTTGGTAGTCGATTGTTGAGTCATTTTGGGTTTGTTTTTTTTTACTATCATTTTTTGATACAAATCTAAACTTGCGTATCAGTTGCAATTTCTTTAACTTAAACTATACAAGGGAGATAACACTAAAAAAGTGCATAATAATTGCTATCTAATTCGTCATAAAAAAAATTAAAACTTTTTAGGAAAATAAAGATGTTTTTAAAATAAACCTACATTTTATTTTTAAAACCGTAAAGATCGTGAAGCATCATGTTAATTTGAGTTTTTTTAAGTTATATAATTATATTATTCAAAACAGTGATCTTTATGCATACATGTTTGTGTAAATTTCAAAACATGACATGCAACGCCGATACAACAAAAATGTAAAGTGTGGAAACATTTTTTTTTTGGGAAAAATATTAACCGATACAAAATCAAGGGTCTCACACACAAGTTGTCAGGATCGTGTGATATGGTGGTAGGCAAACCGTTCAGTAGATGCTCATTTAGTAAATGTTGATGTTACATCTGTTACACCGTCACCACCAAGTCGGACAGCTTTCTATTTATTTATTATTTTTGTTTTTTAATTAAAGTAAATATATAATTCTATACAAAAATTATGTTACGTTACATTGCTATCGGGTCTTGATCTACTTATATAATTATACTTTACTGTTGCTGAAATGTGAAGATCAGCCAGTCTACATCTATTTTATTAGCAAATACTAAATGTTGTTATAAGACTAATATATTCTGACAGACTGTAGTTAAATATAGGCCTACACCTAACGTTTCGTCCGCGTTATAGAAAGCCGAAGAAATATGTTGTAGTTGATGCTGCCATAGTTTCATGGGCGAATATTTATACCAGTTTCCGATAATAGAATCTTCTTTAAAAAAGGGGTGTTAGGTTACTGGTATTCGGGCCTTTGTCGCATTCGGGCATTTGTCCATTCGGGCACCTGTCGCATTCGGGCATGTGTCCATTCGGGCATTTGTCGCATTCGGGCATGTGTCCATTCGGGCATTTGTCGCATTCGGGCATGTGTCACATCATGGTTTACCTTACAAATCAGATAATGAACCAGTGTGTTATAATCGTAATGGCTATTTCACTGGATTACTAAAAATTGTGTCTCTAACTGGCCTAGCATATTTCTGGCAAGGGTCTAACATAGACGTTGTCAAGATCGTGTGATATACTGGAAGGTAAACCGTCTAGTAGAGGTTCATTTAGTAAATGCTGATGTTACATCTGTTACATCGTCACCATCAGGTCGGTCAACTTGCTGTTAATTTGTTTTGTATTAAATCAACATCTGATTGTGTCACAGATTATGTTACATCACATTAACATCTGGTCTTGACTTACTTATCCAATTGTAATGTATATTGCTGAAATATGAAAAATAGTTAGCCATATCTATGTGTATACTATTTTGATAAAATTGTTTTAATTCTAAAATGTGTCTGCATAAACTTATATGTTAAAGTTAACAATACGATTATGTAATGTGTATAGTTTTAACGAGGTCTAGCTAATACAGCTATGCATATGATATTAATAGCGTAATACCAATCACAGATACTGTGAATATTTGACGTTTGTTGTATAACCATAGACTTTTCCACAACAACTTTGGTTTTATTGTCTCTTAATTTACTTCTGACATGATCGTTGTTTCTTTTTGAGTTCAGCAAAAAAAAAAAAAAAGGTGGCAGCTTAACCTGAGCTAATTTTCTTCTCAATGGACTTGATCGAATCCCGTGTTCGTTGTGTCGTAAGACATGTGCCTAAATACGACAAACTCCTTCTTTAGCGTTGTGGTGTGTTTCACAGTAAAACAAAAACAAACACAAAATTAACAGTTCCACCTAAGTAGCCACAAATATTGAAACTTTAAATTTCTTTGTCCGCTTGCTGGAAATTAAAAAAAGTTCATCAGGATGCCAGATGTTTTCTAATAAATGCAACCGTGTATCGTCTGTTATAACTCCTTTGCGTAAGAAACAGTCGAAGGTTTTGAATTTATGGAATTTTATCATGTAATGGACTTTGAGAAGCAATAGTACCATCTTCATTTTTATCATTTTCAGTTTTACTTCTCTTTGTAAAGTTAATAAAGTAGTTTTTAATTTCCTTTTTACTTCCGCCATCATTAGAATGAATTTAAATTGCTTGAAGTAGTTAAAATATACACATTAAAACACGACTATATGAATAAGAAAATACATTATTATTGGTCTTCTTTTCTGACTGTCTAAATTGACTACTGTAGTGTAGGTTCCTGGCTCTACATCTATATTTAATATCTACCAACACGAAGTTTTGTGTCAACAATTGTGGGTTAAGCCCGTGCTTTCCTTCCAGATGCGTATCCGGTAGTATTTTATAATTGACACGTACCAATATTCATCCCACCCTCACCCCCTTTTACACCCCTCAACTGATAACCTTGTTCAGCTTTCCCTTCGCCTATTGCTACCCTGAATGTTTGTTGTTTAAGCACTGAATGATAGCGCCACAAGTCCATCGTCGTCAATAGCTGTAACTTAACGTAAAGGATTGTCATTTTGAATGTCCTAACCCCCCCCCCCCCATCCCCTCACCCCTGCCTACTCCTCCCTCTGCCATCTTTATCATTTTCAGTTTACTTATCTTTTTTAAAAATTTAGTAGTTTTCAATTATCTTGTTTCATCCGCCATCAGTGAATTGAAATTCAAATGGTTTGAAGTAGTAAAAACATACACATTATAGAAACTCAATGCGAATAATAATCAATTCCTTTGTTTGTTTGTTTTTAATTTCTAGACGCTTTCCGGTTGCACTACAAGCATACTAGACAACAAAGGCCTACCCACGTAGACCACCCCTCCCATTCGACACTCCTTAACTGATCTAACCTTGGCCAACTTTCCCTTGGCCTACTGCGTTCCAGATTATTATACATTACTTTAGCACGATAATAAAAATCGTAACTAAATTCTACAGGCAATTCTCATCACAATGATATACATTGTTGTTCTAGAGGCTGCCAGGTTAAGTGTTTAATGTTTAAGCTCTAAATAATATCGACACAAATCATTAGCTGTGGTTAACGTAAGAATGGTAGTCATTTTTGGGGTCCATGGGGGGGGGTTATAACCCCCCTAACCCCCCCCCCCCCCCCCTGCCTACGCCACTGACTGTTATTATATTGTTTCTGCTTGACCAATATAGGTTATTGTCTGATCATATACGTATTATCGTTAAAAAAAAATTCGCATGGAAATGTATTTTCCGGCAATTACTACTATATCGGATTGATCAATCGTCTAATATAATCTTATTTACATAAGACACTGTTTTCAATCTTTATAATTTAAGCATTTATAAATGCAATTTAACATTTTATCTTAAATGTTTAATTTTACATACGTTTCTTTTTTAGATTTCTTGTTATTATTCTTTAATAAAATGGCCATTTAAAAAAGAATTAGATATTTATCAAAACGAATTTCTTCTTATATTTTTGTATGAATTGTCTCCCTTATATTTTAATTCGAAGTAATAAATGGCAATAGTTATTTATAATTATGCCTATTTATTTTATTTAAACTACAATTTAATTGTTCAAGACAGTATCTATGCTGATTGAGAACTATAAGCGATACAGTATAAAACATTTAATGCCTGGTAAAAAAAGTAAAATAATATTTTTAACTTAAAACTTTTATTATTGTACTCTTGCAAACAATCATTACATAAAGCAATTAACAGACATTTTAAACCGAACAATGAAACTCTATGGCTTGTTTTGGATATGGTAATTGTTTGACAACATAAACACAAAGGTCAGCAAGGGGGGGGGGGGGCTGATTCTGTGCTCAGGAATTTATCATACAGCCGTATTATTCCATCTCCTTTTCAAAAGATATGGTGTCTTACAAACTGCAGTAGCCTTAGAATTGATGCCATATTTTTGTATAACTCTTGAGTCCCCATTCAGTGGAAACATCACCCGTACTTTTCTTTGTTGTTCTGCTAGATAACCAGCTACGTTAGGTATGATTGATATGTTTCTAAAATCTATTATTTCTATCGTCCATGGATATTTCTTTCTTTCTGTGACAACATTTGACGTTAACATACTAGGACGCAAGTCTCATCGTCAATTGAACAGACCTAATATGTTGTCTTTGATAAATGTATAACTCTTGGCAACTGTTTTTGTGATTAATTTAGTCACCTCTTATTTTAATACACATATATGAATAAAGCTTTACCTGTTTCCGTGTATCAATATATTATCTTGATAATTTAATAGTATGCAACTATCGGCCTTTTTTAGTATTTAAAAATAAAAGCAAATGACATCAATTGCAGTCGAAGTAAATTTATAGCCCTTGATATGTTTTGGAATAAGACGGTAGTGTATTGCAGTATTAAAATTGAATATTGAAAAACCGAGTTGGCACACAATGACGTTATATTAATGTTCCATGTCAACTGCTTGAAATAACACATTATTAGATGACCTGACATATGCCAGATTAGGCTGTCATAAACTGAATTATATATGTAAAATATATGTTTCATTTATAATTATAAAGCTCGATATTAATTAACCAATCAGTACTTAACACGCATTTAATTAGACCAATCAGTAAAAGAGAAACATTGTCTCTAAACAAAATCACTGTTTCTATGATTGTATAGACAGCGGTAGCTTATCCAAAGGTACCCCTGGCTATAACAACATGTTTGTAAAATAAAGAACAATCTAGAAGTCATTATTGTAAAATGCATTTAATTAAAGGACATACACGAGTCTACAGTCACATAATGTTTTTCTAGGCCGACCCATATAATTTGTGAGAAAATGTTTGAAATAGTTTTCCAAAGTATGTTACATGTTGAATAGAACATGTGATTATATTTTTTGGTTTGTTTCTATGTCGTGCGTTTTATTATTGTTATGAAGATATTTAGAGATATGATAGAAATCAAACTATAATTTTTTTTGACACAACAGTTATAGTTTTTAAATTTATCTTTTTACACATAAATACATGATAGAGTTAGCAAAACGATTATGTTAAGGTTACTTATAGTTTGTACGCGGCCTAGACATTACGAGTATACATAAATATATCTATGGTGTATTTACCTTTTACTGATATTGTAAATCTCTAATGTTTGAGGAATAACTATAGATTTTACCACTACATTTTTGAATCATATCATTGTTCATATTATCGTCCGTTCTAAATTTTCTCTCAATCACTTTTTGTAATTATTAATTTTTCCAAGGCAAAAAAAAAATTGCTTCTTTAGGGGTCATCCATAACGCTTTTTTAAAAGGATTTTTACCTCCCCCCCCCCCCCACCCTGCCACTCCCCTTAGTCACATGTAGTCACAAAAAGACAGATCCCCATAAAATGACGTCACACATCAGCCTACAACCCCCCCCCCCCCCCCTAAACGTCCGTTGTATGTTCCTTAAAACAGTTATATTTTCCCATTTCTTGTCTGAACTCTGTCAACATAAAGTGTTTTAATTAATTTTTATTACAATTTATTAAAACATTTTTTGACGAGAAAGAACAGCTAAAATTAGTTTTCTAGCATTGCTTTTTACAATGCAAAACAATCCCCTCCCTCTGATCGCACACCGTCACAAAATTACGGACCCCGCCCCACTTTTCCTCCTAAGAGTGTGACGTCATTTATGGACACCCCTAACCCGAGATAATTTTCTTCTCAATCGGCTTATGACAAATTCATAAAAAAAACATTAACGAATTTCGATTGCCCGAACGCCGTTTGCTATAAGGACGTTTTACCAAAACGTATTTGCGACAAACTCCTTCTTAAGTGTTGCGGTGTTTTACAGTTAAAAAAAAATAATAACGCAATTTAAACGTTATACACATATTTTACAGTTATACCATAACAATTAATATTTCATACTGTATTGGTTAGAGTTCTAAATCAGTAAAGATTATGTCTGGAACAAAATGTATATGTTTTATTTTAATTTAAACACATATCTGTCAAAGACCTATGCCATTTTTTATATGGACAAAATTACAAGGGAGACAACGCAAACGAAATTACTAGCCGGTTGGTTTTTGTACATTTTAGAAAGATATATTTTAAAAACAAAAACGGTCACAGTATGAATTATCTCACATAGCTTTTTAAAGGTTTTAGAAAATATAAAAAAAATAGAAGACACGCTAATATGCATTAAAAATCTTTCATGCTATAAAAGTTGAAAACAGTGACATTAATGTATTCATTTTTCTAAGGCAAGCAATTTATTTCGCTTAAACAATGAGAATCCTTCCTTCGCTAACCAAAAACAATTATTTTAGCAATAATAAACCTGTGTCTGGCGAGCCGCATGCGGCTCTTTTGATGTCAATATGTGCTCTCCAGCTGCTTTCACAAATACTAATAGTTATATTAATTCATTTTAATTTTTTTTAGTTATTAGCTTCCTACGGTCGAGCTGGGTACTAGACGGTAGGGTACGAGTTTACCCTGGGCTCTGTGGGGTGGAAGATAAGCCTGGTGAGAACCAAAGGACAGAAGTGACCGATACACGGTAATCGAGCCGATACCCAAGCCAGTTAGTCTGAGTTTGTCGTGTCGATGGATGCCTGGCTAATGGGAGACACATCCAGAGCCGGTGATATCCGTAAAGAAAAAAAAAGTTAACAGCTTCTAAAGTGGATTGGGAGAGTCCTTTAGTTATATTATTTGATTTCTAATTTTATTACGCTGGCAAAACATGTGTATGCTTTTTGTATGAATAAATATTATCTCACAGTTAAAGCTAATTATTTAAAATAACAAATCTAATTTATTTATCTAATCCTAATCAAATACCAAATATTGAAATAAAAATGTGGCTCTTTAAAAACTGGGAAATAGATGTAGATTGGCTTTTCTTCAGATTTCAGCAGCCATAAACTATGATTATACAGGTAGTTCAGGATTTCATGAAAAGAAAGTGTAAGATAATATTTGGCATTATTAGTGAATTACTTTTTTTTTTTAAATCAATTATAGAGTAAGTTGTCCGACCTGATGGTGACGATGTAACAGATGTAACATCAACATTTACTAAATGAACCTCTACTAGACGGTTTACCTTCCAGTATATCACACGATCCTGACAACGTCTATGTGAGACCCTTGCCAGACATATGCTGGGCACGTTAGAGACATACGGGACATACCTACTGGATACATGTTGCAATAATTCGTAGCACTCCAATGTATACATTTTAAAGTCCCGGCGTAATTAGGTATGGTTATACTGTATATAGGCTGTATAACATATCATATATAGTGCTACATTTTATTATGTTTCCTTTTAAATATTGCAAATATGATTACATCGTATTATATACCCATTTAAATGTATCAAATATAGTTACATTGCCTTATATGGACATTTACATTTTTGATATCTCACTGTTTTATTTTATAATTAAAAGCATCGTTTACCTTTCAGATCAGACAAACCCATTCTTGGTCAAATGATTAATAAAAATAAAAGTAAGTTTAATGAATGAAAATTTGCATAAATTGCATAGTAAAGTCAATATTTTTTTAAAACTGTAATGCAATTAAATACATAAGGAATCTTTTACTTTTTTGAATACGTGTTTTTAATAATTAAGAACTGTTCTAAATTTTTACGACTCTGAAAAATCCTATATTAGTTTTTTTTTTCTCGCAAATGTTTTCCCCAGTGACCGTTATGTCCTTACTTAAGTATGGTACCTTAGTTGTGAGATCAATGCAACTTTCCCATTTTCCTGAACAAATCTCCCTCACTATTTGTCGCAGCCTGACAGATCTACAACATTTTTGTATTAGTGTGAGAGGATTCTTTTTTGTTCATCCTCAGCATCACTTTGTGTTATTTCTAAATCATGCCTTTCCAATAATCATCTGTAGTAAAGTTTCCAGTTTTTCTAGACTTTGATGTGGCTGGATTTGGGTTGAGTGATATGGACAAATAACTCTTACTTAATAACATTTGGCAATAAAAAATAGGCTAAAATATTTAAAAAATCGCTACAGTTTTTTTTATTTATACAAAGTATGTTTAAAAACAATAAAACGTAAAAAAAAACACGTCGAAGTACTTTTAAATAAATATAATGTTTCTTCGTATTTTAACAAAAGTAATATTTTATACTAAATTTGTAATGATGATAAATCTTCGAATAAATAACCGACTCTTTAATGTCTCTATCATTTGGATAAAGTGATATTTTGATAAATAAAACAAATCAAATGACCTAATTACTCCATTCAAAGTAACAAACCTGCATGGTCTAACACTACCACATATCAACTGTCCTACATACTCTACTGACCAACTCTAACATTACCCACATTTCAACAGTCCTACACGCTCTACTGACAAACTGTGACTGAACTAAAACGTATGCCCGCTACACCCTCAACTGACCAATTCTACAACTGACCGCTACACCCTCTACTGACCAACTCAACAACTGACCACTACACCATCGATCTCCAACTGCTAACAGTACCACACGCTTTAGTGGTCATCTGGGGTCGCCGTGGTCGAGTCGGTAAAGCTCATGGTTGCTAAACCGAAAAGTCTCGAGTTCAAACCCTCGGGAAGATGAGGCTCGTTAGCTGGGGACAGCCACTCTTCTAGGAGAGACAACTCCAAAATTAAACAACTGCTGCCTTGTAGTTTTTCCTTGGTTGGACAAAGGCTATGGAAGCAAATCCAAAAAAAAAGCAGGCTGAAATCGGAGTCAATGACCTCAATGGCGCATAAACAGTTGACACGTATCGCTTAATTGTGTTGGAGGCAAAAAGCTCATGGTTGATAAATTCGAACAAAGTCTCGAGTTCAAACCCACTGGCAGATAAATATCGATCCACTTCAACACTAATAATTAAAAACGAAGAAGAAGAAGAAGACCCTTGCCAGACATATGCTGGGCCCGTTAGAGACATGTAGAACATACCTACTGGACACATGTTGCAATAATTCGTGTCACTCCAATGTATACATTTTAAAGTCCCGGCGTAATTAGGTATGGTTATAGTGTTATAGACCTATAACATATCATATATAGTGCTATATTTTATTATGTATCCTTTTTATATATTGCAAATGTGGTTACATCGTATTATATGACCATTTAAATGTATCAAATATTGTCTTATATGGACATTTACATTTTTAATATATCACTGTTTTATTTTATTAAAAGCATCGTTTACCTTTCAGATCAGACTGACCATCCCACGTGACATGTCAGTTCGTTTTACTGTTATTCTATTGTTTCTGCCTGATCAATGAGAGTTTAATGTACACTACAAAATCCAACTGTATTACAATATACTGTCAGTGATCAAGTACGAATGAAGTTTGAACACATTCATCAAATAGAAATACATTTAAACTGAGTGACGCTTTTTAATCCACGGCAGACAGACATACTACCAAACATGCCCCGTATTCCCATCTTTATCTATATCTATAGATACGATATTTGTTTTAAAAAAAATATTGACTTTCTGAAATATGATACATCAAAGATAGCTCCAACGTTTAGTGAAATATTGAGTGCAATATTTGTGGAATACACAATTTCATATACATTGTTTTGTTTGTTCTTACATGTTGTAGTTGATCGAAATTAGAAAATTAACCACTAGTTATGAACGTTAAAAAAAAACATTTTAGAAAAAAAAAATATTTCTTTACTTTAAGACTACGACTTTCAAACAAACAAAACATAAATACAAACACATAATTAAGTTGTGTTTATTCATTTATTTTACTGAACGAAACCGATACACCGAACTAATTTATTAAATAGTTTGAACCAACAGCTTTTGGTTAATTCGCTGTTTTAATCGACCAAATGTGATCTTTGAGTGTAGGACTTTTAGATTATATTAATTTTAACAAAGTGAATTGTATTAAAATCATTAGCCATCATGTAGATGTAGACAGTAGTGACATTGGCAGCAATATTATCCAACACTCACTAAAACATATTTTCCCTACATTCTAAAGGTAGTTGTATACAACCTTAGCCATACATTCCCCCATGTATCTACCCATGTCTATTTTTGCTCTTCATAGTTATTTGATTGAATATTGCTAGCCTTAATAAAACTCGAAGTCATTTTGTACATATTTCAAAAGTATTATCAAATAATCAATTTTGGTTAAAACATAAGCGTTCTGGCAACAACAATTTGCACCCAGCTGTTCAAGCCTATTGTTTCTTATTCATTTCGTTGCAATAACAAATTGTAGATAACTTCCTAAGAGATATTGTTATAACTATTTGTAACGGACACCAATCTATCAGCCAGATAGATGGCGAACGCTCCCGGATTCGTATAACTAGTATAACTGGTTACACACAGATGGCGACAAGCCTAAATAAAAGAAAGTTGACACACTAGCTCGCTAGAACTCGTAATTAATGTCTAGGGGAAACACTAGAGAAACTAATGATGCCAACAAAACCTTTAATCTGCATACAACTTGTAATGAGTGTACAAAGTCGTGGCAGAACACCAGATTTATACAAGAATAAAATGGATATACAGAATGATCAAAACCCAACTTACAATTCGTGGGAATAAATAGTATGATACACTATCACAGCTTTTAACACTTCAGAAAAATCACCACTGTATACATAACACTGCTATAAGCATAAAGAATTTCTTATTCACAAGTAATATAATAACTTAATACTGCACGGCAACACACAGGGCTTATCAACTCTCGACGACGTGTGACCAAAGACTGCCGCGAGACACCTGTGGGCGATCTATTTATAGACTTAGGTAACATGGAAGGTCACCTTCAAATCATAAGACCATTGGTTGGGGTGGTCATCTGGTCTGAAACAATCAATCATCTCTCTATGGAAAATTTCTGAGACTAAGACTCTCTTAGTAAGACAGCGGAAAATAACCGGTTATTGCACCACAGACCATATATGGTATTATAACAAATGTCAAACTAAAAATAAAACATTACTAGACCTAAGTAGGTCACATCCCCTCCATTTTTGGAAGTGGCAGATAGGTTCCACAAAAACATACATAAAGAACCAATCTGGCAATAAAATAAAAAGAAATGTTCTACAAATGTAGCCAACCAAAATCTTAATACCAGGTGAAAAACATCCCTGGACATAAAAGGGAAGTAACTCAAACTTTTACAATTCGTGAAAGGGGAGTAGCCCTTTCAAAAAATAATAATACATCAAAGTCCCTCAGAAAGGGGTATAACAATATTTCCATGTGGATATTAAAAGTGGTAAACCCGACAGGGTAAATCCTTTATTTTAATGACTAGCTACAATATCAACTGAGTCATATAAGACATATTATCATAAAAGATTACATATAATGAAAAACCACCTTTAAATAAGGTTCACCTGAAAATAAACAAAATATTCAACAGGATTGCGATTTTGAATAAAATTCAAAACTGGGACTTCTCACATTCATGTGAGTGTCACCCAAACAAACCACTTGTATATTGTCTCAACCAACCACAACACATGTCTCATGATCAATGAGGGTAATAAGGTTTTACATCCTTGACAAACAGTCAGCCACAACATTATCAGTTCCCTTAATATGGGAAATTTCCAGATTAAAATTTTGGAAATATAAACACCATCTCAATATTCTGTGATTCTTCTGTCCTAACTTAGAGGTAAATTTAAGAGGATCATGGTCAGAAAATACCATGACCGGATTGATTGAAGAAGTGACATAGACTTCAAAATGTTGTAAGGACAAAACCAAAGCTAAAGCTTCTTTTTCAATAGTGGAGTAATTCTTTTGGTTCTCATTTAACTTCCTGGAAAAAAAGCGATTGGATGGTCAATCCCCATGTTGTCTTCCTGAAATAAGACTGAGCCAATGGCTAAGTTGCTAGCATCAATGGCAAGTTTAAAAGGCTTGCTGAAATCTGGTGCAGCCATAACAGGAGCATTAGATAAAAATGACTTAATGGTTAAAAAAGCTTCATGACATTTAGTTGACCATTCAAACTCAACACCCTTTTTCAATAATGCAGTAAGAGGTTCAGCAACAGCTGAAAAGTTTTGACAGAACCGCCTATAGTAACCTGCCATCCCAAGGAACTTTTTGATTTCTTTACAATTTTTGGGAGGTGGCAACTGCACAATAGCATCTACTTTAGCTTCAATGGGCCTAACTTGGTTCGTTCCCACTTGATAACCCAAATAGGTAATTGAACCTTTACAAAAATCACTTTTATGCAGGTTTACAGTAAAATTAACTTCAGACAATTTTCTAAAAAGGTCAGTCAACTGAACAATATGTTCTTCAAAAGTATTAGAAAATACAACTATATCATCTATGTAGGCCTCACATTGGTCTATGTCAGCAATGACAGAGTTAATGACCCGCTGGAAAGTTTGACCAGCATTTCGCATACCAAAGGGCATACGTTTGTATCTATAAAAACCATTATGGGTTACAAAAGCAGATATTTCTTTTGCACGGTCAGATAAGGGGATTTGCCAGTATCCTGACAGTAAATCAACTTTTGGAAATTATCTTAGCTTGACCAACTGTATCAATAACGTCTTCTATTCGAGGTAATGGGTAGGAATCAGCTTTGGTGAGCGCATTGACCTTCCTAAAGTCGGTCACAAACCTAAAAGATCCACCGTCTTTCGGGACTAAAAGGCAGGGGGAACTCCAATTGCTGAAACTGGGCTCAACGATATCATTCTTGAGCATATAATCAATTTCATCTTTTATCAAAACAGCTTTTTTCCGGATTAACTCTATAGGGGTGTTGTTTGATAGGTTTTGCATCACCTACATCTACATCATGAGGTGGTACCTTGGAGAAATACTCCCCAACGTCAGCTGAGAGAGATTTTTCGACCATTGCTTTGAGTTCCGCGTCGACTTGTTGAGCTTTAATGATGTCTTCCTAACATTATCATAAATATTTTAAAAAAATATTCTTAAAGTCAAAGTTTTAATTTAATATGTAGGCCTACATGTCCGCTTTTGACATAACAAAACATTCACTTTAACTCATGTTTTTACTGTTTATTATGGCTAATATTAACAACTATAACCAGTAATTTTAATTTATTTTATTAATTTGTTTGCGTGTGTTCTTGTGTGTTTAATATTTTAAAGTTGTTTCCCTTAAAATGTTAATGAAGAGCTAGGAATGTTATTGGTAAATATTTTTTTTTAGTTTAAAAAAAAAACAAGTAAAAGCAAAGTTCCCTTTGAAAGATGACGGTCTAGGGGGCAAGTGGAGGCGAGTTCATTTGTTTCTGTGACCTCAGAATATGAAGTAATAGTGTGGTGAGCACAAGACATTCAATGCATTCATATTTTGTTGGATTAATTATTCACATTTTACGTGTGAGAACTAGTGTAAATAACTGCTCAATGATGAAACGGTTTAATGGTAGATAGAGTGTGTTACTGCTGACTCGATGTCTCAAGGTCAGATATAGGCAAGTCTTTTTGCTGTAGGATTTCCCTGAGTCCACCCAGCTCTGATGAGTACCTGACATAAGTTGGAGAAACGCGGATAGGCTGGCATTCAAAACGTTGTATTTGTATTTTTTGTTGGACTAGTCCTCTTCGTCTTTGTTACTTCTTGTGTGCTGGATCGTTACCTGGGTGCCAGAGTTTAAGATGTGCTTTTAGCTGTTTCTTTGTTGTAATGACAGCGTCTGGGGTCTCACAATATGAACACTTATAGGTTATTACCTTTGTGTATTTTGTTGTAACATTGTGCATGTTTGTCTCCATCTCTAGAACCAGACACTGATGTACTACATACCTGTCGTGTGTATGTGTGTAAGTCAGCTGACCAGTGTGGTCAACACAAATGTTATTGTTTACCTAAGTTTGCTTGTATTTACCACATTGCACAGCTTCAAGGTTCTCACAAAATTAAGACTGGTGTCGTTTTCTTGATGACATGTTGGATCACTGCTAGACGCTAGTTAAACCTTTGCTGGACACATGTTGAATCACTGTTAGACGCTAGTTAAACATTTGCTGGACACATGTTGGATCACTGCTAGACGCTAGTTAAACATTTGCTGGACACATGTTGGATCACTGCTAGACGCTAGTTAAACCTTTGCTGGACACATGTTGGATCACTGCTAGACGCTAGTTAAACCTTTGCTGGACACATGTTGGATCACTGCTAGACGCTAGTTAAACCTTTGCTGGACATGTTGGATCACTGCTAGACGCTAGTTAAACCTTTGCTGGACACATGTTGGATCACTGCTAGACGCTAGTTAAACCTTTGCTGGACACATGTTGGATCACTGCTAGACGCTAGTTAAACCTTTGCTGGACACATGTTGGATCACTGCTAGACGCTAGTTAAACCTTTGCTGGACACATGCTGGATCACTGCTAGACGCTAGTTAAACCTTTGCTGGACACATGTTGGACCACTGCTAGACGCTAGTTAAACCTTTGCTGGACACATGTTGGATCACTGCTAGACGCTAGTTAAAACTTTGCTGGACACATGTTGGATGGTGGATACTAGATGGTATGACAGATGATAGATTATTGTTTGTGTAACATACATGATGGACTAATGCTGGAGACCAAATGGGACAACACTGGACCCATTATAGATACAGTCTAGAAACAGAACGACATACAGACGTTACTAAAGAATTGTCGGTGTAGGTTTAAAAAAAAATATTATAAAATCATTCACAATGTTTATAAATATTTATGTTCAGTATGATGAAAGTTATTACATCGCTTATATAGCACCAAATTGTTACACGATATATACAGCTTGTAATCGTGTTGAGAAAATGCAATAATTATGTGAAAATATGTTGGTATTATTTAAAATACAGTAGAGAAATAAATAGTACATTTAGTTGTCCTACTAAAGACTTTGTTTGACAATAAAATACACGTAACATAAGTAATGTATACCTATTTAATGTTACCTCTGTCTTAGTGATTAACTTGCCAACAATCTTGACCGTTGAAGTAAAATACCTGACTGTCCAGTAAAAAATAATATATTCGATGATTACTGTTTAATCTAACAGGCCAAAATGACAGAGACACATGCACACGATTTAAAAAGACGCAGCCAATGCTAACTAAAAGTCACCACATTGCTCTTAACATTCCTGCACTATTGAGAGAACTGTGACAACAGATGGGGTTTGTCGTTAACAAACTCTCTAACGATCCACACCTTTCACATGCCACTGTTATTACTCTAGATACAAAGAGCTGGTCTAATGAATCTAAACTAGTATGACGTTTTAGCAGGACCAACATTTATTTCCCCACTGTCTGGAAATCAAGTTGACCATCTGGATAGTGTCAATGTCTGGAAATCAAGTTGACTATCTGGATTTGGTTGTGACAAGAAAGCAATAAACAATGTCGTCAAATGCAACAAGTTTAAACTACAGAAAAAAACAACACAACACTAATGGCGTCATCTTCCAAATTCAAATTTGATTTAGATCTACATTCATTACAAACGTGTGTGGTTAATTTTCTAATTTCGAGCAATTACAAAATGTAAGAACAAACACATAATGCATATGAAATTGTGAACTTAACAAATATTGCACTCAATAATTTAGTTAACTTTGTTTCATTTATTATAATTCAGAAAGTCAATAATTGTCGACAATTGTCTGATGTATAAGTATAAATAAAGATGGGAATACGGTGTATGTTTGGTTGTCTGTTTGTCTGTCAGTGTGTCTGGTGTAGATTAAATAGTGTCACTCATTTTAAATTAATTTTAATTTGATGAATGTCTTCACACTTTATTGGTACTTGATAACTGACAGTATCATTTAATACAGTTGAAAAAATCAATGTGTCCGTCTAAACAAATATATTTTCTCTTACACATTTGACATTCTTTTTTTTGTATTACTGATTTTATTATTCTAGCAGAGCTAGATAAAATACGTTAATATTTTTTTCTGCGAAACATGTGTATGTTTATATATGGCATTTCATTTGACAGAAAGAAGAAAATTCTTTAAGACCATAAACTTAGATTAACCCTGAGTAACGACACTTAACTGACCTAATCGGTAGTCTTTGATAAATATATAACTTTTGGCCATTGTTTTGTAATTAATTTATTCACCTATTTTTAAGACACGTAAATGAATTATTAAAAAGTCTGTTTACGTTTTTCAATAAGTTATTTAGCTAATATAATTTTGGGCAGCTATTAGTCATTTTTCGTAATTAAAAAGAAAATATAATGATATAAATATTTGTTAAAGTTATTTTTTAAGTTATTGCCCTTGATATGTTTTTGAAATAAGACGGTGGTTTTTTGGAAACAAACTCTAGCCTAATTGCGTATCTCCTTAATATATATATATATATGGCTACAGGACATTACCCCCCTGGATATTCCCCCCCCGGACATTTCCCCCCCGTATTTACCCCCCGGAGCAATTACCCCCCTGTCAATTACCCCCCTGTCAATTACCCCCCTGGGTAATTACCCCCCCCCCCCTCTCAAGTTAAAATCCTAATTCTAACTAGAATTTTATACCTATATACTATTTTAATCCAAACCTTAAGAAAAAGACCAAAACCTAAGCATCCACCTTAGCCTAAAACTTCACACAAAACCAAAACCAAAGCTAGACACAACCCTAACCCTAACACTAGCTCTAACCCTAGCCCTAGCCCTAACCCTAACTCTAACCCAAACCCTAACCCTAACCCTAACCCTAGCCCTAGCCCTAACCCTAACCCTAACCCTAACCCTAACCCTAGCCCTAAACCTAACCCTAAACCTAGCCCTAACCCTAACTCTAACCCTGCCTGGGGGGGGGGGGGTAATGTCCTACTGGGCGGGGGGTAATTGACAGGGGGGTAATTGACAGGGGGGGTAATTACTCTGGGGGGTAATGTCGGGGGGGAAATATCCGGGGGGTAATTGACAGGGGGGAAATGTCCTGTTCCCATATATATATATATATATATATATATATATATATATATATATATATATATATATATATATATATATATATATAGGCCTATATATATATATATAGGAATATTTTTACTGAATGTAACACTATCAGGTTTATCACGTTAGTAATCCACGTCAAGTCAACTGTTATTTCATAATTGGATTGAAATCCTACAAGTACCTGGCCAGAGGTGCGGAAAGTTATAACAGCTTGCCATTTTCCTGACATAATCTTTTAGGAAGTTGATAAAATATTACATTAATACAATTGTGTTTTAAACACACGTTTAAATCATGTATATGTTTAATATATCTTATGCTCAAAATATTGAAATGCGTTTTCAACGTGACTTATTTGTGTCTTAAATGTGTTTTACATGTGTCTTACATGTGTCTTAAATGTTTAGAGTTTAAAAGGCAGTGTTAGTTTTATAATGCGTGTCTGTGTTGTATGCAGCCGGCATTGGCCACTCATGTATATATCGCCCATTTACCAATCACCCCGCACCTACAACGTATGTATCTATTGCACATCATTTTTTTTAAAAATGTGTCTTATGCATGTACATTTTACTTTAATGGGATACATTCAGTACAAATGCAATAAAAGTATGATTGTTCGACATTATGGGTGACTTGCATTTTTGATCATGTGTCTAACTTTACATTTAAGAATGTATTGACATTTATGATATTTTTTTTTTGTAACGTATTTAATTTACAATATGTATGACCCTCTTAACAAACAAAAAAATAATCACTGTTTTCCAATCCTACTCGTCCCGTAAGAATAATTGGATATCCGCTATCATATTGAATCTCTTCGGTATTTGTTAGTTGTATTTTTCATCGTCTCCAACGTCCCAAGAGCAAAATAATATTACCGTTTATTCATATATAGGCACATATGAGACTATTCCTAACTGTACTTAATCTCCAACTGCTTTATGATATACGACTATGTCCTACACGTCAGACTGACCAACTCCTAACGATTGGTCAGCTGACCGTCACACGTGACAGGTCAGTACGTTCCATTGTTATTATATTCTTTCTGCTTGACTAATGTGGGGTTATTGTCTGGTCATTATAGCGTACATTTACGTATTATCGTTTTAAAAAAAAAATGTCATGGAATAGTATCATCGGAACAACTTTATTTTAACCGGGTTGATCGTACGTCTTATTCAATCAAATGTCATGGTAACAATATTTTCAATAAAGTCCCTGATGCTTGCAAATATATTCCTTTTCAAGTCATATTGACAGTCAGGATAGTATCCAGCTCACAATAATTACATTGTTCTTATAAATACAACCTATGTCGGTATATAGAGATTGTTTTATATGTCTAAAACTTCAATAATCTTTAGCTGCAGATAAATAAAATTCGAAAATACTGGAGAGTGTTTTTGAACGAGTTGTTTCAGTCATGATAACTAATTAAAAGCATAGTTTACCTTTCAGATCAGATAATGAACCAGTGTGTTCTACTCTCAATGGCTATTTCCTTGGATTACTCGAACTTGTAGCAACATGGGATCATTTTCCTGCAAGCCATACACCAACAGTGGGAACACAAACCGTTTTGTTACAACTTATCTTTTTGCTGAAACATACCCAACAACCACAGTGTGGTGGGAGAAGTCTAAGGTTTTATTATATATGTGTCAGGTCATCGACTTTCTTCTTCACTTAGCTTTGTTAAGGCCTGTAATATTACTCCAGTTTACACTGTAAAAAATACTGCATCGACATTTTTTTTTTATTTACTGAAAGTCTCATTTAGATTGATGCAATCTAGATATTTAATTTTTTTTTTTTTTTTTGTAATGTTTTATAATGTTAAGTAATATTTATAGGATGTGTCCAATTTATTTATTTAAATGCTATAAGGGAGATAACAAAACCATAATATACATAAACAGCAGAATCAATTGAGATTACACACATAATAATCACAACATGAAATTCTCAGCCAAAAAAAATAATATTAAATGATGTTTTCAAATTATTTAAAATATTGATTTTCTTTTCGTTTTTTTTTCATAAACAAAGTTTATGTAAAATATATTTAAAAACTTTGAATTTAAATAAACATTTTACTAAGACAAGTAAAAACTTCGGTTTACTTCGGTATTGTGATCACACGATTGGATGGCTGATTTTGTTTATCGCTTTGTTTTAAAACCAAAATAATAAACTTAAACTTCGGCCGATCTTTTTTTTAAAATCCGACAACACAAGTCTTGTATCTGAATTATGACGTGGTTTGTCACCATGGATCACCAAAACTGGAGCTCCCGTTTGTTTACCTTTAAATCAGACTGCTCGCCTCTCACTACACTAAAACATTCTACTCAGCTTATACAATGTTTTATTCAGTAAATAATTTAGTTTAAAACGACTCGAAATCAGATATAACTATGCACTACATTTCAAGTAACGTTTGGATGTTGGTTGAAACAACATTAATAAAGTAATGTTTCTAAAATGATAGCCCAACAACATATGAAATCATCAGACCATCACAAAAGTGCTGACGTTAAAAACACGAGTACATGTACATTAGTCCGTGTGTTTTGTCTTTCTTTACTAATCTAGAACGTTCTGTATATTGGCCTTCATGATAAAGGTATCAACCATAGGCCAATCTCTTCATCTTTTAAAACATTAAACTTGGAGAATGAGAAACTTCATCAACAATTTGTGACATTTGTTTTACTGAGCTCATGTCTTGACACAGCAGGTGTTTCTTGCATTAACAAAGACATGCGTGCTGTGTACATCTCCGACTTTAGTACGAGTTATTTAAGCTCTTTAGATTCAAATTGCACAATCTAACAAGAATAGATACAATCCTACATGTAACTGATACAATACAACATGCAATTGATATAAACCTACATGTAACTGATACAATACTATATTATACAAGTGATACAACCCTACATTTAACTGATACAATCCTACATGTAACAGATACAATACTACATGTAATTGATACAACCCTACATGTAATTGATACAATCCTATCTCATACAGTACTTAATGTAATTGATACTTTTCTTGCAGATTTCGCTTCCATCTCAAAACTGTCAAAACAGTCTCACGATCAGTGTAAGCAAAGAAAGTGCTTATGTCGGTAAATGAAATAAACGTGCATTCGCCTGTCAAAATAAATCTTGTTTTGCTGCTATTTATTTACATACTTATTTTTGAGAAAAGCTGAAAACTGACTTACTAATTGTAAATCTATATTATTTATCCCAGTTACATAACACAAACAAGCTATAGTAAAATCTATATATCCAAATATATATTCACATTAGTGCTTGTGATGCGTTACTAAAAATAGATCAAATAACTGCACTGGACCATAAGAATAAACAGCTATGAGTAACACAGGAAACACAGAAGTCGACAGCGCCAAGTTTTCTCTTGTCTTTAAAATATGTGTAAATTAATCTCGAAGCGTTTATAAATTTAACCGTTGATATGATTTCATTAAAACATGTTTTGCAAATAAAGGAAAGGTTAGAATTGTCAAGCATATAATATTATTAGTTTTGAAAATATAAACTATAATTTTGTAATTTAAATAAATTGTGTAGTTTTTGAAATGAATGCAAATTTGTATTACAGTTCGATTGTCTTTCTTCTACTTTATACATTCAATCAATGGGAAATAATTCGTAAAATTAGTTTGCCATAATAATGTCACATGTTCATTTTACGCACATGATAATTGTACATAATACATATTACACATAGTTAATACCATTTAAAATGAACTACACATAGAACATGTTTATTCTCGCTACATCAAATGGTGTACACGTTGGGCAGAGTCGTAGCTAGGGAAGGGCGGGTGGGGCGGCCGCCCGCGGCAACAATCTTGTTTTTTTTGGGGTGGGAAGGGGGGGGGGGGGGGGGCGAAGCGAACTGGGTACGGCTTTTTTTGTTTTTTTAAAAGCCCATTTTGAGCTTCATTTTACTTAATTACGTACTGTCGAAGTTAAGAAAACAGACGGCCTTATTTAACTGATTTCAACATTAATTGTTTGACACCTATATAAAAACATCAGGCGACAGTGACCGGTAAAAAGCGCCCCAGGTATTTCGTTTTTTGACGTATTTGAATAACTATTCAACGGGGGGGGGGAGATTTTCTTTTTTACCAATATGTATACCTGTATCAGTGTGGGGAGCATTGTTGGTAGTTTGCCCTGGGCAAATCATTATATAATCTGTGATGTTTCCCTTAGATTTTCGGAAAAAAAAAACGAAATTGTAAGTGACTGATCACATATATGTAATCAGCTTTTGATATAACGTAGTTTATATGCTTACACTTGTTGTTATAACAAAACGTGTCGTTGTTACATGAAACGGATGATTTTAGATACTGATGTCCGATAATAAAATAGGTGTGTTGGTATTGTTAGTAGTATTATAACCTCGACTAATTTTATGGTTTGAAATTAGGGTTAGGCATATGGTAGGACTATGGTTGGGGTTAGGGTTAGGGACAGGGTTAGCATTGACATTAGCCAGCAATGTGTGTATTTAGTTAACTACCAGTAATCTAACACCCTTTTTTAAAAGAAGATTCTATTATCGGACACTGGTTTAAATATTCCCCCATGAAACTATGTTCGCATCAACTACAACATATGCATTCGGCTTTCTATAACTCGGACGACACACTATGTTTAGGCCTATATTTAACTTCAGTCTGTCAGAATATATTAGTCTTATAACAACATTTAGAATTTGCCATTGATAGATGTAGACTGGCTGATGTTCACATTTCAGCAACAGTAAAGTATAATTATGTAAGTAGATATAATGTAATGTAAGATAATTTTTGTGTAGAATTATATGTTTACTTAATTTAAAAAAAAAATAACAAAATAGCAAGCTGGCCGACTTGATGGTGAAGATGTAACAAATGTAACATCAACATTTACTAAATGAAACTCTAATGTACTCTATCACACGATCCTGACAACGTCAATGTGAGACTCTCGCTTTCCTAGATATGATTATGACATAATCATAGCTATACATTGTATAGGACAGGGGTCGGCAACCTGCGGCTCGCGAGCCGCATGCGGCTCTTTTGATATCAAGATGCGGCTCTCCAGCTCTTTGAACAAATACTAATAATCGTAATTAAAAAATAAAATATTTGAAATAAAAAAAATTTAAGTGGCTCTTTAAAACCAGGAAAATTTTGAAAATTGTAACTTTTGGCTCTTCCGCTTCAAAAGGTTGCCGACCCCTGGTATAGGACATTATAGGTTAATATTTTCTCAAAAAAAAATTGTTTACAATGTAATTGAGAGTAGAATAACGTCATTTAATATTATGTTTTGCATTTTTACAGAAACATGTATGCACACAGATTACTGTTTTTAAAGTATAATATTATATACTTTTTAAATTTGAAATAAGCAAGCTGCTTCATAATCTTCACAGTTTTAAAGACAAAAAAAGTTTTTTCTTATATTTACACCGTATTTTTCCTAAAACGCTTTAATTCTTTATTATGACGAATTAGGTAGCGATTATTAAGCACGTTCCTTAATGTTATCTCCCTTGTATAGTTTAAGTTAAAGAAATTGCAAATGATAAGCAAGTTTAGATTTGTATTAAAAAGTGATATTAAAAAAAAAAACAAGCCCCAAAATGACTCAACAATAGACTGCCAACAAGCAGAGCAGATAAATAACAAACAGAAAATAATTTTCTTTCCAGCCAAACAGGAGAATCAGGAATAGACGTTACTGCATGTTTTTATTTTTTAAAAATTTCTTTTTAAACAATTTGACTAATTAAGAATAAACTACGGGTGATTAAAGAACCGTAAAAACAGATTAAATTGATCAGCTGCCTGTGATTGTAAGGTATGTTTCACCAGATGCTGAGCTACGCGCTACACGTTTTTTTTTTTTTAACTTCCCTAGACATGGGTAGCTACACGGGGGAATGAATGGCTAAGGTTGTGTACAACTACCTTTATAATGTGGAGAAATATGTTTTAGTAAGTGTTGGATGATATTGCTGCCAGTGCCACTATTCTCTACATGACGGATCATGGTTGTAAGACAATTTACTTTGTTTTTAGAATCTGACAGTCATAAACTCAAAGATCAAACTTGTCGATTAAAAACGCGAATTGACTAACAACTGTGGTTTAAACTGTATAATGAACCATTTCGGTTCATCGATTTACTTCAGTCAAATAAATGAAGAGACACAACTTAATTATGTGTTTTCATTTACGTTTTATTTAATTGAAAGTCAAAGTTTGAAGTTAAAAAAGTAATAAAATAAAAGATTTTTTAAAAAATGTTTTTGTTTTCATGTACGAGCGGTTAATTTTCTACTTTCGATAAATTACAAAATGTAAGAAAAAACAAAACAGTATATATGAAATTGTGTACTCCACATTTATTGTACTCAATACTTCACTAAACGTTGGAGCTATCTTTCATTTATCATAATCCAGAAAGTCAATATTTTTTAACCAATGTCTTATCTATAGATTTAAGTAAAGATGGAAATACGGTGCATGTTTTGTTGTCTGTTTGTCTGTCAGTGTGTCTGGTATAGATTAAATGCTGTCACTTTAAATTCATTTCAATTTAATGAATGTCTTCAAACTTCACTGGTACTTGATAACTGACAGTGTTATTTAATACAGTTGAAAATAAAACACAACTGCAATGAATCCGTTCGAAAAAAAAATGTATTTTCCATCACACTTCAATGTGTCACCCCCACACACACATACACAATCAAATAAATTGCATTTGATAGACTGCACCAAAACCTATCCCCTCACACCAACATGTTACTCTCTGTGTCTAATGTAGACAACAGGTTATGTGTCGATTAAAGACAACATGTTATGTGTCGAGTGTAGATAACATATATGTCGATTGAAGACAACATGTTATGTGTCGATTAAAGACAACATGTTATGTGTCGAGTGTAGACAACATATTATACGTCGATTAAAGACAACATTTTATGCATTTTAATCCCAACAAGTCACACTGGTGAACATAATTGTATTGACCATTACGACTGTCCCTTATGTTAATTGTTCCTTTGTCAAAAAAAACTTATTTTATTTTTAAATTATTTAAATTGTAATGTATTTCACGGGCATTTAATCAAATGATAAGTGACCAAATTATATAGTTCCTTGACAAGTATCAAAACTTACAATCATAACTGACTATTATTTCTTTACATATAATAAAGCAACCTAGCTTTATTTATACTTATATACTTGCAGTTGTTTATGGTTAATGAAAAAAAATCGATCTAAAACAAATAGAGTAAAAAAAAAAGAAGAAAAAATGCAATAGGCTACTGCCTCAATAATTATTTGAGAATACCATAAGTAGCTGTTTGTACCAAGCGATCCATCAAGCCAATATCTTTTCCAAACAACTCAAGGCGAGTCTGCATGCCAGAAATCTGTTTGCGATCCTATAGGATGCACCCATGTCATGTGATATTTCTGTTCTATTTCGTCAATTGATTCTCTCACTAACCCAAGACTCACAGCTTTCATGACTAACAGCTCAACCAGATTTGTGTTATATTTGACAGTCAGGGCAATACTATCAAATGTCCATTGTTTATCTGTTGCTGGCCTTTGGAATATCATCTCCATCAAACATAACAGATTGATCTTGTTTCCTAGTTACAAGTTACTGCTTGAAATAACAGATTATTAAGTGACCTGACATATGCCAGAGTATGCTGTTATAAGTTGACCTAAAATTGAATTATATATGTAAACCATATGTTTTATTTATAATTATAAAGCTCGATATTAATTAACCAATCAGTAATTAACACGCCTTTAATTAGGCCAATCCGTAAAACAGAAACCTTGTCTATATAATATACTGTTTCTGGCAATAATATAAAGTTTATTAACACGAAAACTATGATTGTATAGACAGCGGTAGCTTATCCAAACTGGTACCCCTGGCTATAACAACATGTTTGTAAAATAAAGAACAATCTAGAAGTCATTCGTGTATAATGTATTTAATTAAAGGACATACACGAGTATACAGTCACATAATGTTTTTCTAGGCCGACCCATATAATTTGTGAGAAAATGTTTGTAATAGTTTTCCAATGTTACATGTTGAATAGAACATGTGATTATATTGTTTGGTTTGTTTCTATGGCGTGCGTTTTATTATTGTTATGAAGATATTTAGAGATATGATAGAATGCACATTATAACTTTTTTGACACAACAGTTATAGTTTTTAAATTTCTCTTTTTACACATGAATACATGATAGAGTTAGCAAAACGATAATGTTATGGTTACTTATAGTTTGTACGAGGCCTAGACATTACGAGTATACATAAATATATCTATGGTGTATTTACCTTTTAGTGATACTGTAAATCTCTAATGTTTGAGGAATAACTATAGATTTTACCACTACATTTTTGAATTATATCATTGTTCATATCATTGTCCGTTCTAAATTTTCTCTCAACCACATATTTAATTATTAATTTTTCCAAGGCAAAAAAATTGCTTCAGTAGGGGTCATCCATAAATGATCTAACGTTTTTTTTTTAATGATTTTTACCCCCCCCCCCCTGCCACTCCCCTTAGTCACACATAGTCACAAAAAGCCAGATCCCCATAAAATGACGTCACACATCAGCCTAGAACCCCCCCCCCCCCCTAAACGTCCGTTGTATGTTCCTTAAAACAGTTATATTTTCCCATTTCTTGCCTGAACTCTGTCAACATAAAGTGTTTTAATTAATTTTTATTACAATTTATTAAAACATTTTTTGACGAGAAAGAACAGCTAAAATTCGTTTTTTAGCATTGCTTTTTACAATGCAAAACAACCTCCCCCCTCATCACACACCGTCACAGAATTACGGACCCCCCCCCCCCTTTTCCTCCTAAGAGTGTGACGTCATTCATGGACACCCCTAACCCGAGATAATTTTCTTCTCAATCAGCTAATAAACAAATTCCCAAAGAAAACATTAACGAATTTCGATTGTCCGAACGCCGTTTGCTGGAAGGCCGTTTTACCAAAACGTATTTGCGACAAACTCCTTCTTAAGCCTTGCGGTGTTTCACAGTTTAAAAAAAAAATAACGCAATTTAAACGTTCTACACATATTTTACAGTTATACTATTACAATTAATATTTTATACAGTATTGGTTAGAGTTCTAAATCAGTAAAGATACAGTCTGGAACAAAATATGAGTTTTTTACAAGCTTTTATTTAACTCACTTCCTCTGTCTGTCTAGATCGAAACGCCGGAGCGAAAATTCGGACACTTCTACTTGACCCATACGATTCACAGTTGGCACGTGGGTCAAGACATGAAGACAGTGCATCGTGACATTTAATTTGACTTTAATTGGATGCCTAATTAATTTTTATGAATTAATTAAAATTTGGACCGAATTAGTAGGCATGTCTTTCCAACCACACCACACTCATCATTACGTTCAATAGCGCGTCATCACGTTTCAATCGGCGCGCAATGGTTTTTAGTCATGAAACTCTAGTGTAAATAAAAAATATAAAGTACTAAAAAAAATGTCATAAAAAAATTCATAAAAACGTTTTAATTACAAGCTTTTATGTAATAATGCACTAAAAAGTAGAAAATAAATTATAGACTACTATTTCAATAAGTATAAAGAAAAGCGTAGGTGTCTTCATTAACATTAGTAAAGGTATCAAATAGATAATAAAGTGACCCACGCTTTTCTTTATATTTATTTAAATAGTATTCTATAATTTATTTTCTACTTTTTAGTGCTTTATTACAAAAAAGCTTGTTATTAAAACGTTTTTTATGAATTTTTTTTTGTTGTTTTTCTTTATTATTTAAATACATATCAGTCAAAGACCTTTGCGATATTTAATACGGAAAAATTGCAAGGGAGACAACGCAGAGCAAATTACTAGCCGGTTGGTTTTTGTAAATTTTAGAAGATATATAAAAAGAAAACGGTCACAGTATAAATTATCTAACAAAGCTTATTATGGGCTTTAGAAAATATAAAAAAAATATTAATAGTCACGCTAATATGCATTAAAAATCTTTCATGCTATAAAAACTGAAAACAGTGACTTTAATGTATATATTTTTCTAAGACTAGCAATTTATTCATTCCAATGAATGGTTTGCTTTCAATCTTTTAGTCTGGAAACAATTATTTTAGCAATAATACATTCATATCAGTAGTAAAAGCCAGGGGTCGGCAACCTGTGTCTCGCGAGCCGTATGCGGCTCTTTTGATGTCAAAATGTGCTCTCCAGCTGCTTTCACAAATACTAATAGTTATATTAATTCATTTCAACTTTTTTATTTATTAGCTTCCTACGGTCGAGCTGGGTACTGGACGGTAGGGTACGAATTTACCCTGGGCTCCGTAGGGTGGAAGATAAGCCTGGTGAGAACCAAAGGACAGAAGTGACCGATACACGGTAATCGAGCCGATACCCAAGCCAGTTAGTCTGAGTTTGTCGTGTCGATGGATGCCTGGCTAATGGGAGACACATCCAGAGCCGGTGATATCCGTAAAAAAAAAGTTAACAGCTTCTAAAGTGGATTGGGAGAGTCCTATAGTTATATTATTTGATTTCTAATTTTATTACGCTGGCAAAACATGTGTATGTTTTTGTATGAATACATATTATCTCACCGTTAAAGCTAATTATTTAAAATAACAAATCTAATTTATTTATCTAATCCTAATCAAATACCAAATATTGACATAAAAATGCGGCTCTTTAACAACTGGGAAATAGATGTAGATTGGCTTTTCTTCAGATTTCAGCAGCCATAAACTATGATTATGCAGGTGATTCAGGATTTCATGAAATGAAAGTGTAAGATAATATTTGGCATTATTAGTGAATTACTTAATTATTTTTTTTTAAATCAATTAAACAGCAAGTTGTCCGACCTGATGGTGACGATGTAACAGATGTAACATCAACATATACTAAATGAACCTCTACTAGACGGTTTACCTTCCAGTATTTCACACGATCCTGACAACGTCTATGTTCGACCCTTGCCAGACATATGCTGGGCCAGTTAGAGACATGCGGGACATACCTACTGGATACATGTTGCAATAATTCGTAGCCCTCCAATGTATACATTTTAAAGTCCCGGCGTAATTAGGTATGGTTATATTGTATATATGCCGTATAACATATCATAGATAGTGCTATATTGTATTACGTAACCTTTTAAATGTTGCAAATGTGGTTACATGGTATTATATGGCCATCTCAATGTATCAAATATAGTTACATTGTCTTATACGGACATTTACATTTTTAATATCTCACTGTTTTTTTTTTATAATTAAAAGCAACGTTTACCTTTCAGATCAGACTGACCAACTCTTTGGACAGCTGACCGTCCCACGTGACAGGTCAGTTCATTGTACTGTTATTATATTGTTTCTGCCTAATCAATGAGAGTTTACTACATTTTATTGTATGAGAGTTAAAAATTATTCTCAAATGAATATAAGGAACACTAGGAGTATTTATTGAACGGGTTGGATCATAATTCATTAAAAACGATATACATTCAATGCACAGTTTTTTAAATTGAATAACCTAATATTTTTTTTATAAAAGTTAGCTTTTTTGCTTAATTTTTAATATTTCCTAAAACGTTTAAATTTTACATATTTATTTTATTAGTAATATGCATATATTTCAGAAGAATATGTTATTAAAGTTTTTATAATATATAGCTCTGTTAGTTTGATCGATTGGTCTCCCTTTATATTTTCTTCGTAATAAAAAATGGCTATAGTAATATGTATTTTAAGTTTAAATAAACCGGGAGTGATCTCCTATGCATAAGATGATAAATTAGAGTAGTTCATTAAATATAATCAGGCTTGTCCGCCAGGGTGCAATTGTTCGCCTTACACTATCCTGTGAGCTTTATGACGCAAACGTTAGTTTTAAGGAGAATCCTTCAATATTGACAAGAAAACAGAGCCAGGGTCCGTACGCGGCGCCCCCCCCCCCCCCCACCCCAGGGTCTCATGAGAGCGCCCTTCTATGCCCCCGACACTTAGGCGGTGACTGATTAACGTTGATATTACGGACAATGGTAGTGTAGGTAAACCTGTATCCCGATAAATATGATCCAAGCCCAGACATTGTTTACATTTAAATAACTCTGTTTTAGAAAACGTGTGTTTAAAACACAATTGTATTAATGTAATATTTTATCAACTTCCTAAGAGATTATGTCAAGAACATGGCAAGCTGATATAACTTTCCACGCCTCTGGCCAGGTACTTGCAGGATTTCAATCCAATTATGAAATAATAGTAGAAACGACGTGGATTACTAACGTTTTAATTTTTTAAAGTTCACGGGTATAAGAATATAAGATCGGCAAAGCATTGACGAAACCCACTTAATATATTTTGTCAGATTTTTTTGTCGTTTATGCATTACTACAATATTCATTCGATCACTATGAATCTTGGGGATTTTGTTAAGAATTCTCCTAGGGAGGTTACTGAAAAAAAAAAGTTTCAATTTCGCAGGGGCAGGGTGCAATTTGGAGATAACACTTTGATTCATATATCCAGCTGCATTAATGCATGTTTAAAACAATAGTCAGAAGTAAACAATGTAGTAATTTGTGATACAAAATTGTCAAACGCAGAAAATCAACAATTTTCAACAAATTATGTCTCATCGATATCTATAATTATATATATATATATATGAGAATACGGTTTATGTATGATTGTCTGTTTGTCAGTGTGACTGTTGTAGATCGAATAGCGGCACTCATTTTAAAGTCATTTCTTTTTTATAAATGTCTTCAAAAACCAATTATACTTTATAACTGAGATTATCATTTAATACAGTTGAAAAAAAAATTAAAATGCGTGCTCTCTATAAATATATTTCCCATCACACTAAAATGTGAACTCACACAATGATACTAAAAATTACATTTGACACAGTACACTAAAACATGCTCCCTCACAGCAACATGTTACTCCCCCCCCCCACCTCCCAAGGGTGTATAATGAAGAACTATGTCTGAACAGGTTATATGTCGAGTGTAGACAACAGGTTATGTGTCGAGTGTCGACAACAGGTTATGTGTCGAGTGTAGACAACAGGCTATGTGTCGAGTGTAGACAACAGGTTATGTGTCGAGTGTAGACAACAGGCTATGTGTCGAGTGTCGACAACAGGTTATGTGTCGAGTGTAGACAACAGGCTATGTGTCGAGTGTAGACAACAGGCTATGTGTCGAGTGTAGACAACAGGCTATGTGTCGAGTGTAGACAACAGGTTATGTGTCGAATGTAGACAACAGGTTATGTGTCGAGTGTAGACAACAGGTTATGTGTCGAGTGTAGACAACAGGCTATGTGTCGAGTGTAGACAACAGGCTATGTGTCGAGTGTAGACAACCGGTTATGTGTCGAGTGTAGACAACAGGTTATGTGTTTTACTCACAAAAATACATATTGGTCAAAATAATTGTAATGCCCGTTACAAGAGACCATCATGAGAGTAATTTTTTGTCATAAGAACTAAATTATTCAATATTTTAAAAATGTATCTACTTTCATATCAATTAAACCAAACTAATCGCTTGTTTTTGATATATGCATAAACCTTCGCACTGTTTTTGTGATTGTTCAGTCATCGATTATTTTAAGACACGTATAAACATAAAGCTAAGCCTTTTCCCTTTCATAATATTTTATTTTGATTCTTTTTTCTTGCAATGATCGGCAGTTTTTTTGGAATTTAATAATAAAAATAAATGATAACTCTTGTTTAATTTATCAAGGAATAAGACGGTAGTTATCTTGAAACATTCATTTTTACTGCACTAAAAACATTACACAAATCTAGCCTGATTGAGTTTTTACTGCACTAAAAACATTAAACAAATCTAGCCTGATTGAGTTTTTACTGCACTAAAAACATTACACAAATCTAGCCTGATTGAGTTTTTACTGCACTATAAACATTACACAAATCTAGCCTGATTGAGTTTTTACTTAATACACTTTAGTGTATTTTCAAAAACGGACACTGTATCGGATTTAAGCAACTATATGGAATTAGTTTGGGAAAATATTTGTATGAAAAATATGTCACCGCTAAGACAAAGATCGAACATTGGCAAAACTGAACTATTCGTATATAATAGTTACACATATACACTATAGTCCGAGTTTCCTTGATATTTGACCACACAATTTTTTCATTAATGTTAATGTTTGTATGTGATTTACTCAATAATAACATAGAATTACTATAATTACAATTATATATTTTCTTTTTAATCAAATGAAATATTTTTTGTAATAGTTTTATTTGTAATGTATTTAATTATGCAGATTAGCTATTTTCTTTGTTTTCTCTCCCTTACACCATGTTTATTTCGACGACATAACTTATTGAACCATTGTATAGATAGGATACGTATTCCATTATTTGATATCAAGGGAAACGTATTGAATCATTGGTTAGATATCATACGTATTCGATAATTTGATATCAAGGTTAGAATGAATGTGGTGAAATAAACTTAGACAAAGTGTGTAAAACAAAGGAGTGATAATAGCTTAGAATAGATTTTCTTTTTAAGTAATCTCAGTGGATAGGAGTAAGTACAAATTACATAGCCGACAAATCAAAAGAGAGATGAGCAGTCACGGTCTGTTAGTCAGAGATAGCGTCAGTTGGCAGTCAAGCGTGTAGAAAGTCAGTCGAGTGTTAGAAGCAATTGAGCAGAGATAAGTCAGTTAAGTTACAGTTGTGGTGTTTCAGTTAATATAAGTGTGAATATATATTCAAGAAAGAATAAAATGGGTTTTAGGAATCAGTAGTGTATAAGTAGATATTGGTAGAGTTAGAAATTATAATAAAATTAAAATAAAAACGTTATATTATTGAACTTGGAACAGTGTCATTGTTGCTATATTTCACAATGAACTGTCAGCCATCACATAAGAAAGTCAATGCCCATACACATATACAAACAATATATATAAACATTATCGCACCACAACATCTAGCATCTAGCATATTATCTATTTTTCTGTTATTAAAAATAGTAATCTAACGAACGATTTATTTTTTTATCACCCCTTAGTTTCGAAATCGTTTAGTTAATTTTAATGACAAATTAAACTTCTAATTAAATTTAAAAATAGATAAACTTGTATTTTAATTGAAGTGGAGCTTATCTAGAACTTTCAAACGAAATTGTGCATTAGAAGTGTGTTAAATTTAGGTAGACTATTTGAAACAAATCAGCAAACAAACAGACGTTGCAAACTAAAGAAAAACTTGCAAAACTAATTTAAAAAAAATATAGCAATAAGCTTTTAAATGTGATGAAATGATAAAAAAGTAAAATGAATCTAAAATTGGCCCCTGGCGTGTGCGAACGCTGGCTTTGATCTATCCGCAAGTCCGGATGGAGTAATGGGGGGGGGGGGGGGGGGGCGGGAGTTGAGGCGTGTTTTCTGAAATAGGTTGTATTAAGTTCACAAAGTTCTCGTATTAGCTGAAATCACTTTATTTATTTATTTTTTAAAATTGGGAATTTCGTAAATTATAGTTTTGGCTCTTCCGTCGAAAAGGTTGCCGACTCCAGTCCTGACGGGGGGAGGGGGGGGGAGGGGGGGGGGGGGTTATTGGATGAGAATTAATCTTATATGAATGTATTATTGCTAAAATATTTTTTTGGGAAACAACGAATCAAGAAATCCAACCTCGATTCAGCGGGATAAATTGCTTGTTTTATAAAAACGTACCCATTAAAGTCACTGTTTTTCAATTTTTATAACCTGAGAGATTTTTTATGTAAATTAGATTGACTACACATTTTTAATATTTTTCTAAAACTTTCAAATAGTTTTGTTTTATAAATCGTACTGAGACCATTTTTTGTTAAATTAAATCTTTCTAAAATTTACTAAAATTGACAGATCAGTAATAAGCTTTGCGTTGTCTCCCTTGTAATTGTTCCAATATAAAAAAATTGCAAAGGTCTTTGGCAAATATGGAATTACATTGAAAATAAACCGGGAGTGATCTCCCCTAAACTTTCTGGAATATTCTTATATAACACTACGTGGGATGGCAACTCGGAATATAGACATGATTTTTGTTTACTTAAACTTTTAAAAATAGAATAAAATCTGGTAGAAAAATGAATAGCGCACCAAGCGAACGCTAAAACAAAGTGTGCATAATAGTGCGCAATATTATTAGTACTTTATAAATTTACATGCGTTTTTGAGAAATCTGAAATTGCGTAAATTAGTACTTTCGGTCAACGGAAATTACTCAAAATTTGACAGAAGGTAGAGAATTATAACTATTACTTACATATGAGATTTCATTTATCTATCTGAAATAGTACTCACGTTATAGGCTTTTGAAAAATTTAAAGTATAAAAAGTACCACTACCGGTTATCGGAAATCGCTCAAAAGTTAATACGAATCTACGGTACTCAAGTTATCGTGTTTACACACAAACAGAGAGACAGACAGACACACAGACAAACAGACATACGGACAAGATTGCAAAGTTATGTTTTTTCCGTATCAGTGAGGTGTAAAACGTCGAGATTTGTAAAAATCTCGATTTTTTTGCACGATTACAAGACTTTCTCTATACATTGTATATACGAGAAAGAAAAAACCAACAAAATTTAAACACAAAACTAGTTCCAGACAATTTTTTTTTAGGAATTTGTCATAAGCCAATTAAGAAGAAATTTATTTCAGGTTAGGGGTGTCCATGAATGACGTCACACTCTTAGGAGGAAAGAGGGGTTCCGTAATTTTGTGACGGTTTGTGATGAGGGGGAGGGGGGTGTTTTGCAGTATAAAAAGCAATGCTAGAAAATGAATGTTAACTGTTATTTCGCGTTTAAAAAAAAACTGTTTTAATAAATTGTAATAACAATTTATTAAAACACTCTATGTTGACAGAGTTCAGACAAGCAATGGGAAAATATTACTTAATTTTGGGGAATTTTGGGGCATTAAAACTAGTATTTTGAACGGATACAAATTTTGAAAATTTATAATAAATTATTTTGAAGATATGCACTTACATTTTTTAGCTGAGTGTCCCAAAATATGGAAAAATATTATGAATTAATTATTTATTGGACTTAAAATATAATATTTTATGGATGATGGAAAACAAACCTACGAAGGGGTTAATTTTTCAAGATGGCCGCCGTTGTCATAGTTACCAAGAATTTTCCAAGAATTTTTTTTTAGTGGAAATACATATGCAGATGTATCGTAACCAAGCTGTAAAGAAATAACTGTTTTCTAACGAGTATTAAAAACGTTTTTTTTTAACCGGAGCCTTACTCCTTAAAGCACATTCAACGGCAATTTTAAAGGGGGGGGGGGAGGGTTGTAGGCTGAGGTGCGACGTCATTTTAGATGGGGGGGGGGGGGGGGTTCTGGCTTTTTGTGACTACGTGTGACTTAGGGGAGTGGCGCGAGGGGGCGGAAAGGTAAAAAAAAAAAGCGTTAGGTCATTTATGGATGACCCCTAAAGAAGTAATTTTCTTTTGCCTTGCTTAAGATGGAAAAATTAATCAATACAAAATCCGATTTAGAGAAAATAAGCTTCATATTATTGCAAGAAACAGTGATTTTATTTGGAGACAATGTTTCAGTTTTATTGATTGGTCTAATTAGTCTAATTAAAGGCATGTTAATTACTGATGGGTTAATTAATATCGGGCTTTATAATTATAAATACAACACACGGTTTACACATATTATTCAATTTCACGTTTCATGTGACCTTTTTTTGTTTAAGGATAGCATGATGAAATCTTAATCTGGTATATGTCAGGACACCTAATAGTGTGTTATTTCAAGCAGTTGACATGGAACATTACTACATTGCCACATTATGCCAACTCGGTTTTTCAATATTCAAGGGGGTAAGCTACATACAGAACGGGATGATGGCGTAATTAGTTTGTATAAGGCTGTACCATATTAGGCTACAATTTTGTAATTTTAATATTGCAATAAAAATGAATGGGTAAAATCTATCTCAGGAATAAAGAATTCCCTCCAGTGAAGGCCCTAATGGAAGAGTGAGAGAAGATTTTAAATGATATAGATGGAGTGACCACAGTACATGGACGCTTCTATGAACTAACGAGCAACTATTATAAACTAATGGGCAACCATGCTCAGTACTATCAAGAGGCCCTTAGATTCGTAGGCTGCACAGATCTGATAAACATGCCAAAAGACGATCCGGCAAAGAAAACTTATAATATTGGTTTAGCAGCTGTAATAGGCGAGGGTGTATACAATTTTGGTGAGCTCCTTGCCCATGATATCTTGGCATCCTTGAAGGGCACAGATAAAGAATGGCTGGTTGATCTTCTGTATGCCTTTAACAGCGGAAATATTGACAACTTCAAAGGACTGAATGAACATGGTCTACCTAGCCGGTTCTGAAAGTCAATGAACTTGTAACTAGGAAACTAGATCAATTTGCTATGTTTGATGAAGATGACATTCCAAAGGCCAGCAACAGACAGACAACGGACATTTGATAGTATTGCCCAGACTGTCAAAATTAACACAAATCTGGTTGAGCTGTTAGTCATGAAAGCTTTGAGGCTTGGGTTAGTGAGAGAATCTATTGACGAAATAGAACAGAAATATCACATGACATGGTTACAGCCTAAAGGATCGCAAACAGATTTCCGGCATGCAGAATCGCCTTGAGTTGTTTGGAAAAGATATTGGCTTGATGGAACGCTTGGTACAAACAGCTACTTATGGTATTCTCAAATAATTATTGAGGCAGTAGCCTATTGCATTTTTTCTTCTTTTTTTTTTTTACTCTATTTGGTTTAGATCGATTTTTTTTTTGATTAACCATAAACAACTGCAAGTATATAAGTATAAATAAAGCTAGGTTGCTTTATTATATGTAAAGAAATAATAGTCAGTTATGATTGTAAGTTTTGATACTTGTCAAGGAAATATATAATTTGGTCACTTATCATTTGATTAAATGCCCGTGAAATACATTACAATTTAAATAATAAAAAAAAAAGTTTATTTTGACAAAGGAACAATTAACATTTGGGACAGTCGTACTGGTCAATACAATTATGTTCACCAGTGTGACTTGTTGGGATTAAAATGCATAACATGTTGTCTTCAATCGACGTATAATATGTTGTCTACACTCGACACATAGCATGTTGTCTTTAATCGGCACATAACATGTTGTCTTCAATCGACATATATGTTATCTACACTCGACACATAACATGTTGTCTTTAATCGACACATAACCTGTTGTCTATATTAGACACATAGAGTAACATGTTGGTGTGAGGGGATAGGTTTTGGTGCAGTCTATCAAATGCAATTTATTTGATTGTGTATGTGTGTGTGTGTGTGGGTGACACATTGAAGTGTGATGGAAAATACTTTTTTTTTTCGAACGGACTCATTGCAGTAGTGTTTTATTTTCAACTGTATTAAATAACACTGCCAGTTATCTAGTACCAGTGAAGTTTGAAGACATTCATTAAATTGAAATGATTTTAAACTTTGTGACATGATTTAATCTACACCAGACACACTGACAGACAAACAGACAACCAAGCATGCTCCGTATTTGCATCTTTACTTAAATCTATATAAAAGCCATTGGTTAAAAAATATTGACTTTCTGAATTATAATACATGAAAGATAGCTCCAACGTTTAGTGAAATATAGAGTGCAATATTTGTGGAGTACATAATTTCATATATATATATATATATATATATATATATATATATATATATATATATATATATATATATATATATATATATATATATATATGTTTTTTCTAACATTTTGTAATTTATCGAGAGTAGAAAATTAACCACACGTACATGAAAACAAAAACTTTTTAAAAACATTCTTTCATTTTTTTTTAACTTCAAACTTTGACTTTCAATTAAATAAAACGTAAATGAAAACACATAATTAAGTTGCGTCTCTTCATTTATTTGACTGACGTAAATCGGTGCACCGAAATGGTTCATTTTACAATTTAAACCACAGTTGTTAGTTAATTCGCGTTTTTAATCGACAAGTTTTGATCTTTGAGTTTATGACTGTCAGATTCTGATAATAAAGTAAATTGTATAAAAAAAAATAGCCATCATGTAGAGAATAGTGGCACTGGCAGCAATATTATCCAACACTTATTAAAACATATTTCTCCACATTCTAAAGATAGTTCTGCACAACCTTAGCCATACATTCCCCCGTGTAGCTACCCATGTCTAGGGAAGTTAAGAAAAAACGTGTAACGGGTAGCTCATCATCTGGTGAAACATACCTCACAATCACAGTCAGCTAATCAATTTTCGTCCGTTTTTACGGTTCTTTAATCACACATGGTTTATTCTTAATTAGTCAAATAAAAAGAAATAATAACATGCAGTAACGTCTATTCCTGATTCTCTTGTTTGGCTAGAAAGAAAATGATTTGCTGTTTGTTATTGATCTGCTCTGCTTGTTGGCAGTCTATTGTTGAGTCATTTTGGGGCTTGTTTTTTTTAATATCACTTTTTAATACAAAACTAAACTTGCATATCAGTTGCAATTTATTAAATTTAAACTGTACAAGGGAGATAACATTAGGGAACGTGCATAATAATCGCTATGTGATTCGTTATAATAAAGAATTAAAACGCTTTATGAAAAAATACGGATAAATTTTAGTAATCTACTTTATTTCTTTAAAACTGTGAAGATTATGAAGCAGCATGCTTATTTTAAATTTAAAAAGTATATAATATTATATTTTAAAACAGTGATCTTTGCGCATACATGTTTCTGAAAAATGCAAAACATGACATTCAACGACGTTTGGACCTCTTTCATTACATGGGAAACAATTTCTTTTTCAGAGAAAATATTAACCTGTACAATGTATCGATATGATTATGTCATAATCATAACTAAGAAAGCAATGGTCTCACATAGACGTTGTCAGGATCGTGTGATATACTGGTAGGCAAACCGTACAGTACATATTCATTTAGTGAATGTTGATGTTACATCTGTTACATCGTCACCATCAAGTCGGCCAGCTTGCTATTTTGTTATTTTTTTTTTTAAATTAAGTAAACATACAATTCTATACAAAATTATCTTACATTACATTATATCTACTTATATAATTATACGTTACTCTTGCTGAAATGTGAAGATCAGCCAGTCTACATCTATTATTAGCAAATCCTAAATGTTGTTATAAGACTAATATATTCTGACAGACTGAAGTTAAATATAGGCCTACACATAGCGTGTCGTCCGAGTTATAGAAAGCCGAATACATATGCTGTAGTTGATGCTAACATAGTTTCACGGGGGAATATTTATACCAGTGTCCGATAATAGAATATTCTTTAAAAAATGGGTGTTAGTTTCTGGTAGTTAACTAAATCCACATATTGCTGGCTAATGTCAATGCTAACCCTGTCCCTAACCCTAACCCCAACCCTAGTCCTGCCATACGAATAACCCTAATTTCTAACTATAAAATAAGGCGAGATTATAATACTACTAACAACCCAACACACCTATTTTATTATTGGACATCAGTATCTAAAATCATCCGTTTCATGTAACAACAAGTTTGTTATAACAACAGCTGTAAGCATATACAATCAGGGGCGGAACTACAGTGCCCCCCGGGGGGGGGGGGGGGTCACGCCATTTAAGGGCCCATAGCCGACCTAAACAAATTTTGTATAGTTAAAAAATAATTTTCTTGCATTTTTGACTTGACGTTAAAAGCTTTTGTAAATATTAAACAGATCTACTACAGTAGTGATGTTATACAGTAGCTAACAAATAATGTTGCGTAAAAAAAAAAATATATTCCTGAGCTGTAGTGTGAAAGATAGGAAACGTTCAAAATACTCCCATTACTTATTTCCCTTGTTTAAATGGTAAAATAGGGGTGCTCATAAGCTCCTTTAAACTCATTCTGAATAACGCAATTTAAACGGTATACACATATTTTACAGTTAACCAATGACAATGAATATTTCATACTGTATTGGTTAGAGTTCTAAATCAGTATAGATACTGTCTGGAACAAAACATGTTGGTTTTTTTTTTTAAATTTAAATCTGCCAAAGATCTTTGCATTTTTTATACATGGGAGATAATGCAACTTTAATTACTTAGATGTCAGTTTTAATACATTTTAATAAAATATATTTTAAACAAAATGGTCATAGTACAAATTACTAGAAAAATTTATTTATACCTGTAAAAAAATTATTAAAAATTAGTATTCACGAAAATATGCATTAAAATTATCTCAGGTTATAAAACTTGAAAACAGTGACTTTAGTGTATATATTTTTCTAAGACAAGCAATTTATTCAGCTTAATTTATAGTGCGAAAATCTGTTTAGTTTCGAGAGAAAATATTTTAACAATAATACATTTATACAAGCTATAATTCTCAAACAATAACCCACTAGGCCCTAGGGAGAAGTATATGCAATATGATAGCATTGTAACGAACTGACTGGTCACGTGTGACGGCCAGCTGACCATTTTTAAATGATGTATTAACCTTGACTCAAGGTTAACATATCGTAAAGAAATAAAACGGTACAGTTTTCCAAAAAAAGTACAGCTTTGAATAATATGATGTATACTTATATGTAAATAAACTGTAATGTTATTTGAACTTGTCATTGTGTCGTTGTGCTATAAACTGGAGTAATATTACAGGCCTTTACAAAGCTAAGTGAAGAAGAAAGTCGATGACCTGACACATATATAATAAAAACTTAGACTTCTTTCACCACACTGTGGTTGTTGGGTATGTTTCAGCAAAAAGATAAGTTGTAACAAAACGCTTTTTGTTCCCACTGTTGGTGTATGGCTTGCAGGAAAATGATCCCATGTTGCTACAAGTTTCGAGTAATCCAAGGAAATAGCCATTGAGAGTAGAACACACTGGTTCATTATCTGATCTGAAAGGTAAACTATGCTTTTAATTAGTTATTATGACTGAAACAATGCGTTCACAAACACTACCCAGTATTGTTAAATTTTATGTATCCACAGCTAAAGATTATTGATGTTTTAGACATATAAAACAATCTCTATATACCGACATAGGTTGTATTTATAAGAACAATGTAATTATTGTGAGCTGGACACTATCCTGACTGTCAATATGATTTGTAAAGGAATATATTTGCAAGCATCAGGGACTTTATTGAAAATATGGTAGCCGTGACATTTGATTGAATAAGACGAACGATCAATCCGGTTAAAATAAAGTTGTTCCGATGATACTATTCCATGACATTTTTTTAAAACGATAATACGTAAATGCTTGCTATAATGACCAGACAATAACCCCTTATTGGTCAAGCAGAAACAATATAATAACAGTGGAACGAACTGACCTGTCACGTGTGACGGTCAGCTGACCAAGCGTTAGGAGTTGGTCAGTCTAACGTGTAGGACATAGTCGCAAATTATAAAGCAGTTGGAGATTGAGTACATTTAGGAATAGTCTCATATGTGTCTGTATATGAATAAACTGTAAAATTATTTTGCTCTTGGAACTTTAGAGACGAAAGTAAATACAACTAACAAATACCGGAGAGATTCAATATGATGGCGGATATCCAATTATTCTTACGGGACGAGTAGGATTGGGAACAATAATTTTTTTTTTTTTTTTGGTTTGTAAAGAGGGTCATACGTTAAATACGTTAAAAAAAATATCATTAATGCCAATAAATTCTTAAATGTAATGTTAGATACCTGATCAAAAAGAGTAAGTCGCCCATAATGCCGAACAATCAGACTTGTATTGCATTTGTATTGAATGTACCCCATGAAAGTAAAATGTACATGCATAAGATACATTTTAAAAAAATGTAGCAATTTCAAATTTAAAAATAACAGATTTACAGCATCCATTGTATTACTTTTTTTAAGGTTCCAAATTTTAAGTAATTACAATTATCGAAATAAAGTTGTTTTTTTTTTAAGTTTACATATAATTGGCTGTTTATGCTGCTTATAAACATATCCCTAAGGAGCTGAATGTTACGTATTAAGTATTTTCTATTCTGGTAAATGAAAACGTGAGCTATTGTCTCAAGACATTTTCAATTTGGTCAACAAACAATGAGCTGTGGGTCAAGGGTGATATTTCTGGTGTGTTAGGTATAGGCATAGAGAAGGTGGACAATCTAAACTCGACATTGTTAAAGCTGATTCAACTATATAGTGTGTTAGGTATAAGCATAGAGAAGGTGGTCGATCTACACTCGACATTGTTAAAGCTAATTTACCAAACTGCTTTCATCATCATTCTCTTTGTCGTCATCACTATCTGGATTCCATTGGACTGCTACTGTGGTTCAGTGTTCTACAATTATGTAAAACATTTTGAGTATAAGATATATTAAACATATGATGAGTTAAACGTGTTTTTAAAACACAATTGCATTAATGTAATATTTTATCAACTTCTTAAGAAATTATGTCCAGAGTTTCTATCACCCCCCCCCCCCCCCCAAAAAAAAAATTCTACCGCCCCTTTCCCCCCCCCCCCCCCCCCCGAACGAAATGAAATTTATATAATTTATATAGAAAATATATACTTTTAACAGTGTCCGCCCCCCCGAAGAAAGTCTACCGCCCCCCCCCCCCCCCAAAATTTCAAATGCACCCCCCCGGAGAAAAAAGTCTGGAAGAAACACTGATTATGTCGGGATTAATTATGAAATAACAGTTGACATGACGTGGATTACTAACGTGATAAATCTGATAATGTGTTACATTCAGTGAAAATATTATTATATATATTAAGTAGATACGCAATTTGGCTAGAGTTTTGTAATTTTAAAATTGCAATAAAAATGAATGTTTCCAAAATACTACCGTCTTATTTCAAGGGCAATAACTTAAAAAAACTTTAACAAATATTTATATCATTACATTTTCTTTCTAAATACTAAAAAGGCCTGATAGTTTTATCATATCAAATTATTTAAATAATATTTTGATACACGTAAACAAATATTTAAATTGTTCTTTTATGTGTCTTATAAAAAGGTAAGTAAATAAATTAATTACAAAACAGTGGCCAAATGTTACACATTTATCAAAGACAACCAAATAGGTCGAAAAAGGCGATTCTAAGCGTATTTGTAGGTTTATTGCCTTCGCCTTAAAGAAATTCCATAGTAACAGGGTCTCAAAAAGATGGGAATCAAGAAAATTTGGAGGCAGTCGACGAAACAATAAATGATATTCTTCAAGATAACACCAGTTCGGAAAACATAACGAAACCGCTAAAGGAAATTAAAAGCTCACAAAGTATATCAGCAACAAAGGTATCATGTCAACTGTCATATAGTCAATCAATCAGTTCAAGTAAAAAACAATTACCTACAGTAAAGCCACCTCAAAGAGTCGTGACCAGGGCCCAACGGGATTGCAAACCAGCGGCTGGAAAGTTTGGCGTTAAAAGACCACCACCATCCAGCCCTCCAGAAACAGATGTTCGAAAGAAAACCCCAAATAATTCATACTTACTCTGGCAACATTGAACATCAGAGGGGCTAGGGACAAAACACATTATATAAACAACATAATAAATAAACACAATATTGACATCCTACTTTTACAGGAAACTAACATTTAAACTACAGAAGAAGCAAATAAACTAGATGCATATATCAGTATTAAAAACTCACTGCACTGTACTGGTTTCAACTGCAGAGGATCCAGTATACTTTGTACATCAGACAAACACAAAATTAAAAATACATACGCGGATAAACAGGGCAGGATAGCATGCATCACATTGGATATTGACAAAACAGAAATAACAATCATCAATATATACGCCCCAACACATAGACAAGAACAAAAACATTTCTACCACACGCTTAATGAACTTATAAATACCGAATACAAAAACAAGACGATACTTTTAGCAGGTGATTTTAATATGGTCATTGATGTATTCCAGAGACACTTCTCCCACGGTCGTTTCTATTTTTGTCCATGGGTGGCTACAATGTGAACTTTTGACACCGCAGCTAAGGACGGAGCACAGTAAACTAAGCAGTCAAGAGAAACCTAGTTTGCACACCTTATTTTAATCTAGTTCTTATGCCATGTTATTTTCTCCCTTTGATTATTATTTATGCAATTGATGTTCATGTCCTTGATGCTGTGTAAAATCTATCAAATACATTATTATTACTGATTTAATGTTTAAAACAATTGAATTAATAAAAAAAAAAAATAAAAAAAAACGTTTTGAGGACTGTATAGATATAGATGTTTAAAAGGGAAGAATAATTATTTTGATGTATCTCATTGTAATAACATAACTTTTCCGATTGCTTAAAATTTGTATCATATTAGTTCTCTGTAATCCCAAATTTATTTCAGCTCTACTTAAAAACCCAAATTCCCCCCCCCCCCCCCGTCCCCTCAGCCCACCACGCCGGGGAAAAAATCCCTTGAATCATCATTTAATTACACATTTGCATTTTCAGTTTCAGGTTGGTTTTTTATTTATTTATTTTTATATCTTTTTATGTTTAGACGTTTTGTATTAGATCTATGTATAAGTAAACCATCTTAAATGAATGAAAGCACAAGTAAGAAAGAAATATTACTATTGTAAATCTGTATCAGTCCTCACAAGCCGATGATGAAAACTGTAATACTAAAGCGAACACAAAACTGACGCTGTAAATTACATGTCTGAGGCGAAAAAAAATTTCTTCTATCTATCAAATGAATGTTCAGTTTCAATTTGTCGGGTCACATGTTAGTGTAAGGGAAAATATATTTGTTTGGACGGACACATTAGATTTTTTTTTTCAACTGTATCAAATGATACTGTCAGTTATCAAGTACCAGTGAAGTTTGAAGACATTCATCAAATTGAAATGGATTTAAACTGAGTAACACGATTTAATCTACACCAGACAAACTGACAGACAAACAGACAACCAAACATACAACGTATTCCCATCTTTATTTATACTTATACATCAGACAATTGTCGAAAATTATTGACTTTCTGAATTATGATGAATGAAACAAAGTGTACTAAAATATTGAGTGCAATATTTGTTAAGAGCACAATTTCATATGCATTGTATGTTTGTTCTTACATTTTGTAATTGCTCGAAATTAGAAATTTAACCACATACTTTTGTTATGAAAATATATATTTTTTTTAAAAATTATTCAACTTTTTCTACTTTAAGATTTTTAAAGAAATACAATATAAATAATAGCACAAAATTAAGTTGTGTCACATAATTTATTAGACTGAACTGAATCGACATGTTTTGATCTTTAAGTTTAGAACTGTAAGATTATGATGATAAAGTATATTCTATTAAAATAATAAGCCATCATGTAGAGAATAGTGACACTGGCAGCAATATTATCCAACACTCACTAAAACATATTTTCTCCACATTATAAAGGTAGTTGTACACAACCTCAGCCATACATTCCCCCGTGTAGCTACCCATGTCTAGGGAAGTTAAAAAAAATGTGTGACGGGTATACTATTATCTGGTGAAATTAAAAACAAGAAAAATAAATAAAAATAATGTTACATGTATTCCTGATTTTCTTGTTTGTCTGGAAATAAAACTATATGTTGTTTATTATTTATCTGCTCTGCTAGTTGGCAGTCAGTTATTGAGTCATGTTGGGGTTCCAAATGAAGTTGGGGTACTAACATAATGCCTGTTTAGCTGATACGTTAATGATGTAATGTATGTAGTGTTAAAATTAAACAAAAAGCTTTAATAGTTTTTTAATTAAAATTTTCAATCAGTTTAGATGTACCGTAAATATGAACTTTTTTTATATCAATATTTAATACAGATTTTAACTTGCTTATCAGTTGCAATTTATTGAATTTAAAATACTGTTTTTTAAAGTAACATATATTAGTTTATTAGAAAAATGTATACATTTCAGGGAGTAGCCTACGTCATGATAAGAAGATCTATAGAATGTAGATCTAAATCAAATTTGAATGTAATTGGTTAGTAATAAAACAGTAATATTTTCCCATTACTTGTCTGAACTCTTTCAACACAGAGTGTTTTAACAAATTTTTATTACAATTATTTTTTTTTCAAACGAGAAAAAACAGCCACAATTCGTTTTCTAGCATTGCTTTTTATAATGCAAAACAATCCCCTTCCCCTCTTTAAACACCGTCACAAAATTACGACCCCCCTCCCCCTTTCCTCCTAAGAGTGTGACGTCATTTATGGACACCCGGAACCTGAAATACTTTTCTTCTCAATCGGCTTAAGACAAATGCCAAAAAAAACAAACATTGACGAATCTCGATTGCCCGAACGCCGTTTGCAGGAAGGCAGTTTTACCAAAACGTATTTGCGACAAACTCCTTCTTAAGCGTTGCGGTGTTTCACAAGATAAAAACAAATAAAAATAATTTTAAAAAGTTAACTGCTTCTAAAGTGGATTAGGATAGTCCAATAGTCCAATATTTTTATATTTGTTATTACTAATTTCATTATTCTGGCGAAACAAGTGTATGTTTTTTATATGAATAAATAATATTTCATATTTATGGACAACCCTAACCTGAGATAATTTTCTTATCAATGGGCTTATGACAAATTACCAAAAATACGTGGATGAATCTCGTTTGACCGACTGCTGTTTGCCGGAAGGTTGTTTAATCAAAATACATTTGCGACAAACTCATTCTTAAGCGTTGCGGTGTTTAACAGTTAAAAAAATAAAGTAATTAATAAATAATAGTAATAACGCAATTTAAACCTTATACACATATTTTACAGTTTTACCATTACAAGTAATACTTCATACTGTATTGGTTAGAGTTCTAAACCAGTAAAGATACTGTCTGGAACAAAATGTTTTTTGTTTTTTTATTTAAATACATATCTGCGAAAGACCTTTGTCATTTTTTTTAAAATAACAAGGTAGACAACGCAAACAAAATTATTAAATTGTCGGTTTTAGTAAATTTTAGAAAGATATATTAAAAATAAAAAATGGTCACAGTATGAATACTGTGACAAAGTTATATAAAGGTTTAAAAAAATATAAAAAAATTGTAGTCACGCTAAAATATATTAAAAATATATCAGGTTATAAAGTTTGAAAAAAGTGACCTTAGTGAATATATTTTTCTAAGTAAAGCAATTTATTCAGCTTGATCAATGTTATCTCCAGACGTTTTTTATCGAAAAAATAATATTTTAATAATAATCAACATTCAGAAAAGACAGACTTCACAGATGATTTATTCAGCTTACACTAACAAGTGTTAAACCTAAAAAATACTTGTGTAATTTCTTGTATTATTTTATTGTAGTCTGTAAACCCTAACCTAAACAAGTTAATAAAAAGTCTAGTGACAATTTGAAAAAAAAAAAAAAAAAAAAAAAAAAAAAAAAAAAAAAATAATAATAATAATCAACATTCATATGGGTCGGCAACCTGCGGCTCGCGAGCTCTTTTGAAGTTAAGATGCGGTTTATTTAAAAACTCATGAAAAATATTATTATGCAACACTCGGTAATGAACGATAAAATAATTCTAAACAATAAACCCACGCTATTCTATTAGAATATTTAGTTACTCCCTAGTTCAATGTACTTCATATTAAAGTTTCCTTCTTAAATTGACAAATTCAACGTAATGGTGGATATCAATAAGAAACTAAACGAGCTAAATGTAATACTGCAAGGAAAGGAAAACCCAGCCTATGCCTTGCTGGAAGAAGTACATTGTTTCGAAAAAAAAACACGTGTCTTTGTTAAAGACACGGAGAGCGGTAAATTACTTAACTTCGAAGAACTCTTATCTTTAAAAATATCGTGATGAAACCAATGTAACTGTTAACATTAATCAATTCAGCATTACTATAAACAAAATGAAGGATGGATTCCTGAGAGATTTAAGCAATTCAAAACACACGCAAGTACTATGGCGTTCATAGTAAATCCTCTAAACACAAAAACAAACGACATCAACATTGAGCCATTTGAAATTGATGCTATTTCGCTTCAAATGGAATTGCTGGATTTGAAAAACAAACATTTGATTAATAACTTTATTATTTTAGCTGAGGTAGCTAAAATACTTTATTAAGTTCTGTGAAAACGTGTATTTTTATATGAATAAATATTATTTCATATTTAAAACTATTTTTAAAATTGTAATTATATATATATATATATATATATATATATATATATATATATATATATATATATATATATATATAGTATTAAATAAAACTGTCAGTGGCTCTTTAAGAATTGGAAAATTTTGTAAATTGTAATTTTTGGCTCTTTAGTCTCAAAAGGTTGCCGACCCCTGAGCTATCAATCTAATTCTCAGCCAATAACCCCCCCCCCCTCAGGGCAGGAATCGGCAACCTCTTTCGACGGCAGAGCCAAAAGCTACAACTTACAAAAATTCCCAGTTATTAAAGAGCCACTATTGTATAGTTATCCAAATCGTCAGATAAATACAATACGAAAGTACTTTTGATAAGATGTGGAAGTCATAATTACTAAGTTATATAATGTTTATCTTTCAGATCAGACTGACCATCTCTTAGCGCTTGGTCAGCTGACCATCACACGTGACAGGTCAATGGGGGTTATTGTTTTATAACTAGTGTTTAATAAATGTACTAACGTTAAAATGTATTTCATAATCGACCACTATATAACATGTACAATAAAATAAATCAGAATTAATCACTTGTCTGTGAAAAATGCATATATTCAAGTCGCTGTTTTCTTATTTTATACCGTAATAGATTTTATAATGTTAATTACTGTTCGTGCTTCATTATTTTAATATTTTCTAAAGCGCAAAAGTAATTTTTTAAATGTATTTGTAATTCGTTTTTTTTTTAATTTAATAAAATACATAGAAAAAAAAAAAGACATTAGAAGATTAGAACACATTGGTTCACTATCCGATTTGAAAGGTAAACCATGATGTGACTGAGTAATTATGACTGCCACAATTATCTCATGAACACTTTATACGTAAACTATGCACTGCATACACCCAGTGACGTAGCTAGGATTTTTGCGCCCTATCAGCATTCATAATTTGTGAATTCAACACTACCCCTCCCACCCTCCCCCCTCCTTTCCCCCTCCCCCCCCCCCTCCCGCCCAGTGAAAGCAGCCGTTTACAGACAAAGAAAAGATCAATCATAAATTGTTACCTCCCTTTCGTTTCAAATCGTTTAATACTAAATTATCTTCCCCTAATAGCCGTCACTAACTCGGCTCTACTATTGTAAACATTCCGGGTGAGCCACAGCTCACTTGACAGGTGGGGATGAGGGTGGTGTTTTCTATGGTCTACATGAAGAGAATTATATATATAGATTGAGCAGCGTCTTTTAATTTGCAAATATAGTACTCGAATATAACAATATTACGTTTTAAATATATCTGTCGTGTCATGAATTACTAGTACTTAACATTATGTTACTGGTAATGTATTACGTGTCGCCGTATGTCATTCAATGTGCCAAACAATGTTATTTGATTTGGGCAATGATTTATTTAAACACACCTAATTTAAAGCCACTGTATTTTAAATAATGCATTGGATAGTAATTTGCTATTCTGTGGAGAGAGGGTATGGGCTAAGATAGTCGTAAAAACCGAACCAGGCTTATCAATGTATTGTGTGGATTTGGCTTTAGTAGTATGAGCTAATAACTATTTATAAAAAAAAATTAGAAATAAAATATAGTAATATAAATAACAGTGGTGTTATATTGTGTAAACTGAGAAACTTTGTATCGTTTCTAAATTGTCAATCATATTAATTTTTGCAACTTCAAAATCATCTAAAAATCAGCTACAATGTAAAAGCCGTGAATACATAGTTGAACATCACTTAGTTGTTGTTTATGTAAACTGTATGTCTATTAAACCATTTTTTCCTGCACTTTGCCAAAGCTAAGACTACTGTATTGTGTTCCTTTGAAGAAAGAGAAACTAAAGCTGAATTACAGTGTAAATTTTTTAAGATGCTTGGTGAATATTTTGATATAACAGAAATTCCACAATCATCCCAAGATCCTCATTACAGTTGTGTTGATATCCATGTTATGAAAATGGTTCTTAAAACAAATCCAAATCATTTATAAGTTTTTTAAATAAAATGTTCAATTGTTTTAATTAAAATATATATATATATATATATATATATATATATATCTAAATCATGCGTCAAAATGGGACTTGTTTTATTTAAAATATATATATATATATATATATATATATATATATATATATATATATATATATATATACAATCCTAATCAAATATAATAATATAAAAATGTTAGTGGCTCTTTAAAAACTGGGATATTTGGTAAATTATAACATTTAGCTCTTCCGTGCCCAAAGGTTGCCGACCCCTGGTATACTGACATATGTTTATGTTGTCTACCATCAAGAGATGATCTAGACTTCATATTCAGAAACGAAAATGTACACATCGTATGAAGAAAAAATGTAGAAGTCAATATTAAACAAAATCCAACTCAACAGTAACGTTTTTGTAAAGATTTTCGTCATTAGTAATGTTACAAAACGTCATGTTTCAGTTTCAAAAATGTATTGTCTTGAAGACATAGAAAGTTTAAGACTATAAGAAAATTATATTTATAATTATATTTAAATTATTTTAAAGTTAATTTTAAAGCATAACAGTATGTATTTTACTAGTGCATCTGTTCCTTAAATGGTCAAGTTTTTTTTTAATACAATGCTATTAAAAAAAATCGCGACACAAACATTATCTTACACTTATATGAACAAGATAAATGTGGTATATAAGGTCAGTATTCATATGTAACATGTATATTGCAAATATGTGTTGCTAGACAGTAGTTTGTATCATACTTTTGTTTGCAATTCAAAACAAGTATATCAACATCAACATATTTTACATAATTTCAATCATGTAATGAAACCAAAGAATTTTACAAATGGCGTATTAAAAAAATAGTGAAGATTGGTTTACTAATGTATAGATTAAAATAAAATAAATAGATGTGCTGTTTATACCATCTTTATTAACATGTATATACAATGGATATACAAGGAGGTAATAAACATAAGTGTGTGCTAGTGAAAAAATCAGAGTTGAGTGAGATGAAGGGTTATAGGGGACAAAATAACATCGAAATGGGGATGGGGGTATGTGAGGGTTCTGGTTCAATGATGTTTATCTTAACAATGTTTAAAGGTTGTGTGGTTGCTGAGTAAAAGGTAGGGGTGGGCAGGCGTGAGGCAAGTGAATTGCCTGTGGAGTACAACGTCCTAAATTAGATGTAGATATGGGGGCTGTAGGGTATGGGGGTAATGTGGAATGAGAGCTGAGAATATATTTTTTTTTGTACTTAAAAGAAACCGAAATAATATAGCACTTCAGTACATGTTAGTTATTTTTAATTAGAATTTTTCTCATACCTTGAAAACAGTTATAAAATAAATGCACTGTTTTAGTTAATGCTTTTAATAATATTATTAGGTCTTTTACACATAGTTTTGTAAAACTAAAATATACATTGACTTAAAAAAAAGAGTTTATCAAATAACCGTTTCATTACTTAGCTTACTAGTTTCTTTTTATACACATTTATTAAAACAGACTTTTTACACACATCAGTTTGGGTTTTGGTGTTGATTGAAGTATGACAGTGGCACTATTATGGATCTGTAAAATAAATGGCATCATTTTAAATTACCGGTCAATATTATACATCGATTTATAACTGATAAAACGATAAGTTTGATACATTGATCATCTATACAAATTAAATGCAACTAAATAAAATCATATATTTTCATAGTTTGTCAAACATTTCAAAAAATAACGCAAGAGAAAATCACTTACCAGACACAACTGAACTGTACTAACATGCGTGCATCAACTTGTGTTATAGAGTGACAAAATAACATTGTTAAAAACATTAATAACAACACAAGTCAAGAAATTTTACTTGAAGACCACAGTTTGCTACATGGAACATACAAACTCATTTCACGAAATTAAACGGAATCATATTATCAAAATATGGCAAACATTGTTTGACAGATTTTGAAAAAAAAATGTTCACATACATTAACCCTGTTTTATCGTTTTTATTTACAGTAAAACATATATTTAGCGAATATGTTTTACAAATGTACACAGTTAACTAAAGTAATTGTATCGCGTATGTTTTAAGTCGATATTGGATTCGTGTAATGTTTTCAATTTTATCAGCATTTTTTAGGAAACATATCCACTTTAATTAAATCACTTCAAAGTTTTTTTTTTTTATTTATTTATTTATTTTTTTCATTTTATTTTTGTAAATATGTTATTATAGCCCGGGGTATCAGTGGGGATAAGCTCCCACTGTCTATACAATCATATTTTTTCGTGTTAATAAGCTTTATATTATTGCCAGAAACAGTCATTTTATTTAGTGTCCAACTTTCTGATTTGCTGATTGGTCAGATTAAGTTCCCTTTCAAACCTGACGGTCTATGGGGCAAGTAAAGTATAGTTCACTTGTTTCTGTGACCTCGGCATATGAAGAGATAGTGTGGTAAGCATTATGCCCAGCCGCCTTTACTTTCCCTAAAGTCAGATTGGTCAGATTAAAGGCATTTTAATTACTGATTGGTTAATTTATATAAAGCTTTATAATTACAAACAACAGACTAGGTTTACATATATAATTCATTTTCACGTTTCAGATAGATTGATTTAGATTAAGATGGTATGATGACACCTTAATCTGGTATATGTCAGGTCATCTGATAATGTATTATCTCAAGAAACAGTTGATCTCTACTTCATCTGCCACATCTCATGCAGGTTTGTTACTTCGAATGGAAGAAGAATGTTATTTTCAATTTTTATTGTAAAAGTACCACGCTAAAAAAGGTGAACCTAGCAACATTTAAACTGAAGCTGTCTTTTAAAAACTAAATTTTAAAACATATGAATATCGTTAAACTTTTTAAATTACGAGTCAATTATATATATTTTTTTAGAAATCCTGCAAAAATATTAATATTTGTTTATAACAAAACATTTTAAAAACATTTAATATATAGAAAGAATAGCAGATGTTAACTAGCTTTGACAGTTGTACTGTTTTTTGTTGTTGTTTTTTTTTTTAATAAAGGAATTCTTAGAAATTATTCCCCTTAACACATTTTTAAAGCAAAATGGGAAGTGATAAAAAAAATCATTTGTTTAAATACTTGCACATTTCTAATACATTATTAACACAATAAAAGGATTCAACAATGTAATGACAGTATTTACACCGTAGTTGTGTTTTAGGTAGATTTGCAGCTAAACAAACTTAGTTACTTATATTATTATTATTATTTTTTTTTAATTTTCAAATGTATTTCAGTAATAATTATTAGTCCTCACCACTCAACCCAAATAAAAAAAAAATGTATAAGCCAGGTGTTAATTTTACATTCATTTATAAGCCAGGTTCGATTTGTACAACAATATTAGCGTATACCCTGTCTCCGCAGAATAACCAATTACTGATTAATACATTCTTTAAAATAATCGGGCTTAAAATGTTGTAATACGAGTTGTGTTTTATTATAATGTTTAAATAAACCATTGGCCAAATCAAATAATATTCTTTGACACATACACCACACATGGTAGACACGTAATATTTAAAACACAAGTTATGCATGACAAGACGTATGCATTTAAAACATAATACTGTAAATTCGGGCGTGCTAGTTATAAGACGCTTCAAAATTAATAGTATTATATCGAATAAAAGGTTATCCAACCATGTATGGCGAACGAAAATATTTAAAATATTACACCCCTGCCCCCACCCCCCTCAGTCCTCACCCAGTCCACACGTGTCACATGTCAACAACCAAATCAACCTCCCACCTCTGATGCTAACGTCCACAAAAAATTAATAGACCACTTAAACATTACACCTAATTAACTCATTCAATAACATGTATTGTGTACCTTTCAGCGCCATTAATTAACACTTTAATACAGTGACTAATTTTAGGTCATGTTTATTTTTAGCACTACAAACTGAAAGTAAAACATAGACTTGAAAAAATAAACAACAGAATAAATACACTATTTTAAAATTATAAGTATAAATATAAAACCTCTTGATTTATTTTTGTTTTTGTGTCTTCCCTTTAAAACTATTATTCGCTGTACTCGTTCAATTTGTTATTAACAATCATAACATTCAAAGGTCGTAAAATCACATCGGGTTCATGGCCACTCATTTTGTGTAATGTCTTACATACTTTAACACTGCTCAAAATACAAAGAGCTGTGTGCCAAAGGTGAACGTGTTGGACGGTTAGATATGGTGGAACTGCCCGACCTACACACGTATGTATATTAACGGTGAATTTACTGGAGTGTTGGGTATAGACAAAAGACAATGTAAACGATCTAAACTCGACATTGCAAATGTAGATTCAACTATATGTTTTCATCATCATCCAAATTATTATCATCATCACCAACACCACCATTATTTTTTTCACAAATAAGATGCTGCTCTGATGAGGGTGATCCACTTCTTTGTAAAGCCTGCCACTATCATAATCAGCCTTCAAAAACAATAAGGGTTAAACATTTTCGAGAACATGACTTATTTTATTCTTCTATTTATTGTAAACAAGTTAATAAAAAGTCTAGTGACAATTTAAGCGCAATTTCCTTAATTAATTGTTTGTGACCGAACGAAAGGATATTTTTGAAAACTTTCTCCGGCAATATTGTTCTAAATTATGGCAGAAATCGATTGGTAAATGTTTCAAGTCGCTAAGTGGTCTGGTTGCCGAGATATTGGCCAAAAACTGCATTTTTTCGAGGTTTTTTGGCTTTTCCGGGAAATCCAGGAAGGAATTCCGGGCATTTTTTTAATCTCACAATCATCCTCGGAACTTGCTTAACATATTTGCTTTTGGAACTAGTCCTTGATATTGCTTCGTTGAGGAGTAGATACGACTTAAAGCGCAGACACACATCCATCCATATACGAGTTAATAATCGCAATTGCCAGAATCGAAATTGCGCTAACATTCGTATAGATTAACGCGAAAACGCATGATGATCAAAAAGTCCTGCTACTGTCACTGTAAGTGTTGGATGTGTTTCTTGTATCTCAGCTCACACCCTGAGTGGTCTAAGTGTTGGATGTGTTTCTTGTATCTCAGCTCACACCCTGAGTGGTCTAAGTGTTGGATGTGTTTCTTGTACATCAGATCACACCCTAAGTGGTCCAAGTGTTGGATGTGTTTCTTGTATCTCAGCTCACACCCTGAGTGGTCTAAGTGTTGGATGTGTTTCTTGTATCTCAGCTCACACCCTGAGTGGTCTAAGTGTTGGATGTGTTTCTTGTATCTCAGCTCACACCCTGAGTGGTCTAAGTGTTGGATGTGTTTCTTGTATCTCAGCTCACACCCTGAGTGGTCTAAGTGTTGGATGTATTTCTTGTATCTCAGCTCACACCCTGAGTGGTCTAAGTGTTGGATGTGTTTCTTGTATCTCAGCTCACACTCTAAGTGATCTAAGTGTTGGATGTGTTTCTTGTATCTCAGCTCACACTCTAAGTGGTCTAAGTGTTGGATGTGTTTCTTGTATCTCAGCTCACACCTTGAATGGTCTAAGTGTTGGCTAGTGCGCATGCCTTGATATAATGTTTGCAAGTAAAACTAGAGACCTAGAGATTGTGTACGTCTCTTATTAAACAAGATTTCCGTTCATAATGTTACATCAGTGTAATCTCATCAGGACTGTGCTGACACCCAGATGGTATATGAGTGGTAGGTGCGGGATGATGGGTGTATGGATGATAGATACATGAGTGGTGAATGATGGATGGATACAATAATGGCCCTCACACAAACTTGATAAAACTAACACTGGCGACTGAAATCAATTAAGACACATGCAAGACGCATGTAAAACACGTTTAAGACACATTTAAGGCACATTGAAGACGCGCATTTCGATTGTAAGATTTATTAAACACATACATGACTTAAACGTTTGTGTTAAAAAAAAACAGTTGTATTAATGCAATAACTATCAACTTCGTAAGATATTGTATCGGGAAAATGGCAAGCTGCTGTAACTTTCCACTCGTCTAGGTAAGTACTGGTAGGATTTCAATTTAAGTACTGGTAGGATTTCAATTTAAGTACTGGTAGGATTTCAATTTAATTATGAAAAAACAGTAGAAATGACGTTGCTTACTAATGTGATAAATATCATACAGTGTTACATTCATTGAAAATATCCGAATATATGTATATATATATATATATATATATATATATATATATATATATATATATATATATATATATATATATATATATATATATATATATATATAAAGTAATACACAATTAGGCTAAAATGAATGGTTCTAATATACTGTCCTATTCGAAGGGCGATAACCGTAAGTATAACTTCCATACTAATTTGTATCGTTGAATTTTCTTTTTAAATACTAAAAAAGGCCATCGGTTTCATTCAAACAATTACTAAGGTACTATATTAATAAATGGACACAATTTTAGCTTTATTCTTATATGTGTCTTTAAAAAAATGGATGACTAAATTAATTACTAAAACAGTGGCCAAGCATTATACATATATCAAAGACCATCGATTGCGTAACTTAAATTGACACTCTTGAACATTCATGTACTTGTGGTTTCCAATATATTATATATACTTTTATTCTTAGTGTCAAATCTAATTTTTAGTTTCTTTTTGTGAGCGCAGATTTTAGTGTGATTGCAATAATTTATTTTGGACGGACATTTATTTTTTCCAACTGTATTAGAATATACTGTCCGTTATTAAGTACGAGTGAAGTTTGTAGACATTCATCAAATAGAAATAAATTTAAACTGAGTGACACTATTTAATCCACAGACAAACAGACAACCAAACACACACCGTATTCCCATCCTTATCTATATCTATAGATACGATTTTTGTTTTAAAAAAATATTGACTTTCTGAATTATGATACATGAAAGATAGCTCCAACGTTTAGTGAAATATTGAGTGCAATATTTGTGGAATACACAATTTCATATACATTGTTTTGTTTCTTCTTACAAGCTGTAGTTGATCGAAAGTAGAAAATTAACCACACGTTAAGTACATAAAAAAAAACATTAAAAACAAAAAATATTTAAATTCTTGTCTTCAAGACTTTGAATTTCAAACAAACCAAACATAAATAAAATCACATAATTAAGGTGTGTTTATTCATTTATTTTACTGAACGAAACCGAAACACCGAAATAATTCATTAAATAGTTTGAACCAACAGTTGTTGGTTAATTCGCTGTTTTAATCGCCAAAATGTGATCTTTGAGTGTAGGGCTTTTAGATTATATTAATTTTAACAAAGTGAATTGTATTAAAATCATTAGCCATCATGTAAAGAATAGTGGCACAGGCAGCAATATTATCCAACACTCACTAAAACATATTTTCTCCACTTTATAAAGGTAGTTGTATACAACCTCAGCCATACATTCCCCCATGTAGCTACCCATGTCTAGGGAAGTTAAAAAAACCGTGTAACGGGTAGCTCATCATCTGGTGAAACATACCTTACAATCACAGTCAGCTGATCATTTTTAGGCCGTCAATTATTGAGTCATGTTTGGGCCCAAAAGAAAGTTGGGAAACTAACATAATGCCTGTTTAGCTGATACGTAATTCCTACAGTGTAGGCCTATATAGTGTTGTATTTATATAGTGTTGTATGTTTCGGATTTTAAGGCAAAATGTATGCACGAAGGCTACTGTTTCAAATTATAAGTGACTATAGTTATATAATTCGAAACAGTAGCCTTCGTGCATACATTTTGCCTTAAAATCCGAAACATACGATTCATAAACCGTTGATGTGTCCTTCTTCTTTTCCGATTGCTTAAAATTACATTACACTGCTTTTGCCACCTGGAACGCCTAATCGAACTGACACATCCCCCTTTCATCACACCCTCTCCGCCCCCCGCCCCTAAACCTCATGATTCCAATATCAAATTTCCCCTCAAAACTGCATCCCCTCGTCCCCATCACCACCACCCCTGTGATGAAGTACTATGTTAAACAGTGACAACGATGTATTATCCAAATACATTTCTAACAACATCAATGTAACCCCCACCCCCCAACCCCCATGTCCCCACTTGTGTCGCATCATTTATCATTTGGCATTTCATTTACCTATTGTTGCTTTTTGTGTATTGTTTAATTTATAAAGCTTACAAACATTGTAAAGCTATCATTTGTTACTATATTACTATTATCATATATGTATGGTACTTTGGTCCACAACGTACAAATGACCCCAATGACCCGTACTCCTTTTGTATTCATTTTATTATCACCAAATTAACACTTACAGTTGTTTCGTTAACTTTACTAACTCTTTTATGTGAACACCCTTTTTTTTTTATCTATAAAACTTCACTGTATCCCTACACGTGATAGCTACACGCCTACACACCCCTAACCTGTCGGTACTAAACATTCATCTAAACATAAACACCGACTCGAACATAACAACCTTTCACCCTCCCACTAATTCGCTCACACAGCAATCTGTTCGTCAAACCCTCCCCCCCCCACCCACACACACTACAAATGGAAACACCTCAGCAGTCAGATAACACAGCACAAAATTTGACGCTTGGCTTGCCTTAAACCACGCAGTCACCCTCTCCACGCCTCGTCAGACATATCTACCCACTCCCCCCTCTCCCCCTCTATCCACTTACCCTCAGACATGAAAACACCACTTTCCCTTTAACTGTTCCAACGACCCCACCACCCACCCCAACATCAATTTCGAATATCTATTCATTTACTTTTTAAAGTTCTAAATCTTGTTTCTTTCCCCTCCTTTTTTACACAGCAACCTTTTGAAAACTCAATGCGACCAGTACATAAATAAACACTCTTTTAACTAGTCAACTTAATTTGTTTCCCTACATTGAAAATGCTCCACTGGCCCCTTGTCAATCTCGGAAAAATATCCTTTCCACTCCCCACCCAGACTTTTGACACGTTTATTTGACCTTCACCCCTTTTACTACCATCTTTTGTAATTTTTGTTATAATCATATACATGACATCATGTAAATATTCATTGTGTACATGTTTAAAACCTTTCGTTTTCTTTTGAAACTATGTAAAAAATAATGTAATGTTGATGTACTTGTTTTAATTGCAAATAAAAGTATTAAAAAAAAAAAAAATATTTTTCAGCTCTACTTAAAAACCCTAATTCCACCCCCCCCCCCCCACCCCGTCACCTCAGCCCACCACGCATGCCGAGAAAAAAAAATCCCTTGAATCAGCATTTAAATACCCATTTGCATTTTCAGTTTCAGGTTGGTTTTTAATTTATTTTTTTTCTTTATATTTAGACGTTTTGTATTAGATCTATGTATAAGTAAACCATCTTAAATGAATGAAAGCAGGCTATAAGTAAGAAAGAAATATTACAATTGTAAATCTGTATCAGTCCTCACAAGCCGATGATGAAAACTGTAATACTAAAGCGAACACACAACTGTCGCTATAAATTACGTGTCTGGGGTGAAAAAAAAAATATATATATATATTTTTTGCAGAGAATATTTCACATATTAAATCTAGCCTAGGCCTGCCCAGGTACCCAGGAATCAATATGTAGTCTGTAATGATTGCAATCAGTGTCTGTGCGAATAATATACCAACCAAGTACGCAATAACTGCCAGCAATAACATTTCTGACAGGGGTTGAAATAACCAAAAACTCACTCATGAAATTATGCAAGTACAACGTCATCAACACATCGAATAGTTTCCGCTTACAAAATAACACAATAGACAGGATGCTAGCTTTATTTTGTGAGCCGCATAGATATCAAAACCAAATCATGACTAGCTTACCATAGACGTATAAGGAAATTATTCTAGTTCAGTGGCTTCTAAACCTGTTTCGATCAAACCCCAGGGGTTCGGCGAGCCCGTCTAAGGGGTTCGGTGAGTCCGTCTAAGGGGTTCGGCGTAGGTCAAGACACACACCCGCCTCATATGATTCCGACTGAATTTCCTCAGTGTAGACAATATTATTATTTAGAAAGGTTCAAGGATTGCATATATGAAACTGCTGGGGTTAGGGATCTTCAGAAAGCTAGACTAACCAAGGTATATGTTTTTTTTTTTTAAATGTAATAGTTAATTGATGTGCATGGTTTCAATATATATCACCTGAATCGATCAATAAGTTTAATACATTGCTATACGGAACTGTTATTTGAAATAGGTACGAATAACATTACACTAATTAATTCAAAGCCAAAATTCTAGTATTATTTCTTTGTGCTGAATGTTTTTAATTACTGCTTGTAGTTCATAACAATTCATAACAAATAGAATAGCGTGGGTCTGTTAGAATAGGTACGTCAGCTAGACTTGGGTCAGTCAAGGAGAACCAATAGAATTGTAGCAGAAGTTGACCGGTCACGTGCAACGGTCAGCTGACCATTGGCTTGTGGGCAGTTGGAGAAAGATGGCGTTAGAGACGGGTTGATCAGTCCAGTGTTAGCGGATAGGCGTGTTTAGGTAGCAGTTGTAGTTAGATATTGTTAGGTGTATGGATAGGAGATAGTTGAGTCGGACTGAAGATTCGTTAGTTAGGACTAGGAGATTAATTTGTTTTTGGAATAAAGAATGTTCTCTTCAATTGGACTTTTGTTTGTTTCCACATACTGTGTTATATATTCACACATGTACCTTTCATTAGAGTGACCCGTTGCCATCAGAAAATCATAACATTAGAACTGACAAATTAGAAAAAAATATAGCTCAGGTAAGCAAACACACAACATCGTTTTGTAATCTGAATATTTCGCTAAAGAATAAAACATGTAAACGATACAAATGTCAAGCGAAGTTTTAAGCAAAGCTTGTTATTATTATCAAGAAAGACTTTTTAAAACTTAGATTTTTCATTATCTCAAACCGATGTGTTTGATAAATATGAAATGATTTCCCCCCCCCCTCCCATCCCAAACCTCTGCAAAACATTTTTGGGTCCCTACCTATAAATATGTATTAACACCGTTTTACATTATTTACATCTTAGGTTCTAGGCCGCCAATTTAACTAACTGTAACATTTTACCTAGTAGAGATTGTCCAATGTTCAAAACTGTTTAGTAGCGTAATCTATTGAAACATAACACATGCTATATAGGAGCAGCTTTAAAAAAAAATAATGATGTAATTTTACTAAGCCATCATGTAGTACTACTGAAGTAACCACTTCCCTCATACTTTAATGAGCATTTGTCATGTCACCCTTAGGACTATTATTGTAAATTTAGAGGCAGAAGTTTAAGTTGAGAATGGGTAAGTGTGACAGTCAACTATTTTATTTTGCTGATGACTTTAAAAACCAACAAATCAAAAATGTGCTGAAGTCCATTGGTGTTGTTAACTTGTTAATTTCATTCGAGGCAATCTTTATAAGATAGCAATGTATTAATGTGCTACACTTAATTATTCATTGAAGATGTAGTCATAATTACATTTAGCAAACTAGATGTGTACGGAATTAGTTTGGGAAAATCATTTGTGAGAAGAAAAAATATCGTATCAACTATTATTTGTGTAACATTTAAATGTTATATGTATTAAAGTAGAAATATTGGCAGGATTTTTTTGTTTGTTTTGTCCTCTTATAGTTTCTCCAAATAGTTGAATCAGCTTTAACAATGTCGAGTTAGATCGTCGACCTTCTCTCTGCCTATACCTAACACACCAGATAGTTGAATCAGCTTTAACAATGTCGAGTTAGATCGTCCACCTTCTCTATGTCTATACCTATCACACCCTTAATTTACTTCTGATGTGATCGTTGTTCCCTTTTTCATTTCAGCAACAAAAAAAAGTTTGCAGCTTAACCTGAGCTCATTTTTCTTCTCAATTGACTTGATCAAACCCTGTTTTAGTTGTGTCGTAAGACATGTGCCCGAATACGACAAACTCCTTCTTTAGCGTTGCAATGTGTGTTTCAAAGTAAAACAAAAAAAAAAATTAAAACTTTTAACGTTATACATATCACATACTGTTTTATCTGAAAATACATGTTTCATACTGTATTGGTTAGAGTTTTCAAACAGTTTATATAATGTCTAGAACTAAATGTCTTTTTTTAAAACGTAAAATACATATTACTATAGTTATTTCTTATTACATAGAAATGGTAAAGGGAGACCAATCTATCAAACAAACAGAGCTATATATTATAACAACTTTAATAACATATTCTTCAGAAAAAGGCATATTACTAATAAAATAAATATGTTTAATTAAAACGTTTTAGAAAATATTTAAAAAATTAAGCAAGAACGCTAAATTTTATATAAAATCGTATTAGGTTTTACAATTAAAAAACCGTGACTTGAATGTTAATTTGTTTTTAAAGAAATAGGATCCAACCAATTTAACAATGTTTTGACTGCATTTAATATTCGACGGTGAATTTTATTAACGTTCATACAATAAAATGTAGTAAACTCTCATTGATCAGACAGAAACAATATAATAACAGTACAACGAACTGACCTGTCACGTGGGACGGTTTGCTGACCAAGAGTTGGTCAGTCTGATCTGAAAGGTAAACGATGCTTTTAATTATAAAATAAAACAGTGAGATGTTAGAAATGTAAATGTTTATATAAGACAATGTAACTATATTTGATACATTTAAATGGTCATATAATACGATGTAACCACATGTGCAATATATAAAAAGGATACATAATAAAATATAGCACTATATATGATAATTTATACGGCCTATATACAGTATAACCATACCTAATTACGCCGGAACTTTAAAATGTATACATTGGAGTGACACGAATTATTGCAAAATGTGACCAGTAGGTATGTTCCGCATGTCTCTAACGGGCCCAGCATATGTCTGGCAAGGGTCTAACATAGACGTTGTCAGGATCGTGTGATTTACTGGAAGGTAAACCGTCTAGTAGAGGTTCATTTAGTAAATGTTGATGTTACATCTGTTACATCGTCACCATCAGTTCGGACAACTTGCTCTTAAATTGATTAAAAAAAAAGGAATTCACTAATAATGCCAAATATTATCTTACACTTTCTTTTCATGAAATCCTGAACTACCTGTATAATCATAGTTTATGGCTGCTGAAATCTGAAGAAAAGCCAATCTGCATCTATTTCCCAGTTTTTTTAAAGAGCCGCATTTTTGTATCAATACTTGGTATTTGATTAGGATTAGATAAATAAATTAGATTTGTTATTTTAAATAATTAGCTTTAACTGTGAGATAATATTTATTCACACATTTTCTTTCTTCTTCTTCGTTCTTAATTATAAGTGTTGAAGGGGATCGAGATTTATCTGCCAGTGGGTTTAAACTCGAGACTTTTGTTCGAATTTATCAACCATGAGCTGTTTGCCGACTCGACCACGCCTCCAACACAATTAAGCGTTACGTGTCAACTGGTTATGCGCGATTGAGGCCATTGACTCCGATTTCAGCCTGCTTTTCTTTTTGGATTTGCTTCCATAGCCTTTGTCCAACCAAGAACAAACTACAAGGCAGCAGTTGTTTTAATTTTGGAGTTGTCTCTCCTAGAAGAGTGGCTGTCCCCAGCTAACGAGCCTCATCTGCCCGAGGGTTCGAACTCGAGACTTTTCGGTTTAGCAAACATGAGCTTTACCGACTCGACCACGCCGACCCCTATTCATACAAAAACATACATATGTTTTGCCAGCGTAATAAAATTAGAAATCAAATAATATAACAATAGGACTCTCCCAATCCACTTTAGAAGCTGTTACTTTTTTTTTCTTTACGGATATCACCGGCTCTGGATGTGTCTCCCATTAGCCAGGCATCCATCGACACGACAAACTCAGACTAACTGGCTTGGGTATCGGCTCGATTACCGTGTATCGGTCACTTCTGTCCTTTAGTTCTCACCAGGCTTATCTTCCACCCCACGGAGCCCAGGGTAAGCTCGTAACCAACCGTCCAGTACCCAGCTCGACCGTAGGAAATTAATAACTAAAAAAATTAAAATGAATTAATATAACTATTAGTATTTGTGAAAGCAGCTGGAGAGCACATTTTGACATCAAAAGAGCCGCATACGGCTCGCGAGACGCAGGTTGCCGACCTCTGGCTTATACTATTAATATGAATGTATTATTAATTTTTTTTTGAATAAATTATTGTTAAAATAATTATTTCCGGAAAGAAACGAATTCAGGGATCATTGATAAAGTTGAATAAATTGTTAGTCTTAGAGAAACGTATACATTAAAGTCATTGTTTTCAACTTTTAAAGCATGGAATTTTTTAATGCATATTAGCGTGACTACTAATTTTTTTTTTATTTTCTAAAACCTTTAAATAAGTTTTTCAGAAAATTCATACTGTGACCGTTTTTTTAAAAAAATATATGTTTATGAAATTTACAAAAACCGACAGGCTAGTAATTTGTTTTGCGTTGTCTCCCTTGTAATTTTTTTTCAATATAAAAAATGGCAAAGTTTTTTGACAGATATGTATTAAATTAAAAAAAAAAAAAAAAAACAACTCACATTTTGTTCCAGACAGAATCTTTACTGATTTAGAACTCTAACCAATATAATATGAAATATTAATTGTAATGGTATAACTGTAAAATATGTGTAGGCCTATAACGTTTAAATTGCGTTATTAACTTTTTTTTTTAAACTATGAAACTCCTCCGCAAATACGTTTTGGTAAAACGGGCTTCCAGCAAACGGCGTTCGGGCAATCAAAATTCGTTAAAGTTTTTTTTTTCTTCTGAATTTGTCATAAGCCGATTGAGAAGAAAATTATCTCGGGATAGGGGTGTCCATAAATGACGTCATACTCTTAGGAGGAAAAAAAAAAGGGGGGGGGGGTCCGTAATTTTGCGACGGTGTGTGATGAGGGGGAGGGGGTTGTTTTGCATTGTAAAAAGCAATGCTAGAAAACAAGTTTTAGCTCTTCTTTCTCGTCAAAAAATGTTTTAATAAATTGTTATAAAAATTAATTAAAACAATTTATGTTGACAGAGTTCAGACAAGAAATGGGAAAATATTACTCTTTTAAGGAACATACAACGGAAGTATTGAGGGGGGGGGTTGAAGGCTGATGTGTGACGTTATTTTATGGGGATCTGGCTTTTTTTTACTGTTTGACTAAGGGGAGTGGCAGGGGGGGAGGGGGTAAAATCGTAAAAAAAGCGTTAGGTCATTTACGGATGACCCCTAAAAATGCAATTTTTTTTTTTGCCTTGGAAAAATTAATAATTACAAAATGTGATTGAGAACAAATTTAGAACGGACAATGATATGAACAATCTATAGTTATTCCTCAAACATTAGAGATTTGCAGTATCACTAAAAGGTAAATACAGCATAGATATATGTATGTATACTCGTAATGTCTAGGCCTCGTACAAACTATAAGTAACCATAGCATAACCGTTTTGCTAAATCTATCATGTATTTATGTGTCAAAAGAGAAATTTAAAAACTATAACTGTTGTGTCAAAAAAAATTATAGTGTGCATTCTATCATATCTCTCAATATCTTCATAACAATAATAAAACGCACGACATAGAAACAAATCAAACAATATAATCACATGCATGTGTTATTCAACATGTAACATTGGAAATCTATTACAAACATTTTCGCCACAAATTATGTGGGTCGGCCTAGAAAAACATTATGTGACTGTGGACTCGTGTATGTCCTTTAATTAAATACATTATACACGAATGACTTCTAGATTTTTCTTTATTTTACAAACATGTTGTTATAGCCAGGGGTACCAGTTTGGATACGCTACCGCTGTCTATACAATTATATTTTTCGTGCTAATAAGCTCTGTATTATTGCCAGAAACAGTGATTTTATATAGAGACAAGGTTTCTGTTTTACCGATTGGTCTAATTAAAGGCGTGCTAATTACTGATTGGTTAATTAATATCGAGCTTTATAATTATAAATAAAACATGGTTTACACATATAATTCAATTTCACGTCAACTTATTACAGCATAATCTGGCATATGTCAAGTCATCTAATAATGTGTTATTTCAAGCAGTTGACATGGAACATTAATATAACGTCTTGTTATGCCAACTCGGTTTTTCAATATTAAATTTTAATACTGCAATAAAAATGAATGTTTCCAATACACTACCGTCTTATTCCAAAACATATCAAGGGTGATATCTTATAATTTGACTTCAACTACAATTGATGTCATTTACTTTTATTTTTAAATATTAAAAAAGGCCGATAGTTCCATGCAATTAAATTATCAAGAAAATATTTCGATACACGGAAACAGGTTTAGCTTTATTCATATATGTGTCTTAAAATACGTGGTGAATAAATTAATCACAAAAACAGAGGCCAAGAGTTATACATTTATCAAAGACAACATATTAGGTCTGTTCAATTGACGATGAGACTTGCGTCCTAGTATGTTAACGTCAAATGTTGTCACAGAAAGAAAGAAATATAGGTGGACGATAGAAATAATAGATTTTAGAAACATATCAATCATACCTAACGTAGCTGGTTATCTAGCAGAACAACAAAGAAAAGTACGGGTGATGTTTCCACTGAATGGGGACTTAAGAGTTATACTACAAGAAATATGGCATCAATTCTAAGGCTTCTGCAGTTTGTAAGAAACCATATCTTTTCAAAATGAGATGGAATGCTACGGCTGTATGAGAATTCCCTGTCCTATTGTGAGCACAAAATCCCCCCCCCCCCCCCCCCCCCCCTCTGCCTGAGCTTTGTGTTTATGTTGTCCAGCAATACCCAGATCCGAAACAAGCCATATAACTTCTTGAGAAAATGAAAGAGAAAGTTAAAACCAGTGAAGAAGTCAAATTTTTTGTGTATGACTACAATGGGTAAAATGTATCTCCGGAATAAAGAATTCCCTCTAGTGAAGGCCCTAATGGAAAAGTGAGAGAAGATTTTTAATGATATAGATGGAGTGACCACAGTACATGGACGTTTCTATGAACTAACGAGCAACTTTCAATAGCTAATGAGCAACCATGCTCAGTACTGTCAAGTGGCCCTTAGATTCTTAGGCTGCACAGATCTGATAGACATGCCAAAAACCGAGCAGGTAGAGAGAGCTTTTAATATTACTTTATTTAGCAGCTGTAATAGACGAGGGTGTATACAATTTTGGTGAGCTCCTTGCCCATGATATCTTGACATCCTTGAAGGACACAGATAAAGAATGGCTGGTTGATCTTCTGTATGCCTTTAACAGCGGAGATATTGACAACATCATAGGACTGAAGGATAAATGGTCTACTCAGCCGGATCTGAAAGTCAATGAACTTGTAACTAGGGAACTAGATCAATCTGTTATGTTTGATGGAGATGATATTCCAAAGGCCAGCAACAGACAGACAACGGACATTTGATAGTATTGCCCCGACTGTCAAAATTAAGACAAATCTGGTTGAGCTGTTAGTCATGAAAGCTGCGAGGCTTGGGTTAGTGAGATAATCTATTGATGAAATAGAACAGAAATGTCACATGACATGGGTACAGCCTAAAGGATCACAAACAGATTTCCGGCATGCAGACTCGCCTTGAGTTGTTTGGAAAAGATATTGGCTTGATGGAACGCCTGGTACAAACAACTACATATGGGATTCTCAAATAATTGCATTTTTTCTTCTTTTTTTAACTATATTTGTTTTAGATTGATTTTTTTTTCATTAACCATAAACAACTGCAAGTATATAAGTATAAACAAAAGTAGGTTGCTTTATTATATGTCAGTTATGATTTTCAGTTTAGATGCCATGTTTGGGAAATATATAATTTGGTCACTTATCATTTATTTAAATGCTCGTGAAATACATTAAAATTGAAATGAATTTTTTTTAAAAAAGTTTATTTTAACAAAAGAACAATTAACATAAGGGACAGTCGTAATGGTAACAACAATTATTTTGACCAGTTTGACGTGTTAGGATTAAAATGCATAACAAGTTATCTTTAATCGACACATAACCTGTTGTCTACATTAGACACAAGGAGGAACATGTTAATGTGAGGGGATACGTTTTACTGTACTTTGTCAAATGTAATTTATTTCATAGCGTGGGCAGCACATTTAAGTGTGATGGAAAATACATTTTTTTTCGGACGGACACATTGCAGTTGTGTTTTACTTTCAACTGTATTAAATGACACTGTCAGTTATCAAGTACCTGTGAAGTTTGAAAACTTAGTGACACTATTTAATTTACACCAGACACACTGACAGACAAATAGACAACCAAACATGCACCGTATTTGCATCTTTACTTAAATCTATATATAAGCCATTGGTTAAAAAATATTGACTTTCTGAATTATGATACATGAAAGATAGCTCCAACGTATAGTAAAATATTGAATGCAATATTTGTGGAGTACATAATTTCATACATATATATATATTTGTTTTTTTCTAACATTTTGTAATTTATCGAGAGTAGAAAATTAACCACACGTACATGAAAACAAAAACTTTTTTTAAAACATTCTTTAAATATTTTTTAACTTCAAACGTTGACTTTCAATTAAATAAAACTTAAATGAAAACACATAATTAAGTTGCATCTCTTCATTTATTTGACTGAAGTAAATCGATGCACCGAAATGGTTCATTTTACAATTTAAACCACAGTTGTTAGTTAATTCGCGTTTTTAATCGACAAGTTTTGATCTTTGAGTTTATGACTGTCAGATTCTGATAATAAAGTAAATTGTATTAAAAAAATAGCCATCATGTAGAGAATAGTGGCACTGGCAGCAATATTATCCAACACTTATTAAAACATATTTTCTCCACATTCTAAAGGTAGTTGTACACAACCTCAGCCATACATTCCCCCGTGTAGCTACCCATGTCTAGGGAAGTTAAAAAAACGTGTAACGGGTAGCTCATCATCTGGTGAAACATACCTCACAATCACAGTCAGCTGATCAATTTTAGGTCGTTTTTACGGTTCTTTAATCACCCATGGTTTATTCTTAATTACTCAAACTGTGTTTAAAAAAGAAATTTAAAAAAAATAAAAAATGCAGTAACGTCTATTCCCGATTCTCTTGTTTGGCTGAAAAGAAAATTATTTGCTGTTTGTTATTTATCTGCTCTGCTTGTTGGCAGTCTATTGTTGAGTTATTTTGGGGCTTTTTTTTTTTTTTTTAATATCACTTTTTAACACAAATCAAAACTTGCATATCGGATGCAATTTCTTTAACTTAAACTATACAAGGGAAATAACATTAATAAACTTGCATAATAATCGCTATCTAATTCGTCATAATAAAGAATTAAACCGTTTTAGGAAAAATACGGGGTAAATATAGGTAATCTATTTTTCTATCTTTAAAACCGTGAATATTATATAGCAGCATACTTATTTTAAATTAAAAAGTATATACTATTATATTTTAAAACTGTGATCTGTGTGCATACATGTTTCATATAAATGCAAAAATACATAGCACCTAATGATGGTAGTTCGAACAGTTGTTAGTTGGGAAACATTTTGTTTTGGGAGAAAATATTAACAGATACATAATCATATCTAGGAAAGTAAGGGTCTCACATAGACGTTGTCAGGATCGTGTGATATGCTGGTAGTTAAACCGTACATTAGAGTTTCGTTTAGTAAATGTTGATGTTACATTTGTTATATCGTCACCACCAAGTCGGCCAGCTTGCTATTTTGTTATTTTTTTTTTTAAATAAAGTAAACATATAATTCTATACAAAACTATCTTACATTACATTATATCTACTTATATAATTATAAGTTACTGTTGCTGAAATGTGAAGATCAGCCAGACTACATCTTTTATTAGCAAATCCTAAATGTTGTTATAAGACTAATATATTCTGACAGACTGAAGTTAAATATAGGCCTACACAAAGCGTGTCGTCCGAGTTATAGAAAGCCGAATATATATGTTGTTGTTGATGCGAACATAGTGTCATGGGGGAAAATTTAACCAGTGTCCGATAATAGAATCTTCATAAAAAAGTGATGTTAGGTTACTGGTAGTTAACTAAATACACACATTGCTGTCTAATGTCAATGCTAACCCTGTCCCTAACCCTAACACCAACCCTAGCCCTACCATATGCCTAACCATACTTTCTAACCATAACATTAGTCGAGGTTATAATACTACTAACAACCCAACACACCTATTTTATTATCGGACATCAGTATCTAAAATCATCCGTTTCATGCAACAACGACAAGTTTTGTTATAACAACAGCTGTAAGCATATACACTATGTTATATCAAAAGCTGATTAACCCATTAAAGCCCAAATGAAAACTACATGCACAAATTACATTTTAATGTTATTTAGTATGACATATTGGGTAGATTAGCACATTTATTACAAAAAATACAGAAACATTTACATAGCCAAAAAGGTAAAGGGGTGTACTCAGCTGCGTACACTGTGCAGATTAGGAGTGAAATTGTCCAAAGCAAAGTCGTTCAACACAAAGAGGTTTTTTTTTGTTGCATTTTTCACATCGCCAGCGGATCCAACTATGACAAATAACACAACGCAATAGGTTTTCAATATGCTCTGGATTATGACCATAATTTGTTTTAATCCACTGTAGGGACTGTTGATGATGTTGAACGACTGTACTTTTCTTTTGTAAATACGATTATGCAATTATTCGTCTGAATGCTAACTGATCCATATATGTCAGCTCATCAATCCTGCTAATTAAAACATGCAACCGCCAAGCATTAGCAATGGTCATTTTTCCTCATAGAGACACCTTCGCATAAAACGGAATTAGTAACAACTATTTTAAGCTTTAACCAGGGGTCTCCAAACTTTTCAATCCGAGGGCCGCATTAACCATTAAATTTTAGTACGGGGGCCAGTTGCTTCCAGGCATGTCTTTGATTTTTTCTGGACAAAGTTCATCAGCCCATCACCAACAAACGTTTCTTCTGTGGACAAAAAGATCTCCGCGGGCCGGATGAGAGGACTTCGCGGGCCGCATTCGGCCCGCGGGCCGTAGTTTGGAGACCCCTGCTTTAAACAATACATAAGAAGATTAGAACACACTGGTTCACTATCTGATTTGTAAGGTAAACCATGATGTGACTGAGTAAATTTGACTGTCACAATTATCTCAGGAACAGTTTATACGTAAACGATTCACTACATACAATATTACTTTGAACCCATTCACTAATTATTTACCAACAGTCCCGCTAAGTTTTCTATCATAGGCCTAGCATGGTTTAAATATTGGGGTGTCGGCGCCCCACGTACATGTGTGGTTGAGCGCCCAAAGTTTTCTATCATAGCCCTAACATGGATTAAATATTGGGGTGTCGGCGCCCCACGTACATGTGTGGTTGAGCGCCCAAAGTTTTCTATCATAGCCCTAACATGGTTTAAATATTGTGGTGTCGGCGCCCCACGTACATGTGTGGTTGAGCGCCCAAAGTTTCCCAGTGCCTGTCTTAGCACACGGGGTCCGCCTATTGGATGACCTGCACAGCGGGATCAGTCGCGATACAATAGGGTTCTCCTCCGGCGCCCCGGGCTCCCATATGAGCACTATGGCCCCTACATTCGTTTAACCCTTTCAGGACCACAAGGATTACAGGCATAATTTCAAATATATGTACACACATTTAGTAGTAAAATGACACGTAGATTTCAAAAATGTTAACGGTTTTCCGATATCTTAAATAGTTTTTGAGATACAGCATGGGACATATGTGTCCCTACGGTCCTCAAAGGAAAATTATCGAAAATAGGTTATGTTGTTAGTTATGTCAATATGTTTATTCTAAAAGTGATCTAACTTGTGTTATTTGTTCTGGTACATTAGAAATTGAAAATATCAGATGTAATCCCTAAATGTGAGCTCTTGCTATCATTTGCCTATATTCAAGCTTGGTTTTGCATTGTAGCAAGCGTTGCATTCTTGTCAAATATAGGTATAACTGGCTTTTTGACTCCAAATCATTATCTTGGCAACAAATTATCAATGTATGAAACATGGATTTAATTGCCTAAAATCATTAGAATGTTCATTTCAATCAACATCTATTGTCAATTTCCTATAACCATAGTCAATAACTTTTATTGGAAACTGTGTTTTCAGAAGCCTCTAGTTGAAAATAATATCTTGCTCCATTCTCCTTTTTCAATTATCACAAAAACGTTTGGTTGTTCATGTTTTGGCAAGTCTAGTTCTATTGATGATAATGATATGTGTCAGCTTCGGGTCTAGGACATTACCACCCCGTCCAAATTCCCCTTCCCCTCCCCTTTCCCCCCCCCCCCCCCCCACCGATGCTGAAGACCCCTGATCTTAACCCCAAACTCCAAGCCTATAGCTAACCCTAACAAAACCCCTAACTCCAACTCTAAATCTACATTTAACCCTAAAACTAGCCCTAACCCTAACCTTACCCTAGTCCTAACCTATTCATAACTGGACGAGTGGTAATTGCTCAGAGGTGGTAATATCGGGTTGGGGATGTCGGATGGGTAATTGTAACTATTAACGCTCCCTCTTAGGGAAATACTCAAGTGTACATCGTATATATTTTGTGTGCGGTGTTCTAAAAATCTCATACAAGGTAACATGTATTTTACAAAATGACAGCACGGCATGTTCACAAATACTGCGCGGACCATGCAGATTTGAGGGAATATTAGTCACTATAGCATGTGAGATTGACGATGTATGCAATGTATGCAAAACAGAATGACTAGAATAAGGTGTAGGCCTTATCGTAGTAGTGACAATCTGCTCTGGGACTTGAACAAGTCGTTCGATTATAGCTCCTACACTTACTTTGTCGGCATATTTCTACAGAAAATTCACATCTTTTTCATAAAGAAGCAAGTTGTTTTCATCGTCTTTATTGTAAATAAACAGTATTTGCACAGCATTTTGTTCAGTTATAGTAAACAAAAGCTTTGCAACTATTTGTATTCTAATGCCAAAACCCATGCTTAGCAACATTGTAAAAAAAGTTAGCTCCCTTCCGGACCGTAGGGACATATATGTCCCAAGGAAAAAAAAATACTTTTTAAAAAAAACAAGCAAAGCTATTAGGAAAAACAAATGTAAATATAATACCTAAATACTAAACCTTTGAAAAACCGCCAGTAATTTCTTTCTGTTACAGTTAGTATTTTTTATATAAAAATATAAACTGTAGCATTGTGAGTGGTCTAAAAATGCAAAGTTCCCATAATTATGACAACAAAACTATCTCATATATACTGAAAGCAGCTTTATTTATGTTAAGTCTATCATGTAATAAATGTTTTAAAGCAAATTCAACAACCCTATGTTATTCCAATTTCATTTGGTGATAATTTGAAAATTTGGGACACCGGTGTCCCTTGGTCATGAAAGGGTTAAACTGAACAAGGGAGATAACATTAAGGAGATGCATAATATTCGCTTTTTAATTCGTCATAATAAAGAATTAAAACGTTTTAGGAAAAATACGAAGTAAATATAAACAAAACTTTTTTTTGTTTTTCAAACCGTGAAGATTGTGAAGCTGATTGCTAATTTAAAATTTTAAAAAGTATATAATTATATATATTTAAACAGTGATCTGTATGCATACATGTTTCTGAAAAAAGCAAAACATGATATGCAATGGTGATGCATTGATGTGTATTATGCTGGAAACTTTTTTGTGTGGTAATAACCGATACATAATCATGTCTAGTAAAGCAAGGGTCTGACATAGACATCCTCAAGATCGTGTCATATGCTGGTAGGTCAGGGGTCGGCAACCCTTCGGACGGAAGAGCCAAAAGTTAAAATTTACCATATATCCCAGTTTTCAAAGAGCCAATAACACTTGTATTTAAATATTTTGATATTTTATATTGTATATATATATATATATATATATATATATATATATATATATATATATATATATATATATATATATATATATATATATATATATATACAACAGATTCACCTTTCGAGCCTTTTAAAAGTTTGTTTAAACCTGGCTCATAACCCGTTTTCAGTTTCAAGCACGCCTATAGTTAGTTGGCTTGTATACTTGGTATTATATTAATGCAAGAACACGTTGCTCGCATGAATATGTTGACCCTAAGATGTTCAGCACTCCAATGTCAGCCAACTTCTTCACCTCACTGTAGCATCCTGTAAGACTTTTCCATGCGTCACGTAATAGGGCCTCAACTCGCGACATTTCTTTTAGAGCTCTCCAGTTGTACAGTGAAACGTGCATGTTTTACTGGACCTCCAAATCATCTAACTTGCTCTTGAGATCAGTAAACTTACCGCTCCGCAAATGTTTGGTTTTCAAATCTTATTTTGAAGCGAACCAGCATCAATTCCAAATAGCTCAACGTTGATCTCATTTGTTTTTGTGCGTGCGGCGTCAAGCCAGCCAGTGACAAAACGGCCCCGTAAAAACGACCCCGACAAATCGGCCCCGAAAAATAGGCCACGTCAAAATGACCCCGTCAAAAGCGTCAGCGAAATATGGACCCCGTCATATAGGATCCCGACAAATAGGCTCCCGTCATTTAGGCTACCGACAAATAGGCTCCCGTTATATAGGCTCCCGACAAAAAGGCTCCAGTCAATAAGGCTCGTGACAAATAGGCTCCCGTCATTTTGGCTCCCGACATATAGTCTCCCGTCATTTAGTTTTTTCCACAAAACGGCCCCCGTCATTACGACTCCCGACAAATAGGCTCCCGCCATTTAGTTTCTCCACAAAACGGCCCCCGTCATTACGACTCTCGACAAATAGGCTATCGTCATTTTGGCTCATGACAAAAAGGCTCCTGTCAATTTGGCTCCAGACAACAGAGAATAGATGGCAACATTTGAGGTGGAAAAACAAACAAATTTGATGCTAGATGTGGGATGGGTGGAGTTGTAATGATATCATAAAAGCAGGGAGAGGGTCATTGGGTATAGGGGGTGAGAGTCTGACATTATTATTTTTTTCTTCTTTTTTTTTTCTAAATTTTTAATATAGTATACTATGGTGTATGGGGGTCCTGATTTTCGAGGTCAGGGAAGGTTTTTTTTTTAAAAATACTTAACAAAGGGAACATTAACACTCCATACGTAATATTGCTTAATCCGAATTTATTGCTTTTTTTTAAACAAGTATAAAAGAAATGCACTGTTTTTATTAGCATGCTTTTATTAATGATTGGTTAATGTATTTACATCTTTATAATTACAAACAGCGGTCCACCCAAACAACAGACTAGGTTTACATATATAATTCATTTTTTACGTTTCAGATAGATTGATTTAGAATAAGATGGTATGATGACACCTTAATCTGGTATATGTCAGGTCATCTGATAATGTGTTATCTCAAGAAACAGTTGATCTCTACTTCATCTACCACATCTCATGCAGGTTTGTTACTTCGAAGGGAAGAAGATGTTATTTTCAATTTTAAGTGTAGAAATATCACGTACCGGCGGATAAGTACATTTAAGCATAAGATTTCTTTAAAGTACTAAATTTCAAAACATATTAATACCGTTAAACATTTTAAACTATGAGTCAGTTCTATATATATATTTAGATATCCTTCAAAAAAATCAATATTTGTTTATACCAGTACATTTTTAAAAAACATTAATATATTGAATGAATAGCAAATGTTAATTAGCTTTGACTGTTGTACTGTTTTTGGTTGTCTTTTTTATAAATAAAGGATATCATAGAAAGTATTTCCCTTAACACATTTTAAAGCAAAATGGGACGTGTTAAAAAAACAACATTTGTTTAAATACATGCAGATTTTTAATACATTATTAACACAATACAAGGATTCAACAATGTAATCACATCATTTACATCCTAGCTGTGTTTTAGGTAATTTTGCAGCTACACAAACTAAATTAGTTACTTATATTATTATTTATTTTTTAAATGTATTTAAGTAATAGTTATTAGTCCATACCACTCAACACAAATCAAACAAAAAAAGTTACAATCCAGGTGTTAATTTTACGTGCATTTATAAGCCAGTTTCGATTTGTACATATATATATATATATATATATATATATATATATATATATATATATATATATATATATATATATATATATATATATATATGTATATATATATATATATATATATATATATATATATATATACATATATATATATATTTTATAAACCAGTTTCCATGTGTACATACATGTATAAGCCAGGTTCAATTTGTACAACTATATTAGCGTATACCCTGTCTCCACAGAATAACCAATTATTAATTAATACAGTCTTTAAAATAATCGGGCTTAAAATGTTGTAATACGAGTTGTGTTTTATTATAATGTTTAAATAAACCATTGGCCTTATCAAATAATATTTGACACATACATCACACATGGTAGACACGTAATATTTAAAACACAAATTATGCATGACAAGACGTATGCATTTAAAACATGATATTGTTACATTCGGATGCGCTAGTTATAAGACGCTTCAAAATTAATTGTATGATATCGAATAAAAGGTTATCCAACCATGTATGGCGACCGAAAATATTTAAAATATTACACCCCTCCCCCACCCCCTCAGTCCTCACCCAGTCTACACGTGTCACGTGTCACATGTCAACAACCAAATCAACCTCCCACCTCTGAAGCTAACGTCCACAAAAACTTAATAGACCACTTAAACATTACACCTAATTAACTCATTCAATAACATGTATTGTGTACCTTTCAGCGCCTTTAATTAACCTTTTAATAGGGTGGCTAATTGTATGTCATGTTTATTTTTAGCACTACAATATGGAAGTAAAACATAGACTAGAAAAAAAAACAATAAATACACTATTTAAACTTCATAGTATAAATATAAAAAATATATGATTTATTTTTTATTTTTGTTTTTTTGTCTTCCTTTTAAAAGTATCATTCGCTGTACTCGTTCGATGTGTTATTAACGATCATAACATTCAAAGGTCGTAAGGCCACATAGGGTTCATGGCCCCTCATTTTGTTTAATATCTCACATACTTTAAAACTGGTCAAAATACAAAGAGCTGTGTGCCAAAGGTGAACGTGTTGGACGGTTAGATATGGTGGAACTGTCCGACTGGAGTGTTAAGTATATTCAAAGAGAAGGTACGCGACCCGAACTCGACATTGTTTAAATAGCTACAGCAATATGTTTTTATCGTCATCCAAAGTATCATCACCATCATCACCAACACCACCATTATTTTAACCACAAATAGGCTACTGCTCTGATAAGGGTGATCCACTACTATTTAAAGCCTGCCACTATCATAATCAGCCTTTTTACAATACAACAATAAGCGTGAAAAATTGTCGACAACATGACTTATTTTATTCTTCTCTTTATTGAAAAAATCGTATAGATTAACGCCAAAACTTGTGATGATCAAAATGTCCTGTTACTGTCACTGTAAGCGTTGGATGTGTTTCTTGTATCTCAGCTCACACCCTGAGTGGTCTAAGTGTTGGATGTGTTTCTTGTATCTCAGCTCACACCCTGAGTGGTCTAAGTGTTGGATGTGTTTCTTGTATCTCAGCTCACACCCTGAGTGGTCTAAGTGTTGGATGTGTTTCTTGTATCTCAGCTCACACCCTGAGTGGTCTAAGTGTTGGATGTGTTTCTTGTATCTCAGCTCATACCCTGAGTGGTCTAAGTGTTGGATGTGTTTCTTGTATATCAGCTCACACCCTGAGTGGTCTAAGTGTTGGATGTGTTTCTTGTATCTCAGCTCACACCCTGAGTGGTCTAAGTGTTGGCTAGTGCGCATGTCATGGTAGAATGTTTACAAGTAAAACTAGAGACCTAGAGATTGTGTACGTCTCTTATTAAACATGATTTCTGTTCATAGTGTTACATCAGTGTAATCTCATCAGGACTATGCTGTCACCAGCTGGTATAAGAGTGGTAGGTGCGGGATGGGTGGATGGGTGATAGATACATGAGTGGTAGGTGTGGGGTGATGGGTTGGATGGGTGATAGATACATGATTGGTAGGTGTGGGGTGATGGGTGGATGGGTGATAGATACATAAGTGGTAGGTGCGGGGTGATGGGTGGATGGGTGATAGATACATAAGTGGTAGGTGTGGGGTGATGGGTGAATGGGCGACAGATACATGAGTGGTGAATGATGGATGGATACAATAATGACCCTCACACAGACAAACTTGATAAAACTAACACTGGCGACTGAATCAATTAAGCCACACGCAAGACACATGTAAAACACGTTTAAGACACATTTAAGACACATTGAAGACGCGCGTCTACATTTCGATTGTAATATATATCAAACACATACATGATTTAAACGTGTGTGTTAAAAAAACCAGTATTAATGCAATAACTATCAACTTCGTAAGATATTGAACGGAAAAATGACAAGCTGCTGTAACTTTCCATTTTCTAGGTAAGTACTGGTAGGATTTCAATTTAATTATGAAAAAAACAGTAGAAATGACGTTGCTTACTAATGTGATAAATATCATACAGTGTTACATTCATTGAAAATATCCCAATATAATGTATATATATATATATATATATATATATATATATATATATATATATATATATATATATATATATATATATATATATAATATATAAAGCTCAATTCTGTAACGCATATGTTTGTTTGTCGCTGGTTATCGATGGATTTAAGTGTTAGAAAATTATCGTGCGCATTTGTCTAAATTTATGAGTTAAAAAATTACTATTAAAAGTGTTGGGAAATCATTTTCATTTTTCAAATTACAGTAATAATTGTCGGCATGTTCATTAAACAAAAGTTTTAAAAAAATATCATCTTTTACAAAAATTCTAATTATGTCTTTATTTAGTCCTGTAGCGCTTACTTCCCTTTTATAAATTAGGCAAAACACAATTACTTCCCTTTATAAAAACATTGCATTAGTTGAAAAGCATTTACTTTTTAATTACTTTGTTTTGGTGTTGGGAAAAAAATAATTACATAATTAGCGGGGATTGATCAAGTGCAAATGTTGCAGGTATTTTACGGATAAGCTTGGAGTATTATAATTGTTCATTAAATTGAAACAGGCGCGTTCGTTTAAGTGAGTGCAAAAACTATGAATAAGTTGGGGTACTATAGTCGTTCATTAAGCTAAAACAGGTGATTCCGCCCCGGGCGTTTATGTTCGCGTTAGTGTTTTCTTTGTGTTTAGGTGGGTTTGCGTTAGTGGTTGCGTTTTGATTTGGTTCGTTTTTGTTCTTTCTTTTTTCGTTTTTGTTTGTGTTTTTTTTTGTTTGGGTTTGTATTTGTGTTTTTGGTTGGTTTTGCGTTTGGATTTGGTTTGTTTTCGTTTGCTTTTTCGTTGTTTTTTTTTTTTTTGGTATTGGTGTTTGTGGTTGGGTTTGTTGTTAGGTTTTTGTTTTCGTTTGCTTTTTTGTTTGTTTTTTCTTTGTGTTTGTATTGGTGTTTGTGGTTGTGGTTGGGTTTGTTGCTAGGTTTTTGTTTTCGTTTGTATTTGTAATTGTGTTAGCGTTATGTTTGCGTTTTGTTGTTTTGGTTTTGGTTGGTCGTGGTTTGGGTGAGCAATGCCGGGTTTATGATGATTACTAAACACACAGGTAATGGTCTTTAACAGAAACGTTTTTCACAGAAGCCAGAGCAGGGCCTGGCCGGGACGGCTAGTATATATATATATATATATATATATATATATATATATATATATATATATATATATATATATATATATATATATATATATATATATATAAAGTAATTACACAATTAGTCTAGAATGAATGGTTCTAATATACTGTCTTATTCGAAGGGCAATAACCGAAAATATAACTTCCATACTAATTTGTATCGTTAAATTTTCTTTTTAAATACTAAAAAAAGCCAACAGTTTCATTCAAACAATTACTAAGGTACTATATTGATAAATGGATACAGTTTTAGCTTTATTCTTATATGTGTCTTTAAAAAAATGGATGACTAAATTATTTTCAAAAACTGTGGCCAAGCATTATACATATATCAAAGACCATCGATTGGGTAACTTTAAATGACGCTTTGCAAAATGTGCCGATGGTTTCCAATTTATTATATATACTTTTCTTCTTAGTGTCAAATGTAATTTTTAGTTTCTTTTTGTGGGCGCAGATTTTAGTGTGATTGCAATAATTTATTTTGGACGGACATTTTTTTTCCAACTGTATTAGAATATACAGTCAGTTATTAAGTACGAGTTATTGTCTTCCTATAAATTAAATATTTAAAAATTATATTGTTATAAACAGTTTTTGTTTTCCAAGATATCTAAACAAATATATAATTGCTTCATAATTTAAATTATAAGACGGTATTTATATGTTTTAAAATGTAGTACTTTTAAGAAATATCAAGTGTAAATTATAATCACTGGTTGACTGTCTTTTTTGTGTGATATATTTACAATAAAAAAAATTGAAAAATAAAATCTACTTCTTTCATGTCATCAACCAATACCACCCCGCCCCTCTGATGCTAACGTTCACAAAAACTGAGTAGACCACTCAAACATTTCGTCCAATGAACTAATTGAATAGCATGCTTGGTGTACTTGGCTGATTTTAGGTTTTGTTTATTCTAGCACTAAATACTCTAAATAGGACTGCAATGAGTATTCTGGTAAACAGTAAAGAGTAACACCTTATAAACTTATAAACTCCAAGCAAAAACTCTCATATTTACTATGTGGGTCAAATGTGATCTAGAACTAAAACACGCACACATATAATTACATCAACAAAAAACGTTGCCTGAAATGTCAACGTTTTCTATAGAATTTAAAAAAAAAATATTATTCTATGGCAGAGGCGTAGCGAAGGGGGAGGGGGGGGGAGATGCGGACCGCACCGGGTGACACCATTTAGGAGGGTGACACCAAGGCAAAATATATCAAAGTATATAGAAAAAAAAGATAATTCCATTTATTAAGTGATTGGAGTGTTAAATAGTCTTTTAAAGGGCAAATTAAAGGGTAGGGGTGGGCAGGCGTGAAGCAAGCGAAGTGCCTTTGGAGTACAACGTCCGGACGTCGTAAGTTCATCTCAAGTTTACAAAAGCCGTGTTGAGTTGGAGTAAACGATTTAAGATATTACATTGACAACAGAGAATAGATGGCAACATTTGAGGTGGAAAAAAAACAAATTTGATGCTAGATGTGAGATGGGTGGAGTTGTAATGATATCATAGAAGCAGGGAGAGGGTATTGGGGTATTGGGGATGAGGGTCTGACATTTTTCTTTTTTTTTTTCTTTTTTTTTTCTAAATTTGTAATATAGTATACTATGGTGTATGGGGGTCCTGAGGTTTTTTTTTAAATACTTAACAAAGGGAACATTAACACTCCGTACGTAATATTGCTTAATCCGAATTTATCGCATTTTTTTAAAAAACAAGTATAAAAGAAATGCACTGTTTTTATTAGCATGCTTTTATTAATGATTGGTTAATGTATTTACATCTTTATAATTACAAACAGCGGTCCACCCAAACAACAGACTAGGTTTACAGATATAGTTCATTTTTACGTTTCAGATAGATTGATTTAAAATAAGATGGTATGATGACACCTTAATCTGGTATATGTCAGGTCATCTGATAATGTGTTATCTCAAGAAACAGTTGATCTCTACTTCACCTGCCAAATCTCATGCAGGTTTGTTACTTCGAACAGAAGAAGATGTTATTTTTAATTTTAAGTGTAGAAATATCACGTGCCAGCGGATAAACACATTTAAACATAAGATTTCTTTCAAGTACTAAATTTCAAAACATATTAATACCGTTAAACATTTTAAATTATGAGTCAGTTATACATTTTTTTTAGATATCCTGCAAAGAAATCAATATTTGTTTATACCAGTACATTTTAAAAAAAAACATTAATATATTGAATGAATAGCAAATGTTAATTAGCTTTGACTGCTGTACTGTTTTTGGTTGTCTTTTTTTATAAATAAAGGAATTCATAGAAAGTATTTCCCTTAACACATTTTAAAGTAAAATGGGACGTGTTAAAAAAAACAACATTTGTTTAAACATGCAGATTTTTAATCCATTATTAACACAATACAAGGATTCAGCAATGTAATCACAGCATTTACATCGTAGCTGTGTTTTAGGTAATTTTGCAGCTACAAAAAAATAACTATTTACTTATATTTTTATTTGTATTTTAAATGTATTAAAGTAATAGTTATTAGTCCATACCACTCAACACAAATCAAACAAAAAAAGTTACAATCCAGGTGTTAATTTTACATGCATTTATAAGCCAGTTTCGATTTGTACATATATATATATATATATATATATATATATATATATATATATATATATATATATATATATATATATATATATATATTATAAACCAGGTTCCATGTGTACATACATGTATAAGCCAGGTTCTATTTGTACAACTATATTAGCGTATACCCTGTCTCCACAGAATAACCAATTACTAATTAATACATTTTTTTTAAATAATGGGGCTTAAAATGTTGTAATACGAATTGTGCTTTATTATAATGTTTAAATAAACCATTGGCCAAATCAAATAATATTCTTTGACACATACACCACACATGGTAGACACGTAATATTTAAAACACAAATTACGCATGGCAAGACGTATGCATTTAAAACATAATATTGTTATATTCGGGTGCGCTAGTTATAAGACGCTTCAAAATTAATTTTATTAAATGAAATAAAAGGTTATCCAACCATGTATAGCGACCGAAAATAATATAAAATATTACACCCCTCCCCCCACCCCCTCAGTCCTCACCCAGTCCACACGTGTCACATGTCAACAACCAAATCAACCTCCCACCTCTGATGCTAACGTCAACAAAAACTTAATACACCAATTAAACATTAAACATTACACCTAATTAACTCATTCACTAACATGTATTGTGTACCTTTCAGCGTCATTAATTAACCCTTTAATATAGCGACTTATTTTAGGTCATGTTTATTTTTAGCACTACAAACTGAAAGTAAAAATAGACTTGAAAAACAAATCAGAATAAATACCGTATTTTAAACTTCAAAGTATAAATATAAAAACTCTTGATTTATTTTTATTGTTTTTTTTGTCTTCCCTTTAAAAGTATCATTCGCTGTACTCGTTCGGTGTGTTATTAACGATCATAACATTCAAAGGTCGTAAGGCCACATAGGGTTCATAGCCACTCATTTTGTTTAATGTCTCACATACTTTAACACTGGTCAAAATACAAAGAGATGTGTACCAAAGGTGAACGTGTTGGACGGTTAGATATGGTGGAACTGTCCGACTGGAGTGTTAAGTATATTCAAAGAGAAGGTACGCGATCCGAACTAGACATCCTTAAATTAGCTACAGCAATATGTTTTTATCGTCATCCAAAGTATCATCACCGTCATCACCAACACCACCATTATTTAACCACAAATAGGCATGCTGTTCTGATGAGGGTAATTCACTACTATGTAAAGCCTGCTACTATAATAATCAGCCTTTATACAATACAACAATAAGGGTTAAACATTTTTGAGAACATGACTTATTTTATTCTTCTCTTTATTGAAAAAAATCGTATAGATTAACGCCAAAACTTCTGATGATCAAATTTTCCTGCTACTGTCACTGTAAATGTTGGATGTGTTCTTGTATCTCAGCTCACACCCTGCGTGGTCTAAGTGTTGGATGTGTTTCTTGTATCTCAGCTCACACCCTGAGTGGTCTAAGTGTTGGATGTGTTTCTTGTATCTCAGCTCACACCCTGAGTGGTCTAAGTGTTGGATGTGTTTCTTATATCTCAGCTCACACCCTGAGTGGTCTAAGTGTTGGATGTGTTTCTTGTATCTCAACTCACACCCTGAGTGGTCTAAGTGTTGGATGTGTTTCTTGTATCTCAGCTCACACCCTGAGTGGTCTAAGTGTTGGGTGTGTTTCTTGTATCTCAGCTCACACCCTGAGTGGTCTAAGGGTTGGATGTGTTTCTTGTATCTCAGCTCACACCCTTAGTGGTCTAAGTGTTGGATGTGTTTCTTGTATCTCAGCTCACACCCTGAGTGGTCTAAGTGTTGGCTAGTACGCATGTCATGGTAGAATGTTTGCAAGTAAAACTAGAGGCCTAGAGATTGTGTACGTCTTTTCTTAAACAAGATTTCATTTCATAATGTTACATCAGTATAATCTCATCATGACTATGCTGACACCAGATGGTATATGAGTGGTAGGTGCGGGATGATGGGTGGATGGGTGATAGATACATGAGTGGTAGGTGTGGGGTGATGGGTGGATGGGTGATAGATGCATAAGTGGTAGGTGTGGGGTGATGGGTGAATGGGTGATAGATACATGAGTGGTAGGTGCGGGGTGATGGGTGGATGGGTGATAGATACATGAGTGGTAGGTGTGGGGTGATGGGTGGATGGGTGATAGATACATAAGTGGTAGGTGTGGGGTGATGGGTGAATGGGTGATAGATACATGAGTGGTAGGTGCGGGGTGATGGGTGGATGGGTGATAGATACATAAGTGGTAGGTGTGTGGTGATGGGTGGATGGGTGATAGATACATGAGTGGTGAATGATGGATGGTTACAATAATGGCCCTCACACAGACACACTTGATAAAACTAACACTGGCGACTGAAATCAATTAAGACACATGCAAGACACATGTAAAACACGTTTAAGACACATTTAAGGCACTTTAAAGACGCGCTTCCACATTTCGTATGAAAGATATATTAAACACATACATGATTTAAAAGTGTGTGTTAAAAAAAAAACTGCTGTATTAATGCAATAACTATCAACTTTCCACGCGTCTAGCTAAGTACTGGTAGGAATTCAATTTAATTATGAAATAACAGTAGAAATGACGTGGCTTACTAATGTGATAAATATCATACAGTGTTACATTCATTGAAAATATCCCAACATATATTAAGTAATTACGCAATTTGGCTAGAAAAAATGATTTTAATATACTACTGTCTTATTCGAAAACATTTCAGGGGCGATAACCGAAAATATAACTTCCATTATAATTTCTATCATTGATTTTTTTTTAATATGCTAAAAAAGTCCGATTGTTTAATACAATCAATTATCAATGTACATTATTGATACATGGAAACAGAATTAGCTTTATTCGTATATGTTTCTTTAAAAAATGGATGACAAAATTAATTACAAAAACAGTGGCCAAGCAATATACATATATCAAAGACGATCAATTGGGTAACTTTAAATGTTTGTTGTGCGATTTGAGGATGCCTATATACTTTTTTTTCTTAGTGTCAAATGTAATTTTTAGTTTCATTTTGTGGGAGCAGTGTGATGTGAGATCACACAGCACATAATTTGACGCTTGGCTTGCCTTAAACACAGACACCCTCTCCACGCCTCTTCAGACACATCTACCCCCTCTGTCCACTTCACCCTCAGACATGATAACCCCACAACCCCTTTAACTGTTCCAACGACCCCACCACCCACTCTAACATCAATTTCGAATATATATTTAAAGTTCTAAATCTTGCTTCTTACCCCTCATCTTTCACACATGAACCTTTTGAAAACTCAATGCGACCAGTATATAAACTGGTAAACATATTTTGTTTCCTTACATAGAAAACGCTTCACTGCCCCCCCCCCTCTTTTAACAATATCCTTTCCACTCCCCACCCGCAGTCCTGACACTTTCATTTGACCTTCACCCCTTTTACTGTTATCCCGTAATTTATTTTATTAAAAAAAATCCTATCCTATTTGTATTCTATCAAAAGTACATATAGATGTTAGTACAATTACATTTGTATCATTATCTCTACACTTTAAAAAAAGGTTTTTCCTTATCTCATGGTGTATGTTGAAGTATTCAGCATTTAATGATAAGCGGCTTATAAACTTCCAGTAGAAGACTACCAGTTTTGATAAAGAAAGTCCATGGGCTAACGAGTCTTTTTAACACCATTCTCATCAATATAACTTTCCATCGATACACCGATTGCTATGTGGTAATCATTAACCATCCTGTAACAATGTTAACCACTTTCGAGTTCTTTACCAGCAAAGTATCACAATCATTCATTTTATGTGCTGGATAGTAGTTGAATTTGTCATTTATTTATGTCTATGCTCCTTGTGCTATAAGAATCTGATACACGTTCACCATTGTAATGAAAAGATATCTCATGTTTATATTAAAAAAATGTGGTCGTAGATTTTAGTGTGATTGGAACAATTTATTTTGGACGGACATTTTTTTTTCCAACTGTATTACAATATACTGTCAGTGATCAAGTACGGGTTAAGTTTAAAGACATTCATCAAATAGAAATAAATTTAAACTGAGTGACGCTATTTAATCCGCAGCAGACACACTTACAGACAAATAGACAACCAAACATACACCGTATTCCCATCTTTATCTATATCTATAGATACGATATTGTTTTAAACAAAATATTGACTTTCTGAATTATGATACATGAAAGATAGCTCCAACGTTAAGTGAAATATTGAGTGCAATATGTGTTGAATACACAAGTTCATATACATTGTTTTGTTTGTTCTTAGATGTTGTAGTTGATCGAAAGTAGAAAATAAACCACTAGTTATGTACATCAAAAAAAAAACATTTTAAAAAAAATATTTAATGTCTTTACTTTAAGACTTTGACTTTCAAACAAACAAAACCTAAATACAAACACATAATTAAGTTGCGTTTATTTATTTTACTGAACGAAACCGATACACCGAAATACTTTATTAAATAGTTTGAACCAACAGTTGTTGGTTAATTCGCTGTTTTAATCGACAAAATGTGATCTTTGAGTGTAGGACTTTTAGATTATATTAATTTTAACAAAATGAATTGTATTAAAATCATTAGCCATCATGTAGACAATAGTGGCACTGGCAGCAATATCATCCAACACTTACTAAAACATATTTTCTCCACATTATAAAGGTAGTTGTACACAACCTCAGCATGTCTAGGGAAGTTAAAAAAAAACGTGTAACGGGGAGCTAGGGACAAAACACATTATATAAACAACGTAATAAATAAACACAATATTGACAACAAACTTTTAAAGGAAACTAACATTGGACCTACAGAAGAAGCAAATAAACTAAATGCATACATCGAAAGTCTCAAGCAAAACATTACTCGATCAACCCTCAAGTAAATTAACATTAGAACAGTCTTCTGTTTCCCAGTTTTTTTTTATAAGTGCACAACCTGAATTGTAGAAAGAGATACACACCTCACCCCCCCCCCCCCCCCCCCACACACACAGACACACTTCTCCCCATTCAACCGGACAGGCGGATATTTCAAGGTAGCGTGCCCTCATCGCCAAGTGTCAATTTAATGTCATGGAAAGTTTTGGAATGATAGATCAGTATGAGTATTACAGAGACACTTCTCCCTCGATCGTTTCTATTTCTGTCCGTGGGTGACTGCAATGTGAACTTTTGACTCCGCAGCTAAGGACTGAGCACAGCGAAGAGAAACCGAGTTTGCACACCTTATTTTAGTCTAGTTCGTATGCCATTTTATTTTCTCCCTTTGATTATTATATATGCAATTGATGTTCATATCTTTGATGCTGTGTAAAACTATCAAACACATTTTTATTACTGATTTAAATGTTCAAAACAATGTTTAGGTTCTATCATCCGGCCCGTGAATAATTTTTTGTCCACGGAAATAAACGTTTGTTGGTGATGGCTGATGAACTTTACTCAGAAAAATCACGACATCATCATCATCATGATCATCATCATCATCATTCCTTTGTGGCCCCTGGGGAGCAAAGCAAAGCAACCTTTATCTGTGCCCATGTGTGCCCAGCTGTTTTCGCCTCTTCTTCGACCGTTCTTCTCCATGTCTTCCTTGTTAAATGCTTGCCGCCCTTCTTCTTCTTATTCGTTCTTAACTGTATTGTTGGAAGGGATTCTCTCTAACACAATTTAGTATTACCTGTCAAATTGTTAGGCCGTTTTCTCCAATTTCAGCCTGCTTTTCTTTTTGGATTTGCTTCTACAGCTTTTGTCCAACCAAGAACAAACTACAAGGCAGCAAGTTGGAGAAAGATGGCGTTAGAGATGGGTTGATCAGTCGAGTGTTAGCGGGTAGACGTGTTTAGGAAGCAGTTGTAGTTAGATATTGTTAGGTGTATTGTTAGGAGATGGTTGAGTCGGACTAAGATTACATTTGATTATGCTGGATTTGTGAAAAAAATAAACTATGATCTGGCCAATTGAATAGTATCATTGCTTATACTAAATTGTTGGGATACCTTTTAAATGTGTACTTTTTTTACAAGCTTTTATTTAACTCATTGTCTCTGTCATTCTGTCGTTAGTTAGTTTAGATCGAAACGCCCGAGCGAATTTGCAGGCACTTCTAAGTGAGAGATACTGTTCGTGGTTGGTACGTGGGTCAAGATATGAAATTGAATTTGACTTAATTGGTTGACTGATTAATTATTTTTTTTTTATGAATTATTTAAAATTTCTACACTCGACACATAACATGTTTTCTAGACTCGACACATAATCTGTTGTCTACACTCGACACATTATCATGCTGATTTGCATCTGCGAAACTACTTAAAACACAGGTACAGTATCACTACGTTGATTAAATTGTTGAATCATAATGTTCACAAAAATGTAATGTGTATCTCTTTAATTAATTTTGTTATTACTTCCCATGTAAGTTTTACATAATTGTTTAAGGGGAGATTAATTTCAAAGAATAAACTTCGTAGAACAAACAGTATGTAAATTTAACAAAAATAAAATAATCCACTATTGGTTATAATTAGAAAATGTATGTATTAATTATGTTACTAAATTACACACACTTTATATTATATTTTATAACGTAAATATAAAATTGAGTTATATTCAGAAAAATCAAATTCTTTAAATATTTTTAGAAACATTTATATTTATTTAAATTCTTCCATTTATTCTACGATGGTCAAATCGTTACGTATGTGCTAAATATTGAAAAATAATTTCGAAATTTATCCCATGCTGTTTAAAAAAACATTTTAAAAAATAGCTATTCTCCACATGGATACTCTGATGTGTTAATTTTATAAACATGCGCATGAGTCTAATACAATAGTATGTATTTACTGATGGGGTAATTCTACAAACATTCGCACGAGTCTAACACAATAACATTGGTTTACTCCAAGATGTTCTATAAACTAGCTTAGTTTAAAATAACCAGAAATACATGTATAATGCCATGATGAGTTTTATAATTGCATATGCCTTATATCGACTCAACCAAGTTTTAAAATAACCGCCCCAAAATTAACGTGTGATTCACATGCAAGGCAGGGCTAGACTAGATTTAGTATTGGAAAATATTTCCTGCTAAAATATAATATTTTAGGAGAATGCCGAATGTAACATTCATCGACTATTATTTGTCACATCGCTAAGATAAAATATATGCACACATGTTAGTGTTTTAAAATTCGTAACCGTATAATATTTTAACAACACATAATTAGCTCGCTTAATGATCTTGTGTCGCTTTTTTAAAATAAAACACTCATCTTAAGTTATATTTCGTTTTCCGTAGAATACTTTAATAACAATAATAAACGATATCCACAGTTTTTAAAATTAAAAACAGTATTCTTACATTTTAACCATAAAACATACAATAACTATATAATTAGAATGATCTACTGAAAAATAAATATGTATTGTATAAGATAATTAAGATATTTGTATTTAGGTTTCTTTTACTCAGGGTTGTTTTTACCCTATTGATTGCCTGTAATCTTTGGTCACCATAGTGCAACAAATTTTTAGCAAAAGCATTTGTCGCAATTTTTTTTTTTTAATTCCTGAGGCATGTAGTCTACTGCATTACTTTTGGCAAATATTTCAATATGATGTATACTATTATAAAAAACGAGCCGGCCCGCGGCATAACATACGCCGCTATTTAGTTGTTTTATTTTCTACTTTTCAGTAATTCATTATTTGTGAATTCGACAGTACCAACGCTGCCACTGAAAATATTTCTTTAAAACACTATAAGTAGCTCGTTAAGGACCATAACCCCCCCCCCCCCCCCCCCCCTTCCTCCCCCCCCCCCCCTCAACGTTTAAAATCGTTGGCTCTGCTTGTAAACATTTAGAGTGAACACAGCTCACTAAAACCATGTAGGGGTGGGGAGGTAGGGAGCGCGTTTACAGCTTGTTTTCTAGCGGCTCCCAGAAGAGAATTATATATATACGAGCCGGCCCGCGGCATAACATACGCCGCTATTTAGTTGTTTCTAATTTTCAATAAATCATAATTTGTGAATTCGACAGTACCAACGCTGACACTGAAAATATTTCTTTAAAACACTATAAGTAGCTCTTTAAGGACCATAACCACCCCCCCCCCCCTTCCTTCCCCCCCTCCTCCCCCACCCCTACGTTTAAAATCGTTGGCTCTGCTTGTAAACATTTAGAGTGAACACAGCTCACTAAAACCATGTAGGGGTGGGGAGGTAGGGAGAGCGTTTGCAGCTTGTTTTCTAACGGCTCGAAGAAGAGAATTATATATATAGATAGATAATATTTTCTCTGCTTGAAGAAAACAAAACATAAAAGCTAACAAAAAAAAAAAACTACAACAGAAAAACATACATTTACTAAACACTAGTTATAAGCCAATAATACCCACTGACCTGTAACGTATGATGGTCAGATGACCAATCATTAAGAGATGGTCAGTCTGATCTGAAAGGTAAACATTATTTAAATTAGTAACTATGTCTTTTATATTTTTCCTAAGTACTTTTGTATTATATTTATCTGTCATGCTAGTGTGGATGTTAATTGTTGAGCCGCATCGTTACAGTGTTATATTAAACCCATGTCAATGTTTATCAACCAAAAATTCTCAATCAGTTTACGTAAACTGTAGATACAATCCATTTCAAAAGTGTTATTGTAAAACGGATGTGTACTAAGCAATTCTATACCATACATGTATTTTTCAAACATAATGAAAGGGAGAAAACATGCACATGTTTTCGTATTTATAGAAACCAAAGGACGTTTAAAAAAGGCTTAAGTAAGATTATCAGGTATTATTTAAATTAGTAACTATGTCTTTTATATTTTTCCTAAGTACTTTTGTATTATATTTATCTGTCATGCTAGTGTGGATGTTAATTGTTGAGCCGCATCGTTACAGTGTTATATTAAACCCATGTCAATGTTTATCAACCAAAAATTCTCAATCAGTTTACGTAGATGTGCTTTTAGCTGTTTCTTTGTTGTAATGACAGCGTCTGGGGTCTCACAATATGAACACTTATAGGCTATTACCTTTGTGTATTTTATTGTAACATTGTGCATGTTTGTCTCCATCTCTAGAACCAGACACTGATGTACTACATACCTGCCGTGTGTGTGTGTAAGTCAGCTGACCAGTGTGGTCAACACAAATGTTATTGTTTACCTAAGTTCACTTGTATTTACCACATTATACAGCTTCAAGGTTCTCACAAAATTAAGACTTGTGTCGTTTTCTTAGTGACATGTTGGATCACTGCTAGACGCTAGTTAAACCTTTGCTGGACACATGTTGGATCACTGCTAGACGCTAGTTAAACCTTTGCTGGACACATGTTGGATCACTGCTAGACGCTAGTTTAACCTTTGCTGGACACATGTTGGATCACTGCTGGACGCTAGTTAAACCTTTGCTGGACACATGTTGGATCACTGCTAGACGCTAGTTAAACCTTTGCTCAACACATGGTGGATCACTGCTAGACGCTAGTTAAACCTTTGCTGGACACATGTTGGATCATTGCTAGACGCTAGTTAAACCTTTGCTGGACACATGCTGGATCACTGCTAGACGCTAGTTAAACCTTTGCTGGACACATGGTGGATCACTGCTAGACGCTAGTTAAACCTTTGCTGGACACATGTTGGATCACTGCTAGACGCTAGTTAAACCTTTGCTGGACACATGTTGGATCACTGCTAGACGATAGTTAAACTTTTGCTGGACACATGTTGGATCACTGCTAGACGATAGTTAAACTTTTGCTAGATGCGGTGGATGGTGGATACAAGATTGTATGGGTATATACTGGATTATTGCTTTGTTTGTTTCAGATACATTATGGACTAATGCTGGAGACCAAATGAACCACACTGACCACATGGTACCAAACACGAGATTTGTTATTAAGACATCAGAGCAGGCTTAAACAATGAATGGGGAATAAAAATAAATAAACATAATTGTTTGTCTATACATTCAACATAAAAAAATACTGGCACTAATGCTGCTGAAGTGATACAACAAATAGATCAAATGACTGCACTGGACTATAACAAAAAACTGATGGTAATAAACATAAAATCCCCTGCTTTCAATATGTTAATGGCTACATAATCACACCTAGCTATATGTCAAGTGTAGACAACAAGTTATTAGTTAAACTAGCTATGTAGAAGTGGAACAGTCATTATTTAGTTAGGTTAAAGTTTAGGCGTTGATAGAAGTTTGAGAATAGAGTTAAGATGTATAGTTGAATAATTAATAAGGCAATTTAAACCTTATACACATATTCTACAGTTATACCATTACAAGTAATATTTCATACTATATTGGTTAGAGTTCTAAATCAGTAAAGATACTGTCTGGAACGAAATGCATTTTTTGTTTTCAAACTTAAATACATACCTGCAAAATCTTTGCAATTTTGTATATGGGAAAAATTACAAGGGAGACAACGCAAAGCAAACTACTGAGCTGTCGTTTTTAATAAATTTTAAAAATATATATTTTAAAAAAAATAGTCGTAGAACAAATTATAAGACGAAGCTACGTAAAGGTTTTAGAAATATAAAATTAGGAGTCACGCTAATATGCATTAAAAATCTCTAAGGTTATAACATATGAAAACAGTGACTTTAGTGTATACATTTTTCTAAGACAAGCAATTTATTCATCATAATCAAAGTTCAGTTTTGGATTCTTATTCCGAAAACAATTATTTTAACAATAATACATTGTCATTGTCGACATTTGCATTTTCAGTTTCAGGTTGGTTTTTAATTTTAATTTTTTCTTTATATTTAGACGTTTTGTATTAGATCTATGTATGAGTAAACCATCTTAAATGAATGAAATTCAGGCTACAAGTAAGAAATAAATATTACTATTGTAAATCTGTATCAGTCCTCACAAGCAGATGATGAAAACTGTAATACTAAAGCGAACACACAACTGACGCTATACATTACGTGTCTGAGGCGAAAAAAAAAAAGAAAAAAAAATTAACAATAATACATTCATACAGAGTTTCTTCCAGGCATCTCTTCGGCGGGGGGGGTGGGGACAAAGCCCCCCCCCCCCCCCCCGAACATTTTTTACCGCCCCCCCCCCCGAACGAAATGAAAGTTATATAATTTATATAGAAAATATATACTTTTAACAGTGTCCGCCCCCCCCCCCGAAGAAAGTCTACCGCCCCCCCCCCCCCCCCCCCCGAAAATTTCAAGTGCCCCCTCGGAGAAAAAAGTCTGGAAGAAACACTGTAACTCACTAGGGCAGTGGTCGGCAACATTTTGCGACAGAAGAGTCAAAAGATACAATTTACAAAATTACCAGTTTTTAAAGAGCCACTAACGTTATTTTTAATATAAAGAATTAAGTAAATACATTTGATTTATGATTTGAAATAAATAGCGAAAACTATGAAGTCATATTGATTCATATAAAAACATACATATGTTTCGCACAAAAAAAGTGTTTTAGCTAGCTCTACTATGATAATATTAGTAATCAAATAATATAACTATATAACTATCCCAATACATTTTAGAAGTCAATAACCTTTTTTTTTTACTTCGAATAACTGGTTTGTATATCGGTTTGATTAGAGTGCATCGGTCGCTTCTGTCCTTCGTTTCGCGCATGGCTTATCTTCCACCCTACCTGTACCAAGAGTCCAGTAAAAGGCTCAAACCAGTAGCGTACGCAGGGGGGGGGGAGCAAGGGGAGCGGCCGCTCCCCCTCTGGCCATTTACATCAAAGTGGCGCCTTTTTGGAAACTTTTTAAACTCAAAGTTTTAAACAAAGATATTTGTTAAAAAATATTTTTGGTCGGCACATCTATGTAAATCACAAGATTTCTTTTCATGCAGCAATTAAGCATTATTGTACTAGTCAAGTAGTGTCTACGTTACAACACGTATTAACAGCTGCATCAGTTTGCCATTCTAAAAGTAACCATTACGATGCATTGCAATCTTTAAAAAACCTCTACGGTAGTACCACTTGGCAAGAGGGGTGTTAAGTTTAGGGCAACTTTATAATGTATTTGCTTACGAATAATTGAATTAGAAAATGTTATACATAAAACTTCACACATAATTACCTTATATATACAGTTTGAATCGTGTGATTAATTTTTTAAAAATTACAATACAGAAACAAATACAACTGATGTGGCACCTCTATTTAAATTTACTTATGAGCAAACTGCGTAGTGGTGGGGACATTTTGACAAGGTCAACAACGTCATCACGATGAAGTAGTAGTATTCTTGCAGTTTGGGCGATAGTGATTACGATTACAAATTTTATGAAACAGCTACAACCCCCCTCCCCCATGGACCCTTCTGTAAAAAAAATATAGTCATAATACCACTGCTATTTATTTAAATCTATTTCTGTAATATATATTTGTGTAATATATATGTATGTTTAGAACAGTCATCTAAAAACTGACGCTATGTTCACTCTTGGTTATTTCCCCCGTCCCCCACCCACACACACCTCACCACCACAATTGTGTAGAGCGACATTAATGTCACATTAGGTATACACTGGGTTGGATAATTGACCTAAAGTGAACGGACAGTGGTGAATGAAGTTGAACCCCCCCCCCCCTAACCCACCCCGAACTGATCTGTTAAGTACATGTAGAAAAACGCGTAATGATGTATAAAGTATCATGCCGCCAGAAGATTAGCTTTTTAAACGTAAAACTCTGTGAATATTGTTTTTGCAATTACCAGTAAAAAGGTGTGTGATCAATACAGTGATCTAACCCATACCAATCACTATGTTAAAAAATGATCTACAAAGAACACAAAGAAGCAGTAGTTAATTAAAAATATATGATCTGAACTAAAAGACCAATATTTAGTTAAATGTGGGCTGTTAATCCGAATGTTACTCTAGTATATCGAAAAGCGTGGTTTTATACCAACTCTGATTTTAAAAACTTTCATTATGCTGTAATACTTTAGCATTTATGATGCCGATATAATAAATTCTGATTATAGACAAAAAAATGTGTAAACACGAATAGTGTTAAACAATTTCATTATATTCTAAAGTAATTATTTTTTTCTTTTGACATTTGTAATTAAATTTGTAGATATATACGTATTTATATTATGAGAGTGATTACTTCCCCTATTTCACTTGTCTTAAATAATTTCCCAGGAATTATTATGTAAGAAATTTTTTTTACAAGAATTACAAAACAGATGGTGTTACGTTCATTGTTTTTGGCTGTAGTGTGTATATATATATATATTTTTTTTTTTTTTAGATTTATACAATTTTTGTTTTGTCGGCCTACATTGTGTGTTTTTTCTTATTTCTTCGGAGTGCTACTTTCAATTTATTTTACATCATAGCGAAGTAATTACATACAGCTAGTAATTATATATATATATATATATATATATATATATATATATATATATATATATATATATATATATATATATATATATATATATATATATATATATATATATATATATATATAATACACGTATATAGAACGTGTTAAAAATTCGGCGGCTTTTTTTTTGCTCTTTTCCCTCCCCCTACAACGAAAACCTGGATACGCCTCTGGCTCAACCGTAGGAAAATAATAACTAAAATACGTCACTCCGGTCAAATTAATGCATACGGACATGTATCTGAATTCATTTGGAATAAAATAACATTCCCCCTTCGACAATATTTAAACAATCGCACTTGGACTATGGCAAGCATGGACTTGCTGCCAAGCGGCTGTCCGCTGTCCATATACTATCTGCCTCACCTAATCCCTGTTCTCTGATGAGTGTTTTTATCATGTTTATGTTTTTTAAGTTGCTTTTTTTTTTACTGAATAATATTTTTTTATGAATTTTTAAAACGAAATTAGATAATTATTAATATGTGTGCATGGAACTGTAGAGCCGCTCTTTTGATGTCAAGATGCGGCTCTCCAGTTCGATGAGCAAATAATGATCACATCATTTTAATTTTAAAACTCATAAAAAAATAGGAATGTAGGACGACATGTTGACCAGGAGTAAGTAAAGCTCGTAAACCGAAAAGTCATGAGTTCGAATCCCAAGGCAGATAATGCTCGATTGCTATGGAAAGCAACTCTTCTAGGAGAGACAACTCCAAAATCAAACATCTGCTGCCTTGTAGTTTATTCTTGGTTGGACAACAGCTCTGGAAGGAAATCCAAAAAGAAAATCAGGCTGAAATTGGAGCCAACGGCCTAAAAAGCTATGAGCCAGATTTAACCACACTTTTAAAAGTCATGGAAGGTCAATGCTTCCATTAATGTAACTATCTACATCACAATAATACAGATTATAATCGCTCGACAAAATGGATGGGCGATTGATACATGATTGGCCAATGCCGGCTGTATACAAAAAGGGCCCTAACACAGACAAACTTTATAAAATTAACACTGCGTTTTTAAACTCTTGTATCAGATATAAGCTAGGCCTGATGTAGACTAAAAGCAATTAAGACACATGTAAGACAAATGCAAAACACATTAAGACACATTTAAGGCACGTTGAAAACGCGCTTCCACATTTCGAATGTAAGATATATTAAACACATACATGATTTAAACGTGTGTTTAAAAAAAACAATTGTATTTATGTAATGTTTTATCAAACTCCTAATATATTATGTCAGGAAAACGGCATGTGCTAATACTTTCAGCTCCACTGGCCAAGTACTGGTAGGATTTCAATTCAGTAATGAAATAACAGTAGAAATGACGTGGATTACTAGCGTGATAAATCTGATACTGTATGACTTTCAGTGAAAATATTGCAATATATATATATATATATATATATATATATATATATATATATATATATATATATATATATATATATACATATATATATATATATATATATATATATATATATATATATATATATATATATATATATATATATATATAAATTAAGTAGATACGCAATTACGCTAGAGTTTTGTAATTTTAATATTGCAATAAAAACAAATGTTTCCAAAAGTCTTATTCGAAAACCTTTCAGGAGCAATAACATAAAAATTAACTTCAGCATATTTTGATATCATTGAATTTTCCTTTTATAAAGTAAAACGGGCCAATAATTGAATGCAATTAAATTATAAATATAATATATTAATACTACCAAAAAGGTTTTTATTTGTGTCTTAAAATAATAGGTAATAAAATTAATTACGAAAAAGGTGGCCAAGCGTTGTACATTTACCAAACACAACCAATTAGGTGGGTTTAATTGATTGCTAACATACGGTTGTTAAACTAATGCCTAAAGAATTTATTTTTTCTGTCAAATATAATTTCTATTTTCATTTTTTGGGTGCACATGTTAGTGTGAATTGAAATACAATATTTGGACGGACTCTTGAAGTACTATTGAAGTTTGAACACAGTCATCAAATATGAATGAAACAGAAATGAATTTAAAGTGACAGTATTTAATCTAGACCAGACATACTGACAGACAGACAGCCACACATACGCCATATTCCCATCTTTATTTAAATGTATAGAAACGATATTTGTTTAAAAAATATTGAATTTCTGAATTGTGATAAATGAAAGATAGCCGTAACGATGCACCTAAATAGTTCATTAAATAGTTTAACCCTTTACTTACGGAATCAGGTTATGCATGAATTTTTTTCTTTAACAATGTGCTATTATATAGCTTTTGGCACACTTAATTTTTTAATGTTCCAAACATATATTGGTACTTATAAGACCGCCAGGAACGTTGGACATTTTGTTTTACGATGGTGACGATGTAACAGATGTAACATTAACATTTACTAATTGTCTTATGAAAGTTAATAACTTATAATTATAGTTTTAATAAATTATATTATCTTTATTTTTATTTTTATTTTATTTTTTTAGTTTAATAAAGTTCCTCTCCTGCCGGTACCCCACTCGAGCTAGGGTAGGCAGCAAGAGCAGGTCACATGAAAATACATATAATTGTATATATATATTTATACACAATATTCTGCGCTCTTGGAATTTACCGAGTTCTTCTGTGCTCTTGTACACTTGTTTACACGTACGGTTTCTTGGTTTTCTTTTACATGATCGCTTCTCGTAGTTGTTTGGCTTTGTGATTATTACAGTCTTGGTTGGGTGGTAGTTAATTCTTAGTTGGTAGTATCGATTCTTGTAGAGTGGTTATAGTTTAAAGCTTGAGAGTGGCGTGGTATCGTAGGGTATTCTTGCGAAGTTAAGATGGGTGAAATAATGTAGATAAAGAGTGTAATAAATATATTATCCGTAAAAAAATGTTTAATTAAAAAAAGGAAATAGAAACACAGTATTAAGAAATCAGAATCAATCGCTAGTCTTAGATACATGTAAAATTCTATGCAGTGTGTTTGAATTTTATAACGTGAGAAAACTTTAATGTAAATTAGCTTTAATCATTATTTTTAAATATTTTTTAAAACATGAATATTTTTTTAAAGTACTATGCCAATTCATTTTTAACATATAGGCCTACTTGTACATTTATTTTAAAACTGATGACTCTGTACATTTTTTGCGTTGTTTCCCTTTCATTTCTTTTTTTTTTCAAAATTAGAAAAAAAAAAGACTTAGTATTGGCAAATATGTATTTTAATATTTTAGAACTACATTTTGTTCCAGACAGTATCTTAATCTATGCCTCTATTTTGGACTGGCTCTACTATCTCATCACTGACCTCTGTCTCAATGTTGGACTGGCCCTACTATTTCATCACTGACCTATGTCTTAATGTTGAACTGACCCTACTATCTCATCACTGACCTCTGTCTCAATGTTGGACTGACCCTACTATATCATCTTGACCTCTGTCTCAATGTTCGACTGACACTAGTATATCATTACTAACCTCTGTCTCAATGTTGAACTGGTCCTACTATATCAACAATGACCTCTGTCTCAATGTTGAACTTACCCTACTATATCATCTTGACCTCTGTCTCAATGTTCGACTGACACTAGTATATCATTACTAACCTCTGTCTCAATGTTGAACTGGTCCTACTATATCAACAATGACCTCTGTCTCAATGTTGAACTTACCCTACTATATCATCTTGACCTCTGTCTCAATGTTCGACTGACACTAGTATATCATTACTAACCTCTGTCTCAATGTTGAACTGGTCCTACTATATCAACAATGACCTCTGTCTCAATGTTGAACTTACCCTACTATATCATCTTGACCTCTGTCTCAATGTTCGACTGACACTAGTATATCATTACTAACCTCTGTCTCAATGTTGAACTGGTCCTACTATATCAACAATGACCTCTGTCTCAATGTTGAACTTACCCTACTATATCATCTTGACCTCTGTCTCAATGTTCGACTGACACTAGTATATCATTACTAACCTCTGTCTCAATGTTGGACTGGTCCTACTATATCAACAATGACCTCTGTCTCAATGTTGAACTTACCCTACTATATCATCTTGACCTCTGTCTCAATGTTCGACTGACACTAGTATATCATTACTAACCTCTGTCTCAATGTTGAACTGACCCTACTATATCATCTTGACCTCTGTGTCAATGTTCGACTGGCCGTATTATCTAAATGTGATATGTTACATTTCGTCTTATTTCAAGCACCTACAATAAAAGAATAAAGTGTACTATCTCATTGTTTGCCAAGTAGACCATCAATTTTAACGTAATAAATAGTAATTAAAGTGTTACCATGAAATTAATTGTTGTATGCAAAGATATTGTCTAAAACAAAATGTTGTATTATATTAAAATACTCTTTTGCCAATAATTTTTGCCTTGTCTTGTTTTGAAAAACAAAACACAAGGGAGAGAACGCACCAAATTTCACAGAGCTTTATTTTTTAATTTAATTATAAGAACACATAAATTACAGAATAGAAATATTATTTAAACACAAATTATATAACTTTATGTACATTGTAAATATATTAAAATAAATGTTTTCAACAATTAAACATTAAAAATAGCTCATAAAATAAATTTTGAAAACAGTTACTTGATTGTATACATTTTTCTAAAACTAGCGATTAATTCGATATATTTGTTGATGTTAAGGGCACTTCTTAAACTGCAAAAAATTGTAAACTAGTATGTTTTAAATACACACAGACAACCTCTCCACGTCCCCCCAAAGACATCTACCCCCACCCCCCTCCGCCCACCTCACCCTCAGACACGACAAACCCACATCCCCTTTAACTGTTCCAACGACCACACCACCCACCTCAACATCAATTTCGAATATCTATTCATTTACTTACTTAAATTTCTAAATCTTGTTTCTTTCCCCTCATCTTTCACACAGCAACCTTTGAAAACTCAATGCGACCAGTATATAAATAAACACTCCATCAACTGGTCAACATATTTTGTTTCCCAACATAGAAAATGCTTCACTGTCCCATTGACCCCCCTTCCCCCCTCTTTGAACAATTTCCCTTCCACTGCCCACCTGGAGTCCTGACACTTTCATTTGACCTTCACCCCCTTTACTGTTATCCCTTTCATTTTTTTTTATAATCACAGACATGACATCATGTAAATATTTATTATGTACATTTGCAAAATCTTTCGCTTTAATTTGATGTTCGAAATTACGTAAACAATTTGATTTGATGTACCTGTTTTAATTGCAAATAAAAGTATTAAAAACAACAAACAAAAAAAAAACTTCTTCTCAAGCGTTGCGGTGTTTCACAGGTTAAAAAAAAAAAAAAATAATAACGCAATTCAAACGTTATACACATATTTTACAGTTATACCATTACAATTAATATTTCACAATGTAGGCTATTGGTTAGAGATCTAAAACAGTAAAGATACTGTCTGGAACAAAATGTGTATTTTTATTTTAATTTAAATACATATCTGCCAAAGACCTTTGCCATTTTAATAGGGACAAAAATAAAAGGGAGACAACCCAAAGCAAATTACTAGCCGGTCGGTTTTCGTAAATTCTAGAAAGAATTACTTTTCAGTAATTCATAATTTGTAAACTCGACAGTACCAATGCTGCCACTGAAAATATTTGCTTTAAAACACTAACCCCCCCTTCCCTTAACCCCGACCCTACCCCCCCGTGAAAGAAGACTCCTCTTAGTTACCTCCTGTAAGTTTAACATCGTTTCGAACTAAATTATTTACCCCTAATAGCCGTCACTAAACCCGGCTATACGAGTTGTAAACATTTAGCGTGACCACAACTCACCAGACCATGGGGAGGGGGGGGGGGGGGGTGGGTTGCGGGTGGTAATGATAGTGATAGAGAGAAAGAGAGGGGACTGTAAGGAGGCGCTTGCAGCTTGTTTTCTAACGTCTCCCAGAAGAGAATTATATATAACCCTCTAGGTCACGGGTCGGCAACCCGCGGTTCGCGAGCCGCATTGGGCTGTTTTGATGCCAAGATGCGGCTCTACAGTTCGATGAGCAAATACTGATCAAATCATTTTAATTTTAAAACTCGTATGAATGGGAATGTATGACATAATGTCGATCAGGAGTAAGTAAAGCTCATGGTTGTTTGCTAAACCGAAAAAGGCTCGAGTTCGAACCACAAGACAGATGATGCTCGATGCTCTTCTCGGAGAGACAACTCCAAAATCCAACAAAATCGAAAGTTTTCAGGGGGGGGGGGTTTGTAAATTGAAAAGTTGCTCCCGAGTGGGGGGGGGGGGCGCCAAATTAAAAGGTTGTCCCCGGGTGCCGGGAAGGGTCGCTACGCCTCTGCTCCAATTTGGCGAATATAACTCGTTTTATAAAAAAAATATTTAAAAAAAAAAATCGTGTTCAATCAGAGGCGTAGCGAGGGGGGGGGGGGGGGTAAGGACCGCACCGGGTGACACCATTTAGGGGGGTGACACCAAGGCAAAAAATAGCAAAATTTATAGAGAAAAACTTGATGGGGGGTTGCAAATCGAAAGTTTGAGGGGGGGGGGGGTGCAAATCAAAAGTTTTAGGGGGGGGGGGTGCAAATCGAAATTTTTAAAGTTTGTCCCCGGGAAGGGTCGCAATGCCTCTGGGGGGTGATACCATTAAGTGCCGCACCGGGTGACACCCGACCTCGCTACGCCACTGTTTTCAATACTAGTAAATTACATGTGAAATTATTGTTATTAACTAAATTATTCAATCAAGAGAGATACTTATATTTTTTTACTATTTTAATTTTTAACGAAAATTAATATCTACCAATCACTTACCATTTGTTATTCAGCAACAATTGCAGGTAGATAACCAACATATTTGTATAACCAACTGTATTAATAAATAGTTTAAACAATAGTAGGAAGTAATCGAAGAATTATTACTGTGATAAAATAGAAAATGCCTATTAATTAATTAATTTATGTATTTATTTTTTTTTTTTTTTAAATGTGTGTATTCGATAGAATGACATTATTTAAAACGCTGATAAAAATATTCGGTGTTTTTGTAATTGTTTTAATATATGCGGTAAATTAAGCTTAAGCGATTTTTAGGTCCATTTGAAATTTGCTAATTATGATTTTTAAGCTTTACTAACAATTGGATTTTCTCAGTGCAGGCGATATCACTATTAAGAAGGGTTCGGCGAATGCGCATATGAAACTGGTGGGGTTGGGTACCGTCAAAAATGTTGATAATTTTTGTTCTAGCTAAACTAAAAATGATGTCATTTTGTTGATCTAAAAAAATTAATTGCTGTGCGTTTTTTTCAATATCTGTCGCCTGAATCGATCAATAAGTTTAGATTTGAAGTGGATAAAAATTGTTACACTGAACATTTATTTGATTGAATATTGTTAGCCGTAATAAAATCGGAAGTCATTTTGTTATTATTTCTTAAGTATTTTATAATAATCAATTTTGGTTGAAACATGAGCTTTCTGGCAATAACAATTTGGAACTATTTGAAACCAGCTGCTCAATCCTATTGTTTCTTTTTCATTCTATTACATCAACAAATTGTAGACAAGCGTTAGAAGTCGTTGCAGACCAGTGCTTAGTTGAAAGTATTACATTTATAAGTAACATAACTGGTACTTTACTAAATATTCAATTTAACTAATGTTGTACCTCTTTATTATGACCAATATAATCAACTACAATCAGTAATTGCGTGTTATGTTTTATTAATTTGTTTGCATTTGTTCTATGTATACATAAAATGTTTCCTTATACTTGATTGTGTGTTTCATTCAGAGGCGTAGTGGGGGGGGGGGGGGGGGGGGCGGTGGGTGCGGACCGCACCTGGTGACACATTTAGGGGGGGGGGGGGTGACTAATGATGTAGAGTGGCTGCATAGGAACCAGGGGAAGTTACCTAAATGTACTGTGGTGTTGTGTATTTTATTGTTTGTCTCCCCTTAAACGTCTTTGTCGCGTCTAGTATAATTTCTTTTGTTTTCGCTTTTTTGACTGCGTTGTTTTTATCAGCGGTCGTTTTGACAATGCTCCTTGTAATGGTTCACTTAAGTCGACAACGCCACTTTTTCTTCCACTTTGTGCTTATCCACTAAATTCAAACAATTCTGTACAAGCTTAAAATTCCACAGGTCTACCATATGTTGTTGTGCGAGAATGTTTATACATACTGTTTGTATATGTGTATGGTGGTTTACTTTCTTATGTGAGGCCTGACAGTTTCTCCATTGTAAGATATTCAACTGCTTCTAACACTTGAGGGACGTAGTGGTCTATTGGTAGAGAGCTGGACTGCTAACCCGTAAGTCTCGAGTTCGAATCCGTGTTCAAGTCATTAGAGTCCACCCAACTCTGATGGGTACCTAACTCACGTTAGGGAGAGTAAACGCGGCTGGGTATAGTGCTGACCACACTAATCTCTTCATATGCCGAGGTCACAGAAACAAGTGAACTTTACTTCGCTTGCCCCATAGACCGTCAGGTTTGAAAGGGAAAAGTTTTACTTTTTACTGTATAGAACTGAACGTAATACTTGTAAAGAACACGTATTCGCTAAATAATGCTATCGATTTATATATGTATGGAATTAGCTACTTTAATATAATTCACTAGATCTACAATTTTTTAATTTTTTAATTTTTAAAAAAATATCATTATAAAAATAAAGTTGAGTTTTTCGATTTAATCTATCACTGCACACAGTCCTTATAAAAAATAAATAAATAAAGTAGCTTAAATCTACATAACACTTAAAACACACGTACTTGTTAATGAAAAGTCTAGTATATTTCCTAAATGAAAGAGAGAGCAGGGGCAACATATGGAAAATGATCAAACAAATGTCTAACGAGATACATCGGTTACATGCCAACCCCCTCACAACGTTGGTAGGTTTTTATCAGACATTTGCTAAAATAAACGACTAAACATGTATTGGTAATTTAAATTGCTTTGTCTTGGTGGTGTGGGTAATAAGAAAATGCAGTTGCACACATCATTTTTTTCTGTTGAAAAGAATGTCACCTACTTAATCTTTTTTTTCCTCAATGTGTTATTCAATAATTGTTACACCATTTAGTTTTAGATATACAAAAGTGTGGTTTGAACTGTTTTGTTCTCTCATTTTCTTTTAGTTATATAATTCTAGCAGTATAATGTAATACTTACATACATAATGTATGGTGTGTCAATGCTTAGTTTTTTTTTATTAAAGTTTAATTCATTAATTTAAAGACAGCACACTCCTACCATATGTGTCACACCAAAACAATGATTTTATCATCTCTACTATGACAACAACCTTTGACCTTTGTATTATTCTACCTAGTTCTACACTTGTAGCCTTCTAAATCAAAGAAAATAGAAAACAAAAACATAATAAAATAGACTAACCTCCGTCTAGACCTAGCAAGTAATGATTTTATCCCCATTTATCCTAACAAAATGTACATGAAAAAAGCAGAGGCGTAGCGCCCGGGGACAAACTTCGATTTACACCCCCCCCCCCCCCTCGAAATTTTGATTTGCAACACCCCCCCCCCCCTTCAAACTTTCGATTTGCACCCCCCCTCAAACTTTCAATTTGTTGTTCCAACCCATTGTCGCCTCCACCTAAGGTCGGCGCCCGGGGACATATGTCCCCCCGCGCCCCCCCCCCCCGTTCGCTACGCCTCTGGAACACAGCAAATGTTAATTGGTACCATTTCAGATGTTTAAGCAAAAAGAAAACAAATATATATTTATGTGTTATTTTATAAAAGGCATACATTTTAACCCATATATTATACTGTCTAAGTAGATATGATACTACCTTATAGTTCATAACATAAAATTGAATGACATACAACCTATGACATGACTAGTTTACTTTTACATACAAAAATATAACCCTGTTTAGTTCGTAAAATAAAACTGACGTGTATACACTAAAACATGAATAGTTTAGCTTAAACATGGAAACATAGGCTACATGCTTTGCAAACATTTACATGAGCCCCCTCCCCTAACATTGATACGGACTCAGCTAAGTTTCCCCACATATAACATATCATAAGAATTAATTGAATACATTTCTGGAAAGTATTGTGACCGACTTGATGATGTCAATGTATCAGGGCTGGTAGGATAGTAGACTGAGTATTCGCCCATAATATTGATAAGCTCATACCATCCTTTAGCATAATACAACGAATAAACATTATATTGAATTTAAATCATTGTATCCATGGTTGTGTAGTTGATAAAATTTTGAAGCGATACATAAAATACAGCTTCAAAGGGAACGTCGTTAGCATTAAGGCGAACTAGGCCCTTGACTAAGGCGCTGATACGATAACTACTTTATTGTAAGTTTAACACGCTGGATTCACCCACCAGCAAGTCATAGGCTGTGTTTTCCTTTCCTTGCAGTGTTACATTTAGCTCTTTTGGTTTCTTTGTAATATCCACCATGAAGTTGAATGCTTCTATTTGGGATGGACAATTCAATAGAAAGTACAATGAAATAATGAGTAAATAAATATTCTAATAGAATAGCGAGTGATTATTGTTTATATTTTTTTATTATATCACTCATCATCAAATGTTGCAGGACAATATTTTTAAGTTTCGAAAATAAAAAAAATTGTTAATAATTGCATAGAGCTGAAGAGCCGCATCTTGACATCAAAAGAGCCGCATGCGGCTTGCTAGCCGCAGGTTGCTGACCCCTGGTCTAGCCAATACGGCTATTTATACATATTTTAATGACGTATTTACCATTAACTGATATTGTAAGTATGTTTAGTGTGATGATTAACTATATATTAGGCCACCACAACTTTATATCATACCAATGTTCTGTTTAAATTGTCTCTTAATTTTGTTCTGTAATATTTTTTTTTTTTCATTTTAAGCAGGGAAAACAAGTTGCTAATTTTCTTCTCAATGTACTTAAGACACATTCCCTATTTCCCCGAATACCTTTTGCATGAAGGCAGTTTTTTCCTTTTGACCGACAAACTCCAGCTTAAACGTTGGGTGTTTCTAATTAACTCAACTAAAAAATTAATTAATTAAGCAATTTTAACGTTATAAATATCATGTACAGTTTTACCATGGCATTAAATGTTTCATATCCTATTGGTTAGACATTTAAATCAGTAAAGATACTATCTGAAACAATAGGTGGTTATAAATTATTAAAATACGTATTTGCCAATACATTTTGCCTTATCTTATTTAAAAAATAAAAAAAAAAATAAAAATAAAGGGAGACAAAGCAAATAAAAATATAGATATATCAATTTTAATAAATTTAAAAACGGATACTTCTTTGACAAAATGTCTTAATAGAATTTAAAAGACAAAATTATTTCACAATATTTGAAAGAAAAAAATTAGTAGTTTTTAATAAATAATGTATTAAAAATTTTCATTATTATAAAATTTGAAAACATTGACTTGAATGAATAGATTTTTCTAAGACAAGCGATTAATTCCTATTTATCTACGTTCCCATAATTTGGCCATAATGATATTATGTTTTCTACATTAGTTTAAGAATATATTTTTTCTAAATTTCAACATGGCACGCAAGCAGCTGCAGCACTGAAGGCTTAGGAAGTAAACCCATATTCTGTTAGCGTCCCACTTATGGGACGCTGGTAGAAGAATTTGCTAAAATTTATTAAAGCCTAGTTAAAAAAACTAAGTATGTTTCATTGTATTTGAAAATGGCTAGACCAGGGGTCGGCAACCTGCGGCTCGCGAACCAGATGCGGCTCTTTTGGTGTCCAGATGCGGCTCCTTTGGTGTCCAGATGCGGCTCTTTTGATGTCCAGATGCGGCTCTTCAGCTCCATGCACAGATATTTTTTTTAAATAATCACTATCTAGTTCGTCATAAGAATAATTAAAACGTTTTAAGAAAAATACTAGGTAAGTATATAAAAAACCTACGATTATTCTTTAAAACTGTGAATATCGTGAAGCAGCATGCTTTTTTGAAAATTAAAAACGTATATGGTTATATACTTTAAAACAGTGATATGTGCGCATACATGTTTCTGAGAGATGCAAAACATGACATATAATGAATGTTAGGACATTAAGATACGTTAGAAAACATTTGTTTTTTGGGATAAATTATTAACTGATACAAAATCATATCTAGTACTCTAGTACAGGGGTCGGCAACCTGCGGCTTGCGAGCCGCATGCGGCTCTTTTGATATCAAGATGCGGCTCTCCAGTTCCTTGAACAAATACTAATAATCTCAATAAAAAAATAAAATATTTGAAATAAAAAAAAAATGTTAGTGACTCTTTAAAACCAGGGACATTTTGAGAATTTTAACTTTGGCTCTTCCGCTTCAAAAGGTTGCCGACCCCTGCTCTAGTAAAGCAAGCGTTTCACATAGACGTTGTCAGGATCGTGTAATATACTGGTGGTTCATTTAGTAAATGTTGATGTTACATCTGTTACATCGTCACCATCAAGTCTGCCAGCTTGCTGTTGTTTTTTTTTAAATTAATTAAACATATACTTCTTTACAAAAACTATCTTTTATTACATTGCTATCGGGTCTTGATCTACTTATATAATTATAAGTTACTGTTGCTGAAAACTGAAGATCAGCCAGTCTACATCTATTATTAGCAAATCCTAAATGTTGTTAAAAGACTAATATATTCTGACAGACTGAAATTAAATATACACAAAGCGTGTCGTCCGGGTTATAGAAAGCCGAGAAATATGTTGTAGTTGATGCGAACATAGTTTTATGGGGAATATTTATACCAGTGTCAGATAATAAAACGTTTTTAAAAAAGGGTGTTAGGTTACTGGTAGTTAACTAAATACACACATTGCTGGATAATGTCAATGCTAACCCTGTCCCTAACTCTAACCCCAACAATAGTCCTATTATACGCCTAACCCTAATTTATAGCAATAAAATTAGTCGAGATTATAATCCTACTAACAATTGAACACACCTATTTTATTATCAGACATCAGTATCTAAAATCATCCGTTTCATGCAACAACGATAAGTTTTGTTATAACAACAGATGTAAGCATATACAACTACGTTGTATCAAAAGTTGATGAAACATATTTAATCAGTTACTTACAATTTAGATCTTTTCCGAAAATCTAAGGGAAACATCAAAGATTAAATAATAATTATGGCCATAAATATAGTGTGGTTTTTAGAAGCATTAGAATGAAACACATATTATACTATCATATTTATAAACACATTGAGTTTTCGTAAATTTATGTTGATCCATTTTGAAGTTTTATTTTAATTTTGAATGTATTCAAAGTTGAAATCTAAAAGTACATAAAGGGTCTATTATATGTGAATATTTTTTAAAAAGACCGAATACGATCGCTTTATTTAGCGAATGCGTGTTTTACACAATTATTTCGCCCGATTCTATATATAAAGAGTTATAAGTAATGTATTGTGTGGAATTGGGTTGAGTGATATGGACTGATAATTCTTATTGAAATAAATTTGAACGCAAAAATGAGACACCTTAAATCGTCGTCTATAGTTTGAATCAAATAAATGTTTTGCAGCCACAAAATCACATAAAACACAGCTAAGATGTAAACGCCGTGATTACATCGTTGAATCATTTAATTGTTAATCATGTAAAATGTATATCCATCAAAACAACTGGTTTTATCGCTTCCAATTTTGTTATATGAACAAGGTTAAGGGAAGTAACTTACAAGGTGTCAAAAAAAAAAAATAAAGTACAACACTGATAGGCAAAAATAACTAAATACGCTACTGTTTCTATATATCATATGTTTGAAACACTGCGTCTTTAGAAAACACATCAATATGTATTTTTGCAGGACTTTTAAATAATTATAATGATGCTCCGTATTATACAATATTTAGCAGTATTAATATTTTAAATTCATTTTGTGTTTAGGGTAAATCTTCGGATCAATCAGGGTTATTGCGAGTTGCTACTTTTGCGGATAAAATGATATTTTATTTACTAAATATTTTGTTTCACTAAAACAACACACTACAAAATAACATACAATTGCGCAGCTAGGCTAACTTGGTTAGACAGAATATTCACTCGTGAAAGTATAACGGTAATCAAAGTAAAACATCTTGCACAGGCACATTTACCAACCACAAAATAATTATTGCTCAACTACTAATCAATTCCCATCACAGTAAAAAATATCACACATTGTTCTATTAGATATGTTAAAGTAAAAATATCACGCATATTTCAATTAGAAGTTTTTAAGTCAAAATATAATGCATGTTTCTATTATTTGTTCTAAAGTCAAAATATCACGCATGTTTCTATTAGATGTTTGAAAGTATCACGTATTAGATGTTCTAAAATCAATACATCACACTCACGTTTCCATGAGAGCAGTGGTTCTTAACCTGGGTTATATATCTAATTCATGAAAATGGTGACATTTGTTTTACAGAGCCATTATAGTGGCACTCTCCTACTTCATTCAAAACCAAAACCTTAGAGAATTGTCTATCAACTTATACAGTCTAGATTTTAACGTGTGTAAGTCAGTCATCCATATTAGTATGCCTAACTGAGCCGAAATCACAAACAGATTATCATCTTTAAATAAGCTGTAGGTCATACTGTATTGGATAGAGCAATGGCGAGGCGAGGTCGGGTGTCACCCGGTGCGGCACTTAATTTTGTCACCCCAGAGGCGTAGAGACCCTTCCCGGGGACAAACTTTTAATTTTCGATTTGCATCCCCACCCTCAAATTTTTGATTTGCAACCCACTAAAACTTTCGCTTTGCACCCCCCCCCCACCACCCCCTCAAACATTCGATGTGCAACTCTTAAAAGACTACTTAACACTTGAAATAAGTGGGATTATCCTTTTTCTCTCTATTTTTTTTTTGCCTTGGTGTTACCCCCCTAAATGGTGTCACACGGTGCGGTCCGCCTATAAATATTCTCTACCCCACCCCGACAAATCTGCACCCCCCCCCCCCCCCCAATCAACTGTCTGTCTTCCTCGAAATTCCATCCATCAATCATTACAATTGAGCCATTTGTTTTATAGCACTAACAGCCGTGGACAGTGTTTTCACAACAAGCTTAGTCGAAAATATGTCAATGATTTTCTACTAGTTTTAATCTTACTAAAAGATTTGTGCTTGTCTGTCTGCCTGTCCTTTATACAATGATACACAACTCATCCTATCGCCATGAAACATAAGAAAGTCCTTTAGAATACTCCAGAAAAAACCTCAACTGACCGTGAAATTGCCTACCCCACCGCAACACATAAAGAGCAGAGCCTACCCCTTTGAAGAAAAGCCAGAAAGAAACCCTGACTCCTGTACAGTTTTCTGCCATAATTATTTTTTTTCGGAGGGCATCGCCCTGGCAGTAAGGCGGTTTGTTTTGCTTTCTAAGCACCTATGGTCAGTTGATTGGGTGTCCTGCACAAGGGGTCAGGGTTACTGCTTAAGGGCATGGGCGGGTGATGAGTACCAACTTCTTTATTTCCAAGTCTAAAGATGTAACACTTGGCTAATAGTTATAACTCAAAGAGTTAAGCATAAAAATATTTTTTTTTTAATTTTTTAAATCCTCCGTTGCCATGGTGACGGCGGCCATATTGGATTTTATTGACGATTTTTAAATGGAAATAACTCAAAAATGGTTTGTACAAATTTCATGAAAACTTAATATAGTCTGCAGACACATGTGTTTAAGACTTCTTAAATATTACATTTTAAAAAAAGAAGACCATTTTTTTACTTTTTTCTTCGATACATCACGTAAAAATGTCATTATTTCGTCCAATTTTTTCACTATTTAAACAATAAATAAAAAATGTTTACAAAAATTCCAAAGTGTTCTATAAGTTTTATTTGAACATATATACAGAGTAACTGGAGCAAATTTAGTTTTGTTCTGATAATTATTAACAAAGTTATTTCAACAATTGTACAAAAAAACATCAAAATGAGAAAAACGCAAAAAACCAACAAAAAGGTGCAAACAATGAAAATTCACCGTTGTATGTCACTAAAATCGACCACATTCATAGCCTGAAGTATGGTGCTGCTGAATATATTCCTTCTGAGCTTGTTCAGCTGTTAGTTTTCTTTTTTTCTGGCGCTCTTTGTTTTACCTAGAGCTGTAGAAATGCTGTTGTCAACGCGTCTTTTTTGGCGTCCTTCACTGAGTCTTCGACTATGGTTTCCTTCTTTTGACAGCAATGCCATAGCATGCATGGGCCCAAAATTGAATTATGCTATCGCAGAAACAGCAGTATATTTTGCATGGTCTCATGTCTAAAGCCCAGTGGCGTAGCCAGGATCGTCTCAAGGGGGGGGGGGGGGGTCCAATTTTTACCCGGGGACAAACTTTCAATTTGCACCCCACCTCCTCAAACTTTCGATTTGCACCCCCCCCCCCCAACTTTCGATTTGCACCCCCCTTATACTTTATATATATATATATATATATATATATATATATATATATATATATATATATATATATATACCGAGGGCTACTATAATCGATGACTAAATAAAATGAGGGGTGTACTCCAGCGCCTCGGCAGTAGTATACGGTTGGGAACCCTGAGTCTCTCCATTATGATGATGTTATAAAACAAGTTGTAGTTATGGGTCAGCGACTTGGCCATCCCAAAGTATCGAAAACACAGACGCAGCTAAAATGGACTTCAAAAAATATATTAATTCATTTGCAAACTTAAAGAAAGGAAAAAACAAATCCAACCAAGTCATGGGCAACTTTTAAAAATGTGTGTTTCATTAGTGGCGTTACAACGTTCGGTATAACCCTGTGCGTTTAGTGAGGGTCAACCCACCCCCACCCATCCAACAATTTTGCATTTCCAGTGGATGATCATCCCCCCCTAATATTTTATTATTTTAACTAGATTAAACACAGCTTTGACAGTACATTGTACATGTATTCTATGTGTCACGCCTAAACTGTGTCAACCTGCACCCCGCCTGTTTGGTTACTAAAATGTTACAGGCTTACAGTTTTGTCATAAAAGTATTATAAAATCAAAGGTATTTTACGTTACGGGGTACTTCATAATAATAGTGTATAAATACACAATTAGGACGTGTAAAATACACAATTTACAGATTGACGAAAGGGCCCAATTACAAATTCTGCACAAGGGCTCAAAAAATTCTAGCTACGCCACTGGATACTGACTAGAACAAAATGTTTTTTTTTTTTTTTTTTTTTTTTTTTTTTTTTGTTTTTTTTTTTTTTTTTTTAAATTTAACGACAAAATCTGCGAAAGACCTCTGCCGTTTTTTTTATATGGAAAAAAGTACAAGGGAGACAACGCAAAGCAAAGTTCTAGCTGGTCGGTTTTAGTAAATTTTAGAAAGATATATATTTTTTTTTAAATGGTCACATTATTAATTTTCACATTGTTTTTAAAGGTTTCAAAAAAATATTAAAAAATAATAGTCACGCTAATAGGCATTGAAAATCTTTTATGTTATAAAATTTGAAAACAGTGACTTTAATGTATACATTTTTCTAAGACAAGCAATTAATTCAGCTTATTTAATAATGGTATTGATTTGCTTAGTCCGAAAACAATTATATTAACAATAATACATTCATATAAGTAGTATAAGCCAGGGGTCGGCAACCTGTGTACTCACGAGCCGCATGCGGCTCTTTTGATGTCAAAATGCGGCTCTCCAGCTGCTTTCACAAATACTTATAGTTATATTAATTCATTTTCAAAATTCTAAATAAATATTACAGTGTAAAGAAACACAACTTTTAACAGGATAAAAACACTCATCAGAGAACATTGAGAATAGTTGCGGTAGAAATATACGGACATCTAATAGCCGCTTGGGCACCAGGCCCAGCCCCACAGTCGTGCTGTGTACAGTCCCTTAGCAACACTTCCATGCTTGCCACTGCAAAATTGCCGACTTTTTCGAATATCGTTAAAAGGTTAATGTTATTTTGTTCAGAATGCATTTCGCTATATATAAGTAATCATTAATTGTACCTGAGTGACGTAGTTTTTTTTTTTAGATTTTAGCTTATACAGTTGAGCCCGGTACTGAACGGTAGGGTACGAGTTTCCCTGGGCTCTGTGGGGAGGAAGATAAGCCTGGTGAGAACCAAAGGACAGAAGTGACCGATACACGGTAATCAAACCGATACCCAAGCCAGTTAGTCGGAGTTTGTCGTGTCGATGGATGCCTAGTCCGTGATATCCGTAAAGAAAAAAAAAAAAGTTAACAGCTTCTAAAGTGGATTGGGAGAGTCCTATAGTTATATTATTTGATTTCTAACTTTATTACGCTGGTAAAACATGTGTATGTTTTTGTATGAATAAATATTATCTCACAGTTAAAGCTAACTATTTAAAATAACAAATCGTATTTATTTATCTAATCCTAATCAAATACCAAATATTGAAACAAAAATGTGGCTCTTTAAAAACTGGGAATTTTTGTAAATTGTAACTTTTGGCTCTTCCGTCTATTTATCTCTCTCTCTCTCTCTCTCTATCTCTCTCTCTCTCTCTCTCTCTCTCTCTCTCTCTCTCTCTCTCTCTCTCTCTCTCTATATATATATATATATATATATATATATATATATATATATATATATATATATATATATATATATATGTAACTAGTGGAGTTACCAGGGACGATAAGAACGTATTACAGTCTGTCAACTTTGACATGACCAAGGCCAAACTGGGCTGACGCAACAGTGCAGGTGGTCTATTAATCGGATTGTACGACAGAGCTGCGCAATTAACATTCTGATGCAACGATTAGAATCGATTACGAATACGATTACGAATACGATTACAAATACGATTACGAATACGAGGAGATAAAATAGGAAGGGGACAGTTGAGAAGGGGAAGCCGAACTGTAGAGACGTGTTTGGGAGTATCAAGTCGGTTACTGAACGGGGTAGACGTATTGTGTTATGTGAGGATAGGAATTATGGACACGTGCATTCTGTTATGTGAGGACTAGTGAGGACAGTGGGGGTCAGTTGGTTCATTGTATTTTTGTGGAACATTGGTGCATTGTTATGTGGAGCATTTCTATTGATTCATGTAATAAAGAGATCAATGTAAACCTGCATTTCCGAGTATCTATATTGTGGTCGATGTTGTGTGCTGGTCAAAGGTAGCACGAGTAAATACACTCGGTAACATTTGGCTCTGTCAGCAGTGAAATCGGTAACATTTGGCACTACAAGCAAAAATAGACTCGGTAACATATATATATATATATATATATATATATATATATATATATATATATATATATATATATATATATATATATATATATATATATATATATATATACATTTAAAAAATATATATACATAAGGTTTTAAATAACTCACATCTCTCAGTGAAAACATCCTTCATGTGGTTTATAATAATGCTGAAGTGATTGAATAGTAGCATTAGTTTCATAACGATCTTTTTTTTTCAGATTTTTTCATAATTTAGAAATTGAATGGTTTAATTCGGAATGGACAATGTAATAGGAAGTACATTGAGATAGGGAGTAACTAAATATTCTAATATAATAGTGAATGATTCCAGAATGCAACAGTAAGGTAGGAGAAGTTGACATCTGGAGTGCTGACGATCTTTAGATAAGCATATTCGTGAGAGCGAGCGTTCACTTGCATAAATATATTAACACGTAAAGTAAGAAGCCAATTAACAAATACAAATCTAGAGGCATGTTTGAAACTGTAAACAACAAGTTATAAGTCAGATTTAACCAAAATTTAAAAGGCATGCAAGGTCAATGCTTCCATTGATCTAACTACTTTAAATATTATTTAATAATTATAATTATATTATTTTGATTTCTAATTATATTACTCTAATTATAGCGTGCACTCAAGCTTTTAAAACAAAGCGATAACAAATTAACTTACATGTCATACACGAAGCTAAACCAGTTTAAACCGAAGTTTTTTGCATTTATTGGTAACAATAACATGTATATTTAAAGTCAAAGTTTTCAATACATATAACAACATAAACTTTATTATCAAAAAACGAAAAAACCCACTATTTTTAAATAGTTAAAAGGTAAAATTTAAATAACTTTTTTTTTACTAAGAATTTCAAGTGGTTATTATTGTGTAGGTGTACTCAATTGTTTCTGCTGTCTATGTTAGTGATGGTTTGTTATCCCCCTTAGAATGTTTAACATACATAAAATAGACACAGAATATAAAATATAAATATTAACTAATATTATAAAAAAAGAAAACAATTAAAAATCTACATTGTATTAACCTTAAATGAGACTTTCAGTATTTTCCATAGTAAAACAAAAAATAACACGCGTTTTAACGTTATAAATACCACATAGGCCTACTGTTTTATGTGGAAATTAAATGTTTCATATTGTATTGATAAGAGTTTTAAAACATGTTTTATAATGTTATGAAAACAAATGTATTTTATTTTAAGCTTAAAATACATAATAAAATATTAATATTGCTCTTTCTTATTTCGAAGAAAATGTAAAGGGACATAAATCAAAGTAAAAAAAAAGAGTTATTTATTTTATAAAATTTAAAAATCATAACTTTAAAACAAATGCGCATAATAGTAATTAAAAAAAAACAAAAACAAATTAGCTTTTGCGTTTTAGAAGAAATTAAAAGAATTCAGCACGAAATTTAATTTGCATTATAAAACTGATAAGGTTATAAAACACGAAAACATTGACTTGATAAAGACAATGTATCAACTCAATACAATTTTGTTGGATGACGTTCGCTTCAATTGATTGTGAATTACTTTTATCGATAATGCATGTGTCAAACAATAATAGTAATACGCCAACGATCCCCACTCACGCGTCACGTGTGATGGTCAGCTGATCAAACGTTAAGAGTTGGTCAGTTTACCCTGAAAGTTAAATTACTAATTAAATTAGTAATTATAACTTTCACAACTCTTTCAAAAATACTTGCCACTCAGTTGCGTCGCGAAGGGGGGGGGGGGTGGGGACAGCATCGGGTGACACCATTTAGGGGGGGGGTTGACACCAAGGTAAATATATATATAAATATTTAGATTAAAAATGATAAATCCAGTTTAAAAAAAAAAAGATTAATTAGAGTTTACAAGTCTTTCAATTAAGAGAAAAATTGACAAATCCCGTGTGTGTGTGTGTGGGGGGGGGAGGATGACACAATGATGTAAACCTGCAAACGATATAGAAAACAATACTACATCCAGCTATATTATAGATGAGGGTTGTTAGCATTATCTGGCACAGTTTAAAACTATTACCAGGTGAAGTAGGGAGGGGTGTGACACTAACTAAAATTTGCCAGAGTGGAAATACATTTTAAAATATGTTCAAATCAACTAAATCATCCTTTATATTAATAGAAATTCGCTATGAGATATTGTGTGTGAGATATTTTCTCAAAGATTATGCTTCCAATTTGTAGCTAATTTAATTATACCCTTGTATTTTTGTAGCCTATATGAGGTATTTTCAGAAATGTAATCTATTGTATACATTTGTTTTAGGGCTACTGTGTTTTCTAGTGTTTTCGGGGGGGGGGGGGGGGGGCGGACTCTAATAAAAGTGTATGTTTACTATATAAATTCCATCTCGAAGAGATGCCTGGAAGAAACTCTGGTTTTCTAGAGTGTTCTCTCCTGTTTTTCGACGTTTCTACTGTCTAAATAGCCGGTTGGCTAATGTTAATAAATCCATTAGTTGATAACAACAGCGTCGTTAAATTGTGTGATATATCTCTCAAGGGTCAGCCCTTTTAAACACAACACCTCAGTGGATAAAAAGCATCCCCATTGAGTGAGTGCTACACAGATACAAAATGTTCGTATGACTCTGATAGGCTGGCATTCAAAACGTTGTAGTTGTATTTTTTGGGTTAATCCTCTTCGTCTTTGTTACTTCTTGTGTGCTGGATCGTTACCTGGGTGCCAGAGTTTAAGATGTGCTTTTAACTGTTTCTTTGTTGTAATGACAGCGTCTGGGGTCTCGCAATATGAACACTTATAGGTTATTACCTTTGTGTATTTTGTTGTAACATTGTGCATGTTTGTCTTCATCTCTAGAACCAGACACTGATGTACTACATACCTGTCGTGTGTGTGTGTGTAAGTCAGCTGACCAGTGTGGTCAACACACATGTTATTGTTTACCTAAGTTCACTTGTATTTACCACATTGTAAAGCTTCAAGGTTCTCACAAAATTAAGACTTGTGTCGTTTTCTTAGTGACATGTTGGATCACTGCTAGACGCTAGTTAAACCTTTGCTGGACACATGTTGGATCACTGCTAGACGCTAGTTTAACCTTTGCTGGACACATGTTGGACCACTGCTAGACGCTAGTTAAACCTTTGCTGGATACATGTTGGATCACTGCTAAAAGTTAGTTAAACATTTGCTGGACACATGGTGGATCACTGCTAGACGCTAGTTAAACCTTTGCTGGACACATGTTGGATCACTGCTAGACGCTAGTTAAACATTTGCTGGACATATGTTGGATCACTGCTAGACGCTAGTTAAACCTTTGCTGGACAAATGTTGGATCACTGCTAGACGCTAGTTAAACCTTGGCTGGACACATGTTGGATCACTGCTAGACGCTAGTTAAACATTTGCTGGACACATGTTGGATCACTGCTAGACGCTAGTTAAACCTTTGCTGGACACATGTTGGATGTTGGATACTAGATGGTATGGGCAGATGATGGATTATTGTTTGTGTAACATACATGATGGACTAATGCTGGAGACCAAATGGTACAACACTGGACTCATTATAGATACAGTCTTGAAACAGAACGACATACAGATTGAAACGTAATATAAAATAACTAATGCTAAAATACGGTTTTGTTTTCATATATAAAATATTAGGTTATAAATGTAGTCTTCATATAAATTTCCTTGACATTTGCTGTATTGAATATACTTTTTTTATCATTTAGTAACTCTATAACAACTTGATGCACGTCTGGTGAGTTATTTTCTCTTGCATTATTGTTTATACAATATTTGACATACTTTGAACATTTATGATTACATTTAGTTGCATCTATGTGTATGTATGATAATTGTATCAAACGGATCTTTTTATCAGGTCATGATTTAGAAATAACACAAAGTGATGCTGAGGATGAACAAAAAGAATCCTCTCACACTAATACAAAAATGTTGTAGATCTGTCAGGCTGCGACAAATAGTGAGGGAGATTTGTTCAGGAAAATGGGAAAGTTGCATTGATCTCACAACTTAGGTACCATACTTAAGTAAGGACTTAACCATCACTGTGAAAACCATTTGCGAGAAAAAAAAAGTAACAACCGATTAGACAAACTGAACAGTTCTTAATTTATAAAAACACGTATACAAAAAAGACAAATTTTCTTTTATATGTAATTGCATTACAGTTTAAATAAAATATTAACTTTACTATTAAATTTATGCAATTTTTCATACAATAATATTATTTTAATTTTTAATAATTATATAATTTATTCGTTGTGTAATATTATAATGTTTACTTGTATTAAAATAAATAATTTGTTGTTTTTTTAGTATTGTCTCCCTTATAGTATCTCTAACCAAGAAATGATAATCTGTAATTATTTTATTTTTTTGGTATTTGAAATTATGTAAAAATAAAAACGTTATTTTATTGAACTTGGAACAGTGTTAGTGGTGCTATATTTCACAATGAAGAAACTCTCAGGCCTCACATAAGAAAGACAATCCCCATACACATATACAAACAGTATATACAAACATTCTCGCACCACAACATATGGTAGAGCTGTGGAATGTTCAGCCAGTGCAGAAGTGTGTGAATTTAGCGGATTAACAATAAGTGAAAGAAAAAAATGGCGCTGTCGACTTAAGAGAAAGATTATAACCGTCCTTAAAACGTATGGGATTAGACCCGTGCTGGATTTGTTTTGTACCAGATGAGTTTCTGTCTTCTGTGTTTCCTGTGTTACTCATGGCTGTTTATTCTTATGGTCCAGTCCAGTTATTTGATATATTTTTACCAACACAAGCACTAATGTGAGTATATATGTTGAATATATATATTTTACTATAGTTTGTATGTGCTAGGTAACTGGGAAAAATAATATAGATATACAATTAGTAAGTCAGCTTTCAGATTTTCTCAAAAAAAAGTATGTCAGCAAAAAAATAGCAGCAAAACAAGATTCATTTTGACCGGCGAATGCACGTTTATTTCATTTACCGACATAAGCACTTTCTTTGCTTACCCTGATCGTGAGGATCGTTTTGACAGATTGGGCGAACCACGTGACATAATTATCCAATCAGACGCTGAGATGGATTTAAAAGTCACTGTCCTAGTCTGGTTTGTTATTTCCGTAATACTTTTTTTTTGGAGGAATTAGACACGACCAATAAATATACATTTAAAATATATAAATGTATAAATCTATAAAATACGTATAAGATCTTCTGAGCGAACGAAGCTTTTGCTAAATAATGCCCATTAATTGTATGTAGCCAACTAATTTTCAGAGCATTTAAATAGCTTGTCGCTATAAATTTTTATTTTTTGTAATTTTTTTTTTATTTTCTACATTTTAGTGGTTCGTAATTTATGAAGTAGACATGACAAAAAATATTTGCTTTAAAATACCACCAGTAGGTCGCAATATCCGAAAGACGATTTTCTGCCCTGTGAAAGCAGACGTCAGGGACCACAATGTACAGACAAAACCATGCTGAGAAAACGAAGGATAGTTCTTTATCCTACTACCTCCACTTAAATTCAAATAGTTAAACACGTTTTTTGCCCCCCCCCCCCTTCCCTTCCCCCTAATGTCCCTAACTAGATCTAATAGCTCTATGATTGTAAACATTCCGTGAACCACAGCTCATCAGACTGTTAGTGTGATAGCATCTAGCATATTATCTCCTTTTCTGTTATTAAAAATAGTAATCTAACGAATGATTTATATAGTTTCAAAATTGTTTAGTTCATTTTAATGACAAATTAAACATCTAATTAAATTTAAAAATAGATACCATTGTATTGTAATTGAAGTGGGACGTTTGAACTAAATTGTGCATTAGAAGTGGGTTAAATTTAGGTAAAAGATTTGAAACAAATCAGCAAACAAACAGTCGTTGCAAACTAAAAGAAAAGCTTGCAAAACAAAATCAGAATAAAATGCTATACCAATAAGCTTTTAAATTTAATGAAATGATAAGAAAATAAAACGGATCTAAAATTGACCCCTGGCGTGTGCGAACGTTGGCTTTGATCTATCCGCAAGTCAGGATGGAGGGCTGGGGGGATGGGAGGTGGGGGTTGTGTTTCTCAATTTCAATTTATTTCAATTTATTCAATTACGGTAACAATAGTAGTCACGAAGCCCTTTTTTTTCCCATTGGCCGTTTTAAAATAAACAAATAAAACAACAATTTAATAACAGCATTAAAAGCAATTGCATAGTAACGACATAGCAGTAACTTAGCACCAAAAATGTGGAACAAAGTAATGATATTACATTGTTATGATATAAAATGAGATAAAATAAGAATATAATAGATGAATGAGAAATGTTTCAATGAGTCAGTTAGAGAGGTCATTAAATAATTGTTGTTTTAGTTTAGATTTGAATTTGAATATGTTAAGTTTAAAATGCGTCCTTGTTTTAGCTGAAATCACTTTTTTTAAATTAGGGAATTTCGTAAATTGTAGCTATTGGCTCTTCCGTCGCAAAAGGTTGCCGACCCCTGCCCTAGGGGTGGGGAGTTATTGGGTGAGAATTAGAATTATAGCTAATATGAATGTATTATTGTTAAAAAAATTTATTTGGAACAAGCTTGAAGATATAACCGTTGATCACGCTAAATGAATTGCTTGTATTAGAACAATGTATCCCATAAAGTCACTGTTTTCAAAATAGTATAACCTGAGAGACTTTTGATGTATATTAGTTTGACTACACATTTTGAATTTGTTCTAAAACTACTAAATAGTTTTGTCTGATAATTCATACTGTTACCATTTTTATTTTAAATATATCTTTCTAAAATTTACTAAAACTGACAGCTCAGTAATTTGCTTTGCGTTGTCTCCCTTGTAATTTTTTTCATATAAAAACTGTAAAGGTCTTTGGCAGAGATGCATTTAAATTTAAAAAAAAAAAATAAAAATAAAAGAAAAAAAAACAAACACATTTGTTCCAGACAGTATCTTTACAGATTTAGAACTCTAAACAATACATTATGAAATATTAATTGTAATGGTATAACTGTAAAATATGGGTATAAAGTTTAAATTGCGTTATTATTATTTTTTTTAAACTGTGAAACACCGCAACATTGATAAAAAAATATCTCAGGTTACGGGTGTCCACAAATGACGTCACACTCTTAGGATAGGAGGAAAGTGGGGGGTCAGTAATTTTGAGACGGATTGATGAGGGGGAGGGGGGTTGTTCAGATGGTGTGACGTCACAATTTTGCATTATAAAAAGCGTTGCTAGAAAACGAATTTAGCCGTTATTTCGCGTTTAAAAAACGGTTTGAATAAATTATAAAAAAACATTGATTTAAACACTTTATGTTGACAGAGCTCACACAAGAAATGGGAAAACATCACTGTTTTAAGGATCATACATCTTGAGGGGGGGGATGGAGTTGTAGGCTGAGTGTGACGTCATTTTAGGGTGGGGTCTGGATTTTTTTGACGATGTGTGACTAAGGGAGCGAGGGGGGAGGTAAAAATCGTAAAAATAACGTTAGGTCATTTATGGATGACACCTAAATAAGTGTTGTTTTTTTTTTTTTGCCTTGCTTAAGATGGAAAAATCAATCATTATAAAATGTAATTGAGAGAAAAAAATTAGTGGTAAATCTATAGTTATTCCTCAAACTTTAGAGATTTACAGTATCAGTGAAAGGTAAATACACCATATTTATATTTATGCATACTCATAATTAAAAAATGTAATCATATTTTTGTAAACATATTTAAAATCAAATTCAAATTCAGTATAAAATATAACATTGGGACACTACTGCATACATTTACGCAAATTATGTGGGTCGGACTTATACATTGTGTGACTGTAGACTCGTGTATGTCATTTAATAAAAAACATTCCATTCTACAAACTTCTAGAATGTTATTGATTTGGCAAATATGTTGTTAACGCAGAACAACAAAGGAAAAGTACGGAGATGTTTCCACTAAATGGTGACTCAAGAGTTATACAACAAAAAATTATGGCATCAATTCTAAGGCGTCTGTAGTTTGTAAGAAACTCTATCCTTTCAAAGGGAGATGGAATACTACGGCTCTATGAAAATGCCCTGTCCGACTTTGAGCACATAATCGACCCCCCCCCCCACCCTCTCTATCTGGCTGACCTTTGTGTTTATGTTGTCCAGCAAATCCCAGATCCAAAACAAGCCATATAATGTCTTAAGAAAATAAAAGAGAAAGTTAAAGCCGGTGAAGAAGTCAAATGTTTTGTGTATGACTGCAATGGGTAAAATATATCTCAGGAATAAAGAATTCCCTCCAGTGAAGAGCCTAATGGAAGAGTGAGAGAAGATTTTAAATGATATAGATGGAGTGACCACAGTACATGGACGCTTCTATGAACTAAAGAGCAACTATCATAAACTAACGGGCGACCATGCCACAAGCTGAGCAGGTAGAGAGGCTTTTAATATCGTTTTATTTAGCAGCTGTAATAGACGAGGGTGTATACAATTTTGGTGAGCTCCTTGCCCATGATATCTTGGCATCCTTGAAGGGCACATATAAAGAATGGCTGGTTGATCTTCTGTATGCCTTTAACAGCGGAGATATTGACAACATCATAGGACTGAAGGATAAATTGTCTACTCAGCCGGATCTGAAAGTCAATGAACTTGTAACTAGGGAACAGAGTTTCTTCCAGGCATCTCTGGCTTCTGTGAAAAACCTTTCTGTTAAAGACCATTACCTGTGTGTTTAGTAATCATCATAAACCCGGCATTGCCCACCCAAACCACAACCAACCAAAAACAACAAAACGCAAACATAACGCTAACACAATTACAAATACAAACGAAAACAAAAACCTAACAACAAACCCAACCACAACCACCAATACAAACACAAAGAAAAAACAAACAAAAAAGCAAACGAAAACAAAAACCTAACAACAAACCCAACCACAAACACCAATACCAACAAAAAAAAAACAACGAAAAAGCAAACGAAAACAAACCAAATCCAAACGCAAAACCAACCAAAAACACAAATACAAACCCAAACAAAAAAACACAAACAAAAACGAAAAAAGAAAGAACAAAAACGAACCAAATCAAAACGCAACCACTAACGCAAACCCACCTAAACACAAAGAAAACACTAACGCGAACATAAACGCCCGGGGCGGAATCACCTGTTTTAGCTTAATGAACGACTATAGTACCCCAACTTATTCATAGTCTTTTGCACTCACTTAAACGAACGCGCCTGTTTCAATTTGATGAACAATTTTAATACTCCAAGCTTATCCGTAAAATACCTACAACATTTGCACTTGATCAATCCCCGCTAATTATGTAATTATTTTTTTTTCCCAACACCAAAACAAAGTAATTAAAAAGTAAATTATTTTCGACTAATGCAATGGTTTTATAAAGGGAAGTAATTTTGTTTTCCTAATTTATCAAAGGGAAAAAAGTGCTATAGGACTAAATAAAGACATAATTAGAATTTTTGTAAAAGATGATATTTTTTTAAAACTTGTGTTTAATGAACATGCCGACAATTATTACTGTAATTTGAAAAATGAAAATGATTTCCCAACACTTTCAATGGTAATTTTTTAGCTCATAAATTTAGACAAATGCGCACGATAATTTTCTAACACTTAAATTCGTACAATTCCAACGACATACAAATGCATTACATACAGAACTGAGCTTTATATATTAGATATTTCTTCACATTATAAAGGTAGTTGTACACAACCTTAGCAATACATTCCCCCGTGTAGCTACCCATGTCTAGGGAAGTTAAAAAAACGTGTAACCGGTAGCTCATCATCTGGTGAAACATACCTCACAATCACAGACAGCTGGTCAATTTTAATCCGTTTTTACGGTTCTTTAATCACTAATGTTTTATTCTTAAATAGGCAAACTGTGTTTAAAAAAAAAAAATTAAAAGTTAAAAAAAAGATAAAAACATGCAGTAACGTCTATTCCTAATTCTCTTGTTTGGCTGAAAAGAAAATTATTGGCTGTTTGTTATATATCTGCTCTGCTTGTTGGCAGTCTATTGTTGAGTCATTTTGGGGCTTGTTTTTTTTTAATATCACTTTTTAATACAAATCTAAACTTGCGTATCAGTTGCAATTTCTTTAACTTTAGCTATACAAGGGAGATAACATTAAGGAACGTGCATAATAATTGCTTTCTAATTCGTCATAAAATAAATTAAAACTTTTTAGGAAAAATACAAAATTATTATAAGAAGCCTACGTTTTATTTTTAAAACCGTGAAGATCGTGAAGCAGCATACTTATTTGAAATTTAAAAAGTATATGATTATATATTTCAAAACAGTGATCTTTGTGCATACATGTTTCTGAAAAATGCAAAATATGACAATAAGTGAAGATGTCTCCATGCCATTTAGTTGAAAAACATTTTTTTTGAGAGAAAATATTAACCGATACATGTGATTTATGTGATTTTTCTCTTCGTGAGGATCTACAGTGTGTTTCTTTAAGAGAGACAACCCAGTCTCGCTTGAAATTTTTGACTATTTTTGTGTTATTCCCCCCTTTTTTTTCTTTGAACATTTGTACGCTCTTATGTGCTTCTTGGACGTTACTTATGGCAAACTTTTTTACAATCTGGAGGCCTATCCGGACAGAATAGTGCAAATACAAAAAGTCCAGGGTAGATGGCTCACAACTATGACTAACCAGGAGTTCAAAAGGCAATTTGCTGCCATAATTGGAACACAGGAGTCCGAAGCTCAGCACGTGTACACCAATGGCTCCCCCGGGGACTGGTTTGCGGTCATCAAGTCTGCCAAGATCTACGATACCCTAGCTGCAACATAATTCACCCACAAACCAACAATGGGGTCGGAAATTCACAGCGTTTGTACAAGGTTCTGGTAGCACATCTTGACAAGAAGGACCACATTAGGGGTGTCCTGAGGGGCATCCCCTATTATTATATAAAAGAAATGGTCCAAGAAGTAATTAAATCATTATGTGATGAAGAGCAGCAACCAAAATTCTTTGCTCTAGAGAAAGAGAACCACACGGCCTATAATGTCATCTTTAAACCGAAAGAAGGGGAAGATAGTCTGCCACACTTTCAAGAGTTAGGGTGCGAGGGCTATGAGCCAGTGGTGGCTATTCTCCAAATTCAAGATCGCAGAATGATGTGCCCAACATGCCTTACAGATAGGCACTACCCTGGAGTTTGCCGTCAATTGTATTATCGTTTCATGGACGGCATTGTGAAAAGGGACGGCAAGTTCACAGCAATCCCTGAATGGGGAGAAGAAGAGAGAAAGAAACAGAAAGCAAAACTCGATGAAAACAGGTCAGTCATGGACAAGTGGGATGAAGATGGGGGGAGATATAAGACCCAAGAGTAAAGAGGCATAAAGAGGGGGAAGGACGGGAGAACCCCAGAACTACCTCAGGCGACGTTCCAACAACGACCGGGGGGTGGCCCCGAATATGTCGACGTACAACAGCTTCTGTCTTCACCACCGCCAAAGCGATCTGCAACAAGCAGTGAGCAACCCACAAACAAGGACAAACTTGAGCTAACAAACGAAACGCACGTCAACAACCAACCAACGGTTAGTGAGCAACCCACGTATGCAGATAAACTTAAGGACCCGATGGGAACCCACATCATCAACAAATCGCCTAGTAAGCAGAGCATGCCAGCCAAACTCGAAGGCTCAGTGGCCGGGGAGGAGGCATTCCTAGTACACAGTAGTGACAGTGAGAGCACATTAGAGGAACTTTCTGAAGATGAAGAAATGGAACGTGAACCGAGCGCAGGGAAATCAATAGTACTACCAGTACAGTCCAGTGCATCATGTGACGTAAGTAACATTATACAAGCATACAGGGACCAAGGACAGAAGAACAAAAAATAATGTGTGTCTCCTCTTCTTAATCTAACTCATAATGGTTACACACACTAATATTACCACACTGAACATAAAGGGCGCGGGTGGCAAGATCCCCGCCCTACAGTCATTTATTAACAAAAACAAAATAGACATTTTAATACGACAAGAAACACATTTCAAATCATTACAACACGCCCAACACTACTGTAACACACTAGGAATAGCACACGCAGTACACAGTATAGGTCAACAATGCTGCCGATGAACAAGCACACTTTGCATGTCGGACAAATATAGCATTAGAGACACTGCTACAGACACACAGGGAAGACTCACATACAGCGCAATACAACACGAAAATACAGACTTACACATCATAAACATCTATGCACCCACTAGGAGACAAGAACAAAAACACTTCTACAGGGGGCTACAACAAACGATAAATACAAAGTACACAAATAAAAACTTAATTTTAGCAGGTGACTTTAACTTAGTTACGGACATAGCTGACGTGACAGGACGTAGAGACAACGCGACTCGTAGGGTAAATAATGACAAAGACCAAATAGAAATACTGAGGGACATATTGGACAATAACAAACTGAAGGACGTCTACCAACGGAAAACAAATCAACCAAACGAAACTACACACTATAGTACACCCAACAACAGTTCGGCCAGGCTAGACAAAATATATGTACATGAAAATATTCCCACAAACAAAACACACCTAACACAAACACTCAGGTTCACAGATCACAAAGCAGTTATGGTACAAATATCACACACACAAACGCATAAGAAGGGATCAGGGTATTGGAAATTAAACAACTCGCTGTTAACAAACGAAGAATACAAAGCAGACATTAGACACTTAGCCCACATGTATACACAAATCGCTTCCCCATACTACGTCATTCAATTTAGAATACCTAACTGAGCCGATCTCTTAAAAAGCTATCAACTTTAAATAAGCTGCAAGTCAGTTTGACAATCATATAAAGCTAGAAACAACACATTAAACACAACCCATTCTACATATCTCTTTTGGATAGTAATATAATTCACACATATAGAGTTACATTGAACTAAACATTTTTCCGTTCGAATATAGAACGGATTGGTCTAGCGGTAGATGGACTGGTAACCCGTAAGTCTCGAGTTCGAATCCGGGTAAAGTCTGTAGACCGTCCCTGAGTCCACCCAACTCTGATGGGTACCTAATTCTAGTTAGGGAAAGTAAAGGCGGCTGGGCATAGTGATGACCACACTATCTCATCATGTTTTAATAAACTGTAGATCAGTTTGACATTAAAATAGAAGTAGAAACAACATAGCTTACACATCCCATTCTACAAATCTGTTTTGGATAACTACATAATTCACACATATTGAGTTACATAGAACTTATATATTTCCGTTCTAACTTGGTGAGTTTAGCCAGTTATGTAAAGAAATATGTATATTTTTTAAAAATCATGTTCAAATGTAATCAATAATAATAAAGTGCACATTAATGATTATTAACTAAAATATTTAATAGAGATAGGTACCTTATCGATTCATTATTATTTTAATATTTTACAAAAATATATATTCCTTATTCAAAAACAATTACAGGGCGGTAACTAATTGATTTGTATAACCAGCTGCATTAATAATAAAAAAAAATAGTAGATCTAGTACAATTAAGACTTTCGACAACATACATGCTATATAGTGGTCGATTATTAAATACATTTTTAACTTTAGTATATTTATTAAACACTAGTTATAAAACAATAACCCCCATTGACCTGTCACGTGTGATGGTCAGCTGACCAAGCGCTAAGAGATGGTCAGTCTGATCTAAAAGATAAACATTATATAACTTAGTAATTATGACTTCCACATCTTATCAAAAGTACTTTCGTGTTGTATTTATCTGACGATTTGAATAACTATTCAACAGTGGCTCTTTAAAAACTGGGAATTTTGTAAATTGTAGCTTTTGGCTCTTCCGTCGCAAGAGGTTGCCGACCCCTGCACTAGCGGGGTTATTGGCTGAGACTTAGACTTATAGCTTATATGAATCTATTTTATTTTTTACCAAGAATAAATAACTGTATTATTCTAGAGGACACAGTTAGCCATGAAAGAAAACTTTGTATTTAATCTATACCACAAGACCTGCTGGCAGAGTTCAAGCCTTTAGAGGCAACTCCCTTTCAACTTGTTCCAGCAATGGCCTGGCGTAGGATGGGTCAAAGTTATGGGCTGTCTCTGGGAAGTTGTAGTTGTACACCTCCACGCTCATCTCTTCATACTTTGGTAGTGTGTCCTAATTTTGAGGGAATTGTTTGCTTCCTTCTATCTCTTTCTCACATTTTCCACCAATGCTTTTGCTTGCTTCACCAACTTGTCATTTTCCTCCTCAACTTTCTTCATGACATTTTCCTTATCAACAGGGTATGGGATATTCAATGCTTGATATGCATTTTGAAATCTATCAGCCATAGTAGGATCAGGCAACCTTGACTTGCATGCATTGAAATCAATTTTAGGCAAACTTTCCGGCAAGGCATAAACCTTATTAATAAAAGAGTAGTGCTTAGCTTTGACAACTCTGTTTCAGTCTGGGCTTTTGGTATAACAGCTACAAAACGAGCCCAATACACTACCGATGAGGAAATTCTTTTCGCTGCACCACTAGCCATTTTAACAAGTCCAGTAGATCAAAAAGCGTATGGCTTATATCAGGGGCCGGCAACCTTTTAAAGCGGAAGAGCCAAAAGTTACAATTTTCAAAATTTCCCTGGTTTTAAAGAGCCACTAACATTTTTTTTTATTTCAAATATTTTTTTTTTATTAAGATTATTAGTATTTATTCAAGGAGCTGGAGAGACGCATCTTGACATCAAAAGAGCCGCATGCGGCTCGCGAGCCGCAGGTTGCCGACCCCTGGCTTATATGAATCTATTATTGTAAAAATATATTTTTTTTCGCACAGTCAAATACGGTCCAACGTTGATAAAGATGAATGAATTGCATGTCTTAGAAAAATGTATACACTAGTCTCTGTTTTCAAATTTTATAACTTGAGAGATTTTTAATTCGTGTTAACGCAAGTACTTATTTTTAATATTTGTAAAATATTTTAGTAGTTTTGTCAGATAATACATCTTTCTAAAATTTACTAAAACCCACTGCTCACAATATTTTTTTTAAATACATCGTTGCTTTGCGTTGTCTCCCTTAGAACTTGTTCCCATATAAAAAATGGCAAAGGTCTTTGGCAGATATGTATTTAAATTTAAAAAAAAAACACATTTTGTTCCAAACAGTATCTTTACTGATTTAGAACTCTAACCAAAACAGTATGACATATTAATTGTAATGGTAAAACTGTAAAATATGTGTATAATGTTTAAAATGTGAAACTCCGCAATGTTTAAGAAGGAGTTTGTCGCAAATACGTTTTGGCAAACGGTGGTCGGGCAAACGAGATTCGTAAATTTTTTTCTGAGAATTTGTCATACGCCGATTGAGAAGAAAATTATTTCAGGTTAGGGTGTCCATAAATGACGTCACACTCTTAGGAGGAAAGGTAGGAGGAAAGGTACTCTTATAGGTAGCGTCGGCCCTGGTGACGATGTAACAGATGTAACATCAACATTTACTAAATGAACCTCTACTAGACGGTGTACCTTCAAGTATATCACACGACCCTTATCAACAATAAAAATATATTTGTACCGTATATAATAGTAATAACCTGTTAAATGTGTGATTTAAACCGGTAGTAGTGTATGTAGCCTACCACTTCTCTACTGGGAATATAGGCTTTTGTATAGTATGACTAGGACTAGACGTATAATCATTAAGGTCTGGCGACTAATTGTCAATACAATGCACACAGTTTACAGCCTTAGTAGAATAATAATATTTTACCAGGTCCGATGACCACTTGACTCTTGCAAGGGTTTATGGCGTGTAGTAAAATATAATGATGCAGTGAATAATATTATCGTATCTGCTGCTCAGTGGCTGATACACGTGTGGGATTAAAGAAGTATAGTAGGTAACTGAAGTGTCTACTTAACTGCCACGTGGAATTACGCCACTGGCAGGAATAGTTTAAGTCTAATAAGTATTCAAATGTCCTGTGTGCTAAAACACGGGCAGTGTGAAGTAAATCAAGTAAGTTATCGACTGTCACATGGACTAAGTCACGAACAGGGTAGCACTGTAAAATAGCAAGATAATACATATAATAGTTATTAAACTACTTGTTACAATGATCATCAAATCTGTACATTAGTAGACGGTTTACCTTCCAGTATATCACGCGATCCTGACAACGTATATTTTAGACCCTTGCCAGACATATGCTGGGTACGTAAACTACTAGATACATGTTTCAATAATACGTAGCATTCCAATGTATACATATTAGAAAATAAACATATTAGAAATAAAACAAAACTTTTATATTTTTATTTAACAAGTGAATTGGAATATGTGATCTATCTATGTGTTTGTTGTTAAAAAAAATAATGTTGATATGAACTATAAAAAGCAATATATTTACATTAATCATATCTTAAATACCATGGGAAACTTTGGGTTAATGAATGCTGGACTATCTACTCATGTATCATGTATCTAATATAATTTTGCCTAATAATGTGTTCACTATGTAGATTCCTATACGTGTTACTAATCGATACGGTTTCTGTTCTGTGGCAAAACTTATTCTGTGGTGCCGTTCTTAAAAATGTTGTTTCAGTCTAATGTCATATGTTATCTTTATATTACCTATATTTTATTTGTGCATTAATTTTTCACGTTCGTATCTTTAGCCTGATCAACGGCTACTAGAGATTAATTTCTCCGCCTCTCAGATAAGACCTTTATTTTATTGAACAACTGATACCAAAGATTGCTGCCTCCACTTCTCTGATAAGACATTAAGTTAATTGCCAGCTTAGAGTGAGAAAGATTTAATATAACATACAGTAGGGTTTAGAATTATTTAATACCTGGAGAACATGGCCGTCAAGTTGACCATTGTAGATTTATTTGATCAACTGGCTTCATCTGAACTGAGGTTGTTGTTTATAAAAATCTGAACACACTACTTTTATCCGGGTTTGTTTTGTATGATCAGAACACCGTGACCCTATGTAGTGTGTGATCCACACGTATTGTGTGGCGTGCAATCAACAGTGTCGACAATGCTTTTATTTCTCCTTGTGTGAGGTACTGGATGGACTCAACGTTCACATTTGACGTGTTAGAAACCATGGAAACAACCACTGGACAACTCCGTCACATTTTAGTATACGTTAAATAGCAAGAAGAAATACATTTTTCTTTTTATTATTTTATTTTTTGTTTAACCTATTTTTAATAACATAAACGTTTTCGGTAAATTGTTGATTGTAGAAAATAGTTGAGAGTTTTACCAATATAAACTAAAGCAATTATCATTTACAATGATAGCAATACTTTTTTTTATAATGACAGTTTTAATTTAACAGTTAATCAACTATTAAATGTGAAAGGCTATACTTAATGATGTAAGTGTAAAGTATTGTTATGAACTACAAGCAGTTTTTAATAGCAGTCAACACAAGAAAATAATTTCTAGACTTTTGGTTTAGAATTAATGAGTGTAACATTATTATTTTGTTAACATCTCAATATACATATAAATAAAATCAACCAACCGTAAACTGGACATAGTTCAGCCTCGACGGTCCTCTGATCAAGCGATAACTTGTATTTTTTTTTACTTGGTTATCTCCGATGTTATTGATATACACATGTATTATGTTGTCAGCACTATGTGAAATCAAAATAAACATGTACTGCGTAGTTAGCACTGTAATTTTAAAACTCAGGAAAATGACAGTATAACATTTCACATTAGAAAATGTCTGTGAATTTCATTAGCTCCCATTGCTTGATACACACATAGTATAACACCGTATGAGCAATCTCCACATATAATAATGCAAAATTTAATCTCTTGTTTTTTTTCCTTCTTTTTTTTTTGGTTGTTTACATTAAATAATTTGTTTCTTCCATATAAAAAAAATACTAATTTATGAATCGTTCAGAAATTCCAAATAATAACTAAATTTCACAGTAAAACATGTCTTTATTTCGATATATAAACATTGTTTATAAAATATAATTTGTCATAAACCTTGTATTTTACCAATCTAAATGTTTTTAGGATTTAGTCGATTATAAAATTATAGCGAGAATACATTTTAAAAAGAACAGTGATAACTTTATTTGAAACTGTTTGTGTTAAACAAAGAACATATTTATGTATATATTTCAAGTGCGCCCCCGGAGAAAAAAGTCTGGAAAAACACTGCACTCGACACATAACATGTTGTCTATACTCGACACATGTTGTCTACACTCGACATATAAAATATAACCTGTTATCTCCACTCGACACATAACCTGTTGTCTACACTCGACACATAACCTTTTGTCTACACTCGACACATAACATTTTGTCTACATTTGGTTCTTTGCTTCAGTTTCCTTTGGAGCAGCTCCTATCTTTTTTACCACCATCACAGATCTAGATCTCTTATTTAACTATTAAATCTAGATATCTAGAGTCTCTATAATCTATCGATCTACTCCAGCCCATGACTAGATCTAGATCTATGTGATGTCGGATTAACAGTGGTTTGAATATTGGATTTGTAGATCTAGTCGGCTAGGTTACCACCATAGCCATTGCCCGGCTAGCAATACTAATAATACTTTCATACATACTCATTCTATATAAGCATATCAACTAAACCTTGAAATGACAATTATTTATAATACATGTGATGGTTACGGTTCAATTTAACAGTCCAAAACGAGAGAGACACATGAACACGATTTTAAAATACGCAGCCGATGCTAACTAAAAGCCACATTCTGTGCACTTCATATTACTGCACTATTGGGATAAAAGTGACAACAGATGGAGAATGTGATTAACAAACTCTCTAACGACCCAAGGCTTTCACGTGCCACTGTTGTTACTCGAGACTCAGCTGATCTGATGTATCTAAACTAGTGTGATATTTTAGCAGGACCAACATTTATTTCCTCAATGTCTAGACATCAAGCTGACCATCTGAATCGTGCCAATGTCTAGACATCAAGCTGACCATCTGAATGGTGCCAATGTCTAGACATCAAGCTGACCATCTGAATGGTGCCAATGTCTAGACATCAAGTTGACCATCTGAATCGTGCCAATGTTTAGACATCAAGCTGACCATCTGAATCGTGCCAATGTCTAGATATCAAGCTGACCATCTGAATGGTGCCAATGTCTAGACATCAAGTTGACCGTCTTGATGGTGCCAATGTCTAGACATCAAGCTGACCATCTGAATGGTGCCAATGTCTAGACATCAAGTTGACCATCTGAATCGTGCCAATGTCTACACATCAAGCTGACCATCTGTATGGTACCAATGTCTAGACATCAAGCTGACCATCTGAATCGTGCCAATGTCTAGACATCAAGCTGACCATCTGGATGGTGCCAATGTTACAGAGCTAACATCAAAATATACACACCCTTACGTCATAACTGTTTTGTGTCGACATTTTGCTTCAGCTAAAGAGTATTTTAAATACCCATGTAAAAAAAGTAATGTTACTCTACACCGACATACATTTTATTTACATGAAACATGCTAGTAGTGATTGGAAAACAAATATAGATAGTACCACAAAATACACCCTTTGGCGCCCTTGTTTACTGAGGTTACAAGTAAGTGTTTTAGTTTGCTAAGTGCAAAAAAAAAAAAAAAAAAACAATTATTATAGACTATTGAAAGTGACCCAACGACGCTAAATTGTATGTTTCAAATTATAAGGCAAACTGTGTGCAGAAAGGTTACTGTTTCACAATATATAACTATAGACAATAATAATTCTAAAAAAATCGGATTTGCTTATTAATATTCAATTTTTGAAAAACAAATATTTTGTTTGCATCTAGTACGTTTTTTGTTCTATAACTTTAAACGTAGATTTTTTTCATGAACTTGATAGCGTTGATAAACTCTTTTGTTAACGTTGTCTCCCTTGAATAGTTTAAATTCAAGCAAAGGCAACTGTCATCAAATTAAGTTTTGTTTTAAAAATTGATATAAAAAAGTACATAATTACGGCAATTCTAAACTGACAATGTTAATTTAAAATTATATAATCGTTTAGTTTTGTTTTAAACATTGATATAAAAAGTACATAACTACGGGAATTCTAAACTGACTATTTTAATTGAAAATTATTTAAGCGTTTAGTTTTGTTTTAAACTTTGATATAAAAAGTACATAACTACAGGAATTCTAAACTGACTATTTTAATTGAAAATTATTTAATCGTTTAGTTTAAATACAACACTATATAGGCCTACACTGTAGGATTTACGTATCAGCAAAACAGGCAATATGTTAGTTTCCCAACTTTCTTTGGGGCCCAAACATGACTCAATAATTGACGGCCTAAAATTGATCATCTGACTGTGATTGTGAGGTATGTTTCACCAGATGATGAGCTACCCGTTACACGTTTTTTTTAACTTCCCTAGACATAGGTAGCTACACGGGTGAATGTATGGCTGAGGTTGTGTACAACTACCTTTATAATGTGGAGAAAATATGTTTTAGTAAGTGTTGGATGATAATGCTGCCTGTGCCACTATTCTTTACATGATGGCTAATGATTTTAACGCAATTCACTTTGTTAAAATTAATATAATCTAAAAGTCCTACACTCAAAAATCAAATTTTGTCGATTAAAACAGCGAATTAAGCAAAAACTGTTGGTTCAAACTATTTAATGAATTATTTCGGTGTATCGGTTTCGTTCAGCAAAATAAATCAATAAACACAACTTAATTTTGTGTTTGTTTTTGTGTTTTGTTTGTTTGAAAGTCAAAGTCTTGAAGTAAAGAAATTATTCTTTTTAATTATTTTTTTTTTTTTTATGTACTTAACGTGTGGTTCATTATCTACTTTCGATCAACTACAACATGTAAGAACAAACAAAACAATGTATATGAAATTGTGTATTCGACAAATATTGCACTCAATATTTCACTAAACGTTCGAGCTATCTTTCATGTATCATAATTCAGAAAGTCAATATTTTCTAAAACAAATATCGTATCTATAGCTATAAATACAGATGTGAATACGGTGTATGTTTGTTTGTATGTTTGTCTGCTGTGGATTAAATAGCGTCACCCAGTTTAAATTTATTTCTATTTGATGAATGTCTTCAAGCTTCACTCGTACTTGATTACTAACAGTATATTGTAATACAGTTGGGAAAAAATAAATGTCCGTCCAAAATAAATTATTTCAATCACACTTAAATCTGCGACCACAATTTTTTTTTAAAATAACATGATATATCTTTTCATTACAATGATGAACGTGTATTAGATTATTATAGCACAAGGAGCATAGACATAAATAAATGACAAATTCAACTACTATCCAGCATATAAAATGAATGATTGTGATACTTTGCTGGTAAAAAACTCGAAAGTGGTTAACATTGTTACATGATGGTTAATGATTACCACATAGCAATCGGTGTATCGATAGAAAGTTATATTGATGAGAATGTTGTTAACAAGACTCGTTAGTCCATGGACTTTATCAAAACTGGTAGTCTTCTACTGGAAGTTTATAAGCCGCTTATCATTAAATGCTGAATACTTTAACGTGCACCATGAGATAAGGAAAAACCTTTTTTGAAAGTGTAGAGATAATGATACAAATGTAGTTGTACTAACATCTATATGTACTTTTGATAGAATACAAATAGGATACGATTTTTTAAATTTTTTTAATTTTTTTAAATTGTTTTTTAATTATTATTTTTTTAATAAAATAGATTATGGGATAGCAGTAGAAGGGGTGAAGGTCAAATGAAAGTGTCAGGACTCCGGGTGGTGAGTGGAAAGGAAATTGTTCAAAGAGGGGGGGGGGGGGGGGGTTGGGGGGGGGTGGGTCAATGGGACAGTGAAGCGTTTTCTATGTAAGGAAACAAAATATGTTGACCAGTTTATATACTGGTTGCATTGAGTTTTCAAAAGGTTCCTGTGTGAAAGATGAGGGGTAAGAAGCAAGATTTAGAACTTTAAATAAGTAAATGAATATATATTCGAAATTAATGTTGGGGTGGGTAATAGGGTCGTTGGAACAGTTAAAGAGGATGTGGGGTTATCATGTCTGAGGGTGAAGTGGACAGAGGGGGAGGGGGTAGATGTGTCTGAAGGGGCGTGGAGAGAGTGTATGTGTTTAAGGCAAGCAAAGCGTCAAATTATATGCTGTGTGATCTCACATCACAATGCTCCCACAAAATGAAACTAAAAATTACATTTGACACTAAGAAGAAAAGTATGCAGAAATTGTTCGACAGCAAAACAGAACGTCAATTAATGTTACCCAATTGATAGTCTTTGATATATGTATAATCCTTTGCCACTGTTTTTCTAATTAATTTAGTCATCCATTTTCAAAGACATATATAAGTATAAAGCTTAAACTGTTTCCGTGTATCAATATAGTACCTTGATAATTGATTGTATGAAACTATTGGCCTTTTTTTAGTATATGAAAAAAAATTCGATGATATAAATTATTATGTAAATTATATTTTCGGTTATCGCCCTTGAAATGTTTTCGAATAAGACAGTAGTATATTAAAACAATTCTTTCTAGCCAAATTGCGTAATTACTTAATATATGTTGGGCTATTTTCAATGAATGTAACACTGTATGATATTTATCACATTAGAAACCACGTCATTTCTACTGTTATTTCATAATTAAATTGAAATCCTACCAGTACTTAGCTAGACGCGTGGAAAGCTATAGCAGCTTGCCATTTTCCGATACAATCTATTACGGAGTTGATAGTTATTACTTTAATACAACTGATTTTTTAACACATACGTTTAAATCATGTATGTGTTTAATATATCTTACATACGAAATGTGGAAGCGCGTCTCCAATGTGCCTTAAATGTGTTTTAAACGTGTTTTACATGTGTCTTGCATGTGTCTTAATTGATTTCAGTCGCCAGTGTTAGTTTTATCAAGTTTGTTTGTATGAGGGCCATTATTGTATCCATCTATCATTCACCACTCATGTATCTATCACACATACACCCATCACCCCGCGCCTACCACTCATGTATCTATCACCCATCCACCCATCACCCCACACCTACCACTCATGTATCTATCACCCATCCACCCATCACCCCACACCTATCTCATGTATCTATCACCCATCCACCCATCACCCCACACCTATCTCATGTATCTATCACCCATCCACCCATCACCCCACACCTATCTCATGTATCTATCACCCATCCACCCATCACCCCACACCTATATCATGTATCTATCACCCATCCACCCATCACCCCACACCTATCTCATGTATCTATCACCCATCCACCCATCACCCCACACCTATCTCATGTATCTATCACACATACACCCATCACCCCACACCTACCACTCATGTATCTATCACCCATCCACCCATCACCCCGCGCCTACCACTCATATACCAGCTGGTGTCAGCATAGTCCTATGACATTATGAACGGAAATCTTGTTTAAAAAGAGACGTACACAATCTCTAGGTCTCTAGTTTTACTTGAAAACATTCTACCATGACATGCGCACTAGCCAACACTTAGACCACTCAGGGTGTGAGCTGAGATACAACAAACACATCCAATACTTACAGTGACAGTAGTAGGACAATTTGATCATCAGAAGTTTTGGCGTTAATCTATACGATTTTTTTTTCAATAAAGAGAAGAATAAAATAACTCATGTTGTCGAAAATGTTTAACCCTTATTGTTGTATTGTATAAAGGCTTATTATGATAGTGGCAGGCTTTAAAAAGTAGTGGAGCAGCAGCCTATTTATGGTAAAAATAATGGTTGTGTTGGTGATGATTATAATAATTTGGATGATGATGAAAACATATAGTTGAATCTACTTTTGCAATGTCGAGTTTAGATCGTTTACATTGTCTTTGTTTATACCTAACACTCCAGTAAATTCACCGTTAATTTACATACGTGTGTATGTGGGACAGTTCCACCATATCTAACCGTCCAACACGTTCACCTTTGGCACACATCTCTTTGTACATTGACCAGTTTTAAAGTATGTGAGACATTATACACAATGTGTGACCATGAACCCGATGTGGCCTTACGACCTTTGAATGTTATGATCGTTAATAACACATCGAACGAGTACAGCGAATGATACTTTTAAAGGGAAGACAAAAAACAATAAAAATAAATCAAGAGTTTTTATATTTATACTTTGAAGTTTAAAATACGGTATTTATTCTGATTTGTTTTTCAAGTCTATTTTTACTTTCAGTTTGTAGTGCTAAAAATAAACATGACCTAAAATTAGTCGCCATATTAAAGGGTTAATTAATGACGCTGAAAGGTACACAATACATGTTAGTGAAGGAGTTAATTAGGTGTAATGTTTAATGTTTAATTGGTGTATTAAGTTTTTGTTGACGATAGCATCAGAGGTGGGAGGTTGATTTGGTTGTTGACATGTGACACGTGTGGACTGGGTGAGGACTGAGGGGGTGGGGGGAGGGGTGTAATATTTAAAATATTTTCGGTCGCCATACATGGTTGGATAACCTTTTATTTCATGTAATAAAATTAATTTTGAAGCGTCTTATAACTAGCGCACCCGAATGTAACAATATTATGTTTTAAATGCATACGTCTTGCCATGCATAATTTGTGTTTTAAATATTACGTGTCTACCATGTGTGGTGTATGTGTCAAAGAATATTATTTGATTTGGCCAATGGTTTATTTAAACATTATAATAAAGCACAACTCGTATTACAACATTTTAAGCCCGATTATTTTAAAGAATGTATTAATTAGTAATTAGTTATTCTGTGGAGACAGGGTATACGCTAATATAGTTGTACAAATAGAACCTGGCTTATACATGTATGTACACATGGAACCTGGTTTATAATATATATATATATATATATATATATATATATATATATATATATATATATATATATATATATATATATATATATATATATATATATATATATATATATATATATATATATATATTTATATATATATATATACATATATATATATATATATATATATATATATATATATATATATATATATATATATATATATATATATATATATATATATATATATATATATATATATATATATATATGTACAAATTGAAACTGGCTTATAAATGCATGTAAAATTAACACCTGGATTGTAACTTTTTTTTGTTTGATTTGTGTTGAGTGGTATGGACTAATAACTATTACTTAAATACATTTAAAATACAAATAATAATATAAGTAACAAATTAAGTTTTTGTAGCTGCAAAATTACCTAAAACACAGCTACGATGTAAATGCTGTGATTACATTGTTGAATCCTTGTATTGTGTTAATAATGGATTAAAAATCTGCATGTTTAAACAAATGTTTTTTTTTTTTTAACACGTCCCATTTTGCTTTAAAATGTGTTAAGGGAAATACTTTCTATGAATTCCTTTATTTATAAAAAAAGACAACCAAAAACAGTACAACAGTCAAAGCTAATTAACATTTGCTATTCATTCAATATATTACTGTTTTAAAAAAATGTACTGGTATAAACAAATATTGATTTTTTTGCAGGATATCTAAAAACAAGTAATTAAAAAAGTCTAGTGACAATTTTAGCGCAATTTCCTTATGTTATCTAAAAATAGCTCTGTCGTAGCGTAAATCAAGAGCAGGGTTAGTAAAACCATTGGTTAGTTATTAAAACGTTTTTTATTTAAAAAAATTTCAGTATTTTACATGTTTTATTTACAATAGAGTAACATGACTAAAATCCATTGCGCGCCTAGCTACCGAAGTTCGAACGTGGTTGAATAAAATGCCTACTAATTCGGTCCAAATTTTAATTAATTCAAAAAAAATTTTTGTGACCGAACGAAAGGATATTTTTGAAAACTTTCTTCGGCAATATTGTTCTAAATTATGGCAGGAATCAATTGGTACATGTTTCAAGTCGCAAAGTGGTCTGGTTGCCGAGATATGGGCCAAAAACGGCATTTTTTCGAGTTTTTTTGGCTTTTCCGGGAAATCCATGAAAGAAACCCGGAATTTTTATGGCCTATGTTCATCCTCGTAACTTGCTTAACAAAATTGCTTTGGAACTAGTCCTCGATATTGCTTCGTTGAGGAGGAGATACAACTTTAAGCTGCGGACACACATTCATCCATACATTCATTCATTCATCCATCCATTCCCAGAAATGACGAGTTAATAAACGCAATTCTCCAGAATGGAAATTGCGCTAAAAATATATAACTGACTCATAATTTAAAATGTTTAACGGTATTAATATGTTTTGAAATTTAGTACTTGAAAGAAATCTTATGTTTAAATGTGCTTATCCGCTGGCAAGTGATATTTCTACACTTAAAATTAAAAATAACCTCTTCTTCTGTTCGAAGTAACAAACCTGCATGAGATGTGGCAGATGAAGTAGAGATCAACTGTTTCTTGAGATAACACATTATCAGATGACATGACATATACCAGCTTAAGGTGTCATCATACCATCTTAATCTAAATTAATCTATCTAAAACGTAAACATGAATTATATCTGTAAACCTAGTCGGTTGTTTGGGTGGACCGCTGTTTGTAATTATAAAGATGTAAATATATTAACCAATCAGTAATAAAAGCATGCTAATAAAAACAGTGCATTTCTTTTATAGGCCTACTTGTTTTTAAAAAAAATGCGATAAATTCAGATTAAGCAATAGTAGGTACGGAGTGTTAATGTTCCCTTTGTTAAGTATTTAAAAAAAAACCTCAGGACCCCCATACACCATAGTATACTATATTACAAATTTAGAAAAAAAAAAAAAAAAAAAAAGAATAATGTCAGACCATCATCCCCAATACCCCAATACCCTCTCTCTGCTTCTATGATCTCATTACGACTCCACCCATCTCACATCTAGCGTGAAATTGTTTTTTTCCCTCGAATGTAGCCATATGTTCTCTGTTGTCAATGTAATATCTTAAATTGTTTACTCCAACTCAACACGGCTTTTGTAAACTTGAGATGAACTTACGACGTCCGGACGTTGTACTCCACAGGCACTTCGCTTGCTTCACGCCTGCCCACCCCTACCCTTTAATTTGCCCTTTAAAAGACTATTTAACACTCCAATCACTTAATAAATGGAATTATCTTTTTTTCTATATATTTTGATATATTTTGCCTTGGTGTCACCCTCCTAAATGGTGTCACCCGGTGCGGTTCGCATCCCCCCCCCCCCTCCCCCTTCGCTACGCCTCTGCCATAGAATAATATTTTTTTTTAAAATGCTATAGAAAACGTTGACATTTCAGGCAACGTTTTTGGTTGATGTAATTATATGTGTGCGTGTTTTAGTACTAGATCACATTTGACCCACATAGTAAATATGAGAGTTTTTGCTTGGAGTTTATAAGTTTATAAGGTGTTACTCTTTACTGTTTACCAGAATACTCATTGCAGTCATATTTAGAGTATTTAGTGCTAGAATAAACAAAACCTAAATTCAGCCAAGTACACCAAGCATGCTATTCAATTAGTTCATTGGACGAAATGTTTGAGTGGTCTACTCAGTTTTTGTGAACGTTATCATTAGAGGGGCGGGGTGGTATTGGTTGATGACATGGAAGAGGTAGATTTTCTTTTTCAATTTTTTTTTTATTATAAATATATCACACAAAAAAGACAGTCAACCAGTGATTATAATTTACACTTGAGATTTCTTAAAAGTACTACATTTTAAAACATATTAATACCGTCATATAATTTAAATTATGAAGCAATTATATATTTGTTTAGATATCTTGGAAAACAAAAACTGTTTACAACAATATAATTTTTAAATATTTAATTTATTGGAAGACAATAACTCGTACTTAATAACTGACTGTATATTCTAATACAGTTGGAAAAAAAATGTCCGTCCAAAATAAATTATTGCAATCACACTAAAATCTGCGCCCACAAAAAGAAACTAAAAATTACATTTGACACTAAGAAGAAAAGTATATATAATAAATTGGAAACCATCGGCACATTTTTCACACCGTCAATTAAAGTTACCCAATCGATGGTCTTTGATATATGTATAATGCTTGGCCACTGTTTTTGTAATTAATTTAGTCATCCATTTTTTTTAAAGACACATATAAGAATAAAGCTAAAACTGTGTCCATTTATCAATATAGTACCTTAGTAATTGTTTGAATGAAACCGTTGGCCTTTTTTAGTATTTAAAAAGAAAATTCAACGGTACAAATTAGTATGGAAGTTATATTTTCGGTTATTACCCTTCGAATAAGACAGTATATTAGAACCATTCATTCTAGCCTAATTGTGTAATTACTTTATATATATATATATATATATATATATATATATATATATATATATATATATATATATATATATATATATATATATACATACATATATTGGGATATTTTCAATGAATGTAACACTATATGATATTTATCACATTAGTAAGCAACGTCATTTCTACTGTTTTTTTCATAATTAAATTGAAATCCTACCAGTACTTACCTAGACGCGTGTTAAGTTACAGCAGCTTGCCATTTTCCCGATGCAATATCTTACGAAGTTGATAGTTATTGCATTAATACAACGGATTTTTTAACACACACGATTAAATCATGTATGTGTTTAATATATATTACAATCAAAATGTAGAAGCGCGTCTTCAATGTGTCTTAAATTTGTCTTAAATGTGTTTTACTTGTGTCTTGCATGTGTCTTAATTGATTTCTGTCACCACTGTTAGTTTTATCAAGTTTGTCTGTGTGAGGGCCATTATTGTATCCATCCATCATTCACCACTCATGTATCTATCACCCATCCACCCATCACCCCACACCTACCACTCATGTATCTATCTCCCATACACCCATCACCCCACACCTACCACTCATGTATCTATCACCCATCCACCCATCACCCCACACCTACCACTCATGTATCTATCACACATACACCCATCACCCCGCGCCTACCACTCATGTATCTATCACCCATCCACCCATCACCCCACACCTACCACTCATGTATCTATCTCCCATACACCCATCACCCCGCGCCTACCACTCATGTATCTATCACACATACACCCATCACCCCGCACCTACCACTCATGTATCTATCACCCATCCAACCATCACCCCGCACCTACCACTCATGTATCTATCACCCATCCACCTATCACCCATCCACCCATCACCCCACACCTACCACTCATATACCATCTGAGGTCAACACAGTCCTGATGAGATTACACTGATGTAACATTATGAACAGAAATCATGTTTAATAAGAGACGTACACAATCTCTAGGTCTCTTGTTTTACTTGCAAACATTCTACCATGTCATGCGCACTAGCCAACACTTAGACCACTCAGGGTGTGAGCTGAGATACAAGAAACACATCCAACACTTAGACCACTCAGGGTGTGAGCTGAGATACAAGAAACACATCCAACACTTAGACCACTCAGGGTGTGAGCTGAGATACAAGAAACACATCCAACACTTAGACCACTCAGGGTGTGAGCTGAGATACAAGAAACACATCCAACACTTAGACCACTCAGGGTGTGAGCTGAGATACAAGAAACACATCCAACACTTAGACCACTCAGGGTGTGAGCTGAGATACAAGAAACACATCCAACACTTAGACCACTCAGGGTGTGAGCTGAGATACAAGAAACACATCCAACCCTAACAGTGACAGTAGCAGGACAATTTGGTCATTAAGAGTTTTGGCGATAAACTATACGATTTTAGCGCAATTTCCATACTGGAGAATTGCGTTTAATAATCCGTCATTTCTGGATGGATGTGTGGATGTATCTCCTCCTCAACGAAGCAATATCGAGAACTAGTTCCAAAAGCAAATATGTTAAGCAAGTTCCAAGGATGATTGTGGGCCAAAAAAATTCCCGGAATTCCTTCCTGGATTTCTCGGAAAAGCCAAAAAGCCTCGAACAAATGCAGTTTTTGCTCCATATCTTGGCAACCAGACCACTTAGCGACTCGAAACATTTACCAATCGATTTCTGCCATATTTTAGAACAATATTACCGAAGAAAGTTTTCAAAAATATCGTTTCGTTCGGTCACAAAAAAATTTTAATATATTTTAAACTGAGCATCTTGTAGGCCTAGTTTTAATTTAAACTGAGCATCGTGTAGGTTTTTAGCGCAAAGCGCTGAGGTTCGAAATGATTTTACCATAGCGAATGAGCGGAGGTTCGAAATGATTTTTACGTAGTTCTGTGAATTCTAAAAAATTAATTAAGGAAATTGCGCTTAAATTGTCACTAGACTTTTTATTAACTTTTTCAATAAAGAGAAGAATAAAATAAGTCATGCTGTCGAAAAATATTAACCCTTATTGACGGAAGAGCCAAAAGTTACTATTTACAAAATGCCCTAGCTTTTAAAGAGCAACTAACATATTTATTTCAATTTGATTTGATTAGAGTGATTTTATTATTTGAAATAGCTTTAAATATGAAATAATATAAATTCAAATAAAAACCCACAACTGTATAAACGTATGTTTATTAGCTTTGCTAGAAAATTTGTCCTGAGATAATATGTCCTGAGATAATTTGTCCTGAGATAATTTGTCCTGAGATAATTTGTCCTGAGATAATTTGTCCTGAGTTAATTTGTTAATGCGATGTTTTGTCTGATATCGTTTGTCCTGTCAACAATTAATTAGATTTAATTTTACAAATAATGTTGCTAGTAATTTAGAAAAAAAAATTCTTAAGTTAAAAAAAAAATGTGGAAAATGATCCACGAATGACAGAACAAAAAAAACAACGTAAACAAAACTTATTCTTTCTCGCTTCCGAAGGGATCTTCAAAATCTCATTACCAATAAGACATCTGCAACTACGCGTAAGTAAACGTACTATGGTAAAATCTTAGTTTAGCGTCGAAAATTCCAACGTAGCTAGTAATGTGCGATGAAGGTAACTAATGAATATTTCTTTCATTTGGCCATATTTATGTCATATTTTACATAATATAACAGATAATTGAATAACAAATCACAATCCAAGACCAAACCAGTCATAAATATCCTGGAATTAACTTTAAACTACCCCGTTCGAGACAACAATGAGTAAATGCAAGCAGCGGCCATGTTTCAAAAACAATAAATTGTCTATTCGCATGTCTTTTGTGTTGATTTTGTGGTTTAATATAATTGTTTTGTATTGTTTAATTATATGCCTGGGGGTCGTCCATAAATGACGTCACAATCGTAGGGGAGAGGGGGGTCCGTAATTTTGTGACGTTGTGTGATAAGGGGGAGGGGGGGGGGGTTCAGATGGTGCGACGTCACACTTTTGCATTTTAAAAAAGCAATGTTAGAAAACGAATTTTAGACTTTATTTTGCGTTTTAGAAAACTGGTTTAATACATTTTAATAACAATTGATTAAAGAGTTCAGACAAGATTTTGGAAAAATACAGCTGTATTAACATAGGTTGGTGTTCATTAAACAGCCCATAAAACACAGAGTTTCTTCCAGGCATCTCTTCGGGGGGTTTTGCCCCCCCCCCCCCCCCAGAGACAAAAAGTCTGGAAAAAAACATTCCTAACACATCTATCACTCGACCATTTAAACGTACGTAGTTATTTCTGCAAGCTTGCTGTCTTGAGACTTTCGGCCCTTTAAAAATGAACTAGACTACCCATATTAAGCTCCAAAAGAAGCTTGGTGAAAACAGGATGGCCGTCCGATGTTGAAGCTGCTCTGCGCTTTATAAAAAGCACAATAAACGATAAGATGACACTTATATTAAAGTAAATTATAGTTCTGCATCTTGAAACATTAAAAGTGATATTCGGAAATTAAGAGCCAGACAGTCAACATGATATTTCAATTAAAGTCAAAGAAAATAAATTTCCTCAAACGATGGAACATTACTAAATTTTCGCGCAGTTTAGCGAAATTGAATTTAAGTATTTACGTCATCTTACAAAGCGCGATAGCCTAATGGTGCTCTAATGCTGCCCATGCTAATGGCCGTATTCCTAACGCCCCGCATTAGACGCGGCTTATTCGTCGGCAGGCATTTGGCGGCAAGCCTTTTTGACGGAAATAATGTGTTGCGGCCGTTTTGCCATATGTCTTAAACTAGCAGGCTTGCAACATTTGTAATGATTCGTTTTAAGCAAGGTATACGTATACTAATGCTTATGTATAGTTATTTTGATTGAACAAAGCATTATAGAGGTTCTCCATCAACCACCTAGGTATTTTTCCACGTTCCTTTCATGAGACCGACACGTCATAAATTGCAAAGCCGCCTGAGTTGACGTCACAAATCTTCACTCACTCCCGTAGCAAATCATATGTGACATCATTTATGGACAACCCCATATCACTCACTTGGGTACTTGATATTGACAATTTGACAACAAAGGATAACCAAAATGTGTCTGGTAGGTGGAGACGCGATCGACCATAATGACAACACGCACTTAAGGGGTGGACTGGCTCATTGTTTTTGATGATGTTTTACGAGGGAAGCTGGTGGATAATACATTTTGTCTCTCTGTATATATAAATGATGACAAACATTTAATGTTGACAAAATTATGGTTAGAGATCTTAGATAAGGCAGAGTGAAGCGTAATTTTTTACATTATGACTTGTTGTGACATTGACAACAAAAAGACGACGGAGGTTGGGGTTTAATTAAGGTAAAGAAAAGTAAAAAAAATGTCATAAGTTATGATATAATTACTAGATCTAATTGTTGAAAAGAAAAACCTGAAATGAAAATAGTTAACATTCAAACAATAAGAAAAAACTCAAACTATATAGTAATAGTAAGATCAAACAGTAGCGTGGCGAGGGGGGGGGGGGGGCGGGGGGACATATGTCCCCGGGCGCCGAGCTTAGGGGGCGCCAAAATGGGTTGGAAAAATAAATTGAAAGGTTGAGGGGGGCGCAAATTGAGATCAAATAAACATTAGTAAAAAAAAAACGTGATTTAATACATGGATACAAGTTGCATCTCACAATGCTAATAGAATTAATAAAGTTGTTTGTTAGGATATTCACATTTTTAAAAAAATGCTTTGTTATACGGACTATACAACAAGACGATCATATTTAAATACATTTTCATACGAATAGAAATGAAAGGGAAGCTACTCTCAATAACATTTTCTTAAGATGGCTGCTGTTTTTAATAGCAAATTTACTATCTCGAAGAGGGTTGATAAAAATTAATGTCAGGATATTTAAATTGATTTAATCATAAATGGTGATCTATTATTCAATTATCTATAATATTTTATCAAAATATACGAAAATACACTCATATTTAATGACATATTCATTAATTCACTCTCTCCCAAATTACTAGTTTTGGCCGAATTTACGACGCTAAACTAAGATTTTACCCGTACTATAAATAGTTGGGCGACCATGGGCAAAGCGGTGTGTACCACACAATCAAATTCTCATTTCTTTAAAACAATTGTGATAATTAGCGTTAGAGTAGAAATATAATTTAATTGAAGTTTTCTCTAGTCTTTAAAATATTTGTAAACTAATCTCAAAGTGTTTATAAATTAAACCTTTTCTATATTTTTTTTATTTATAAATAGTGTACGAATACACAAAATGTACAGAATTGCCAAACACATAATACTTCTAGTTTTGAAATCAAAACTAGAAATTTGTAGTTTAAATAAAGCGTGCAGTTTTTGAAAACACTCTCAATGTGTATTACAGTTCGGTTGTCTTTCTTCTACTGTGTACATAAAATTATAGGAAATAATAATTCGTAGTTAGTTTGTCATAATAATTTTACATGTTCATAAAACGCACATGAGAATTCGATATAATACATATTACAAAAAGTTAATACTATTTTAAAATGAACTACAATTAGAACATGTTTATTTTTGCTACATCAAATGGTGTACACGTTGGGCAGAGTCGTAGCTATGGAAGCTCGTGTGGGCCGGCCGTCGGCGGCGCCAACCTTTCTTGTGGGGGTGGTAGGGGGTGGGGTGGTGAGGGCGAAGCGTACTGGTAGATCTTTTTTAAAAGCCAATTTTGAGTTGTTATACTTAATTACATACAGTCGAAGTTAATAAAAAAGACGGATTTATTTAGCTGATTTCAACATCAATTGTTTGACACCAACATAGAAAAAAAAAACATTAAATGACAGTGACTGGTAAAAAGCGCCCCCGACATTTCCTAGTTGGGTGGGGAAAGGACGATCTTTTTTTTCCAATATAAATAACTATACAACTGTGTGGGGGAGGATCTCGGCATTATATATAACTATAGAAATGGGTGAAGCAAAGTTGATAGTTCGCCCCGGGCACCTGTACCGGTTGCTACGCCTCTGACGTTGGCATCAGGTTTAGATACAATGTAACCATATTTGATACATTTATATGGACGTATAATATAATGTAACCATATTTGAGATGTACAAATGGTCATACAATACAATGTGATACAATACATCACTATCTAAAAGATTTTATACGAATTTTATAATATTAAATCGTGTACTATAATAACCATTTCTAATTACGCCGGTACTTAAATACGTATACAATAGAGTGATACGTATTATTGCTACATGTATCTAGCATGTATTTAGCATGGGTCTCCATGATGTCTAAAAAAAAGTTCCGCATGTCTCTAACGGGCCCAGCATATGTCTGACAAGGGTCTAACATAGACGTTGTCAGGATCGTGTGATACACTGGAAGGTAAACCGTATAGTAGAGGTTCATTTAGTAAATGTTGATGTTACATCTGTTACATCGTACAAAAAATGTCCTACATTCCTGACGGTCTTATAATTACCAATATATGTTTGGGACATTAAAAAATTATGTGTGCCAAAAGCAATATGATAACACATTGTTAAAGAAAAAAATCGTTCATAACCTAATTCCGTAAATAAAGGGTTAAACTATTTAATGAACTATTTCGGTGCATCGTTACGGCTTTCTTTCATTTATCACAATTCAGAAATTCAATATTTTTTAAAACAAATATCGTATCTATAAATTTAAATAAAGATGGAAATACGGTGCATGTTTGGTTGTCTGATTGTCTGTCAGTCAGTCTGGTCCTGATTAAAAACTGTCACTTTCAATTCATTTCAATTCATTTTTATTTGATATATATTTGATGACTGTGTTCAAACTCCAATGGTATTTGCATAACTGACAGTATCATTTGATACCGTTGAAAAATATAAAAAATAAAATAAACTGTGTCCGTCTAAATATTGTATTTCAAATCACTCTAAAATGTGCACCCATATATTGAAACTCGTAAATGCACTTAAACCGACCTAATTGGTTGTCTTTGGTAAATGTATAACGCTTGGCCATCGTTTTCGTAATTGATTTTATTACATATTATTTCAAGACGCATGTAAGAACAGGGCAAAACCTTTTTGCTAGTATTAATATATTATCTTTATAATTTAATTGTGTGCAATTATCAGCCCGTTTTTTTTTATAAAACGAAAATTCAATAATGTAATAGAATTTTGAAGTTAGTTATTAAGTTATCGCCCCTGAAATGTTTTGGAATAAGACTTTTGGAAGCATTAAAAAAATGTTTTTATTGTAATATTGAAATTACAAAACTCTAGCCTAATTACGTAATATATATATATATATATATATATATATATATATATATATATATATATATATATATATATATATATTGCAATATTTTCATATTTTCACTGAATGTAATACTGTATCAGATTTATCACGGTAGTAATCCACGTCATTTCTACTGTGATTTTATTACTGCATTGAAATCCTACCAGTACCTGGTCAGTGGCGCTGAAAGTATTAGCACATGCCATTTTCCTGACATAAACTCTTAGGAAGTTGATAAAATATTACATTAATACAGCTGTTTTTTTTAAACACACACGTTTAAATCATGTGTGTGTTTAATATATCTTACAATCGAATTGTGGAAGCGCGTCTTTAACGTGCTTTAATTGTGCCTTAAATGTGTTTTACATGTGTCTTACATGTGTCTTAATTGCTTTTAGTCTACAGCGGGACTAGCTTATATCTGATACAAGAGTTCAAAAACGCAGTGTTAGTTTTATAAAGTACGTATGTGTTAGGGTCCCGTATTGTATACAGCCGGCATTGGCCAATCATGTATCTATCGCCTATCCATTTTATTTAGCGATTATAATCTGTATTAGTGTGATGTGTAACAGCTGTTTAAGACAGTGACATGATTTACATGTTAGTGGCAGGCTTTACAGGGTAGTGGCAGGCTTTACGAAGTGGTGACCAGAGTTTCTTCCAGGCATCTCTTCGGAAGAACCGACTTTGCATAGTAGTAGAACACCTAACCACAGTAGCAGGCCATACCAAAGCGCTAACGTGGAGGTAAAAATGATGGTAATGGTTGTGATGGTGGTGATGACGACGAGGGGAATGATGATGATACCAATTTGGTGAATCAGCTTTAACAAAGTCGAGTTTAGATCGTCCACCTTCTCTATGCCTATACCTAACACTTCAGATAGTTGAATCAGCTTTAACAATGTCGAGTTTAGATTGTCCATCTTCTCTATGCCTATACATAACACACCAGATAGTTGATTCAGCTTTAACAATGTCGAGTTTAGATCGTCCACCTTCTCTATGTCTATACCTAACACACCAGAAAATTCACCCTTGGATTTTTTTTTTTATGTGTCTTATGCATGTACATTTTCCTGTAATTTGATACATTCAGTACAAATGCAATACAAGTCTGATTGTTCGACATTATGGGTGACTTTTTGATTATGTGTCTAACTTTATATTAAAGAATGTATTGACATTAATGAGATATTTTGGTAACGTATTTAATTAACGATAAGTATGACCCTCTTAACAAAAATAACCACTGTTTTCAATCCTACTTGTCCCGTAAGAATAATTGGATATCCGCCATCATATTGAATCTCTCCGGTATTTGTTAGTTGTATTTACCTTCGTCTCCAAAGTTCCAAGAGCAAATAATATTACAGTGTATTTGGGCACACAGGGGACTATTTCTAACTGTACTCTATATTCAAATGCTTTATAATATGCGACTATGTCCTACACGTTAGACTGACCAACTACTAACGCTTGGTCAGCTGACCGTCACACGTGACAGGTCAGTTCGTTCCACTGTTATTAAATTGTTTCTGCTTGACCAATGTGGGGTTATTGTCTGGTCATTATAGCGTACATTTACGTATTATCGTTTTTAAAAAAAAATGTCATGGAATAGTATCATCGGAACAACTTTAATTCAACCGGATTGATCGTTCGTCTTATTCATTCAAATGCCATGGCAACCATATTTTCAATTGAGTCCCTGATGCTTGCAAATATATTCCTTTACAAGTCATATTGACAGTCAGGATAGTGTCCAGCTCACAATAATTAGATTGTTCTTATAAATACAACCTATGTCGCAGGGGCGTAGCGAGGGGGGGGGCGGGGGGTGCGGACCGCACCGGTTGACACCATTTATGGGGGTGACACCAAGGCAAAAAATAGCAAAATATATAGAGAAAAACTCGAGGGGGGGTTGCAAATCGAAAGTTTGAGGGGGGGGGGGGGTGCAAATCGAAAACTTGAGGTGGGGGGGGGTGCAAATCGAAAGTTTGAACGTTTGTCCCTGGGAAGGGTCTCTATGCCTCTGGGGGGGGGGTGACACCATTAAGTGCCGCACCGGGTGACACCCGACCTCGCTACGCCACTGCTATGTTGGTATATAGAGATTGTTTTATATGTCTAAAACCTTAATAATCTTTAGCTGTAGATAAATAAAATTCGACAATACTGGTGAGTGTTTTTAAACGAGTTGTTTTAGTCATAATAACTAATTAAAAGCATAGTTTACCTTTCAGATTAGATAATGAACCAGTGTGTTCTACTCTCAATGGCTATTTCCTTGGATTACTTGAACTTGTAGCAACATGGGATCATTTTCCTGCAAGCCATACACCAACAGTGGCAACAAAAACCGTTTTGTTACAACTTATCTTTTTGCTGAAACATACCCAATAACCACACTGTGGAGGGAGAAGTCTAAGGTTTTATTATATATGTGTCAGGTCATCGACTTTCTTCTTCACTTAGCTTTGTTAAGGCCTGTAATATTACTCCAGTTTACAACACAACGACACAATGACAAGTTTAAATAACATTACAGTTTTTTTTTAAATCTATAAGCATACATTATATTATTCCTAGCTGTACTTTTTTCGGAAAACTCTACCGTTTTAGTTTTTTTTTACGATATGTTAACCTTGAGTCAAGGTTAATGCATCATTAAAATATGGTCAGCTGACCGTCACACGTGACCAGTCAGTTCGTTCCAATCAGTGGCGTAGACAGGATCGTCTCAAGGGGGGGGGGGGGTTCCAATTTTTAACCTGGGACAAACTTTGCACCCCCTCAAACTATCGATTTGCACCCCCCCTCCCAAACTTTCGATTTGCACCCCACCCTCAAACTTTCGATTTGCACCCGTCCCCTCAAACTTTCGATTTGCACTCCCCCTCATACTTTTTATATATACCGAGGGGTCTATGGTGGGGGGTTATGACCCCCCTAACCCCCCTGCCTACGCCACTGGTTCCAATGCTATCATGTTGCATCTACTTGTCCCTCGGGGGTTATTTGTTGAGAATTAGAATTATAGCTTATATTAATGTATTATTGTAAACAAACAAATGTTCGGAACATGACCTATTTCATTACCATTGAACAAGCTGAATAAATTGCTTGTTTTTGAAAAAGTATGCATTATATTCACTGTTTTCGTATCATACACGTTATATAACTACGGCAACACGTCGGTTAAACAAGATGTTCAAAACTTACATTAAAAGAGTGTTAAGACACCGCCGCCAACATCACTGACCTCTGTCTCAATGTTGGACTGGCCCTACTATCTCATCACTGACCTCTGTCTCAATGTTGGACTGGCCCTACTATCTCATCACTGACCTCTGTCTCAATGTTGGACTGGCCCTACTATCTCATCACTGACCTCTGCCTCAATGTTGGACTGGCCCTACTATCTCATCACTGACCTCTGTCTTAATGTTGGACTGGCCCTACTATCTCGTTTTGTTCTATTTTAAGAGCAGCAAATAAAAAAAAAAACACAATGTGTACTAACACACCCTGTGACATGGTAACATTTGACAAAACATTCAAACAATTTTTTAAATTATTTTTACATCAGACACGGACACATACGGTTAAGGGAGACAACCAAAAAACTATGCAAATATTTTCAAGTAAAGTGAAACGAATTCGACTACTAAGTGATTTGACAAACCAACTTCTGAGACCAATCCACAATTAGTAAACTACCATGCTTCAAATGGACAAAATAAATTAGATAAACAGAGATAATAGATAGCAGGTAACAGGTTTGTACAGCAAGTTTATTTTTCTCTTAGTGATAAAATTGACAGCTACAATTTCCTACATATTTACAATAGTAAAACATACTTCTGACTTACACTTTATTTATTAAAAATACATAACTTGTATATTGCAATGATATTTTTAAACCTGAATATTCAAATGTTTAATTAAACAGACATGAGTAACACATAACACACAGAAGACAGAAACACATCTGGTAAAAAACAAATCCCATACGTATAAAGCGATTAAGGAAGTTTGTTTTCACTTAAGTCGACAGCGCCACGTTTTTCTTCCACTTTGTGCTAATCCGCTAAATTCACATAATTCTGTACAGGCTGAACATTCCACAGCTCTACCATATGTTGTGGTGCCAGAATGTTTATTTATACTGTTTGTATATGTGTATGGGGATTGACTTTCTTATGTGATGTCTGACAGTTTCTTCATTGTGAAATATATCAACACTGACACTGTTCCAATTTCAATAATATAACGTTTTTATTTTTACACATTTTCAAATACCAAAGACTTAAAATTATATCGATATCTAGTATACTACACTTCTCATTCAATAAAAAAGATCCCAGTATTTCTTGACTATATATTCACACTTCTATCAACTGAAACACCACAACTGTAACTTAACTGACTTATCTCTGCTCAACTGCTTCTAACACTCGACTGACTTTCTACACGCTTGACTGCCAACTGACGCTATCTCTGACCAACTGACCGTGACTGCTCATCTCTCTTGTGATTGGTCGGCTATGTAATTGGTACTTACTCCTACCCGCTTAAATTAGATAATATTCTCAACTATCTACCCTCTCCTTTGTTTTACTTAATTGTGTCTAAATATCTAAATTTACTTCATCACATAGCCTACATTATTACCTTCATGTCGAATAATTCAATACGTATCTTACTTATTAAATGTTTCAATCAGTTTAGATGTCGAAATAAATATTATGTTATTAAAATAAAATAAATTATATGATTAATAAAATAAAAATAAATTTAGTGTATGAAAAATTGCATTAATTTCATACTAAAGTCAAAATTTTATTAAAACTGTTATTCAGTTAAATATAATAGAAAACTTTTACTTTTTTGAATTCGTGTTTTTTTAAATTTTGAACTGTTCTAAATTATCTATGATTTTGAAAAATCCTCTGTTCGATTGGTGCTTTTTTTTTCTCTCGCAAATGGTTTTCCCAGTGACCATTATGTCCTTACTTATGTATGGTACCTTAGTTGTGAGATCAATGCAACTTTCCCATTTTCCTGAACAAATCTCCCTCACTATTTGTCGCAGCCTGACAGATCTACAACATTTTTGTATTAGTGTGAGAGGATTCTTTTTGTTCATCCTCAGCATCACTTTGTGTTATTTCTAAATCATGACCTTTCCAATAATCATCCGTAGTAAAGTTTCCAGTTTTTCTAGACTTTGATGTGGCTGGATTTGGGTTGAGTGATATGGACAAATAATTCTTACTTAATAGCATTTGGCAATAAACAATAGGCTAAAATATAAAAAATCGCTACAGTTTTTTATTTATACAAAGTATGTTTAAAAACAATAAAACGTAAAAAAAAAACACGTCGAAGTACTTTTAAATAAATATAATGTTTCTTCGTATTTTAACAAAAGTAATATTTTATACTAAATTTGTAGTGACGATAAATCTTCGAATGAATAACCGACTCTTTAATGTCTCTATCATGTAGTAAAGTGATAATTTTATAACTAAAAAAAATTAGAGGACCTAATTAATCCATTCAAAGTAACAAACCTGCATGGTCTAACACTACCCACATTTTAACTGTCCTACATACTCTACTGACCAACTCTAACACTACCCACATTTCAACTGTCCTACATACTCTACTGACCAACTCTAACACTACCCACATTTCAACTGTCCTACATACTCTACTGACCAACTCTAACACTACCCACATTTCAACTGTCCTACATACTATACTGACCAACTCTAACACTACCCACATTTCAACTGTCCTACATACTCTACTGACCAACTCTAACACTACCCACATTTCAACTGTCCTACATACTCTACTGACCAACTCTAACACTACCCACATTTCAACTGTCCTACATACTCTACTGACCAACTCTAACACTACCCACATTTTAACTGTCCTACATACTCTACTGACCAACTCTAACACTACCCACATTTTAACTGTCCTACATACTCTACTGACAAACTGTAACTGAACTAAAACGTCTGACCGATACACCCTCTACTGACCAACTCTACAACTGACCGCTACACCCTCTACTGACCAACTCTACAGCTGACCGCTACACCCTCAACTGACCAACTCTACAACTGACCGATACACGCTCTACTGACCAACTCTACAGCTGACCACTACACCCTCTACTGACTAACTTTACAACTGACCACTACGCCATCGATCTCCAACTGCTAACAGTACCACACGCTTCAGTGGTCACCTCGGGTCGGCGTGGTTGAGTCGGTAAAGCTCATGGTTGCTAAACCGAAAAGTCTCGAGTTCGAACCCTCGGGCAGATGAGGCTCGTTAGCTGGGGACAGCCACTCTTCTTGGAGAGACAACTCCAAAATTAAACCAACTGCTGCCTTGTAGTTTGTTCTTGGTTGGACAAAGGCTATGGAAGCAAATCCAAAAAGAAAAGCAGGCTGAAATCGGAGTCAATGGCCTCAATGGCGCATAACCAGTTGCCACGTATCGCTTAATTGTGTTGGAGGCGTGGTCTAGTCGGCAAAAAGCTCATGATTGATAAATTCGAACAAAGTCTCGAGTTCAAACCCACTGGCAGATAAATATCGATCCCCTTCAACACTAATAATTAAAAACGAAGAAGAAGAAGAAGACCCTTGCCAGACATATGCTGGGCCCGTTAGAGAACATACCTACTGGACACATGTTGCAATAATTCGTGTCACTCCAATGTATACATTTTAAAGTCCCGGCGTAATTAGGTATGGTTATAGTGTTATAGACCTATAACATATCATATATAGTGATATAGTTTATTATTTATCCTTTTTATATATTGCACATGTGGTTACATCGTATTATATGACCATTTAAATGTATCAAATATTGTCTTATATGGACATTTACACATTTAATATCTCACTGTTTTATTTTATATATAATTAAAAGCATCGTTTACCTTTCAGATCAGACTGACCAACTCTGTGTCAGCTGACCATCCCACGTGACAGGTCAGTTCGTTGTACTGTTATTATATTGTTTCTGCCTGATCAATGAGAGTTTAATACATTTTATTGTATGAAAGTTAAAAAATATTCACAATCAGATGGTGCATTCGAGAAAGTGTTAATATTACGGGTTGGATCTTAATTTTTTAAAAACGATATACATTCAAGTCACGGTTTTTAGTTGTAAAACCTAATGCGTTTATATATAAAATTTAGCATTCTTGCTTAATTTTTTAAATATTTTCTAAAACGTGTTAATTTTACATATGTATTTTATGAGCAATATGCCTATTTCTTAAGCATATGTTTTTAAAGTTTTTTTATAATATATAGCTCTGTTAGTTTGATTGATTGGTCTCCCTTTAACTTTTCTATGTAATAAGAAATGGCTATAGTAATATGTATTTTAAGTTTAAAAAAAGGCCATTTAGTTTTAGACAGTATCTAAACTGTTTGAGAACTCTCATCAACACAGAATAAAACTTTTTTTTTTTCCAGATAAAACAGTTTGTGATATTTATAACGTTAAAAGTATTAATTTTGTGTTTGTTTTTGTTTTACCGTGAAACACTGCAACGCTGAAGAAGGAGTTTGTCGTATTCGGGCACATGTCTTACGACACAACGTAAACGGAATTCGATCAAGTCCATTGAGAAGAAAATTAGCTCAGGTTAAGCTGCAACTTTTTTTTTTTGCTGAACTCAAAAAGGGAACAACGATTATAACAGAAGTAAATTAAGAGACAATAAAACCAGTTGTTGTGATAACGTCTATAGTTACACATCAAACGTCACATATTTACAGTATATGTGATTGTTATTATACCAGTGATATATTTATACATAGCCGTATTGGCTAGACCTCGTTCAAACTATAAATAACCATAACATAATAGTTTTGTTAACTTTAACATATACGTTTATACAGACAGATTTAAATATTAAAACACTTATCAAAATAATAGAAGAATAAATATAGGCTAACTATTTTTCATATTTCAGCATTGTAAATTATAATTCGTTAAGTAGGCCAAGACCAGATGGTAATGTGACGTAACATAATCTGTGACACAATCAGATGTTGAGTTAATACAAAACAAATTAACAGCAAGTTGACCGACCTGATGGTGACGATGTAACTACTGTGTTGATTCCACATGATGTTTGGCTATCAAACTACTGTGATGATTCCACATGATGTTTGGCTATCAGTTTGATGATTCCACATGATGTTTGGTTATCAAAATACTGTGATAATTCCACATAGTGTGATAAATCCCCATACACCATCATATGATGCTACGTCAAATATACGTACCTCTTTTGAAGCTCTTTAAAGCTTTGTTAATTGTTGTATTGTAAGAAAAAAAAAAGACTACATGTGATAGGGATAAACCTACATATTTAAATAACGCATTAATTGGTAATTTGCTATTGTCAACTTCCTTCACAAAACCTTTAGTTTATTAGTATTTTTTGTTAATAACTATTGAATAGTGTCGTAAAAAGTACCAAAGCAGTTATCCTTTATCAACACTAGCATCATCTGAGCTGAGGTAGTTGTATATGGACATTTGAACATATTAATTTTACCTGGGTTTATTTTGTATGATCAGAACTCCGTGACCCTAACATGATATAGTGCGTGGTCAGCACATTTTATCTATACAACTAAAAAATGTAAACGTTTTTTAAAAAATGTTACACATTTTTAAAGAAAATACTTTTTAACAATTTTAACAGGATGTTTAAAAAGTAGCATGGGTAGAGTAAAATGATACGCCTTAAATTGTCGTCTATAGTGTGAATCATTTCAATCTTTTACAGCTGTAAAATCACCTAAAACGCAGTTAGGATGTAAAAGCCGTTGTTACATCGTTGAATCATTTAGTTGTTAATAATGTAAAATGTATATCAATTAAAACAAGTGTTTTTATCACTTCCCATATTGTTGTATGCACCATATTAAGGGAAGTAACTGACAAGTAATTCCCTTAGTCAAAACAAAAGTACAACACTGATAGGCAAAAGTAACTAAATACGCTACAGTATCTATATATAATATGTTTACAACACTGCGTCTTTAGAAAACACATCGTATGTATTTTTGCTTGACTTTTAAATAAATATAATATTGCTCCGTATCATATAATTTTTAGCAGTATTAATAATTTACATAAGTTTTGTATTTATCGTAATTTTTAAAGTTAATCAGAGTTACCTCATCACATTTGGTTGGTCTTAAGTGATATTTTATTAACTAAATGTTGTTTCACTTAAACAACACACTATAGCAGAACTTACGATAGCGCAGAAAGGCTAGACAGAATATTCACTCGTGAAAGTATAACGGTAATCAAAGTAAAACATCTTACACAGACACATTTACCAATAACAAAATAATTATTGCTCAACTACTAATCGATTCCACTCACAGTGAAAATATCACACATTGTTATATTAGATTATCTAAAGTCAAAATATCACACATGTTTCTATTAGACGTTCTAAAGTCAAAGTATCACGTATTAGACGTTCTAAAATCAGTACACTCATAAAAATAGTATACTGTAAAAAACAACTTGAACCAATATGAAATCACTAAGAACTGGTGGAGTAGAGCATATACAGACATCTACTTGGGCTATCACTAAGAACTGGTGGAGTAGAGCATATACAGACATCTGCTTGGGTTCTCACTCATGTTGACAGAGTTCAGACAAGAAATGGGAAAACATCACTGTTTTAAGGAACATTCAATCGCTTATAGTAGAGTGATCGCTTGCATTATTGTGATGTATAGCATGTATTAGTTAATACTTATTAGTCCACACCACTCAACCCAAATCAAAACAAAAAAAGTTACAAACCAGGTGTTAATTTTACATGCATTTATAAGCCAGGTTCCATGTGTACATTCATATTGTATAAGCCAGGTTCGATTTGTACATACATATTGTATAAGCCAGGTTACATGTGTACATACATGTATAAGTCAGGTCCTATTTGTACAACTATATTAGCGTATACCCCTGTCTCCACAGAATAACCAATTACTAATTAATACATTCTTTAAAATAATCGGGCTAAAAATGTTGTAATACGAGTTGTGTTTTATTATTATATTTAAATAAACCATTGGCCAAATCAAATAATATTCTTTGACACATACACCACACATGGTAGACACGTAATATTTAAAACACAAATTATGCATGACAAGACGTATGCATTTAAAATGTAATATTTTTACATTCGGGTGCACTAGTTAGAAAACATTTCAAAATTAATTGTATGAATAAGAGGTTATCTAAACATGTGGATTACTAACGTGATAAATATCATACAGCGTTACATTCAGTAAACAAATCCCAATATTAAGTAAATACGTAAGTAATATTGCAACAAAGATAAATGTTTCCAAATGTCTAGTCTTTTCAAAAACATTTTAAGGGCGATAACTTAAAAATTAACTTCATGATATTTTGATAGCATTCATTTTTTTTTTCTTTTATAACAAAAAGGGCCAATAATTGCACGCAATTAAATTATCAATATAATATATTGATACTAGCAAGCATCATTTATCTTTTTATTATATATGTCTTAAAAAGCGGTGAATACATCAATTACTGAAACTGTGGCAAAGCGTTATACATCTATCAAAGACAACCAATCAGGTCGGTTTTATTGACGGTACGAGTTGGTCATTGTATTGCCGTAAACAATATCTTCATTCTGTCAGATTTAGTTTTTAGATTCATTTTGTGTGTGGGGGGGGTACATTTTAGTTTGATAGGAAATACATTTTTTGGACTTACACATTTTTTTGTAACTGTACTAAATGATACTTTCAGTTAAGCAAGTACCAGTAAAGTTTGAACACAGTCATCAAATTTAGTCATCTGAATTATGATAAATTAAGATAGCTCCAACGTTTAGTGAAATATTGAGTTCAATATTTGTTAAGTAGGCCTACTTAATTTCATATACGTTTTTTGTTTCTTCTTACATTTTGTAGTTGCTCAAAAGTATTTTTTTTCCGCTTCTCTGGCCAGGTACTTGTAGGATTTCAATCCAATTATGAAATAACAGTTGACATGACGTGGATTACTAACATGATAAATCTGATACAGTGTTACATTCAGTGAAAATATCCAAATATTAAGTAAATACGCAATTAATATTGCAATAAAGAAATTTTTTTTCCAAATGTCTAGTCACTAGTCATTTGAAAATATTTTAAGGGCGATAACTTAAAAATTAACCTGATGATATTTTAATATCATTCGATTTTTTTTCTTTTATAACAAAAAGGGCCAATAATTGCACACAATTAAATTATCAAGATACTATATTGATAATAGCAAACATCATTTATCTTTTTATTATATATGTCTTAAAAAAGTGGTGAATAAATTAATTACTGAAACCGTGGCAAAGCGTTATACAGCTATCAAAGACAACCGATCAGGTCAGATGATAGACTATTGATATACTTTTTCGTTTCACCGTAAAAACAATATCATCTTCCTGTCAGATGTAATTTTTAGATTCATTTTGTGGGAGAACAATTTAATTTGTTGGGAAATACATTTTCTGGACTTACACATTTTTTTTAACTGTACTAAATGATACATTCAGTTATGCAAGTACCAGTAAAGTTTGAACACAGTAATCAAATTTAGTCATCTGAATTATGATAAATTAAGATAGCTCCAACGTTTAGTGAAATATTGAGTTCAATACTTGTTGAGTAGGCCCACTTAATTTCATATACATTTTTTGTTTCTTCTTACATTTTGTAATTGCTCGAAAGTATTTTTTTTTTGCCTCGCTTAAGATGGAAAAAAATTAATCATTACATATTGTGATTGAGAGAAAATTTAGACGGATCATTGATATAAACAATGATATGATTCAAAAATTTAGTGGTAAAATCTAAAGTTATCCCTCAAACGTTAAAGATTTACAGTATCACTGAAAGGTAAATACGTCATACATGTATTTATGTATACTCGTAATGTGTAGGCCTCGTACAAACTATAAGTAACAATACCATAATCGTTTTGCTAAATATATCATATATTTATGTGTAAAAAGAGAAATTTAAAAACTAAAACATTTGTATCAAAAAGTATATAGTGTGCATTCTATCATATCTCTAAATATCTTCCTAACATTAATAAAACGCATTACATAGAAACAAACCAAACAATATAATCAAATTTTCTATTCAAGTGCTACAAAATTCTATGCACCATTAAAATGTAATTTTTTTTTTAATGAACATATTCAAAATCAAATTCAAACTCAGTATGAAATATAACATAGGGCCACTACTGCATACATGTTCGTAACTTATGTGGGTCGGCCTAGAAATACATTATGTGACTGTAGACTCGTGTATGCATTTTAATTAAATACATTATACAATAAAGAATTCCAGAATGTTATTGATTTTGTAAATATGTTGTTATAGACAGGGGTGACAGTGTGGATAAGCTCCCACTGTCTATACAATCATACTTTTTTTTCGCGTTATAAGTTTTATATTATTGCCAGAAACGGTGATGTTATTTAGAGACAAAGTTTCTGTTTTACCGACGATGAGACTTTCGTCCTAGTATGTCAGCGTCGAATTTTGTCACGGAAAGAAAGAAATATCTATGGACGGTAGAAATAATAGATTTTAGAAAAATATCAATCATACCTAACGTAGCTGGTTATCTAGCAGAACAACAAAGAAAAGTACGGGTGATGTTTCCACTGAATAGGGACTCAAGAGTTATACAACAAAAAATATGGCATCAATTCTAAGGCTTCTGTAATTTGTAAGAAACCATATCTTTTGAAAAGGAGATGGAATATTACGGTTGTATGAAAATTCCCTGTCCGATTGTGAGCACTTAATCACCCCCCCCCCCCTAACTCTGGCGGAGCTTTGTGTTTATGTTGTCCAGCAATACCCAGATCCGAAACAAGCCATATACTTTCTTGAGAAAATGAAAGAGAAAGTTAAAACCAGTGAAGAAGTCAAATGTTTTGTGTATGACTACAATGGGTAAAATCTATCTCCGGTATAAAGAATTCCCTCCAGTGAAGTCCCTAATGGAAGAGTGAGAGAAGATTTTAAATGATATAGATGGAGTGACCACAGTACATGGACGCTTCTATGAACTAACAAGCAACTATCATAAACTACCATACTCAGTACTATCAAGAGGCCCTTAGATTCTTAGGCTGCACAGATCTGATAGACATGCCAAAAGCCGAGCAGGTACAGAGGGCTTTTAATATTGGTTTATTTAGCAGCTGTAATAGACGAGGGTGTATCCAATTTTGGTGAGCTCCTTGTCCATGATATCTTGACATCCTTGAAGGGCACAGATAAAGAATGGCTGGTTGATCTTCTGTATGCCTTTAACAGCGGAGATATTGACAACGTCATAGGACTGAAGGATAAATGGTCTACTCAGCCGGATCTGAAAGTCAATGAACTTGTAACTAGTAAACAAGATCAATCTGTTATGTTTGATGGAGATGATATTCCAAAGGCCAGCAACAGATACACAACGGACATTTGTCCAGACTGCCAAAGATAACACAAATCTGGTTGAGCTGATGATAATCTCAATCAATTTTAAAAACATATTTGCATTGTATCTCCTTTTTTTTTTACTCGGTGTGTTATAATGCTTTATTTTTCATTAATCATAAATAATCGCAATTATATAAGGATAAATAAAGGTATGTTGCTATATTATATGTAAAGAAACAAAAGTCACTTATGATTATAAGTTTAGATACTTTAAAGGAGAAATAATTTAATTTAGTCACTTATCATTTGTTTAAATGCCCGTAAAATAAATTATAATTGAAATGACTTTTTTTTTATTTTGACAAAAAAAAAACAATTATCATAAGGGACAGTTGTAATGGTCAATACAATTATTTTGCCCAGTATGACTTTGTCACAGGCCTTTCTCCTACCTTTTATATTACACATACAAAATCAAAAGACAAGCCTTCTTTTGCAGTTTTCATATTTATTTCGTTTTCACACAGGCAGCGTGTTCACTCAAGCTACGCCATCTTCTTGCCTCCTTTCTCTCCACTTGTTCCTTTCGCGCATGCGCACAGTCCTTGTCTCTCTGATGCAATATCGCCTCCCTCAACACACACACTCCCAAGATACAATCCACCAACATTTCACTGTTATAGACTTGTTGGGATTAAAATTCATAACATGTTGTCTACACTCGACACAGGGGATAAAACATGCTGCTGTGAGGGGATATGTTTTGGTGTACTTTGTCTAATTTAATTTGTTTCATAGTGTGGGCAGCACATTTAAATTTAAGTGTGATGGGAAATACATTTTTTTTCGGAAGGATTTATTGCAGTTGTGTTTTATTTTCAACTATATTAAATGACACTGTCAGTTATCAAATGCAAGTGAAGGTTGAAGACACGCATGAAATAGAAATGAATTTTAAACTTAATTACATTATTTAATCTAGACCAGACACACTGACAGACAAACAGACAACCAAACATGCACCGTATTCCCATCTTTACTTACATCTATAGATAAGCCATTGGTTAAAAAAAAATATTGACTTTCTGAATTATGATACATGAAAGATAGCTCCAACTTCATTTATTTGACTGAACTGAATCGATGCACCGAAATAGTTCATTATATAGTTTAAACCACAGTTGTTAGTTAATTCACGTTTTTAATCGACAAGTTTTGATCTTTAAGTTTATGACGGTCATATTCTAAAAACAAAGTAAATTGCATTTAAATCATTAGCCATCATGTAGAGAATAGTGTCCCTGGCAGCAATATCACCCAACACTTACTAAAACATATTTTTTCCACATTATAAAGGTAGTTGTACACAACCTCAGCCATACATTCCCCCGTGTAGCTACCCATGTCTAGGAAAGTTAAAAAAAAACGTGTAACAGGTAGCTCATCATCTGGTGAAACACACCTCACAAACACAGTCAGCTGATCAATTTTAGTCCGTTTTTACGGTTCTTTAATCACACATGGTTTATTCTTAATTAGGCAAACTGTGTTTAAAAAAAAAAATTAAAAGTTAAAAAAAAAATAAAAACATGCAGTAACGTATATTCCTGATTCTCTTGTTTGGCTGAAAAGAAAATTATTTGCTGATTGTTATATATCTGCTCTGCTTGTTGGCAGTCTATTGTTAAGTCATTTTGGGGCTTGTTTTTTTTTTTTTTAATATCACTTTTAATACAAATCTAAACTTGCATATCAGTTGCAATTTCTTTAACTTAAACTATACAAGGGAGATAACATTATGGAACGTTCATAATAATCGCTATCTAATTCGTCATAAAGAAGAATTAAAACGTTTTATGAAAAATTACATGGTAAATATAAGTAACCTACTTTCTATCTTTAAAACCGTGAAGATCATGAAGCAGCATGCTTTTTTTAAATTTAAAAAGTATATACTATTATATTTTAAAACAGTGATCTGTATGCATACATATTTCTGAAAAATGCAATACATGCCAATTAGTGACGGTTTTTGTTGCAATTGCATGGAAACATTTTTTTTTGAGAGAAAATATTAACATGTACAATGTATAGATATGATTATGCCTTAATCATATCTAGAAAAGCAAGGGTCTCGCATAGACGTTGTCAGAACCGTGTGATATACTGGAAGGTAAACCGTCTAGTAGAGGTTTATTTAGTAAATGTTGATGTTACATCTGTTACATCGTCACCATCACGTCGGCCAGCTTGCTATTTTTTTTTCTGATCCCAATGGGATCCGAACCTACCATTCCACACGGCACCGATTCGCCTCGCCCTCCATCCCAATTAGCTCTACTGTTCTGTCTGACTGTTCTGTCTTTACTTGGACTATATTCTGTACCTTTGTCTACCCTTGGCGTTGAAATATCACTTTCTGTTTACATTGCTATTTCAGTTACAACGCCTGCTTCCACCCCTCACCATGTTTACACTATACCCATTTAAATAAGGAAGCTACTATTTGTCTGTATCGTCGTCCCTGTACTTGTGTCGCCTGTGTGGTCAAATGATGGTCATTGTTGTGTTTATGATGCTAGCGGTCTGACCCTTTATTTTTAAGGTGATTAAAACATTAATACTTTAATCACATATTTTTATTTCCCCCGTAAGTTACAACATCATCCTCTCATCGAACCGTTTACGATTGGAAAATAACACAATAGACAGCATGTTAACTTTATTTTGTGAGCCTCATAGATCTCACATCAAACCTAATCATGACCCGCTTAATATTAGACGTCCACAGCAATTAGTATTTAAGCTCAGTGGTTCTTAAACTGGGATTAGGGTTAGGGTTAAACTAATAAATACATAAAATAATTAAATCTAGCATGTCGCAGGGGGGGGGGGGGCACTGCTAATAGTATATGATTTCAACATACATTTCATTTCGTTCGGTGGGGGGGGGGGGGGGGGGGGGGGGTAGACTTGTGGAGTGGTAAGTTCAAGAGCAAATAAAAAAAGAGTTGGAGATCCAGAAAAGCACAAAAAAACTCTCCTTCCCTACCCGAGGCTCCCGGTCAAAACCCCCCGACATAAACCTCCTGGACATAAACCCCCCGACATAAACCCCCCGACATAAACCCCCTGGACATAAACCCCCTGGACATAAACCCCCTGGACATAAACCCCCTAGACATAAACCTCCTGGACATAACCCCCCCCCCCCCCGAAATAAACCCCCCGACATAAACCCCCTTTAAGAATATCAACTAAACCTTAAAATGACAATTATTTATAATAATGCATTATTTTTCCTTTCAATATTTTTTTTAACAGGGGTCGGCAACCTTTTGAGACGGAAGAGCCAAAAGTTACAATATACAAAATTCCCTAGCTTTTAAAGAGCCACTAACATTTTTATTTCAATTTTTGGTATTTGATTAAGATTAGGTAAATACATTTGATTTTATTATTTGAAATAGCTTTAAATATAAAATAATATATATTCAAATAAAAACATACAACTTTCTCGAAATTAAACACATAACATTATTTTTACTAGTTCTGCTTCGGTAATGTAATTAAAAATCATATGCTCTAACAATAATTATTGAATAATATTTAAAGTAGTTACATCAATGGAAGCATTACACGTGCATGCCTTTTGAAAGTTTGGTCAGAGGCGTAGCGAGGGGGGGACATATGTCCTCGGGCGCCGACCTTAGAGGGGGGCGCCAAATTGAAAGTTTGAGGGGGGTATAAATGAAAAGTTCGAGGGGGGGGGGTGCAAATCGAAAGTTTGAGGGAAGGTGCAAATGAAAAGTTCGAGTGGGGAGGGGGGTGCAAATCGAAAGTTTGAGAGGGGGGGGGGGGTGGTGCAAATGAAAAGTTCGAGAAGGGGGTGCAGATCGAAAAGTTTGTCTTCGGGCGCCGGGTAGGGTCGCTACGCCTCTGAGTTTGGTTAAATCTGGCTTATAACTTATCAGGCCATTGGCTCCTATTTCAGCCTGCTTTTCTTTTTGGCTTTCCTTCCAGAGCGTTTGTCCAAACAGGAACAAACTACAAGGCAGCAGTTGTTAGATTTTGGAGTTCTCTCCTAGAAGAGTTGCTTTCCATAGCAATCGAGCATTTTCTGCCTTGGGGTTCGAACTAATGACTTTTCGGTTTACGAGCTTTACTTACTCCTGATCAACATGTCGTCCTACATTTCTATTTTTTTATGAGTTTTGAAAATAAAATAATTTGATCATTATTTGCTCATCGAACTGGAGAGCCGCATCTTGACATCAAAAGAGCGGTTCTACAGTCTCATGCACAAATATTAATAATTTTCTAATTTCGTTTTAAAAATTCATAAAAAAATATTATTCTGTAAAAAAAAAGTAACTTAAAAAACATAAACAGGATAAAAACACTCATCAGAGAACAGAGGGATTAGGTGAGGCAGATAGTATACGGACAGCGGACAGCCGCTTGGCAGCAAGTCCATGCTTGCCATAGTCCAAGTGCCGATTGTTTAAATATTGTTGAAGGGGGAATGTTATTTTATTCCAAACGCATTCATATACCTGTCCGTATGCATTGATTTGACCGGAGTGACGTATTTTAGTTATTATTTTCCTACGGTTGAGCCTTTTACTGGACTCTTGGTAAAGGTAGGGTGGAAGATAAGCCATGTGAGAACCGACGGACAGAAGCGACCGATGCACTCTAATCAAACCGATATACAAACCAGTTAGTCAAAGTAGGCCGTGTTGAAACACATTCTAGGGCAGTGGTTTCCGTAAAGAAAAAAAATATATTGGCTTCTAAAGTGTATTGGAATAGTTATATAGTTATATTATTTGATTACTAATATTATCATAGTAGAGCTAGCAAAAACACTTTTTGTGCGAAACATATATATGTTTTTATATGAATCAATAGCACTTCATTTTTATCGCTATTTATTTCAAATTATAAATCAAATGTATTTACCTAATTCTTTAAATTTAAAATAATGTTAGTGGCTCTTTAAAAAACTGTTAATTTAAAAAAAAAATGTAGCTTTTGACTCTTCCGTAGCAAAAAAGGTTGCCGACATTATCATTAAGGGGGTTATTGGGTGAGAATTAGAATTATGGCTTACGAGCCGACCCGCGGCATATCATACACCGCTATTTAGTTGTTGTTTTTTCTACTATTCAGTAATTCATAATTTGTGAATTCGACATTACCAACGCTGCCACTGAAAATATTTCTTTAAAACACTATACGTAGCTCGTTAAGGACGATACCCCCCCCCCCTTTCTTCCCCCCCCCACCGTTAAAGTAAACTACACTTAGTCCCCCCCCCCCACCGTTTAAATCCGTTTAAAACTAAATTATCTGCCCCTAATAGTCGTCGCTAAACGCGGCTCTGCTTTTAAACATTTAGCGTGAACCACAGCTCACCAGACCATGTAGGGGTGGGTGTGGTAGGGAGCGCGCTTACAGTTCGTTTTCTAGGGTCTCCCAGAAGAGAATTATATATATATATATATATATATATATATATATATATATATATATATATATATATATATATATATATATATATATATATATCGATATTAATGTATTATTGTTAATTAATCGTCAGTTATGTGTTAAAGATACATTTAAAAACAAAAGAATTATGTAATTTACTTATGATGCAAACTGCCTATATCAGGGGTCGGCAACCTTTTGGGACGGAAGAGCCAAAAGTTACAATTTTCCACATTTCACAGTTTTTAAAGAGCCACAAACACTTTTATTTCAATTTTATGATATTTGATTAGGTATATATATATATATATATATATATATATATATATATATATATATATATATATATATATATATATATATATATATATATATATATATATATATACATATATATATATATATATATATATATATATATATATATATATATATATATATATATATATATATATATATATATATATATATATACATTACATTTAAAATAAATAGCTTAAAATATATAATGTTTATTCATATAAAAACATACACATGTTTCGAACAAAACATATTAAAGTCGTTTAGCAAGCTCTGCTCGAAATTAGAAACTTTACATGGTTATTAGATCTATATCTTTTATTACCGAGTATTGCAGACTAATATTTTTATGAGTTTTAAAAATAAATTAAAATAATTATTAATATTTGTGCATGGAGCTGAAGAGCCGCATCTTGACATCAAAAGAGCCGCATGCGGCTCGCGAGCCTCAGGTTGCCGACCCCTGGCCTATATCAATGTATTAGTGTTAAAATAATTGTTTTCGGATCAGACTATAGTTCAGAAATGTTGTTTATGCTAGATAAATTGCTTGTTGTAGAAAAATGTATACATTATGTCACTGTTTTCAAATGTCATAACCTGAGAGATTTTTAATGCATATTAGCGTAACTACTAACCTTTTTATATTTTATGAAACCTTTAAATAATTTTGTCAGATAATTCATACTGTGAACACTTTTCTTTTTTAAATATATATTTCTAAAATTTACTAAAACCTATAGCTCAGTAATTTCGTTTGCGTTGTCTCCCTTCTAATTTTTCCCATTTTAAAAAAATGGCTACGGTCTTTGGCAGATATGTATTTAAATTAAAAACACAAAACAAAAAACAGCACATTTTGTTCCAGACATTATCTTTACGGATTTAGAACTCTAACCAATACAGTATGAAATATAATGGTATTTCTGTAAAATATGCGTATAATGCTTTAAATTGCGTTATTTATTATTTTTATATTTTTTAAACTGTGACTCACGCAGGGGCGGAACTACAATGCCGCAATGCGGGAGGGGGGCGGGGGCACGCCATTTAGGGGCCCACAGCCGACCATAATCATTTTTTATTGTTATTTTTAATTTTTTTTTTTTTTTTTTTTTTTTTTTTTTTTTTTTGACTTGATAGTTGTTTCGTAAAAAAAATACTGTAGCTGCGGCTTGATTATCTTTATTCTATAGACACCACCCCATGCTCTTGTATATTCTTTTTCCCTTTGTTTTTAATTTAACTACCCAAAAACGTGAGAGAGACACATGAACACGATTTAAAAAAAACGCATGCGGCTCTTTGGAGGTCAAGATTCGACTCTCCAGTTCCATGCACTAATCCTTATAATCAAATTATCTTATTTTCAAAACGCATTAAAAATATAAATAAACAAACCACTTAACAGAGAAAAGTTAGAATATGTGAGGTAAAAAGTATAAGGACAGCTGGCAAATAAAATGTGCATAATAGTGCTGAATATTATTAGTACTTTATAAATTTACATTGGTTTTTGAGAAATCAGAATTAGCGTAAATTCGTACTTCCGGTCAACGGAAATTACTCAAAATTTGATAGAAGTTAGAAAATTAAATCATTTACTTACGTATGAAGTTTCATTTATCTATCTCAAATAGTACTCAAGTTATAGGCTTTTGTGAGGTAGAAAGTATATGGACATCTGGCAACCTCTTGGGAAATAGGTTCAGTCCCACAGTTGTGCAGTTACGAGCCCCGTGGTAACAATTCCATGCTTGTAACTGCCCAAGTGCCGACGTTTTAGAATATGGTTAAATGGGGAATGTTATTTTATAGGGAATGCATCTCCCTACCTGTCAGTATTCATCAATATGACGCAGATTTTTTTTTGGTTATGAACTTCTGACGGTTAAGCCGGGTACTGGACGGTGGGATACGACTTTACCCTGCATTCAGTGGGGTGGAAGATAGGCCTGGATAGGGAGCCTGAGCCGGTGGTGTCCGTAAAGAAAAAAAAAAGTTATTGGCTTGTAAAGTGGATTGGGGTAATCCTATAGTTATAATATTTGATTACTAATTTTATCGTACCAGAGCTAGCTTTAATACTTTAATAAACGGGTTCCCAACCTGGGGGTCGCGACCCCCCTGGGGGTCGCGAAGGTCTTTCTTGGGGGTCGCCAACTGGTATGCTAAACCATAATAATATATAATATAATATAATTTAATACAGTTGACAAAAAATGAAATGTGCCCGTCCAAACAAATATATCTTCCCTTACACTAAAATATATATATAGTTAACACTAATGTCAAGGCAGTTCTGTTGTATGGAGCAGAGACACGGAGAGTCTCCAAGGCAAGCACAGCAAAGATACAGACCTTCATGAATAGATGCCTTAGACAGATACTGAAACTGAGATGGCAGGACAAAGTGCCGAACTAGGAACTATGGAGGAAAGCTAGGCAGGAGCCTATGGGTGTGCAAATAAGAAGGAGGAAGTGGCGCTGGGAATGAAAGACATATTAAGAAAGTTACACGTACGCGAATATGCCACCCCCCCCCCCCCTTCGAAGAAAGTCAACCCCCCTACCCGAATGAAACGAAGTTTATATAGAAAATATATATTTTTAACAGTGTCCGCCCCCCTGAAAAAAGTCATGGGTTCTTTTTCAAATTTATAAACGATTTTCCTGTTGCATAATTAAAACTGTTTTTCTACATCCGAATATGCCTTAATTTTTTTATGTTTCTTCTTTAAATAAAATATTAGTTATACATTTAAAACATATACCATATTATTTTCAACAAAAGTCCGTATCAAGTTCTCCATATATCGCTGCAAATTATGATGTGATATCCGGCGAAAATAATTTGTGGACAGAGAGAGAGAGAGAGAGAGACAGAGAGAGAGAAGTGCGCAAATGGGCTTTTATATATTAGGATAAACAATTATAGTTTTTAGAAAAAAGTAGTTTGCTTAATGATATCGTCAGTTTTAAAAAAAAAAGAAACACTCTTTCTACGTTTATCTGCGTTTCGTTCATATAACGTTAAACGTACATTTTTTTAATGAACTCGATAGCGATGATTATGCACGTTTGTTAATGTTGTCTCCCTTGAAGTATTTTAAATTTAAGCAAAGGCAACTGTTAAGCAAGTTTTTTTTTTGTTTAAAAAAAAGTACATATCTACGCAATTCTAAACGGATTGACAGTTTTAATTACAATTATGTAATTGTTTAGTTTAAATACAACACTATATACACTGTATGATTTACGTATAAGCTAAACAGGCATTTGGTTAGTTTCCCAACTTTCTTTGGGGCCCAAACATGACTCAATACTTGACGGCCAAACATTAATAAGCTGACTGTGATTGTGAGGTACGTTTCACCAGATGATGAGCTACCCGTTACACGTTTTTTTAACTTCCCTAGACATGGGTAGCTACACGGGGGAATGTATGGCTGAGGTTGTATACAACTACCTTTATATTGTGGAGAAAATATGTTTTAGTGAGTGTTGGATAATATTGCTGCCTGTGCCACTATTCTCTACATCAGGGGTCTCCAAACTTTTCAGTCCGAGGGCCGCATTAACTATCAAATTTCCGTTCGGGGGCCAGTTTCTTTGATTTTTCTGAGCGAAGTTCTTCAGCCATCATCAACAAACGTTTTTTTCCGCGGACAAAAAGATCACCGCGGGCCGGATAAGAGGACCTCGCGGGCCGCATCCGGCCCGCGGGCCGTAGTTTGGAGACCCCTGCTCTACATGATGGCTAATGATTTTAATGCAATTCACTTTGTTAAAATTAATATAATCTAAAAGTCCTACACTTAAAGATCACATTTTGTCGATTAAAACAGCGAATTAACCAACAACTGTTGGTTCAAACAATGTAATGAATTATTTCGGTGTATCGGTTTCGTTCAGTAAAATAAATGAATAAACACAACTTAATTATGTGTTTGTATTTATGTTTTGTTTGTTTGAAAGTCAAAGTCTTGAAGTAAAGAAATTAAATAATTAATTTTAAAGTGGTTTTTTTTTGTACTTAATGTGTGGTTAATTTTCTACTTTCGATCAACTACAACATGTAAAAACAAAACAATGTATATGAAATTGTGTATTCCACAAATAGTGCAACAATATTTCACTAAAGGTTGGATCTATCTTTCATGTACCATGATTCAGAAAGTCAATATTTTTTAAAAACAAATATCGTATATATAGATAAAGATGGGAATACGGTGCATGTTTGGTTGTCTGTTTGTCTGTCAGTGTGTCTGCTGTGGATAAAATAGTTTCACTCAGTTGAAATTCATTTCTATTTGATGAATTTTTTCAAACTTCACTCGCATTTGATAAATTACAGTATATTGTAATACGGTTGGAAAAACAATTTCGTCCAAAATAATTTATTTCAATAACACTAAAATGTGCGTCCACAAATTGAAACTAAAAATTAAATTTGACACTAAGAAGAAAAATATATGGGAAATTTTTGAGAATAAAAGGTATCAATTAATCAGTTACCCAATCGAAGGTCTTCGACATGTGTATAATGCTTGGCTACTGTTTTTGTAATTAATTTAGTCATTTATTTTTTAATGACACATAAAACAATAAAGCTAAAACTGATTCCCTGTATAAAACAGTATTTTGGTAATTGAATGAATGGAACTACTGGCCTAATTTAGTATTAAAAAAGAAAATTCAATGATATCAAGTAATGTGGAAGTTATATTATCGGTTATTGCCCTTGCAATGTTTTCGAATAATACGGTAGTATACTAGAACCATTCATTCTAGCCAAATTTCGTAATTACTTAATATAATAATATATTAACAACGCTAATTGCGTCATCTTCCAATTTTAGAATATGAATAAATGAACAATTACATTCGCATTTGATTTAGATCTACATTCTATAGATCTTCTTATCATGACGTAGGCTACTCCCTGAAATGTATCCATTTTTCTCCGTCAAACTAATATATATTACATTAAAAAACAGTATTTTAAATTCATTAAATTGCAACTGATAAGCAAGTTAAAATATGTATTAAATATTGATATTTAAAAAAAAATAAGTACATATTTACGGTACATCTAAACTGATTGACACTTTTAATTAAAACATTATTAAACCATTTTGTTTAAATTTAACACTACATACAATACATGATTTACGTATCAGCTAAACAGGCATTAAGCTAGTTCCCCAACTTCCCATGGAACCCCAACATGACTCAACAATAGACTGCCAACTAGCATAGCAGATAAATAATAAACAACATATAATTTTCTTTCCAGTCAAACAAGAAAATCAGGAGTACATGTGACACTATTTTTATTTATTTTTCTTGTTTTTAATTTCCCCAGATAATAGTCTACCGGTTACACATTTGTTTAAACTTCCCTAGACATGAGTAGCTACATAAGGGAATGTATGGCTGAGGTTGTGTACAACTACCTATAGAATGTGGACAAAGTAATTTTTAGAAAGTGTCGGATGATATTGCTGCCAGTGACACTATTCTCTTCCAGATGGCTTATTATTTTAATAGAATATACTTTATTATCAGAATCTTAAAATTCTAAACTGAAATATAAAAACCTGTTGATTAAAAAACGCATTGACCAACAACTGTGGTTTCGGTGCATCGATTCAGTTCAGTCACATTAGTAGACACAAGTTAATACAGTGCTTTTATTTATATTGTATTTCTTTAACAATAAAAAAGTCTTGAAGTAGAAGAACCAAAAAAAAAAAAATATTTTCTTTGCATCACAATATTGTGTGGTTAATTTTCTAATTTCGAGCAATTACAAAATGTAAGAACAACTATACAATGTATTTGAAATTGTGCATTAAACATATATTGCACTCAATATTTTACTAAATTTTGGAGCTGTGTTTCATTTATCATAACTCTGAAAGTCAATAATTTTCGACAATTGTCTAATGTATACGTATAAATAAGATGGGAATACCTTGTATGTTTGGTTGTCTTTTTGTCGGTCAGTATGTTAGGTGTAGAGTAAATAGTGTCACTCAGTTTAAATTCAGTGTAATGTGATGAATGTGTTCACACTTAAATGGTACTTGATAACTGACAGTATCATTTAATACAGTTGAAAAAAAACTTCAAATGTGTCCGTCCAAACAAATATATGTCCTTTAAAATGTGACCCGCAAATTGAAACTGAACATTTCATTTTACAGAAAGAAGAAAATACTTTAAGGCAAAAACTGTAAGTGTCATCACTAAGCGGTAATTAAAAATTAAAATTTGGTTAGTTTCATAAAGTGTGTCTGTGTTAGGACCCTTATTGTATGCAACCGGCATTGGCCCCCTCATGTATCTGTCGCCCATCCACCCATCACCCCGCACCTAATAAATTACGCTGTTTATGATTTAAGTAAATTTTAAAAACAATATAACCTCTGAAACATACCCTGCGCCTACAACTCATATATCTATCACCCATCCACCCATTACCCCACACCTACCACTCATGTATCAATCACCCATCCACCCATCACCCCACACCTACCACTCATGTATCTAGCACCCATCCACCCATCACCCCACACCTACCACTCATGTATATATCACCCATTCACCCATCACCCCACACCTACCACCCATGTATCTATCACCAATCCACCCATCACCCCGCGCCTACCACTCATGTATCTATCACCCATACACCCATCACCCCACACCTACCACTCATGTATATATCACCCATTCACCCATCACCCCACACCTACCACCCATGTATCTATCACCAATCCACCCATCACCCCGCGCCTACCACTCATGTATCTATCACACATACACCCATCACCCCACACCTACCACCCATATACCATCTGATGTCAGCACAGTCCTGATGAGATTACGCTGATGTAACATTATGAACGGAGATCTTGTTTAATAAAAGACGTACACAATCTCTAGGTCTCTAGTTTTACTTGCAAACATTCTACCAAGGCATGCGCACTATCTTTGAAGCTCTGTGTGTAGATTATACTTAATCCGTGTTATGCCACAATGATATATATTGGTCTCCAAATATGTATTCGTTATTTTCGTTTAGTCGATCATTAATACTTCAAAAACAACATAGCATATCGTTATGTATGGTACAACACATCGAAAGGTTTCCGCTTTTAAAATAGCACAATATACAGCATGTTCCTTTTATTCTAAGAGCCGCATAGATCTCAAATGGAACCAAATCAAGACCCGCTTACTATTAGATGTTTACTGCAAGTATTCTAGCATAATGGTTCTTAAACTAGGTACGATCGAACCACAGGGTTCGGCGAGTCAGTCTGAGGGGTTTGGCGACGGAGATCAAGACAAAAACCCAACTCATATGATTCAAGATCGGATTTTCTCATTCAATAAAACTATGGCCTCACCTAAGATGAAGCCAGTTGATCATCGCGATCGACATTAATACATTTGACGGCCATTTTTTCCAGTTATTAAAGAATTATAAGCCCTATTTTATGTCACACTCAATCTTTCTCACGTTAAGCTGGCAATCAACTAAATATCTTATCAGAGTAGTGAAGACAGCATTCTATGGTAGCCGTTGACAAAATTAATGGAAATTTAAAAAAAATGAACACACGAATAAACAACCTGTAACAGTGATCATCCATCACATTGTAATTTTAAAATAGTTGACATCCCGTGTTGTCATCTGGTTTTATTATATCTGTAACTTTGTATTTCAAGCTTAAGTTCTGAAACTGGAATACTCAGTTTAAGAAGAAAATATCTTTACAGCAACAGTTAGTACAATCTCAGCTCACTATATCAAACAAACAAAGCCTTTGGGGAATTCATCTTCAAACATTTAGAAACATTAACAAACAAACCCTAATACAAAACAAATTAAATGGAGGGACACATTTAGACTAAATCACATATTTCGTTAGAATAGATACCCATTAGCGTAATACTACATAAGAGAGAGGAATAACACTATATTAAAACAAACAAAACAGCTTTTATTTTTTTTTAATATTAAAAATTGCTATATAAAACTACTTTATTCTTCAGTAAATGCAAGGTGATGTTGGCGGCGGTGTCTTAACACTCTTTTAATGTAATTTGTGAACATTTTGTTTAACCGACGTGTTGCCGTAGTTATATAACGTTTATGACACGGCGTAGGCGGCGCGGCGTCTCGCAACATTGAACTAATGCGCGTTTGTTTATCTTGTTATGCTTAACTTGTGTGGCGATCCACAAAAGAATAAGGCAGGATCTGGGCGGCGAATTTGAAACTAAGAATAGTCTATTATGTTTGATCGCCATTAAATGCATATTGTTTAGACCAGGGGTCTCCAAACTACGGCCCGCGGGTCGGATGCGGCCCGCGAGGTCCTCTTATCCGGCCCGCGGAGATCTTTATGTCCACGGAAAAAAACGTTTGTTGGTGATGGCTGAGGAACTTCGCCCAGAAAAATCAAAGACATGCCTGGAAGAAACTGGCCCCCGAACTGAAATTTGATACTTAATGCGGCCCTCGGACTGAAAAGTTTGGAGACCCCTGGTTTAGACAATGCGTTTAAGCGATTACTAAATAAAGCAAAATGAGATTCATTTAAACAACTTAGATAAAAGAAAATGGTTTGTTAGTCTTGTTTTTTTAGATAGAAAAGAAAATATGTTTGTACACTTTTTATTTAGCAAATACAAATTAATTAATAATTTGTGCGTAATAATGTATAATATTAATTATTTTCCCTATATTTTTGTATCGAAATGTATTGTTTATCAAAATTTAAAATTTAAATTGATTAATAAATCTGTTTGGTAATATATAATGTTACAATTTTTCATGCAAGTGGCTTTCGGGCGTTCGTCGCATTCGGGCAAGTGTCCGTTCGAGCATTTGTCGCATTCGGGCAAGTGTCCATTCGGGAAATCGGTCTTCGGGCAAACGGCATTCTGGCAAGTATCTTTCGGGAATTTGTCGTAGACCCGGCTTATTTATATAGTATACGATTGAGTGTCGCATTATTGTAACACGTTAGCAACCAACTTCTAAACTCTTTACTAGAGAAACAATACTATGATTCTGCCTTTTTAGCCATCAATATGCCCATTCACCTTTCAACTTAAATCATATCAACATTGGACTATTACATAAAAATAAAATAAAACTTGACGAATGCACAACAGATCTAAATATTTAAAGTTATATCACTGTTGACTAATCCATTATGTTATAGTTTCCTTTTGCGTTATCACAGAAAATCTGAAACATGACCATTTAAAACTTGTTCATGATATTCAACACACATTTTAGATATATATGCTTGGTATCAAATTGTTTTTTCTTGTTGGACTCAGTATCTTATGTATTTGAAAGTGCACCGTGAAATATTGTCAAAAAATGTCTTTACAATGTTTGTAGGCTGTGTAAATAAAACAATACACAAAAAATCAACAATAGAACCTTAATGACAAATAATAAATGATGCGAAACGAGGTGGTGTCATGGGGGGTTGTGGGGGTGGAAATCAAATTAATGGTGTTAGCAGTTATTTTTACCTTTAATTAATTTAGTAATACATCATCCTCAGTATTTAACAACACAGGGGTGGGGTCATGAGGACTATTGTTTTAAAAACTATTTTTAAAAAAGTATAGAACACACAACAGGCGATTCCATTGCCCGAACATTCTAAAAGTGGAATGGTTCTTTTGTTTACAAAAACAGCTTCAAAGAAAGTTATCGTTTGAATATTTTAACTTTATTCTAGAGTCAATTTCAAAATCGATGAAGTCCTAAAGATATTTAAATTGTTAAAATACAACTCTTAGAAAAAATGAATATTCTCTAAAATGTTTTTTATACATTAAAATAAAAACATATTTTGGTATGAAATTTAGTATTGTTTTAGTATTTCTGAACTATTAATAGAATAACCTCCCTTATATCAAATAATAATAATACGGGAACAAGCTTTGAGCTAACACTAATTCAACAGCTTAAGTTAAATTGTGTTTTTTTTCTACAGTAATACCAGTAGCACATTTACTTCCTTAATGCCTGGAAAGCAAGTTGATCAAATGGATAGAACCTGTGCAGCATACCTCATAGTGAAGACATGTGTTCATTTTATCACAGTCTTTAAAGCTCTTAGAAAGTAGACAATCCTAATTCAAGATAAAATACGTTTGATTAAAAGATCCAATGTCGTTTTGTTAGTGTAAGAAGCAATTGTACATGAATATTTCAATAACATGGGAGTTAATGCTGATCAGAGAACGTCGAGGATGAACTGTGTCCAGTTTACGGTTGCTTGATTTTATTTATAAGTATAATGAGATGGTAACAAAAGAATAACTTTACACTCATCAATTCTAAACCAAAAGTATAGAAATTATTTACTTGTGTTGATTGATTTTAAAAACTATGTGTATTTCATAACAGTTCGTTACACTTACATCATTAAGTATAGCCGTTCACATGTAATAGTTGATTAACTTTTAATTAAAATGGTCAGTATAAAGCAGGGGTTCCCAACCTTTTTTTACTCTAGAGCACATTCTAAAATATCGGTAGGGTGGCGGGTACCACATATTTTAAATCCACAAACTCCTTCCAGAGGCGTAACGACCCTTCCCGTCACCCGGGGACAAAACTTTCGATTTGCACCCACCCCCCCTCAAACTTTCGATTTCCATCCCCTTTAACCTTTCAATAATGTTTATGAAAAAAAATTCTGTCTCTGTCGAATAGTTAGAGACGGGAACATATGAATCGTTCGGCGGGCGCCATGGCGCCCGCGGGCACGGCTTGGGAACCCCTGGTATAAAGAAAAGTATTGCTATCATTGTAAATGATAATTTCTTTAAAAAAGAATTAAAACAAACACTTTATTTCTTGCTATTTGATGTGTAAGGAAATGTGACTGAGTTGTCCATTGGTTGTTTCATGGGTTCTAACACGTCAAGTGTGAATGTTGCGTCCACCCAGTACCTGACTCAATAAGAAATAAAACAGTGTGGATACTGTGTAGTGCTGACCATATAGTGCATGTACATATTAATTTCATGTAGTGCTGAACACATACCACATAATCAGGTAAAATACATGTGTTCTGGTGCTTATATGCACCAACTACATCACCCAGATGATGCCAGGTGATGAAATATATCTACAATGACAAACGCGACTGACATGTCTAACAATTATTAACATAGGGAAATCCTTACTTAATTTATATTAAAATACTTATATGCAATCACATTTTATTTTTTTTTTAAATATAGCGAACCATTACAAGCGTTTAATTTGGTAATTTAAAAGCAATTATCGGTGTATTTCAAAACCTTTAAAAATAGTATGATCATGAATGTAGATGTCTGTCATCCTGTGTTACAGCCTTGTCGTGGCTTGGCAGCTTGTGTATCCTGACCACCCCCAGAGCTATACCAGCGCGAGTGTAAACTCCTGGTAGGTTCAACCAAGCTGGGAAGGTCTGCGCGGGTAGGGATCAGACCAAAGCTAACACCCTGGTCATCCAGGTTGGGGTTGAAACATTAGACTAGCAACCCTATCTCGTAAAAAATATACTGCTACAGAAAAGCAAGTACACAAACCCAACATCAACTTGGTCGAGGAGGTTCCTCTCTGTAAGAGCCCATGATGCCTACTAGTGAAAGCCTAACGGAAGCTAGTTTGCTGACAAATCTCCTAACGCCCAAGATTAAAACCAGCTTAGGGACCTGGAACATCAGAACCCTACATAAAAGCAGTTAACGCTTACGACATATACTTAAAATAAGATGGCCAGACAAAATATCAAACAAAGACTTGTGACAAATTTTAAAGCAACAGCCAAAAGAGATAGATATCAAGGCCCGTAAATGGGGATGGATCGGACACTTGTTAAGAAGAGAAAAAGAAAATATTGCAAAACATGCTATGGACTGGAATCCCCAGGGAAAAAGGAAAGTGGGTCGGCCAAAGAAAACATGGAAAAGAACGGCAGAGGAAGAGGCAAAGACAGCTGGGATCACGTGGGCACAGCTTAAGGGAGCAGCCCAAAACCGAGTCCGCATGAAATATGTAGTCGCAGCCCTTTGCTCCCAGGGAGCCACAAAGGAGTGATGATGATGATGATGAGAGAAAGCAAAGCAAACACTTGCGAAAATATTAAAAACCGCCAATCAAACAGCCATAACAAATAAAGAAATGACACTTAATTAACACGACTAGACAAAGAACAGAAGACGAAAACAGACTAGTAGCAACGGCTATTTATAGATCGACTATATGGGAAATAAGGAATACAATTCAGATTTTATTTTACAAAATACACTAACATCGAGTTAAAAGAAATATTTCAAACAAAGCTGTAGACATAGACTGGGAACTATCACTTAACTAAAAACAATTTAAAAAGAATGTGCAGGAAAACAATAAATAAAGTTTAAATTTCAATTAAATCATCACTAGATCAGCCCTCGGCAAAATCCTTTGTGAGAAAACAAACATGTCATCATCTGAGGTAGAGCATGAGTACAAATGAACAAATCACACTTATAAGAAACACGTATACAAATAATAAAAGATTTTCTTTATATTTAATTGCATTGAAAATTTAATAAAATTTTAACTTTACTATTCAAAATTTTCAATTTTTCCTATAAAAAATAAACCGTCAGTTTAATTAATCATATAAACTATTATTTGTGTAATACTGTTGTGTTTACATGTATTAAAGTAGACACATTAGGAAGTTTATGTGTTTTGTCTCCCTTACATTCTCTCAAAACAAGAAATGGTAAATCAATCTGTGCGTATTTTATTTTAATAACATACTAACTGAAACATATAATTACGTATGCCATTATTCAATATGAATGCATTTTATGAAGTAACTTTAGACATATTTAGAAATAATTAGTAAAACACAGGAGAGGGGTAAAATAGTTTAGAATATTATCTAATTTAAGCAGTCTCAGTGGGTAGGAGTAAGTACCAATTACATAGCCGACCAATCAAAAGAGAGAAGAGCAGTTACGGTCAGTTGGTCAGAGATAGCGTCAGTTGGCAGTCAAGCGTGTAGAAAGTCAGTCGAGTGTTAGAAGCAGTTGAGCAAAGATAAGTCAGTTAAGTTACAGTTGTGGTGTGTCAGTTGATAGAAGTGTAAACATATAGTTAAGAAATAATTAAATATGTTTCAGGAATGTGTATGTGTACAATTCTAGATATCAGTAGAATTAGGACTATGATATTTACAATTGTGTAAAAATAAAAACGTTATATAAAGTGAACTGGGAACAGTGCCAGTGTTGCTATATTTTACAATGAAGAAACTGTCAGGCATCACATAAGAAAGTCAATCCCCATACACATATACACACAGTATAAATAAACATTCTCGCACAACAACATTTGGTAGAGCTGTGGAATTTTCAGCCTGTACAGAATTGTGTGAATTTAGCGGATTCGCACAAAATGGAAGAAAAACGTGTCGCTGTCGACTTAATGTGAAAAGATAAGATCCTTCCTTAATCGCTTTAAACCAGGGGTCTCCAAACTTTTCAGTCCGAGGGCCGCATTAACTATAACATTTCAGTTGGGGGGCCAGTTTCTTCCAGGCATGTCTTTAATTTTTCTGGGCAAAGTTCCTCAGCCATCAACAACAAACGATTTTTTTCCGTAAACAAAATGATCTCCGCGGGCCGGATGGAAGGACCTCGCGGGCCGCATCCGGCCCGCGGGCCGTAGTTTGGAGACCCCTGCTTTAAACGTATGGGATTAATCCCGTGCTGGATTTTTTTGCATCAGATGTGTTTCTGTCTTCTATGTTTCCTGCGTTAAACATTCAATGGGTAAGCTACATCTAGAACGTCATACCATACCAACGGGGTTTTCAATATCCAATGGGTAAGCTACATCTAGAACGTCATACCATACCAACTGGGTTTTCAATATCCAATGGGTAAGCAACATCTAGAACGTCATACCACCATAATATACTAGTCTTATAGCGATATTTGGGATTACCTGATAATAGTAGTGGAATAGATTGGCTTTTTGCTTCTTATTTCAGCAGCCATAAACTATGATTATGCAGGTAGTTCAGGATTTGATGAAAGTACTTTGTGAGATAATATTTGGCATTATTTGTGAATTACTTAATTAAAACGAAACTCATTTCAGCTGCAAGTTGACCGACTTGATGGCGACGATGTAAGAGATGTAACATCAACATTTACTAAATGAACCTCTTCTAGACGGTTTACCTTCCAGTATATCACACGATCCTGACAACGTCTATGTTAGACCCTTGCCAGACATATGCTGGGCCCGTTAGAGACATGCGGGACATACCTACTGGACACATGTTGCAATAATTCGTAGCACTCCAATGTATACAATTTAAAGTCACGGCGTAATTAGGTTTGGTTATACCAGGGGTCGGCAACCTTTTGAGGCGGAAGAGCCAAAAGTTACAATTTTCAAAATTTCCCTGGTTTTCAAATATTTTATTTTTTTATTAAGATTATTAGTAATTGTTCAAGGAGCTGGAGAGCCGCATCTTGATATCAAAAGAGCCGCATGCGGCTCGCGAGCCGCAGGTTGCCGACCCCTGGGTTATACTGTATATAAGCCGTACAACATATCATAGATAGTGATATATTTTATTATGTATCTTTTTATATATTGCAAACATGGTTATATCGTATTATATGGCCATTTAAATATATCAAATATAGTTACATTGTCTTATATGGACATTTCATTTTTAATAGCTCACTGTTTTATTTTATAATTAAAAGCATAAGTTACCTTTCAGATCAGACTGACCAACTCTTTGGTCAGCTGACCGTCCCACGTGACAGATCAGTTCGTTGTACTGTTATTATATTGTTTCTGCCTGATCAATGAGAATTTACTAAATTTTAATGTATGAAAGTTAAAAATTATTCACAAACGAATACTAAGAATTGCTGGAACATTGATTAAACATGTTGGATTTGGATCCTAATTCATTAAACATTATTGACATTTAGACAACCTGAATCACGCATTATTAATAGATCTGGTTGGATCTCAATTATTAAAAACGATATGCATTCAAGTTACAGTTTTCTTAATTGTATAACCTAATATGTTTTTTATATAAAATTTAGTTTTTTCGCTTAACTTTTTAATATTTTCTAAAACTTAATAATTTTACATATATATTTTATTAGTAATATGCCTATTTCTGAAGAGTATGTTTTTACATTTTTCATAAAATATAGCTCTGTTAGTTTGACCGATTGGTCTCCCTTTACCTTTTTCTATGTAATAAGAAATGGCTATAGTAATATTTATTTTAAAGTTTAAAAAAAGACATTTAGTTTTAGAAAATATCTAAACCGTCTGAAAACTCTAATCAATACAGTATGAAACATTTAATTTCCAGATAAAACAGTTTGTAATATTTGCAACGTAAAACGCGTATTATTTTTTGTTTGTTTTTGTTTCACTGTGAAACACACTGCAACGCCAATTTTAAGGAGTTTATCGTATTCGGGCACATGTCTTACGACACTACGAAAACGGGATTCAATCAAGTCCATTGAGAAGAAAATGAGCTCAGGTTAAGCTGCAACCTTTTTTTTTTTGCTGAGCTCAAAAAGGGAGCAACGATTATGACAGAAGTAAATTAAGAGACAATTAAACCAAAGTTGTTGTGGAAAAGTGTATGGTTATATAACAAACGTCAAATATTCACAGTATCTGTAAATGGTATTACGCTGTTTTTATATTTATGCACAGCTGAATGGGCTAATCCTCGTTAAAACTACAAACATTACATAATTGTATTGTTAACTTTAACATATAAGTTTATGCATACACATTTAAGTATTATAACACTTTTATCAAAAAAGAATACAAATAGATATGGCTAACTATTTTTCATGTTTCAGCAATGGACTTTATAATTATACAAAACAAACAGCAAGTTGACCGACCTGATGGTGTCGATGTAACATATGTAACAACAACATTTACTTAATGAACCTCTACTATACGGTTTACCTTCCAGTATATCACACGATCCTGACAACGTCTATGTTAGACCCTTGCCAGACATATGCTGGGCCAGTTAGAGACACATTTTCTAGTAATCCAGTGAAATAGCCATTAAGATTAGAACACACTGGTTCATTATCTGATTTGTAAGGTAAACCATGATGTGACTGAGTAATTATGACTGCCGCAATAGTTTCAGGAACAGTTTGTTCGTTAACCATGCACTTCATACATCATTACTTTGAATCCGTTCACTAATTATTTAACAACAGTGCCGCAAAGTTTTCTATTATAGTCCTAACATGGTTTAAATATTGGGGTGTCGGCGCCCCACGTACATGTGTGGTTGAACGCCCAAAGTTTTCTATCATAGCCCTAACATGGTTTAAATATTGGGGTGTCGGCGCCCCACGTACATGTGTGGTTGAGCGCCCAAAGTTTTCTATCATAGCCCTAACATGGTTTAAATATTGGGGTGTCGGCGCCCCACGTACATGTGTGGTTGAGCGCCCAAAGTTTTCTATCATAGCCCTAACATGGTTTAAATATTGGGGTGTCGGCGCCCCACGTACATGTGTGGTTGAGCGCCCAAAGTTTTCTATCATAGCCCTAACATGGTTTAAATATTGAGGTGTCGGCGCCCCACGTACATGTGTGGTTGAGCGCCCAAAGTTTCCCAGTGCCTGTCTTAGCACACGGGGTCCGCCTATTGGATGACCTGCACAGCGGGATCAGTCGCGATACAATAGGGTTCTCCTCCGGCGCCCCGGGCCCCCATATGAGCACTATGGCCCCTACATTCGTTTAAAAGATGTGTTCTTCTTCACGATTGATGACGGTGGTCAGAGTAAACTGAAGGTTGGTTTACTGCACATGTTGGTGCGTCTCCAGTAACTAATAATATCAAAGAAATAAAGTGCCGACACAATTATATAAAGGGAGATCTGAGAAACAAGGTCACACAATAAAAAAAAAATACATTATTGGTAAAAGTTTGATGACAACATTTTAAAAAGCTTCCTCAGTTTTTCTCACGTAGGACTAGTTCTAGACTTTAAAAGACCGTTTTCCTCACATGGACTACTGTATGTGGCCATCTTACGCGTTGGTAAAATGTAAGAATAATTTTTTTATTTTAAAAACTGTGGATATTGTGTATTATTATTGTAAACATATATTTCACGGAAAACGAAGTAGGCTATAACTTAAGAGGAGTGTTTTATTTTTATAAAAGCGACACAAGATCATTAAGCGAGCTAATTATGTGTTGTTAAAATATTATACGGTTACGAATTTTAAAACACTAACATGTGTGCATATATTTTATCTTAGAGATGTGACAAATAATAGTCGATGAATGTTACATTCAGCATTCTCCTAAAATATTTTTTTTTTTCGGCAGGAAATATTTTCAAACATCAAATCTATTCTAACCCTGCCTTGCATGAGAATCACACCTTAATTTTGGAGCGGCTATTTTAAAACTTGGTTAAAAGTTTAACTTAAAACAATGCTTGCCTTTATAGAGGTGTGTAAGTCAATATAAGGCATATGTAATTAGAAAACTCATTATGATATTATACATACTGTGATGGTACGGATGGATCTTTGTTTGTGGTTCTTCTTGTTGCACCAGTTGTGAGGGTGGGGATTTTTAAGAAGGCGGAACGAATGAATCCAATAACACACAGTTCAGTTCCAAATACAAAGTTCTTTATTAAAATTATAAAAATCAAGTTTCTACCTAACTAGCCTGTTAAATAATATCTACTACCACTACTATTACTAACTCTACTAACACGCCCTTCCATGACCAATCCTACCACTATCTACATTCTAACTGTTCTCTACATAACTACGTCTGTTCCATTCTACAACCTAACACCTTCTGCCCTCGCTAGCTAATCATGATCTCCCGGCCTAACAGTGGCCCACGCTTCAGTGGCCAGCTGACCGTCCCACGTGACCGGTCAGCCCTGTGCCCTTTGGCCTCTCTAACCAACCAACTAGGCCTATAGTCTGTTTCTGCTAACCTATATCTGCTAAACATGTCTGACGTAATCTTGCGTCATCACACATACATTTCTGGTTATTTTACACTAAGCTAGTTTATAGAACATCTTGTAGTAAACCAATTTTATTGTGTTAGACTCATTCGATTATAGAATTCCCCCATCAGTAAATACATACTATTGTATTAGACTCATGCGCATGTTTATAAAATTAACATTACGATGTGAAAAACGAAAAAAAAAACCAACATTGTGCTGAACGACCTTGCTTTGTTATAACAAAACTTGTCGTTGTTACATGAAACGGATGAGTTTAGATACTGATGTCCGATAATAATATAGGTGTGTTGGGTTGTTAGTAGGATTATACCCTCGACTAATTTTATGGTTATAAATTAGGGTTAGGCGTATGGTAGGACTAGGGTTGGGGTTAGGGTTAGGGACAGGGTTAGCATTGACATTAGCCAGCAATGTGTGTATTTAGTTAACTACCAGTAACCTAACACCCCTTTTTTAAAGAAGATTCTATTATCGGACACTGGTTTAAATATTCCCCAATGAAACTATGTTCGCATCAACTACAACATATGCATTCGGCTTTCTATAACTCGGACGACACGCTTTGTGTAGACTTTTATTTAACTTCAGTCTGTCAGAATATATTAGTCTTATAACAACATTTAGAATTTGCCATTGATAGTTGTAGACTGGCTGATCTTCACATTTCAGCAACAGTAAAGTATAATTATATAAGTAGATATAATGTAATGTAAGATAATTTTTGTGTAGAATTATATGTTTACTTAATTTAAAAAAAACAAACAAAATAGCAAGCTGGCCGACTTGGTGGTGACGATGTAACAAATGTAACATCAACATTTACTAAATGAAACTCTAATGTACTCTATCACACGATCCTGACAACGTCAATGTGAGACTCTCGCTTTCCTATATATGATTATGACATAATCATAGCTATACATTGTATAGGACATTATAGGTTAGTATTTTCTCTAAAAAAAAATTGTTTACAATGTAATTGTAGGAAGAACAACGTCATTGAAAGTCATGTTTTGCATTTTTATAGAAACATGTATGCACACAGATCACTGTTTTAAAGTATAATATTATATACTTTTTAAATTTAAAATAAGCAAGCTGCTTCAAAATCTTCACAGTTTTAAAGAAAAAAAAAAGTTTTTTCTTATATTTAACCCGTATTTTTCCTATAACGCTTTCATTCTTTATTATGACGAATTAGGTAGCGATTATTATGCACGTTCCTTAATGTTATCTCCCTTGTATAGTTTAAGTTAAAGAAATTGCAAATGATAAGCAAGTTTAGATTTGTATTAAAAAGTGATATTAAAAAAAAAACAAGCCCCAAAATGACTCAACAATAGACTGCCAACAAGCAGAGCAGATAAATAACAAACAGAAAATAATTTTCTTTCCAGCCAAACAGGAGAATCAAGAATAGACGTTACTGCATGTTTTTATGTTTTGCAAATTTCTTTTTAAACAATTTGACTAATTAAGAATAAACTACGGGTGATTAAAGAACCGTAAAAACGGATTAAATTGACCAGCTGCCTGTGATTGTAAGGTATGTTTCACCAGATGCTGAGCTACGCGCTAAACGTTTTTTTTTTTTTTTTTAACTTCCCTAGACATGGGTAGCTACACGGGGGAATGAATGGCTAAGGTTGTGTACAACTACCTTTATAATGTGGAGAAAATATGTTTTAGTAAGTGTTGGATGATATTGCTGCCAGTGCCACTATTCTCTACATGACGGATCATGGTTTTAAGACAATTTACTTTGTTTTTAGAATCTGACAGTCATAAACTCAAAGATCAAACTTGTCGATTAAAAACGCGAATTGACTAACAACTGTGGTTTAAACTGTATAATGAACAATTTCGGTGCATCGATTTACTTCAGTCAAATAAATGAAGAGACGCAACTTAAGTATGTGTTTTCATTTACGTTTTATTTAATTGAAAGTCAAAGTTTGAAGTTAAAAAACTAATAAAATAAAAATATTTTTTAAAAATGTTTTTGTTTTCATGTACGAGCGGTTAATTTTCTACTTTCGATAAATTACAAAATGTAAGAAAAAACAAAACAATATACTGGTACTTGATAACTGACAGTGTTATGTAATACAGTTGAAAATAAAACACAACTGCAATGAATCCGTTCGGAAAAAAAAATGTATTTTCCATCACACTTTAATGTGTCACCCCCACACACACATACACAATCAAATAAATTGCATTTGATAGACTGCACCAAAACCTATCCCTCACACCAACATGTTACTCTCTGTGTCTAATATAGACAACAGGTTATGTGTCGATTAAAGACAACATGTTATGTGTCGAGTGTAGATAACATATATGTCGATTGAAGACAACATGTTATGTGTCGATTAAAGACAACATGTTATGTGTCGAGTGTAGACAACATATTATACGTCGATTGAAGACAACATGTTATGCAATTTAATCCCAACAAGTCACACTGGTGAACATAATTGCATTGACCATTACGACTGTCCCTTATGTTAATTGTTCCTTTGTCAAAATAAACTTTTTTTTTTTAAATTATTTAAATTGTAATGTATTTCACGGGCATTTAATCAAATGATAAGTGACCAAATTATATATTTCCTTGACAAGTATCAAAACTTACAATCATAACTGACTATTATTTCTTTACATATAATAAAGCAACCTAGCTTTATTTATACTTATATACTTGCAGTTGTTTATGGTTAATGAAAAAAAATCGATCTAAAACAAATAGAGTAAAAAAAAAAGAAGAAAAAATGCAATAGGCTACTGCCTCAATAATTATTTGAGAATACCATGAGCAGTTGTTTGTACCAAGCGTTCCATCAAGCCAATGTATTTTCCAAACAACTCAAGGCGAGTCTGCATGCCGGAAATCTGTTTGCGATCCTTTATGATGTACCCATATCATGTGACATTTCTGTTCTATTTCATCAATAGATTCTCTCACTAACCCAAGCCTCACAACTTTCATGACTAACAGCTCAACCAGATTTGTGTTAATTTTGACAGTCTGGGCAATACTATCAAATGTCCATTGTTTATCTGTTGCTGGCCTTTGGAATATCATCTCCATCAAACATAACAGATTGATCTAGTTTCCTAGTTACAAGTTCATTGACTTTCAGATCCGGCTAAGTAGACCATTTATCCTTCAGTCCTATGATGCTGTCAATATCTCCGCTGTTAAAGGCATACAGAAGATCAACCAGCCATTATTTATATGTGCCCTTCAAGGATGTCAAGATATCATGGGCAAGGAGCTCACCCAAATTGGATATTTTAGTCTCCACATAAAGGCTGGTCCTACGCCTCAAAGAATTTATTCTAAACATAAATGGAACACAAATAATGTGACATATAACAAATTTCACAAATAAATAATGTAGATGTAATTTAAAATACATAAATATAAAGGATAACAAAGGATTAAATAAGCATGCCAACATTATAGTCCAGGGGTCGGCAATCTTTCGAAGCGGAAGAGCCAACAGTTAAAATTTTCAAAATGTCCCTGATTTTAAAGAGCCACTAAATTTTTTTTTAATTTCAAGTATTTTATTTTTTTATTAAGATTATTAGTATTTGTGCAAGTAGCTGGAGAGCCGCATCTTGACATCAAAAGAGCCGCATGCGGCTCGCGAGTCGCAGGTTGCCGATCCCTGGTATAGTCATAGTCAAAGAAGTAATACTAGTAGGGTTTAGATTACTTGTATTTATACATGATGAATTAACATATTATTACATCCTGCCGCAATTTAAAATATAATTACACAACGTTCAAAATTAATCCTTACAATATATGGACCAAGCGCTTCTTATCAAACGCCAGCATTGGACAAACTACCTGTGATCAAAGACCCTATATGAACACACAAAAAAAAAACCTGTGATCAAAGACACATATATAGACAAACCATCTGTGGTCAAATGCGGACAAGGCGCTTGTGATCACACACCCGTTGACAAACCACCTGTGATCAAAGACCCTCTGCTGAGAAAACACTTGTGGTCAAACCCCCTATGGTCTAACCCCTATGGTCAAAACACATGTGGTCAAAGGTCCGCGCACCTTATTAACTGCGTCAAGTTAGATTTAATTTTGTTTACTTATTTGTTGTTTTTTTTTTTGGTTACAATGCCGATACAGCAATTTGATGATGATTAAAATAAAATGGTATTACTATCGATTACGTTGATATAATATATTTAAACCGTGCACAGCATTAACCTAGTAGATTAACACACATACATTATGGCTAGTCTAGCTAGAGCAATGGTTCTTAACACCAATTTCATGTGCGCATTCACCGAACTTTTCTATATAATAGTATCATCCACACTGAGAAAAATCATAAAGTGAATAATATAAGACGGGTGTGTGTCTTGACCTCCGCCGAACCCTTTAGACTGACTCACAAAACATATGGGTGGGTACGATCGAACCAAGTTTAAGAACCACTGAGCTAAAATACTTGCTGTGGACATCTAAAACTAAGCGGGTAATGATTAGGTTCGATGTGAGATCTATGAGGCCCACAGAATAAAGATAACATGTTTTTCTTGTGTTATTTTCCAATCGGAAACGGTTCGATGTGAGGATAATGTTGTAACTTACGGGGATATAAAATTATGTAACTGGGGTATTAATGTTTTGATCAACTCAAAAAGTAAGGACAAATATCTCGCTACCAGCAATCAGTAGGTTAAGAACTAAGGGAAAGGATTCTGAAGTTGACACAAAGAGCTTTATTTTTTTTTTTTTTTTTTTTTTTTTTTTTTTTTTTTTTTTTTTTTTTTTTTTTCCTTTTTTTTTTTTTTTTTTTTTTTTTTATTATTATTAATTCAATTGTTTTAAACCTTTAAATCAGTAATAATAATTTATTTGATAGATTTTACACAGCATCAAAGACATGAACATCAATTGCATATATAATAATCAAATGGAGAAAATAAAATGGCATAAGAACTAGACTAAAATAAGGTGTGCAAACTAGGCCTCTCCTGACTGCTTAGTTTACTGTGCTCTGTCCTTAGCTGAGGAGTCAAAAGTTCACATTGTAGACAGAAATAGAAGCCACCGTGGGAGAAGTGTCTCTGTAATACACATTACTGATCTATCATTCCAAAACTTTCCATGACACAAAATTGACCCCTGGCAAAGAGGGCACGCCACCCTGAAAAATCCGCCAGTCCGGCTGAGTGGAGGGAAGTGTGTGTGTGTGTGGGGGGGGGAGGTTGAGGTGTGTATCTCTTTCTACCATTCAGGTTGTGCACTTTTAAAAACCTGGGAAACAGAAGACTGTTCTAATGTTAAATTACTTGAGGGCTGATCGAGTGATGTTTAGCTTGAGACTGTCGATATTAATTATGCATCTAGTTTATTTGCTTCTTCTGTAGTTCCAATTTTAGTTTCCTGTAAAAGAATAGAACTTCCCGCGATACGAATGAATAGGATTGTTTTTTTTTTCCGCTGAGTGTTTCTAATTTTTCAAAAACAGTTGTAAAATAATCGCAATGTTTAAATAAGGGTGTTAAATAATGCCATTCTATCAAATACGAATAGTTTTTAAAAACCATTTTAAAAATCATGTTGAAATTGCAAATACTATTGTATTGCTGTTGTAAATCGTAGTTTGTTTATTACTGTTATTTAAAATATGTATTAATACAGCTGGCTTTACAAACCTGTTAGTTATCTCCCTGCAGTTTGTTTTTTAGAATAAGAAAAAGTTAATTGATTGGTAAATATAAATGCTCGTTAAAAATTAAAATAATTCTAAATCGACAGTGTATTTATCTTGATTGAATATTTTAGTTAATTAAAATAAACACGCATACACTTTAGTATTATTGACTGACTTGAACATGATTAAAAAAATGTACATAATGGGTTAAATTCTCCAAATAGGAGCGGATATATTTAAGTTGAATGTAACTCTATTAGTGTGAATTATATAGACATTCAAAAAAGATGTTTTTTTACAAGTACAACCTCCACGTCGGATAAACTTCTGATTTGGGGTGGGGCGTACCACAAATGACGTCACGTTTTTTAACGACTTGCAAACAGCCAGACCCTCACTCATCCCCCCCCCCCTCTTGCTGACCTTTGTGTTTATGTTGTCAAACAATTACCATATCCAAAACAAGCCATAGAGTTTCATTGTTCGGTTTAAAATGTCTGTTAATTCCTTTATGTAATGATTGTTTGCAAGAGTACAATAATAACAGTTTTAAGTTAAAAATATTATTTTACTTTTGTTACCAGGCATTACATGTTTTATACTGTATCGCTTAGAGTTCTCAATCAGCATAGATACTGTCTTGAACAAATTAAATTGTAGTTTAATTAAAATAAATAGGCATACTTATAAATAACTATTGCCATTTAGTACTTCGAATTAAAATATAAGGGAGACAATTCATACACACATATAAGAAGAAATTCGTTTTGATAAATATTTAATTCTTTTTTTTAAATGGCCATTTTATTAAAGAATAATAACAAGAAATCTAAAAAAGAAACGTATGTAAAATTAAACATTTAAGATCAAATGTTAAATTGCATTTATAAATGCTTAAATTATGAAAATTGAAAACAGTGTCTTATGTAAATAAGATTATATTAGACAATTGATCAATCCGTTATAGCAATAATTTCCAGAGAATACATTTTCATGCCAACTTTTTTAACGATAATACGTATATTGGTCAAGCAGAAACAATATAATAACAGTCAGTGGCGTAGCCAGACTACCATTTTTACGTTAAGCTACAGCTATTGACTTGTGTCGATATTATTTAGAGCTTAAACATTAAACACTTAAGCCTGGCAGCCTCTAGAACAGGGGTCTCCAAACTACGGCCCGCGGGCCGGATCCGGCCCGCGATGTCCTCTCATCCGGCCCGCGGAGATCTTTTGTCCACGGAAAAAAAAACCATTGATGTCGATGGCTGAGGAACTTTGCCCAGAAAAATCAAAGACATGCCTGGAAGAAACTGGCCCCCGAACTGAAATTTGATAGTTAATGCGGCCCTCGGACTGAAAAGTTTGGAGACCCCTGCTCTAGAACAACAATGTATATCATTGTGGTGAGAATAGCCTGTAGAATTTAGTTATGAATTTTATTATCGCGCTAATGTAATGTATAATAATCTGGAACGCAGTAGGCCAAGGGAAAGTTGGCCAAGTTTAGATCAGTTAAGGAGTGTCGAATGGGAGGGGTGGTCTAGGTGGGTAGGCCTTTGTTTAATATGATTGTAGTGCAACCGGAAAGCGTCTAGAAATTAAAAACAAACAAACAAAGGAATTGATTGTTATTCGCATTAAGTTTCTATAATGTGTATGTTTTTACTACTTCAAACCATTTGAAATTTAATTCACTGATGGCGGATGAAACAAGGTAATTGACAACTACTTAATTTTTTTAAAAATAAGTCAACTGAAAATGTTAAAGATGACAGAGGGTGGAGTAGGCAGGGCTGACGGGGGGGGGGGGGGTTATGACCTTCAAAATGATAATCCTTTACGTTAAGTTACAGCTATTGACGACGATGGACTTGTGTCGCTATCATTCAGTGCTTAAACAACAAACATTCAGGTTAGCAATACGCAAAGGGAAAGCTGAACAAGGTTATCAGTTAAGGGGTGTAAAGGGTGGGATGAATATAAAATACTACCGGATACGCATCTTGCTTGACCCACAATTGTTGACACAAAACTTCGTGTTGGTAGATAGAAAAACTGCGTATTTGGTTATTAAATATAGATGTAGAACCAGGAACCTACACTACAGTAGTCAATTTAGACAGTCAGAAAAGAAGACCAATAATAATTTATGTTCTTATTCATATAGTCGTGTTTTAATGTGTATCTTTTAACTACTTCAAGCAATTTAAATTCATTTTAATGATGGCCGAAAGAAAAAGGAAATTAAAAACTACTTTATTAACTTTACAAAGAGAAGTAAAACTGAAAATGATAAAAATGTAGATGATACTGTTGCTTTTCAAAGTACATTACATCAAGAAATGTCAATAAATTCAGCACCTTCGACAGTTTCTTACGCAAATGATATCGGCAATTTTATCAAAGGAGTTATAACAGACGATACACGGTTGTATTTATTAGAAAACATCTGGCGTCCTGATGAACTTTTAAAATTTCCAGCAAGCGGACAAAGAAATTTAAAGTTTCAATATTTGTGGCTATTTAGGTGGAACTGGTTGACTTATTCCAAATTACTTCATGGCGCATTTTGCAAATATTTTTTTTTGTTTAGTTTGAATTATCGTGGTGTTGGTAATCAGCCTTTGGATAAGCTATCAAAAATTTCATTTTCAAACTGGAAAAAGGCAACAGACAAGTTTAATGAGTACCAGCAATGTGAGTATCATACAAGAGCAATTTTATTTTCCCAAAATCATAAATCGGTGATGGAGAAAAAAATTGAACCTATTAAAATCTCCTTAAATTTATCATAAGACAACAAATTCAAGAAAATCGTTTAAGATAGAATCTATAATTTTTTTGCAGCCGACAAGGTATTGCACTTAGGGAGCACAGGGATTTCGGAAATTTTTAGTTGGAGAAACCTGATGAAAATGATGGAAATTTGATTTTTTTTTTTTCGATAGTGTACATGTGTTACTTGTTACAGAACAATAGCTTATACTAAGATAAGTTAGTCGATGGCACCCACGAGTTTGTATTGTCACCAGCCACCAATACTTTGCACGCACGCACTTACACATACACATGTAAACACACACACACACACATATATATATATATATATATATATATATATATATATATATATATATATATATATATATATATATATATATATATATATATATATATATATATATATATATATATATATATATATGAAACTGTAAACAACAAGTCATAAGCCAGATTAAAACACACTTTCAAAAGTCATGCAAGGTCAATGCTTTCATTGATGTAACCACTTTAAATATTATTCATTAATTATAGTTAATTTATATGATTTTTAATTATATTTCTCTAGCAGAACTAGTAAAAATAGTGTTATATGTTTAGTGCAAAAATATGTTTTTATTTGAGTAGGCCTATATATTATTTAAGTTATATCTATTTCAAATAATAAAATCCAATTTATTTACCTAATCATAATCGAATCCCAAAAATTGAAATAAAAATGACAGTGGCTTCGTCAGTCTGTCGTTAGTCTGTCGTCACTTTGTCGTAGTCTGTCTTCATTCTATCATTAAGTTTCAAACTTGGTATTTGGGTTAAGACATGAAGATTTTACTTAATGGGGTGCCTAATTAATATTTTATGAATTTTGTTTTTATCAAATTAGTAGGCAGCCTTATCCAACTATTGCGCACTATTATACGAGGGTTATCATGTTTATTAGGTGCGCAATAGTTGTTAGTCATGCAACTAAATTTGTAAATAAAAAAAATTAAAGTACATAAAAAAAATTAAAGTACATAAAAAAATGCAGAAAAACATTGCAATAACAAGCTTCTATTTAATAATGTACTAAAAACAAAGTAGAACATAAACATAATAAGGCACTAATATTTAAATAACTATAAAGAAAAGCGTGGGTCGGTTCATAAAATTAGTAAAAATATTTAATACATATTAATGTGTTTATTTTTATTTTATGTTTTTCTTTTCATGGAATTTTGTAAATACTTTGCAATTAAAAACAAGTATACCAACATCAATATATTTTACATAATTTCAATGTAATGGAACCGAAGTATTTTACAAATGTACGTATTGAAAAAAAAATATATTGAAAATGGGTTTTCAAATGTCTAAATAAATAAAAATATTGTTTAGACTATCTTTAACAACATTTATTTACAATTAGTATACAGGGAGGTAATAAATATAAGTGTGTGCTAGTGAAATATTTAGAGTTGGGTGAGAGGAGGGTTATGGGGGAAAAAACATTAAAATGGGGGTGGGGTATGTGAAGGTTCTGGTTCAATGATGTGTTCCTTAACAATGTTTATAGGTTGTGTGGTTTCTGAGTATTGGGTAGGGGTGGGCAGGCGTGAAGCAAGCGATGTGCCTGTGGAGTACAACATCCGGACGTCGTAAGTTCATCTCAAGTTTACAAAAGCCGTGTTGAGTTGGAGTAAACAATTTAAGATATTACATTGACAACAGGGAACATAAATATGGCAACATTTGAGAGAGAAAAAAAAACAAAACGAGTCGTAATGAGATCGTAGGAGCAGGGAGAGGGTCATGTGGGTATAGGAGATGAGGTTCTGAAATTGTTCTTTAGTTTTCTTTTTTTTTTAATACGGTATTACAATATATGGGTGGGTTCATGTAACAAATGGGATGCAGATATGGGGGCTATGGGGTATGGGGGCCCTGAGGTTTTAGGGCGGGGAAGGTGTGTGTTTTTTTTTTGTTTTTTTTAATATATAAGTACTTAACTGTCTTAACAGATGGAACATGTTCACATTGGAATGAACATTGCCTAATCTTAATTTTTCGCATCTGTTGGAAACCAGTATTAAAAAATTGCACTGCTTTTATTAACATTTTAATAACGTTATTAAAACAATTACATATATTTTGTAAAATCAAAATACAAATAAAATTAAAACAAAAATAAATATATATTTCATTACTATTTTAATACTTAGTTTATATTTTACATTTTTTTTAACATTAAATTTATTTAAACCAGTTTATTCAAACCAGTCTGTTATCTCCCTGTTATTGTATCTGAACAAGAAATGGTAAAAGCTAAGTAAATATTAATGTATCTATGATTTAATATTTTAATTATAAACATAAATAAACGTTTATTTTACTATAATAGACTAAAATGTAACATAACTATTTTACATAAAGGGCTCAATTCGCAATAATTATGTTAAATGTATCCTATATGAGTGATTTGTATACCTATCTAAAAGCTGTATGTAGAATGGGGTGTGTATATGTTCTATATACTTCTATTTGATTGTCAAACTATTCTACAGACTACAACTGTATACCAAAGGTGAACATTTTGGAGAGTTTGGTACAGTTATAGATTTTTGAAAAAAAAAATGTTCACATACATTAACTGTGTTTTATTGTTTTTATGTACTGTAAAACAAATCTTCAGCGATTTTGTTTTACAAATGTACACACTCGACTAAAACAATTGTATCGCGTATGTTTTAAGTCGATATTGGATTTATGTAATGTTTTCAATCTTATCAGCATATTTTTAGGAAACATATTCACTTTAATTAAATGACTTCTAAATTTATGTTTGTATATTTTTTTTTAATTGTTGTTGTTGTAAATATGTTGTTATAGCCCGGGCTATCACTGGGGATAAGCTCCCACTGTCTCTACAATCATATGTGTTCGTTTTAATAAGCTTTATATTATTGCTAGTCATTTTATTTAGTGCCCAACTTTCTGTTTGCTGATTGGTCAGATTAAAGGCATTTTAATTACTGATTTGTTAATTTATATAAAGTTTTATAATTACAAACAGCAGACTAGGTTTACATATATAGTTCATTTTTACGTTTCAGCTAGATTAATTTAGATTAAGATGGTATGATAGACACCTTAATCTGGTATATGTCAGGTCATCTGATGATGTGTTATCTCAAGAAACAGTTGATCTCTACTTAACCTGCTACATCTCATGCAGGGTTGTTGATTCGGATGGAAGAAGACATTATTTTCAATTTTTTTTTTTTTTTTTTTTTTTTTTTTTTTTTTTTTTTTTTTTTTTTTTTTTATTATATTATAATTGTAAAAATACCAAGCCACTATGGGAACTATCAAATAATTACAATTGAAGATTTCTTTCAAGTACTAAATGTTAAAACATATTAATACCGTTAAACATTTTAAATTATGAGTCAATTATATATTTTTTTAGATATCCTGAAAAAAATATTAATACTTGTTTATAACAATAAGTTTTAACATATTTAATATATATATAAAGAAAAGCAAATGTTGTTAATTAGCTTCGACTGTTGTCGGTATTTTTTTACTAAAGGAATTTATAAAAATTATTTCCCTTAACAAGTTTTTAAAGCAAAATGGGAAGTGATAAAAAACATTTGTTAAATACTTGACCATTTTTAATACATTATTAACACAATAAAAGGATTCAACAATGTAATTACAATATTTACATGGTAGCTGTGTTTTAGGTAATTTTGCAGCTACAAAAACTTAATTAGTTACTTATATTATTATTTAGTTTTTTAATTTTCAAATGTATTTCAGTAATAGTTATTAGTCCACACCACTCAAACCAAATCAAAACAAAACAAGTTATAAGCCAGGTGTTAATTGTACATGCATTTATTAGCAAGGTTCGATTTGTACATACATATTGTATAAGTCAGGTTACATGTGTACATACATATTGTATAAGCCAGGTTCAATGTGTTCAACTATATTAGCGTATACCCTGTCTCCTTAGAATAACCGATAACTAATTAAAACATTATTTAAAATAATCGGGCTTAAAATGTTGTAATACGAGTTGTGTTTTATTATAATGTTTAAATAAACCATTGGCCTAATCAAATATTATTCTTTGACACATACACCACACATGGTAGACACGTAATATTTAAAACACAAGTTATGCATGACAAAACGTATGCATTTCAAACATAATATTGTTACATTCGGGTGCGCTAGTTATAAAACGCTTCAAAATTAAGTGTATGATATCGAATAAAAGGTTATCCAACCGTGTATGGCGACCGAAAATATTTAAAATATTACACCTCTCCCCCACCCCCTCAGTCCTCACCCAGTCCACACGTGTCACATGTCAACAACCAAATCAACCTCCCACCTATGATGCTAACGTCCACAAAAACTTAATAGACCACTTAAACATTACACCTAATTAACTCATTCAATAACATGTATTGTGTACCTTTCAGCGCCATTAAATAACACTTAATACAGTGACTAATTTTAGGTCATGTTTATTTTTAGCAGTACAAACTGAAAGTAAAACATAGACTTGAAAAAAAAATCAGAATAAATACACTACTTTAAACTTCAAAGTATAAATATAAAAACTCTTGACTTATTTTGATTGTTTTTTTTTGTCTTCCCTTTAAAAGTATCATTCGCTGTACTCGTTCGATGTGTTATTAACGATCATAACATTCAAAGATCGTAAGGCCACATAGGGTTCATGGCCCCTCATTTTGTTTAATGTCTCACATACTTTAAAACTGGTCAAAATACAAAGAGATGTGTGCCAAAGGTGAACGTGTTGGACGGTTAGATATGGTGAAACTGCCCGACATACACACGTATGTAAATTAACGGTGAATTTACTGGAGTGTTAGGTATAGACAAAGACAATGTAAACGATCTAAACTCGACATTGCAAATGTAGATTCAACTATATGTTTTCATCATCATCCAAATTAATATCATCATCACCAACACCACCATTATTTTTACCACAAATAGGTTGCTGCTCTGGTGAGGGTGATCCACTACTTTTTAAAGCCTCCCACTATCATAATAAGCCTTTATACAATACAACAATAAGGGTAAACATTTTCGACAAAATGACTTATTTTATTCTTCTTTTTATTGAAAAAAATCGTATAGATTAACGCCAAAACTTCTGATGATCAAATTGTCCTACTACTGTCACTGTAAGTGTTGGATGTGTTTCTTGTATCTCAGCTCACACCCTGAGTGGTCTAAGTGTTGGATGTGTTTCTTATATCTCAGCTCACACCCTGAGTGGTCTAAGTGTTGGATGTGTTTCTTGAATCTCAGCTCACACCCTGAGTGGTCTAAGTGTTGGATGTGTTTCTTATATCTTAGCTCACACCCTGAGTGGTCTAAGTGTTGGATGTGTTTCTTGTATCTCAGCTCACACTCTGAGTTGTCTAAGTGTTGGATGTGTTTCTTATATCTCAGCTCACACCCTGAGTGGTCTAAGTGTTGGATGTGTTTCTTGTATCTCAGCTCACACTTTAAGTGGTCTAAGTGTTGGATGTGTTTATCTCAGCTCACACCCTGAGTGGTCTAAGTGTTGGATGTGTTTCTTGTATCTCAGCTCACACCCTGAGTGGTCTAAGTGTTGGATGTGTTTCTTGTATCTCTGCTCACACCCTGAGTGGTCTAAGTGTTGGATGTGTTTCTTGTATCTTAGCTCACACCCTGAGTGGTCTAAGTGTTGGATGTGTTTCTTGTATCTCTGCTCACACCCTGAGTGGTCTAAGTGTTGGATGTGTTTCTTGTATCTTAGCTCACACCCTGAGTGGTCTAAGTGTTGGATGTGTTTCTTGTATCTTAGCTCACACCCTGAGTGGTCTAAGTGTTGGATGTGTTTCTTGTATCTCACCTCACACCCTGAGTGGTCTAAATGTTGGATGTGTTTCTTGTATCTCAGCTCACACCCTGAGTGGTCTAAGTGTTGGATGTGTTTGTTGTATCTCAGCTCACATCGTGAGTGGTCTAAGTGTTGAATGTGTTTCTTGTATCTCAGCTCACACTCTGAGTGGTCTAAGTGTTGGATGTGTTTCTTGTATCTCAGCTCACACCCTGAGTGGTCTACGTGTTGGATGCGTTTCTTGTATCTCAGCTCACACCCTGAGTGGTCTAAGTGTTGGATGTGTTTCTTGTATCTCAGCTCACACCCTGAGTGGTCTAAGTGTTGGATGTGTTTCTTGTATCTCAGCTCACACCCTGAGTGGTCTAAGTGTTGGATGTGTTTCTTGTGTCTCAGCTCACACCCTGAGTGGTCTAAGTGTTGGATGTGTTTCTTGTAATTCAGCTCACACCCTGAGTGGTCTAAGTGTTGGATGTGTTTCTTGTATCTCAGTTCACACCCTGAGTGGTCTAAGTGTTGGATGTGTTTCTTGTATCTCAGGTCACACCCTGAGTGGTCTAAATGTTTGATGTGTTTCTTGTATCTCAGCTCACACCCTGAGTGGTCTAAGTGTTGGATGTGTTTCTTGTATCTCAGCTTACATCCCCACCCTGAGTGGTCTAAGTGTTGGATGTGTTTCTTGTATCTCAGCTCACACCCTGAGTGGTCTAAGTGTTGGATGTTTTTCTTGTATCTCAGCTCACATCCTGAGTGGTCTAAGTGTTGGATGTGTTTATTGTATCTCAGCTCACATCCTGAGTGGTCTAAGTGTTGGATGTGTTTCTTGTATCTCAGCTCACATCCTGAGTGGTCTAAGTGTTGGATGTGTTTCTTGTATCTCAGCTCACACCCTGAGTGGTCTAAGTGTTGGATGTGTTTCTTGTATCTCAGCTCACACCCTGAGTGGTGTAAGTGTTGGATGTGTTTCTTGTATCTCAGCTCACACCCTGAGTGGTCTAAGTGTTGGATGTGTTTCTTGTATCTCAGCTCACACCCTGAGTGGTCTAAGTGTTGGATGTGTTTCTTGTATCTCAGCTCACACCCTGAGTGGTCTAAGTGTTGGATGTGTTTCTTGTATCTCAGCTCACACCCTGAGTGGTCTAAATGTTGGATGTGTTTCTTGTATCTTAGCTCACACCCTGAGTGGTCTAAGGGTTGGATGTGTTTCTTGTATCTCAGCTCACACCCTGAGTGGTCTAAGTGTTGGATGTGTTTCTTGTATCTCAGCTCACACCCTGAGTGGTCTAAGGGTTGGATGTGTTTCTTGTATCTCAGCTCACACCCTGAGTGGTCTAAGTGTTGGATGTGTCTCTTGTATCTCAGCTCACACCCTGAGTGGTCTAAGTGTTGGATGTGTTTCTTGTATCTCAGCTCACACCCTGGGTGGTCTAAGTGTTGGCTAGTGCGCATATCATGGTAGAATGTTTACAAGTGAAACTAGAGACCTAGAGATTGTGTACGTCTCTTTTAAACAAGATTTTCGTTCATAGTGTCATAGGACTATGCTGACACCAGCTGGTATATGAGTGGTAGGCGCGGGGTGATGGGAGGATGGGCGATAGATACATGAGTGGTAGGTGCGGGGTGATGGGTATATGTGTGATAGATACATGAGTGGTAGGTGTGGGGTGATGGGTGGATGGGTGATATATACATGAGTGGTGAATGATGGATGGATACAATAATGGTCCTCACACAGACAAACTTGATAAAACTAACACTGGCGACTGAAATCAATTAAGACACATGCAAGACACACGCAAAACACGTTTAAGAAACATTTAAGGCACGTTAAAGAAGCGCTTCCACATTATGATTGTAAGATTTATTAAACACATGTATGATTTAAACGTGTGTGTTAAAAAAAAACAGTTGTATTAATGCAATAACTATCAACTTCGTAATAGATTTTATTGGGAAAATGGCAAGCTGCTATAGCTTTCCACGCGTCTAGCTAAGTACTGGTAGGATTTCAATTTAATTATGAAATAACAGTAGAAATGACGTGGCTAACTAATGTGAAAAATACCATACAGTGTTACATTCATTGAAAATATCCCAACATATATTAAGTAATTACGCAATTAGGCTAGCATAAATGGTTTAATATACTATTGTCTTATTCGAAAACATTTCAAGGGCGATAACCGAAAATATAACTTCCATAGTAATTTTTATCATTGAATTTTCTTTTTTGTATAATAAGAAAGGCCAATAGTTTCATACAATCAATTAATAAGATACTATATTGATAAACGGAAGCAGATTTAGCTTTATTCCTATATGTGGTTTTAAAAAATGGATGACTAAATTAATTACAAAAACAGTGGCTAAGCATTATACATATATCAAAGACCATCAATTCAGTAACAAATTGCCTATTAAACTTGCTGTTTGAGAAATTCCTAAATACGTTTCTTCAAATGTAATTTTTAGTTTCATTTTGTGGGAGCAGTGTGATGTGAGATCACACAGCACATAATTTGACGCTTGGCTTGCCTTAAACACAGACACCCTCTCCACGCCCCCTAAGACACATCTACCACCTCCCCCTCTGTCCACTTCACCCTCAGACATGATAACCCCACATCCCCTTTAACTGTTCCAACGACCCCACCACCCACTCCATTTACTTATTTAAAGTTCTAAATCTTGCTTCTTACCCTTCATCTTTCACACAGGAACCTTTTGAAAACTCAATGCGACCAGTATATAAACTGGTCAACATATTTTGTTTCCTTACATAGAAAACGCTTCACTGTCCCATTTACCCCCCCCCCCCCCCCCCCCATCTCTTTGAACATTTTCCTTTCCACTCACCACCCGGAGTCCTGAAACTTTCATTTGACCTTCACCCCTTTTACTGTTATCCCAAAATTTATTTTATTAAAAAAAAATTCCTATCCTATTTGTATTCTATCAAAAGTACATATAGATGTTAGTACAACTACATTTGTATCATTATCTCTACACTTTCAAAAAAAGGTTTTCCTTATTTCATGGTGCACGTTGAAGTATTCAGCATTGAATGATAAGCGGCTTATAAACTTCCAGTAGAAGACTACCAGTTTTGATAAAGTCCATGGGCTAACGAGTCTTTTTAACACCATTCTCATCAATATAACTTTCCATCGATACACCGATTGCTATGTGGTAATCATTAACCATCCTGTAACAATGTTAACCACTTTCGAGTTCTTTACCAGCAAAGTACCACAATCATTCATTTTATATGCTGGATAGTAGTTTAATTTGGCATTTACTGTCAGTGATCAAGTACGAGTGAAGTTTGAAGACATTCATCAAATAGAAATAAATTTAAACTGAGTGAAGCTATTTAATCCACAGCAGACACACTGACAGATAAAAAGACAATCAAACATGCCCCGTATTCCCGTCTTTATCTATATCTATAGATACGATATTTGTTTTAAAAAAAATATTGACTTTCTGAATTATGATACATGAAAGATAGCTTCAACGTTTAGTGAAATATTGAGTGCAATATTTGTGGAATACACAATTTCATATACATTGTTTTGTTTGTTCTTACATGTTGTAGTTGATCGAAAGTAGAAAATTAACCACACGTTAAGTAAATAAAAAAACATTAAAAAAGAGATAATTTCTTTACTTCAAGACTTTGATTTTCAAGCAAACGAAAACTAAATACAAACATATAATTAAGTTGTGTTTTTTCATTTATTTTACTGAACGAAACCGATACACCGAAATATTTAATAAAATAGTTTGAACCAACAGTTGTTTGTTAATTCGCTGTTTTAATCGACAAAATGCGATCTTTGAATGTAGGACTTTTAGATTATATTAATTTTCACAAAGTGAATTGCATTAAAATCATTAGCCATCATGTAGAAAATAGTGGCACATGCAGCAATATCATCCAACACTCACTAAAACATATTTTCTCCACATTATAAATGTAGTTGTACACAACCTCAGCCATACATTCCCCCATGTAACTACACATGTCTAGGGAAGTTTTAAAAAAACGTGTAACGGGTAGCATATCATCTTGTAAAACATACCTCACAATCAACGTCAGCTGATCAAATTTAGGCCGTCAATTATTGAGTCATGTTTGGGCCCCAAAGAAAGCTGGGAAACTAACCTAATGCCTGTTTAGCTGATACGTAATTCCTACAGTGTAGGCCTATATTGTGTTGTATTTAAACTAAACGATTAAATAATTTTAAATTAAAATTGTCAATCAGTTGGAAATTGCCGTAGCTATGTACTTTTTTATATCAATTTTTAAAACAAAACTAAACGATTAAATAATTTTAAATTAAAATTGTCAGTTTTGAATTGCCGTTGTTATGTACTTTTTAAAATCATTTTTTTAAACAAAACTAAACGATTACATAATTTTAAATTAAAATTGTCATTATAGAATTGTCGTAGTTATGTACTTTTTTATATCAATTTTTAAATCAAAACTAAACGTGCTTAACAGTTGCCTTTGCTTGAATTTAAACTATTCAAGGGAGACAACAATAACACTCGTGCATATTTATCAATATCAAGTTCATGGAAAAAACATCTACGTTTAACGTAATAGAAACAACACGCAATGTAGAAAAATGTTTTTATTGTAAAAAGTGTCAATATTATTAAGCAAAGTACTTTCTTTTTTAAATTATAAGTGACTATAGTTATATAATTCGAAACAGTAGCCTTCGTGCACACATTTTGCCTTAAAATCCGAAACATACGTTTGTAATCTGTTGATGAGTCCTTCTTCTTTTCCGATTGCTTAAAATTTGGATAATTTAATTCTCGGTAATTCCAATTATTTTTCAGCTCTACTTAAAAACCCTAATTCCACCCCCCCCCCCCCCCCACCCCGTCACCTCAGCCCACCACGCACGCCGAGAAAGAAAAAAACCCTTTGAATCAGCATTTAATTACCCATTTGCATTTTCAGTTTCAGGTTGGTTTTTAATTTTTTTTTTTCTTTATATTTAGACGTTTTGTATTAGATCTATGTATAAGTAAACCATCTTAAATGAATGAAAGCAGGCTATAAGTAAGAAAGAAATATTACAATTGTAAATCTGTATCAGTCCTCACAAGCCGATGAAGAAAACTAATACTAAAGCGAACACACAACTGACGCTATAAATTACGTGTCTGGGGTGAAAATAAGAAAATAAAAAAAAATAAAAATATTTTTTGCAGAGAATATTTCACATATTAAATCTAGCCTAGCACTGCCCGGGTACCCAGGAATCAATATGTAGTCTGTAATGATTGCAATCAGTTTCTGTGCGAATAATATACCAACCAAGTACGCAATAACTGCCAGCAATAACATTTCTGACAGGGGTTGAAATAACCAAAAACTCACTCATGAAATTATGCAATATTTATTTGGACCAGCTAACATATGGTCCTATCGTATTCTGTTAAGGTAAACCACATACAATTATAAAGAAGTGTTATTCTGGTCTTTCACCCTGTACCACACTGACCCCATGGTACCAAACACGCATGTGCCCGCCTCTCACTATTCGACCGTTGAAGTAAAATACCTGACTGTCCAGTAAATAAAAAAAACACGTGTGTATGTATAATATATTCGATGATTACTGTTTAAACTAACAGGCCAAAATGACATAGACACATGAACACGATTTAAAAAGACGCAGCCAATGCTAACTAAAAGTCACCACATTGCTCTTAACATTCCTGCACTATTGAGAGAACTGTGACAACAGATGGGGTTTGTCGTTACAAACTCTCTAACGATCCACACATTTCACATGCTACTGTTATTACTCTAGATACAAAGAGCTGGTCTAATGAATCTAAACTAGTATGACGTTTTAGCAGAACCAACATTTATTTCCCCACTGTCTGGAAATCAAGTTGACCATCTGGATAGTGTAGATGTTTGGAAATCAAGTTGACCATCTGGATACTGTAGATGTTTGGAAATCAAGTTGACCATCTGGATAGTGTCAATGTTTGGAAATCAAGTTGACCATCTGCATAGTGCAATGTTTGGAAATCAAGTTGACCATCTGGATAGTGCCAATGTTTGGAAATCAAGTTGACAATCTGGATTTGGTTGTGACAAGAACCCAATACATAATATCGTCGAATGGAACAAATTTAAACAGCAGAAAAAAAAACAATACTAATGGCGTCCTCTTCCAATTTTAGAATATGAAGAAATGAACAATTACATTCAAATTTGATTTAGATCTACATTCTATAGATCTTCTTATCATGACGTAGGCTACTCCCTGAAATGTATACATTTTTCTCCGTCAAACTAATGTATATTACTTTAAAAAACATTATTTTAAATTCAATAAACTGCAACTGATAAGCAAGTTAAAATATGTATGAAATATTGATATTTAAAAAAAACAAGTACATATTTACGGTACATCAAAACTGATTGACAATTTTAATAAAAAATCTATTAAAGCATTTTTTTTTAATTTAACACTTCATACAGTACATGATTTACGTATCAGCTAAACAGGCATTATGTTGGTTCCCCAACTTCCTTTAGAACTCCAACATGACTCAACATTTGACTGCCAACTAGCAGAGCAGATAAATAATAAACAACAGATAATTTTATTTCCAGTCCAACCAAGCAAATCAGGAATACATGTAACATTATTTTTATTTATTTATTTATTTTTGTTTTTAATTTCACCAGATAATAGTCTACCCGTTACACATTTTTTTTAAAGAAAAGCAAATAGCAAATATGTTGTTAAAAATAACTGAAACTAGTAATTGCTGCTGACAGGAACAAGCAAACAACAGCATATGATGACGATGATGTCCCAGAGCGTGTAGGTAGCTTTGATGAATGTTCACATAATTATATGTAAATGACCGTTATAGTTGTGTAGCAAAGGCTAACTTCAAAGCTGGCATGATCTATTTTTAGTTAATTAAAAAAACTGGTTGTATAGATGTAAACCCACTTGTATATTAATTAGGTGCGCGGACCTTTGACCACAGGTGCTTTGACCATAGGGGGTTTGACCATAGGGGGTTTGACCACAGCGGAGCTTTGACCATAGGGGCTTTGACCATAGGGGGTTTGACCACAGCGGGCCTTTGACCATAGCGGTGCTTTGACCATAGGGGGTTTGACCATAGGAGGTTTGACCACAGGTATTTTTTCAGCAGAGGGTCTTTGATCACAGGTGGTTTGTCAACGAGTGTTTGATCACAAGCGCTGTGTCCGGCTTTGATCATAGGTGTGATACAATTAACACGATTTTATACATGTTTCCTGTAAGTACGTTAATAGAAATTAACATGTATTTAAAAAAAGCCAAGAAGTAAATTTTAGTCTCCACATAAAGGCTGGTGCTAGACCTCATAGATTTATTTTAAACATATAAATGAAGCACAAATAATGTGACATATAACAAGTTTCACAAATAAATGATGTAGAAGTACTTGAAAATACATAGCATATATAAAGGTTAAAAAATGATACAAAACTTTCCAACAATATAGTCAAAGATGTAATACATAAAATGGTTAACTAAATGACAGATGTGCTATAGCACGCAAATATGTCAGTACATCTGTTTGACCATATTATTACATCATGTCGAAATTTAAAATATAATTTAGCAACTTTTAAAATAAATCCTTACCATACATGGACAGCATTGGACAAACCACCTGAGATCAAAGACCCTATGTGGACCAGACAACTATGATCAAAGCCGGACACAGCGCTTTTGATCAAACACCAGTTGATAGACCACCTGTGATCAAAGACCCTCTGCTGAGAAAACACCTGTGGTCAAACCCCCTATGGTCAAACCCCCTATGATCAAACCCCCTATGGTCAAAGCACCGCTATGGTTAAAGGCCCGCTGTGGTCAAACCCCCTATGGTCAAAGCCCCTATGGTCAAAGCTCCGCTGTGGTCAAACCCCCTATGGTCAAACCCCCTATGGTCAAAGCACCTGTGGTCAAAGGTCCTAGGACCATTAATTAAATGAAATTATTTTTCTGGTTAACATAATGTAAATATTTCTTTATTTTTATATATAGAAATATTTAATGCGTATGTCCCATTTTATTTTTCAAAATCGTTAAAAGGGAGATAACGTATTATTAAATTGCATAGACAACGGAATAAATTAAGTAAACAGCAAAAGAAATAACACAATGAACTTTTGTATAGATAGAAGTATTTTAATCAACTTTTAATAGCTGATTAAAAAATGCATGTTTTTTAAATTATTTTTGGTTAAATATTCTACGATTGTAAAAACATTAAAAACTTAGTGGTTAATAAATATTTTCTACATAGAAAACGAAACATTTTGATCAATTTACGCTCACACTCAGCTGCCGAATAGGGCATACGTGTTTCCCTTTTTTAATTCCAAAACTAAAATAATAATTTAAAAAATAAATAAAATACAGTGATTTCAGCTAATACGAGGACGCTTTTTGAACTTACTACAATCTAGTTCAGAAGAGATACACGCCTGAAATAGTTTTAGGGAAATAACAAACCAGACTAGGACAGAGACTTTTAAATCCATCTCAGCGTCTGATTGGATAATTATGTCACGTGGTTCGCCCAATCTGTCAAAACGATCTCACGGTCAGTGTAAGCAAAGAAAGTGCTTATGTCGGTAAATGAAATAATCGTGCATTCGCCGGTCAAAATAAATCTTGTTTTGCTGCTATTTATTGACATAGTTACATTTGAGAAAAGCTAAAAGCTGACTTACTAATTGTAAATCTATATTATTTATCCCAGTTACATAGCATTTACAAACTATAGTAAACATCTATATATTTAACATTTACACTCATATTAGTGCTTGTGTGTTACTAAAAATAGATCAAATGACTGCACTGGGCTATAAGAATGAACATACATGAGCAACACAGGAAACACAGAAGACAGAAACACATCTGGTACAAAACAAATCCAGCACGGGTCTAATCCCATACGTTTAAAAGCGATTAAGGAAGTTTGCTATCTGTTTGCCATTTTTTATTCCACTTTGTGCTAATCCGCTAAATTCACACACTTCTGTACTGGCTGAACATTCCACAGCTCTACCATATGTTGTGCTGCGAGAATGTTTATACATACTGTTTGTATATGTGTATGGGGATTGACTTTCTTATGTGAAGCCTGAGAGTTTCTTCATTGTGAAATATAGCACCACTGACACTGTTCTAAGTTCAATAAAATAACGTTTTTATTTTTACAAAATTTCAAATACCAAAGTCTTAATTATATCGATATCTAGTATACTACACTTCTCATTCCATAAAACATATTCCATTATTTTTTGACAATATATTCACACTTCTATCAACTGTAGATATCAATAGATAACATTCTAAATTATTCTACCTCTCTCCTGTGTTTTACTTAATTGTGTCTAAATGTCTAAATTTACTTCATCATATAGCCTACATTATTACATTCATATCAAATAATTCAATTCGTATATTTTTTATTAAATGTTTAAAATCAGTTTAGAAGTCGAAATAAATATTATGTTATTAAAATAAAATATTTACAGATTTATTTACCATTTCATGTTTATAGAAAATTAAAGGGAGACAAAACTTCGTAAACAGCAAACCACCTACTTTAATACAAGGAAACATTATAATATTACACAACCAATAGTTTATATGATTAATAAAAATAAAAGTAAATTTAGTGTATGCAAACTTGCATACAATGAATAGTGAAGTTAATATTTTATTAAAACTATAATGCAATTAAATATAAAAGAAAACGTTTACTTTTTTGTATACGTGTTTTTTAAAATTAAGAACTGTTCAGTTGTAACTTTACTCTTACCAATATTTCGATCTGGTTGTTGCCTACTTATTGCAAATGGTTTTCCCAGTGATCGTTATATCCTTACTTATGTATGGTACCTTAGTTGTGAGATCAATACAACTTTCCCATTTTCCTGAACAAATCTCCCTCACTATTTGTCGCAGCCTGACAGATCTACAACATTTGTGTATTAGTGTGAGAGGATTCTTTTTGTTCATCCTCAGCATCACCTTGTGTTATTTCTAAATCATGACCTTTCCAATAATCATCCGTAGTAAAGTGTCCAGTTGTTCTAGACTTTGATGTGGCTGGATTTGAGTTGAGTGATATGGACAAATAATTCTTACTTAATAACATTTGGCAATAAAAAAAATAGGCTAAAATATAAAAAATCGCTACAGTTTTTTTATTTATACAATGTATGTTTAAAACCAATAAAACTTAAAAATGAAGTCGAAGTACTTGTAAATAAATATAAGGTCTCTCCGTATTTCAACAAAAGTAATAGATTATACTAAATTTGTAAATTGGTAAAGTGATAGTTTATAACTAAAAAAAAATTAAATGACCTAACTACTCCATTCAACGTAACAAACATGCATGGTCTAACACTACCCACATTTCAACTGTCCAACATACTCTACTGGTCAACTGTGACTGAACTAAAATGTCTGACTACTACACCCTCTACTGACCAACTTTACAACTGACCGCTACACCATCTACTGACCAACTCTACAGCTGACCGCTACACCCTCTACTGACCAACTCTACAACTGACCACTACACCCTCTAATGACCAACTGCTAACAGTACCACACGCTTCAGTGGTCACCTGACCGTCTCACGTGACCAGTAATTCTATAGAGTCCTTTCATATGACGTCACGTCCGTTCGTGATACCTACGCCCGCCGCCACAGTGGTGTACACAAGATGTAAACACAATCAGCTGTTCGCCAGCGCTGGACGTGTTCACCAGCGCTGGACGCGTTCACTGTATGTAAAGAACCGCACCCGCGGAAAAGGAAAAATACGTTAAAAAACTTGAACTCTTAGGAATTGAAGATCCTTATACTGTTATTGACAGTTTCGTATAAATAAATATGTGGACAAAATTTCTAAATAAAAATACTGTTAGTAATACTGTTTGCGTTTAGAGTTAAAGTAGCCGAATCTGATCAAATGCAGTTCTCGATACTTTGTTTCATGTAAGGACAGTAAAATAATAAACTTCATTTTAATTATAAAAGATAACTATTAATAAAACAAATATGCTCGACCTTCACAAATACTAATAGTAAAAGACAAAGTCAAAAGTAATAGGCTAATAAGAATAATAAGATCTAATAGTAGGCCTAATACCTGGCTCCGCTGGGTAGACATAGAATCTAGAATCTACTTCTTTACTTAAATTTAATTACTTTAGATCTACATTCGATTCAAAATACACCCATAATAAATCAAAAGTAGTCATAATAGGCCTAATAAAGCATTTAATTGTCTCTAAGATCTAAAATCTCGCTCTATTATCTAATCATTTTTTTAGCAAACGAAATTTTCTGAAATTGAAATAGATTATATGACTAGACTTAGATCTAGAATCTGCTACTTAAATTAAATTGTAAAAACTTTATACAAGCATGTAGTTGATATTATTGTAGTAGAAGGCTTTAATAAATTACTAAGGCCTACCTACTTTGTTGTCTTTTTACAGCAATATGTATCTGATACTGGACTGAGTTTAATTAAATTCAAATTCATATCTAGTAATTGGTCTACTAAGCTTTTGTAGCCTAGTAGTACAATCTAGATCATACCAGCCAACAACAAATAACCACATTATTATTATTTGGTTAATGATTAGGCTAACTTTTTTTTTTTTAAATCCACTGTTTATAAAAGAAACAAATCAAGCTAGAAACATTATAAGTGAGATGGTTTAGAATAATAACAATGGACCCAGTCTACAATTGATACAATTGCAGATCTACATAGGGCCTACAGTCTAGTAGTTTACAGTAGGCACCTAGTGTGTAGCTAGTATACTAGTGTGTAGCTGTCCAGAGTTAAGATTCTTAATGCCTTAATGCTTTCCCCTGATAAGCCGTGTGTGCTATAAATGACATAACATGACACCGAGGTGAGAAGTGTTGAGGGGAGAGCAGTGGGACTTTCCCCTTTGTTCTCCCTCCTGGGCCCTGAGGGTCAAAATTATATCAGAAATACTATCTCTGTGGGGCTGGGTATCACGGAGGTGAGACATTTTCAGGGGAGGGCAGGGCAGACTCCTCTTTGGTTTTATTGTGGGCTAGATACAGATGGCGGCTGGAAATCATGAGGGTTGAACATCAGTATTAATGTGTCTGATCACTTCCTTGCTGGATTATAAGGGTCTTAAATTGTATAGCATGCTACCCAGATTGGTTATTACCCATGGATTATATTAGCCGTTGAAGTGTGGGTTTTGTAGGAGTTAAGTGGTCTCACGTTTGCTACAGTAGATAACCTCTAATATATTACTGCATTTGATCAGCTTCGTCTACTTAAACTCTAAACGCAAATGGTATTACTAACAGTATTTTTATTTAGAAATTTCGGCGACATATTTATATTATCCACGAAACTGTCAATAACTGTATAAGGATCTTCAATTCCTAAGAGTTCAAGTTTTTTAACATATTTTTCCTTTTCCGCGGGCGCGATTCTTTACATACGGTGAACACGTCCAGCGCTGGTGAACACGTCCAGCGCTGGCGAACAGCTGATTGTGTTTACGTCTGATGTACACCACTGTGGCGGCGAGCGTAGGTATCACGTGATTTAGGTCACGTGTTTGCAAGGACTCTATTGCTCTACCTGACTACTCTATGCTCTGTTTCTCCTTTCTTCTGCTTGACCTCATAACTATTTATAACGTATAACTTGCGTCGTCAAAATAAATACAAGGAAATTTGATCAACACTATTTGTTGCTATCATTAATCATCAAATCACTATTTTTTATGGGTATATTATATGTGCCTATTACAGAAGTATGTAAATATAAATCAATAAACAATTGAATCTAGCAGATTAATAAATTGCTGTCTCAAAACAATTGTCTCAACTGAAATTAGCAATGTAACTACGCGAATCCAACTCCTATTATTCTTAATTTGTGGATTTTTAAAGTTGTCGGTCAATTAAAATATTTAACTGTCGAACTTACCCATTCTTAACTTAATTGCCAACTGCCCCAATATGGATTATAATGCGTAAACGTTATGTTACATACTATAGTTTCTCTGCAGAATGATTGTGAGTGAATTTTAAATAAATACCGTACTTATACTGCTGCCAGCATATTATACATGTTCCCAAGTTATATAATAGTCGGCTGAGAGTTACAAAACACGGCTGAGGTTTGATGGATAAACTGACACCTGTTGATGTTTTCAACCATCGAGAGATGATCTAGACTTCATATTTAGAAGCAAAAATGTACACATCGTATGAAGAAAGAATGTAGAAGTCAATATTAAACAAAATCAAACTCAACAGTAACGTTATTGTAACGATTTTCGTCATTAGTTATGTTACAAAACGTCATGTTTCAGTTTCAAAAACGTATTGTCTAGAAGACCTAGAAAGTTTATGCTATGAGAAAATTATATTTATAATTATATTTAAATTATGGTTAAGTTAATTTTAAGCATAACAGTATTTATTTTTTTGTGCATCTATTCCTAAAATGGTCAAGTTTTTTAAATACAATGCTAGTTTGCAAGTAACACTAAAGACCCAGAGATTTTGTACGTCTCTTATTAAATAAGATTTCCGTTTATAATGTTACATCAGTGTAATCTCATCAGTACTGTGTTGACATCAGATGGTATACTAGTGGTAGGTGCGGTGGATGGGTGATAGATACATGAGTGGTGAATGATGTATGGATACAATAATGGCCCTCACACAGGCACACTGGATAAAACTAACACTGGCGACAGAAATCAATTAAATGGCAAGCTGCTTTCCACGCGTAGTTAAGTACTGGTAGGATTTGAATTTAAATATGAAATAACAGTAGAAATGACGAGGCTTACTAATGTTATAAATATCATACAGTGTTACATTCAGTTAAAATATCACAATATATATTAAGTAATTTCGCAATTAGGCTAGAATGAATGGTTCTAATATACTGTCTTATTCAAAGGGCGATAACCGAAAATATAACTTCCATAGTAATTTGTATCATTGAATTTTCTTTTTAAATACTAAAAAAGGCCAATGTTTTAATACAATCAATTATCAAGGTACTATATTGATACACGGAAACAGTTTTAGCTTTATTCTTATATATGTCTTTAAAAAATGGATGACTAAATTAATTACAAAAACAGTGGCCACGCATTATACATATATCAAAGACCATCAATCGGTTAACTTTCATTGACAGTTGGTACACTTTTTTTTTTGAATTTCCTATTCACTTTTTTCTTAGTGTCAAATGTAAATTTTTAGTTTAATTTTGTGAGAGCAGTGTGATATGAGATCACAGCACATAATTTGACGCTTGGCTTGCCTTAAACCACTTTCGGGTTCTTTACCAGCAAAGTATCACAATTATTCATTTTATGTGCTGGATAGTAGTTGAATTTGTCATTTATTTATGTCTATGCTCCTTGTGCTATAAGAATCTGATACACGTTCACCATTGTAATGAAAAGATCTCTCATGTTTATATTTAAAAAAAATTGTGGTTTCAAAAAAATATTTGACTAAAATTGAACATGTTTTTTTTTTTTATATAGCAGGTTAAATTCGCCAAATGGGAGCGGATATGTTAAAGTTCAATGTAACTCTATATGTGTGAATTATATAGCTATCAAAAAGAGATATGTAGAATAGGTTGTGTTTAATGTGTTGTTTCTACTTCTATAACATTGTCAAACTAATATACAGATGGTGACTTGTTTACGAATTAGGCACATTTAGGTATCGTAAAAGAGATGACGGAGTATGGGGAAGCGAGAGACTTAGTTATAAACGTCAAAGATCTAAACTCTAGACAGTAAAAGTTGATAGACAATTCTCTAAGGTTTTGACTTTGAATGACGTAGGAGAGTGCCACTATAATGGCTCTGTAAAACAAATGTCACCATTTTCATGAATTAGATATCTAACCCAGGTTAAGAACCACTGCTCTCGTGGAAACGTGAGTGTGATGTATTGAATTATAGCTTATATTAATCTATTATTGTTGGGGCCATTTTTCTCGTTGTTAATATATTTTAGTTTGCACGAAGGACAAGAATCGACTAATGGTAATGCTGAATAAATTGCTTGTCTTAGAAAAATGTATACATTAAAGTCTATGTTTTCAAATTTTATAACCTGAGAAAGTTTAAATTCATATTAGCGTAACTACTAATTTTTTATATTTCTTAAACCTTTAAATAGCTTTGTCAGATAATTCATACAGTGGCCAATATTTTTTTTTAAATATATCTTTCTAAAATGAACTAAAACTGATACGTCAGTAATTTCCTTCGTGTTGTCTCCCTTGTAATGTTTCCCATAGAATAAAATGGCTCTTTGGCAGATATATATTTAAATAAAAAAAACAATAACAACACATTTTGTTCCAGACAGTATCTTTAATGATTTAGAACTCTAACCAATACAGTATGAAATATTACTTGTAATGGTATAACTGTAAAATATGTGTATAATGTTTAAATTGCGTTATTAATTTTTTTTTATTTGGTTTAACTTGTAAAACACCGAAATGCTTAAGGAGTTGTTTTTTTTTGAATTTGTCATACGCCGATTAAGAAGAAAATTATTTCAGGTCCATAAATGACGTCACACTCTTAGTAGGAAAGGGGGTGGGGGGTCCGTAATTTTGTGACGGTGTGTGATAAGGGAAAGGGGGATTATTTCGTGTTTAAAACAATGTTTTAATACATTGTAATAAAAATTAATTAATACACTCTATGTTGACAGAGTTCAGAGAAGAAAGGGGAAAACATCACTGTTTTAAGGAACATTCGATCGCTTATAGTAGAGTGATCGCTTGCATTATTGTGATGTATAGCATGTATTAGTTAATAGTTATTAGACAACACTACTCAACCCAAATCAAAACAAAAAAAGTTACAAGCCAGGTGTTAATTTTACATGCATTAATAAGCCAGGTTCGATTTGTACAAACACATTGTATAAGCAAGGTTACATGTGTACATACATGTATAAGTCAAGATCTATTCGTCCACCTATATTACCCTGTCTCCAGAGAATAACCAATTACTAATTAATACATTCTTTAATATAATCGGGCTTAAAATGTAATACGAGTTGTGTTTTATTATAATGTTTAAATAAACCATTGGCCAAATCAAATAATATTCTTTGACACTTACACCACACATGGTAGACACGTAATATTTAAAACACAAATTATGCATGACAAGACAAATGCATTTAAAACATAATATTTTTACATTCGGGTGCACTAGTTAGAAAACGCTTCAAAATTAATTGTATGAATAAGAGGTTATCTAAACATGTGGATTACTAACGCGATAAATATCCTACAGCGTTGCATTCAGTGAACATATCCAGTGGCGGAAATAGAAAAAAAGCTCCCCCCCCCCCCGCAGAATTTTTTTAGGCCCCTATATATATATTTAATTTAATTATAGCATGCCAGGAGAAATGACGTTGATTACTAACGTTATATATCTGATACAGTGTTACATTCAGTGAAAATATTCCTATATATATTAAGTAGACACGCAATTAGTTTAGAGTTTTGTAATTTTAAAATTGCAATAAAAATGAATGCTTCCAAAATACTACAAGTCTTATTCCAAAATCAAATCAAGGGCAATAACGTAAAAAATAACTTTAATATAAATTTATATCATTACATTTTCTTCTTGTATACTAAAAAGGGCTGATAGTTGCACACATTTAAATAAACTAAATAATCTGTTGATATACTCAAACAGGGTTTTCAGTGTTCTTTAATTTTTCTTAAAATATGAGGTGAATAAATTAATTACAAAACAGTGGCCAAGCGTTATACATTTTTCAAAGACAACCGATTTGGTCAAAATGATTATTGCTACATAGAAGCCATGGGATTTACTGCCTTAAAGAATTTTCTTCTTTCTGTCAAATGAAATGTTCAGTTTCAATTTGCTGAGTCACCTTTTAGTGTAAGGAAAACATTATTTGTTTGGACGGATACATTTGAGGTTTTTTTTTTCAACTGTATTAAATGATACTGACAATTATCAAGTACCATTTAAGTTTGAACACATTCATGAAATTAAACTGAATTTAAACTGAGTGACAGTATTTAATCTACACCAAACATACTGACAGACAAACAGACAACCAAACATACACCGTATTCCCATCTTTATGTATACGTATACATCAGACAATTGACTTTCTAACGTGAATCATATATGACGGGTGTGTGTCTTGACCTCCGCCGAACACTTTCGACTGACTCACAAAACCCATGAGGTTCGATCGAGCCTAGTTTAAGAACCACTGAGCTAGAATGTCTGCTGTTGACGTCTAATATTAAGCGGGTCATGATTAGGTTCGATGTTAGATCTATGAGGCCCACAGAATAAAGTTAACATGCTGTCTATTGTGTTTTTTTCCAATCGGAAACGGTTCGATGTGAGGATGATGTTGTACCTTACGGGGGAAATAAAAATATGTGGTGATTGAAGTATTAATGTTTTAATCAAGTTAGAAATAAAGGACACATTTCACTACAGGAAATCGGTAGAGCTAAGGGCTGGAACTCTTAGATCTAAACAAACATTTTCAAAATATTACTCGATAAATGCGAGAAGACTACAAGCATAGCTTAAACAGATTTTTTCTTATTTATATGAAAATATTATACAATTATCGCAATGTTTTCATTAGCGATTTAAGTTAAGTCATTACATCAAATATAAATACATTTGAAATACTAAAATAGAAGGAAAAAATCATTTCTAAAAACAAGTCCAATTGTATCTTAATTGTACTACGTAGTTTACAACCTACTATTGTTTTTTGATAGTATTAATACAGTTGGTTATACAAATCATAAGTTATCTCTCTACTATTGTTTCTGAATAAGAAATGGTAAATAATTGATCATTATACATGTTTCGTTAAATATTAGAATGAAAATAATAATGACATGATAGTGTATCTATTATGATTGAATATTTTAATTAATAAAAAAGGTGCAAATACTTTACTATATTGGCAAAAATTGAACACGAATATAAATATATATATATATATATATATATATATATATATATATATATATATATATATATATATATATATATATATATATATATATAGGCATATTACTAATAAAATAAATATTAAAAAATTCAATCGTTTTAGAAAATATTAAAAATGTAAGCAAGAAAGCGAACTTTTATTCAAAAATATATTAGGTTATACATTTTAAAAACTGTGGCTTGAATGTATATCGTTTTTAAGGACTTAGGATCCAACCCGTTTAATTAATCTGTTACGTTGTTCATCAAACCATTGTAAAGGGGTGAGCGTGGAAGCCTGGGACGCGAGTCTGGGTGGGGCCGCCCTGGGTGCAGATCTTGGTGGTAGTAGCAAAATACAAACTTGATCTTTATATTTGACATCTTGTTATCTTGATTTAGTCTGCGTGTTTTTATTTCTTTGAGACTGAGTTCAAAAGGGTCTGCAACTATGGAGAAGTGAATGTTTGTATGCCACACTGGGTTCAAGGAAAATTTACGAGAGTCTTATGCTCACTGAATTCTACGAGCCAAAGACACTAACCAATTAAAGAACACAGAGGTTAATTAGAGTGAGCGTCACTCATATCGACAAAAAGAACTGTGTTAAAAGTACACTGAGATGCTTTCCCCATCACATTAGTAAGGCTGAACTGAAAACAGCCCTTCAGGGCCTATGTAAAGAGGGGACCACCCCAAACATGAAGACTGAAGACCGAGGGAACAACTATAAATTCATATTTAAGCCCAAAATTGACAAAGAAAAATATCTCACTTTATAAGATTTAAAGCCGCTGAAGGGGTGGGGGGGGGGGGCACAGGTGGCAGTGATCCACCTCTCAGAGAGAAGGATGTTGTGCCCCAACTGTAAAACAGATAGGCACTACCCCACCATGGACGGGATCCAAAAGAAAGACGGGAGGTATAATGTAATAAAGCCTTGGGGGGGAACAAGAAAAGGCAGCTCAAAGACAACGACTACAAAACGACAATCGAATAGTATAACTATCGGACTATCCCAATCCAGTTTAGAAGCTGTTAACTTTTATTTTTCTTTCTTTATCGTCATCAGCTGTTCAGGATGTGTCTGTCATTAACCAAGCAGGCCTCAACACGGCAAACTCCGACTAACAAGCTTAAGTATTGGTTTAAGTACGGTGTATCGGTCGCTTCTGTCCTTCGGTTCTCACTGGGCTTATCTTCCACCCCACTGAACGCAGGGTAAACTCGTGCCCCACCGTCCTGTACCCGACTCAACAGTATGAAGCTAATAACTAAAAAAACTACGTCACTCAGGTCAAATTAATGATTACTGACAGATAGGGACATGTATTCTGAATAAAATAACATACTCCATTTAACGATATTGGAAAAAGTTGGCACTTGGGAAGTGGCAAGCATTGCACGGCTGTGGGGCTGGGCTTGGTGCCCAAGCGGCTGTCAGCTGTCCGAATACTCTCTACTCCCAACTATTCTCATTTGCTGATTAGAGTTTTTATTATGTTTAAACTTGTGTTTCTTTACAGTATATATTTGTTATGGTTTTGAAAAAAAAAAATTAATAATTTATAATATTTTTGCATGTAACTTGAGAGCCGCCGCTTGAAATCAAAAAAGCCGCAGGTTGCCGACCCCTGGCTTATATAAATGTATTATTATTATTTTTATTTTTTGTTAAAATATTTTTTAATCACATCGGACTAGATATCAGAACGTTGATAATCTCTAAATAAATTGCTTGTCTTAGAAAAATATATACATTAAAGTCACTGTTTTCAAATGTAATAACTTAAGAGATTTTTAATTTATATTAGCAGGACTACTAATTTTCTAATATTTTCAAATATTTGTACGTACTTGTGTCTAATAATTTGTTCTATGATTATTTCTTTTTTAAATATACATTTTTAAAATTTACTAAAACCAACAGCTTAGTAGTTTGTTTTGCGTTGCTTCCCTTGTAATTTTTCCCATATAAGAAATTGCAAAGGTTTTTGCAGATATGTATGTAAGTTTAAAAAAAAAACAACAAAAAAACAACACATTTTGTTCCAGGCAGTATCTTTACTGATTTAGAACTCTAACCAATACAGTATGAAATATTACTTGTAAGGGTATAACTATATATGTATAACGTTTAAATAGCGTTATTATTATTATTTTAAAAAAAAACAAACTTAAACACCGCAATGCTTAAGAAGGAGTTTGTCGCAAAATACGTTTTGGTAAAACGACTTTGTACCCGGGCGCCGGGAAGGGTCGCTACGCCTCTGAGGGGGTTTTCAAATAGTGTGACGTCACCAAGTTGCATTATAAAAAAAAACTATTTTAGCCGTTATTTCGCGTTTAAAAAAAAACTGTTTTAATAAATTGTAAAAAGATATGGGAAAAAGATCGCTGTTTTAAGGAAAATTCAACAGCAATTTTAAGGGCTTGGAGTTGTAGGCTGATGTGTGACGTCATTTTAGGGGGGGGGGGCTTTTTGTAACGATGTGTGACTAAGGGAGGGGGGAGGTAAAAATTGTTTTAAAAGCGTGACATCATTTATGGATGTCTTCTTAGGAGGTTTGATGTTTTTGTGGGAGTTCTCTGCATGGTTTATTTTATTTGGTAGGGGAGGTGGGGGTTTCCTGAAACCCTGATCATATAAACCTATAATCTAACACAGTCCTTTTTATTTTTATTTTATGTATTTACTTTTAAAATTGCAACGCAAACATCTAGTATGCGTACAATGTTTTAAAGTTTTAAGAAAGAAGAGAACAAGAAAAAAGTAAGAAAGAGTGTAATCAAAAATGTAGTATAAATCGAGAACAAGTACAGTATGTAGAATAGGTGTGACGCAAAATATTTAGTAACAAACGTCAAAGATCGAAACTCTAGGCTGTAAAAGTTAAAATTCATTAACCTGAAGTGTTTGCTTTGAATGAAGTAGGAGAGTGAAACTATAATGGCTCTGTATGCATTTCTCATGCATAAAAAATAGACTACATTAAGTTTAACATTTAGTATTTTTGAATTCCAGTATTGTCGAATTTTATTTATCTACAGCTAAAGATTATTGAAGTTTTAGACATATAAAACAATCTCTATTTACCGACATAGGTTGTATTTATAAGAACAATGTAATTATTGTGAGCTGGACACTATCCTGACTGTCAATATGACTTGTAAAGGAATATATTTGCTAGCATCAGGGACTTTATTGAAAATATGGTTGCCATGACATTTGAATGAATAAGACGAACGATCAATCCGGTTGAATTAAAGTTGTTCCGATGATACTATTCCATGACATTTTTTTAAACGATAATACGTAAATGTACGCTATAATGACCAGACAATAACTCCACATTGGTCAAGCAGAAACAATATAATAATGTAATAATAACAATATAATAACAGTGAAACGAACTGACCTGTCACGTGTAACGGTCAGCTGACCAAGCGTTAGGAGTTGGTCAGTCTAACGTGCAGGACATAGTCACATATCAGAAAGTAGTTTGAGATTGAGTACAGTTAGGAATAGTCTCATATGCGCCTATACATGAATAAACTTAATATTATTTTGCTCTTGGAACTTTGGAGACGAAGGAAAATACAACTAACAAATACCGGAAAGATTCAATATGATGGCGGATATCCAATTATTCTTACGGGACGAGTAGGATTGGAAAACAGTATTTTTTTTTTTTTTTTTTTTTTTTTTTTTTTTTTTTTTTTTTTTGTTAAGAGGGTCATACGTATCGTTAACCCTTTATTTATTGAATCATGTTCCGAATGCCATTTTGTTTTTGAACAATGTGTTATCATATTGCTTTTGGCACACTTAAAGCATATTATTAGTTCGAAGAAACTTTTGTTTCATACATTTTTGAGGGCCTAAACAGATATTGGTACTTATAAGTACCCTCAGGAATCTAGGACATTTTTTCCAAAATTTAAATAAAAAAATTACAAAACAGGAAAAACGATACAACTTATTAACTAATAACATGGCAATCAATATAACAATCATTTTTTTTTTTTTTTTTTTCACACATAAACACAGCACAAAAGTATATTTTGAGTACGATTTTACTGGATTTTCTATCGGTAGCCTACACATGTTAGACCTCAAACACAGCAAAAGGTGCCGACATGTCATGCTCCCTCACTCCTCATTCACGATAATTCTTGTCTGTCATCTTTCTGATGTGGCAACAGTTGCCGGACTGAACCTGCTTTTGCTGGAAGCTTGCAATAGCTATTACAATACGCCGCATAAACAAACTTAATAAAACGAAAGCCTAGTCATTCAGTACACTACTACTAGTAATACGAGTATTATTGTAGCCTACTAGATTGTTATGACAGTCTACACTAAAGTGTAAAGTTTGTAAATAGAAGGGAACTCAATGTGTTTAGAATAGCCGTAGTGGCCTACTGTTTTGTGTTTACTGATTCAAATTTACAAAACGACCTATATTACAAGCAGATGTATGAACTATTACTAGTCTACATGTATACATTACGTACACACTAGCTATTGTAGACAAGACAGATTTTTGCAATAAGTACAACTAACAAATCTTACTTCTAGAACTAGACTTTGGTATAGAAATAACGTATACTAAACCTAGTAAACGAGCCTGCAACTGCCACCACTATTCTTGTTATTCTTTTACTACTAGAAATCTGCAATTAATTACAATATTTTTGAGGTAAACCCTATGCCTACCTTCTTATAAATGAATAAAAGTAATTTTTTAAGTACATTTCGTTAATAATTTATAAACATATTTTTAAGGTGATGAATGTTACATAGAAGGGAATACGGTGTATGTTTGGATGTCTGTTTGTCTGTCAGTCTGTCTGTATTAGATTAAACAGCGTCACTTTAAATTAATGTCTAATTGATCACTGTGTTCAAACTTTACTGGTACTTGCATAACTGACTGCATCATTTAGTACAGTTAAAAAAAAATAAAATGTGTAAGTCCAAAATTATTTGCCATCAAACTAAAATGTTCCCCCAAAATTGAATCTAAATATTTCATCCGTCAGAAAAAGACATTCTTTAAGGCGATACAAGAATTGGTCAGCAATCGTCATCAAATCGACCTGATCGGTTGAATTTGATAGACGTATAACACTTTGCCACGGTTTACATAATTAATTTATTCACCAATATTTTACAGACAGATATAAGAAAAAGATAAATGATGTTTGATGCTGTCAAAATATTTTGCTGTTAATTTAATTGTCTGCAACTATTGGCCCTTTTTGTTTTATAAGAAGAAAATTCAATGATATTAAAATATGTTGAGGTTAATTTTTAAGTTATCGCCCTTAAAATGTTTTCGAATAAGACTAGATATTTGGAAACATTTATCTTTATTGCAATATTAATTGCGAATTTACTTAATATAGGGATATTTTCACTGAATGTAACACTGTATCAGATTCATCACGTTAGTATTCCACGTCATTTCTACTGTTATTTCATAATTTGATTGAAATCCTACAAGTATCTGGCCAGAGGTGCGGAAAGTTATAGCAGCTTGCCATTTTCCTGACATAATCTCTTAAGAAGTTGATAAAATATTACATTAATACACTTGTGTTTTAAACACACGTTTAAATCATCATATGTTTAATATATCTTATGCTCAAAATTTTGAAATGCGTCTTCAATGTGTCTTAATTGTGTCTTAAATGTGTTTTACATGTGTCTTACATGTGTCTTAATTGCGTTCAGTCTACAGCGGGACTAGCATATATTTGATGCAAGAGTTTAAAAGGCAGTGTTAGTTTTATAAAGTGTGTCTGTGTTGTATGCAGCCGGCATTGGCCACTCATGTATATATCGCCCATTTACCAATCACCCCGAACTTACAACGTATGTATCTATTGCACATACATTTTGTCGAGCGATTATAATCTGCATTATTGTGATGTGTATTGGCTGTTTATGACAGTTGAATGCTGTGCATGGTAGTGTCAGACTTTACATGGTAGTGGCAGGATTTACATGTTAGTGGCAGGCTTTACGTGGTAGTGGCATGCTTTACATGCTTGTAGAACACCGAACCACAGAAGCAGACCATCTCACAGCCCTAACTATAATGATGAAAATATATGTGGTAAAATAACGGTAATGGTTGTAATGGTGGTGATGACGACAAAGAGAATAATGATGACAGCAGTTTGGTGAATCAGCTTTAACAATGTTGAGTTTAGATCGTCCACCTTCTCTATGTCTATACCTAACACACCAGAAAGTTCACCCTTGACACACAGCTCTTTGTATGTTGACCAGATTGAAAATGTCTTGAGACATGAGCTCACGTTTTCATTTACCAGAATGGAAAAAAAACTTAATATATAACATTCATCACCTTAAGAATATGTTTTTAAGCAGCATAAACAGCCAATAATCTGTAAGCTTTTTTCAAAAACTTTATTTCGATAATTGTAATTACATATAATTAAGAACCTTAAAAAAGTAATACAATGGATGCTGTAAAATCTGTTATTTTTGCACCTTAAAATAACTACATTTTTTTTTTATGTGTCTTATGCATGTACATTTTACTTTAATGGAATACATTCAGTACAAATGCATTACAAGTCTGATTGTTCGACATTATGGGTGACTTGCTCTTTTTGATCGTGTGTCTAACTTTACATTTAAGAATGTATTAACATTAATGATATTTTTTGTAACGTATTTAATTAACGATAAGTATGCCCCTCTTAAAAAATAATCACTGGTTCTAATCCTACTTGTCCCGTAAGAATAATTGGATATCCGCCGTCATATTGAATCTCTCCGGTATTTGTTTGTTGTATTTACCTTCATCTCCAAAGTTCCAAGAGCAAAATAATATTACCGTGTATTCATAAATAGGCGCAGAACATACAATTCCTAACTGTACTCAATCTCCAACTACTTTCTGATATGCGACTATGTCCTACACGTTGGACTGACCAACTCCTAACGCTTGGTCAGCGAACCGTCTCACGTGACAGGTCAGTTCGTTTCACTGTTATTATATTGTTTCTGCTTGACTAGTGTGTGGTTATTGTCTGTCCATTATAGCGTAGATTTTCGTATTATAGTAAAAAAAAATGTCATGGAATAGAATCAACGGAACAACTTTAATTCAACCCGATTGATCGTTCGTCTTATTCATTCAAACGTCATGGCAACCAAATTTTCAATAAAGTCCCTGATGCTTGCAAATATATTCCTTTACAAGTCATATTGACAGTCAGGATAGTGTCTAGCTCACAATAATTACATTTTTCTTATAAATACAACCTATGTCGGTATATGTATATATATATATATATATATATATATATATATATATATATATATATATATATATATTGTTTTATATGTCTTAAACTTCAATAATCTTTTGCTGCAGCTGTGGAGAGTGTATAGGAACGAGTTGTTTCAGTCATAATAACTAATTAAAAGCATAGTTTACCATTCAGATCAGATAATGAACCAGTGTGTTCTACTCTCAATGGCTATTTCCTTGGATTACTCGAACTTGTAGCATCATGTAATCATTTTCCTGCAAGCCATACACCAACAGTGGGAACAAAAACCGTTTTGTTACAACTTATCTTTTTGCTGAAACATACCCAACAACCACAGTGTGGTGGGAGAAGTCTAAGGTTTTATTATATATGTGTCAGGTCATCGACTTTCTTCTTCACTTAGTTTTGTTAGGGCCTGTAATATTACTCCAGTTTACACTGTGGAAAATACTGCATCGACAGTTGTTTTTATTTACTGAAAGTCTCATTTAGATTGATGCAATGTAGATATTTAATTGTTTTCTTTTTTTTTGTAATGTTTTATAATGTTAAGTAATATTTACAGGATGTGTCAAATTTATTTATTTAAAATGCTATAAGGGAGATAACAAAACCATAATATACATAGACAGCAGAATCAATTGAGTATACACACATAATAATCACAAGATGAAATTCTTAGCAAAGAAAAATATAATTTTAAACTGTATTTTTATATTACTTAAAATTTCGTTTATTTCATAAAAAAGTTTATGTTAAATATATTTCAAACCTTCGAATTTAATAAACATTTTACTAACACAAGCAAAAACTTCGATTTAATCTAGTGGCTTATTCACATGACTGGATGGCTAATTTTGTTTATCGCTTTGTTTTAAAAACCAAAATAATAAATTTAAATTTCGGCCGATCTTTTTTAAAATCCGACAACACTAGTGTTGTATCTGAATTATGACGTGGTTTGTCACCATGGATCATCAAAACTGGAGCTCCCGTTTGTTTACCTTTAAATCAGACTGCTCGCCTCTCACTACACTAAAACATTCTACTCAGCTTATACAATGTTTGGATGTTGGTTGAAACACTATTGAGGAAGTTGCATGTTCCTAAAAGTAATAGCCAAACAACATATGCAATCATCAGACCATCACAACATTGCTGACGTTAACCACACGAGTCCGTGTTTTTGTTTACTTTACAACGAGCTGTATATTTGCCTTTATGACAAAAGTGCCAAACAATAGCCAACAACACCTCAGTGGGTAATAAGCATCCCCATTGAGGCAGTGTTACACTAGCTAGACCAGGGGTCTCCAAACTTTTCAACCCGAGGCCGCATCAACTTTCAAATATAACTATATATCAACTATATATATCAAATTAAATATATCATATATATATATATACATATATATATATATATATATATATATATATATATATATATATATATATATATATATATATATATATATATATATATGACCCACACCAGAGAACAAAGTCTGAAAGAAACACTGTCGGAGACCGACAACACACTCGAGGTCCATGTTTGTTCTCAAATTGTTCTTCACGTAGGCCTACTTCATTATTGATAAAGTTTGTATGTTCTCCCAAATATGAAAGGTACCTTTTTTTCAATATTAGGAAGGTCTTCCTCAGTGTTTCTTCCAGACTTTTTTCTCCGGGGTAGGCATTGAAATACTGGGGGGGGGGGGGCGGTAGACTTTCTTCGGGGGGGGGGGGGGGCGGACACGGTTTAAAGTATATATTTTCTATATAAATTATATACATTTCATTTCGTTCGAGGGGGGGGGGTATATTTGGGGGTTGGCTAACCCCCCTTCCCCCCCCCCCCCCCCCCCCCGAAGAGATGCCTGGACGAAACTCTTTCTTGGGCAAATGCTTATTTAAACTTTTTCTTTAAGGAGGGAGGTGATTTGCTGGGCAACTGGCCACAATCACTTCAATGGCTATTTGCACCGATTCTACATTTTCAGTGTATTTTGAATTTTTCCTCAGCCACCTCCAACAAACATTGTTTTTCCGTGTATAAAGGGATCTCCGGGGGCCGGATGAGGGGACATCGCTGGCCGCATCCGGCCCGCGGGTCGTAGTTTGGAGACCCCAGAGCTAGACTAATCATGATTTATTTTTGTTGATCTAATAAGTGATTGCTTTGCATGGTTTCAATGTATATCAAATGAAGGGATCGATAAGTTTAGATTTGATGTGGCAAGACACATTTACTCTACATAGTTATTTGAATATTGCTAGCCTTAATAAAAACGGAAGTCGTAGTGTGCTCATATCACAAGTATTATAAAATAATAAACTTTAGTTGAAACATAAGCTTTCTGGCAACAACAATTTGCAACCAGCTGTTCAAGCCTTTTGTTTCTTTTTTTTTTTTTTAACAATGTCTAGTTTTTAAATGTCTAGGCTGTAATGGACCAGATTCTCCCCACTTTTCCAACACATCAAGAGCAGTTTCAATAAATTCTCCAACAAAAACTTTTGAAATTCCAGACATAGCAATAACAACATTCTGTGATACACTGGTCCCTGTTATGTTTTGCATTAATCTTTTTATTGCGGCTTTTGGAAAAGTTGCTCTTCTATACATTTCATACCTATTTAATTGCTCTTCAGAGAAGTTGAATACCAGAACCTGCATTTTCATTCTTTCTTCTTCTTGCTTTTGATGTTTTTTTACAACCTGTTTCATCTCATCTTCAGTGATTTCTAACTTGCGCTTTTTATCCTGAGATGTTCCTGCTAAATTTGTTGTTGTAGGTTTTTCCATAGCAGGACTATCTTTCTTACTCCCCATATTTTCTGGTGTCTTCTCTCTGTCTGAAGACTTTTCTCTTTCAGATGATGATCGTTTTTCTGGTGTACTGCCTCTACTAGACTTTGGTGATGATGCTTGTTTTTCAGCTGAAGCAGAATGGAATATTTCTCTGTGACTGCCATTTATAGTGGGACTGGGAAATGGACTTGGAGATGGACTTGCACTAGGTGTGCTTGTCACAGAGATATCAGTTTCTATTTTCAATTCTCGTGTGTTTGATTGTGAGTAGACTGAAGACTCAGACATTAATCCTAATGATGTCATTGTGTCTAGCAAGGCTGAGCTGCCTTCTTGAAGTGGATTCATAATCTTCAGGTGATTGTTACAAATTTGCAAACACTCAAATAAAGGTTTGTTGTCCTAGTTTTAGTAGTTCTTTAGTGTGGTCTAGCTACTAGATCTAGATCTAGACTAGATTCTAGATCTAGAATTTCTAGATCTATATTAGATCCAGACTAAATCTAGAATCGTGAGAATCTGTATTCATTAACTGAGTGTAGCAAGTGCAAGTGTGTGTATTTTGAAAATAATTGTAATTGTTAAAATATCTTGCCAAAGGACACAGCGATTCAACATAATATAGACTGAAAATTTATTTTTAGTACTAAATTTTAAAACATAATACTGCCGTTAATCATTTTAAATTATGAGTCAATTATTTTTTTCTTTTAGATAACCTGCAAAAAATTTAATATTTGTTTATAACAATCCATTTTTTTAAAAAAATGTATTGAATGAATTGCAAATGTTTTTAGTTTGCTTTGACTGTTGTACTGTTTTTTGTTGTCTTTTTTTAACTAAAGGAATTCTTAGAAATTATTTCCCTTAACACATTTTTAAAGCAAAATGGGAAGTGATAAAAAAAAAACATGTTTAAATACATGCACATTTTTAATACATTTTTAACACAATAAAAGGATTCAACAATTTAATCACAACGTTTACATCGTAGCTTTGTTTTAGGTAATTTTGCAGCTACAAAAACTTAATTAGTTACTTATATTATTTTTTGTTTTTAAATTTTCAAATGTATTTCAGTAATAGTTATAAGTCCACACCACTCAACCCAAATAAAAATCAATACAAGCCATGTGTTAATTTTACATGCATTTATAAGCAAGGTTCGATTTGTACATACTTATTGTATAAGCCAGGTTCCATGTGTACATACATGTATAAGCCAGGTTCGATTTGTACAACTATATTAGCGTATACCCTGTCTCCACAGAATAACCAATTACTAATTAATACATTATCTATATATATATAATTCTCTTCTGGGAGCCGTTAGAAAACAAGCTGCAAGCGCATCCTTACAGTCCCCTCTCTTTCTCTCTATCACTATCACTACCACCCCCACCCCACCCCCCACATTGTCTGGTGAGTTGTGGTCACGCTAAATTAAATGTTTACAAATCGTAGAGCTGGGTTTAGTGACGGCTATTAGGGGCAGATAATTTAGTTTGAAACGATTTTAAACTTACAGGAGGTAACTAAGAGGAGGCTGCTTTCACGGGGGGGGGGGGGGGGGGGAGTGTAGGGTCCGGGTTAGGGGAAAGGGGGGGGGTTAGTGTTTTAAAGCAAATGTTTTCAGTGGCAGCATTGGTACTGTCGACTTCACAAATTATGAATTACTGAAAAGTAGAAAATAAAACAACTAAATAGCGGCGCATGATACGCCGCGGGTCGGCTCGTTTAAAATAATCGGGCTTAAAATGTTGTAATACGAGTTGTATTTTATTATAATGTTTAAATAAACCAGTGGCCAAATCAAAAAATATTCTTTGACACATACACCACACATGGTAGACGCGTAATATTTAAAACACAAGTTATGCATGACAAGACGTATGCATTTAAAACAATATTGTTACGCTCGTGTGCGCTAGTTATAAGACGCTTCAACATTAATTGTATGATATCGAATAAGAGGTTATCTAAACATGTATGGCGACCGAAAATATTTAAATATTACACCTATCCCCCCACCCCCTCAGTCCTCACCCAGTCCACACGTGTCACATGTCAACAACCAAATCAACCTCCCACCTCTGATGCTAACGTCCACAAAAACTTAATAGACCACTTAAACATTACACCTAATTAACTCATTCAATAACATGTATTGTGTACCTTTCAGCGCCATTAATAGACCCTTTAATACAGTGACTAATTTTAGGTCATGTTAATTTTTAGCACTACAAACTGGAAGTAAAACATAGACTTGAAAAAAAAACAATAAATACACTATTTTAAACTTCAAAGTATAAATATAAAAACTCTTGATTTATTTGTATTGTTTTTTTTTTGTCTTCCCTTTAAAAGTATCATTCGCTGTACTCGTGCAATGTGTTATTAACGATCATAACAATCTAAGGTCGTAAGGCCACATCGGGTTCATGGCCACTCATTTTGTTTAATGTCTCACATACTTTAACACTGGTCAAAATACAAAGAGATGTGTGCCAAAGGTGAACGTGTTGGACGATTAGATATGGTGAAACTGCCCGACATACACACGTATGTATATTAACGGTGAATTTACTGGAGTGTTAGGTATAGACAAAGACTATGTACACGATCTAAATTCGACATTGCAAAAGTTGATTCAACTATCTGTTTTCATCATCATCCAAATTAGTATCATCATCACCAACACAACCATCATTTAACCACTAATAGGCTGCTGCTCCGATGAGGGTGATCCACTACTATGTAAAGCCTGCCACTATCATAATCAGCCTTTATACTATACAACAATAAAGGCTTAACATTTTCGAGAACATGACTAATTTAATCTTCTCTTTATTGAAAATATCGTATAGATTAACGCCAAAACTTCTGATGATCAAATTTTCCTGCTACTGTCACTGTAAGTGTTGGATGTGTTTCTTGTATCTCAGCTCACACCCTGAGTGGTCTAAGTGTTGGATGTGTTTCTTGTATCTCAGCTCACACCCTGAGTGGTCTAAGTGTTGGATGTGTTTCTTGTATCTCAGCTCACACCCTGAGTGGTCTAAGTGTTAGATGTGTTTCTTGTATCTCAGCTCACACACTGAGTGGTCTAAGTGTTGGATGTGTTTCTTGTATCTTAGCTCACACCCTGAGTGGTCTAAGTGTTTGATGTGTTTCTTGTATCTTAGCTCACACCCTGAGTGGTCTAAGTGTTAGATGTGTTTCTTGTATCTCAGCTCACACCCTGAGTGGTCTAAGTGTTGGATGTGTTTCTTGTATCTCAGCTCACACCCTGAGTGGTCTAAGTGTTGGATGTGTTTCTTGTATCTCAGCTCACACCCTGAGTGCTCTAAGTGTTGGATGTGTTTCTTGTATCTAAGCTCACACCCTGAGTGGTCTAAGTGTTGGATGTGTTTCTTGTATCTCAGCTCACACCCTGAGTGGTCTAAGTGTTGGATGTGTTTCTTGTATCTCAGCTCACACCCTGATTGGTCTAAGTGTTGGATGTGTTTCTTGTATCTCAGCTCACACCCTGAGTGGTCTAAGTGTTGGATGTGTTTCTTGTATCTCAGCTCACACCCTGAGTGGTCTAAGTGTTGGATGTGTTTCTTGTATCTCAGCTCACACCCTGAGTGCTCTAAGTGTTGGATGTGTTTCTTGTATCTAAGCTCACACCCTGAGTGGTCTAAGTGTTGGATGTGTTTCTTGTATCTCAGCTCACACCCTGAGTGGTCTAAGTGATGGATGTGTTTCTTGTATCTCAGCTCACACCCTGAGTGGTCTAAATGTTGGATGTGTTTCTTGTATCTCAGCTCACACCCTGAGTGGTCTAAGTGTTGGATGTGTTTCTTGTATCTTAGCTCACACCATGAGTGGTCTAAGTGTTGGCTAGTGCGCATGTCATGGTAGAATGTTTGCAAGTAAAACTAGAGACCTAGAGATTGTGTACGTCTCTTATTAAACAAGATTTCCGTTCATAATGTTACATCAGTGTAATCACATCAGGACTTTGCTAACATAAGATTGTATATGAGTGGTAGGTGTGGGGTGATGGGTGAATGGGTGATATATATATGAGTGGTGAATGATAGATGGATACAATAATGGCCCTTACACAGACAAACTTGATAAAACTAACACTGGCGACTGAAATCAATTACGACACACGCAAGACACATGTAAAGCACGTTTAAGACACATTTAAGGCACATTGAAGACGCGCTTTAACATATCGATTGTAAGATATATTAAACACATACATGATTTAAACGTGTGTGTTAAAGAAACAGTTGTGTTAATGCAATAACTATCAACTTCGTAAGAGATTGTATCCAGAGGCGTAGCGACCCTTCCCGGCGCCCGGGGACATACTTTCAATTTGGCGCCCCCTTGGGAGCAAATTTTCGATTTGCACCCCCCCTCGAACTTTGCATTTGCACCCCCCCCTCAAACTTTCGATTTGCACCCCCCCTCGAACTTTTCATTTGAACCCCCCCCCCTCAAACTTTCAATTTGGCGCCCCCCCCCCCTAAGGTCGGCGCCCGGGGACATATGTCCCCCCCCCCCCCGCCCCCCCCCTCGCTACGCTACTGATTGTATCGAGAAAATGGCAAGCTGCTATAACTTTTTACGCGTCTAGCTAAGTACTGGTAGGATTTCAATTTAATTATATATATATGTAACTAGGGGAAGTTACCAAGAGACATAACGTGTTACAGTCTGACGTCACAGTGCAGGTGTTGGCTGATGCCAAGGCGTAGTATCTCGGGAAGCGATACGAAGGACGGTCTGTCAACTTTGATGTGACAGGATGCAGGTGGCTTATTAAAATCGGACTGTACGACAGAAGCGGCGTAATTAACAGTCTGATGTAACGATTAGAATCGATTACAATTACGATTATGATAGGACCGAATATGAGTACGATTATGAAGGGGATATAAGGAAGGCGACGGCTGAGCTCGAGGTCTCTCAGAAAGTCAGTCTCTCTCAGTGAGTCTCGGAAGGTCTGTCAGTCAGTCCGTCAGTCTCTCTCGGTCAGGCAGTATCAAGTTGGTTATATTGTGTTAAGAAGGACGTTAGACATGTGTATTCAGTTAGATGAAGCCTAGTGAGGACTGTTGGGGGTCAGTTGATTCAGACTATTATTGTGAAACATCTCTCTTGATTCAATATATTATTGTGAAACATTCTTTGATTCATGTAATAAAAGGATCAATAATGAACCTGCATCTTCGAGTATCTATGCTGTGGTCAATGTTGTGTGGAATGAGTGGTTAGACTCGGGAAGGTCACATTTGGCGTTGTCGCCAGGGTAGCCAGAGACTCGTTACATTTGGCGTTGTCGGCAGGATAGACTCGGGGACTCGTTACATTTGGCGCGGCGATCAGGATGAATTCAACGAGACTTGCCGCGTTAGGCACCCATAGTCAACCTAGTTCATAACTGTGTTTAGTGTGTGTGTGAATTCGGACATTCAGGAACAGTGAAAATTGAGGAACGAGGAAAAATTTTTTCATACACACACGGTAAGAAAGAACTCTTTTTTTTTACTAAAGGAATAAAATGTCTACTCTGGACGAGAAGCAGACCCATATTGTGGTCCTGCCCAGAGAGTCCCACATTAACAAATTTTACGGGGACGGTGATCCAACTTTAACCAACAGGTTCAGTGAAGAGGTCAAAGCGGCCTGGGCCTCGAGAAACATGTCACCAGAGGAAAGATTAAGACTGCTGATGGGCAGTATAGGAGAGACGGTTAGGGCAGAGGTCAAATGCCACGATAAAACCGTCCAATCAGATCCAGATAAGGTGCTGGATCTAATTATGGAGACCTTTGGGGAGAGACGGTCGGGATCGCAACTGCTATCGGGGTTCGTAGGCTTGAAGCAGAGAATGGCGGAGAGTGTGATGGAGTATTCACACCGAATAAACAGGGCCTTTGATTCGGTAAAGGGCAAAACACCTGACATTGATGTACGCCTACTGAGGGACCAGTTCATCGAGGGGCTAGCAACCCCGATCTTAAGGAGAGAGTTGAAAGAGGAGGTCCACAAAGACCCGCAGTTGACCTTCCTTCAGGTCAGGAACTCAGCGATCCGCAGGTCCGAGGATGAGGACCAATCGAACTGTTCGGTGGACAAAGTCTCTGTGCCGGAACAGAAACAATCCCCACCCACGGGGACCGGCACGGTGGAAACCATGATGGCTCAACTGTTGGCCCACCTGGATAAGGTTGACCAAAGATTGGAGAGGTTGGAAAGCAGGTCAACAGCTGAGAATCAGGAAAAGAACGGGACAAAACAGAGACAGGTTGGACGGCCGCGACCCGCCGGTCCATCACTCCGGTGGACGGCCGACGGTCGACCAATTTGCTTGTCCTGTTCACAACCCGGACATATGGCACGGTACTGCCAGGGAAACGGTCGTCCTCTGTAAGGCAGGGCCAGGCTACAGAGGGGCGAGGTTATGGCCCAAGAAGCAAAATGATGGGAGTCTGTCCCGAAATGGTGATTACGATTGGGGACATCGCGGTGAAGGCAATTGTGGATACAGGCTCCCAGGTGACGACAATCACGGAAAATTTTTACACCAAATGGATGAAAGGAAAAGACCATGGGTTGAGGTCTGACACATGCATGCGCCTGACGGCAGCTAATGGACTAACCATTCCCTATTGTGGTTATTTTCTGGCGGATGTCGTGGTGGCGGGACATAGGTTGAAGCAGGTTGGGGTGTTCGTTACGAAACACAACCTAGAGACAAATGTGTCAAATATACCTTGCCTGTTGGGCATGAATATTCTTGGCCAGTTGCCAGAATTTCTTACAAATATTGTCGGATCGACCACACCAGGTCGGGGATCCAAGTTGGCCAGGTTTGCCAAGACCAGAGGAAGGATATCAGTCCCGGCAAACACGGTCAAGGCAATCACATTACAAATTGGTGATAGAAGCGTGAATGGTGATGTGATGATAGAACCATGTGGCGCCGCACTGAGGGCAGGCGTCGTGTTACTGCGGACATACACATCAGCGGAAAATGGACTAGTTCAAGGACTAGTGGCAAATGTTTTGGATGAGGAAATTTTTATACCGCCTAACACTCTGGTAGGAGTACCACAGAACGTCGAGGTACAAAAGTCGGCACAGTGCATCGAACTGAGCAATACCAGCAGTAATGAAGTAACAATTAGGTCGGTCAATGTGACGGCCGAGGTGAAGAAAGAGGATGGCCGATCATATACATTCCCGGAAACTGAGGACCCAAAACTAAATGAATTGTTGAATAAGTACAGGGATATATTTGCCTCGTACGAGGGTGATTTGGGTTACACGGAAGTAATAAAACACCAGATACCCTTACTACAAGACAAGCCGGTGGCGCAACCTTATCGAAGATTACCACCAAGTCACTACTCTGCGGTGAAGGCACACCTGAACGATCTACTAAAAAAGGGAATTATTACAACCAGCACTAGCCCGTATGCGGCACCGATAGTAGTGGTAAAAAAGAAGTCAGGGGAGATAAGACTGTGTTGTGATTACCGGAAATTGAACAATATCACAAGAAGGGATGCATTCCCCTTGCCTCGTATTGATGAATGTCTTGATGCGTTGGGGGGAGCAAGATTTTTTTCTACCTTGGATTTGGCTAGTGGCTACCACCAAGTGGCCATGCACCCCAACGATCAACATAAAACTGCATTTATTTCTCCACTGGGACTGTACGAGTGGACCCGTATGCCGTTTGGTCTAACTAATGCACCTGCTACATTCCAGCGAGTAATGCAGAGTGCTATGAGTGACTTTCTATTTCAAATAATGTTGGTGTACTTGGATGATATACTAGTTTATTCAAAAACTTGGGAGGACCATCTAGAAAGATTAGAACAAGTGTTTCTCCGTCTTAGGGAGATAGGAGTAAAGCTGAACCCAGACAAATGCTGCTTCGGTCTGAAATCGGTACATTTTTTGGGTTACGTGATTTCGTCGGATGGCATCGCCACTGACCCAGATAAAATTGCAGCTGTTAAAGAATGGAAACAGCCAACAACTACAGTAGAGGTCAGATCATTCTTGGGCTTTGCTTCCTATTATAGAAAATTTGTGCCTGGTTTTGCAAAAATTGCCGCACCATTGCATGACTTGGTAAACAAAATGACAAAGAAACACAGTAAGGAGAAAAAGAAAGGTAAAACACAACTGATAGGTGAATTATGGACTGATGAATGCACGAACTCGTTTAAGCTATTGAAAAAGGCTTTGACAGAGGCGCCGATATTGGGATACGCAGACTTTGACAAACCATTTCGGCTAGAAATTGACGCCAGCTCTAAAGGTCTGGGAGCTGTGCTATCACAACAACAAAAGCAAGGTTTCAGGGTTATTGCTTATGCCAGTCGAGCTCTGAAGGAATCAGAGAAGAACATGACAAATTACAGCGCCATGAAACTAGAACTTTTGACATTAAAATGGGCTGTGACGGAAAAATTCAGGGACTATCTATTAGGTGCTAAATGTGTGGTATACACTGACAATAACCCCTTGAGTCACCTAAAGACAGCAAAGTTGGGATCCATCGAACAGCGATGGGCAGCAGAATTGGCACTCTTTGACCTAGAGATAAAATATCGCCCGGGGCGGTCCAATGGCAATGCGGACGCCTTATCAAGGAATCCTTACGAGAGACCGGGCGATGAGGAAGAAACGCTGACAGGAATATGTGAGGTCAGAGCGTCAACAGATATCCCTCACGGGGTGCAAGTGAGGCAGAACGGACAGACCGGGGTGGAGCACATTTCCACAGAGCCCGGACATAGGGACATTGGTGATTTTAGTTGCCTTAATCACAAAGAGATAAGAAATGCCCAGAGAACGGATAGTGGCTTACAGCCGCTGTTGAAACACGTCCAGGAACAAAAATTCCCAGGAAGAAGGGAAAGAGAACAATTTGGTCGAGAAACAAAGAAAATACTGAGTCAGTGGGACCGTCTCAGTATAAAGGATGGTGTTCTCATGCGGAGAATTCATGACCAAATTGATGGGACAATACACCAGGTGGTGGTGCCTGGACAATTACGAGAAGAAGTGCTAAGGTTGGCACATGACAGGGCAGGACACCAGGGTCAGGGCAGGACGCACAAAATATTACGACGGAGGTGTTACTGGCCCAATATGGAAATGGAGGTCAAACGCCATTGTGAGGCTTGTGTGAGGTGTCAGCATGCGAAAATGCCAGTTGTCAAAATGAGACAGCCATCGGGACACCTATTAGCGACAAAACCACTAGAGATTGTGGCTATGGACTTTACGTCGTTGGAGCAATCATCGGATGGGACGGAACATGTGTTGGTAATGACTGATGTTTTCACCAAATGGACTGTGGCGGTGCCCACACGAGATCAGACTGCCAAAACAGTGGCAAAGGTCTTAATAGAACATTGGTTCATCAAATATGGCATACCAAGACAATTACACTCTGACCAAGGAAGGGCCTTTGACTCAGAAGTAATTAACCAACTGTGCAGCCACTACGGGATCAACAAATCTAGAACAACCACATTTAATCCGAAAGGAAACGGACAGTGCGAGCGGTTCAACCGCAGCATGCATGATTTGCTGCGTACTCTAGAACCTGAACAGAAAAAACGTTGGCCTGATTTTCTCCCAGAGTTGGTATATCTATACAACTGCACACCCCATGCCACAACCGGCTTTTCGCCATACATGTTGCTGTTCGGATGGGAGGCTCGATTGCCCCTTGACTTGTTCCTAGGAAAAAAGGAGAGTATGACTGGCTCATACACTGCACTGGAATATGTGAATGAACATATGAGACGAATTAGAGAAATGTACAGGGTAGTACAGGAAAGACTAGAACATGAAGCACGGCGAAGGGAACCGCCGGTACAGACAAAGGACCCGCCACTCAAACTGAACGACAGGGTATTACTGCGTAGCCACCCTTTAGGCAGAAACAAAATCCACGATCTCTGGGGACAGGAGATATGGTAAGTCGTGGAGATACCTAAAGTAGCAGGTGGCCCCTTTAAGATAAGACCCATCGATCACACCAAACCGGATCGGTGGGCGAATATTGCTCAATTAAAGAAATATTGTCATAGTCAAGAAGAGCAGTTACACACAAGGAAACCCAAGACAATTAGGGAACCGGAAACTATAACGGAAATACACATACCCATCCCGGAACCATGTCACCATCAACAGAACAACAGCGACACACAAGGGGAGGATACCGGCAACAAGGAGGATCCCGGTCCCTCCAAAAGCAGAGAGACAGTAGACCATCAGATAAGTGGTCCGCGGAGAAGTTTGAGAAACAGAAAGAATACGAAATTTTTTGTCAGCAACCATCAATTCTTTCATGGTCGCGCTGGTATGAAAGCAGACTGTTCAAAAAGTCATAAAAGTGAACTGGTGAAGGCACCAAACGAAAAAAGGTGGATGTGAATTCTAGAACTGTTTTGTGTCTGAGGAAGATGATGTAGACACATTGGATATGTGAAATAGGGATAACTGTCAATCTTATACGAATGTGACGACATTGACAGTGAGTGGAACAATGGATTTTTTTTTACGGTGGTGCGATGGACTTTGAAGGACTGCACCTGCCAAGCGTTGTTTGTGGTTGATAACACACAAAAAAAGGCAGGGGTGGATGTAACTAGGGGAAGTTACCAAGAGACATAACGTGTTACAGTCTGACGTCACAGTGCAGGTGTTGGCTGATGCCAAGGCGTAGTATCTCGGGAAGCGATACGAAGGACGGTCTGTCAACTTTGATGTGACAGGATGCAGGTGGCTTATTAAAATCGGACTGTACGACAGAAGCGGCGTAATTAACAGTCTGATGTAACGATTAGAATCGATTACAATTACGATTATGATAGGACCGAATATGAGTACGATTATGAAGGGGATATAAGGAAGGCGACGGCTGAGCTCGAGGTCTCTCAGAAAGTCAGTCTCTCTCAGTGAGTCTCGGAAGGTCTGTCAGTCAGTCCGTCAGTCTCTCTCGGTCAGGCAGTATCAAGTTGGTTATATTGTGTTAAGAAGGACGTTAGACATGTGTATTCAGTTAGATGAAGCCTAGTGAGGACTGTTGGGGGTCAGTTGATTCAGACTATTATTGTGAAACATCTCTCTTGATTCAATATATTATTGTGAAACATTCTTTGATTCATGTAATAAAAGGATCAATAATGAACCTGCATCTTCGAGTATCTATGCTGTGGTCAATGTTGTGTGGAATGAGTGGTTAGACTCGGGAAGGTCACATTTGGCGTTGTCGCCAGGGTAGCCAGAGACTCGTTACATTTGGCGTTGTCGGCAGGATAGACTCGGGGACTCGTTACATATATATAACAAATATTCAACATAGATATTCGCTCTAATGCTGCTGAAGTGATACAACAAATAGATCAAATGAATGCACTGGACTATAAGAATAAACTGATAGTAATAAACATCATACTCAACACCAGTAGTTAACAATCCCCTGCATTCAATCTGCGAATGACGACATAATCACACCTAGGTATATGTCAAGTGTAGACAACAAGTTCTTAGTTAAACTAGTTATGTTATGTATTGTGTTGTTTCTACTTCTACCTGATTGTAAAACTGATATACATCTTATACAAAGATGATATGATTTCGGCTCAGTTAGGTATTGTAAAATGGATGACAAATTATGGGGAGGCGAGAGACTTAGTAACAAACGTCAAAGATCTAAACTCTAGACTGTAAAAGTTGATAGACAATACTCTAAGGTTTTGGTTTGAATGAATTAGGAGAGTGCCACTATAATGGCTCTGTAAAACAAATGTCACCATTTTCATGAATTAGATATCTAACCCAGGTTAAGAACCATTGCTCTAGTGAAAACGTGAGTGTGATGTATTGATTTTACAACATCTAATACGTGATACTTTGACTTTATAACATCTAATGTAAACATGGGTGATATTTTGACTTTAGAACATATTATAATAGAAACATATGTGACATGTTTACTTTAGAACATCTAATGGTAACATGGGTGGTATTTTGACTTTAGAACATTTAATGAAAACATGGGTGGTATTTTGACTTTAGAACATATAAAAGAAACATGTGTGATATTTTGACCTAAGAACATTTAATGGAAACATGCTTGATATTTCTAATAGAAGAATGTGTGATATCTTTTCTGTGAGTTGGGTTTATTAGTAGTTGAACAATAACTATTGTAAGTATCTGAGCAAGATGTTTTACTACGTTTACATGTATTTTTTCATGGGCGAATATTCTGTTAAACCTAGCTGTGCTAGCGAATGTTCTGTTGTTGTCTGCTGTTTCTTTGAAACAACATTTAGTTTAAAAATATCCCTTAATAAATCGCACACAAAAGTTATCGCAAGATCAGTGACTAAATCGAAGATTTATTTAAAGAACAAAATTACTATAACATTTGAATAAGGTTATAAATTTTATAACAAAGAGCAACGTTATATTTATTTAAAAGAAGCGTGAAAGTGCATGCGAATTGTTTTCTAAAGACGCATTGTTAAAAACATATTTTTATAGATACAATAGCGTTTTTATTTATTTTGCCTGTTAATATTGTATTATTTTTTTTTGACTAAGGGACTACCTTTTTAGTTACTTCCCTTAACATGTTTCATATCACAAAATGGGAAGTGATAAAATACTTATTTTAATAGATATACATTTTAAATTATTAACAACTGAATAATCCAACGATGTAGTCACGGCATTTACATCGTAGCTGTGTTTTAGGTGATTTTGCAGCTACAAAAGATTTATATGATTCACACTATAGATGACGATTTAAGGTGTATCATTTTACTCTACATAACACCCATATTACTTTTTTAAAAATTGTATTACCAAATTTATTTCAGCAAGAGTTATTATTCCATACCACTTAACCCAAAGCCACACAATATATGTATAAGCCAGGTTCTATTTTTACAACTTTTGTGACCCATAACCTCTGTCCACCGAATAGCAAATTACTAATTAACGTATTATTTAAAATAATTAAGTTTAAAATGTTGAAATAAGGGATTTGTATTTGTATAATATAAAAAAAAAAAACTATTGCCCAAATCAAATAACATTGTTCTAAAAATACAACCATTTTAAAATAGTAAACTTTTATTAGCTAAAACTTTTTTTAATATGTGTATTATTTTTTAAATTGTTTAAAGGATTTAACTTTAAGTAGCGCTCAAAAATCCTGAACGAAAAATAAGTGAAACATATGCTCAACTTTTCTGTATTGTAAATTATAAACATTATATTTTATAATATGTATAACTTTTTACAAACGCTTACATTTGCTTGAGTTGTATAGATAAAATGTGCTGACCATACACTACATAGCCATGTTAGGGTCACGGAGTTCTGATCACACAAAAACTTACTCAGGTAAAATTAATGTGTTCAAATGTTTATATACTACTACCTCAGCTCAGATGATGCTAGTGTTGATACAGGATAACTGATATGGTACTTTTGAAGATACTATTCAATAGTTATTTTTAAAAATACTAATAAACTAAAGTTTTTGTCAAGGTAGTTGGGACAACAGTCTATGGTCGACTTTGTTCAGGCTAACAATAAAAAAAAATAGAAATCATAAGTTCATGAACAAACGGTATCAGTGATCGTACGTTAAATTGTAATTTTAGAATAGCTGACACACTTGAGTTGTCATCTGGTTTTGTTATATCTGTAGCTTTTTATTTTAAGCTGAACATTAATATATGCGTTGTATACGATGTACATATAGAAGTAGTTCACACATTGTTTCCCATTGTTTAAATATAAGAATAAAAGAGAGGCAACCTAACATTGACACTCATGAAGATCTTTTTTTGTGTTAAGTAATATAATAGCCAATCGTTATGTGACCACAAAAAATGCTGACGATAACTGGACAACATACGTATACATTAGCTCCTGTTTTTTTGTTATCATTACTTACCTACAAGGTTCATGATAAAGGTATCAACCATTAGCCGATCTCTTCATCTTTTAAAACATTACACTTGGAGAATGAGAAACTTCATCAACAATTTGTGACATTTGTTTTACTGAGCTCATGTCGTGACACAACAGGTGTTGCTTGCAATAACAAAGATATGCGTGCTGTGTACAATACTAAATGCAACTGATACAATACAGCATGCACTTGACACAATACTACATGTAATTGATCCAATCCAGGGGCGGAACTACAGTGCCGCCAGACCCCGCAATGCGGGGGGGCCCACGCCATTTAGGGGCCCACAGCCGACCAAAATAACTTTTTTATATTTAAAAAAATAAAAAAATAATTTCCTTGCTTTTTTGACTTGATGGTTGTTTTGTAATAAAGATTACCGTAGCTTTTATAGACACCACCCCACGCTCTTGTATATTTTCCCTTTGTTTTTAAAACACTGTGAAAGCCAAGCCCTCTTTCTCCTACAATTAAACTTATCAGAGCTAAGCAAACGTTCAAACCACTTTCATGACTTATTTTCCTTTTTTAAATAGTCAAATAAGGGTGCTCATAAGCTCCTTTTAATAGATTTGTACTAAACAAATTAAAAAGCAATTACTTCTCTTAATTATTATTTTTTTGTAAAGTGCTTACTTATGAATGACATTGTATAAAAAGGAAATGTATTTAAAATTAATAATATAAATTCGAAAAAAAAACATGAAAATAAACATAACACGAGACACCATAACTTACATACAAAGCTTTCATGGTTTATATTCTTTTGAACTACTAGAGGTTTAGAGGTGTTATAGCAGAGATAAAATTAAACTGATTTTTACAAAACTCACTAATGCACTTACACACATGACATGATGTTGTAATTTGTTTTAATTGAAAAAAAAACACATTTGTTTCAAAACTCGAACTGGCCAGCAATGAATACCCTATGCTCATATATATATATATATATATATATATATATATATATATATATATATATATATATATATATGGGGGGCCCTAAAATTTTTTTTTTGCGGGGTGGCCCTTTTTTTCTAGTTCCGCCACTGATCCAATCCTACATGTAACTGATACAATACTACATGTAACTGATACAATACTACATGTAACTGATACAATCCTACATGCAACTGATACAATACTACATACAAGTGATACAACCTTACATGTAACTGATACAATTATACAAGTAATTGATACAATCCTACCTCATACGATACTACATGTAATTGATAATGTTCTTGCATATTTCGCTTCCATCTCACATATGCTCAGTCTATTATATGTATTTTTTTTAACGCTATAACTCTTTAAAAAAAAATTCTGGGAAAACATGTCCAGGGATTAAGCGGTCGAAGTCACAAAAATAATAGGCAAGTATTTTCTTTAAAAAAACCGTAAGTTTATACTGTATTGGCCCCAAATACGTTAACTTTCATACAAATAAAGAAAAACAAAATGAAAATACGCTGTTAATAAAAACTGAAGCTAGTAATTGCTGCTGACAGAAACAAGCAAACAACAGCATATGTTGACGATGATGTGATGACGATGATGACGATGATGTGATGACGATGATGATGATGTCCTAGAGCGTGTAGGTAACTTTGATGAATGTTCACATAATTATATGTAAATGACCGTTATAGTTGTGTAGCAGAGGCTAACTTCAAAGTTGGCTTGATCTATTTTTAGTTAACTAAAAAACTGGCTGTATAGATGTAAACCTACTTGTATATTACTTACATGAAATTATTATTCGGGTTAAAATAATGTAAATATTGCTTTAATTTTAAAATGTTAAGTAATATTTATTGGTTATGTCCCATTTTTGTAAAAGTAAAACATTAAAAGGGAGATAACAAACAATTAAATTACATAGGCATCTGAATAAATTAAGTAAACATAAAAATTAATAACACAATGTACTTTTGTACAGAGAGAAGTATTTTAATCAACTGTTAATAGCTGTTTAAAAATGCATGTTTTCTAATTATTTTGGGTTAAAAGTGTTTACTTTTGTAAAAACACTAAAAACTTTGTGGTTAATAAATACCTTCTACTTAGATAACCGAAACATTTAGTATGAGCGTTTTAGTGTGAACATTAGATTGGGCACAATTGTTTCCTGTTGTTTTTTTTTCCAAAACTTAAATGATAAATAAAAAATAAATAAAATACAGTGATTTCAGCTAGTACGATTACGCTTTTTGAACTTGATACAATCTATTTCAGAAGAGATACACGCCTGAAATAGTTTTAGGGAAATAACAAACCAGACTAGGACAGAGACTTTTAAATCCATCTCAGCGTCTGATTGGATAATTATGTCACGTGGTTCGCCCAATCTGTCAAAACGATCTCACGGTCAGTGTAAGCAAAGAAGGTGTTTATGTCGTTAAATGAAATAAACGTGCATTTGCCGGTCAAAATAAATCTTGTTTTGCTTCTATTTGTTGACATACTTACTTTTAAGAAAAGCTGAAAGCTGACTTACTAATTGTAAATCTATATTATTTATCCCAGTTACATAGCAAGTACAAACTAAAGTAAGGTCTATATATTCAACATATATACTCATATTTATAAATATTGAATTATGACCTTGAGCTATATTTTCTTATATTATTAAAAAATTGCAAATATTGAAAAACTTACATTATATTTTTAAGTTTTCAGAATTACACTTACTGAAGTATTTAATACCATTGAGTACAAACACATTAAGTATTGCTGTAAATTTACTAGCGCGTGATATTAAAATTATAACAAACCAGAATAATAACAATGGCCACGATTGAGGTGAAATGATTCAGTCAAGGGGGTTGGTTAACTCTCTTCATATAAGAGAGCTCAAGCTACATATAGCAGAAATGTGAATTAGCTGTGTACAGTTGTCATGCCCCAATAATATCCCCCTCCAAAGGTTACCGATACCAGTTTTACTTTGTTAACTTTTTAAGGAGATTCCTGGTGTTAGATTGGTAGCCGTTCGCGTAGTGAGGTGCATACATGGATGAGAGCCATGAACACTCAATACAAGCACCAAGAGACGGATCCGTGCCCTAGAAATAAGATGTCTGATGTCCTTATGTACGACTGTGAGGGGGGGGGGGATAGCGAGGGTAACAAAAGAGAAGATGGCTGGATGACATCTGGGACTGGACCGGATCGTCTTATGCAAATTCACTGAGGGCAGAGTTTCTTTCAGGCATCATTTTGGAGAGGGGTGGGGTGGGGGGGGGGGGGTGGGGGGCTCTGCCTCCAGAACAAAATGGAATTTATATACAAAACATACTTTTACCAATGTCCACCCTTCCCCTGAAATTTAAGTCCCCCCGCCCTGAAAATTTCAAGTACGTCCCCCACAAAATCAATTATTTATATTTAATTATATTACAGTTTCGATGAATTATAACAATAGTTGTGATCATGTGTGTATAATTAGATGTACTAATCACAGCTTTACTTATTTCCAAGTGTTATTCACTTTGATGGCTGCTAGGTTGAAAGAAACTAGACTTTTGAACAAAATTTCTGCATTTTAGACCATGGTATGGCTAACCCAATTGATCATTATCATTATTTTTAGATGTCCTAAACAATATGAGCTCCCGTATGAGCCCTATGGTCCCTACATTCGTTTAAAAGGTGTGCTCTTCTTCACCATATGGGAGCCATATCAAAAGAGCCGCAGTTACCGACCCCTGGCATACCGGGATTCAAAGCCTTCTTCCATGAACCAAATACGGTAGTTATTACTATCCTTCAAGGCCGATGGCTGACCACGATTACAAATGCCGAGTTTCTAACACAATTTGTCAAAATAATAGGCTGCCACGAGACTGAGTTCAAAAGGGTCTACAACTATGGAGAAGTGAATGTTTGGTATGCCACACTGGGTTCAAGGAAAATTTACGAGGGTCTTATGCTCACTGAATTCTACGAGCCAAAGACACTAACTAATATAGCGTCACTCATGTCAACAACAAAAAACTGTGTTAAAGGTACAGTGAGATGCGTTCCCTTTCACATTAGTAAGGCTGCACTGGAAACAGCCCTTCAGGGCCTATGTGAAGATGGGACCACCTCAAACATATTTTTTGTTAATTTTTTTTTTTTTTTTTTTTTTTGTTAAATTTTTTTTTTTTTTTTTTTTTTTACTCACATGTATAAAGTTTATTTACAAAATGACATTGTTCAAAATTTTTTTACAAATGATCAGTCATCATATGTCATAAATACAGAAGTCATATATTGTCATGTGTCATAATTACAGAAGTCATATATGTTGTTATAGTCATATTTACAGAAATAAAAAATTGTCAGCCATATATTGTCTATACTATAGAAGTCATAAATTGTCTAAACTATAGAAGTCATATACTGTCTATATTATAGAAGTCATATACTGTCTATACTATAGAAGTCATAAATTGTCTAAACTATAGAAGTCATATACTGTCTAATGTATGGAAATCATATACTGTCTAATCTATAGAAGTCATACATTGTCTAAAGTATGGAAGTCATGTATTGTCTCTAAACTATAGAAGTCATATATTGTCTCTAAACTATAGCAGTCATATACTGTCTAAACTATAAAAGTCATATATTGTCGTAGTCATCATCTTCAAGTTTCCTCTTCAAGGGATTGGTTGTGATTGAGATGGTTGGTGTTGACACAGATGGTGTGGTTGGCGGGACAGGGGTTGTGGACACTGGATTTGCTGCCAGGGTTGTGCTGGAGGGGGTGAGGCTGATTCCACCTGTGCTGATGATTCTACTCATACCTGAGGCACCCAGAGCTCCTATGCCTGGCGTGACCCTAACTGTGGGTTTGGGTATAGTTTGAGGCTTGTTGAGAATGGTCACTGTAGGCTGAGTTAGGGTTTTGGTCACGACAGCCAACGTAGGTCCTCCAATACTTTTCACTTGTGAAGTCAAGCCAGTTCTTTGACTAACTGGGAGTCCATACTGTACACTTCCAGGCTTTTTTAAAGTTTTGAGCTTGTAGTTGGGAGCTGTCATGCAGTACCTGCCAGGGGGTAGCCTTGGTCCACAGTAAGGTTTGACTAGAGGCAGGGGCTGACAGTTCTTTTGTCTGGCTATCTCCATCAGCAAATCTCTAGGTGGTGGAGTGGTAAATGAATGGTCCATCTTCATTTGAACAGCCAATTTTATATCATCAGTGTCAACAGACTTTTTGTTGGCATGACTTGAATAAATCTTTGCATCTTCCAGTACATCAGTAACATAACGATATGTGAACTCCAACATCTGATTTATTAGACGTGGTTCTGATTCTAAAACTCCCATATCTTTGAGAATAGCAGACATAACTTGGGCATCCTTCGGTGAGCTTTTTGCTGCTGAAGACATTATATTATTTAGTAGAAATCTAGATCCAAATATTTTCTAAATAAACTTGAGTCTTTAGTTGAAAGCTGTTAAATTAAAATAAATTGCTTGTCTTAGAAAAATGTATACAATAAAGTCACTGTTTTCAAATTTTATAACTTGGGATATTTTTAATGCCAATTAGCGGGTCTACTAATTTTTTAAATATTTTCTAATATTTTTACCTACTTTTTTTTTAAAAATACATTTTTAAAATTGACTAAAACCGACAGCTTAGTAGTTTGTTTTGCGTTGCCTCCCTTGCAATTTTTCCATATAAAAAATGGCAAAGGTCTTTGCAGATATGTATTTAAGTTTTAAAAAAAAACAACACATTTTGTTCCAGACAGTATCTTTACTGATTTAGAGTTTAGAGCTCTAACAAATACAGTAAGAAATATTGCTTGTAATGGTATAACTGTAAAATATATGTATAACGTTTAAATAGCGTTATTATTATTTTTTTTTTTAACTTTAACACCGCAACGCTTAAGAAGGAGTTTGAGGCAAAATAAGTTTTGGTAAAATGACTTTGTACCCGGGCGCCGGGAAGGGTCGCTACGCCTCTGAGGGGATGTTCAGATAGTGTGACGTCACCAATTTGCATTATAAAAAAAAGAATTTTAGCCGTTATTTCGCGTTTAAAAAAACAACTGTTTTAATAAATTGTAAAAAGATATGGGAAAAAGATCGCTGTTTTAAGGTAAATTCAACAGCAATGTTAAGGGGTTGGGGTTGTAGGCTGATGTGTGACGTCAGTTTATGGCGGGGGGGGGGGGGGCTTGGCTTTTCGTAACGATGCGTGACTAATGGGAGGGGGGGGGGTAAAAATTGTTTAAAAAACGTGACGTCATTTGTGGATGTCTTCTTAGGAAGTATTATGTGATGCTTTTGTGGGTGTTCTCTGCATGGTTTATTTTATTTGGTGGGGGGGGGGACTTTCCTGAAATTGCTCATATAAACCTATAATCTACCACAGTCCTTTTTATTTTTATTTTATGTATTTACTTTTAAAATTGCAACGCAAACATCAAGTATACAATGTTTCAAAGTTTTAAAAAAGAAGAGAACAAGAAAAAAGTAAGAAATAGTGTAATCAATAATGTAGTATAAATCGAGAACAAGTACAGTATGTAGAATAGGTGTGACGCAAAATATTTAGTAACAAACGTCAAAGATCTAAACTCTAGACTCTAGACTGTATACGTTAAAATTCCATAACCTGAAGTGTTTGCTTTGAATGAAGTCGGAAAATGAAACTATAATGGCTCTGTATGCATTTCTCTTGCATCAGAAAAAAAAAAATAAACTACATTACGTTTAACAAAAAAAAAAATAAATAATAAAACAAAAAAGAAAAAATAAAAAAAAATAAAGAAAAGTTTAAATGTTAGGATTTATGTACGACTGAGTATAGAGCCTGAATCAGCTTTAACAATGTCAAGTTTAGATTGTCCACCTTCTCTATGCCTATACCTAACACACCAGATAGTTGAATCAGCTTTAACAATGTCAAGTTTAGATTGTCCACCTTCTCTATGTCTATACCTAACACACCAGATAGTTGAATCAGCTTTAACAATGTCGAGTTTAGATCGTCCACCATCTCTATGTCTATACCTAACACACCAGAAATACTACCATTGACAGACAGCTTTTTTTATGTTGACCACATTGAAATTGTCATGAGACATTAGCTTACGTTTTCATTTACCAGAATAGAAAAGACTTAATATGTAACATTCAGCTCCTTAGGAATATGTTTATAAGCAGCATCAACAGTCAATAATATGTAAGCTTTTTTCAAAAAACTGTATTTCGATAATTGTAGTTACTTAAAATTTGGAAACTTAAAAAAAGTAATACAATCGACGAATTTAAATTGCTTGAAGTAGTTAAAAGATACACATTATAACATGACTATATGAATAAGAAAATAAATTATTATTGGCCTTCTTTTCTAACTGTCTAAATCGACTACTGTAGTGTAGGTTCCTGGCTCTACATTTAAATTTAATAACCAAATACGCAGTTTTTCTATCTACCAACACGAAGTTTTGTGTCAACAATTGTGGGTCAAGCCCACGCCTTCCTGCCAGATGCGTATCCGGTAGTATTTTATAATTGACACGTACCAATATTCATCCCACCCTCACCCCCTTTTACACCCCTCAACCTCATAACCTTGTTCAGCTTTCCCTTCGCCTATTGCGACCCTGAGTGTTTGTTGTTTAAGCACTGAATGATAGCGACACAAGTCCATCGTCGTCAACAGCTGTAACTTAACGTAAAGGATTGTCATTTTGAAGGTTCTACCCCCTCCCCTCACCCAGAGGCGTATCCAGGTTTTTCATTGTAGGGGGAGCGAAAAGAGCAAAAAAAGGCGCCGAATTTTTAACACGTTCTATATACGTGTATTTTAAATATATATATATATATATATATATATATATATATATATATATATATATATATATATATATATATATATATATATATATAAAATTACTAGCTGTATGTCATTACTTCGCTATGATGTAAAACAGAGTTTCTTCCAGGCATCTCTTCGGGGGGGGGGGGGGGGGGGGGGGGGGGCTAAGCCCCCCCGTAAATTTTTTACCGCCCCCCCCCCCCCCCCGAAAGAAATGAATTTTATATAATTTATATAGAAAATATATACTTTTAACAGTGTCCGCCCCCCCCCCCCGAAGAAAGTTTACCGCCCTCCCCCGAAGATTTCAAGTGCCCCCCCCCCCCGGAGAAAAAAGTCTGGAAGAAACACTGATGTAAAATAAATTGAAAGTAGCACTCTGAAGAAATAAGAAAAAAACACACTATGTAGGCCGAAAAATAAAAATTGTATCAATCTAAACAAATATATATATATATATATATATATATATATATATATATATATATATATATATATATATATATATATATATATATATATATATATATATATACACACACTACAATAAAAAACAATGAACGTAACACAATTACGTAACATAATAATTCCTTTGAAATTATTTAAGACAATTGAAATAGGGGAAATAATCACTCTCTTAATATAAATATGTATATATCTACACATTTAATTATAAATGACAAAACAAATAAATAATTACTTTAGAATATAATGAAATTGTTCAACACTATTCGTGTTTACAAAATGTTTTTTGTCTATAATCAGAATTTAATATGTCGTCATCATAAATGCTAAAAAATTACAGCATAATGAAAGTTTTTAAAATTAGAGTTGGTATAAAAGCACGCTTTACGATACAATAGAAAAACATTCGGAATAACAGCCTAAATTTCATCTGTATGTCGGTCTTTTAGTTCAGATCACATATTTAATTAACTTCTGCTTCTTTGTGTTCAAAAAAGATCATTTTTTAACATAGTATTGATCACACACCTTTTTACTTGTAATTGCAAAAACAATATTCACAGAGTTTTACGTTTAAAAAGCTAATTTTCTGGCGGCATGGTACTTTGGTACATCATTACAATGTACTAAACAGATCAGTTCGGGGTGGGTTGGGGGGTGGGGGGGTTCAACTTCATTCACCACTGTCCTTTCACTTTAGGTCAATTATCCAACCCAGTGTATACCTAGGTGTGACATTAATGTCGCTCTACACAATTGTGGTGGTGAGGTGTGTGTGTGGGGGGGGGGGGGGGAAGAGATAACCAACTCAGAGTAAACATATCTTCAGTTTTTAGATGACTGTTCTAAACATACATATATATTACACAAATATATATTACACAAACATATATTACAGAAATAGATTTAAATAAGTAGCAGTGGTATTATGACAATATTTTTTTTACAGAGGGGTCCATGGGGGAGGGAGGGGGTTGTAACAGTTTCATATAATTTTTAATCGTTTTCACTATGGCCCAAACTGTAAGAATACTACTACTTCATCGTGATGACGTTGTTGACCTTGTCAAAATGTCCCCACCACTACGCAATTTGTTCATAAGTAAATTTAAATAGAGGTGCCACATCAGTTTTATTTGTTTCTGTATTGTAATTTTTTAAAAATTAATCACACGAGTCAAACTGTATACATAAAGTAATTATGTCTGAAGTTTTATGTATAACATTTTCTACTTCAATTATTCGTAAGCAAATACATTATACAGTTGCCTTAAACTTAACACCCCTCTTGTTAAGTGGTACTACCGTAGAGGCTTTTTAAACATTGCAATGCATCGTAATGGTTATTTTTAGAATGGCAAACTGATGTAGCTGTTAATACGTGTTGTAAACGTAGACACTACTAGACTAGTACAAAAATGCTTAATTGCTGCATGAAAAGAAATCTTGTGATTTACATATGCCGACCAAAAATATTTTTTTAACAAATATCAGTTTAAAACTTTGAGTTTAAAAAGTTTCCAAAAAGGCGCCACTTTGCTGAAAATGGCCAGAGGGGGAGCGGCCGCTCCCCCTGCTCCCCCCCTGCGTACGCTACTGCCCTCACCCCTGCCTACTCCTCCCTCTGCCATCTTTATCATTTTCAGTTTACTTAACTTTTTTAAAAATTAAGTAGTTTTCAATTACCTTGTTTCATCTGCCATCAGTGAAATGAAATTCAAATGGTTTGAAGTAGTAAAAACATACACATTTTAGAAACTCAATGCGAATAATAATCAATTCCTTTGTTTGTTTGTTTTTAATTTCTAGACGCTTTCCTGTTGCACTACAAGCATACTAGACAACAAAGGCCTACCCACGTAGCCCACCCCTCCCATTCGACACCCCTAACTAATCTAACCTTGGCCAACTTTCCCTTGGCCTACTGCGTTCCAGATTATTATACATTACATTAGCGCGATAATAAAATTCCAAACTAAATTCTACAGGCAATTCTCATCACAATGATATACATTGTTGTTCTAGAGGCTGCCAGGCTTAAGTGTTTAATGTTTAAGCTCTAAATAATATCGACACAAGTCAATAGCTGTAGCTTAACGTAAAAATGGTAGTCATTTTTGGGGTCCATGGGGGGGGGGGGGGTTATAACCCCCTAACCCCCCCACCTGCCTACGCCACTGACTGTTATTATATTGTTTCTGCTTGACCAATATAGGTTATTGTCTGATCATATACCAGGGGTCGGCAACCTTATGAGACTAAAGAGCCAAAAGTTACTATTTTCAAAATTTCCCAGCTTTTAAAGAGCCACTAACATTTTTATTTTAATATTATGATCTTTGATTAGGATTAGGTATATATATATATATATATATATATATATATATATATATATATATAAATGTATGTAGTATGTAAGTGTGTGTGTGTCTGTTGGTCTTTTATTCATTACTACACCTTTCATCCGATCGCCATGAAACTTTAGGAAGCTGTTGAGAATACTCATGGGGAGATATTTGCGAAAATAAAATGTCAAGTTCGCAAATAGAATAGCGAGTGTTTATTGTTTTTATTTATTAAATAGTTCATTACCGAGTGTTGCAGACTAATATTTTTGTTAGTTTCAAGAAGAAAATAAAATAATTATTAATATTTGTCCATTGAACTGAAGAGCCGCACCTCGACATCAAAAGAGCCGTATGCGGCTCGCGAGCAACAGGTTGCCGACCAGTGTTTCTTCCAGACATTTTTCTCCGGGGGGGGGGCACTTGAAATTTTCGGGGGGGGGCGGTAGACTTTCTTCGGGGGGGGGGGGGGCGGACACTGTTAAAAGTATATATTTTCTATATAAAGTCTATAAATTTCATTTCGTTCGGGGGAAGAAACTCTGTTGCCGACCCCTGTCATATACGTATTATCGTTAAAAAAAAGTTTGCATGGAAATGTATTCTCTAGAAATTATTGAATTGATCAATTGTCTAATATAATCTTATTTACATAAGACACTGTTTTCAATTTGTATTATTTAAGCATTTATAAATGCAATTTAACATTTGATCTTAAATGTTTAATTTTACATACGTTTCTTTTTTAGATTTCTTGTTATTATTCTTTAATAAAATGGCCATTTAAAAAAAGAATTAAATATTTATCAAAACGAATTTCTTCTTATATTTTTGTATGAATTGTCCCCCTTATATTTTAATTCGAAGTACTAAATGGCAATAGTTATTTATAATTATGCCTATTTATTTTAATTAAACTACACTTTAATTTGTTCAAGACAGTATCTATGCTGATTGAGAACTCTTAGCGATACAGTATAAAACATTTAATGCATGGTAAAAAAAGTAAAATAATATTTTTAACTTAAAACTTTTATTATTGTAGGCCTACTCTTGCAAACAAACATTACATAAAGGAATTAACATACATTTTAAACCGAACAATGAAACTCTATGGCTTGTTTTGGATATGGTAATTGTTTGACAACATAAACACAAAGGTCAGCAAGAGGTGGGGGGGGGGCTGATTCTGTGCTCAGGAATTTATCATATAGCCGTAGTATTCCATCTCCTTTTTCAAAAGATAGGGTGTCTTACAAACTGCAGTATCATTAGAGTCAATTGATGCCATAATGCCATAAAGTCCCCATTCAGTAGAAACATCACCCGTACTTTTCTTTGTTGTTCTGCTAGATAACCAGCTACGTTAGGTATGATTGATATGTTTCTAAAATCTATTATTTCTATCGTCCACATATATTTCTTTCTTTCTGTGACAACATTTGACGTTAACATACTAGGACGCAATTCTCATCATCAATTGAACAGACCTAATCTGTTGTCTTTGATAAATGTATAACTCTTTATGCCAGTGTTTTTGTAGTTAATTTAGTCACCACTTATTTTAAGACACTTATATGAATAAAGCTAAACCTGTTTCCGTGTATCAATATATTTTCTTGATAATTTAATAGTTTGCAAATATCGGCCTTGGCATCAAGTGCAGTTGAACTAACTTTTAAGTTATCGCCTTTAAAATGTTATGGAATAAGACGGTAGTATATTGGAAACATTCATTTTTATTAGGTTAGGTTAGGTTTTCCTGTCGTCCCTCCTGGCAAGAGATTTCCTCTGTCCTAGGCTCGGCTCTCCACATATATAAAACCGAGTTGGCATAAAATAACGGCATAGTAATGTTCCATGTCAACTGCTTAAAATAACACTTTATTAAGTGACCTGACATATGCCAGATTATGTCATCAAGCCATCCTTAAACAAGAACAAATCATATGAAACGTGATATTAAATTATATTTGTAAACCATATGTTATATTTTTAATTATGAAGTTCGATATTAATTAACCAATCAGTAATTAGCATGCATTTAATTAGACCAATCAGTCAAACAGAAACATTGTCTCTAAATAAAATCACTAATTCTAGCAATAATATAAAGCTTATAACACGAAACATATGATTGTATAGACAGCGGTAGCTTATCCCCACTAACACCCCTGTCTATAACAAAATATTTACAAACTCAATAATATTCTGGAAGTCTTTTTTGTATAATGTATTTAATAAATGACATACACGTGTTTACAGTCACGCAATGTATTTATACGCCGACCCACATAATATGTTACGAAAATGTATGTAGTAGTGTCCCAATGTTATATTTTATACTGAGTTTGAATTTGATGTTATAATATGTTCATTAAAAATAAATTAATATGATTACATTTTTTATGATGCATAGAATGTTGTAGCACTTGAACAGAAAATTGTATTCCATTGTTTTGTTTGTGTCTATGTAATGCGTTTATTAATGTTAGGAAGATATTTAGAGATATTATAGCATGCACACTTTATAATTTTTTGATACAACAGTTTTAGTTTTTAAATTTCTCTTTTTACACCTAAATATATGATAGAGTTAGCAAAACGATTATGGTATAGCTACTTATAGTTTGTACGAGGCTTAGACATTACGAGTATACATAAATAAATGTATGACGTATTTACTTTCACTGATACTGTAAATCTCTAACGTTTGAGGAATAACTATCGATTTTACCACTACATTTTTGAATCATATTAATGTTCATATCAATGATCCGTCTAAATTTTCTCTCAGTAACATGTTGTAATGATTGATTTTTCCATCTTAAGCGAGGCAAAAAAAAATACTTTCCAGCAATTACAAAATGTAAGAAGAAACAAAAAATGTATATGAAATTAAGTAGGCCTACTCAACAAGTATTGAACTCAATATTTCACTAAACGTTGGAGCTATCTTAATTTATCATAATTCAGAAAGTCAATATTTTTTAAACAAAAATCGTATCTTTAGATATATATATAAAGAAGGGAATACGGTGTATTTTCGGTTGTCTGTTTGATGATTGTGTTAAAACTTTACTGGTACTTGCTAACTGACCGTATCATTTAGTACAGTTAAAAAATGTGTAAGTCCAGAAAATGTATTTCCCATCAACTAAACGTTCCCCAGATACATGAATCTAAAAAAAAGACTATCTTTAAAGCGATGCGTGAAGACATATTATAACAACAATTCTACCGACCTGATCGGTTGTATTTGATAGATGTATAACGCTTAGCCACGGTTTCAGTAATTATTTTATTCACAATTTTTTAAAGAAAGATATAAGAAAAAGATAAATGATGTTTGCTAGTTTCAATATATTGTCTTGATAATTTAAATGTTGCAATTATTGGTCTTTTTTGTTACAAAAGAAGAAAATTGAATGATTTTAAAATAGCATGAGGTTAATTTTTAAGTTATCGCCCTTGTAATTTTTGGAATTGACTAGACATTTGGAAACATTTTTCTTTATTTTTTTAATATTAATTGCGTTTTTACTTAATATTGGAATATTTTCACTGAATGTAACACTGTATGATATTTATCACGTTAGCAATCCACGTCATTTCTTCTGTTATTTCATAATTGCATTGAAATCATACAAGTACCTTGCTAGAGTCGCGGAAGGTTATAGCAGCTTGCCAAAACATCTAAATATAAATAAAAATAAAAATTAAAAACCAACCTGAAACTGAAAATGCAAATGTGTTATTAAATGGTGATTCAAGGGATGTATTAATGTTAAAAGTAATTCACACACAATAGCCGAATGTCACACAAACATTAATTCAGCGGGTTGGATCCTTAGTCCTTAAAAACAGTATACATTCAAATCACAGTTTTCAAGTTTGTATAATCTTAAAGGTTTTTACAAACTGTTGATTTTCTTGCTTAATTGTTAAATCTTTGCAAAAAAGTATACAATTTTAATATATTTGTTAATAGTAATGAGCTTTTTTTGTGATCAATATATTTTTAAATGTATTAAAATAGATCGTCTGTTAGATTATGTGTATGGTCTCCCTTTAAATTTTCTTCGAAATAAAAAAAAATGGCAATAGTATTAAATATGTATTTTAAGTTTTAAAAAAAGACATTTAGTTCTAGACATTATCTAAACTGTTTGGGAACTCTCATCAATACAGAATAAAAACTTTAATTTCCAGATAAAACAGTATGTGATATGTATAACGTTAAAAGTGTTAATTTTTTGTTTGTTGTTTTACTGTGAAACACACTGCAACACTTAACAGCGAGTTTGTCGTATTCGTGCACATGTCTTACGACACAACAAAAACAGGGTTAGATCAAGTCCATTGAGAAGAAAATTAGCTCAGGTTAAGCTGCAACTTTTTTTTTTTTTTGAACTCAAAAAGGGAACAACGATTATGACGGAAGTAAATTAAGAGACAATAAAACCAAAATTGTTGTGGAAAAGTGTATGGTTATATAACAAACGTCAAATATTCACAGTATCTGTTAATGGTATTACGCTATTAATATATTTACGCATAGCTGTATTGGCTAGACCTCGTTAAAACTATATGCTTTACATAATCGTATTGTTAACTTTAACATATACGTTTATGCAGACACATTTAAGAATTAAAACACTTTTATCAAAATAGTATACAAGTAGATATGGCTATCTATTTTTCATATTTCAGCAATAGATTTTATAATTAGATAAGTAGGTCAAGACCAGATGGTAATGCGATGTAACATAATCTGTGACACTATCAGATGGTGAGTTAATACAAAACAAATTTACAGCAAGTTGACCGACCTGATGGTGATGATGTAACAGATGTAACATCAACATTTACTAAATGAACCTCTACTAGACGGTTTACCTTCCAGTATATCACACGATCCTGACAACGTCTATGTTAGACCCTTGCCAGGCATATGCTAGGCAAGTTAGAGACACAAGTTCTAGTAATCCAGTGAAATAACCATTAAGATTAGAACACACAAGTTCATTATCTGATTTGTAAGGTAAACCATGATGTGACTGAGTAATTATGACTGTCGCAATAGTTTCAGGAACGTGTTATACATAAACCATGCACTAAATACAATTTTACTTTGAACCCATTCACTAATTATTTACCAACAGTCCCGCAAAGCCCTAACATGGTTTAAATATTGGGATGTCGGCGCCCCACGTACATGTGTGGTTGAGCGCCCAAAGTTTTCTATCATAGCCCTCACATGGTTTAAACATTGGGGTGTCGGCGCCCCACGTACATGTGTGGTTGAGCGCCCGAAGTTTTCTATCATAGCCCTAACATGGTTTAAATATTGGGATGTCGGCGCCCCACGTACATGTGTGGTTGAGCGCCCAAAGTTTTCTATCGTAGCCCTAACATGGTTTAAATATTGGGGTGTCGGCGCCCCACGTACATGTGTGGTTGAGCGCCCAAAGTTTCCCAGTGCCTGTCTTAGCACACGGGGTCCGCCTATTGGATGACCTGCACAGCGGGATCAGTCGCGATACAATAGGGTTCTCCTCCGGCGCCCCGGGCTCCCATATGAGCACTATGGCCCCTACATTCGTTTAAAAGTGTGTTCTTCTTCACCATTGATGAGGGTGATCAGAGTAAACTAAAGGTTTGTTTACTGCACATGTTGGTGCGTCTCCAGTAACTAATAATATCAAAGAAATAAAGTGCCGACACAATTATATAAAGGGAGATCTGAGAAACAAGGTCACACATTAAAAAAAAATACATTATTGGTAAAAGTTTGATGACAACATTTTAAAAAGCTTCCTCAGTTTTTCTCACGTAGGACTAGTTCTAGACTTTAAAAGACCGTGTTTCTCACATGGACAATTCTATGTGGCCATCTCACGCGTTGTTAAAATGTAAGAATATTGTTTTTAATTTTAAAAACTGTGGATATTGTGTATTATTGTTGTTAAAGTATTCTACGGAAAACGAAGTATAACTTAAGATGAGTGTTTTATTTTTTAAAAAAGCGACACGTGATCATTAAGCGAGCTAATTATGTGTTGTTAAAATATTATACGGTTACGAATTTTGAAACACTAACATGTGTGCATATATTTTATCTTAGAGATGTGACAAATAATAGTCGATGAATGTTACATTCAACATTCTCCTAAAATATTATTTTTTCAGCAGTAAATATTTTCAAATATCAAATCTATTCTAGCCCTGCCTTGCATGTGAATCACACCTTAATTTTGGAGCGGCTATTTTAAAACTTGGTTAAAAGTTTAACTTAAAACAATGCTTGCCTTTATAGAGGTGTGTACGTCAATATAAGGCATAGGTAATTATAAAACTCATTATGATATTATACATACATTTCTGGTTATTTTACACTATGCTAGTTTATAGAACATCTTGTAGTAAACCAATGTTATTGTGTTAGACTCGTGTGCATGTTTATAGAATTCCCCCATCACTAAATACATACTACTGTATTAGACTCATGCGCATGTTTATAAAATTAACATTACGATGTGAAAAAAAAAAAAAAAAAAACAAACATTGTATTGAACGACCTTCCTTTGTTATAATAAAACTTGTTGTTACATGAAACGGATGATTTTAGATACTGATGTCCGATAATAAAATAGGTGTGTTGGGTTGTTAGTAGTATTATAATCTCGACTAATTTTATGGTTAGAAATTAGTGTTAGGCGTATGGTATGACTAGGGTTGTTGGTGTTATGGTTAGGGACAGGGTTAGCATTGACATTAGCCAGCAATGTGTGTATTTAGTTAACTACCAGTAACCTAACACCCCTTTTTTAAAGAAAATTCTATTATCGGACACTGGTATAAATATTCCCCCATGAAACTATTTTCGCATCAACTACAACATATGCATTCGGCTTTCTATAACTCGGACGACACGCTATGTGTAGGCCTATATTTAACTTCAGTCTGTCAGAATATATTAGTCTTATAACAACATTTAGGATTTGCTAATAATAGATGTAGACTGGCTGATCTTCAGATTTCAGCAACAGTAACGTATAATTATATAAGTAGATCAAGTCCCGATAGCAATGTAATGTAAGATAAATTTTGTATAGAATTATATGTTTACTTAAGTTAAAAAAAAATTAAAAAATGGAAGGCTATCCGACTTTGTGGTGACGATGTAACAGATGTAACATCAACATTTACTAGATTATGTATCGGTTTTTCTCTCAAACAAAAACTTTTTTTTTTCAAATCATGGGGCATGTAATAACGTCATGGAATGTCATGTTTTGGATTTTAGAGAAAATTTTTTGCACAGATATCACTGTTTTAAAATATATAATTATTTACTTTTTAAAATTTAAAAAAAGCTTGCTTCTTCACGATCTTCACGGTTTTAAAGATAAAAAGTAGGTTATATATATGTATAATTGGTATTTTTCCTAAAACATTTTAATTATATTTATGACGAACTAGATGGCGATTAATATGCACGTTCGTTAATGTTGTCTCCCTTGTACAGTTTAAGTTAAGGAAATGGCAACTGATATGCAAGTTTAGATTTGTATTAATCAGTGATATTAAAAAAAAACAAGCCCCAAAATGACTCAACAATAGACTCCCAACAAGCAGAGCAAATATATAACAAACAGAAAATAATTTTCTTTCTAGCCAAACAAGATAATCAGGAATAGACGTAACTGCATTTTTTTTTTACTTCTATTTTAAACACAGTTTGAATAAATCATGGGTGATTAAAGAACCGTATAAACGGATTAAAATTGACCAGCTGATTGTGATTGTGAGGTATGTTTCACCAGATGATGAGCTACCCGTTACACGTTTTTTTTAAACTTCCCTAGACATGGGTAGCTACACGGTGGAATGTATGGCTGAGGTTGTGTACAACTACCTTTATAATGTGGAAAAATATGTTTTAGTAAGTGTTGGATGATATTGCTGCCTGTGCCACTATTCTCTACATGATGGCTATTTTTTTTATACAATTTACTTTGTTTTTAGAATCTGACGGTCATAAACTCAAAGATCAAAACGTGTCGATTAAAAACGCGAATTGACTAACAACTGTGGTTTAAACTATACCGCTATATAGAGGTCAGTTGTAGAGTTGGTCAGTTGAGGGTGTAGCGGTCAGACTTTTTAGTAGGGGGTCATCCATAAATGATGTCACGCTTTTTTTGACGATTTTTACCTCCCCCCCTACCCTCCGTCACACGTCGTCACAAAAGCCAGACCCCCCCCCCCCCCTAAAATGACGTCACACCTCAACCTACAACCCCCCTCAAAATTGCAGTTGAATTTTTTTTAAACATCGATATTTTTCCAAAATCTTGTCTAAACTATTACAATTTATTAAAACAGTTATCTAAAACGCGAAATAACGTCTAAAATTCGTTTTCTAACATTGCTTTTTTATAATGCAAAAATGTGACGTCGCAACATCTGTATCCCCCCCTCCCCCTACGAGTGTGACGTCATTTATGGATGACCCCTAGAGCATGTAGGACAGTTGAAATGTAGATAGTGTTAGACCATGCAGGTTTGTGACTTTGAATGGAGTAATTAGGTCATTTAATTTTCTTTTAGTTATAAAACTATCACTTTACCACATGATAGAGACATTGAAGAGTCGGTTATTTATTCGAAGATTTATCGACACTTCAAATTTAATATAAAATTTATTTTTTGTTAAAATACGGAGAAACATTATATTTATTTTAAAGTACTTCGACTTTTTTTTTTAAGTTGGTTTTTTAAATATGCTTTGTATAAATAAAAAAAAAACTGTAGCGATTTTTTTTATATATTTCAGCCTATTTTTTTATTGCCAAATTGTATTAAGTAAGTATTATTTGTCCATATCACCCAAATCCAGCCACATCAAAGTCTAGAAAAACTGGAAACTTTACTACGGATGATTATTGGAAAGGTCATGATTTAGAAATAACACAAAGTGATGCTGAGGATGAACAAAAAGAATCCTCTCACACTAATACAAAAATGTTGTAGATCTGTCAGACTGCGACAAATAGTGAGGGAGATTTGTTCAGGAAAATGGGAAAGTTGTATTGATCTCACAACTAAGGTACCAACTAGGGTACCATACTTAAGTAAGGACATAACGGTCACTGGGAAAACCATTTGCGAAAAAAAAGCAACAATCGAATAATGGATGCTTTTGTGTAAGTAGATAAATTAGGACAGTTCTTAATTTTTAAAAAACACTTATACAAAAAAGTAAACGTTTTCTTTTATATTTAATCACATAATAGTTTTAATAAAATAGTGACTTTGCTATTCAATGTATGTAATTTTTCATACAATAAACTTACTTTTATTTTTATTAATCACATAAACTTTTAGTTGTGTAATATTATAATGTTTACGTGTATTAAAGTAGATGGTTAGCTGTTTTTTTTTTAGATTTGTCTCCCTTACATTCTCTCTAAACATGAAATGGTAAATTAATTTATAAGTATTTTATTTCTAATAACATACTATTTATTTCGACATCTAAACTGATTGAAACATTTAATAAAAAAGATACGTATTGAATTATTCGACATGAAGGTAATAATTTAGGTTATGTGATGAAGTAAATTTAGACATTTAGACACAATTAAGTAAAACACAGGAGAGGGGTAGAATAGTTTAGAATGTTATCTAATTTAAGCAGTCTCAGTACGAGTAAGTATCAATTACATAGCCGACCAATCAAAAGAGAGATGAGCAGTCACGGTCAGTTGGTCATAGATAGCGTCAGTTGGCAGTCAAGCGTGTAGAAAGTCAGTCGAGTGTTGGAAGCAGTTGAGCAGAGATAAGTCAGTTAAGTTACAGATGTGGTGTTTCAGTTGATAGAAGTGTGAATATATTGTCAATAAATAATGGAATATGTTTTATTGAATGAGAAGTGTAGTATACTAGATATCGATATAATTAAGACTTTGGTATTTGAAATTGTGTAAAACTAAACACGTTATTTTATTGAACTTGGAACAGTGCCAGTGTTGCTATATTTCACAATGAAGAAACTGTCAGGCATCACATAAGAAAGTCAATCCCCATACACATATACAAACAGTATGTATAAACATTCTCGCACCACAACATATGGTAGAGCTGTGGAATGTTCAGCCAGTACAGAAGTGTGTGAATTTAGCGGATTAGCACAAAGTGGAGAAAAAAATGGCGCTGTCGACTTAATGTGAAAAGATAGGAAACTTCCTTAATCGCTTTAAACTTATGAGATTAATCCCGTGCTGGATTTGTTTTGTACCAGATGTATTTCTGTCTTCTTTGTTTCCTGTGTTACTCCTGTCTCTTTATTCTTATAGTCCAGTGCAGTTATTATATCTATTTTTAGTAACACACAAGCACTAATGTGAGTATATATTTGGATATATATATTTTACTATAGCTTGTTTGTGCTATGTAACTGGGATAAATAATATAGATTTACAATTACTAAGTCAGTGTTGAGCTTTTCTCAAAAGTAAGTTGGCCATTAAATTGCGGCAAAACATTATTCATTTTGATCGGCGAATGCACGTTTATTTCATTTACCGACATAAGCACTTTCTTTGCTTACACTGACCGTGAGATCGTTTTGACAGATTGGGCGAACCACGTGACATAATTATCCAATCAGACGCTGAGATGGATTTAAAAGTCACTGTCCTAGTCTGGTTTGTTATTTCCATAATACTTTTTTTTTTTTTTTTTTTTGAAGGAATTAGACACGACCAATAAATATAAATAAAAAATACATAAATGTAAAAATATAAAACACGTATAAGATCTCATGAGCGAACGAAGCTTTTGCTAAAGAATGCACATTAATTGTATGTAACCAACTAATTTTCAGAGCATTTAAATAGCTTGTCGCTATACATTTTTATTTTTTTATTATTTGTTTTATTTTGTACTTGTTAGTGATTCGTAATTTATGAAGTAGACACGACAAAAAATATTTGCTTTAAAATACCACCAGTAGGTCGCGATATCCGAAAGACGATTTTCTGCCCTGTGAAAGCAGACGTCAGGGACCACAATGTACAGACAAAACCATGCTGAGAAAACGTAGGATAGTTCTTTATCCTACTACCTCCCCTTAACTTCAAATAGTTAAACACGTTTTTTGCCCCCCCCCCCTTCCCTTCCCCCTAATGACCCTAACTAGATCTAATAGCTCTATGATTGTAAACATTCCGTGAACCACAGCTCATCAGACTGTTAGTGTGATAGCATCTAGCTAATTATCTCCTTCTCTGTTATTAAAAATAGTAATCTAACGAATGATTTATATAGTTTCAAAATTGTTTAGTTCAATTTAATGACAAATTAAACATCTAATTAAATTTAAAAATAGATACCATTGTATTGTAATTGAAGTGGGACGTTTGAACTAAATTGTGCATTAGAAGTGGGTTAAATTTAGGTAAAAGATTTGAAACAAATCAGCAAACAAACAGTCGTTGCAAACTAAAAGAAAAGCTTGCAAAACAAAATCAAAATAAAATGCTATACCAATAAGATTTTAAATTTGATGAAATGATAAGAAAATAAAACGGATCTAAAATTGACCCCTGGCGTGTGCGAACGCTGGCTTTGATTTACCCGCAAGTCCGGATGAAGGGCTGGGGGGATGGGAGGTGAGGGTTGTGTTTCTCAATTTCAATTTATTTCAATTTATTCAATTACGGTAACAATAGTAGTCACGAAGCCCTTTTTTTCCCCATTGGCCGTTTTAAAATAAACAAATAAAACAACAATTTAATAACAGCATTGAAAGCAATTGCATAGTAACGACATAGCAGTAACCTAGCACCAAAAATGTTGAAGAAAGTAATAATATTACATTGTTATGATATAAAATGAGATAAAATAAGAATATAATAGATGAATGAGAAATGTTTCAATGAGTCAGTTAGAGAGGTCATTAAATAATTGTTGTTTTAGTTTAGATTTGAATTTGAATATGTTAAGTTTTAAATGCGTCCTTGTTTTAGCTGAAATCACTTTTTTTTTAAATTAGGGAATTTCGTAAATTGTAGCTTTTGGCTTTTCCGTCGCAAAAGGTTGCCGACCCCTGCCCTAGGGGTGGGAAGTTATTGGGTGAGAATTAGAATTATAGCTAATATGAATGTATTAGTGTTAACATTTTTTATTTGGAACAAGCTAGAGGGTATACGCGTTGTCAAGCTGAATGAATTGCTTTTATTAGAACAATGTATCCATTAAAGTCACTGTTTTCAAAATAGTATAACCTGAGAGACTTTTGATGTATATTAGCTTGACTACATATTTTTAATTTGTTCTAAAACCTTTAAATAGTTTTGTCTGATAATTCATACTGTTACCATTTTTGTTTTAAATATATCTTTCTAAAATTTACTAAAACTGACAGCTCAGTAATTTGCTTTGCGTTGTCTCCCTTGTAATTGTTTTCATATAAAAACTGTAAAGGTCTTTGGCAGAGATGCATTTAAATTAAAAAAAACCATAAAAAGAAAAGAAAAAAAAAAAAACACATTTGTTCCAGACAGTATCTTTACAGATTTAGAACTCTAAACAATACATTATGAAATATTAATTGTAATGGTATAACTGTAAAATATGTGTATAAAGTTTAAATTGCGTTATTATTATTATTTTTTAACTGTGAAACACCGCAACATTGATAAAAAAAAAATATCTCAGGTTACGGGTGTCCATAAATGACGTCACACTCTTAGGATAGGAGAAAAGTGGGGGGTCAGTAATTTTGAGACGGATTGATGAGGGGGAGGGGGGTTGTTCAGATGGTGTGACGTCACAATTTTGCATTATAAAAAGCGTTGCTAGAAAACGAATTTAGCCGTTATTTCGCGTTTAAAAACGGTTTGAATAAATTATAAAAAAACATTGATTTAAACACTTTATGTTGACAGAGCTGACACTAGAAATGGGAAAACATCACTGTTTTAAGGAACATACATCTTGAGGGGGGGGGGTGGAGTTGTAGGCTGAGTGTGACGTCATTTTAGGGTGGGGTCTGGATTTTTTTGACGATGTGTGACTAAGGGAGCGAGGGGGGAGGTAAAAATCGTAAAAATAACGTTAGGTCATTTATGGATGACCCCTAAATAAGTTTTTTTTTTTTTTGCCTTGCTTAAGATGGAAAAATCAATCATTATAAAATGTAATTGAGAGAAAACAATTAGTGGTAAATCTATAGTTATTCCTCAAACTTTAGAGATTTACAGTATCAGTGAAAGGTAAATACACCATATTTATATTTATGCATACTCGTAATTAAAAAATGTAATCATATTTTTGTAAACATATTTAAAATCAAATTCAAATTCAGTATAAAATATAACATTGGAACACTACTGCATACATTTACGCAAATTATGTGGGTCGGACTTGAAATACATTGTGTGACTGTAGACTCGTGTATGTCCTTTAATTAAATACATTACACTCTACAGACTTCTAGAATGTTATTGATTTGGCAAATATGTTGTTAACGCAGAACAACAAAGGAAAAGTACGGAGATGTTTCCACTAAATGGTGACTCAAGAGTTATACAACAAAAAATATGGCATCAATTCTAAGGCTTCTGCAGTTTGTAAGAAACTATCCTTTCAAAAGGAGATGGAATACTACGGCTCTATGAAAATGCCCTGTCCGACTTTGAGCACAGAATCGACCCCCCCCCCCCCCTCCACCCCCTCTCTCTTGCTGAGCTATGCGTTTATGTTGTCCAACAATTACCATATCCGAAACAAGCCATATACTTTCTTGAGAAAATGAAAGATAAAGTTAAGTTAAAGCCAGAGAAGAAGTCAAATGTTTTGTGTATGACTACAGTGGGTAAAATCTATCTCCGATATAAAGAATTCCCTCCAGTGAAGGCCCTAATGGAAGTGTGAGAGAAGATTTTAAATGATATAGATGGAGTGACCATAGTACATGGACGCTTCTATGAACTAACGAGCAACTATCATAAACTAATGGGCAAACATTTTCAGTACTATCAAGTGGCCCTTAGGTTCTTAGGCTACACAGATCTGAAGGACATGCCAAAAACCGAGCAGGTAGAGAGGCCTTTTAATATTGGTTTATTTAGCAGCTGTAATAGGCGAGGGTGTATCCAATTTTGGTGAGCTCCTTGCCCATGATATCTTGGCATCCTTGAAGGGCACAGATAACGAATGGCTGGTTGATCTTCTGTATGCCTTTAACAGCGGAGATATTGACAACATCATAGGACTGAAGGATAAATGGTCTACTCAGCCGGATCTGAAAGTCAATGAACTTGTAACTAGGAAACAAGATCAATCTGTTATGTTTGATGGAGATGATATTCCAAAGGCCTGCAACAGATACACAACGGACATTTGATAGTATTGCCCAGACTGTCAAAATTAACACAAATCTGGTTGAACTGTTAGTCATGAAAGCTGTGAGGCTTGGGTTAGTGAGAGAATCTATTGATGAAATAGAACAGAAATGTCACATGACATGGGTACAACATAAAGGATCGCAAACATATTTGCGGCATACAGACTCGCCTTGAGTTGTTTGGAAAATGTATTGGAACGCCTTGTACAAACAACTACTTAAGGTAATCTCAAATAATTATTGAGGCAGTATATCATTTTTTCTTCTTTTTTACTTTCTCGTATATACGTAGTATAGAGAAAGTATTGTAATCGTGCAAAAAAAAAAATCGAGATTTTTACAAATCTCGACGTTTTACACCTCACTGATACGGAAAAACATAAGTTTGCAATCTTGTCCGTATGTCTGTGTGTGTGTGTGTCTGTCTGTGTGTGTGTCTGTCCGTGTGTAAACACGATAACTTGAGTACCGTTACAGCTAGGTTGATGAAATTTCATATATAAGTATTTTATCAAAATCGTAGATCCGTATCAACTTTTGAGCGATTTCCGATAACCGGAAGTGGTACTTTTCCTACTTTGAATTTTTTAAAAGCCTATAACTATAGTACTATTTCAGATAGATAAATGAAATTTCACATGTAAGTATAAGATCTAATTCTCTACCTTCTGTAAAATTTTGAGTAATTTCCGTTGACTGGAAGTAGTAATTTACGCTACTTCCGATTTCTCAAAAAACTAATGTAAATTTTAAAAGTACTAATAATATTGCGCACTATTATGCGCTTTTTTTATTTGCGTTCACTTGGTGTGCAATTAATTTTTCTACGAGATTTTATTCTATTTTTAAAACTTTAAGTATTTAAAATGGATTAAAAATCATGTCTATAGCCCGAGTTTCCATCCCCTGTTATTTTATATAAGAATATTCGAGAAAGTTTAGGGGAGATCACTCCCGGTTTATTTTAACTCTTTGTTTTGTTTTAGATCGACTTTTTTTCATTAACCATAACAACTGCAAGTATATAAGTATAAATAAAGCTAGGCTGCTTTATTATACGTAAAGAAATAATAGTTATGATTTTAAGTTTAGATACCTTGTTGGGGAAATATATAATTTGGTCACTTATCATTTGTTTAAATGCCCGCGAAATACATTATAATTGAAATGATTTTTTTTTTAAAAAGTTCATTTTAACAAAAGAACAATTAACATAATGGACAGTTGTAATGGTCAATACAATTGTGTTCACCAGTGTGACTTGTTGGGATTAAAATGCATAACACGTTGTCTTTAATCGCCACATAACATGTTGTCTACATTAGACACATAACATGTTGTCTTTAATCGACACATAACATGTTTTCTACACAAGGAGGAACATGTTGATGTGAGGGGATATGTTTCAATGTACTTTGTCAAATGTAATTTATTTCATTGTATATGTGTGTGGGGGGTGGGGGGTGGACACATATAAGTGTGATGCGAATTACATTTTTTTCGGACGGATACATAGCAGTTGTGTTTTACTTCAAAACTGTATTAAATAAAACGGACAATTATCAAGCACCAGTGAAGTTTGAAGACATTCATTAAATTTAAATGAATTTAAACTTAGTGACATGATTTAATCTACACCAGACACAATGACAGACAAACAAACAACCACACATGCACCGGATTCCCATCTTTATCTATATCTATAGATACGATATTTGTTTTAAAAAATATTGACTTTCTGAATTATGATAAATGAAAGATGGCTCCAACGTTTAGTGAAATATTGAGTGCAATATTTGTAGAGTACACAATTTCATATATATTGTTTTGTTTTTTCTTACATTTTGTAATTTATCGAAAGTAGAACATTAACCACACGTACATGAAAATAAAAACATTTAAAAAATTATTTTTTTTTAACTTCAAACTTTGACTTTCAATTAAATAAAACGTAAATGAAAACACATAATTAAGTTGCGTCTCTTCATGTATTTGATTGAAGTAAATCGATGCACCGAAATGTTTCAGTATATAGTTGAAACCACAGGTGTTAGTTAATTCACGTTTTTAATCGACAAGATGTGATCTTTGAGCTTATGCCTGTCAGATTCTGATAATAAAGTAAATTGTATTAAAAGCATTAGCCATCATGTAGAGAATAGTGGCACTGGCAGCAATATTATCCAACACTTATTAAAACACCTGGTCCACATTATAAAGGTAGTTGTGCACAACCTTAGCCATACATTCCCCCGTGTAGCTACCCATGTCTATGGAAGTTTAAAAAAAACGTGTAACAGTTAGCTCATCATCTGGTGAAACATACCTCACAATCACAGTCAGCTGATACATTTTAGTCCGTTTTTACGGTTCTTTAATCACCCATGGTTTATTCTTAATTAGTCAAACTGTGTTTATAAAAAAAAAAAAAAAAAAAAAAAAATTAAAAAAAAAAAAAAACTTGCAGTAACGTCAATTCCTGATTCTCTTGTTTGGCTGGAAAGAAAATTATTTGCTGTTTGTTATTTATCTGCTCTGCTTGTTGGCAGTCTATTGTTGAGTAATTTTGGGGGTTCTTTTTTTAATATCACTTTTTAATACTTAAACTAAGCAAGGGAGATAACATTAAGGAGATGCATAATAATCGCTATCTAATTCGTCATAATAAAGAATAAAAGTTTTTTAGGAAAAATACGAATTAAATATAAAAAAAAACATTTTTTTTAAAGCGTGAAGATTGTGAAGCTGTATGCTAATTTGAAATTTTAAAAAGTATATAATTATATATTTTGAAACAGTGATCTGTATGCATACATGTTTCTGAGAAATGCAAAACATGACATACAATGCTATTGAAATGAAATGTGTTGTTCCGGAAACTTTTTTGTGTGGTAATAACCGATACATAATCATGTCTAGTAAAGCAAGGGTCTGACATAGACGTCTTCAAGATTGTGTGATATGCTGGTAGGTCAGGGGTCGGCAACCCTTCGGACGGAAGAGCCAAAAGTTAAAACTTACCATGTATCCCAGTTTTCAAAGAGCCAATAACAACTTTATTTAAATATTTTGATATTTGATATTATATATATATATAAATATATATATGTATATATATATATATATATATATATATATATATATATATATATATATATATATATATATATATATATATATATATAATTTTTATTTATTTAAATACGAAATAATATTTATTCAAATTAAAACATAAACATAGAATAATAAAATCAGTAATTAAATTATAACTTTAATTATTGAATACTATTTACAACAGTTTCACTTTGCAAGCCTTTTGAAAGTTTGTTTAAACCTGGCTCATAACCCGTTTTCAGTTTCAAGCACGCCTATAGATTTTTATTAGTTAGGTGGCTTGTATACTTGGTATTATATGATGCAAGAAAACGTTGCTCGCATGAATATGTTCACCCGAAGATCGTCAGCACTCCAAATGCCAACTTCTTCACCTCACTGTAGCATCCTGTAAGACTTTTCCATGCGTCACGTAATAGGGCCTCAACTCGCGACATTTCTTTTAGAGCTGTCCAGTTGTACAGTGAAACGTGCTTGTTTTACTGGACCTCCAAATCATCTAACTTGCTCTTGAGATCAGTAAATTTACCGCTCCACAAATGTTTGGTTTTCAAATCCAGCAATTTTATTTGAAGCGAACCAGCATCAATTTCAAATAGCTCAAAGTTAATCTCATTTGTTTTTGTGTTGAGAGAATGTACTATGACTATGAACGTCAGAGTACTTTCATTTATTTTGATTTCCTCAAATCTCTCAGTGAATCCATCCTTCATTTTGTTTATAATAATGCTGAAGTGATTCATGTTAATAGTAGTGTTGGTTTTATCATGATATTTTTTTCAGATTTTTTTTTTCAGTTTTCAACAAAATATAGCAATTATTTTTTCGAAACAATGATATTCGTCAAGCAAGCCATAGGCTGGGTTTTCCTTTCAATGCAGGTTTAGATTTAGCTCGTTTAATTTCTTTTTGATCTCCACCATGAAGTTGAATGTTTCAGTTTGGGATAGACAAATTTATAGGAAGTACATTGAAATATGGCGTAACTAAATATTCTAATAGAATAGCTAGTGTTTATTGTTTATGTTGATTCTTTTATCGTTCGTTATCGAGTGTTGCAGAACAATATTTTTATAAGTTTTGAAAATAAAAATAAACAATCATTAATATGTGTGCATGGAGCTGAAGAGCCGCATCTCGACATCAAAAGAGCCGCATGCGGCTCGCGAGCCGCAGGTTGCCGACCCCTGTGGTAGGTAAACCGTACAGTAGAGGTTCATTTAGTAAATGTTGTTGTTACATATATATATATATATATATATATTTTTTTTTTAATTTAGTAAACATATACTTCTATACCAAAATTATCTTACATTGCATTGCCATCGGGTCTTGATCTACTTATATGATTACACGTTTCTGTTGCTGAAATCTGAAGATCAGCTAGTCTATATCTCTTATTAGCAAATCCTAAATGTTGTTATAAGACTAATATATTCTGACAGACTGAAGTTAAATATAGGCCTACACATAGCGTGTCGTCCGAGTTATAGAAAGCCGAATATATATGTTGTAGTTGATGCGAACATAGTTTCATGGGGGAATATTTATACCAGTATCCGATAATAGAATCTTTTTTAAAAAGGGGTGTTAGGTTACTTGTAGTTAACTAAATACATACATTGATGGCTTAATGTCAATGCTAACCAGAGTTTCTTCCAGGCATCTCTTTTTTACCGCCCCCCCCCCCCGAACGAAATGAAATTTATAAAATTTATATAGAAAATATATACTTTTAACAGTGTCCGCCCCCCCCCCCCCCCGAGGAAAGTTTACCGCCCCCCCCCCCCCCGAAGATTTCAAGTGCCCCCCCGGAGAAAAAAGTCTGGAAGAAACACTGATGCTAACCATGTCACTAACCCTAACCCTAGTCCTACCATACGAATAACCCTAATTTCTAACCATAAAATTAGTCGAGATTATAATACTACTAACAACTCAACACACCTATTATATTTTCGGACATCAGTATCTAAAATCATACGTTGTATGTAACCCTAACCCCAATCCTAGTCCTACCATACGAATAACCCTAATATCCATCTCAGCGTGTGATTGGATAATTATGTCACGAGGTTCGCCCAATATGTCAAATTATCTCACGGTCAGTGTAAGCAAAGAAAGTGCTTATGTCGGTAAATGAAATAAACGTGCATTCGCCGGTCAAAATGAATCTTGTTTTGCTGCTATTTATGGACATACTTACTTTTGAAAAAAGCTGAAAACTGACTTACTAATTGTAAATCTATATTATTTATCCCAGTTACATAGCACAAACAAGCTATACTAAAATCTATATATCCCAAATATATACTCACATTAGTGCTTGTGATGTGTTACTAAAAATAGATCAAACAACTGCACTGGACCATAAGAACAAACAGCTATGAGTAACACATGAAACACATAAGACAGAAACACATCTGGTACAAAACAAATCCAGCACGGGATTAATCCCATACGTTTAAAGCGATTAAGGAAGGATCTTATCTTTTCACATTAAGTCGACAGCGCCACGTTTTTCTTCCATTTTGTGCTAATCCGCTAAATTCACACAATTCTGTAGAGGCTAAACATTCTACAGCTATACCATATATTGTGGTGCGAGAATGTTTATACATACTGTTTGTATATGTGTATGGGCATGGGCTTTCTTATGACAGTTTCTTCGTTGTGAAATATAGCACCCGTGACACTGTTCCAAGTTCAATAATATGACATTTTTATTTTAACACAATTTCAAATACCAAAGTCTTAATTATATCGATATCTAGTATACTACACTTCTCATTCAATAAAACATATTCCATTATTTCTTGACAATATATTCACACTTCTATCAACTGCAACACCACAACTGTAACTTCACTGACTTATCTTTGCTCAACTGCTTCTAACACTCGACTGACTTTCTACACGCTTGACTGCCAACTGACGCTATCTCTGACCAACTGACCGTAACTGCTCTTCTCTCTTTTGATTGGTCGGCTATGTAATTGGTACTTACTCCTACCCACTGAGACTGCTTAAATTAGATAATTTTCTAAACTATTCTACCCCTCTCCTGTGTTTTACTAATTATTTCTAAATATGTCTAAAGTTACTTCATAAAATGCATTCATATTGAATAATGTCATACGTAATTAAATGTTTCAGTTAGTATGTTATTAAAATAAAATACGCACAGATTGATTTACCATTTCTTGTTTAGAGAGAATGTAAGGGAGACAAAACACATAAACTTCCTAATGTGTCTACTTTAATACATGTAACACATTAGTATTACACACATAATAGTTTATATGATTAATTAAACTGAAGGTTTATTTTTTATAGGAAAAATTGAAAACTTTGAATAGTAAAGTTAAAATTTTATTAAATTTTTAATGCAATTAAATATAAAGAAAAGCTTTTGTTATTTGTATACGTGTTTCTTATAAGTGTGATTTGTTCATTTGTACTCATGCTCTACCTCAAATGATGACATGTTTGTTTTCTCACAAAGGATTTTGCCGATGGCTGATCTAGTGATGATTTAATTGAAATTTAAACTTTACTTATTGTTTTCCTGCACATTCTTTTTAAATTGTTTTTAGTTAAGTGAAAGTTCCCAGTCTATGTCTACAGCTTTGTTTGAAATATTTCTTTTAACTTGATGTCAGTGTATTTTGTAAAATAAAATCTGAATTGTATTCCTTATTTCCCATATAGTCGATCTATAAATAGCCGTTGCTACTAGTCTGTTTTCGTCTTCTGTTATTTTTCTAGTCATGTGTTTGCTTTGCTTTCTCTCATCATCATCATCATCATTCCTTTGTGGCCCCTGGGGAGCAAAGGGCTGCAACTACATATTACATGCGGACTCGGTTTTGGGCTGCTCCCCTAAGCTGTGCCCATATGAGCCCAGCTGTTTTTGCCTCTTCCTCAACCGTTCTATTCCATGTTTTCCTTGGCTTGGCCGAACCACTTTCCTTTTTCCACGGGGATTCCAGTCCATAGCATGTTTTGCAATATTTTCTTTTTCTCTCGCCATTTGTAAAATACTTTGGTATTTCTATGCCGACCCACATAATATGTTACGAAAATGTATATAATAGTGTCCCAATGTTATATTTTATACTGAGTTTGAATTTGATGTTATAATATGTTCATTAAAAATAAATTAATATGATTACATTTTTTATGATGCATAGAATGTTGTAGCACTTGAACAGAAAATTGTATTCCATTGTTTTGTTTGTGTCTATGTAATGCGTTTAATAATGTTAGGAAGATATTTAGAGATATGATATGCACACTTTATAACTTTTTGATACAACAGTTTTAGTTTTTAAATTTCTCTTTTTACACCTAAATATATGATAGAGTTAGCAAAACGATTATGGTATAGCTACTTATAGTTTGTACAAGGCTTAGACATTACGAGTATACATAAATAAATGTATGATGTATTTACTTTCACTGATACTGTAAATCTCTAACGTTTGAGGAATAACTATCGATTTTACCACTACATTTTTGAATCATATTAATGTTCATATCAATGATCCGTCTAAATTTTCTCTCAACCACATTTGATTAATTTTTCCATCGTAAGCGAGGCAAAAAAAAAATACTTTCTAGCAATTACAAAATTTAAGAACAAACAAAAAATGTATATGAAACTAAGTAGGCCTACTCAACAAGTATTGAACTCAATATTTCACTAAACGTTGGAGCTATCTTAATTTATCATAATTTAGAAAGTCAATATTTTTAAAACAAATATCGTATCTTTAGATATATATATATATATATATATATAAAGAAGGGAATACGGTGTATTTTCGGTTGTCTGTTTGATGATTGTGTTAAAACTTTACTGGTACTTGCTAACTGACCGTATCATTTAGTACAGTTAAAAAATGTGTAAGTCCAGAAAATGTATTTCCCATCAAACTAAACTTTCCCCAGATACATGAATCTAAAAAAAAGACTATCTTTAAAGCGATGCGTGAAGACATATTATAAGAACAATTCTACCGACCTGATCGGTTGTATTTGATAGATGTATGACGCTTAGCCACGGTTTCAGTAATTATTTTATTCACAATTTTTAAAGAAAGATATAAGAAAAAGATAAATGATGTTTGCTAGTTTCAATATATTGTCTTGATAATTTAATTGTTGCAATTATTGGTCTTTTTTGTTATAAAAGAAGAAAATTGAATGATTTTAAAATAGCATGAGGTTAATTTTTAAGTTATCGTTCTTGTAATGTTTTGAATTGACTAGACATTTGGAAACATTTTTCTTTATTTTGTTAATATTAATTGCGTTTTTACTTAATATTGGAATATTTTCACTGAATGTAACACTGTATGATATTTATCACGTTAGCAATCCATGTCATTTCTTCTGTTATTTCATAATTGCATTGAAATCATACAAGTACCTTGCTAGAGTCGCGGAAGGTTATAGCAGCTTGCCAAAACATCTAATTATAAATAAAAATTAAAATTAAAAACCAACCTGAAACTGAAAATGCAAATGTGTTATTAAATGGTGATTCAAGGGATGTATTAATGTTAAAAGTAATTCACACACAATGGCCGAATGTCAGACTAGCATTAATTCAGCGGGTTGGATCCTTAGTCCTTAAAAACAGTATACATTCAAATCACAGTTTTCAAGTTTGTATAATCTTAAAGGTTTTTACAAACTGTTGATTTTCTTGCTTAATTGTTAAATTTTTGCGAAAAAGTATACAATTTTAATATATTTGTTAATAGTAATGAGCTTTTTTTGTGATCAATATATTTTTAAATGAATTAAAATAGATCGTCTGTTAGATTATGTGTATGGTCTCCCTTTAAATTTTCTTCGAAATAAAAAAAAATGGCAATATTATTAAATATGTATTTTAAGTTTTAAAAAAAGACATTTAGTTCTAGACAGTATCTAAACTGTTTGAGAACTCTCATCAATACAGAATAAAACTTTTAATTTCCAGATAAAACAGTATGTGATATGTATAACGTTAAAAGTGTTAATTTTTTGTTTGTTTTTGTTTTACTGTGAAACACACTGCAACACTTAACAGCGAGTTTTTCGTATTCGTGCACAGGTCTTACGACACAACAAAAACAGGGTTAGATCAAGTCCATTGAGAAGAAAATTAGCTCAGGTTAAGCTGCAACTTTTTTTTTTTTTTTTTTTTTTTGAACTCAAAAAGGGAACAACGATTATGACGGAAGTAAATTGAGAGACAATAAAACCAAAATTGTTGTGGAAAAGTGTATGGTTATATAACAAACGTCAAATATTCACAGTATCTGTTAATGGTATTACGCTATTAATATATTTACGCATAGCTGTATTGGCTAGACCTCGTTAAAACTATATGCTTTACATAATCGTATTGTTAACTTTAACATATAAGTTTATGCAGACACATTTAAGAATTAAAACACTTTTATCAAAATAGTATACAAGTAGATATGGCTATCTATTTTTTCATATTTCAGCAATGGACTTTATAATTAGATAAGTAAGTCAAGACCAGATGGTAATGTGATGTAACATAATCTGTGACACAATCAGATGTTGAGTTAATACAAAACAAATTAACAGCAAGTTGACCGACCTGATGGTGACGATGTAACAGATGTAACAACAACATTTACTAAATGAACCTCTACTAGACGGTTTACCTTCCAGTATATCACACGATCCTGACAACGTCTATGTTAGACCCTTGCCAGACATATGCTGGGCCAGTTAGAGACACAAGTTCTAGTAAACCAGTGAAATAGCCATTAAGATTAGAACACACTGGTTCATTATCTGATTTGTAAGGTAAACCATGATGTTACTGAGTAACTATGACTGTCGCAATAGTTTCAGGAACAGTTTGTACATAAACCATGCACTACATACAATTTTACTTTGAACCCATTCACTAATTATTTACCAACAGTCCCGCAACGGTTTCTATCATAGCCCTAACATGGTTTAAATATTGGGGTGTCGGCGCCCCACGTACATGCTGGTTGAGCGCCCAAAGTTTTCTATCATAGCCCTAACATGGTTTAAATATTGGGGTGTCGGCGCCCCACGTACATGTGTGGTTGAGCGCCCAAAGTTTCCCAGTGCCTGTCTTAGCACACGGGGTCCGCCTATTGGATGACCTGCACAGCGGGATCAGTCGCGATACAATAGGGTTCTCCTCCGGCGCCCCGGGCTCCCATATGAGCACTATGGCCCCTACATTCGTTTAAAAGATGTGTTCTTCTTCACCATTGATGAGGGTAGTCAGAGTAAACTAAAGGTTTGTTTACTGCACATGTTGGTGCGTCTCCAGTAACTAATAATATCAAAGAAATAAAAAAAAACTTGAGTTGTATGTTACTTAAAACAGTTACATTTTCCCACTTCTTGTCTGAACTCTGTTAACATAAAGTGTTTTAATTGATTTTTATTACAATTTATTAAAACATTTTTTGACGAGAAAGAACAGCTAAAATTCGTTTTTTTAGCATTGCTTTTTACATTGCAAAACAACCTCCCCCCCCTCATCACACACCGTCACAAAGTTACGGACCCCCCCCCCCTTTTCCTCCTAAGAGTGTGACGTCATTTACGGACACCCCTAACCCGAGATAATTTTCTTCTCAATCAGCTAATGACAAATTCCCAAAAAAACATTAACGAATTTCGATTACCCGTACGCCGTTTGCTGGAAGGCCGTTTTACCAAAACGTATTTGCGACAAACTGTTGCGGTGTTTTACAGTTAAAAAAAAATGAATAACGCAATTTAAACGTTACACACATATTTTACAGTTATACCATTACAATTAATATTTTATACAGTATTGGTTAGAGTTCTAAATCAGTAAAGATACAGTCTGGGACAAAATATGAGTTTTTTACAAGCTTTTATTTAACTCACTTCCTCTGTCTGTCTGTCTAGATCGAAACGCCGGAGCGAAAATTCGGACACTTCTACTTGACCCATACGATTCACAGTTGGCACGTGGGTCAAGACATGAAGACAGTGCATCGTGACATTTAATTTGACTTAATTGGATGCCTAATTAATTTTTTATGAATTAATTAAAATTTGGACCGAATTAGTAGGCATGTCTATCAAACCACACCACACGCGTCATTACGTTCAACAGCGCGTCAACACGTTTCAATCGGCGCGCAATGGTTTTTAGTCATGAAACTCTAGTGTAAATAAAAATATAAAGTACTAAAAAAATTTCATAAAAAATTCATAAAAAACGTTTTAATAACAAGCTTTTATGTAATAATGCACTAAAAAGTAGAAAATAAATTATAGACTACTATTTAAATAAGTATAAAGAAAAGCGTGGGTGTCTTCCTTAACATTAGTAAAGGTATCCAATAGATAATAAAGTGACCCACGCTTTTCTTTATAGTTATTTAAATAGTAGTCTATAATTTATTTTCTACTTTTTAGTGCATTATTACATAAAAGCTTGTTATTACAACGTTTTTTATAAATTTTTTTTGTTGTTGTTGTTTTTTTTTTATTATTTAAATACATATCAGTCAAAGACCTTTGCGATATTTTAAACGGAAAAGAATTGCAAGGGAGACAACGCAGAGCAAATTACTAGACGGTTGGTTTTTGTAAATTTTAAAAGATATATTAACAAACTGTCACATAATGAATTATCTAACACACCTAATTATAGGTTTTAGAAAATATACAAAAAATATTAGTAGTTACGCTAATATGCATTAAAAATCGTTCATGCTATAAACACTGAAAACAGTGACTTTATTGTATATATTTTTCTAAGACTAGCAATTTATTCATCTAATTGAATAATATGCTTTCAATCTTTTAGTCCGGAAACAATTATTTTAACAATAATACATACATATTAGTAGTATAAGTCAGGGGTCGGCAACCTGCGTCTCGCGAGCCGCATGCGGCTCTTTTGATGTCAAAATGTGCTCTCCAGCTGCTTTCACAAATACTAATAGTTATATTAATTCATTTTAATTTTTTTAGTTATTAGCTTCCCACGGTACTGGACTGTAGGGTACGAGCTTACCCTGGGCTCCGTAGGGTGAAAGTTAAGCCTGGTGAGAACCAAAGGACAGAAGTGACCGATACACGGTAATCGAGCCGATACCCAAGCCAGTTAGTCTGAGTTTGTCGTGTCGATGGATGCCTGGCTAATGGTTGACACATCCAGAGCCGGTGATATCCGTAAAAGAAAAAAAAAAGTTAACAGCTTCTAAAGTGGATTGGGAGAGTCCTTTAGTTTTATTATTTGATTTCTAATTTTATTACGCTGGCAAAACATGTGTATGTTTTTGTATGAATACATATTATCTCACAGTTAAAGCTAATTATTTAAAATAACAAATCTAATTTTTTTATCTAATCCTAATCAAATACCAAATATTGAAATAAAAATGTGGCTCTTTAACAACTGGGAAATAGATGTAGATTGGCTTTTCTTCAGATTTCAGCAGCCATAATCTATGATTATGCAGGTGATTCAGGATTTTATGAAATGAAAGTGTAAGATAATATTTGGCATTATTAGTGAATTACTTATTTTTTTTAGCGCAATTTCCATTCTGGAGAATTGCGTTTATTAACCCGTCATTTCTGGATGTATGAATGGATGGATGTGTGTCCGCAGCTGTAAGTCGTATCTGCTCCTCAACGAAGCAATATCGAGGACTAGTTCCAAAAGCAATTATGTTAAGCAAGTTACGAGGATGAACATAGGCCATAAAAATTCCTGGTTTCTTTCATGGATTTCCCGGAAAAGCCAAAAAACCTCGAACAAATGCAGTTTTTGCTCCATATTTCGGCAACCAGACCACTTAGCGACTTGAAACATTTACCAATCGATTTCTGCCATAATTTAAACCAATATTGCCGAAGAAAGTTTTCAAAAATATCCTTTCGTTCGGTCACAAAAATTTTTTTAATATATTTTAAACTGAGCGTCTTGTAGGCCTAGTTTTAATTTAAACTGAGCGTCTTGTAGATTTTTAGCGCAAAGCGCTGAGGTTCGAAAGGATTTTTTTTAAATTACTTATTTACTTATTAATTCAAACGTTATTTTTGTACCCTATTAATTTATTTATAATTTATATGAGAGTGATAGGGAGTTACAATTACAAGGTTTTGTTTCACTAGGCCTAATCATTTTTTCACAATTTTTTTTTCAATAGAGTTATATGACTAAAAACCATTGCGCGCCTACTGAACGTGATGGCGCAGCCATGGAACGTGATGACGCATTTATTGAACGTGATGACGCGTACATAAGGAAATTGCGCTAAAATTGTCACTAGACTTTTTAATTAACTTGTTTAATCAATTAAACAGCAAGTTGTCCGACCTGATGGTGACGATGTAACAGATGTAACATCAACATTTACTAAATGAACCTCTACTAGACGGTTTACCTGCCAGTATATCACACGATCCTGACAACGTCTATGTTAGACCCTTGCCAGACATATGCTGGGCCCGTTAGAGACATGTAGAACATACCTACTGGACACATGTTGCAATAATTCGTAGCACTCCAATGTACACATTTTAAAGTCCCGGTGTAATTAGGTATGGTTATACTGTATATAGGACGTATAACAAATCATAGATAGTGCTATGTATTATTATGTGTCATTTTAATTATTGCAAATATGGTTACATCGTATTATATGACTATTTAAATGTATCAAATATAGTTACATTGTCTTATATGGACATTTAAATTTGTAATATCTCATTGTTTTATTTTATAATAAAAAGCATCGTTTACCTTTCAGATCAGACTGACCAACTCTTGGTCAGCTGACCGTCCCACGTGACAGGTCAGTTCGGTTTACTGTTATTATATTGTTTATGACAGATCAATGAGAGATCACTACATAATAAAGTATTAAAATTAAAAAAAAATATTCTCAAACGAATACTTACATATACTCTAAATATTGGTCAGCTGGTTGGATCCTAAGCCTTTAAAAACAATATACATTCAAGTCACAGTTTTTTATAATTGTATAACCTAATACATTTTTATATAAAATGTTGCTTTCTTGCTTAATTTTAAATATTTTCTAAAACATGTTGATTATACATATTTATTTTATTAGTATTATGCCTATTTCTGAAGAATATGTTATTAAAGTTTTTATAATATATAGCTCTGTTAGTTTGATTGATTGGTGTCCCTTTACCTTTTCTCTGTAATAAGAAATGGCAATAGTAATATGCATTTTAAGTTTTAAAAAAAGACATTTAGTTCTAGACACTATCTAAACTGTTTGAAACTTTAATCAATACAGAATAAAACTTGTAATTTCCAGATAAAACAGTATGTGATATGTATAACGTTAAAAGTGTTAATTTTTTGTTTGTTTTTGTTTTACTATGAAACACACTGCAACGCTAAAGAAGGAGTTTGTCGTACTCGGGCACATGTCTTACGACACTACGAAAACATGGTTTGATCAAGTCCTTTGAGAAAATAATTAGCTCAGGTTAAGATGCATTTTTTTTTTGCTGAGCTCAAAAAGGGAACAACGATTATGACAGAAGTAAATTAAGAGACAATAAAACCAAAGTTGTTTTGGAAAAGTCTATGGTTATACATCAAACGTCACATATTTACAGTATATGTGAATGGTATTAAACTATTAATATATATTCATATGCATAGCTGTATTGGCTAGACCTCGCTAAAACTACAAACATTACATAATCGTATTGTTTACTTTTACATAAACGTTTATGCAGACACATTTAAATATTAAAACACTTTTATCAAAATAGTATACAAATAGATATGGCTAACTATTTTTTCATATTTCAGCAATATACTTTATAATTAGATAAGTAAGTCAAGACCAGATGGTAATGTGATGTAACATAATATGTGACACAATCAGATGTTGAGTTAATACAAAACAAATTAACAGCAAGTTGACCGACATGATGGTGACGATGTAACAGATGTAACATCAACATTTACTAAATGAACCTCTACTAGACGGTTTACCTTCCAGTATATCACACGATCCTGACAACGTCTATGTTAGACCCTTGCCAGACATATGCTAGGCCAGTTAGAGACACAAGTTCTAGTAATCCAGTGAAATAGCCATTAAGATTAGAACACACGTGTTCATTATCTGATTTGTAAGGTAAACCATGATGTGACTGAGTAATTATGACTGCCGCAATAGTTTCAGGAACAGTTTGTACGTGAACCATGCACTACATACAATTTTACTTTGAACCCATTCACTAATTATTTACCAACAGTCCCGCAATGGTTTCTATCATAGCCCTAACATGGTTTAAATATTGGGTGTCGGCGCCCCAAGTACATGTGTTGTTAAGTGCCTAAAGCTTTCTATCATAGCCCTAACATGGTTTAAATATTGGGGTGTCGGCGCCCCACGTGCATGTATGGTTTAGCGGCCAAAGTTTTCTATCATGTCAAAAATATTAAAATAAAGTGCTGTTATTCTGGTCTTTCACCATGGGACACCCTGACCCCAAGGTACAAAACACGTGATTTTTTAAAGATACTAGAACATAGTAAAACAATATATGAAACATATTAATAAAACACAACGCTAAGCTATTCTAACATGTTTTAAATGACTCAAATGACTGTATGTCTGATTTTTTTTTAAATTTAATATACTGCTTACAATTATTCAAAATAAAGAGTATTGCTAGCCTTGCTTGTGATGTACACGTCAATTTTGGAGCGGCTATTTTAAAACTGGGTAAAAACAATGCTTTAGCGTTGCAGTGTGTTTCACAGTAAAAAATAATAACAAAAAATAACATGCATTTAACGTTATGAATATCACATACTATTTTATATGTAAATTAAAAGTTTTAAAGTTAGTTCTCAGACAGTTTAGGTAATATCTAAAACTAAATGTCTTAAAAAAAAAAAACTACTTAAAATACATATTTAATACTATTGCCATTTTTTATTTGGAAGAAAAGCTAAAGAGAGACCATACAAGTAGACTTACTGAGCAATATATTTTAATACATTTAAAAACATATTCTTCATAAATAGGCATAGTACCTATTGAAAATATATAAAAAATGTATACCTTTTAGAAAAGGTTAAATACTAAGCAAGAAAACTAACATTTTGTAAAAAAAAATATTAGAATATACATTTTGAAAACCGTGAATTGAATGTATGACATTTTTAAGAATTAAGGATCAAACCCATATAATTAATGCTACACCTCCGTTGTTTATATACGAATTACTTTTAACTTTAATATGGCGGGTTTGCGCTTAATTTGGTGTTATTTCTATTAGCTAATTTACTGTTAGTTGGAGAAAATGACAAAATGCAGGACAGAACTAGGAGACATTACTCCTCACAATATCAAACAGCTCAAGCGGTTAAATCAAGTTGTATACCCTGTTACCTACAATGATAAGTTTTACAAAGATGTTCTTGAGGTCGGTTAACTTGCCAAGTTAGCGTACTACAATGATATAGTGATTGGTGCTGTGTGCTGCAGAATCGACACATCAGAAGATGTTCGTAGGCTCTACATCGTGACATTAGGGTGTCTGGCCCCCTACAGAAGGCTGGGTATCGGTACTGTGATGCTGGAGCATGTTTTAAATATCTGTGCCAAGGATGGGAACATAGACAATGTATTTTTGCATTTCCAAGTCAACAATGAAGGGGCAATACAGTTTTATGAAAAATTTGGCTTCACAATTGTGGAGGATAAAAAGAATTATTATAAACGTATTGAAGTCTACAGAAGTCTTTCAAGGGGGAGAGTGGGGAGATGAAAACCACAGTATCTAATGATGAGAACACCGATAAAACATCCTAACATTTAGATGGTTTTATACATTTGTTTCATTATACTAAATTTGTTTCATTATACATGTCAAATTCTTGGATGAAATAGACTGCTACAATATTTATTTTAGCATTCTGAAAATAGCTAGTACGTTTGGTTTTGAACATAATAGGAAATAAAAAGTTGAATCTTTTGGAACATTATAAATAATCAATGGGGTGTATATCATACATAGATTATATGGTCAGCTGAGATGGCTTTAAACATTTTTATTTAGTTATCTGATGAATATGGCATGATTTTTAATTAACTTGAGCTTGGTTTTAGGTAATAATGATGTACTAATAATTATTAGACCACTGAAGTGAAAATATTGTTAGGCATTTCTGTTATTGTATAAGGACAAATAGAAGCATCTCAAATAAAAAGCACTAACCTAATGTACAAGAGGACTTTCTATTGTAGGTTAGGCACTGTTTCTAATTTGTAAAGATCTATGCAGTTTAAAGATGTCCTATATAAGATCAAACTAGTTAAGCGGTTGATACAGGTACCAGTTGTCTAGACAATGACTTTGTGTATAAGTATGTTTGCTCTTTGTTATCCAAGATAGCAGCGATGATGTAAGATTCTTGTAAATATGTCCTCTGAATTAATAAACATACCTGTTTTGTATACTAAAAAAAACAACCTTTAATACATTTATTAAACTCTCGATATAAGCCATTAAGCTCTTATTGGTCAGGCAGAAACAATATAATTACAATACAACGAACAGACCTGTCACGTGAGACGGTCAGCTGACCTAAGAGTTGGTCAGTCTAATCTGAAAGGTAAACGATGCTTTTATTATAAAATAAAACAGTGAGATATTTTAATGTCCATTTTAGATAATGTAACTATATTTGATACATTTAATTCGTAATGTAATACCATGTAACCATATTTGTGGCATTTAAATGGCTACATGATGCAATATAGTTTACTATTATATGTTATATGGACCATAATAGTGTATATTACACAACATAACTAGATGTAATTACACCGGGACTTTAAAATGTATACATTGGAGCGCAACGTATAATTGCAACATGTGTTGTCATGTGTTGTCTAACATAGACGTTGACAGGATCGTGTGATATGCTGGAAGGTAAACCGTCTACTAATGTGCATATTCGATTATCATTGTAACAAGTAGTTTAATAAATACGAGCCGACCCGCGGCATATCATACGCCGCTATTTAGTTGTTTTATTTTCTACTTTTCATTAATTCATAATTTGTGAATACGACAGTACCAATGCTGCCACTAAAAATATTTGCTTTAAAACACTATCAGTAGGTCGTTAAGGACGATACTACCCCCACCCTCCTTTCCCCAAACCCCTAATCTACACCCCCCCACCCTCGTGAAAGCAGCATCCACTTAGTTACCTCCCCTAAGTTTAAAATCGTTTCAAACTAAATTATCTGCCCCTAATAGCCGTCACTAAACCCAACTCTACGAATGTAAACATTTAGCGTGAACCACAGCTCACCAGACCCTTTAGGGGTGGGGTGGTAGGGAGCGCGCTTACAGCTTGTTTTCTAGCGTCTCCAAGAAGAGAATGTTATATATATATATATATATATATATATATATATATATATAAATATAAATAAATAAATAAATATATATATATATATATATATATATAGAGAGAGAGAGAGAGAGAGATTGTATGTGTTATCTTGCTGTTATGCATTATTACTTAAATATTTTACACTGTTACCCTGTTCGTGGCTTGGTCCATGTGACAGTCGATAACTTACCTGATTTACTTCACACTGCCCGTGTTTTAGCACACAGGACATTTGAATATTTATTTGACTTAAACTATTCCTGCCAGTGGCGTAATTCCACGTGGCAGTTAAGTAGACATTTCAGTTACCTACTGTACTACTTTAATCCTACACGTGTATCAGCCACAGAGCAGTAGATACGATAACATTATTCACTGCATCATTATATTTTACTACACGCCATAAACCCTTGTAAGAGTCAAGTGGTCATCGGACCTGGTAAAATATTATTATTCTACTAATGCTGTAAACTTTGTGCATTGTATTGACAATTAGTCGCCAGAACTTAATGATGATACGTCTAGTCCTACTATACTAAAGCCTATATTCCCAGTAGAGAAGTGGTAGGCTACATACCCTACTACCGGTTGAAATCACATATTTTACAGGTTATTACTATTATTTACGGTACAATATATATTTTTACGGTTGACAAGGGTCGTGTGATAAACTGGAAGATAAACCGTCTAGTAGAGGTTCATTTAGTAAATGTTGATGTTACATCTGTTACATCGTTACCAGGGCTAGCGCTACATATAAGGCGATTTGCACCCCCCCTTTTCCAACCCAATTTGGCGCCCCTCGAAGGACCTAACGCTTTTTTTTTACGATTTTTACCTCCGCCACTCCCCCTAGTCACACATAGTCACAAAAAGACAGACCCCCCCTAAAAGGACGTCACACATCAGCCTACAACCCACCCACCCACCCCCCACCCCCCCCCCCCCCCCCAAATAAAAAAAAAGAAATTGCCGTTAAATGTTCCTTAAAACAGTACTATTTTCCCATTACTTGTCTGAACTCTTTCAACACAGAGTGTTTTAATTAATTTTATTACATTTATTTTTTTTTCAAACGAGAAAAAACAGCCACAATTCGTTTTCTAGCATTGCTTTTTATAATGCAAAACAACCCCCGTCCCCTCTTTAAACACCGTCACAAAATTACGACCCCCCTCCCCCTTTCCTCCTAAGAGTGTGACGTCATTTATGGACACCCGGAACCTGAAATACTTTTCTTCTCAATCGGCTTATGACAAATGCCAAAAAAAAAAAGCATTGACGAATCTCGATTGCCCGAACGCCGTTAGCAGGAAGGCATTTTTACCAAAACGGTTTTGCGACAAACTCCTTCTTAAGCATTGCGATGTTTTACAAGATAAAAAAAAATAATTAAAAAAAGTTAACTGCTTCTAAAGTGGATTAGGATAGTCCAATAGGCCAATATGTTTATATTTGTTATTACTAATTTCATTATTCTGGCGAAACAAGTGTATGTTTTTTTTTAATTTAAATACATATCTGCGAAAGACCTTTGCCATTTTTTTTAAATAACAAGGGAGACAACGCAAACGAAATTGTCGGTTTTAGTAAATTTTAGAAAGATATAATAAAAAAAAAAATGATCACAGTATGATTACTGTAACAAAGTTATATAAAGGTTTCAAAAAATATAAAACGATTGTAGTCACGCTAATATGTATTAAAAATCTCTCAGGTTATAAAGTTTGAAAACAGTTACCTTAGTGAATACATTTTTTAAAAAAAAAAGGAATTTATTCAACCTGATCAATTTTATTCTCAGGTGTTTTTTATCGAAATTTTTTTTTAACAATAATCAACATTCATATAAGCCAGGGGTCAGCAACCTGCGGCTCGCGAGCCGCATGCGGCTCTTTTAATGTCAAGGTGCGGCTCTCGAGTTCCATGCACACATATTAAAAGTTTTATTATTCCATGTCCAAATTTCATAAAAAAAAACATACTGTAAAGAAAAACAACTTTAAACGGGATAAAAACTCTCATCAGAGAACAATGAGAATAGGTAAGGTAGAAAATATACGGACAGCCGCTTGGGCACCAACCCCACAGCAGAGGCGTAGCGACCCTTCCCGGCGCCCGGGGACATACTTTCAATTTGGCGGCCCCTTGGGAGCAAATTTTCGATATGCACCCCCCCCTCGAACTTTTCATTTGCGCCCCCCCCTCAAACTTTCGATTTGCACCCCCCCTCGAGGTAGAAAATATACGGACAGCCGCTTGGGCACCAACCCCACAGCAGAGGCGTAGCGACCCTTCCCGGCGCCCGGGGACATACTTTCAATTTGGCGGCCCCTTGGGAGCAAATTTTCGATATGCACCCCCCCCCCCCTCGAACTTTTCATTTGCGCCCCCCCCCCCTCAAACTTTCGATTTGCACCCCCCCTCGAACTTTCAATTTGGCGCCCCCCCTAAGGTCGGCGCCCGGGGACATATGTCCCCCCCCCCCCGCTACGCTACTGCCCCACAGCCGTGCTGTTGCCAGCTCCGTGGCGACTATTCCATTTTTGCCACTGTCAAAGTGCTGCCTTTTTCGAATATTGTTAAATGGGGAATGTTATTTTTATACAGAATGCATTCCTCTACCTGTCAGTATGCAATAATTTGACCTGAGTGACGAAGTATTTTAGTTATTAGCTTCCTACGGTTAGGCCAGGTACTGGACTCCGGGTTCGAGTAGGGTGGAAGTTAAACCATGTCAAAACCAAATGACAGAAGCGACCGATAGGGTAATCAAGCCAATAACCAAGCCAGTTAGTCGAAGTTTGCCGTGCTGAGGCCTGCCTGGCTATAAAAGACACCTACTGAACCAGTGGTGTCCGTAAAGAAAAAAAAGTTATTGGCTTCTAAAGTGGATTGGTATAGTCCTATAAATAGTCCTATACATGTGATTACTTATTTTATCATAGCAGATATAGTTAAACCAGTTATTGTGAGAAACATTGGTTTGTTTTCATATGAAACAATAAGTTCATATTTAACGCTATTTATTTCATATAAAAAATAAAATGTATGTACCTAATCCTTATCAAATACCAAAATATTGGAAAAAAAATGTTAGTGGCTCTTTATAAGCTGGTAAATTTTGTAAATTGTAATTTTTGGCTCTTCCGCCTCAAAAGGTTGCCGACCCCTGATATAAGCTATCAATCTTATTCTCAGCCAATAACCCCCCCCCCCCCCCCCTAGGGCAGGGGTCGGCAACCTCTGCGACGGAAGAGCCAAAAGCTACAATTTACAAAAATTCCCAGTTTTTAAAGAGCCACTGTTGAATAGTTATTCAAATCGTCAGATAAATACAATACGAAAGTACTTTTGACAAGATGTGGAAGTCATAATTACTAAGTTATATAATGTTTATCTTTCAGATCAGACTGACCATCTCTTAACGCTTGGTCAGCTGACCATCACACGTGACAGGTCAATGGGGGTTATTGTTTTATAACTAGCGTTTAATAAATGTACTAACGTTAAAAAAGTATTTCATAATCGACCACCATATAACATGTACAATAAAATAAATCAGAATTTATCACTTGTCTTTGAAAAATGCATACATTCAAGTCGCTGTTTTCTTATTTTATACCGTAATAGATTTTATAATGTTAATTACTTTTCGTGCTTCATTATTTTAATATTTTCTAAAACACAAAAGTAACTTTTACAATGTATTTGTAATTCGAAGGCGTAGCGACCCTTCCCGGCGACAAACTTTTCGATTTGCACCCCGCCCCCTTCAAACTTTCAATTAGCACCACCTCAACCTATCAATTTATTTTTCCAACCCATTTTGGCGCCCCCTAAGGTCGGCGCCCGGGGACATATGTCCCCCCCCCTCGCTAATTCGCTCTTTTTTTATTTATAATTTTTAAATTTAATAAAATAAATAGCTCTGTTTGTTTAAATGACTTATCTTCTTTCACATTTTTTTTTCGAATAAGAAATGGCAATAGTAATATATATTTAAAGCTTTAAAAAAGACATTAGATAGGTTCACTATCTGATTTGAAAGGTAAACCATGAACAGTTAATACGTAAACTATGCACTGCATACACTCCGTGGCGTAGCTTGGATTTTTGGGCCTCTATGCAAATATTATAAGTGGGCCCCTTCATCAATATAAGTATTATATACAAATCGTAGATCCTTATGACAGGTTATGTGTATCTCTCACTGTGGCCTGTTATAGTATAGTAGTCTACTAATGTCATAAATTTTAAAAGAAATGGGCGTAACCACATGTAATGAATATCGAAACAGTTTACTGTTGCTTTGACATTTTACATTAACCATTTTATTTTGCCCTTTTTTTTCAACGTAATAAAATGTAGACTCCATACATAAAATAAAGATAGTACAGATTAAAACGTAATTATCGCGTGTGTTAAAAATAAAATTAATTTTAAGTAACATTTGATATGTGTATATATACACTTGCTCATTATATTAAAGTGTTAATTAATGGCGCTACAAGGTACACCATGCGTGTTACTGAATTACGTAACAATATGTTGTTTTAGTGACAACTAGTTGTTATTGTGAGTTTTTCCTTCTTTAAAGACAGACGATAAATTGCTGGTTCATTTCACAACTTTATTTAGAGTAGTTAAATCCACAATAAATACAGTTGATTTCACAACTTTATTTAGAGTAGTTAAATCCACAATAAATACAGTTCATTTCACAACTTTATTTAGAGTAGTTAAATCCACAATAAATACAGTTGATTTCACAACTTTATTTAGAGTAGTTAAATCCACAATAAATACAGTTCATTTCACAACTTTATTTAGAGTAGTTAAATCCACAATCAATACAGTTCATTTCACAACTTTATTTACAGTAGTTAAATCCACAATAAATGCAGTTCATTTCACTACTTTATTTAGAGTAGTTAAATCCACAATAAATACAGTTCATTTCACAACTTTATTTAGAGTAGTTAAATCCACAATAAATACAGTTCATTTCACAACTTTATTTAGAGTAGTTAAATCCACAATCAATACAGTTCATTTCACAACTTTATTTAGAGTAGTTAAATCCACAATAAATACAGTTCATTTCACAACTTTATTTAGAGTAGTTAAATCCACAATAAATACAGTTCATTTCACAACTTTATTTAGAGTAGTTAAATCCACAATCAATACAGTTCATTTCACAACTTTATTTAGAGTAGTTAAATCCACAATCAATACAGTTCATTTCACAACTTTATTTAGAGTAGTTAAATCCACAATAAATACAGTTCATTTCACAACTTTATTTAGAGTAGTTAAATCCACAATAAATACAGTTCATTTCACAACTTTATTTAGAGTAGTTAAATCCACAATCAATACAGTTCATTTCACAACTTTATTTAGAGTAGTTAAATCCACAATAAATACAGTTCATTTCACAACTTTATTTAGAGTAGTTAAATCCACAATAAATACAGTTCATTTCACAACTTTATTTAGAGTAGCTAAATCCGCAAAGAATACAGTTCATTTCAGTAATCAAACATCCACCGTTTGATACAGTGCTTATACTTAAAGTGTATGAATACAAAAGATAAAAATCATAGGAATAATACTGGAAACATTTCAAGTTTTAACAGTCAAAACACATAGCTTACCCCTGCATTCATCTAGGTGGCCTCTCGAACATCTCATTTACCCCGATTATATAGCCCTACATTCACCCCTTCAGTCAGTGAGTGATCTCAAAAAGCAAACAAAATACAGTGATTGATCGCTCATGCATTCACTCCCAACGGCCAGGTATCACACGCATTTTACCCCAAATACAATTCATCAAACTCAGTCTGTTACGAATTAGTTAATCATAAGCATTTGTTTTAAGTGGTCTAACAAGTTTTTTTTGTGTGGAGGTTATCATCAGATATGCGGGGTGGTGTTGGTTGATGACACGTGACACGTGTGGACTGGGTGAGGACTGAGCGGGGGGGTGAGGGGTGTAACATTTAAATTGTTTGAGATCGCCATTACTGGTTGGATGACCTCTTAATAGATTTAATACAAGCAATTGAGATGCGTCTTATAATTTGCAAATAGAGTACTCGAGAATAACAATAATACGTTTTAAATATATATGTCGTGTCATGAATTACTAGTACTTAACATTTTTGTTACTTGTGTCTTGTAATGTATTACGTGTCAGCCGTATCTCATTCATGTGTGGTGTATGTGACAAACAATGTTATTTGATTTGGGCAATGATTTATTTAAACATTATATTAAACACCTAATGTAAAGGCACTGCATTTCAAATAATGTATTAAATACTAATTTGCTATTCTGTGGAGAGAGGGTACGGGCTGAGATAGTCGTAAAAGCCAAACCAGGCTAATCAATGTATTGTGTGGATTTGGCTTTTGTAGTATTAACAAAATAACTCTTTCTGGAATAAATTCGGAAATAAAATAAAGAAATATAAATAACAGTGGTGTTATATTGTGTAAAATAAGACAATTTTTATCGTTTTCTAAATTGTCAATCATATTAATTTTTGAAACTTCAAAATCGTCTAAAAACTAGCAACAATATAAACGCCGTGTTTACATAGTTGAACATCACTTAGTTGTTAATTATGTAAAACGTATGTCAATAAAGCAATTTTTTTTTAAATCACTTCCTGTTGTGTTTTATAGTTTGGTAAGGGAAATAACCTTTAAATAATTCTCTTAGTCAAAATCAATTAATTAATATACATCACTTAAGGGCAGAAATAACTACATTCGCTACAGTTTTAAAAGAATATGTTTAAAACTGTAAATTTATTGAAAAAGAGTGCACACATTTATTGCAGCACTTCTAAAAAATTTAATAATGCTTCGTGTTTTAAAACATGTAACATTAATAATATTTTATGAGTAATTTTACTTATAATAAATCATTGGTTCATTGAATTAGTAAAGTTGTTATTTATATCGGCGAAAAATATATCGTTTATCTAAATTGAATTACATATTTGCATTTTTAGGTTTAAAATAAAATTGTAATTTTAAAATTAGACTTTTTTGTATTGGGTATAAATAACTCTTCTTAGATGGAAAGCACATGTCAGAGAAGTATTACTAATGCAAATATGTATCAGTCCTCATAAGCTGATGAAATTGAAATTACTCCTAAGGCAAACACATTTGATGAACTTTTTTTCAAGTATAATAATGCAATTACAAGGTAAATCAACAACACAAAGCTAACTGTGTTGTTAAAGTATGATAGATACACACAAATAAAACTAAAAAGTACATCAGTAAGAAATTACTAAATTAAAGATTTTACAAAATTTTATAACAATTATGTATTTATAATTCGAATTATACGATATTATAAACATTTCAGTAGGCTTTATGGTTTTGCAAAAAAGCGTAATTGTGTTTTTATTTATAATTTAAAGATGTATTGTATAATTACATTTAGGTTAAAGAACATTACTACATACATTTTATACCGTTTTATACGTACATATTTAATTGCATTCACGATGTTTTTCGGTTAGTATTTTTTTTTCTTTGTTGTTTCTTTCAAACATAGCAGTCATTGTAGCTTCCAACGCTATTGTGAAAACGTTATTTTATGTTATTCAATAAAAAAAAATATTTGGTTTTATAAAAAAAAAAGCTTATGATAACTTATGATCGTATGGCGCTGATAAGCTGGCATTCAAAAGTTGTAGTTGTATTTTTGGTTGGACTAGTCCTCTTCGTCTTTGTTACTTCTTGTGTGCTGGATCGTTACCTGGGTGCCAGAGTTTAAGATGTGCTTTTAGCTGTTTCTTTGTTGTAATGACAGCGTCTGGGGTCTCACAATATGAACACTTATAGGTTATTACCTTTGTGTATTTTGTTGTAACATTGTGCATGTTTGTCTCCATCTCTAGAACCAGACACTGATGTACTACATACCTGCCGTGTGTGTGTGTAAGTCAGCTGACCAGTGTGGTCAACACAAATGTTATTGTTTACCTAACTTCACTTGTATTTACCACATTGTACAGCTTCAAGGTTCTCACAAAATTAAGACTTGTGTCGTTTTCTTGGTGACATGTTGGATCACTGCTAGACGCTAGTTAAACCTTTGCTGGACACATGTTGGATCACTGCTAGACGCTAGTTAAACCTTTGCTGGACACATGTTGGACCACTGCTAGACGCTAGTTAAACCTTTGCTGGACACATGTTGGATCACTGCTAGACGCTAGTTAAACCTTTGCTGGACACATGTTGGATCACTGCTAGACGCTAGTTAAACCTTTGCTGGACACATGTTGGATCACTGCTAGACGCTAGTTAAACCTTTGCTGGACACATGTTGGACCACTGCTAGACGCTAGTTAAACCTTTGCTGGACACATGTTGGATCACTGCTAGACGCTAGTTAAACCTTTGCTGGACACATGTTGGATCACTGCTAGACGCTAGTTAAACCTTTGCTGGATACATGTTGGATGGTGGACACTAGATTGTATGGATATATGATAGAATATTGCTTTGTTTCAGATACATGATAGACTAATGCTGGAGACCCAATGGAACAACACTGGACCCATTATAGATCCAGTCTAGTAACAGAACGACATGCACGTAACTAAAGAGTTGTCGGTGTAGGTTTAAAAAAAAGACAGTAGAGAAATTAATACTACATTTATTTGTCCTACGATATACTACGTTCGACAATAAAATACAAGTAACATAAGTGATGTATAACTATTTAATATTAACTCTGTCTTAGTGATTAACTTGCCAACAATCTTGACCGTTGAAGTAAAATACCTGACTGTCTAGTAAAAAAAAAAAAACAAAAACACGTGTGTATGTATAATATATTCGATGATTACTGTTTAATCTAACAGGCCAAAATGACAGAGACACATGCACACGATTTAAAAAAGACGCAGCCAATGCTAACGAAAAGTCACTTATTGCTCTTAACATTCCTGCACTATTGAGAGAACTGTGACAACAGATGGGGTTTGTCGTTAACAAACTCTCTAACGATCCACACATTTCACATGCCATTGTTATTACTCTAGATACAAAGAGCTGGTCTAATTAATCTAAACTAGTATGACGTTTTAGCAGGACCAATATTTATTTCCCCTCTGTCTGGAAATCAAGTTGACCATCTGGATTTGGTTGTGACAAGAACATAAACAATGACGTCAAATGCAACAAGTTTAACCTGCAGACAAAAAACACAACACTAATGGCGTCCTCTTCCAATTTTAGAATATAAAGAAATGAACAATTACATTCACATTTGATTTAGAAATACATTCTAAAGATCTTCTTATCATGACGTAGGCTACTCCCTAAAATGTATACATTTTTCTAATAAACTATATGTTACTTTAAAAAATAGTATTTTAAATTCAATAAATTGCACCTGATAAGCAAGTTAAAACATGTATTAAATATTGATATTAAAAAAAAAACAAGTACATATTTACGGTACGTCTAAACTGATTGACAATTTAAATTAAAACACTATTAAAACATTGTGTTGAAATTTAACACTACATACAGTACATGATTTACGTATCAGCTAAACAGGCATTATGTTAGTTCCCCAACTTTCTTTGGAACCCCAGCATGATTAAATAATTGACTGTCAACTAGCGGAGCAGATGAATAATAAACAACATATAATTTTCTTTCCAGTTAAACAAGAAAATCAGGAATATATGTAACATTATTTTTTATTTATTTTTCTTGTTTTTAATTTCACCAGATAATAGTCTACCCGTTACATGTTTTTTTAAAACTTCCCTAGACATGTGTAGCTACATGGGGGAATGAATGGCTGAGGTTGTGTACAACTACCTTTATAATGTGGACAAAGTAAGTTTTAGAAAGTGGATGCTATTGCTGTCAGTGCCACTATTCTCTACATGATGGCTTATTATTTTAATAGAATATAATTGATCATCAAAATCTTAAAGTTCTAAACTTCAAGATCAAAACATGTCGATTAAAAAAGCGCATTGACCAACAACTGTGGTTTATACTCAGTGGCGTAGCGAGGTCGGGTATCACCCGGTGCGGCACTTAATGGTGTCACCCCCCGGGGACAAACTTTCATGTTTTCGATTTGCACCCTCCCCTTCAAGTTTTTGATTTGCACCCCTCCCCCCTCAAACTTTCGACTTGCACCCCCCCCCCCCTCAAGTTTTTGATTTGCACCCACCCCCTCAAACTTTCGATTTGCACCCCCCCCCCTCAAGTTTTTCTCTATATATTTTGCTGTTTTTTGCCTTGGTGTCACCCCCGTAAATGGTGTCACCCGGTGCGGTCCGCACCCCCCGCCCCCCCCCCCCCTCGCTACGTCCCTGTTTATACTATATATTCAACTCTTTCGGTGCATCGATTCAGTTCAGTCTAATAAATTAGGAGACACAACTATATTTGTGCATTTATTTATATTGCATTTCTTTAAAATTAACGTATTGAATAATTTTAATATATATATATATATATATATATATATATATATATATATATATATATATATATATATATATATATATATATATATATATATATATATATATATATATATATATATATTTTTTTTTTTTTTTTTTTTTTTTTTTTTTTTTTTCATCACAAAAGTGTGAGGTTAATTTTCTAATTTCGAGCAATTACAAAATGTAAGAACAAAAATACAATGCATGTGAAATTGTGCACTTAACAAATATTGCACTCAATAATTTAGTTAACTTTGTTTCATTTATCATAATTCAGAAAGTCAATAACTTTCGACAATTGTCTGATGTTTAAGTATAAATAAAGATGGGAATACGGTGTATGTTTGGTTGTCTTTCAGTGTGTCTGGTGTAGATTAAATTGTGTCACTCAGTTTAAATCCATTTCAATTTGATGAATGTCTTCAAACTTTACTGGCACTTGATAACTTACAGTATCATTTAATACAGTTGAAAAAAATCAAATGTGTCCGTCCAAACAAATATATTTTCCCTTACACTAAAATCTGACCCCGCAAATTGAAAGTAAGCATTTAATTTGACATAAAGAAAAAAATTCCTTAACCCTTAAATGCATACCGGTACAAATCTGCAACATACCAGTTACCTTCCCATAAAATATTAGCCTAAACATGTTTTATTCTGTGCATCATGTTGTTTGACTGCTACAATGTTAACCTACAGCTTGCGCATGTCTAAGTGACCTAGATTTGTATTACCGAAGAGCCGATCTCAAATTTGTGCATGATCACATGGTTTTTTATATCAGCATTTTTGGTTGTCGTTTCAAAGTTCATCAAAGTCAAAAAAACTGGTTTTGGAATTTCAAAAAAATATGTTTCTGACAACCTTAGGTATGTATTACATATTGTATGTGTTGTTTTGAAAATCAATTCATAATTTATTTTAAAATCTTCACAAAACTTTGGTTGCAGTGCTGCAACGTTATGCAAATTGACCTACTTTTGCACTATTTTTTTTTAATTTATACATCAGCATTGGTGATTATATAGTACCTTGTTTTTCTTCTAGTTTCAGCATAATCATTAAGAAATCAATGTGAATCAAGGTGAAGAATAATATGAAGTAGATGCTCTTGGTGATCCAGAGTATCTTCCTGGATCTAATGGACCAGTGTGGACCCTGAATCTCCAGGACCAGTGTGGACCATAGATATCCTGGACCAATGTGGACCCTAGATATCCTGGACCAGTGTGGACCCTGGATCTCCTGGACCAGTGTGGACCCTGGATATCCTGGACCAATGTGGACTCTAGATATCCTGGACCAGTGTGGACCGTAGATATCCTGGACAAGTTTGGACCCTGGATCTCCTGGACCAGTGTGGACCCTAGATATCATGGACCAGTGTGGACCCTAGATATCATGGACCAGTGTGGACCCTAAATATCATGGACCAGTGTGGACCCTAAATATCATGGACCAGTGTGGACCCTAAATATCCTGGACCAGTGTGAACCCTGGATCTACAAGACCAGTGTTGACCCTAGATATCCTGGACCAGTGTGGACCCTAGATATCCTGGACCAGTGTGGACCCTAGATATCCTGGACCAGTTTGGACCCTGGATCTACAAGACCAGTGTGGACCCTGGATCTACAAGACCAGTGTTGACCCTATATATCCTGGACCAGTGTGGACCCTAAATATCCTGGACCAGTGTGGACCCTGGATCTACAAGACCAGTGTTGACCCTAGATATCCTGGACCAGTGTGGACCCTAGATATCCTGGACCAGTGTGGACCCTAGATATCCTGGACCAGTGTGGACCCTAGATATCCTGGACCAGTTTGGACCCTGGATCTACAAGACCAGTGTGGACCCTGGATCTACAAGACCAGTGTGGACCCTTAATCTCACGGACCAGTGTGGACCTTAGATACCCTGGACCAGTGTGGACCCTAGATATCCTGGACCAGTGTGGACCCTAGATATCCTGGACCAGTGTGGACCCTAGATATCCTGGACCAGTGTGGACCCTAGATATCCTGGACCAGTGTGGACCGTAGATATCCTGGACCAGTTTGGACCCTGTATCTACAAGACCAGTGTGGACCCTTAATCTTTTTGACCAGTGTGGACCCTGGACCAGTGTGGACCCTGGATCTCCTGGACCGGTTTTGACCCTGGATCTACAAGACCAGTGTGGACACTGGATCTCATGGACCAGAATGGACCCTGGACCAGTGTGGACCCTGGATCTCCTGGACCGGTTTTGACCCTGGATCTACAAGACCAGTGTGGACACTGGATCTCATGGACCAGAATGGACCCTGGATCTCCTGAACCTGTGTGGACACTAAGCCTCGTGGAATAGTGCAATGACAGGTGCAAATTCACATCAAGCTCAAACAGTTTGCCACAAGTGCAACATATATCTTTGTTGTAACAAGATCAACAACTGTCTTAAAAAGTATCACCTTACTACATAATGTTGCAGACATGCAACATTTCGGATTTTAATTAAAGAACATGTTTAAACTAAAAATATTTTTTTACTTGACTATACTCTTCATATACCCACCAAAACAATATAAACATTTTTTTCAATCATTATTAAAAAGTCATGCATTTAAAGGTTAAGGCAATAAAACATAAACACAATAACGACAACACCATTAGACAGACCTAATCGGTTGTCTTTGATAAATGTATAACGTTTGGCCACTGTTTTGTAATTAATTTATACACCTACTTTTTAAGACAGATAAATGAACAATAAAAAAATCTGTTTACTTGTATCAATACATTATTTAGCTAATTAATTGTGGGCAATTATCAGCCCTTATTAGTATTTAAAAAGAAAATGTAATTATATAAATATAATTGTTAAAGTTATTTTTTAAGTTATTGCCCTTGACATGTTTTTGAAATAAGACAGTAGTATTTTGAAAACATTTACTTTCATTGCAATTTTAAAACCTATTTGCGTATCTACTTAATATATATATATATATATATATATATATATATATATATATATATATATATATATATATATTCACTGAATGTAACACTGTATCAGATTTATCACGTTAGTAATCTACGTCATTTCTACTGTTATTTCAAATTTGAAATCCTACTAGTACATGGCTGGAGTCGCGGAAAGTTATAGCAGCTTGCCATTTTCCTGACATAATCTCTTAGGAAGTTGATAAAATATTACATTAATACAATTGTGTTTCAAACACACGTTTAAATCATGTATATGTTTAATATATCTTATACTCAAAATGTTGAAATGCGTCTTCAACGTGCCTTAATTGTGTCTTAAATGTGTTTTACATGTGTCGTAAATGCTTTCAGTCTACACCAAGACTAGCATATATCTGATACAAGAGTTTAAAAGGCAGTGTTAGTTTTATAAAGTGTGTCTGTGTCGTATGCAGCCGGCATTGGCCACTCATGTATATATCGCCCATTTACCAATCACCCCACGCCTACAACGTATGTATCTATTGCACATCCATTTTGTCGAGCCATTATAATCTGCATTATTGTGATGTGTATTGTCTGTTTATAATAGTGGAATGTGTTACATGGTAATGGCAGGCTTTACATGGTAATGGCAGGCTTTACATGATTGTAGAACACCGAACCACAGAAGCAGACCATCTCACAGCCCTAACTATAATGATGGAAATCTTGGTGGTAAAATAACAGTAATGGTTGTAATTGTGGTAATGACGACAAAGAGAATAATGATGAAAGCATTTTGGTGAATCAGCTTTAACAATGTCGAGTTTAGATCGTCCACCTTCTCAATGCTTATACCTAACACACCAGATAGTTGAATCAGCTGTAACAATGTCGAGTTTAGATCGTCCACCTTCTCTATGCCTATACCTAACACACCAGATAGTTGAATCAGCATTAACAATGTCGAGTTTAGATCGTCCACCTTCTCTATGCCTATACCTAACACACCAGATAGTTGAATCAGCTTTAACAATGTCGAGTTTAGATCGTCCACCTTCTCTATGCCTATACCTAACACACCAGATAGTTGAATCAGCTTTAACAATGTCGAGTTTAGATCGTCCACCTTCTCTATGTCTATACCTAACACACCAGAAATTTCACCGTTGACAAACAGCTCTTTGTATGTTGACAAGTGTGAAAATATCTTGAGACAGTGACTCACGTTTTCACTTACCATAATAGAAAAGACTTAATATGTAACATTCATCACCTTAAGAATATGTTTATAAGCAGCATAAACAGCCTATATGTACACTTTTTCAAAAAACTTTATTTCTATAATTGCAATTACCTAAATTTGGAACCATAAAAAAGTAATACAATCAATACAGTAACATCTGTTATTTTTACACCTTGAAATTGCTATTTTTTTTTTAATGTGTCTTATGCATGTACATTTTACTTTAATGGGATACATTCAATACAAATGCAATACAAGTCTGATTGTTCGACATTATGGGTGACTTGCTCTTTTTGATCTTGTGTCAAACTTTACATTTAAGAATGTATTGACATTAAAGATATTTTTTGTAACGTATGTAATTAACGCTGCGTATGTAATTAGAAAAAAAAAGAATCACTGTTTTCCAATCCTACTCGTCCCGTAAGAATAATTGGATATCCGCCATCATATTGATTCTCTCCGGTATTTGTTGGTTGTATTTACCTTTGTCTCCAAAGTTCCAAGAGCAAAATAATATTACCGTTTATTCATATATAGGCGAATATGTGACTATTCCTAACTGTACTCAATCTTCAACTGCTTTCTGCTATGCGACTATGTCCTACACGTTAGACTGACCAACTCCTAACGCTTGGTCAGCTGACAGTCACACGTGACAGGTCAGTTCGTTCCACTGTTATTATATTGTTTCTGCTTGACTATTGTGGGGTTATTGGCTGGTCATTATAGCGTACATTTAAGTATTATCGTTTAAAAAAAATGTCATGGAATAGTATCACCGGAACATCTTTAATTAAACCGGATTGATCGTTAGTCTTATTCATTCAAATGTCATGGCAACCATATTTTCAATAAAGTCCCTGATGCTTGCAAATATATTCCTTTACAAATCATATTGACAGTCAGAATAGTGTCCTGCTCACAATAATTACATTGTTCTTATGTATAAAGATATTGTTTTATATGTCTAAAACTTCAATAATCTTTATCTGTGGATAAATAATACGACAATACTGGAATTCAAAAATAGTAAATGTTAAACGTAATGTAGTCTATTTTGTTTGATGCATGAGAAATGCATACAGAGCCATTTTAGTTTTACTCTCCTACTTCATTTAAAGCAAACACTTCAGGTTATTGAATTGGTCATCCATAAATGACGTCCCGCTTTTTTTATTCATTTTACCTCACCCCCCCCCTTAGTAACACATCGTTAAAAAAAGCCAGACCCCCCCCCCCCCTAAAATGACGTCACACATCAGCCTACAACCCCAACCCCTTAATATTGCTGTTGAATTTTCCTTAAAAACAGCGATCTTTTTTCCCATATCTTTTTACAATTTATTAAAACAGTTTTTTTAAACGCGAAATAACGGCTAAAATTCGTTTTTTTATAATGCAAATTGGTGACGTCACACTATCTGAACACACCCTCAGAGGCGTAGCGACCCTTCCCGGCGCCCGGGTACAAAGTCGTTTTACCCAAACGTATTTTGCGACACACTCCTTCTTAAGCGTTGTTGTGTTACAGTTTTTAAAAAAATAATAATAACGCTATTTAAACGTTATACATATATTTTACAGTTATACCATTACAAGTAATATTTCATACTGTATTGGTTAGAGTTTTAAATCAGTAAAGATACTGTCTGGAACAAAATGTGTTTTTTTTAAAACTTAAATACATATCTGCAAAAACCTTTGCCGTTTATCATATGGGAAAAATTAAAAGGGAGGCAACGCAAAGCAAACTACTACGCTGTCGGTTTAAGTAAATTTTAAAAATGTATATTTAAAAAAAAAAGTCATAGAAGAAAATATCAAACAAATTAGGTTAAAATTTTAGAAAGTTTTAACAAAATTAGAAGTCGCGCTAAAATGCATTTAAACTCTCTCAGAATATAAAACTTAAAAACATTAACTTTAATGTATACATTTTTCTTAGACAAGCAATTTATTCAGCATTGTTAAACGTTGAATACTTCCAAAAAATGTTATTAAAAAAATATTTTATCAAAAAAAAAACAAAAAAAAAAAACAGTAAGACATTCGTATAAGTCAGGGGTCGGCAACCTGCGGCTCGCGAGCCGCATGCGGCTCTTTTGATATCAAGATGCGGCTCTCCAGCTCCTTGAACAAATACTAATAACCTTAACAAAAAAATGAAATATTTAAAATAAAAAAATGTTAGTGGCTCTTTAAAACCAGGGAAATTTTGAAAATTGTAACTTTTGGCTCTTTCGCTCCAAAAGGTTGCCGACCCCTGGTATAAGTCAGGGGTCAGCAACCTGCAGCTCGCGAGCCGCATGCGGATCTTTTGATTTCAAGTGGAGGCCCTCGAGTTCCATGCACAAATATTGGAAACGAGCCGACCCGCGGCGTATCATACGCCGCTATTTAGTTGTTTTATTTTCTACTTTTCAGTAATTCATAATTTGTGAATTCGACAGTACCAATTCTGCCACTGAAAATATTTGCTTTAAAACACTAACCCCCCCCCCTTTTCCCCTAACCCCGACCCTACACCCCCCCCCCCCCCGTGAAAGCAGTATTAGCGTGACAACAACTCACCAGACAATGTGGGGGTGGGGTGGGGGTGGTAGTGATAGTGATAGAGAGAAAGAGAGGGGACTGCAAGGAGACGCTTGCAGCTTGTTTTCTAACGGCTCCCAGAAGAGAATTATAGATATAGATTATTGTATTATTTTATTTTCAGAACCCATAACAGATATTATACTGTAAAGAAACACAACTTTAAACATAATAAAAACTCTAATCAGCGAATGAGAATAGGTGGGAGTAGAGAGTATTCGGACAACTGACAGCCGCTTGGGCACCAAGCCCAGTCCTACAGTCGTGCAATGCTTAACACTTCCCAAGTGCTGACTTTTTCCAATATCGTTAAATGGAGTATGTTATATTATATAAAGGGTGCATGTCCCTATCTGTCAGTAATCATTAATTTGACCTGAGTGACGTAGTCTTTTAGTTATTAGCCTCCTACTGTTGAGTCGGGTACAGGACGGTGGGGTACGAATTTACCCTGCGTTAAGTGGGGTGGAAGATAAGCCCGGTGAGAACCAAAGCAGAGAAGTGACCGATACACGGTAATCAAACCGATGTCCAAGCCAGTTAGTCGGCATTTGCCGTGTTGAGGCCTGACTGGCTAATGGGAGACAACTTCTGAGCCAGTGGTGTCCGTAAAGAAAAAAAAAAGTTAAGAGCCCCTAAAGTGGCTAGGGATAGTCCTATAGTTTTATTATTTGATAACTAAGTTTATCATAGCAGAGCTAGCTAAAATAATTTAATGTTTTGTGCGAAACATTTGTATGTTTTTATATGAATACAAATGATTTCATATTGAAAGCTATTTATTTTAATTAAAAATATTATACTTATTTACCTAATCCTAATCAAATACCAGATATTGACATAAAAAATGTTAATGGCTCTTTAAAAACTGGAAAATTGTGTAAATTGTAACTTTTTGCTCTTCCATTTCAAAAAGGTTGACGACACCTGATATAAGCTATAATTCTAATTCTCAATAATCCCCCTAGGGCAGGGGTCGGCAATCACAGCTTCGCGAGCCGCATGAGGCTCTTTTGATGTCAAGATGCGGCTCTCCAGCTCCTTGCACAAATATTACTAGCTATATTATTTCATTATCAAAACTCACAATATATATATATATATATATATATATATATATATATATATATATATATATATATATATGTTTTATATTTTTATATTTTTTTTTTTTTTGCGGGGTGGCGCCTTTTTCTAGTTCCGCCACTGCTGAGCCTAACTTTTCAAACCTTTAATTTTTTAATGCAGCTGTGAGTATGTTGGTAAGTTTGACAATCAGATAGAAGTAGAAACAACACGTTACAAACAACACATTATACATATCGTTTTCAGACAGCGTTATAACGCGCACAAATCGAGTTCTATTAAACACACATCTACCTGATCCTATCGTAGCGGACTAAGCCCTTTATGAAATAAAATAAGAACATACAAATCATGTTCCTTGTCAGCTATTTATATAAAATATTCATTCTAGATTAATATTTTAAATTTAATTTAATAATAACCTATCATCAACCATTTATTGTTTAGAAACAAAATAATATTAGGGAGATAACAATTAATGAATACATATATTGAGCTTTATTAATGAATGTTTAAAACAATAGTAAAAAGTAAATGACGTACTCATATAATAATACAATTAAATCTTTAACTTTATACAATTAATTTTGATCATGGCATAAAAAAAAAATATTGCAATTGATATAATGACATTTTTTTTTAAAATGCGAATGGAAACGTTGCGTGTATTATATTATCGTTTTTAAGACATAAAAACACAAATTAAGATTAAACAATGTTCTTCTGACTTTCTCAGCTTGTTGAGACGTCCACAAAAATGTATTAGACCTCTCAAAACGTACTAGCAATTTACTATCAGTGACATGTAATGTGCACATATTTACTGACTCGCGGCTTAAATATTTTAGATAATGTTTATTAGTAGGCCTTAATATTACAAGTAGAATATAGCCCGAGGGTAGACAAATTAGTAGGTTTTGTTTTTAAACGTCACAGTCAAAATATTGTTTTTTGTTAAAGCAATTTGCCTATTACAGACCAAAAACGCATGCAAAGTAAGTAACCCTGTGTGTGTGTGTGGGGGGGGGGGGGGTGTTAATACAGTATAATTCTTTGTACTCAGTATTACTTTCTGTACTCATTGAATGTATTTTAATGATACATATTAGCATTTATGAGATTAATAAGTTGCAAGACCTCCTCGGGTTCATGGCTTCTATTATGTTTACTAAATCACTCGCTTTGTCGGTCAACTTATATTGACCATTGTAGATATGTTTGATCAACTGGCTTCATCTGAGCTGAGGTAGTTGCTTATAAAAATCTGAACACACTACTTTTATCCGGGTTTGTTTTGTATGATCAGAACTCCGTGACCCTAACATAACTATGTAGTGTGTGGTCCACACGTATTGTGTGGTGTGCAATCAACCGTGTCGACAATGTTTTTATCTCACCTTGTGTCAGGTACTGGGTGGACTCAACGTTCAGATTTGACGTATTAGAAACCATACAAACAACCACTCGACGACTCTGTCCCATGTTCCTATACTTTAAGTAGCAAGCTGTATTAAAGTTTTAATCATCGTCTTATGGGGACTAATACACATTTAAAATAAGTATCTTTTTTTTCCTGACGTCATTACATTCTTTGAAAATGATTTACTTAACGTATGCAGAATACAAAGCGTCTGGTTTCAGTATAAATACATTTACTAACAATTAAACAAGATCTCCGTTCATAAAGTCACGTCATTGTAATATCATCTAGAATGTGCTGACACCAGATGGTACATGAGTGGTAGGTGATGGGTGGATGGGTGATAGATACATGAGTGGTAGGGGTGGGGTGATGGGTTGATGGGTGATAGATACACGAGTGGTAGGGGTGGGGTGATATGTGGATGGGTGATAGATACATGAGTGGCCAATGCCGGCTGCATACGATAAAAGTCCTAACAAAGAATTACATTATACAACTAACACTGCTATTTTAAACTCTAGTATTAGTTATATGCTAGTACCGCTGTAGACAGAAAGCAATTAAGACATATGTAAGACACATGGTAAACGCATTCAAGACACATTTAAGACACATTGAAGAATGATTTTTTACATTTCGATTGCAGATATGTTAAACACATACATGATTTAAACGTATGTGTTTAAAAAAAAAAACTGTTGTATTAATGTAGTGTTTTATCAATTTCCTAAAACATTATGTTAGGAAAATGGCTGTGTTTATGTGTGAAAATTACACAAAAAACATGATTGTTATAATGATTGCCATGTTATTAGTTAATAAGTTGTATAGTTTTTTCCTGGTTTTTTTTTGTAATTTTTGGAAAATATGTCCTAGATTCCTGACGGTACTTATAAGCACCAATATCTGTTTAGGCCTCAAAAATGTATGAAACAAAATTTTCTTCGACCTAATAATATGCATTAAGTGTGCCAAAAGCAATATGATAACACATTGTTCAAGAAAAAAATGTCATTCGGAACATGATTCAGTAAATAAAGGGTTAACGATACGTATGATCCTCTTAACAAAAAAAAATAATCACTGTTTCCCAATCCTACTCGTCCAGTAAGAATAATTGGATATCCGCCATCATATTGATTCTCTCCGGTATTTGTTGGTTGTATTTACCTTTGTCTCCAAAGTTCCAAGAGCAAAATAATATTACAGTTTATTCATATATAGACGCATATGAGACTATTCCTAACTGTACTCAATTTCAAACTACTTTCTGATATGCGACTATGTCCTACACGTTAGACTGACCAACTCCTAACGCTTGGTCAGCTGACAGTCACACGTGACAGGTCAGTTCGTTTCACTGTTATTATACTGTTATTATTATATTATTATATTGTTTCTGCTTGACTAATGTTGGGTTATTGTCTGGTCATTATAGCGTGCATTTGCGTTTTATCGTTTTTAAAAAAAAAAATGTCATGGAATAGTATTTCTTCTTCTTCTTCTTCGTTCTTTATTATTAGTGTGGAAGGGGATCGAGATTTATCTGCCAGTGGGTTTGAACTCGAGACTTTGTTCGAATTTATCAACCATGAGCTTTTTGCCGACTCGACCACGCCTCCAACACAATTAAGCGTTACGTGTCAACTGGTTATGCGCCATTGAGGCCATTGACTCCGATTTCAGCCTGCTTTTCTTTTTGGATTTGCTTCCATAGCCTTTGTCCAACCAAGAACAAACTACAAGGCAGCAGTTGTTTGATTTTGGAGTTGTCTCTCCTAGAAGAGTGGCTGCCCCCAGCTAACGAGCCTCATCTGGGATTAGTATCATCGGAACAACTTTAATTCAACCGGATTGATCGTTCGTCTTATTCGTTCAAATGCCATGGCAACAATATTTTCAATAAAGCCTCTGATGCTTGCAAATATATTCCTTTACAAGTCATATTGACAGTCAGAATAGTGTCCAGCCCACAATAATTACATTGTTCTTATGTATAAAGATATTGTTTTATATGTCTAAAACTTCAATAATCTTTAGCTGTGGATAAATAAAATTCGACAATACTGGAATTCAAAAATAGTAAATGTTAAACGTAATGTAGTCTATTTTTTTTTGATGCATGAGAAATGCATACAGAGCCATTTTAGTTTCACTCTCCTACTTAATTTAAAGCATACACTTCAGGTTATTGAATTTTAAATTTTATAGTATAGAGTTTAGGTCTTTAACGTTTGTTGCTAAATATTTTGCGTCACACATATTCTACATACTGTACTTGTTCTTGATTTATACTACATTATTGATTGCACTATTTCTTACTTTTTCCTTGTTCTCTTCTTTCTTAAAACTTTAAAACATTGTAAGTATACTTGATGTTTGCGTTGCAATTTTAAAAGTAAATACATAAAATAAAAATAAAAAGGACTGTGGTAGATTATAGGTTTATATGAGCATGGTTTCAGGAAAGCCCAACCCCCCCCCCCTCCCCCCGAACACCACATAAAATAAACCATGCAGAGAACACCCACAACAACATCACGGAAAACTTCCTCAGGGGTCATCCATAAATGACGTCCCGCTTTTTTATTAATTTTACCTAACCCTCCCCTTAGTCACACATCGTTACAAAAAGCCAGAACCTCCTTAAAACAGCGATCTTTTGTCCCATATCTTTTTACAATTTATTAAAACTATTTTTTTTAAACGCGAAATAACGGCTAAAATTGTTTTTTTTATAATGCAAATTGGTGACGTCACACTTTCTGAACACCCCCTCAGAGGCGTAGCGAACCTTCCCGGCGCCCGGGTACAAAGTCGTTTTACCCAAACGTATTTTGCGAGACACTCCTTCTTAAGCGTTGTTGTGTTACAGTTTTTAAAAAAATAATAATAACGCTATTTAAACGTTATTTATATTTTACATTTATACCATTACAAGTAATATTTCATTCTGTATTGGTTAGAGTTTTAAATCAGTAAAGATACTGTCTGGAACAAAATGTGTTTTTTTTAAAAACTTAAATACATATCTTCAAAAACCTTTGCCGTTTTTCAAATGGGAAAAATTAAAAGGGAGGCAACGCAAAGCAAACTACTACGCTGTCGGTTTTAGTAAATTTTAAAAATGTATATTTAAAAAAAAAATAGTCATAGAAGAAAATATCAAACAAATTAGGTTAAAATTTTAGAAAATTTTAACAAAATTAAAAGTCACGCTAAAATGCATCTAAACTCTCTCAGGTTATAAAACTTGAAAACAGTGACTATAATGTATACATTTTTCTAAGACAAGCAATTTATTCAGCATTTTTAAACGTTAAATACTTGTGGAAAATTTTATTTAAAACAATATTTTACCAAAAAAAAAAAAACCAAAAAAAAAACAAACAGTAATACATTCATATAACCCAGGGGTCAGCAACCTGCAGCTCGCGAGCCGCATGCGGATCTTTTGATTTCAAGTGGAGGCCCTCGAGTTCCATGCACAAATATTAGAAATTATTGTATAACTTTATTTTCAGAACCCATAACAGAAATTATACTGTAAAGAAATACAACTTTAAACATAAAAACTCTAATCAGCGAATGAGAATAGGTAGGAGTAGAGAGTATTCGGACAGCTGACAGCCGCTTGGGCACCAAGCCCAGCCCCACAGCCGTGTAATGTTTGCCACTTCCCAAGTGCCGACTTTTTCCAATATCGTTAAATGGAGTATGTTATTTTATATAGGATGCATGTCCCTATCTGTCAGTAATCATTAATTTGACCTGAGTGACGTAGTCTTTTAGTTATTAGCCTCCTACTGTTGAGTCGGGTACAGGACGGTGGGTTACGAATTTACCCTGCGTTCAGTGGGGTGGAAGATAAGCCCGGTGAGAACCGAAGGACAGAAGCGACCGGTACAACGTACTCAAACCAATACTTAAGCCAGTTAGTCGGAGTTTGCCGTGTTGAGGCCTGCTTCGTTAATAACAGACACACCCTGAACAGGAGATGTCGATAAAGAAAGAAAAAAAAAGTTAACAGCTTCTAAAGTGGATTGGGATAGTCCTATAGTTATACTATTCGATTGTCGTTTTGTAGTCGTTGTCTTTGAGCTGCCTTTTCTTGTTCTCCCCAAGGCTGTATTACATTATACATCCCGTCTTTCTTTTGGATCCCGTCCATGAACCGAGTGTAAAGTTGGTTACACATGGTGGGGTAGTGCCTATCTGTTTTACAGTTGGGGCACAACATCCTTCTCTCTGAGAGGTGGACCACTGCCACCTGTGCCGCCCCTTCAGCATCTTGAAATCTTATAAAGTGTGGTATTTTTTCTTTGTCCATTTTAGGCTTAATTATGAATTTATTGTTGTTCCCTCGGTCCTCAGTCTTGATGTTTGGGGTGGTCCCCTCTTCACATAGGCCCTGAAGGGCTGTTTCCAATTCAGCCTTACTAATGTAAGGGGGAACGCATCTCAGTGTACCTTTAACACAGTTCTTTTGTCGACATGAGTGACGCTTACTTTAATTAGCCTCTGCGTCCTTTCATTGGCCAGTGTCTTGGGCTCGTAAAATTCGGTCATCATAAGACTCTCATAAATTGTCCTTTACCTCAGCGTGGCATACCAGACATTAACTTCCCCATAATTGTAAGCTCTTCTGAACTCGGTCTCTTGGCAGCCTATTATTTTGGCAAATTGAGTTAGAAACTCGGCATTTGTAATTGTGGTCAGCCATCTGCCTTGAAGGATTGTAATTTCTACCGTATTTGGTTCATGGAAGAAGGCTTTGAATCCCGGTATTCAGACGTCAAAGAATAAGTTATCTTCATCCATTCTTTGTTTTTCTGTTTTGGCCCCACCAGGACCAAAATACACTCAACAAGTTTCAATAGTTTTTATTTAGTATGAAAATTTACTTACAAATGAAGTCCACAGGCAGAAATAAATACACGCAGACTAAATTAAGATAACAAGGGTATCTCGATTCAATCACTTTCATTAAAATCCAAATTTTGAAAATAAGAAAATATAAAATTGTCACAAATAATACATTAAAAATAGAAATATACGGAGCACTATTTTCAAACACATGCCATGGCGGCCATTTAGAAAAAAAATGTTTGTTGTTTAAATTCCGTATAAAATATCACTTAATTTGCAATATAGCTGTCATTAATAGGAATTCTTATTCCGAAGTTTTACTCTAAATATAAAATTAATTGAATATAAATTATGAATACTGCTATAAATTGTATAATACGGAGCAACATTATATTTATTTAAAGGTCCTGCAAAAGTTCTCCCGATTTATTTTATAAAGACGCAGTGTTTCAAACATATGCTATATATAAACAGTAGCGTATTTAGTTATTTTTGCCTATCATTGTTGTATTTATTTTTGTTTTGATAAAGGGAATTTCTTGTCAGTTACTTCCCTTAATATAGTGCATATAATTAAATGGGAAGTGATAAAAACACTTGTTTTAATAGACATACATTTTACATTATTAACAACTAAATGATTAAACGATGTAATCACAGCGTTTACATCCTAACTGTGTTTTAGGTGATTTTGCAGCTACAAAAGATTGATATGATTCACACTATAGACGACGATTTAAGGTGTATCATTTTACTCTACATTACACCCATGTTACTTTTTAAACATCTATTTTCAAATTTATTTCAGTAAAAGTAGTTAGTCCATATTTCTCAACCCAAATCCACACAATACATTCATTAGCCAGTTCTATTTTTACAATAACAAATTACCAATTACTACAGTATTTAAAATATTTAGGTTTGAAATGTTGAAAACATAGTTTTGTTTAATGTTTAAATACACAATTGACCAAATCAAAACTAACACACACAAACAGACAACACAATTTTAAAAATAGTAAACTAGTATTAGCTAAAGAGAAAAAAAAATATGTCTATTGTTTTTAAAATTGCTTAAGGGATTTAACTTTACATGACTTTCTAAAATCCTTAACGAAAAACAAGTGAAACATAGGCTCGGCTTTTTTTTTTACTTTCTCGTATATACGACGACGTATAGAGAAAGTCGTGTAATCGTGCAAAAAAAATCGAGATTTTTGCAAATCTCGACGTTTTAGGGCTCCCTGAGTCGGAAATACATAGTTTTGCAATCTTGTCCGTATGTCTGTGTGTATGTGTGTGTGTTTGTGTGTGTGTGTGTGTGTGTGTGTAAACACGATTTACTTGAGTACCGTTACAGCTAGGTTGATATAATTTCATAAATAAGTATTATATCAAAATCGTAGATCCGTATTAACTTTTGAGCGATTGCCGATAACCGGAAGTGTAACTTTTTCTACTTTCCAATGTTCAAAAGCCTATAACTTGCGTACTATTTCAGATAGATAAATGAAATGTCACATGTAAGTAAAAGTTCCTATTCTCTGCCTTCTACTGAATTTTGAGTTATTTCCGTCGACCGGAAGTAGTAATTTACGCTATTTCCGATTTCTCAAAAAAAAAAAAACGCATGTGAATTTGTAAAGTACTAATAATACCCCGCAATTCTTTTTTTTATGAGATTCTATTATATTTTAAACCGTTTAAGTAATTTAAAATGGATTAAAAATAGTGTCCATGTCCCGAGTTGCCATCCCCCGTAGTGTTATATTAGAATATTCGAGAAAGTTTAGGCGAGATCACTCCTGTTTTACTTAAATTAAAATTGTAATTTTTTTTTTTAAATGTGTAACATTTTATAAACGCTTACATTTGCTTGAGCTGTATAGATAAAATGTGCTGACCACACACTACATAGTTATATTAGGGTCACGGAGTTCTGATCATACAAAACATGTTAGGGTCACGGAGTTCTGATCATACAAAACAAACCCAGGTAAAATTAATGTGTTCAAATGTTTATATACTACTACCTCAGCTCAGATGATGCTAGTGTTGATAAATGATAACTGCTATGGTACTTTTGACGACACTATTCAATTGTTATTTAAAAAAAAAATACCAATAAACTAAAGGTTTTGTCAAGGAAGTTGGGACAACAATCTATGGTCGCCGTTGTTCAGTCTAACAATAAAAAAAATAGAAATCATAAGTTCATGAAGAAACGGTAACAGTGATTGTACGTTAAATTGTAATTTTAGAATAGCTGACACACTTGGGTTGTCATCTGGTTTTATTATATATGTAGCTTTTTGATTCAAGCTGAAAATTACTATGTGCGTTGTATACGATGTACATATAGAAGTAGTTTACTAATTGTTTTCCATTGTTCAAATAATAGGAATAAAAGAAAGGCAATCGAACATTGACACCCATAGAGATCTTTTTTTTTTAAATAATCGCACTTTATTTACTAACAAAATGCAGACTATCGAGTAAACAATCTTGTTTATTATTTTGTTTAAAACCTACATGCTATTTTAGTTGTATACGTTTCAGTTAGAAAAGAAAATATATTGTTAAATTGTTTAAGACGGTGATGTTGCTTTATACATATTTTAAAGACCAGCAAATCATTCGGTTAAACCGTTAAACTGCTGCCATTATCACGTTCACATGTTGTCATTTTTTTTTCTTGCAATAAAAAAAAAAAAAAAAAAAAAGTGTTAACGAACTTTAAAAGCATTACATATATTTAACGTAGTATCAGATGATGGTGTATGTGGAATTTTGACATTAAAATAATAGCACAACACCATGTGGAATTATCACAATAGTTTGATAGCCGAACATCATGTGGAATCATCACATTAAAATGATAGCCAAACATCATGTGGAATCATCACAGCAGTTTAATAGACAAACATAATGTGAAATTATCACAGTAGTTACATCATCACCAACATGTCGGTCAACTTGCTGTTAATTTGTTTTGTATTAACTCAACATCTGATTGTGTCACAGATTATGTTACATCACATTACCATCTGGTCTAGACTTACTTATCCAATTATAATGTATATTGCTGAAATATGAAACATATTTAGCCTATATTTATTCTTCTACTATTTTGATAAAAGAGTTTTAATATTTAAATGTGTCTGTATAAACTTATATGTTAAAGTTAACAATACGCTTATGTTATGGTTATTTATAGTTTGAACGAGGTCTAGCCAATACGGCTATGTATAAATATATCACTGGCGTAATAACAATAACATATACTGTAAATATATGACGTTTGATGTTTAACCATAGACTTTACCACACCATATTTAGTTCAAGTGTCTCTTAATTTACTTCTGACACGATCGTTGTTCCCTTTTTAAGTTCAGCAAAAAAAAAAGGTTGCAGCTTAACCTGAGCTAATTTTTTTTCTCAATGGACTTGATCGAATTCCGTGTTCATTTATTCGTAGGGCATGTGCCCGAATACGACAAACTCCTTCTTCTGCGTTGCAGTGTGTTTTACAGTAAAACATAAACAAACACAAAATTAACACTTTTAACGTTATACATATCACAAACTGTTTTATCTGGAAAATAAACGTTTTATACTGTATTGATGAGAGTTCTCAAACAGTTTAGATACTGTCTAGAACTAAATGTCTTTTTATTAAACTTAAAATACATATTACTATAGCCATTTCTTATTACATAGAAAAGGTAAAGGGATACCAATCAATCAAACTAACAGAGCTATATATTATAACAACTTTAATAACATATTTTTCACAAGTAGGCATATTACTAATACAATAAATATGTAAAATTAATAAAAAAGTATGCCAATAAATAGCAGCAAAACAAGATTCATTTTGACCTGCGAATGCACGTTTATTTCATTTACCGACATAAGCACTTTCTTTGCTTACCCTGACCGTGAGATCGTTTTGACAGATTGGGCGAACCACGTGACATAATTATCCAATCAGACGCTGAGATGGATTTAAAAGTCCGTGTCCTAGCATGATTTGTTATTTCCCTAATACTATTTTCTTTGTTTGTTTTTTTTTGGAGGAGGAATTAGACACGTCCAATAAATATACATTTAAAATAAATAAATGTTTAAATATAAAACACAATAAGATCTCATGAGCGAACGAAGCTTTTGCTAAAGAATGCCCATTAATTGTATGTAGCCAACTAATTTTCAGTGCATTTAAATAGCTTGTCATTATAACGTTTTTTTTTAATTATTTTTCTTTCCTACTTTTTAGTGGTTCGTGATTTATGAAGTAGACACGACAAAAAATATTTGCTGTAAAATACCACCAGTAGGTCGCGATATCCGAAAGACGATTTTCTGCCCTGTGAAAGCAGACGTCAGGGACCACAATGTACAGACAAAACCATGCTGAGAAAACGAAGGATAGTTCTTTATCCTACTACCTCCCCTTAAATTCAAATAGTTAAAAACGTTTTTGTCTCCCCTCCCCCCTTATGTCCCTAACTAGATCTACTAGCTCTATGATTGTAAACATTTCGTGAACCACAGCTCATCAGACTGTTAGAGTGATAGCATCTAGCATAGTATCTCCTTTTCTGTTATTAAAAATAGTAATCTAACGAATTATTTATTTAGTTTCGAAATCGTTTAGTTCATTTTAATGACACATTAAACATCTAATTAAATTTAAAAATAGATACCATTGTATTGTAATTGAAGTGGGAGGTTTAAACGAAATCGTGCATTAGAAGTGGGTTAAATTTAGGTAAAAGATTTGAAACAAATCAGCAAACAAACAGTCGTTGCAAACTAAAAGAAAAGCTTGCAAAACAAAATAAAAATAAAATGCTATACCAATAAGCTTTTAAATTTGATGAAATGATAAGAAAATAAAACGATGTGTGCTAACGCTGGCTTTGATCTATCCGCAAGTCCGGATGGAGGGCTGGGGGGATGGGAGGTGGGGGTTGTGTTTCTCAATTTCAATTTATTTCAATTTAATCAATTACGGTAACAATAGTAGTCACGAAGGTCTTTTTTTCCCATTGGCCGTTTTACAATAAACAAATAAAACAACAATTAAATAACAGCATTCAAAGCGATTGCATAGTAACGACATAGCAGTAACCTAGCACAAAAAAATGTGGAATAAAGTAATAATATTACATTGTTATGCTATAAAATGAGATAAAATAAGAATATAATAGATGAATGAGAAATGTTTCAATGAGTCAGTTAGAGAGGTCATTAAATAATTGTTGTTTTAGTTTAGATTTGAATATGTTAAGTTTAAAAAGCGTCCTTGTATTAGCTGAAATCACTTTTTTTTAAATTATGGAATTTCGTAAATTGTAGCTTTTAGCTCTTCCGTCGCAAAAGGTTGCAGACCCCTGTCTTTGGGGTGGGGGGTTATTGGGTGAGAATTAGAATTATAGCTAATATGAATGTATCATTGTTAAAATATTTTTGTTCGGAATAAGGGACATCGACCGACTGTTGATCAAGATGAATAAATTGCTTGTATTAGAACAATGTATCCATTAAAGTCACTGTTTTCAAATTGTATAACCTGAGAGACTTTTGATGTATATTAGCTTGAATACAAATTTTTAATTTGTTCTAAAACCTTTAAATAGTTTTGTCAGATAATTCATACTGTTACCATTTTTGTTTTAAATATATCTTTCTAAAATTTACTAAACCGACAGCTCAGTAATTTGCTTTGCGTTGTCTCCCTTGTAATATTTTCCATATAAAAACAGTAAAGGTCTTTGGCAGAGATGCATTTAAATTAAAAAAAAAAAAATGTATTCCAGACAGTATCCTTACTGATTTAGATCTCTAACCAATGCAGTATACATTTTAATTGTAATGGTATAACTGTAAAATATGTGTATAAGGTTTAAATTGCGTTATTATTATTTTTTTTAAACTGTGAAACACCGTAACATTGATAAAAAAATTTATCTCAGGTTAGGGGTGTCCATAAATGAAGTCACACTCTTAGGAGGAAAGTGGGGGGTCAGTAATTTTTAGACGGATTGATGAGGGGGAGGGGGGTTGTTCAGATGGTGTGAAGTCATAATTTTGCATTATAAAAAGCGTTGCTAGAAAACGAATTTTAGCCGTTATTTCGCGTTTAAAAAACGGTTTTAATAAATTATAAAAAAAACATTGATTTAAACACTTTATGTTGACAGAGCTGACACAAGAAATGGGAAAGCATCACTGTTTTAAGGAACATACAACGGCAATCTTGAGGAAGGGGGATGGAGTTGTAGGCTGAGTGTGACGTCATTTTAGGGGCGGGGGGGTCTGGATTTTTTTGACGATGTGTGACTAAGGGAGCGAGGGGGAAGGTAAAAATCGTAAAAATAACGTTAGGTCATTTATGGATGACCCCTAAAGAAGTGATTTTTTTTTTTGCCTTGCTTAAGATGGAAAAATCAATCATTATAAAATGTAATTGAGAGAGAAAAAAATTAGTGGTAAATCTATAGTTATTCCTCAAACTTTAGAGATTTACAGTATCAGTGAAAGGTAAATACACCATATATATATATATTTATGCATACTCGTAATGTCTAAAACTAAAACTGTTTTATCAAAAAAGTATAAAGTGTGCATTCATTTATATCTCTAAATATATTCCTAACAATAATAAAACGCACTGCATAGTAACCAACCAAACAATAAACAATATAATCAAATATTATATACGCGTGCTATATAACATTCTATGCTTAAGTAAAAAAAATGTAATCATATTTTTGTAAACGTATTTAAAATAAAATTCAAATTCAGTATAAAATATAACATTGGGGCACTACTGCATACATGTACGCACATTATGTGGGTCGGAATTGAAATACATTGTGTGACTGTAGACTCGTGTATGTCCTTTAATTAAATGCATTACATTCTACAGACTTCTAGGATGTTATTGATTTGGCAAATATGTTGTTAACGCAGAACAACAAAGGAAAAGTACGGAGATGTTTCCACTAAATCTTGACTCAAGAGTTATACAACAAAAAATTATGGCATCAATTCTAAGGCTTGTGCAGTTTGTAAGAAACTATCCTTTCAAAGGGAGATGGAATACTACGGCTCTATGAAAATGCCCTGTCCGACTTTGAGCACAGAATCGACCCCCCCCCCCTCCACCCCCTCTCTCTTGCTGAGCTATGTGTTTATGTTGTCCAACAATTACCATATCCGAAACAAGCCATATACTTTCTTGAGAAAATGAAAGATAAAGTTAAAGCCAGTGAAGAAGTCAAATGCTTTGTGTATGACTACAGTGGGTAAAATCTATCTCCGATATAAAGAATTCCCTCCAGTGAAGGCCCTAATGGAAGAGTGAGAGAAGATTTTAAATGATATAGATGGAGTGACCATAGTACATGGACGCTTCTATGAACTAACGAGCAACTATCTTAAACTAATGGGCAACCATACTCAGTACTATCAAGTGGCCCTTAGCTTCTTAGGCTACACACATCTGATAGACATGCCAAAAGCTGAACAGACAGATAGGGCTTTTAATATTGTTTTAATTAGCGGCTGTAATAGGCAAGGGTGTATACAGTTTTGGTGAGCTCTTTGCCCATAATATCTTGGCATCCTTGAAGGGCACATATAAAGAATGGCTGGTTGATCTTCTGTATGCCTTTAACAGCGGAGATATTGAGACATTCATAGGACTGAAGGATAAATGGTCTACTCAGCCGAATCTGAAAGTCAATGAACTTGTAACTAGGAAACTAGAGCAATCTGTTATGTTTGATGGAGATGACATACCAAAGGCCAGCAACAGATATACAACGGACATTTGATAGTATTGCGCAGACAGTCAACATTAACACAAATCTGGTTGAGCTGTTAGTCATGAAAGGAATGCCTGTCCCTAACAACCGCTAATGATATTCTCAAAATATTTTAAAACATTTTTTGCATTTTATCTCCTTTATTTTACTCTGTGTTTTATATTGCTTTTTTTTCATTAACCTTAATAATCGCAATTATACAAGGATAAATAAAGGTAAATTTCTATATCATATGCAAAGAAACAAAAGTAACCTATGATTGTCTGTTTAGATATTTTAAAAGAGAAATAATTTAATTTAGCCACTTATCATTTGTTTAAATGCCCGTAAAATAAATTATAATTGAAATGCCTTTTTTTTTCATTTTGACAAAAAAAAAACAATTATTATAAGGGACAGGTGTAATTGTCGATACAATTATTTTGACCAGTATGACTTGTTGGGATTAAAATGCATATCATGTCGTCTTCAATCGACACATAACATGTTGTCTACATTCGACACATAACCTGTTGTCTACACTCGACACATAACCTGTTGTCTACATTCGACACATAACATGTTGTCTACATTCGACACATAACCTGTTGTCTATACTCGACACATAACATGTTGTCTACACTCTACACATAACCTGTTGTCTACACTCTACACATAACCTGTTGTCTACACTCGACACATAACCTGTTGTCTACACTCGACACATAACCTGTTGTCTACACTCGACACATAACCTGTTGTCTACACTCGACACATAACCTGTTGTCTACACTCGACACATAACCTGTTGTCTACACTCGACACTTAACATGTTGTCTACACAGGGAGTAACATGTTGATGTGAGGGGACATGTTTTACTGTACTTTGTCAAATGTCATTTATTTGATTGCGTGGGGGGGGGGGGGGGGGCACATTTAAGTGTAATGGACATACATTTTTAGACGGATACATTGCAGTTGTGTTTTACTTTCAACCGTATTAAATGAAACTGTCAGTTATCAAGTACCAGTGAGGTTTGAAGACACCATCAAATAGAAATGAATTTAAACTTAGTGACCTTATTTAATCTACACCAGACACACAGACAACATAACAACCATACATACACCGTATTTCCATCTTTACTTAAATCTATAGATAAGCCATCGGTTAAAAATATTGACTTTCTGAATTATGATAAATGAAAGATAGCTCCAACGTTTAGTGAAATATTGAGTGCAATATTTGTGGAGTACACGATTTCATATAGATTGTTTTGTTTTTTCTTACATTTTGTAATTTATCAAAGGAATAAAATTAACCACACGTACATGAAAACAAAAACATTTAATAACAATTCTTAAATTATTTTTTTAAACTTCAAACTTTGTCTTTCAATTAAATAAAACGTAAATGAAAACACATAAAGAAGTTGCGTCTCTTCATTTATTTGACTGAACTGAATCGATGCACCGAAATAGTTCATTTTATTGTTTAAACCACAGTTGTTACTTAATTCTCGTTTTTAAGCGACACGTTTTGATCTTTGAGTTTATGATTGTCAGATTTTGAAAACAAATTAAATTGTATTAAAATCATTATCCATCATGTAGAGAATAGTGGCACTGGCAGCTATATTATCCAACACTTACTAAAACATATTTTCTCCACATTATAAAGGTAGTTGTACACAACCTTAGCCATACATTCCGCCATGTAGTTACCCAGAAAATAATTTGCTATTTGTTAAATATCTGCTCTGCTTGTTGGTAGTCGATTGTTGAGTCATTTTGGGTTTTTTTTTTTTTTACTATCATTTTTTGATACAAATCTAAACTTGCGTATCAGTTGCAATTTCTTTAACTTAAACTATACAAGGGAGATAACACTAAAAAAGTGCATAATAATCGCTATCTAATTCGTCATAAATAAAAATTAAAATGTTTTAGGAAAATAAAGATGTTTATAAAAGAAAACTACATTCTATTTTTAAAACTGTAAAGATCCTGAAGCATCATGTTAATTTGATTTTTTTAAAGTTATATAATGATATTATTCAAAACAGTGATATTTATGCATACATGTTTCTGAAAAATTCAAAACATGACACGCAATGACGATACAACAAAAATGTAAAGTGTGAAAACATTTTATTTTTGGGAAAAATATTAACCGATACAAAATCAAGGGTCTCACACACATGTTGTCAGGATCGTGTGATATGGTGGTAGGTAAACCGTTCAGTAGATGCTCATTTAGTAAATGTTGATGTTACATCTGTTACATCGTCACCACCAAGTCGGACAGCTCTCTATTTTTTTTTTTTTTTTTAAATTAAGTAAACATATAATTCTATACAAAAATTATGTTACATTACATTGCTTTCGGGTCTTGATCTACTTATATAATTATACTTTACTGTTGCTGAAATCTGAAGATTAGCCAGACTACATCTATTTTATTAGCAAATACTAAATGTTGTTATAAGACTAATATATTCTGACAGACTGTAGTTAAATATAGGCCTACACCTAACGTGTCGTCCGCGTTATAGAAAGCCGAAGAAATATGTTGTAGTTGATGCTGCCATAGTTTCATGGGCGAATATTTATACCAGTTTCCGATAATAGAATCTTCTTTAAAAAAGGGGTGTTAGGTTACTGGTATTCGGGCCTTTGTCGCATTCGGGCATTTGTCCATTCGGGCATTTGTCGCATTCGGGCATGTGTCCATTCGGGCATTTGTCACATTCGGGCATGTGTCCATTCGGGCATATGTCGCATTCGGGCATGTAACCATTCGGGAAATCGGCCTTCGGGCTAACGGCATTCGGGCAAGTGTTATTCGGGAAAACGTCGGGCTCCTGATCCAAAATGTCAAAGCTAACTCTGTCCCTAACACCAACCCTAGTCCATAAGCATAACCCTAATTTCTAACCATAAAATTAGTCGAGATTATAATACTACTAACAACCCAACACATCTATTTTATTATCAGACATCAGTATCTAAAATCATCCGTTTCATGTAACAACGACAAGTAATGTTATAACAACAAGTGTAAGCATATACACTATATTGTATCAAAAGCTGATTAACCCATTAAAGCCCAAAAGAAAACTATATGTAAAAATTACATTTATTTTATTTATTATGACATATTGGGTAGATTATTACAAAAAACACAGAGAAATTCACATAGCCAAAAAGGTAAAGGGGTGTACTCAGCTGGTTACACTGGACAGATTAGGAGTGAAATTGTCCCCGGTCGTTCAACACAAAGTGTTTTTTTTTTTTTTTTCATTTTTCACATCGCCAGCAGATCCAACTATGGCACATAACACAACGAGAGAGAACCCTATTGTATCGCGACTGATCCCGCGGTGTAGGTCATCCAATAGGCGGACCCCGTGTGCTCAGACAGGCAATGGGAAACTTTGGGCGCTCAACCACACATGTACGTGGGGCGCCGACACCCCAATATTTAAACCATGTTAGGGCTATGATAGAAAACTTTGGGCGCTCAACCACACATGTACGTGGAACGCCGACACCCCAATATTTAAACCATGTTAGGGCTATGATAGAAACCTTTGAGGACTGTTGGTAAATAATTAGAGAATGGGTTCAAAGCAAAGATGTATGTAGTGCATAGTTTACGTATAAACTGTTCCTGAAACTGTTGTGACAGTCATAGTTACTCAGTCACATCATGGTTTACCTTACAAATCAGATAATGAACTAATAATAATAATGAAATAATGGCTATTTCACTGGATTACTAGAACTGTGTCTCTAGCTGGCACAGCGTATGTCTGGCAAGGGTCTAACATAGACGTTGTCAGGATCGTGTGATATACTGGAAGGTAAACCGTCTAGTAGAGGTTCATTTAGTAAATGTTGTTACATCTGTTACATCGTCACCAGCAGGTCGGACAACTTGCTGTTAATTTGTTTTGTATTAACTCAACATCTGATTGTGTCACAGATTATGTTACATTACATTACAATCTGGTCTTGACTTACTTATCTATTTATAAAGTCAATTGCTGAAATATGAAAAATAGTTAGTCATATCTATGTGTATACTATTTTGATAAAATTGTTTTAATTCTAAAATGTGCGTGCACAAACTTATATGTTAAAGTTAACAATACGATTATGTAATGTGCATAGTTTTAACGAGGTCTAGCCAATACAGCTAAGCATATAATATTAATAGCGTAATAACATTCACAGATACTGTGAATATTTGACGTTTGTTGTATAACCAAATACTTTACCACAACAACTTTGGTTTAATTATCTCTTAATTTACTTCTGACATAATCGTTGTTCCCTTTTTGAGTTCATCAAAAAAAAAAAAAAGGTTGCAGCTTAACCTGAGCTAATTTTCTTCTCAATGGACTTGGTCGAATCCCGTGTTCGTTGTATCGTAGGAAATGTGCCCGAATACGACGAACTCCTTCTTTAGCGTTGCAATGTGTGTTTCAAAGTAAAACAAACAAAAAAATCAAAACTTTTAACGTTATACATATCACATACTGTTTTATCTGAAAATTAAAAGTTTTATTCTGTATTGATTAGAGTTTCAAACAGTTTAGATAAAATCTAGAACTAAATGTCTTTTTTAAAATACATATTACTATAGCCATTTCTTATGACATAGATAAAATACTTTAAAAAAAACTTTAAAAAAAAACACGTTTTTCTTGTGGACTAAAAAATAGAAAATAAATTTTTCTTCAAACCCTAGGGGATCTACCAATGACTGCTCGTAGATTTTGTGCTTCCTCGAGCTGTGCAGGTTCTTGTGATGACTGTTCATAAATTTGATGAAAAACGTGGTTTTTAAAAAGTTTTTTATATAGTTTATTTTCTATTTTATCTAATGACTTGATTAAGTATGACTTGACTAAGTGTTTTTAAATACATGACAATTTAGAGGATTTTTTATCAAAATAAAAAGGATCAAAAGGTTTTTGAATGCTTTTAGGTAGTTGGCCCACCGTCCATCCCTACTCGAACAGATTAACTGTCGATTCTCCACCCACCTTAAGCATTACACTGTAAAACATTAAAAAAAGAGATTTCAGCGACCGATACGCTTTAAACAGAGAAGGGGCGTAATTTAATTAAGCTAATTTAGGTCTCTAATTGCTAGTTTTTATGATTGCATCTGAAATTGTTAGGCGAAAATAGCCGCATGACGAATTTCAGATCTCTAGAGCAATCAGAAGTGGGCTAATTTTCGTTGTCAATTTTAACAACAAACAAATCCATAAACGCGAAGCTGAGTTAAGAAAAACGTGGTAAAAAGGTAAAGGGAGACCAATCAATCAAACTAACAGAGCTATATATTATAAAACCTTTAAAAACATATGCTTAAGAAATAGGCATATTGCTCATATAATGCATATGTAAAATTAATACGTTTTAGAAAATATTAAAAAATTAAGCAAGAATGCTAAATTTTATATATAAATGCATTGTGTCTCACAATTAAAAAACAGTGACTTGAATGTATATCGTTTTTAAAGAATTAAGATCCAACCCGTTAAATTACGACTTACTCGGATGCACAATCAGAGTGTGAATAAATTTTAACTTTCATACAGTAAAATGTATTAAACTCTCATTGATCAGATAGAAACAATATAATAAAAAGTACAACGAACTTACCCGTCACGTGGGACGGTCAGCTGACCAAGAGTTGGTCAGTCTGATCTGAAAGGTAAACTATGCTTTTAATTATAAAATAAAACAGTGAAATATTAAAAATGTAAATGTCCATATAAGACAATATTTGATACATTTAAATGGTCATATAATACGATGTAACCACATTTGCAATATATAAAAAGGATACATAATAAAATATAGCACTATATATGATATGTTATAGGTCTATATACAGTATAACCATACCTAATTACGCCGGGACTTTAAAATGTATACATTGGAGTGACACGAATTATTGCAACATGTGTCCAGTAGGTATGTTCTACATGTCTCTAACGGGCCCAGCATATGTCTGGCAAGGGTCTTCTTCTTCTTCGTTTTTAATTATTAGTGTTGAAGGGGATCGATATTTATCTGCCAGTGGGTTTAAACTCGAGACTTTTGTTCGAATTTATCAACCATGAGCTGTTTGCCGACTCGACCACGCCTCCAACACAATTAAGCGTTACGTGTCAACTGGTTATGCGCCATTGAGGCCATTGACTCCGATTTCATCCTGCTTTTTTTTTGGATTTGCTTCCATAGCCTTTGTCCAACCAAACAAACTACAAGGCAGCAGTTGTTTTAATTTTGGAGTTGTCTCTCCTAGAAGAGTGGCTGTCCCCAGCTAACGAGCCTCGTCTGCCCGAGGGTTCGAACTCGAGACTTTTCGGTTTAGCAAACATGAGCTTTACCGACTCGACCTTACCGACCCCTATTCATACAAAAACATACATGTTTTGCCAGCGTTATAAAATTAGAAATCAAATAATATAACTAAAGGACTCTCCCAATCCACTTTAGAAGCTGTTAACTTTTTTTTTCTTTACGGATATCACCGGCTCTGGATGTGTCTCCCATTAGCCAGGCATCCATCGACACGACAAACTCAGATTAACTGGCTTGGGTATCGGCTCGATTACCGTGTATTGTCACTTCTGTACTTTGGTTCTCACCAGGCTTATCTTCCACCCCACGGAGCCCAGGGTAAGCTCGTACCCTACCGTCCAGTACCCAGCTCGACCGTAGGAAGCTAATAACTAAAAAAATTTAAAATGAATTAATATAACTATTAGTATTTGTGAAAGAAGCTGAAGAGCACATTTTGACATCAAAAGAGCCGCATGCGGCTCGCGAGACGCAGGTTGCCGACCCCTGGCTTAAATTGTTTGCAGACAATTGGTTAAACGGTAGCATTTATTTCGCTGAATAAATTGCTAGTCTTAGAAGAATATATACATTAAAGTCACTTTTTTTAACTTTTATAGCATGAAAGATTTTTATTTCATATTAGCGTGACTACTAATTTTTTTTTTTATATTTTCTAAAAACTTTAAATAGGTTTGTCAGATAATTCATACTGTGACTGTTTTTTTTTAAAATATATCTTTATAAAATTTACAAAAACCAACGGGCTAGTAATTTGCTTTTCGTGGTCTCCCTTGTAAGTGTTTTTACATTTAAAAAATGGCAAAGGTTTTTGACAAATTTGTATTAAATTAAAAAAAAGAAAAAAAAATCTTTACTGATTTAGAACTCTAACCAATACAGTTTGAAATATTAATTGTCATGGTATAACTATAAAATATGTGTATAACGTTTAAATTGCGTTATTAATTATTTTTCTTTTTTTTTTAAACTGTAAAACACCGCAACACTTAATATACGTTTTGGTAAAACGGCCTTCCAGCAAACGGCGTTCGGGCAATCGAAATTCGTTAATGTTTTTTTTCTGAATTTGTCATAAGTCGATTGAGAAGAAAATTATCTCGGGTTAGGGGTGTCCATAAATGACGTCGCACTCTTAGGAGGAAAAGGGTGGTCCTTAGTTTTGCGATGGTGTTTGATGAGGGGGAGTGGGTTGTTTTGCATTGTAGAAAGCAATGATAGAAAAAGAATTTTAGCTATTGTTTCTCGTCAAAAAATGTTTTAATAAATTGTAATAAAAATTAATTAAAACATTTTATGTTGACAGAGTTCAGACAAGAAACTAACGGATGCTTGTAAGTGCTGAGGACTCCTCTGTCTATAGTCACAGAGATTATATCATAGATGAAGAAGTCTGCAAGTGTTAACGTCGTACCAACGAAATATCCTGTTCCAGATTCTTTCAAAAGTTTTTCAAACAAGTCTAAGTACTTGGGCACATCTACTACCTTGAGCTCTTTCGCAAGCACAATCTTTTTAGCTTCATCTTTGTGAAACAAAGCTGTTCATACTACTCTATGAAAGTCAACTCCCAGCTGAACAACTTGATCCATTTTTTAACCCATCAAGATTACTTTTAGGATAAAATCCTGCTTCCTTGGCAATGTAGGCTGCTATTGCAAGGCTCTGGCCAAACATTTTGCCATCTATATTTAGTACTGGTAGTTGCCCAAAAGACATTTTTGACTTCTCGGCCGGCCATGTCTGGAAAGTGTATCTGATGTCCTCGTACTTGACGCCCGCTAATGCCAGCATTATTAGGCAATATATATATGTATATATATATATATATATATATATATATATATATATATATATATATATATATATATATATATATATATATATATATATATATATATATATATATATATATATATATATATATATTTTTTTTTTAAGGATTTGTTCAGATGATCTTTTATTTATACTCTTCTTTAATAATGTAGTAGGATACAAGGTCAATAAAATAAAAATGACAATTTGATAACTATTTAAACGATAGCAAAACAATTGAAGTGAGATTGTAGCCTTACTAATTACTTAGAGATGGCAGATTTGAGATGGTATGTGAATAAAAAAAAGATGTGTGATGAAAACTATTCTGTACATTTTAAAAGCATTGGAATCATTTAATTCATAGAATTCATATGAATTCTATGAGACAACAATATAAAAAAAAAACTAACTGAACTATCTAAAACAGGGCAACATTTTATTTTTTAGGATAACAGGTTGGAACAATGAAATACTTTAACAAATTATAATGGTGAAATGAGAAAAAAAAACGAAACAACAATATAATTTTACATCTGAGAACATGGAGCAAAATAACAACAGAACAGTTTATATAAAGTAACAGATGTTGCACAAGACCCAACTCTCCATCAGTAGTTCTTCAGTGCTATTTGGCATCACTTTTTTCAAGGGGCGCATAATTCAACAACTTCTCAATCAGGTCAACAAGGGAGAGAAGCATTCTGCGACAAAAGTATATTTTCAAACCCAAGGCATCCAGAGCATCTCCTTCAGTGTACTCAACTTGCAGCAAGCCAATGTACGACTCCCACTTGTTGCCAATCACTTTACCGCAGGTAAAACACCAAATGGGAATAATCATTGTGTGATTCAAAAGCTGGCGTAAGTAATCTACAAATTGCAGTTCAAAATCGTGTGGATCTGGTACACCAGGTTGTTGTTGATAGATTATTGCTAAACATTTATTTTTTATTTTTTATTATTTTGATATTTAGTACATCATTGAAAATCTGGTTGTCTGTCCTCCTTGGAGAAAGTCATAGTCTTTTTTCAAAAAAAAATTCCTCTTTAATTAGAATTATAAAAAAGTATTAGAACTAGTTTTTTATACTAGAATTGGTGTTTATCTTTCCATGCTATAAAATTAGAGCAGCAAATATTTACATATTTGAGGACTAGGTAACTTATTGCACTACAAAAACATCAAGTACCTGCACTTGAAGATGAATGTCATTTTCTTCTTTAATAAGCAAACGGCTTTATTTATATTACTTATTATTGATGCATATTTCTATTTCAAAAGAAAATAATACCACACATAATATGAATCAAAGTGTACCATAATGATCAATTATTAAAAATCATAAATAAGAAATACATAAAGATAAATGCTATAAACAAAACATTCATACAACAACTTTGACACATGATTTTTTTTTAAATGACCAAAACCAAGAGCATAACAAAAAATTTGAAAATGATGGATGGATAGTAAAACTGTTTTTGCAATACAAGAATAAAGAATATCAAATATGTTGGACTTCTTTTAGTTTAACATGTCTAAAGGTCATTAAAATTGTTAAGATAATTGTTTTCAAATGTTAAAGAATCAATGTAACGTTGATTTAGCTGAATAAATTGATTGTCTTAGAAACATGTATACATTAAAGTCACTGTTTTAAAATTTATAACAATAAAGATTTGTAATGCATATTAGCGAGACTACTAATTTTTAATATTATCTAAAACCTTTACATAGCTTTGTCTGATAAACTTTACTGTGATCTTTTTTTTTTAAATATATTTCTTTCTAAAATTTACAAAAACCGACAGCTTTGTATTTTGCTTTTCGTTGTCTCCCTTGCAATTTTTCCCATATAAAAAAATGGCAAAGGTTTTTTGCAGATATATAGGAGCCTAGTTAAATAAACTTTTGGGTCAAAGAAAGAATCCCAAGCATATTTTAAGGATTTTGTCAAACGTATAGAAGAGAACAAGAAGGAGAATGATGCTAAATTTGATGTTGACGCCTGGCGGAAAGAGATTCAAAACACATTCAAGATAGTTTGTGCAAATTTCGACTACGAGTTTTACACAGGATCTTCTAGTAATCCTGATGGAAGCATTGCCTTAGTCAGATGGGAAGCCCCAGCTGGTGAAACAGACGAAATACCCTTTGTGTATTTCTTTGCTGATGGTTGTTGTAGATATGATTGGTGTCTTAAACAACTGACAGCCAAGTTTACCACTTTAGATATGATTGGTGTCTTTTGTCAAACAACTGACTGCCAAGTTTACAACTGCAGACATGATTGGTGTCTTTTGTTGAACAACTGAAGGCTAAGTTTACCACTGTATTTGTAATTGGTTGTATTGGCCTCAGCTGTGTTTAGGTAGTTGTTGGTTGTAAAATCATCAACACATGTTTTTGTACCTGAACCCGCATCATAGTGTGCATGTAAACAAAGCAGTATCACAGTCCTTGTGGAGCTAAATTAATCATAGTGTGCATGTAAACAAAGCAGTATCACTAGTGATTACCCAGCCATGACATATTTCGCTACATCACAGAATGGCGTCTACACTTTGAAGAAGTCAGATTTACGCTAGACAACAGCCAGCAAAGATAGGTTAACGTTACATGTGGGGTGATGATGCACTAAAAACATAATTTTTAATTTACGAACCTGTAGACACAATCACGTTTTTAAGAACTGTGTCACGTGCTTTTAACAATAATGTGGCTAATACCGCGTTTACACCTATGACATGTATACCATACATTTCTAGAACACAAAGCCCGCCAAAAGTTATTTTTATCTGGAACAATTTTCTCCACAGAATAGGTATACTTTAGCGTTCACACTTACATAACATTTTATAGAACATGTTATAAAACTAGCATGACCTTTGACACAGAGCGTCTGCTATATAATATAGGTCCAGACAATTACAATTTTGTTTCATAAAAAACGTTTTAATAACAAGCTTTCATGTACTGATTCACTCAAAAGTAGAAAATAAATTATTGACTACTATTTAAATAACTATAAAGAAAAGCGTGGGTCACTTTAGTATCTATTGGATACCTTTACTAATGTTTATTTAAATACTTATTTAAATAGTAGTCTATAATTTATTTTTCGAAACCTAAATAATTAGCCTATGACTTTTTGTATCTGCCTGTTTTTATAGTCAGTTGATTATGTGCGATCTCACGAGTACATGTCAGAGGGAAACTGAAAATATGTTGATACACTTAAAACAAAATATTGGTCAAGGAAAAATTGGAGATAAGTTTGGTTAAATTGTATTTTTAATTAATTATTACTTTTGTAATTAATACCTAATCTGGCATTAATGGCTTGGACATTACATTTTTTTTAAAATTAAAGCGTGTTTGGGATTTAATGATCCATGTGTGACAGAGCAAAAAAAAAAACAACGTAAAAACAAAACTAATTCGTTCCCGCTTCCGAAGGGATCTTCAAAATCTCATTACCAATGAGACATCTGCAACTACGTGTAAGTAAGGTTACTATAAATAGTTGGGCGACCGTGGGCAAAGCGGAGTGTACCACACATTTAAATTATCATTTTTTTTTATTTTTTTTTTTACGTTTAAAATAGTTTTCCTTCCACACAGTTCACTCCTGTAGAGCCAGGAGCTAGCTGTGTGGATATGCATGAACATGATAAAATAGTTACAATACATAGCATTGCATAAAGAAAAAGAAAATGTAATGTTATCTTTGTAAAGTTTTACAAAACGTCTAATATATGTTATATTTAATATTCCTAGATTAATCATGTCAAGTTTTACACTAAACAAAACGTCTAATATTGTCTCTATTTAAGACATCGGGTGATGGTACGCCATGTGCGACTTCATGCCCTCTTCGAAGAGGTACACTTCGCATGGGCTGCAGTGAACTTTAGATTATTCTAAATATTTGCTTTAAAACACTAACCCCCCCCCCTTCCCCCTACCCTACCCTACACCCCCCCCCCCCTGAAAGCAGCCTCCTCTTAGTTACCTCCTGTAAGTTTAAAATCGTTTGAAACTATATTATCTGCCCCTAATAGCCGTCACTAAACCCAGCTCTACGATTTGTAAACATTTAGAGTGAACCACAGCTCACCAGATCATGTGGGGGTGGGGGTGGGGGTGGTAGTGATAGTGATTAAGAGGAAGAGAGGAGACGGCAAAGGCGCGCTTGCAGCTTGTTTTCTAACGTCTCCCAGCAGAGAATTATATATACGAGAATCGAGCATGGCATAAACACTGCACTGATTGTATTGATACAGTTTTAAACACTTCAACAACCTTCCCGTTGAATCCAGGGAAATTTGCCCCTCACATTTTTTATTTCACTGAAGTCAAAGTTAAAAATTTCTGCCTTAAAACAAATGGATCCCCTAATCAGCCGCGACAGATCTCCTTGGGGTCCGCCGACCCTTGACAAAACCACTGTACCTGACGGTGAGCTAACGGCTGACATTGAGGAACAGGTGAGTGGCCACACCTGGGGGAGATGTTTGCAGTTAAAACACAATGACAGTCTTGGGGTGGATTACGTTAAGTACACCCCCACCCCTTTCACAAAAATGTGTGGATATTCTGCATGTTAATCTATTGTCTAGCCGAGCATAGTTACACTTTGTAGGATTTAATATTGTAATACACATACAGTCATGTCTTTAATATAAAATGGTAGTTAGGCACACAATATGTAAGATTATGCTCACTTACATAAGACAACAAAAACGCAGATGAAATATCGTACACGAGCCGACCCGCGGCGTATCATACGCCGCTATTTAGTTGTTGATTTTTCTACTTTTCAGTAATTCATAATTTGTGAATTCGACTGTACCAATGATGCCACTGACAATATTTGCTTTAAAACACTAACCCCCCCCCCCCCCCCCCGTGAAAACAGCCTCCTCTAAGCTTAGTTAAATCCTCTAAGTTTAAAATCGTTTCAAACTAAATTATCTGCCCCTAATAGTTATAGCCGTCACCAAACCCGGCTCTGCGATTGTTAAATGTAAACATAAACATTTAGCGTGAACCACAGCTCACCAGATCATGTGAGGGGGGTGGGGGTGGTAGCGACAGAGAGGAAGAGAGGGGACTGCAAAGGCGCGCTTGCAGCTTGTTTTCTAACGGCTCCCAGAAGAGAATTATATAGATACGAGCCGACCCGAAGCGTATCATACGCCGCTATTTAGTTGTTTTATTTTCTACTTTTTAGTAATTCATAATTTGTGAATTCTACAGTACCAATGCTGCCACTGAAAATATTTGCTTTAAAACACTAAAACCCTCCTACCTCCCTCCCCCCCCCCCCCACCCGTGAAAGCAGCCTTCTCTTAGTTACCTCCCCTAAGTTTAAAATAGTTTTAAACTGAATTATCTGCCCATAATAGCCGTCACTAAACCCAGCTCTACGATTGTAAAATGTAAACATTTAGAGTGAACTACAGCTCACCAGAACATGCGGGGGGGGGGGGGGGAGGTTGATTTATGCCTAGTGAGGAAGAGAGGGGATTGCAAGGCGCGTTTGCAGCTTGTTTTCTAACGGCTCCCAGAAGAGAATTATATATATAGATAAATAGATTTCTCTTGCGTTATTACATTCTTTAAAATAATTTACAGAATACATAACGTTTGGTTTCAATTGAATGGTATTTTAATAATCATATACTGTAGTTATCACACATCTACATTAATGATCATACTACTTTCAACGGTTTTCTAGTTAACTGATTAGGTGTTTTTAAATAACCAAATTAAACGCTGTTAATGGTTCGATATTTTTAAAATTAGAAAATGTGATTGCATATGTGCATCGTAATATAAATTAAGTAAGGATTTATCTATGTTAAGTACTGTTGGACATAGCAGTCACGTTTGCCATTGTAGATATATTTGATCACCCAACATATTCTCGGTGATGTAGTTGATGCATATAAACACCGGAACACATGTATTTTACCTTGTTGTGTGTTGTGTGTTGTGATTTCAGCACTACATGAAATTGATATGTACATGTACTATACGGTCAGCACTGTACAGTATCCACAATGTTTTATTTCTTATTGAGTCAGGTACTGATTGGACGCTACACTCAAATTTGACGTGTTAGAAATCATACAAACAACCACTTGACAAGTCCGTCACATTTTCTTATACGTTAAATAGCAAGAAGAAATAACGTTTTTTTTTTTAAATTCTTGTTTCTTTTTTTTTATGTTTCGTTATACATTTTTAAAAAAATCAAATAAGCGTATTCGGTAAATAGTTTAGTGTAGAAAATATTAAAAAAACGTTTTACCAATGTAAACAAAATAATTATTAATTAATCAATTATCATAGCAGTGTTTGTTTTAAATGTAAGTTTAAATTAAATTGATAATCAACTATTACATGTAAAAGACTATATTTAATGATGTAAGTGTAATGAATTGTTATGAAATGCAAACACATAGTTTTTAATAGAATTCAACATAAGTAGAATATTTCTAGACTTTTGGTTTTGAATTAATGAGTGTAAAATTATTGTTTGTTAACATCTCATTATACTTATTAATATAATCAACCAACAGTAAACTGGACACAGTCAGCCTCGACGGTATTCTGATCCAGCGATAACTAGTATTAAATTTAATGTTTTACTGGATTATTTCCCATGTAATTGAAAAATACATGTACACTTGTTTCTTCCATTTAGTAAACAGTATGGGATCTTTTAAGGGAGGCTTAAATCTTAAATTAGGATTGTCTACTTTCTAAGAACTTCAAAGGGTTGTGATAAAATGATCATATGTCTTCATTATGAGGTCAGTTACACAGGCTCTATCCATTTGGTCAACTTGCTTTCCAGACTATGAAATAAATGTGTAACTGGTATTACTGTAGAAAAAAAGCAATGTACGTTGTTGAATTAGTGTGTTAGCTCAAAGTTAGTTCCCACTGTATTATTATTATGATTTAAGGGAGGCTAGTCTATACGTCGTTCAGAAAATTTAAAACAGTAACTCTATTTCACAACGAAAACTTTTTTTTTTTATTTTACTGTGTACATTTAAAAAGTAATGAAATGTGTTTAAATATGTTTTTCCAACAATAAAAACAATTAAAGGATTTAATCAATTTTTAAAAATTAAAACTAGAATAAAGTAAAACATACAAAAACATAGCTTTCTGCAGAAAAACAAACCATTGTACTTTATTAATACGCCATGAGAGAGGACAGTGGTTATATATTTACATTTTTTTTAAAAATAATAGTTTTTTTTGTGTGTGTTTTATAGGCCTACGTCAAACATAGTACACGTTTATAAGGTATCCCAAAAGTTCGTTATAAGCAAAGGTTCTTTTCAATTGGGCTAGATCGTATTTTTTTTTTTTTCACAAATTAAACTTACTCAAATGTCCATGTATTTGCTTAATGTACTTTGTATTACACCGACAAGGCTGCTTAGCGAGAACGAAATAAATAACATGGTGTCTACACTCGACACATAACAAGTTATCTACACTCGACACATAACCTGTTGTCTACACTCGACACATAACCTGTTGTCTACACTCGACACATAACCTGTTGTCTACACTCAACACATAACCTGTTGTCCACACTCGACACATAACCTGTTGTCTACACTCGACACATAACCTGTTGTCTACATTTGGTTCTTTTAGTTAGCTGATGCTAACTAAAAGCCACCTCTTTGCTCTCCATATTAATGCACTTTTGAGAGAAAAGTGACAACAGATGGAGAATGTGATTATCAAACTCTCTAACGACCCAAAGCTTTCACGTGCCACTGATGTTATTCGAGACTAAGCTGATCTGATGTATCTAAACTAGTGTGATATTTTAGCAGGACCAACATTTATTTCCTCAATGTCTAGACATCAAGTTGACCATTTTAATGGTGCAAATGTCTGGACATCAAGTTGACCACCTAGATAGATGGTGCCAATGTTACAGAGCTAACATCAAAATGTAAACACCCTTACGTCATAACTGTTTGGTGTCGACATTTTGCTTCAGCTAAACAGTATTTTAAATACCGATGTAAAAAAAGTAACTCTACACCGACATACATTTTATTAACATGAAATATGCTAGTTGGGATTGGAAAATGAATATAGATTGTACCACAACATACACCCTTTGGCGTCCTTGTTTACTGAGTGTGAGGGTGGGGGGTTTTATGAAAGGCCGGAACGAATGAATGCAATAACACACAGTTCAAGTTCAACTATAATTGTTCTTTATTAAAATGATATATATGTTCAAGTTTCTACCTAACTGATCTACACTGTACTATTTACTTCTACTACTGACTGTTCATACCACATGCTACCTACTACTACGCACTCCCATGACCAATCCTAACACTAACTGTTCTCTACATTCTACAACCTAACACCTTCTCTCCTCGCTATCTACCTATCAACTGCTGGCCTATCTCTCTACTGACCCACGCCTCAGTGGTCAGCTGACCGTCCCACGTGACCGGTCAGTCCTGTGCGCCCATTGGTCTCTCTAACCAACCAATTAGGCCTATAGTCTGTTTCTGTTAACCTATATCTGCTAAACATGTCTGACGTAATCTTGCGTCATCACACTGAGGTTACATGTAAGTGTTTTGGGCTGAAAATAAATAAAATAAAAATAAACGAGCCGGCCCGCGGCATAACATACGCCGCTATTTAGTTGTTTCTAATTTTCAATAATTCATAATTTTTGAATTCGACAGTACCAACGCTGACACTGAAAATATTTCTTTAAAACACTATAAGTAGCTCGTTAAGGACCATAACCACCCCCCTTCCTTCCCTCCCCCCCTCCCCCCCCCCCTCCTCCCCCCCCCTCCCCCCCCCTCCTCCCCCCCCCCCCTACGTTTAAAATCGTTGGCTCTGCTTGTAAACATTTAGAGTGAACAAAGCTCACTAAAACCATGTAGGGGTGGGGAGATAGGAAGCGTTTGCAGCTTGTTTTCTAACGGCTCGAAGAAGAGAATTATATATAGTCTATAATAGATTATTATAAACAATGATTATTGACACACCGACGTTAAAAGATATGTTTCGGTTTAAAAAGCAAACTGTGTGCAGGTAGGTTACTGTTTCACAATCTATAACTATAGACAATAATAATTTTTAAAAAAAAACGATTTTCTTAAAAGTATCGTCAATTTTAAAAAAAAAAGCATTTTATTTGCATTTTGTGCGTTTTCTTCCTATTACTTTAAACGTAGATTTTACCATGAACTTGATAGCGTTGATTATGCCCTTTGTTACAGTTGTCTCCCGTTAATAGTTTAAATTCAAGCAAAGGCAACTGTCAAGCAAATTAAGTTTTGTTTTAAAAATTTATATAAAAAAATACATATCTACGGCAATTCTAAACTGATTGACAATTTTAATTTAAAATTATATAATCGTTTCGTTTTGTTTTAAACATTGATATAAAAAAAATACATAACTACGGCAATACTAAACTGACAATTTTAATTGAAAATTATTTAATCGTTTAGTTTAAATACACCACTATATAGGCCTACACTGTAGGATTTACGTATCAGCTAAACAGGCATTAGGTTAGTTTCCCAACTTTCTTTGGGGCCCAAACATGACTCAATAATTGACGGCCTAAAATTAATCAGCTGACTGTGATTGTGAGGTATGTTTCACCAGATGATGAGCTACCTGTTACACGTTTTTTTAACTTCCCTAGACATGGGTAGCTACGAGGGGAAATGTATGGCTGAGGTTGTGTACAACTACCTTTATAATGTGGAGAAAATATGTTTCAGTAAGTGTTGGATGATATTGCTGACACTGCCACTATTCTCTACATGATGGATAATGATTTTAATGCAATTCGCTTTGTTAAAATTAATATAATCTAAAAGGCCTACACTCAAAGATCACATTTTCTTGATTAAAACAGCGAATTAACCAACAACTGTTTGTTCAAACTTTGTAATGAATTATTTCGGTGTATCGGTTTCGTTCAGTAAAATAAATGAATAAACACAACTTAACTGTGTGATTGTATTTATGTTTTATTTGTTTGAAAGTCAAAGTCTTGAAGTAAAGAAATTAAATAATTTATTTTTAAAATGTTTTTTTTTTGTCTGCTTTCGATCACTACAAAATGTAAGAACAAACAAAACATTGTGTTTGAAATTGTGTATTCCACAAATATTGCACTCAATATTTTACTAAACGTTGAAGCTATCTTTCATGTATCATAATTCAGAAAGTCAATATTTTTTTTTAAAAACAAATATCGTATCTACAGATAAAGATGGGAATACGGTGTATGTTTGGTTGTCTGTTTGTCTGTCAGTGTGTCTGCTGATTAAATAGCGTCACGCAGTTTAATTTTTTTTTCTATTTGATGAATGTCTTCAAACTTCACTCGTACTTGATCACTGACAGTATATTGTAATACAGTTGGAAAAAAAAATGTCCGTCCAAAATAAATTATTTCAATCACACTAAAATCTGCGACCATATTTTTCTTAATATAAACATGAGCTATCTTTTCATTACAATGGTGAACGTGTATCAGATTCTTATAACACAAGGAGCATTGACATATATAAATGAAAAATTCAACTACTATCCAGCACATAAAATGAATGATTGTGATACTTTGCTGGTAAAGAACTCGAAAGTGGTTAACATTGTTACAGGATGGTAAATGATTACCACATAGGAATCGGTGTATCGATGGAAAGTTATATTGATGAGAATGGTGTTAAAAAGACTCGTTAGTCCATGGACTTTATCAAAACTGGTATACTGGAAGTTTATAAGCCGCTTATCATTAAATGCTGAATACTTCAACGTGCACCATGAGATAAGGAGCAACCTTTTTTAAAGTGTAGAGATAATGATACAAATGTAGTTGTACTAAAATCTATATGAACTTTTGATAGAATACAAATAGGATAGGATTTTTTTTTTGATAAAATAAATTATGGGATAACAGTAAACGGGATGAAGGTAAAATAAAGTGTCAGGACTCTGGGTGGGGAGTGGAAAGGAAATTGTTCAAAGAGAAGTGGAGGGGAGTTGGGGCGGGTCAATGGGACAGTGAAGCGTTTTCTATGTAAGGAAACAAAATATGTTGACCAGTTTATATACTGGTCGCATTGAGTTTTCAAAAGGTTCCTGTGTGAAAGATGAGGGGAAAGAAGCTAGATTTAGAACTTTAAATAAGCAAATGAATATATATTCGAAATTGATGTTTGGGTGGGTAGTGGGGTCGTTGGAACAGTTAAAGGGGATGTGGGGTTATCATGTCTGAGGGTGAAGTGGACAGAGGGGGAGGGGGTAGATGTGTCTGAAGAGGCGTGGAGAGGGTGTCTGTGTTTAAGGCAAGCAAAGCGTCAAATTCAAATTATGTGCTGTGTGATCGCACATCATACTGCTCCCACACAATGAAACTAAAAATTACATTTGACTCTTTTTTTTTTTTTTTTTTTTTTTTTACGTAAATTCATTTATAAGGAATGATAAATATGAGGGAATAAGCCATTACATTTGACTCTAAGAAGAAAAGTATACAGGAATTTCTCGACAAACACAAACTAGTGTCAGTTTATGTTGCCCAATAGATAGTCTTTGCCATATGTATAATGCTTGATCATTGTTTTTTTATTAATTTAGTCATACATTTTTTAAAGACACATATAAGAATAATGCTAAAACTGTTTCTTTGAATCAATATAGTATCTTAGTAAATGAGTTGATGAAACTATTGGCCTTTGTTAGTATAAAAAAAGAAAATTCAATGATATAAATTAATTTGGAAGTTATATTTTCGGTTATCGCCCTTGAAATGTTTTCGAATAAGACAGTAGTATATTAAAACCACTCTTTGTAGCCAAATAGCGTAATTACTTAATATATTTTGGAATATTTTCAATTAATGTAACAATGTATGATATTTATCACATTAGTAAGCCACGTCATTTCTACTGTTATTTCATAATTAAATTGAATTCCTACCAGTACTTAGCTAGACGCGTGGAAAGTTATAGCAGCTTGCCATTTTCCCGATACAATCGCATACGAAGTTGATAGTTATTGCATTAATACAACTGTTTTTTTAACACACACGTTTAAATCATGTGTGTGTTTAATATATCTTACATACGAAATGTGGAAGCGCGTCTTCAATGTGCCTTAAATGTGTCTTAAACGTGTTTTATATGTGTCTTGCATGTGTCTTAATTGATTCAGTCGCCAGTGTTAGTTTTATTAAGTTTGTCTGTGTGAAGGCCATTATTGTATCCATCCATCATTCACCACTCATGTATCTATCACCCATCCACCCATCACCCCACACCTACCACTCATGTATATATCACCCATACTTGCAAACATTCTACCATGACATGCGCACTAGCCCACACTTAGACCACTCAGGGTGTGAGCTGAGATACAAGAAACACATCCAACACTTAGACCACTCAGGGTGTGAGCTGAGATACAAGAAACACATCCAACACTTAGACCACTCAGGGTGTGAGCTGAGATACAAGAAACACATCCAACACTTAGACCACTCAGGGTGTGAGCTGAGATACAAGAAACACATACACCACTTAGACCACTCAGGGTGTGAGCTGAGGTACAAGAAACACATCCAACACTTAGACCACTCAGGGTGTGAGCTGAGATACAAGAAACACATCCAACACTTAGACCACTCATGGTGTGAGCTGAGATACAAGAAACACATCCAACACTTAGACCATTTAGGGTGTGAACTGAGGTACAAGAAACACATCCAACACTTAGACCACTCATGGTGTGAGCTGAGATACAAGAAACACATCCAACACTTAGACCACTTAGGGTGTGAGCTGAGATACAAGAAACACATCCAACACTTAGACCACTCAGGGTGTGAGCTGAGATACAAGAAACACATCCAACACTTAGACCACTCATGGTGTGAGCTGAGATACAAGAAACGCATCCAACACTTAGACCACTCAGGGTGTGAGCTGAGATACAAGAAACACATCCAACACTTAGACCACTTAGGGTGTGAGCTGAGATACAAGAAACACATCCAACCCTTAGACCACTCAGGGTGTGAGCTGAGATACAAGAAACACATCCAACACTTAGACCACTCAGGGTGTGAGCTGAGATACAAGAAACACATCCAACACTTAGACCGCTCAAGGTGTGAGCTGAGATACAAGATACACATCAAACACTTAGACCACTCAGGGTGTGAGCTGAGATACAAGAAACACATCCAACACTTAGACCACTCAGGGTGTGAGCTGAGATACAAGAAACACATCCAACACTTAGACCACTCAGGGTGTGAGCTGAGATACAAGAAACACATCCAACACTTAGACCGCTCAAGGTGTGAGCTGAGATACAAGAAACACATCCAACACTTAGACCACTTAGGGTGTGAGCTGAGATACAAGAAACACATCCAACACTTAGACCACTCAGGGTGTGAGCTGAGATACAAGAAACACATCGTGATTTTTTTTTTATAAATGCCTATTAGTGTTGTAAATTGTTTCATTTAATTTGAGAGACTTCTTTAAAAGGTATAGCCCTCACCAAAGTATAAAACAAAACGGGAAGTGATTTAAAAAAAAAAGGAGCTGTGTTTTTGGTAATTTTGAAGTAGCAAAAATTAATACGATTAAGATGTCTCATTTTACACTATATAATACCACAGTTATTTATTATTACTTGTTTGTGTCATATATATTATTTGGCTTTTCTTAAATTTTGTAATTTATCGGAAGTAGAAAATTAACCACACATACATGAAAACAAAATCTTTTTTTTTCAATTATTTACTTTTTTTTAACTTCAAACGTTGACTTTCAAATAAATAAAACGTAAATGAAAACACATACTTAAGTTGCGTCTGTTCATGTATTTGATTTAAGTAAATCAATGCACCGAAAAAAAATTATTTTATAGTTTAAATCACAGTTGTTAGTTAATTCGCGTTTTTAATCGACACGTTTTGATCTTTGAGTTTATGACTGTCAGATTCTGATAATAAAGTAAATTGTATTAAAAGCAATAGCCATCATGTACAGAATAGTGGCACAGGCAGCAATATCATCCAACACTCACTAAAACATATTTTCTCCACATTATAAAGATAGTTGTACACAACCTCAGCCATACATTCCCCCGTGTCGCTACCCATGTCTAGGGAAGTTAAAAAAACGTGTAACGGGTAGCTCATCATCTGGTGAAACATACCTCACAATCACAGTCAGCTGATCAATTTTAGTCCATTTTTACGGTTCTTTAATCACCCATGGTTTATTCTTAATTACTCAAACTGTGTTTAAAAAAGAAATTTAAAACAAATAAAAACATGCAGTAACGTCTATTCCCGGATTCTCTTGTTTGGCTGGAAAGAAAATTATTTGCTGTTTGTTATTTATCTGCTCTGCTTGTTGGCAGTCTATTGTTGAGTCATTTTGGGGCTTGTTTTTTTTTTAATATCACTTTTTAATACAAATAGAAACGTGCATATCGGATGCAATTTCTTTAACTTAAACTATACAAGGGAAATAACATTAATAAACTTGCATAATAATCGCTATCTAATTCGTCATAATAAAGAATTAAAACGTTTTAGGAAAAATACGGGGTAAATATAAGTAATCTACTTTTGTATTTTTAAAACCGTGAATATTATGAAGCAGCATGCTTATTTTAAATTTAAAAAGTATATACTATTATATTTTAAAACTGTGATCTGTGTGCATACATGTTTCATATAAATGCAAAAAAACATAGCACATAATGATGGTAGTTCGAACACAGTTGTTAGTTGGGAAACATTTTGTTTTGGGAGAAAATATTAACCGATACATAATCATATCTAGGAAAGCAAGGGTCTCACATAGATGTTGTCAGAACCGTGTGATATGCTGGTAGTTAAACCGTACATTAAACCGTTTCATTTAGTAAATGTTGATGTTACATTTGTTACATCGTCACCATCAAGTCGGCCAGCTTTCTATTTTGTTATTTTTTTTAAAAATAAAGTAAACATATAATTCTATACAAAACTATCTTACATTACATTATATTTACTTATATAATTATACGTTACTGTTGCTGAAATGTGAAGATCAGCCAGTCTACATCTATTATTAGCAAATCCTAAATGTTGTTATAAGACTAATATATACGGACAGACTGAAGTTAAATATAGGCCTACATATAGCGTGTCGTCCAAGTTATAGAAAGCCGAATACATATGTTGTAGTTGATGCGAACATAGTGTCATGGGGGAATATTTATACCAGTGTCTAATAATAGAATCTTCATAAAAAAGGGGTGTTAGGTTACTGGTAGTTAACTAAATACACACATTGTTGGCTAATGTCAATGCTAACCCTGTCCCTAACCCTAACCCCTACCCTAGTCCTACCATAAGCCTAACCCTAATTTCAAACCATAAAATTAGTCGAGGTTATAATACTACTAACAACCCAACACACCTATTTTATTATCGGACATCAGTATCTAAAATCATCCGTTTCATGTAACAACGACAAGTAATGTTATAACAACAAGTGTAAGCATACACACTATGTGGTATCAAAAGCTGATTAACCCATTAAAACCCAACATAAAACAACATATACAAATTGCATTTAATTGTATTTATCATGGCATATTGGGTAGATTACCACATTTATTACAAAAATACAGATTCACATAGCCAATAGGTAAAGGGGTGTACTCAGCTGGGTACACTGGGTAGATTAGGAGTGAAATTGTCCAAAGCAAGGTCGTTCAACACAAAGTGTTTTATGCCTTTTTCACATCGCCAGCGGATCCAACTATGGCAAATAACACAACGCAATAGGTTTTCAATTTGCTCTGGATTATGACCATAATTTGTTTTAATCCACTGTAGGAACTAGTGATGATGTTGGACGACTGTACTTTTCTCTTGTAAATACGATTATGCAATTATTCGTCTGAATGCTAACTGATCCATATATGTCAGCTCATCAATCCTGCTAATCAAAATATGCAGCCGCCAAGCATTAGCAATGGCCATTGTTCCTCTTATAGACACCAGGTACAGATTGATTCATTAGGTCGACATCACCCATTCCATTGTTATAATTTATTACAAGTCTCGGGATATTGAAATGAACCTTTTGCTTCTGAGCATTACACCACCTTTTTATTTTTATTTTTCCCACATGCTCTACAAGATCAAAGTTGAATCCAATAGTAACAACATTGTTATCCTTCCAACATATAATTTCATTATTTGTGTCAAATCAGTAATCATACTCAGCTCTATACTATTTTTTTCATTATCTTCACATCTGTGAGTGGAGATGTCTTTGTTCTGTTATCTCGTATTGTTCCAGTTGCTCTGTATACCAAATAATGCAACTCACATAACAACTTAAGGTTTGTAAAAAAAAATTATACGGTATGTTCTTTTTGGGACAATAGGAAACTTTTCTAGAAAATATTTAACTGCTCTAGCACCATGAGGATCAACACAGTGGCGTAGCGAGGTCGGGTGTCACCCGGTGCGGCACTTAATGGTGTCACCCCCCCCCAGAGGCATAGAGACCCTTCCCAGGGACAAACTTTCAAATTTTCGATTTGCACACCCCCCCCCACCCTCAAACTTTCGATTTGCACCCCCCCTCGAGTTTTTCTCTATATATTTTGCTATTTTTTGCCTTGGTGTCACCCCCCTAAATGGTGTCACCCGGTACGCCCCTGGATCAACATAAATCTTTTCGGACTTACCGCAATAAAAATCAAACGCGTGGCAGTTTCCATCTCAACTTTTTAAAGCCCAATTATTATAAGCAAATCGTATGGGTTTTCCTATAATAAATTGTTTGACTAGTTGATGGCATATGTTGCATGACATGCAATTCGACACTATGGCATTCCAAAATCTTCATCCAAACTCCAATTAGCCCGCTAAGTAGGCAATTTATGATAACCTGTTAAGATTAGTATTGCCAAAAATGTCTTCAAATCTGCTTGATCCAATTCAAAAGTATGTCTGTTGTTTTCATTTACGTACACAATACATAATTTTTTTTTTTTTTTTGTAAAATCTGTAATTTCGTAATTTCTTACTGAGGCAATTTTTAGTTTTATTTCTATGTATCTATCATACGTTAACAACGCAATCAGCTATGTGTTGTTGATTTACCTTGTAATTGTATTATTATACTTTAAAAAACAGATTCATCAAATGTGTTTGCCTAAGGAGTAATTTTCAGTTTTCATCATCAGCTTATGACGGCTTACACATATTTACAATAACAAACTTCTCTGACATGTGCTTTCATTCATCTAAGAAGAGTTATTTATACACAATTCAAACACAAGTCTAATTATAAAATTATTATTTTATTTTAAACCTGACAATGCAAATGTGTAATTAAATTTAGTAACATTTTTTTTTTCTTTTTTTTGCCTCAGACACGTAATTTATAGCGTCAGTTGTGTGTTCGCTTTAGTATTAAAGTTTTCATCATCGGCTTGTGAGGACTGATACAGATTTACAATAGTAATATTTCTTTCTTACTTGTAGCCCGCTTTCATTCATTTAAGATGGTTTACTTATACATAGATCTAATACAAAACGTCTAAATATAAAGAAAAAATTAAAATTAAAAAACCAACCTGAAACTGAAAATGTAATTAAATGATGATTCAAGGGATTTTTTTTTCTCGGCGTGGTGGGCTGAGGGGACGAGGGGGGAGAGGGGGAATTTGTTTTTTTTAAAAGTAGAACTGAAATGAATTTGGGATTACAGAGAATTAAAATGATACAAATTTTAAGCAATCGGAAAAGCAATGTTATTACAATGAGACACGTAAAAGCAAACACTCTTCCCTTTCAAACATCTATATCTATCCAGTCCTCAATTAGTTTATTTTCCTTTTTTTTATTAATTCAATTTGTTTAAACATTTAAATCAGTAATAATTATTTATTTGATAGATTTTACACAGCATCAAAGACATGAACATCAATTGCATATATAATAATCAAATGGAGAAAATAAAATGGCATAAAAACTAGACTAAAATAAGGTGTGCAAACTAGGTTTCTCTTGACTGCTTAGTTTACTGTGCTTTGTCCTTAGCTGAGGAGTCAAAAGTTCACATTGTAGCCATACATGGACAGAATTAGAAACGACCGTGGGAGAAGTGTCTCTGCAGTGCAGTACACATACTGATCTATCATTCCAAAACTTTCCATGACATAAAATTGTCCCTTGGCAAAGAGGGCACGCTAACTTGAAAATTTAGTTAAAAAAATATATCATTTACACCAGATTAAATAATGAGATCGAACAATGTTTGATCCAACTATTTATTTTAAGTACACATACTAATACAATATTATTAGTGTTAACTTGTTTTAAAACACGGAACATAATTATATTTATTTAAAAGTTCTGCAAACAAAAATACACTTTTTTTCTATAAAAATATAGCTTTAAGCATAATCATTTTAAAACAGTAACGAATTTAGTTGTTTCTGCCTATAAGTGTTGTAAATTGTTTAACTGATTTTGACTAGGAGCCTTCTTTAAAAGTTATTGCCCTTACCAAACTATAAAGCAAAACGGAAAGTGATTTTAAAAAAAAATGTTTTAATGGACATACATTTTACTTTATTAACAACTAAGTGATGTTCAACAATGTAATCACGGCATTTACATTGTAGCTGATTTTTAGATGATTTTGAAGTTGCAAAAATTAATATGATTGACAATTTATAAAACGATAAAAATGGTCTCAGGTTACACTATATAACACCACTGTTATTTATATTACTTTTTTCTATTTCCAAATTCATTTTAGAAACAGTTATTAGCTCATACTACTAAAGCCAAATCCACACAATACATTGATAAGCCTGGTTCGATTTTTAGCCCATAGAATAGCAAATTACTAGTTCATATATTATTTAAACTATTAAAAACATTAATATTAAAATACAGTGGCTTTAAATTAGGTGTTATTAATATAATGTTTAAATAAATCAATGTCCAAATCAAATAACATTGTTTGTCACATACAACACACATGAATGTCATACGGCGGACACGTAATACATTACAAGTGACATAATGTTAAGTACTAGTAATTCATGACACGAGAGATACATTTACAACTTAATACGCTATTTGCAAATTATAAGACGCTTCTCAATTGATTGTATTAAATCTAATAAGAGGTCATCCAACCCGTAATGGCGGTCTCAAACAATTTAAATAATACCCCCCCTGCTCAGTCCTCACCCAGTCCACACGTGTCACGTGTCATCAACCAACACCACCCCGCATATCTGATGATAACCTCCACAAAAAACTTGTTAGACCACTTAAAACAAATGCTTATGATTAACTAATTCGTAACAGACTGAGTTTGATGAATTGTATTTGGGGTAAAATGTGTGTGATAGTTGAATACCTGGCCATCGGGAGTGAATACGTGAGAGGTCAATCACTGTATTTTGTTTGCTTTTTGGAGATCACTCACTGACTCAAGGGGTGAATTTAGGGCTATATAATCGGGGCAAATGAGATGTTCGAGAGGCCGCCTAGATGAATGCTGGGGGAAAGCTATGTAATTTTACTGTTAGAACTTGAAATGTATTCAGTATTATTCCTATGATTTTAATTGTGTGTATTCATACACTTTAAGTATAAGTAATGTATCAAACGGTGGATGTTTGATTACTGAAATGAACTGTATTTATTGTGGATTCAACTACTCTAAAGAAAGTTGTGAAATGAACTGTATTCATTGCGGATTTAACTACTCTAAATAAATTTGTAAAATGAGCTGTATTGATTACGGATTTAACTACTCTAAATAAAGTTGTGAAATGAACTGTATTTATTGTGGATTTAACTACTCTAAATAAAGTTGTGAAATGAACTGTATTCATTGTGGATTTAACTACTCTAAATAAAGTTGTGAAATGAACTGTATTTATTGTGGATTTAACTACTCTAAATAAAGTTGTGAAATGAACTGTATTCATTGGGGATTTAACTACTCTAAATACAGTTGTGAAATGAACTGTATTTATTGTGGATTTAACTACTCTAAATAAAGTTGTGAAATGAACTGTATTTATTGTGGATTTAACTACTCTAAATAAAGTTGTGAAATGAACTGTATTTATTGTGGATTTAACTACTCTAAATTAAGTTGTGACATGAACCAGCAGTTTATCGTCTGTCTTTAAAGAAGGAAAAACTCACAATAACAACTAGTTGTCACTAAAACAAAAGATTGTTACATAATTCAATAACACGTAGGGTGTACCTTGTAGCGCCATTAATTAATAGTTTATTATAATTTCCAATTGTATATAAACATATCAAATGTGATTTATATATATATATATATATAAACAACTAAGACTTACAATTAATTTAATCTTTTTACGTTGTAAAAAAAATAAATAAAATGTTGAATGTAAAATGTCAAAGCAACAATAAACTGTTAGGATATTCCTTATATGTGGTTACGCTCTTTTCTTTTAAAGTTTATGACATTAGTAGACTACTATACTATAACAGGCCACAGTGAGAGATACACATAACCCGTCATAAGGATCTACGGTTTTGATATAATACTTATATTGCTGAAGGGGCCCACTTATAATTTTTGCATAGGGGCCCAAAAATCCTAGCTACGCCACTTGGTATATGCAGTGCATAGTTTACGTATAAACTGTTCATGAGATAATTGTAGCAGTCCTAATTACTCAATCACATTTTGGTTTACCTTTCAAATCGGATAGTGAACCAGTGTGTTCTAATCATTTAATGTCTTTTTTTAAGCTTTAAATATACATTAATATTGCCATTTCTTATTTCGAAGAAAACGTGAAGGGAGATAAGTCGATAAAACAAACAGAGCTATTTATTTTATTAAATTTAAAAATTATAATTTAAAAAAAAAAATAGCGAATTACCAATACGTTTAAATAGTTACTTTTCTGTTTTAGAAAATATTATGAAGCACGAAAAGTAATTAACTGTATAAAATCTATTACGGTATAAAAAAAGAAAACAGCGACTTGAATATATGCATTTTTCAAAGACAAGTGATTAATTCTGATTTATTTTACGGTACATGTTATATAGTGGTCGATTATGAAATACGTTTTTAACGTTAGTACATTTATTAAACACTAGTTATAAAACAATAACCCCCATTGACCTGTCACGTGTGATGGTCAGCTGACCAAACTCTAAGAGATGGTCAGTCTGACCTGAAAGATAAACATTATATAACTTAGTAATTATGACTTCCACATCTTATCAAAAGTACTTTCGTATTGTATTTATCTGACGATTTGAATAACCATTCAACAGGGGCTCTTTAAAAACTGGGAATTTTTGTAAGTTGTAGTTTTTGGCTCTTCCGTCGCAAGAGGTTGTCGACCCCTGCCCTAGAGTGGTTATTGGCTGAGAAATAGAATTATAGCTTATATCAGGGGTCGGCAACCTGCGGCTCGCGAGCCGCATGCGGCTCTTTTGATGTCAAGGTGCGGCTCTCGAGTTCCATGCACAATGATTAATAATTATATTATTTCATTTTCTAAAGTCATAAAAATATTAAACTGTAAAGAAAAACAACTTTGAATAGTATTAAAAAACTCATCAGAGAACAGTTAGAATAGGTGAGGTAGAAAGTAAATGGACAGCTGACAGCCGCTTTGGCACCAGGCTCAGTCCCACAGCCGTGCTGTAGTTAGCCCAGTGTCGACTATTCCGTTCTTGCCACTGCTGAAGTGCCGATTTGTTTCGAATATCGTTTAATGGGGAATGTTATTTTATTCAAAATGCATCCCTCTGCCGAAGTATTTTAGTTATTAGTATCCTACGGTGGAGCCAGGTACTGGATTGTGGGGAACAAGTAGGGTGGAAGATAAGCACTGTGAGAGCCGAAGGACAGAAGCGACCGATTCAGTCATCAGACCTATATCTAAGCCAGTTAGTCAGAGTTGAGGGCTGCTTGGCTATGGCAGACGCCTCCTGAGACAGTAGTGTCCGTAAAGAAAGAAAAAACAAAGTTATTTGCTTCTAAAAAGGATTGGGATTGTCCTATAGTTATATTATTTGATAACTGACTTAATCATAGCAGAGCTAGCTAAAACACTTTTTTGTGCGAAACATGTTTTTCTATGAATCAATATTAGTTCATATTTAACGGTATTTATTTCAAATAAACAATTAAATTTATTTACTTAATTCTAATCAAATACCAGAATATTGGAAAAATAATGTTAGTGGCTCTTTAAAAACTGGGAAATTTTGTAAATTATAACTTTTGGCTCTTTCGTCTCAAAAGGTTGCCGACCCCTGGCTTATATGAATCTATTATTGTTAATATATTTTTGTTCTCACGGTTGCCATATGGTAGTTTGTTAAGCTGAATAAATTGCTTGTCTTAGAAAAATGTATACATTAAAGTCTATGTTTTCAAATTTTATAACCTGAAATATTTTAAATTCATATTAGCGTAACTACTAATTTTTAATATTTCTTAACACTTTAAGTAGCTTTGTCAAATAATCCATACTGTGGCCAATATTTTTTTTAAATATATCTTTTTAAAATGTACTAAAACTGATAAGTCAGTAATTTCCTTTGTGTTGTCTCCCTTGTAATGTTTCCCATTGAAAAAAATGGCTCTTTGGCAGATATATATTTAAATAAAAAACAAAACAACAACACATTTTGTTCCAGACAGTATCTTAAATGATTTAGAACTCTAACCAATGCAGTATGAAATATTAATTGTAATGGTTTAACTGTAAAATATGTGTATAATGTTTAAATTGCGTTATTAATTACTTTTATTTGGTTTAACTTGTAAAACACCGAAATGCTTAAGGAGTTTTTTTTGTTTTAATTTGTCATACGCCGATTAAGAAGAAAATTATTTCAGGTCCATAAATGACGTCACACTCTTAGTAGGAAAGGGGGGGGGGCGTCCGTAATTTTGTGACGGTGTGTGATAAGGGGAAGGGGGATTATTTCGTGTTTAAAAAAATGTTTTAATACATTGTAAAAAAAAAATAATTAATACACTCTATGTTGATGGAGTTCAGTCAAGAAATAGGAAAACATCACTGTTTTAAGGAACATTCGATCGCTTATAGTAGAGTGATGTTTATCATTTATTAGTTAATAGTTATTAGTCCACACTACTCAACCCAAATCAAAACAAAAAAAGTTACAAGCCAGGTGTTAATTTTACATGCATTTATAAGCCAGGTTTGATGTGTACATACATATTGTATAAGTCAGGTTACATGTGTACATACATGTATCAGTCAGGTTCTATTTGTACAACTATATTAGCGTATACCCTGTCTCCACAGAATAACCAATTACTAATTAATGCATTATTAAAAATAATCAGGCTTAAAATGTTGTAATACGAGTTGTGTTTTATTATAATGTTTAAATAAACCATTGGCCAAATCAAATAATATTCTTTGACACATACACCACACATGTTAGACACGTAATATCTAAAACACAAGTTATGCATGACAAGACGTATGCATTTCAAACATAATATTTTCACATTCGGGTGCACTAGTTAGAAAACGCTTCAAAATTAATTGTATAAATAAGAGGTTATCTAAACATGTGGATTACTAACGCGATAAATATCATACAGCTTTACATTCAGTGAACATATCCCAATATTAAGTAAATACGCAAGTAATATTGCAACAAAGATAACTGTTTCCAAATGTCTAGTCTTTTCGAAAACATTTTAAGGGCGATAACTTAAAAATTAACTTCATGATATTTTGATATCATTCATTTTTTTTTCTTTTATAACAAAAAGGGCCAATAATTGCACGCAATTAAATTATCAATATAATATATTGATACTAGCAAACATCATTTATCTTTTTATTATATATGTCTTAAAAAGCGGTGAATACATCAATTACTGAAACTGTGGCAAAGCGTTATACATCTATCAAAGACAACCGATCAGGTCGGTTTCATTGACGCTTCCTGTTCCCCATTGTATTGCTGTAAACAATATCTTCATTCTGTCAGCTATGGTTTTTAGATTCATTTATGTGGGGGGGGGGGGGGCATTTTAGTTTGATAGGAAATACATTTTTTGGACTTACACATTTTTTTGTAACTGTACTAAATGATACTTTCAGTTATGCAAGTACCAGTAAAGTTTGAACACAGTCATCGGATTTAGTCATCTGAATTATGATAAATTAAGATAGCTCCAACGTTTAGTGAAATATTGAGTTCAATATTTGTTGAGTAGGCCTACTTAATTTCATATACATTTTTTGTTTCTTCTTACATTTTGTAATTGCTGGAAAGTATTTTTTTGCCTCGCTTAAGATGGAAAAAAAATTAATCATTACAAAATCTGATTGAGAGAAAATTTAGACGGATCATTGATATGAACAATGATATGATTCAAAAATGTAGTGGTAAAATCTAAAGTTATCCCTCAAACGTTAAAGATTTACAGTATCACTGAAAGGTAAATACGTAATACATGTTTTTATGTATACTCGTAATGTGTAGGCCTCGTACAAACTATAAGTGACAATACCATAATCGTTTTGCTAAATCTATCATATATTTATGTGTAAAAAGAGAAATTTAAAAACTAAAACTGTTGTATCAAAAAGTATATAGTGTGCATTCTATCATATCTCTAAATATCTTCCTAACATAATAAAACGCATTACATAGAAACAAACCAAACAATATAATCAAATTTTCTATTCAAGTGCTACAAAATTCTATGCACCATTAAAATGTAATTTATTTTTAATGAACATATTCAAAATCAAATTCAAACTCAGTATAAAATATAACATAGGGCCACTACTGCATACATGTTCGTAACTTATGTGGGTCGGCCTAGAAATACATTATGTGACTGTAGACTCGTGTATGTATTGTAATTAAATACATTATACAATAAAGACGTCCAGAATGTTATTGATTTTGTAAATATGTTGTTATAGACAGAGGTGACAGTGGGGATAAGCTCCCACGGTCTATACAATCATATTTTTTTCGCGTTATAAGTTTTATATTATTGCCAGAAACGGTGATTTTATTTAGAGACAATGTTTCTGTTTTACCGACGATGAGACTTCCGTCCTAGTATGTCAGCGTCGAATTTTGTCACAGAAAGAAAGAAATATCTATGGACGGTAGAAATAATAGATTTTAGAAACATATCAATCATACCTAACGTAGCTGGTTATCTAGCAGAACAACAAAGAAAAGTACGGGTGATGTTTCCACTGAATGGGGACTCAAGAGTTATACAACAAAAAATATGGTATCAATTCTAAGGCTTCTGCAGTTTGTAAGAAACCCTATCTTTTGAAAAGGAGATGGAATACTACGGCTATATGATAATTCCTGAGCACAGAATCAGCCCCCTCTCTCTGGCTGAGCTTTGTGTTTATGTTGTCCAGCAAATCCCAGATCCGAAACAAGCCATAGAATTTCTTGAGAAAAGGAAAGAGAAAGTTAAAGCCAAGGAAGAAGTCAAATGTTTTGTGTATGACTACAATGGGTAAAATCTATCTCCGGAATAAAGAATTCCCTCCAGTGAAGGCCCTAATGGAAGAGTGAGAGAAGATTTTAAATGATATAGATGGAGTGACCACAGTACATGGACGCTAACGAGCAACTTTCATAAACTATTGAGCAACCATACTCAGTACTATCAAGAGGCCTTAGGTTCTTAGGCTGCACAGACCTGGTACACATAGTCTTTACTTTGACTATTTTCTGTAACTTTGTCTACCCTTGGCGTTGAAATATCACTTTCTGTTTATATTAGGTTAATTAATTTGTCTTATGATGTTCTTGAGTCCACCCGTATATAATGGGTACCTGACTTAAGTTAGAGAAACAAAGGTGGCTGAGCGTAGCGACCCTTCCCAGCGCCCGGGGACAAACTTTCGATTTGCACCCCCCTCAAACTTTCAATCTGCCCCCCCCCCCCCCCCCCCCCTCAAACTTTCATTTTTTCCCAACCCATTTTGGAGCCCCCTACTGACAGCGGCCTAGGCGACCGCCTAGTTCGCCTTATAGGTAGCGCCAGTCCTGGTGACGATGTAACAGTTGTAACATCAACATTCACTAAATGAACCTCTACTAGACGGTTTACCTTCCAGTATATCACACGACCCTTGTCTTCAGTAAAAATATATTTGTACCGTAAATAATAGTAATAACCTGTAAAACGTGTGATTTCAACCGGTAGTAGGGTATGTAGCCTACCACTTCTCTACTGGGAATATAGGCTTTAGTATAGTATGACTAGACGTATAATCATTAAGGTCTGGCGACTAATTGTCAATACAATGCACAAAGTTGACAGCCTTAGTAGAATAAATATATTTTACCAGGTCCGATGACCACTTGGCTCTTGCAAGGGTTTACGGCGGTTAGTAAAATATAATGATGCAGTGAATAATATTATCGTATCTACTGCTCAGTGGCTGATACACATGTAGGATTAAAGTAGTACAGTAGGTAACTGAAATGTCTACTTAACTGCCACGTGGAATTACGCCACTGGCAGGAATAGTTTAAGTCTAATAAGTATTCAAATGTCAAGTGTGCTAAAACACGGGCAGTGTAAAGTAATTCAAGTAAGTTATCGACTGTCACATGGGCTAAACCACGAACAGGGTATCACTGTAAAATAGCAAGATAATACATTAAACTACTTGTTACAATGATCATCAAATATGTACATTAGTAGACGGTTTACCTTCCAGTATATCACACGATCCTGACAACGTCTATGTTAGACCCTTGCCAGAAATATACTGGGTACGTAATTACCTACTAGACACATATTGCAATAATATGTAGCACTCCAATGTATATATTTTAAAGTCCCGGCGTAATTAGATATAGTTATGTTATATAGAGTACATACAATATATCATAATTAGTGCTATATTGCATCGTGTAGCCATTTAAATGCCGCAAATATGGTTACATGACCAATTAAATGTATCAAATAGTGTTACATTTTCTAATATGGACATTTAAATATCTCACTGTTTTATTTTATAAGTAAAAGCATAGGTTACCTTTCAGATCAGACTGACCAACTCTTTGCTCAGCTTACCGTCTCACTTGACAGGTCAGTTCGTTCCACCGTTATATTGTTTCTGCCTGAGCAAAAAGAGCTTAATGGCTTATATCGAGAGTTTAATAAATGTATTAAAGTTACAAATAATTCATGATTGAACAATGGCTCCGTAGTATTAATTAAACGGGTTTGATCCTTAGTGCTTACAAATGTTATACATTCAATTCACCTTTTTTATAAAAATATATATACTATTATGTTTTTTTATAATCCTTTCTAAAAGGTATACATGTTTTATATATATATATATATATATATATATATATATATATATATATATATATATATATATATATATATATATATATATATTAATTAGTACTATGTGTATTTTTGAAGAATATGTTTTTAATTATATTAAAGTAGATTTTATATCTCAGCTCACACCCTGAGTGGTCTAAGAGTTTAATGACCTCTTATTATATTTAATACAATCAATTGAGAAGCGTCTTATAATTTGCAAATAGCGTAATAAGTTGTAAATGTATCTCTCGTGTCATGAATTACTAGTACTTAACATTATGTCACTTGTAATGTATTGCGTGTCCGCCGTATGACATTCATGTGTGTTGTATGTGACAAACAATGTTATTTGATTTGGACATTGATTTATTTAAACATTAACACCTAATTTAAAGCCAATGTATTTTAATATTAATGTTTTTAATAGTTTAAATAATATATGAACTAGTAATTTGCTATTCTATGGGCTAAAAATCGAACCAGGCTTATCAATGTATTGTGTGGATTTGGCTTTAGTAGTATGAGCTAATAACTGTTTCTAAAATGAATTTGGAAATAGAAAAAAGTAATATAAATAACAGTGGTGTTATATAGTGTAACCTGAGACCATTTTTATCGTTTTATAAATTTGTCAATCATATTAATTTTTGCAACTTCAAAATCATCTAAAAATCAGCTACAATGTAAATGCCGTGATTACATTGTTGAACATCACTTAGTTGTTAATAAAGTAAAATGTATGTCCATTAAAACATTTTTTTTTAAATCACTTTCCGTTTTGCTTTATAGTTTGGTAAGGGCAATAACTTTTAAAGAAGGCTCCTAGTCAAAATCAGTTAAACAATTTACAACACTTATAGGCAGAAACAACTAAATTCGTTACTGTTTTAAAATGATTATGCTTAAAGCTATATTTTTTATAGAAAAAAAAGTGTATTTTGTTTGCAGAACTTTTAAATAAATATAATTATGTTCCGTGTTTTAAAACAATTTAACACTAATAATATTGTATTAGTATGTGTTCTTAAAATAAATAGTTGGATCAAACATTATTCGGTCTCTTTATCTAATCTGGTGTAAATGATATATTTTTTTTAACTAAATTTTCAAGTTAGCGTGCCCTCTTTCCCAAGGGTCAATTTTATGTCATGGAAAGTTTTGGAATGATAGATCAGTATGTGTACTGCACTGCAGAGACACTTCTCCCACGGTCGTATCTAATTCTGTCCATGGATGGCTACAATGTGAACTTTTGACTCCTCAGCTAAGGACAAAGCACAGTAAACTAAGCAGTCAAGAGAAACCTAGTTTGCACACCTTATTTTAGTCTAGTTTTTATGCCATTTTATTTTCTCCATTTGATTATTATATATGCAATTGATGTTAATGTCTTTGATGCTGTGTAAAATCTGTCAAATAAATAATTATTACTGATTTAAATGTTTAAAACAATTGAATTAATAAAAAAAAAGGAAAAAAAAAACTAATTGAGGACTGTATAGATATAGATGTTTGAAAGGGAAGAGTGTTTGCTTTTACGTGTCTCATTGTAATAACATTGCTTTTCCGATTGCTTAAAATTTGTATCATTTTAATTCTCTGTAATCCCAAATTCATTTCAGCTCTACTTTAAATAAAAACAAATTCCCCCTCTCCCCCCTCGTCCCCTCAGCCCACCACGCCGAGAAAAAAAAATCCCTTGAATCATCATTTAATTACATTTTCAGTTTCAGGTTGTTTTTTTTTAATTTTTATTTTTTCTTCATATTTAGACGTTTTGTATTAGATCTATGTATAAGTAAACCATCTTAAATGAATGAAAGCAGGCTACAAGTAAGAAAGAAATATTACTATTGTAAATCTGTATCAGTCCTCACAAGCCGATGATGAAAACTTTAATACTAAAGCGAACACACAACTGACGCTATAAATTACGTGTCTGAGGCAAAAAAAAGAAAAAAAAAAAATTTAACTAAATTTAATTACACATTTGCATTGTCAGGTTTAAAATAAAATAATAATTTTATAATTAGACTTGTGTTTGAATTGTGTATAAATAACTCTTCTTAGATGAATGAAAGCACATGTCAGAGAAGTTTGTTATTGTAAATATGTGTAAGCCGTCATAAGCTGATGATGAAAACTGAAAATTACTCCTTAGGCAAACACATTTGATGAATCTGTTTTTTAAGTATAATAATACAATTACAAGGTAAAATCAACACCACATAGCTGATTGTGTTGTTAACGTATGATAGATACATAGAAATAAAACAAAAAATTGCCTCAGTAAGAAATTACGAAATTGCAGATTTTACAAAAAAAAAAAAAAAAATTATGTATTGTGTACGTAAATGAAAACAACAGACATACTTTGGAAATGGATCAAGCAGATTTGAAGACATTTTTGGCAATACTAATCTTAACAGGTTATCATAAATTGCCTACTTAGCGGGCTAATTGGAGTTTGGATGAAGATTTTGGAATGCCATAGTGTCGAATTGCATGCCATGCAACATATGCCATCAACTAGTCAAACAATTTATTATAGGAAAACCCATACGATTTGCTTATAATAATTGGGCTTTAAAAAGTTGAGATGGAAACTGCCACGCGTTTGATTGTTATTGCGGTAAGTCCGAAAAGATTTATGTTGATCCAGGGGCGTACCGGGTGACACCATTTAGGGGGGTGACACCAAGGCAAAAAATAGCAAAATATATAGAGACAAACTCGAGGGGGGGTGCAAATCGAAAGTTTGAGGGGGGGGGGGGGGTGGGTGCAAATCGAAAATTTGAAAGTTTGTCCCTGGGAAGGGTCTCTATGCCTCTGGGGGGTGACACCATTAAGTGCCGCACCGGGTGACACCCGACCTCGCTAGGCCACTGTGTTGATCCTCATGGTGCTAGAGCAGTTATATATTTTCTAGAAAAGTTTCCTATTGTCCCAAAAAGAACATACCGTATACTTCGATAATTTTTTTTTACAAACCTTAAGTTGTTATGTGAGTTGCGTTATTTGGGATACAGAGCAACTGGAACAATACGAGATAACAGAACAAAGACATCTCCACTCACAGATGTGAAAATAATGAAAAAATAGTATAGAGCTGAGTATGATTACTGATTTGACACAAAAAATGAAATTATATGTTGGAAGGATAACAATGTTGTTACTATTGGATTCAACTTTGATCTTGTAGAGCATGTGGGAAAAATAAAAAAAGGTGGTGTAATGCTCAGAAGCAAAAGGTTCATTTCAATATCCCGAGACTTGTAATAAATTATAACAATGGAATGGGTGATGTCGACCTGATGAATCAATCTGTACCTGGTGTCTATAAGAGGAACAATGGCCATTGCTAATGCTTGGCGGCTGCATGTTTTGATTAGCAGGATTGATGAGCTGACATATATGGATCAGTTAGCATTCAGACGAATAATTGCATAATCGTATTTACAAGAGAAAAGTACAGTCGTCCAACATCATCAACAGTTCCTACAGTGGATTAAAACAAATTATGGTCATAATCCAGAGCAAATTGAAAACCTATTGCGTTGTGTTATTTGCCATAGTTGGATCCGCTGGCGATGTGAAAAATGCAAAAAAACACTTAGTGTTGAACGACCTTGCTTTGGACAATTTCACTCCTAATCTGCCCAGTGTACCCAGCTGAGTACACCCCTTTACCTTTTTGGCTATGTGAATTTCTCTGTATTTTTGTAATAAATGTGGTAATCTACCCAATATGCCTTGATATAATTTGTATATGTTGTTTTATGTTGGGCTTTAATGGGTTAATCAGCTTTTGATACAACATAGTGTGTATGCTTACAGCTGTTGTTATAACAAAACTTGTCGTTGTTGCATGAAACGGATTAATTTAGATACTGATGTCCAATAATAAAATAGGTGTGTTGGGTTGTTAGTAGTATTATAATCTCGCCTTATTTTATGGTTAGAAATTAGGGTTAGGCGTATGATAGGACTAGGGTAGTTGGGGTTAGGGTTAGGGACAGGGTTAGCATTGACATTAGCCAGCAATGTGTGCATTTAGTTAACTACCAGTTACCTAACACCCATTTTTTTAAAGAAGATTATATTATCAGACACGGGCAAAAATATTCCCCCATGAAACTATGGTAGCATCAACTACAACATATGTATTCGGCTTTCTATAACTCGGACGACATGCTATGTGTAGGCCTATATTTAACTTCAGTCTGTCAGAATATATTAATCTTATAACAACATTTATGATTTGCCATTGATAGATGTAGACTGGCTGATCTTCACATTTCAGCAAAAGTAACGTATATTTATATAAGTAGATTCTGATTTGATAGCAATGTAATTAAGATCATTTTTGTATATAATTATATGTTTAGTTAATTTAAAAAAAAATTAAAAAATAGAAAGCTGTCCGACTTGGTGTTGGTGATGTAACAGATGGAACATCAACATTTACTAAATGAACCTCCACTAGACGGTTTACCTTCCAGTATATCACATCCTGACAACGTCTATGCGAGACCCTTGCTTTACTAGATATGATTATGTATCGGTTTATATTTTCTCCCAATTTTTTTTTTTTTTTTTTTTTTTTTAATTTTCTTTTCCCCAAAAAATACGTTTGCAATTGAATACCTCTAACGCACTATTCACTGAATGTCATGTTTTGTATTTATAAGAAACATGTATGCACAGAGATCACTGTTTTAAAATATATAATTATATACTTTTTAAAATTTCAAATAAGCATGCTTCTTCATGATCTTCACGGTTTTAAAAAAAAAAGTGAGTTACTTATATCTTAATTGTGTTTTTCCTAAACGTTATTATTCTTTGTTGTGACGTACTAGATAGCGATTATTACGCACGTTCGTAATAGTTGTCTCCCTTGTATAATTTAAATTAAAGAAATTGCAACTGATATGCAAGTTTAGATTTGTATAAAAAAGAGATATTAAAAAAACAATTATTAAACATTTTGTTTCAATATGACACTATATACAGTGCAGGATTTACTTATCAGCTAAACAGGCATTATGTTAGTTCCCCAACTTTCTGTGGAGCCCCAACATAACACAATAAATGACTGCCAACAAGCAGGGCAGATCAATAATAAACAACAGATAATTTTATTTCCAGCCAAAAAAATAAATACTTCTGGAATATATAGAACAACATTTTTATTTATTTATTTTTAAATATTTTTTTCAAAACACAGTGTGACTCTAAGAATCAACCATGGGTGATTAAAAAACCGTAGAAACGGAATAAAATTGATCTGCTGACTGTGATTGTGAGGTATGTTTCACCAGATGATGAGCTACCCGTTACACGTTTTTTTTTTAACTTCCCTAGACATGGGTAGCTACATGGGGGAATGTATGGCTGAGGTTGTGTACAACTACCTTTATAATATGTAGAAAATATATTTTAGTAAGTGTTGGATGATATTGCTGCATTTGCCACTATTCTCTACATGATGACTAAGGATTTTAATACAATTTAATTTGCTAAAATTAACATAAACTGAAAATCCTAAACTCAAAAGATAAAAAGTTGTCGATTAAAAAAAGGTTTCAACAACAACTGTGGTTTAAATTATATAATGATCTACTTCGGTGCATCGGTATCGTTCAGTAAATAAATGAATAAATTCGAGTTATGTTTTTTTTTTATTTATTTGTTTAAAAGTCAAAGTCTTGAAACAAGAAGATTTAATTTTTTTTTTAAATGTTGTTCTTTTCTACTTTCGAGCAATTACAAAATATAAGAACAAAAAAAAAAAAAGTATATGAAATTAAGTACTCAACACATATTGAACTCAATATTTCACTAAACGTTGGAGCTATCTTCATGTATCATAATTCATAAAGTCAATATTTTTTAAACAAAAATCATATTTTTAGATATATTATAAAGGATAAAATACGGTGTATGTTTGGTTGTCTGTTTGTCTGTCAGTGTGTCTGGATTAGATTAAATAGCGTCACTTTAAATTAATTTCTATTTGATCACTGTGTTCAAACTTTAATGGTACTTGCATAACTGACTGCATCATTTAGTACAGTTAAAAAATGTGTACGTCCAAAAAAAAGTATTTCCCATCAAACAAAAATGTTTCCCCAATGCATGGATCTAAAAATTACATCTGATAGAAAGAAGATATTCTTTAAAGCGATACGATAAAGAGGTAATACCGTCAATTGAACCGACCTGATTGGTTATCTCTGATAGATGTATAACGCTTTGCCACAGTTTAAGTAATTAATGTATTCATCATTTTTTTAAAGACATATATAAGAAAAAAGATAAATGATGTTTGCTATTATCAATATATTATCTTGATAATGTAATTGTGCGCAATTATTGGCCTTTTTTGTTATAAAATAAAAAAAAAATCATAAAAAACGTTTTAATAACAAGCTTTTATGTACTAATGCACTAAAAAAAATAATTATCGACTATTATTTAAATAACTATAAAGAAAAGCGTGGTTCACTTTAGTATCTATTGGATACCTTTACTAATTTTTGAGAAGAGACCCACGCTTTTCTTTATAGTTATTTAAATAGTAGTCGATAATTATTTTTTTTAGTGCATTAGTACATAAAAGCTTGTTATTAAAACGTTTTTATGAATTTTTTTCAGTACTTTACATGTTTTATTTACAATAGTGTTACATGACTAAAAACCATTGCGCGTCTATTGAACGTGATGGCGCAGCTATTGAACGTGATGACGCGTGTGGTGTGATTGGATGGACATGCCTACTAATTCGGTCCAAATTTTATTTAATTCATAAAAAAATTAATTAGGCGTCCAATTAAGTCAAATTTAGTTTCAGATTTCATTGTCTTCATGTCTTGACCCACGTGCCAACTGTGAATCGTATCGGTCAAGTAGAACTGTCCGAATTTTCGCTCCTGCGTTTCGATCTAGACTGACGACAGACAGACTGACGAGGAAGTGAGTTAAATAAAAGCTTGTAACAAATGAATGATATCAAAATATCATGAGGTTAATTTTTAAGTAATCACCCTTAAAATGTTGAAAAGACTAGACATTCGGAAACATTTATCTCAGTAGCGTAGCGAGGGGGGCCGACCGTAGGGGGCGCCAACATGGGTTAGAAAAATAAATTGAAAGTTGAGGGGGAGGGAGTGCAAATCGAAAAGTATTAACTTAATATTGGGATACTTTCACTGAATGTAACACTGTATGATATTTATCACGTTAGTAATCTACGTCATGTCAACTGTTATGTCATAATTGAAATCCTACAAGTACCTGGCTAGAGTCGCGGAAAGTTATAGCAGCTTGCCATTTTCCTTACAAAATCTCTTAGAAAGTTGATAAAATTACATTAATACAAATGTTGATCGTTAATAACACATCAAACGAGTACAGTGAATGATACTTTTAAAGGGAAGAAAAAAAAACAATACAAATAAATCAAGAGTTTTTATATTTATACTTTGAAGTTTAAAATAATGTATTTATTCTGTGTTTTTTTTTTTTTTTTCAAGTCTGTGTTTTACTTTCAGTTTGTAGTGCTAAAAATAAACATGACCTACAATTAGTCACTTTATTAAAGTGTTAATTAATGGCGCATAAAGGTACACAATACATGTTATTGAATGAGTTAATTAGGTGTAATGTTTAAGTGGTCTATTAAGTTTTTGTGGACGTTAGCTTCAGAGGTGGGAGGTTGATTTGGTTGTTGACATGTGACACGTGTGGACTGGGTGAGGACTGAGGGGGTGGGGGGAGGGGTGTAATATTTAAATATCTTCGGTCGCCATACATGTTTAGATAACCTCTTATTTGATATAATACAATTAATTTTGAAGCGTTTTATAACTAGCTCACCCGAATGTAAAAATAGTACATTTTAAATGCATACGTCTTGTCATGCATAACTTGTGTTTTAAATATTACGTGTCTACCATGTGTGGTGTATGTGTCAAAGAATATTATTTGATTTGGCCAATGGTTTATTTAAACATTATAATAAAACACAACTTGTATTACAACATTTTAAGCCCGATTATTTTAAAGAATGTATTAATTAGTAATTAGTTATTCTGTGGAGACAGGGTATACGCTAATATAGTTGAACACATTGAACCTGGCTTATACAATATGTATGTACACATGTAACCTGGCTTATACAATTTATTTGTACAAATCGAACCTGGCTTATAAATGCATGTACAATTAACACCTGGCTTATAACTTGTTTTGTTTTTTTTTGGGTTGAGTGGTGTGGACTAATAACTATTACTGAAATACATTTGAAAATTTAAAAACTAAATAATAATATAAGTAACTAATTAAGTTTTTGTAGCTGCAAAATTACCTAAAACACAGCTACGATGTAAATGCGGTGATTACATTGTTGAATACTTTTATTGTGTTAATAATGTATTAAAATTTTTAATAATGTATTAAAATTTGCATGTATTTAAACATGTGTTTTTTAATCATTTCCCATTATGCTTTAAAATGTGTTAAGGGAGATTATTTTTATGAATTCCTATACTAAAAAAAAAAAACTAGCAAACAACAGTATAACAGTCAAAGATAGTTAATAACATTTACTATTCTTTAAATATGTTTAATATTAAAAAAGTATTTTGTTAAAAACAAATATTGATTTTTTTCGCAGGATATAAAAAATATATAATTGACTTATAATTTAAAATGTTTAACAGTATTAATATGTTTTAAATATTAGTACTTGAAAGAAATCTTATGTTTAAATTATGTTGTCCACTGGTCTTTGATATTTTTACAATTAAAATTGAAAATAACTTTTTCTTCCATTCGAAGTAACAAACCTGCATGAGATGTGGAAGATGAAGTAGAGATCAACTGTTTCTTGTGATAACACATTATCAGATGACCTCACATATACCAGATTAAGGTGTCATCATGCCATCTTAATCAATCTATCTGAAACGTAAAAAAAGGAAATATATATGTAAAACTAGTCTGTTGTTTGTAATAAAATAAAGCGTTATATAAACTAACCAATCAGTAATTAAAATGCTTTAATTTTAAAAAAAAAATCAGTAAAACAGAAAGTTGGGACTAAATAAAATGACTGTTTCTAGCAATATTATAAAGCTTATTAACACGAAAAAATATGATTGTATAGTATAGACAGTGGGAGCTTATCCCCACTGATACCGCGGACTATAACAGTATCTGTTATAAATCGATGTATAATGTTCCCCGGCACACTTACATAATTTTAAAATGGTGCCATTTATTTTACAGATCCATTATAGTGTCTCTGTCATACTTCAATCAACACCAAAACCCAAGTCTTCTAATTCACCAGACTACGTCATATCTTTAATGGTACCAAACTCTCCAAAATGTTCACCTTCGGTATACAGCTGTAGTCTGTAGAATAGTTTGACAATCAAATAGAAGTAGAGAGAACATATTATACACAACCCATTCTACATATAGCTTTTAGATAGGTATACACATCACTCATATAGGATACATTTAATTATTGCGAAATGAGCCCTTTATGTAAAATAGCTGTGTTCCATTTTAGTCTATTATATTAAAATAAACGTGTTTTTTATGTTTATAAGTAAAATATTAAAACAAGATAGATACATTAATATTTACTTATCTTTCACAATTTCTTGTTCAGATACAATAACAGGGAAATAAAAAACAGATTTGTATAAACCTAATGTTTAAATGAATGTTTAAAATATGTAAAACGTAAGCTAAGTTTTAAAATAGTTATAATATATATATATATATATATATATATATATATATATATATATATATATATATATATATATATATATATATATATATATATATATATATATATATATATATATATATATATATATATATATATATATATATATATATATATATATATATATATATATATATATATATATATATATATATATATATATATGTGTGTGTGTTTAATGAATTTGTATTTTGATTTTACAAAATATACGTAATTGCTATAACAAGTTTTTAAAAATGCTATTAAAAATAGTGCATTTACTTTATACTTGTTTTTAATAGATGCGACAAAGTTAGATTAAGCAGTATCTAGAATACTATCGTCAATGTTCCCTTTGTTAAGTACCTTAAAAAAAATAACACCTTCCCCGCCCTTAAACCTTAGGACCCACATACCCCATAGTTCCCATATCTGCATCTCAAATGTGGGATTCTCTCCCTGCTCCTACGACATCATTACAACTCCACCCATCCCACCACTAGCGTCGAATTGTTTTCTCCCTCAAATGTTGCCATATATTCTCTGCTGTCAATGTAACATCTTAAATAGTTTTCTCCAACTCAACACGGCTTTTGTAAACTTGAGATGAACTTACGACGTCTGGACGTTGTACTCCACAGGCACTTCGCTTGCTTCACGCCTGCCCACCCCTACCCCATACTCAGAAATCACACAACCTATAAACATTGTTAAGATACAAATCATTGAACCAGAACCCTCACATACCCCCACCATCATTTTAATGTATTTGCCCAAATAACCCTCCTGTCACGGTATTCTGAATTTTTCACTAGAACACACGTATATTTATTACCTCCCTGTATACCAATTGTAAAAACATTTTGTTAAAGATGGTCTAAACAATATTTCTATTTATTTTTATATGTATACATTTGTAAACCCATCTTCAACATTTGTTTTAAATACGTACATGTTTAAAATACTTCGGTTCTATTAAATGATTGAAATTCCATGAAAATAAAAAAAAAATTAATAAAAAAAAAACACATTAATAAAATAGTATTGAATATTTTTACTAATATTTAGGAACCGACCCACGCTTTTCTTTATAGTTATTTAAATATTAGTGCCTTATAATATGTATTTTATACTTTCCTTTTAGTTCATTATTGCATAGAAGCTTGTTATTGAAACGTTTTTCTGCATTTTTTATGTACTTTATTTTTTTATTTATTTACAATGTTAGTTACATGTCTGACAACTATTGCGCACCTAATGAACATGATAACCCGCGTATAACAGTGCGCAATAGTTGGATAAGGCTGCCTACTAATTTGATAAAAACAAAATTCATAAAATATTATTTATGCACCCCATTAAGTAAAATATTCATGTCTTGACCAAAATACTAAATTTGAAACTTAATGATAGACCGACGACAAACTAACGACAGACTGACGACAGACTGACGACAGACTACGACAAACTGACGACAGACTGACTGGACGAGAAAGCATGTTAAATACAAGCTTGTAAAAAGGCAGCTTCTAAACCTGAGCTAATTTTCTTCTCAAAGGACTTGATCGAACCCAGTTTGCACGAATAAAATACAAAAAAAAAAAAAAATAACATAATTTTAAAGTTATACATAACATTCACTTCCGATGGCCAGATATTTAACTATCACACACGTTTCACTCCAAACATAATTCACCAAATACAGTCTGTTACGAATTAGTTAATCATAAGTAATTTTTTAAGTGGTCTAACTCGTTTTTTTTTTTTTTTTTGTGGACGTTAGCATCAGATGTGCGGGGTGGTGTTGGTTGATGACACGTGACACGTGTGGACTGGGTGAGGACTGAGCGGGGGGGGGGGGGAGGTTGTAACATTTAAATAGTTTGAGATCGCCATTACTGGTTGGATGACCTCTTAATAGATTTAATACAAGTAATTGAGATGCGTCTTATAATTTGCAAATAGTGTTCTCGAATATATCAATAATAAGTTTGAATTATATATACCGTGTCATGAATTACTAGTACTTATCATTTCCTTCTTGTGTCTTGTAATGTATTACGTGTCTGTCGTGTGTCATTCATGTGTGGTGTATATTACAAGCATTGCCCTAGGGGGGTGTTGGCTGAGAATTAGAATTATAGCTTATACAAATGTATTATTGTTATTTTTTTTTTTTATTTAATTTTTTATTTTATTTTTTTTTAAATTTTAGACATTTATTTTAAAAAGTAACTAAGTGTTTTTAGTGGCTTCCTGTGCTTTGAGTACTCTAGCAACAATTTTCTGTTCTTCAATCAAAAAAGCATGGATGATCCTTTCTCTAACTGCCTTATGACATGTAGATTCACCATAAGCACGTGTTACGGTCTTTTGTCTCTTACTCATGGCAGCCAACTTGTGATGTCTAACAGCTTCAACCCCTCTCAGCTTGGTCTTGGAGTCTCCACATACTGGTGTCTTGGGGAGTTTCTTCTGATACAAATAAACTAGTTTACCACCAGGTGTCTTGGGGAGTTTCTTCTGATACAAATAAACTAGTTTACCACCAGGTGTCTTGGGGAGTTTCTTCTGATACAAATAAACTAGTTTACCACCAGGTGTCTTGGGGAGTTTCTTCTGATACAAATAAACTAGTTTACCACCAGGTGTCTTGGGGAGTTTCTTCTGATACAAATAAACTAGTTTACCACCAGGTGTCTTGGGGAGTTTCTTCTGATACAAATAAACTAGTTTACCACCAGGTGTCTTGGATACCTTTCTGCGATCTATTTGGTGTTATAAGACAAACGTCTCCTGAAAGTGAGACGCTGAACCATTTTCGATTTAAATTAAATATGATTGTTGTCATTTGTAATGCACACATTTTACAAATGAACACAAACAAGTGTAGGGCCTATAACTAACATTTTGTTTATTATTATTTTTATTTTTTTTTAATTTTTTTTTCTTCTCTTTATTTTTTTTTTTTTTAATTTTTTTTTTCGCCTCAGACACGTAATTTATAGCGTCAGTTGTGTGTTCGCTTTAGTATTACAGTTTTCATCATCGGCTTGTGAGGACTGATACAGATTTACAATAGTAATATTTCTTTCTTACTTGTAGCCTGCTTTCATTCATTTAAGATGGTTTACTTATACATAGATCTAATACAAAACGTCTAAATATAACGAAAAAATTAAAAATTAAAAACCAACCTGAAACTGAAAATGCAAATGTGTAATTAAATGATGATTCAAGGGATTTTTTTTTCTCGGCGTGGTGGGCTGAGGGGGCGAGGGGGATTTGGGTTTTTAAGCAGAGCTGAAAAAAAATTGGGATCACCGAGAATTAAAAAAAAACACCGTGGGAATGTACTGGTTAGTGCTGCTTAACCTGAATAAATTACTTGTCCTTGAAAAATGTATACACTAAAGTCACTGTTTTTTAAATTTTATAACCCGAAAGATTTTTAATGCATATTAGAGTGACTACTAACTTTTATTTTCTGAAACCTATAAACAGTTTTGACTCATAAGTCACACTTTGACTTTTTTTTTAAATACATCATTCTAAAATTTACTAAGACCGACAGCTCAGTAGTTTGTTTTGCCCTGTCTCCCTATTGCGTTATTAATTTTTTTTTTTTTTTAAACTGAGAAACACCGCAACACTTAAGAAGGAGTTTGTCGCAAACATGTTTTGGTAAAACGGCCTTCCGGAAATTGACGTTCTGGCAAACGAGATTCGTGTGTGATGAGGGGGATGGGGTTGTTTTGCATTATAAAAAATTAAAGCGATGCTAGAAAACGATTTTTAGCCGTTATTTCGCGTTTAAAAAACCGCTTTAATAAATTGTAATAAAAAAGGAATTAAAACACTCAATGTTGACAGAGTTTAGACAATAAATGAGAAAATATAACTGTTTTAAGGAACATTCAACTGCAATTTTGAGAGGAGGGGTGTAGGCTGAGATGTGACGTAATTTATTTTTTTTGGGGGGGAGAGGGGTCTGGCGTTTTGTGACTTTATATGACTAAGTGGCGGGCGGGCGCCTGGGGAGGGGGGGGGGGGGGAGGTAAAAATCGTAAAAAAAAAAAAAAACGTTAGGTCATTTATGGATGACCACCTAAAGAAGCATTTTTGTGTGCCTTGCGTAAGATGGAAAAATTAATGATTACAAAATGTAAACGAGAGAAAATTTAGACTGAACAACGATATAAACAATGATATGATTCAAAAATGTAGTGGTAAAATCTCTAGTTATTCCTCAAATGTTAGATATATACAGTATAAGTTATATGTTTATGCATACTCGTTGTGTCTAGGCCTCGTACAAATTATAAGTAACCATAACATACTCGTTATGTCTAGGCCTCGTACAAACTATAAGTAACCATAACATACTCGTTGTATCTAGGCCTCGTACAAACTATAAGTAACCATAACATACTCGTTTTACTAACTCTATCAGATATGTAGGTGTAAAAAATAAAATTTAAAAAAATAGAAGTGTTTTATCAAAAAAGTATAAAGTGTGCATTCTATTATATCTTTAAATATCTTCCTAACAGTAATAAAACGCACTACATAGAAACAAACCAGACATTGTAATCACATAAAGGCCCTAATGGAAGAGTGAGAGAAGATTTTAAATGATATAGATGAAGTGACCACAGTACACTGACGCTTCTATGAACTAACGAGCAACTATCATAAACTAATGAGAAACCATGCACAGTGCTATAAAGTGGCCTTAGGTTCTTAGGCTGTACAAATCTGATACACATAGTCTTTACTTTGACTATTTTCTGTACCGTTGTCTACCCTTAGCGTTGAAATATCACTTTCTGTTTATATTAGGTTAGGTATTGTGGCTTATGATGTTCTTGAGTCCACCCGTATATAATGGGTACCTGACTTAAGTTAGAGAAACAAAGGTGGCTGAGCATAATGTTGATCACATTATCCCTTTATTGGCCGAAGTTATAAAAACAAACGGACTCTACTGCATCTATTACATGTGTCTTTGGTACACATTGTAACCTTGGATGCTGAATAATAATAAATCAATAGCGTAAGTAATACTATAAGAAAGTATTTAATCAACAATCGTTTAGCCATATATAACTCAGAGCCTTACACGAAGACCAATAGATGTATGTAGGAGAGGGTGTATGTAGGAGATGTTTAATGTAGGAGAGGGTTTATGTAGGAGAGGTTTTATGTAGGAGAGGTTTTAATGTAACAGAGCGTTTATGAAGGAGAGGGTTTATGTAGGTGAGAACTTTATGTAGGGAATGGTTGATGTTGTAGAGGGGTGTATGTAGAAGAAATGATTATGTAGGAGAGGAGTTTATTTATGAGAGGCTTTATATAGGAGATGGGTTTATGTAGGAGAGAGTTAATGTACTTATGTTTATGAACTTATCTCTGACAGAATATGTTGTTATAACAAGAATTGTCCTTGTTACATACACATATCTTATCATCAACTACAACATTGAAACATCTTCTTTCAGATTTCTATAACTCAAACGACAAGTTATGTGCATATATCACTTTAGTTTGTCCGAATTTAGCGTCTTTTAACGACATTTATGATTGACAGCTAGCTGACCGACCTGATGGTGACGATGTAACATATGTAACATCAACATTTACTAAATGAACCTCTACTAGACGGTTTACCTTCCAGTATATCACACGACCCTGACAACGTCTATGTTAGACCCTTGCCAGACATATGCTGGGCCAATTAGAGAAACAAGTTCTAGTAAACTAATGAAATAGCCATTAAGATTAGAATCCAATGGTTCATTATCTGATTTGTAAGGTACGCCATAATGTGACTGAGTAATTATGACTGCCATAATTATCTCAGGAACTGATTATACGTAAACCATGCACTGCATACAATTTTACTTTGAACCCATTCACTAATTATTTAACAACAGTCCCGCAAAGTTTTCTACCATAGCCCTAACATGGTTTAAATATTGGGGTGTCGGCGCCCCCCGTACATGTGTGGTTGAGCGCCCAAAGTGTCCCATTGCCTGTCTTAGCACACGGGGTCCGCCGAAACCCAGGGGTTCGATCGAACCAGGTTTATAAGCCACTGAGCTAGAATACTTGCTGTGTAAGTCTATGATAAGCTAGTCATGGTTTGGTCTTGACATATATGCGGCTCACACAACAAAGGAGGCACCAATATTAGAAGAATCATTAATTTAAAAGTTAGTTTTAAGCTGAAGTATCGAGTTATACACTGTCAAAGTAACAAAAATAAACAACTACAATGTTTTACGCTGATTTAACTGTTTTCTATCAATTTTTAGTCACCTCAAATGTTACAACTGTCCTACACGCTCTGCTGACTAACTCTAACACTATCTGCATTTCAACTGTCCTACATGTTCTACTAAAACGTCTGACCGCTACACCCTCTACTGACCAACTCTACAACTGACCGCTACACCCTCTACTGACCAACTCTACAACTGACCGCTACACCCTCTACTGACCAACTCTACAACTGACCGCTACGCCATTGATCTCCAACTGCTAACAGTACCACCCGCTTTAGTGGTCATCTGACCGTCTCACGTGACCAGTAATTCTATTGCTCTACCTGACTACTCTATGCTCTGTTTCTCCTTTCTTCTGCTTGCCCTCATAACTATTTATAACGTATAACTTGCGACGTCAAAATAAATACAGGAAATATGATCAACACTATTTGCCGCGATCATTAATCATCAAATCACTATTTTGTAAGGGTATATGTGCCTATTACAGAGTTATGTAAATAAAAATCAATAAACAATTGAATCTAGCACATTAATAAATTGCCGTGCGGCGTCAAAACGGCCAATGACAAAACGGCCCCGTCAAAACGACCCCGACAAATCGGCCCCGACAAATAGGCCCCGTCAAAATGACCCCGTCTAAAGGGCCAGCGACATATGGACCCCGTCATATAGGCTCCTGACAAATAGGCTCCCGTCATTTAGGCTACCGCCAAATAGGCTCCCGTTATATCGGCTCTCGACAAAAAGGCTCCAGTCAATAAGGCTCCTGACAAATAGGCTCCCGTTATTTTGGCTCCCGACATATAGGCTCCCGTCATTTAGTTTTTTCCACAAAACGGCCCCCGTCATTACGACTCCCGACAAATAGGTTCCCGCCATTTAGTTTCTCCACAAAACGGCCCCCGTCATTACGACTCCCGACAAATAGGCTAGCGTCATTTTGGCTCACGACAAAAAGGCTCCTGTCAATTTGGCTCCAGACAAAAGGACCACTGACACAGTGGCGTAGCTACCGTAAGGCTAGCGTAAGCAAGGCATAGGGGCCCAAGGCACATAGGGGCCCTTTTCCCTCATAAAAAATTAAAACTTTTACAATGGAATTTTAATATTTGTTACATATAAATAATTTTAAAAAAGAAAAAGGTTAAAAGTTCCAAAAAGCCCCCCCCCCCCCACCGTTTCGGCAGTGGGATTCAATGTGTGTGTATGGGTCAAACAGAGCCCAATCGTTATAATAACACTACAGGCGATATCACTTTGTCGTGCAAGACATTGAGAGAATCAGCGTATAAATAAACTTTTTAGCAGTAGTAGGCAAACATAATAATATAGTATAAATACATAATCAGGACATATAAAATACAAAATGTTGCCTTCAGAATATTTATATATTAAAAAATATCCATCGTAAGTAGAAGTTGATCTCTTCGTTTAACTCCTCTGTAGCCTAACGCAGAGGCGTAGCGAAGGCGAGGCGGGGGGTGCGGACCGCAACGGGTGACACCATTTAGGGGGGGTGACACCAAAGGCAAAAAATTGTAAAATTTATAGAATAAAATTCCATTTTCCAGATCCATTAGTTAAATTTAAATAGTCTTCTAAGTACAAATCGAAAATTATATCAAGAGGGGGGGGGGGGGTGTGACACCACGACGTAAACGTAAACTATAAAGAAAACAATGCTACATCCAACTGTATTATAAACAGACTGTAGATAAACATCGTTACTATTAAGTCAGCAGTGATTAAAGCTTAAACACGTACGTGTACCAGTATGTGGCATATATATATAAATTTTAGGCCTATGTAGGCCGACACACACACACACACACACACACATATATATATACATACATATATATATATACATATATATATATATATATATATATATACATATACATATACATATATATATATATACACATATATATATATATATATATATATATATATATATATATATATATATATATATATATATATATATATATATATATATATATATATATATATATATATATATATATATATATATATATATATATATATATGCTTTGTTTCCTGAGAGGGGGTGACAATACGAAGTGCCGCACCGGTTGAGACCCGACCTAGCGACGCCACTGGCCTAACGGCTGACGAAGGGGCCCACTGATAATTTTTGCATAGGGGCCCAAAAATCCTAGCTACGCCACTGCACTGACAATACCGTTTCTGTAGAGACTAAGTCTCCCGGCAAAGCGGTCTCATTGAATATGACATCTGCCAGTGGGACCCCTTCATCAATATTCTTTAGAGTTAGCTTATCCAACACTCTTATGTAATACAACGTATGCATCTCTTGTTCGGCAGGCCTTATTTTTATATTAGTTTATCTATTATAAAATATAGTATGTTTTAATTTAAGGGTCATCTATCTATGACATCCATAATTGAGTCGGTTATTGGCTGTTCCAACTCATTGTGTGGGGAGAAGGGTCCACGCTGTACCTTCCTAACTGCAATATGCTTGTACAGGGGCGTAGCGAGGGGGGGGGGGGGGCGGGGGGTGCGGACCGCACCGGGTGACACCATTTAGGGGGGTGACACCAAGGCAAAAAATAGCAAAGTATATAGAGAAAAAGTTGAGGGGGGGGGTGCAAATCGAAAGTTTGGGGGGGGGGTGCAAATCGAAAACTTGAAAGTTTGTCCCCGGGAAGGGTCGCAACGCCTCTGGGGTGGTGACACCATTAAGTGCCGCACCGGGTGACACCCGACCTCGCTACGCCACTGTACTTGTAGGTTATCAAAACAAAATGCTGTTATCATGTTAACATCATGTATATCATACATTTACACTTCTGTGCTCGCTTTTAAGCAACAGATCTTTTCTGTTGTAAATTAAACATTATCAAAACTTTAGAATTGGTGGAATTTAGCTGTTAAGGGCTCGATTTGTTTGTGAATTAATGTTGGTTCATGAAAAAATAATTTCATTCGGGCATTAAAAAGAGGTTATGGTGGTATTGGAGGTAGGACACAATGGTTACTTTTATGCCAGGGGTCGGCAACCTGCGGCTCGCGAGCCGAATGCGGCTCTTTTGATATCAAGATGCGGCTCTCCAGCTCCTTGAACAAATACTAATAATCTTAATAAAAAAATAAAATATTTGAAATAAAAAAAAATGTTTGTGGCTCTTTAAAACCAGGGAAATTTTGAAAATTGTAACTTTTGGCTCTTCCGCTTCAAAAGGTTGCCGACCCCTGTTTTATGCCAATAGTGGTCATATCATTCATTTTTCTGGAGCCAATATGTCGGGAGTCATTTTGTCAAAAGCCAATATGTCGGGAGCCAATTTGTCGGTAGCCAAAATGTCGTGAGCCCATTTGCCGGGAGCCCATTTGTCTTGAGCCCTTATGTCGGGAGCCAATATGTCGGGAGCCGCTTTGTCGGGAGCCAATATGTCCTGAGCCTATTTGTCAGGGGTTAATATGTCGGGAGTCCATTTGTCGGGAGCCTAAATATCGGGAGCCCATTTGTCGGGAGCCTATATGTCGCAAGTCAATATGACGGGAGCCCATTTGACGGGAGCAAATAAGTCGGGGCCCTTTTGACGGGGCTATTTTGACGGGGTCGGTTTGTCGGGAGTCGATTTGACGGGTTTGTATTAACGGGGCCGTTTTGACGGGGCCGATTTGTCCCGGGCCGTTTTGACAGGGCACCACTTTTTTTTATCAATTTTTAAAATAAAACTAAACTTGCTGTAAAGTTGCCTTTGCTTGTTTTTAAACTATCCAAGGGAGACAACAATAACAAACGTGCATAATTATCGATTTAAAGTTCATGGAAAAAAATCTACGTTTAAAGTAATAGGAACAACACGCATTAAATGTAGAAAAAATGTTTCTATCGTAAAAAATGTCGATATTATTAAGCAAACTACTCTCTTTTTCAAATTATAATTGTCTATAGTTATATAATGTGAAACAGTAGCATACGTGCACACATTTTGCTTTATAATCCAAAACATACCTTTTTAATTTCGGTATCTTGCTGACTACTTAATTTAATAATTTACTATTATTTTTTGCAGAAAATATTTCCCATACTAAACCTAGCCTAGCCCTGCCCAGGTACCCAGGAATCAATATGTAGTCTGTAATGATTGCTATCAGTTTCTGTGCGAATAATATACCAATCAAATACTCAATAAATGAGAGCAATAACATTTTCTGACAGGGGTTGAAATAACCTAAAACTCACTCATGAAATTGTGCAATATTTATTTGGACCAGCTAACACATTGTCATATCGTATTCTGTTAAGGTAAACCACATACAATTATAAAGAAGTGTTATTCTGGTCTTTCAACCTAAACCACACTGACCCCATGGTACCAAACACGTGATTTTTTTTCAAAGTACCAGAGCAGGGTTAGTTATTACTTAGGCTATCATTTTATTCTAATTCGTCATTGAGAATAAGTCCAAGATTGTGTTGTCTAATGCATAAAACGCCTAATACAAGCATTGACACAAACTTCAACAATACAGTGCCTTAAACATTCCTGCATCATATAACTGTCAGTAACGAACTATCTAGCAACCCAAAACACTTACATGTTAACTCCGTAACCAAGGACGCCAAAGGTTGTGTGTTGTGGTACCACCCATATTCGTTTTCCTAACTAGCATGTTTCGTGTAAATAAAATGTAAGTAAATGTAGAGTGCCATTACTTTTTAAAGCGATAATTCAACTGATTTGTAAAACCAACTGCATTAATACATATTTAAAACAATAGTAGGAAGGAAACTACGAATTACTTCTTAGTAATTGATTTTTAAATGACCTGAAAATTCAGCTTAAGCAATGTTTTAGTCTATTGAATTTTGCTTATTATTATTTTAAAGATCTTTGTGTAGACCTCAGAGTCCATACCCTTAGTTATCTACCTACTGATTGCTGGTAGCGAAATATTTGTCCTTTATTTTTAAATTGATTAAAACATTAATACTTCAATTACATAATTTTATATTCCTAGTAAAATACAACATTATCCTCACATCGAACCCTTTCCTATTGCAAAATAACACAATACACAGAATGTTAACTTTTTTCTGTGGGCGGCAAAGATTTCAAATCGAACCAAATCATGATCCGCTTACTAAAAGATGTCCACAGCAATTATTCTATCTCAGTGGTTCTTAAACTAGGGTCAATCGAAACCCATGGGTTTTGTGAGTTATTCTATCTCAGTGGTTCTTAACCTAGGGTAGATCGAAACCCATGGGTTTTATGAGTTATTCTATCTCAGTGGTTCTTAACCTAGGGTAGATCGAAACCCATGGGTTTTATGAGTTATTCTATCTCAGTGGTTCTTAAACTAGGGTCGATCGAAACCCATGGGTTTTGTGAGTTATTCTATCTCAGTGGTTCTTAACCTAGGGTAGATCGAAACCCATGGGTTTTGTGAGTTATTCTATCTCAGTGGTTCTTAAACTAGGGTCCATTGAAACCCATGGGTTTTATGAGTTATTCTATCTCAGTGGTTCTTAACCTAGGGTAGATCGAAACCCATGGGTTTTGTGAGTCAGTCTAAAGGGCTCGGCTGCTGTCTAGACACACACCAATCTCATATGTTTCACATTAGGATTGTTCTTAGTGGGTACGATATTAAAATTAAGAAGGTTTCGATGATTGCGCACATGACATTAGTGGGGGTCGGTACCTTTACAAATGTTAAGAACCACGATGTATGTGTGTTAATCTACTAGATGATTGTTGTGCACGGTTTCAATATATTATATTAACTGAATCGATAGTAATACCATTTTATTTTTAATAAACATCAAATTACTGTAACTGCATTGTAACCAGATAAAAAAAAATGCACGCATTTAAATATAGCATGTCACAGTTTATAGATACTGTATTGTATTTTGTGTGGAAATAAAATAACCTATTTACAATTGTTAGTAGCCAACACGATAAAAACAAATATATGCAGTGGCTTATACGGTTTACTTAGCATTGTGAAGGCCTGTAATATTGCTCTAGTTTACAAACACACCAACACAATGACAAAATCAAATAATATTTATTTTTATAAAATATAGGCACACATCAAATGATACCTAACTGTAATCGCCAACAGTTTTCTGACATCATGATGTGTCCTACACAGGGGCGTAGCGAGGGGGGGGGGGGCGGGGGGTGCGGACCGCACCGGATGACACCATTTAGGGGGGGGGGGTGACACCAAGGCAAACATAGCAAAATATATAGAGAAAAACTCGAGGGGGGTGCAAATCGAAAGTTTGAGGGGGGGGGGGTGCAAATCGAAAACTTGAGAGGGGGTGCAAATCGAAAATTAGAAAGTTTGTCACTGAGAAGGGTCTCTACGCCTCTGGGGGGGTGACACCATTAAGTGCCGCACCGGGTGACACCCGACCTCGCTACGCCACTGGTCCTACACGTTCAATAGACTAACCGACACAAATGTGCTAACCTTGACCAATGGTCAGCTGACTGTTCCACGGGACCAGTCATTACGTTTTAATGTTATCATGTTGTATTTGTTTTTGTCCATTGGGGCTTATTGTCTGAGAATTGGTTACAATTATTTATATCCGGAGAATGACATAAGTGCACTGTTACGTTCCGGGTTAGTTTCAACTCAAGAGATGATTCGTGTTGACCTCAATACTTTTATTCGGTCTCAATTCTTTACACATAAAGAGCAGCCCTCGTCCTAACCGCTACTAACTAACCGCTGCCTAACCACCAACAATCGTTCACTCGCCCTTTTATACCCGCATTCGACCTTGGGATTACAATACATAAACACACCGGGGTTACTACACATTAGGGTGAACTCAACTCACACACGCACTCCCCGCTAAGTTCGAGACTATTCTACCCTATTCTAACCTGACCTCAAACTGACCCGTAAAATATACGAACGCCCATTCAGACGAATTAACCCCTTGTCCTAGAAAAGTGTATACATTAATGTTGCTGTTTTCTAAATGTACATTATAAGCAATTTATAATGTTTATTAGCTATAAAAATTATTTCTTTTAATTTTGTCTGAAACTGAAATTGTGTTAGGTACGTTTTTTCCAAAACTAACACTTTTATTCATAATGTTATTATATTTGAATTTATTAAAACTGATAGCTCTGTATTTTCTCTGCGTTGTTTCACTTGTTTTTTTTTTTTTTTGTTTTTTTTTCAAAATAAGAAAGGGCAAAAGTGAATATTAATTGTGTACAACTACATTTTTTTTCAGGCAGTAGGCCTATATTTGCTGATTTAGAACTCTAACCAATACATTACTGTTCAGCTTTTTGTAACAGAGAAATATTTTAATTATTTAAATGCCCTACAAAAATATTCACGATATTTTTTCTAAAAAAACTTAATGTCTGATTCAAACTTTATGTAGAAACAGTTGCGTATTTAGTTGCCAATTAGTATTGTAATTTATTTTTGTTTTAACTAAGGGAATACCTTTTAAGCTACTTCCCTTATTCTAATTCAAATAACAAAATGGGAAGTGACAAAAACAATTGTTTTAATAGATATACGTTTTACATTATTAACAACTAAATGATTCAACGATGTAGCTACGGAGTTTACATCCTAACTGTGTTTTATGTGATTTTGCAGCTGCAAAAGATTTATATGATCCACACTATAGACGACAATTTAAGGTGTATCATTTTACTCTACATACACCTATGTTACTTTTTTTTAAAAATATGCTGTTTCAAAATGTATTTCAGCAAGAGGTTTTAGTCAATACCACTTAACCCATAGCCACACAATACATGTATAAGCCATGCTCTATTTTTGTAACTTTTTGGCCCATTCCCTCTGTCCATAGAAAAGTAAATTAGTAATTAATACATTCTTTAAAATAATTATAATTATTTGTATAATGTTTAAATAAACAAATGCCCAAATCAAATATAGACAACATGTATTCCACACACGTCATAGTTATGTTTGAAACACGGAGTTCTGAACACACAAAACAAACCTTGGTAACATTTCTGTGTTCAGATTTTTATAAACAACAACCTTAGCTCAGATGAATCCGCTGACAAAGAGGCTGATAATTGTTGCATTGGGCCCACAAATCCTAGCTACGCCACTGTGTGTCGTCTTTGGCCTGTTAGAGTATGGCAGTCTAGTGAAAGGTTATGTGTCTCCCACTTTGGTCTATTAGAGTGTGGTAGTCTAGTGACAGCTTATGTGTCTCTCTCACTTTGGTCTGTTAGAGTATGGTAGTCTAGTGACAGATTATGTGTCTCTCTCACTTTGGTCTGTTAGAGTACGGTAGTCTAGTGAAAGGTTACGTGTCTCTCTCACTTTGGTCTGTTAGAGTATGGTAGTCTAGTGACAGGTTATGTGTCTCTCTCACTTTGGTCTGTTAGAGTACGGTAGTCTAGTGACAGGTTATGTGTCTCCCACTTTGGTCTGTTAGATTATGGTAGTCTAGCGGCAAGTTATGTGTCTCCCACTTTAGCCTGTTAGAGTATGGTAGTCTAGCGGCAAGTTATGTGTCTCCCACTTTGGTCTGTTAGAGTATGGCAGGGGTCGGCAACCTTTTGAAGCGGAAGAGCCAAAAGTTACAATTTTCAAAATGTCCTTGGTTTTAAAGAGCCACTAACATTTTTCTATTTCAAATATTTTTTTTTATTACGATTATTAGTATTTGTGCAAGGAGCTGGAGGGCCGCATCTTGATATCAAGGGAGCCGCATGTGGCTCGCGAGCCGCGGGTTGCCGACCCCTGCCTTACACTAAGGCAGGGGTCGGCAACCTTTTGAAGCGGAAGAGCCAAAAGTTACAATTTTCAAAATTTCCCTGGTTTTAAAGAGCCACTAACATTTTTTTTATTTCAAATATTTTATTTTTTGATTAAGATTATTAGTATTTGTGCAAGGAGCTGGAGAGCCGCATCTTGATATCAAAAGAGCCGCATGCGGCTCGCGAGCCGCACGTTGCCGACCCCTGCACTAAGGGGTGACCCACCAATTGAAACTGAACATTTCAATTGACAGAAAGAAAATTCTTACAGGCAATAATCATTCTTGGATTTGTGGAACACTTTACTATTTACCAAATCGGTTGTCTTTGAAAAATGTATAACGCTTGGCCACTGTTTTGTAACTAATTTATTTACCTCATATTAAAAAAAAAACATTAAAGTACAATGAAAATCCTGTTTGAGTATATCAACAGATTATTTATAAAATTTTAATGTGGCAACTATTAGCCCTTTTTAGTATATAAAAACAAAATGTAATGATATAAATATTTATTAAAGTTATTTTTAAGTTATTTCCCTTTATTTGATTTTGGAATAAGACATGTAGTATTTTGGAAACATTCATTTTTACTTTCTCGTATATACGAAGTATAGAGAAAGTCTTGTAATCGTGCAAAAAAAAAAAATCGAGATTTTTGCAAATCTCGACGTTTTGCATCTCACTGATACGGAAAAACATAATTTTGCAATCTTGTCCGTATGTCTGTGTGTCTGTGTGTGTGTGTGTCTGTGTGTGTGTGTGTCCGTGTGTAAACACGATAACTTGAGTACCGTTACAGCTAGGTTGATGAAATTTCATATATAAGTATTTTATCAAAATCGTAGATCCGTATCAACTTTTGAGCGATTTCCGACAACCGGAAGTGGTACTTTTTCTACTTTGAATTTTTCAAAAGCCTATAACTTGAGTACTATTTCAGATAGATAAATGAAATTTCACATGTAAGTAAAAGATCTAATTCTCTACCTTCTGTTAAATTTTGAGTAATTTCCGTTGACTGGAAGTAGTAATTTACGCTACTTCCGATTTCTCAAAAAACTAATGTAAATTTTTAAAGTACTAATACTATTGCGCACCATTATACACACCTTTATTAGGCGTTCGCTTGGTGCGCAATTGTTTTTTTTACTGAGATTCTATTCTATTTTTAAAAGTTTCAGTATTTAAAATGGATTAAAAATCATAACTATATCCCCAGTTACCATCCCCTGTTGTTTTATATAAGAATATTCGAGAAAGTTTAGGGGAGATCACTACCAGTTTATTTATTGCAGTTTTAAAATTACAAAACTCTAACCTAATTTCGTATCTACTTAATATATATATATATAGGAATATTTTCACTGAATGCAACACTGTATCAGATATATCACGTTAGTAATCCACGTCATTTCTATTGTTATTTCATAATTAAATTAAAATCCTTTAGGTACCTGGCCAGAGACGCGGACAGTTATAGCAGCTTGTTATTTTCTGACATAATCTCTTAGGAAAGTTGATAAAATATTACATTAATACAACTGTTTTTTTTAACACATACGTTTTAAATCATGTATGTGTTTAATATATCTTACAATCGAAATGTGGAAGCGCGTCTTCAAAGCCCCTTACATGTGCCTTAAATGTGTTTTAAATGTGTTTTACATACTGATTTCAGTCGACAGTGGGACTACCATATATCTGTTACAAGAGTTTAAAAGTGTTAGTTCCATAAAGCGAGTTTGTGTTGTATGCAGCCGTCATTGACCACACATGTGATCATGTTGTCTCTTGTGTTCTTTTGCAATCGGAAATGGTTCGAGGTGAGGATGATGTTGTAACTTACGGGGAATATACAAGTATGTATTTGAAGTACTCATGTTTTAATCAACTTAAAAAGAAAGGAGAAACATTTCGCTACCAGCAATCAGTAGGTTGAGAACTAAGGGAAAGGACTCTGAGGTCTACACAAAGAGCTTCTTTTTTTTTTCTTTTTTTTTCTTAACTCAGGATATCTTTATAACACATTGTTATGCAAAAAGAAAATTGTAATTATTCAATTTGCTTAAAATAATTGAAATCTGTCTAACAACATAATCACAGCAATGGTTTCAAGATCAGCAAACATTGACATATAAACAATATCAAAATAATACCAGTTCAATAAACATACCGTAAAAAGAAATTAAAATTCCTATTGTGTTTTACAAAATCATCAAAAACATATTAATAATGTATGTGTAGGTCTTTTGATTATTTTTTCCAAAATGTATTTCAATAAAAATTATATAATACTAAATTTAAAGGTGATATCTAAGGTATAAAACGTATCAAAGTAATCATTAAACTAAACTAAAACAAAATTACAGACTATTTAAGTAGATTAGATGCTACATGGATAGTGACGTTACTTAATACTCCATGTCGGGTTTAAAATGTAATCGAATACTTAATGAAATAAAGTAATTGATGTGTAATGTTTAGTACCAAAGAATTAAGCATTTATAATTTATATTTAGTACACAATTATAAAGCATTTGGTTTACATTCTGTTCTGCACTATAAAGCAAATGTACACTCTGTACGACATGTTAAAGCACTTATAATGTACACTATATAACATATAATCAAGGATTAATGATTCGATAACAGACAGCACACTGGGATTTCCATAGATGACAAGAAATGCATAAATTAAAAAAAAGCAAAGACTCTATTTATGGTATGTGTGATCAAATAATTACCACAACAAATAGACACAAGTTTTTATTGCAAACAAAAATAATATCTACTCAAGCAATGTGCGGCAGCCAGTGTTGATATAATACTCTATAAACGTAGATATCTGGATTGACATAGATTCAAATGCGCTCGTAAAACAGCATGTATGCCTCAGAAGATAGAACCTGTTGCTGGGACACCCTGGACACTGTGCTGTCTGACGTGTACCACTACTTGGACCCTAAGTCACCCGCACCTTTCAGAGACTGACCTCCACTGGACACTGTGCTGTCTGACGTGTACCACCACTTGGACCCTAAGTCACCCGCACCTTTCAGAGACTGACCACCACTGGACACTGTGCTGTCTGACGTGTACCACCACTTGGACCCTAAGTCACCCGCACCTTTCAGAGACTGACCACCACTGGACACTGTGCTGTCTGACGTGTACCACCACTTGGACCCTAGGTCACCCGCACCTTTCAGAGACTGACCACCACTGGACACTGTGCTGTCTGACGTGTACCACCACTTGGACCCTAGGTCACCCGCACCTTTCAGAGACTGACCACCACTGGACACTGTGCTGTCTGACGTGTACCACCACTTGGACCCTAGGTCACCCGCACCTTTCAGAGACTGACCACCACTGGACACTGTGCTGTCTGACGTGTACCACCACTTGGACCCTAGGTCACCCGCACCTTTCAGAGACTGACCACCACTGGACACTGTTCTGTCTGACGTGTACCACCACTTGGACCCTAGGTCACCCGCACCTTTCAGAGACTGACCACCACTGGACACTGTGTTGTCTCACGTGTACCACCACTTGGACCCTAAGTCACCCGCACCTTTCAGAGACTGACCACCACTGGACACTGTGCTGTCTGACGTGTACCACCACTTGGACCCTAGGTCACCCGCACCTTTCAGAGACTGACCACCACTGGACACTGTGCTGTCTGACGTGTACTACCACTTGGACCCTAGGTCACCCGCACCTTTCAGAGACTGACCACCACTGGACACTGTGCTGTCTGACGTGTACCACCACTTGGACCCTAGGTCAACCGCACCTTTGAGAGACTGACCACCACTGGACACTGTGCTGTCTGACGTGTACCACCACTTGGACCCTAAGTCACCCGCACCTTTCAGAGACTGACCACCACTGGACACTGTGCTGTCTGACGTGTACCACCACTTGGACCCTAGGTCACCCGCACCTTTGAGAGACTGACCACCACTGGACACTGTGCTGTCTGACGTGTACCACCACTTGGACCCTAGGTCACCCGCACCTTTCAGAGACTGACCACCACTGGACACTGTGCTGTCTGACGTGTACCACCACTTGGACACTAAGTCACCCGCACCTTTCAGAGACTGACCACCACTGGACACTGTGCTGTCTGACGTGTACCACCACTTGGACCCTAGGTCACCCGCACCTTTGAGAGAATGACCACCACTGGACACTGTGCTGTCTGACGTGTACCACCACTTGGACCCTAAGTCACCCGCACCTTTGAGAGACTGACCACCACTGGACACTGTGCTGTCTGACGTGTACCACCACTTGGACCCTAGGTCACCCGCACCTTTGAGAGAATGACCACCACTGGACACTGTGCTGTCTGACGTGTACCACCACTTGGACCCTAAGTCACCCGCACCTTTCAGAGACTGACCACCACTGGACACTGTGCTGTCTGACGTGTACCACCACTTGGACCCTAGGTCACCCGCACCTTTCAGAGACTGACCACCACTGGACACTGTGCTGTCTGACGTGTACCACCACTTGGACCCTAGGTCACCCGCACCTTTCAGAGACTGACCACCACTGGACACTGTGCTGTCTGACGTGTACCACCACTTGGACCCTAGGTCACCCGCACCTTTCAGAGACTGACCACCACTGGACACTGTGCTGTCTGACGTGTACCACCACTTGGACCCTAGGTCACCCGCACCTTTCAGAGACTGACCACCACTGGACACTGTGCTGTCTGACGTGTACCACCACTTGGAGCCTAGGTCACCCACACCTTTCAGAGACTGACCACCACTGGACACTGTGCTGTCTGACGTGTACCACCACTTGGACCCTAGGTCACCCGCACCTTTCAGAGACTGACCACCACTGGACACTGTGCTGTCTGACGTGTACAACCACTTGGAGCCTAGGTCACCCGCACCTTTCAGAGACTGACCACCACTGGACACTGTGCTGTCTGACGTGTACCACCACTTGGACCCTAGGTCACCCCCACACCTTTCAGAGACTGACCTCCACTGGACACTGTGCTGTCTGACGTGTACCACCACTTGGACCCTAGGTCACCCGCACCTTTCAGAGACTGACCACCACTGGACACTGTGCTGTCTGACGTGTACCACCACTTGGACCCTAGGTCACCCGCACCTTTCAGAGACTGACCACCACTGGACACTGTGCTGTCTGACGTGTACCACCACTTGGACCCTAGGTCACCCGCACCTTTCAGAGACTGACCACCACTGGACACTGTGCTGTCTGACGTGTACCACCACTTGGACCCTAGGTCACCCGCACCTTTCAGAGACTGACCACCACTGGACACTGTGCTGTCTGACGTGTACCACCACTTGGACCCTAGGTCACCCGCACCTTTCAGAGACTGACCACCACTGGACACTGTGCTGTCTGACGTGTACCACCACTTGGACCCTAGGTCACCCGCACCTTTCAGAGACTGACCACCACTGGACACTGTGCTGTCTGACGTGTACCACCACTTGGACCCTAGGTCACCCGCACCTTTCAGAGACTGACCACCACTGGACACTGTGCTGTCTGACGTGTACCACCACTTGGAGCCTAGGTCACCCGCACCTTTCAGAGACTGACCACCACTGGACACTGTGCTGTCTGACCTGTACCACCACTTGGACCCTAGGTCACCCGCACCTTTCAGAGACTGACCACCACTGGACACTGTGCTGTCGGACGTGTACCACCACTTGGACCCTAGGTCACCCGCACCTTTCAGAGACTGACCACCACTGGACACTGTGCTGTCGGACGTGTACCACCACTTGGACCCTAGGTCACCCGCACCTTTCAGAGACTGACCACCACTGGACACTGTGCTGTCTGACGTGTACCACCACTTGGAGCCTAGGTCACCCGCACCTTTCAGAGACTGACCACCACTGGACACTGTGCTGTCTGACGTGTACCACCACTTGGACCCTAGGTCACCCGCACCTTTCAGAGACTGACCACCACTGGACACTGTGCTGTCTGACGTGTACCACCACTTGGACCCTAGGTCACCCGCACCTTTCAGAGACTGACCACCACTGGACACTGTGCTGTCTGACGTGTACCACCACTTGGACCCTAGGTCACCCGCACCTTTCAGAGACTGACCACCACTGGACACTGTGCTGTCTGACGTGTACCACCACTTGGACCCTAGGTCACCCGCACCTTTCAGAGACTGACCACCACTGGACACTGTGCTGTCTGACGTGTACCACCACTTGGACCCTAGGTCACCCGCACCTTTCAGAGACTGACCACCACTGGACACTGTGCTGTCTGACGTGTACCACCACTTGGACCCTAGGTCACCCGCACCTTTCAGAGACTGACCTCCGCTGTGGATGCCGTGGCGGCCACAAAATGTCCGAGCTGGCTGTCCCCGATGTGGCAGACCACAGCGGTCAGCTTGTAGGAGAAGTCTGAGCTCCCGACTGTGTACAGCTCAGGGGGGGGGGGCGTTGTGGTTGACGTCACTGAACTCCCTGGGGATCTCCGGGGAAGCTTTGGGGTCAACGAATAAACCTGCCCTGGTGAACTGCTGGTCAAAGTTCAACGTTCTTAAAAGGTTGACCGGTGAATGTGTTAGTGTAGTCGCCGCTTTGGCTGATTGGCTTAACATTTGCATTGTGATATCCACACCACCAAGCAGACGGCTGTCACCTTGGTTACAATACATGTATGGATCCATGTGAAGTGTTTCAGGGAAACTCACATGGTCAAATCTCTTCACTGGAATCCCATTATCCAGCCACTGTGTGCGAGGCAGGTGTACACACAGAACTTGGGGAAGCTGCACATTAAAAGTGATAACACATGTTCATTACATCAACTTGAAGACTATTTTTTTCTAGGAAGCCTACATATTTATTACACTTTGATAATTAGGTTTTGATGCCTTTATTCAAATAAGAGCTTTAAGTAATATTAGCCTTCAACTAAATTAGAAAAGAAAAATAACTGTTATGGAATAGTAATACTATCAATGATTTCAATACTTGAAACATTATTTTTTATTTTTTCCAACCAATAGTCAATTCCTATTGCCTCCCTTAACAGAACAATCTAATACAGTGTTACCTCCCTTTACACTGAGCAACATTCCAAAATAAGGACTTACTTTCCCTATTGATATTCTCTTCCTAAAATTTGACCTGAAGACTTTCCTCAGAGAAATCTTAGCACAGCCATGACACTCACCATCTTGTACCACCTCAGGGGTGACAAACTGGTGCAGTAAACTGTCCAGACTCAAAGGTCCCCAGTAATTTCTTGGAAAAGAAAGAGTCAAACTGTCAAAGACATTTTATTTGACAGGAGACCTGGCTCCACAGGACAAACACTGTAGCTGACTGGCTAGTAAACCTCGGGTCGGCTGTTCCATCTGTTTATTAGGCAGCACAGGTAAAGGGCCTTGACTTCTAGTCCGCACTTGTTTATCAGATTGATAAGCATTCCGGGGATCCTGTAAATGAAAAATGTCAAATCAAACAACGATATAACACTAGGATAACACGAAGCTTCTTCATCAAGTGTCTATGTCAGTACATGAAACAAAACACACACACACATATATATATATATATATATATATATATATATATATATATATATATATATATATATATATATATATATATATATATATATATATATATATATATATATATATATATATATATATACATATATATATATATATATATATATATATTCACCACAAAAGGGTGTGGTTAATTTTCTAATTTCATGCAATTACAAAATTATGTAAGAACAAACATACAATGAATATGAAATTGTGCTCTAAACAAATATTGCACTTAATATTTTACTTAACTTTGTTTCATTTATCATAATTCAGAACGTCAATAATTGTCTGATGTATAAGTATAAATAAAAATGGGAATACGGTGTATGTTTGGTTGTCTGTTCGTCAGTGTGTCTGGTGTAGATTAAATAGTGTCACTCAGTTTAAATTCATTTCAATTTGATGAATGTCTTCAAACTTCACTGGTACTTGATAACTGACAGTATCATTTTATACAGTTAAAAAAAAATCAAATGTGTCCGTCTAAACAAATATATCTTCCCTTACACTATAATGTGACCCGCACATTGAAACTAAACATTTCATTTGACAGATAGAAGAACATTATTTAAGGCAATACCTCGAGGTAGCTTGTATATTGACAGTTGAACAGAACTAATCGCTTGTCTTTGATAAATGTATAACGTTTGGCCACTGTTTTGTATTTAATTTATTCACCCCTTTTCTTAAGACACATAAAAGAACAATAAAAAATATGTTTATGTGTATCAAGATATTATTTAGGTAATGTAAGGTGATGCAATTATCAGCCCTTTTTAGTATTTAAGAAGAAAATGTAATAATATAAATATTTATTAAGGTTATTTGTTAAGTTATTGCCCTTGAAATGTTTTTGAAATAAGACGGTAGTAATTTGGAAACATTCATTTTTATTGCAATTTTAAAATTACACAACTCTAGCCTAATTGCGTATCTACTTAATATTTATAGGAATATTTTCACTGAATTTAACACTGTATCAGATTTATCACGGTAGTAAACCACGTCATGTCAACTGTTATTTCATAATTAAATTAAAATCCTACAAGTACCTGGCCAGAGGCGCGGAAAGTTATAGCAGCTTGACATTTTCCTGACATAATCTCTTAGAAAGTTGATAAAATATTACATTAATACAATTGTGTTTTAAACACACGTTTAAATCATGTATATGTTTAATATATCTTATACTCAAAATGTTGAAATGCGTCCTCAATGTGCCTTAATTGTGTCTTAAACGTGTTTTACATTTACATGTGTCTTGCATGTGTCTTATTCTCTTTCAGTATTCAGTCTACAGCGGGACTAGCATATATCTGATACAAGAGTTTAAAAGACAGTGTTAGTTTTATAATGTGTGTCTGTGTTGTATGCAGCCGGCATTAGCCACTCATGTATATATCGCCCATTTACCAATCACCCCGCACCTACAACGTATGTATCTATTGCACATCCATTTTGTCGAGCGATTATAATCTGTATTATTGTGATGTGTATTGGCTGGTTATGACAGTGGAAGGCTTTGCATGGTAAAGGCAGGTTTTACATGGTAGTGGCAGGCTTTACGTGGTAGTGGCATGATTTACATGATTGTAGAACACCGAACCACAGAAGCAGACCATCTCACAGCTCTAACTATAATGATGGAAATCTTGGTGGTAAAATAACAGTAATGTTTGTAATTGTGGTAATGACGACAAAGAGAATAATTATGAAAGCATTTTGGTGAATCAGCTTTAACAATGTCGAGTTTAGATCGCCCACCTTCTCTATGTCTATACCTAACACACCAGATAGTTGAATCAACTTTAACAAAGTCGAGTTTAGATCGTCCACCTTCTCTATGTCTATACCTAACACACCAGATAGTTGAATCAACTTTAACAATGTCGAGTTTAGATCGTCCACCTTCTCTATGTCTATACCTAACACACCAGATAGTTGAATCAGCTTTAACAATGTCGAGTTTAGATCGTCCACCTTCTCTATGCCTATACCTAACACACCAGATAGTTGAATCAACTTTAACAAAGTCGAGTTTAGATCGTCCACCTTCTTTATGTCTATAGGCCTACCTAATACACCAGAAAGTTGAATCAGCTTTAACAATGTCGAGTTTAGATCGTCCACCTTCTCTATGCCTATATTTAACACACCAGATAGTTGAATCAACTTTAACAAAGTCGAGTTTAGATCATCCACCTTCTCTATGCCTATACCTAACACACCAGAAAGTTCACCCTTGACACACAGCTCTTTGTATGTTGACCAGATTGAAAATGTCTTGAGACAGTGGCTCACGTTTTCATTTTCCAGAATAGAAAAGACTTAACATGTAACATTCAGCTCCTTAGGAATATGTTTATAAGCAGCATAAACAGTCAATAATATGTAAGCTTTTTTTCAAAAAACTTTATTTCGATAATTGTAGTTACTTAAAATTTGGAAATTTAAAAAAAGTAATACAATCGATGAATTTAAATTGCTTGAAGTAGTTAAAAGATACACATTAAAACACAACTATATGATTAAGAAAATAAATTATTATCGGTCTTCTTTTCTGTCTAAATTGACTATTGTAGTGTAGGTTCCTGGTTCTACATTTATATTTAATAACCAAATACGCAGTTTTTCTATCTACCAACACGAAGTTTTGTGTCAACAATTGTGGGTCAAGCCTACGCTTTCCTGCCAGATGCGTATCCGGTAGTATTTTATAATTGACACGTACCAATATTCATCCCACCCTCACCCCCTTTTACACCCCTTAACTGATAACCTTGTTCAGCTTTCCCTTCGCCTATTTCGACCCTGAGTGTTTGTTGTTTAAGCACTGAATGATAGCGACACAAGTCCATCGTCGTCAATAGCTGTAACTTAACGTAAAGGATTCTCATTTTGAAGGTTCTACCCCCCCCCCCCCCCCTCAACCCTGACTACTCCTCCCTCTGCCATCTTTATCATTTTCAGTTTACTTATCTTTTTTAAAAATTAAGTAGTTTTCAATTACCTTGTTTCATCCGCCATCAGTGAAATGAATTTCAAATGGTTTGAAGTAGTAAAAACATACACATTATAGAAACTCAATGCGAATAACAATCAATTCCTTTGTTTGTTTGTTTTTAATTTCTAGACGCTTTCCGGTTGCACTACAATCATATTAGACAACAAAGGCCTACCCACCTAGACCACCCCTCCCATTCGACACTCCTTAACTGATCTAACCTTGGCCAACCTTCCCTTGGCCTACTGCAGGGGTCTCCAAACTACGGCCCGCGGGCCGGATCCGGCCCGCGATGTCCTCTCATCCGGCCCGCGGAGATCTTTTGTCCACGGAAAAAAAAACCATTGATGTCGATGGCTGAGGAACTTTGCCCAGCAAAATCAAAGACATGCCTGGAAGAAACTGGCCCCTGAACTGAAATTTGATAGTTAATGCGGCCCTCGGACTGAAAAGTTTGGAGACCCCTGCTCTAGAACAACAATGTATATCATTGTGGTGAGAATAGCCTGTAGAATTTAGTTATGACTTTTATTATCGCGCTAATGTAATGTATAATAATATGGAACGCAGTAGGCCAGGGGTCTCCAAACTTTTCAGTCCGAAGGCCGCATTAACTATCAAATTTCAGTTCGGGGCCAGTTTCTTCCAGGCATGTCTTTGATTTTTCTGGGCAAAGTTCCTCAGCCATCACCAACAAACGATTTTTTCTTGGACAAAAAGATCTCAGCGGGCCGGATGAGAGGACTTCGCGGGCCGCATCCGGCCCGCGGGCCGTAGTTTGGAGACCCCTGGCCTAAAGGATCGCAAACAGATTTCCGGCATGCAGAATCGCCTTGAGTTGTTTGGAAAAGATATTGGCTTGATGGAACGCTTGGTACAAACAGCTACTTATGGTATTCTCAAATAATTATTGAGGCAGTAGCCTATTGCATTTTTTCTTCTTTTTTTTTTTTTTACTCTATTTGGTTTAGATCGATTTTTTTTTTTTTGATTAACCATAAACAACTGCAAGTATATAAGTATAAATAAAGCTAGGTTGCTTTATTATATGTAAAGAAATAATAGTCAGTTATGATTGTAAGTTTTGATACTTGTCAAGGAAATATATAATTTGGTCACTTATCATTTGATTAAATGCCCGTGAAATACATTACAATTTAAATAATAAAAAAAAAAAGTTTATTTTGACAAAGGAACAATTAACATAAGGGACAGTCGTAATGGTCAATACAATTATGTTCACCAGTGTGACTTGTTGGGATTAAAATGCATAACATGTTGTCTTCAATCGACGTATAATATGTTGTCTACACTCGACACATAACATGTTGTCTTTAATCGACACATAACCTGTTGTCTATATTAGACACATAGAGTAACATGTTGGTGTGAGGGGATAGGTTTTGGTGCAGTCTATCAAATGCAATTTATTTTGTGTGTGTGGGGGTGACACATTGAAGTGTGATGGAAAATACATTTTTTTTCGAACGGACTCATTGCAGTTGTGTTTTATTTTCAACTGTATTAAATAACACTGTCAGTTATCTAGTACCAGTGAAGTTTGAAGACATTCATTAAATTGAAATGATTTTAAACTTAGTGACATGATTTAATCTACACCAGACACACTGACAGACAAACAGACAACCAAGCATGCTCCGTATTTGCATCTTTACTTAAATCTATATATAAGCCATTGGTTAAAAAATATTGACTTTCTGAATTATAATACATGAAAGATAGCTCCAACGTCTAGTGAAATATTGAGTGCAATATTTGTGGAGTACATAATTTCATATATATATATATATATATATATATATATATATATATATATATATATATATATATATATATATATATATATATATATATGTTTTTTCTAACATTTTGTAATTTATCGAGAGTAGAAAATTAACCACACGTACATGAAATCACTTTTTAATACAAAACTAAACTTGCATATCAGTTGCAATTTATTTAATTTATTTTTATTTTTAATTTTTTAATTTATTTTTTATTTTAATTATATTTATTTAATTTATTTAATTTAAACTGTACAAGGGAGATAACTATAGGGAACGTGCATAATAATCGCTATCTAATTCGTTATAATAAAGAATTAAAACGCTTTATGAAAAAATACGGATTAATTTTAATAATCTACTTTATTTCTTTAAAACTGTGAAGATTATGAAGCAGCATGCTTATTTTAAATTTAAAAAGTATATAATATTATATTTTAAAACAGTGATCTTTGCGCATACATGTTTCTGGAAAATGCAAAACATGACATTCAACGACATTTAGACCTCTTTCATTACATGGGAAACAATTTTTTTTTCAGAGAAAATATTAACCTGTACAATGTATCGATATGATTATGTCATAATCATAACTAGGAAAGCAAGGGTCTCACATAGACGTTGTCAGGATCGTGTGATATACTGGTAGGCAAACCGTACAGTACATATTCATTTAGTCAATGTTGATGTTACATCTGTTACATCGTCACCATCAAGTCGGCCAGCTTGCTATTTTGTTATTTTTTTTTTAAATTAAGTAAACATACAATTCTATACAAAATTATCTTACATTACATTATATCTACTTATATAATTATACGTTACTCTTGCTGAAATGTGAAGATCAGCCAGTCTACATCTATTATTAGCAAATCCTAAATGTTGTTATAAGACTAATATATTCTGACAGACTGAAGTTAAATATAGGCCTACACATAGCGTGTCGTCCGCGTTATAGAAAGCCGAATACATATGTTGTAGTTGATGCGAACATAGTTTTCTGGGGGAATATTTATACCAGTGTCCGATAATAGAATCTTCTTTAAAAAAGGCGTGTTAGGTTACTGGTAGTTAACTAAATACACACATTGCTGGCTAATGTCAATGCTAACCCTGTCCCTAACCCTAACCCCAACTGTAGCCCTACCATATGCCTAACCCTAATTTCTAACCATAAAATTAGTCGAGGTTATAATACTACTAATAACCCAACACACGTATTTTATTATCGGACAGTATCTAAAATCACCCGTTTCATGTAACATCGACAAGTTTTGTTATAACAATAAGTGTAAGCATATACACTACGTTGTATCAAAAGCAGATTACATATATGTGATTTGTCACATACAATTTCTATTTTTTTTTCGAAAATCTAAGGGAAACATCACCGATTAAATAATGCTTTTAGAAGCATCAGAATGAAATGCATATTACAAATAAGCGAAATCAATATTTGTAAAAACATGTAGCCTCGTGGGGATAAGTTTGACCGTGAATAAAATATTACTTTTATTTATAACTAATACATTTACTTTTAAGTCATAGTTTTTAATTATTTTTTATTAACGGTAAAAATTGTTTGTATTCCATTATTAAACTTAATTTTTCTGTTGTTATGTTTTATTATTTTATTTCTAACATAATCAATTAATTAAAAAGTGTAATTATAAGATATACGAGCCGACCCGCGGCATATCATACGCCGCTATTTAGTTGTTTTATTTTCTACTTTTCAGTAATTCATAATTTGTGAAATAGACAGTACCACTGCTGTCACTGAAAATATTTATTTTAAAACACTATCAGTAAGTCGTTAAGGACGATACCCCCCCCCCCCTCGTTTTCCCCCAACCCCTACCCCCCCCCCCCCCCCCGCCCCGTGAAAGCAGCCTCTCCTCTTAGCTACCTCCCATAAGTTTACAATCGTTTCAAACTAAATTATCTGCCCCTAATAGCCGTCACTGAACCCGGCTCTACGATTTGTAAACATTCTTTAAAAAAACGCTTTTAAAAAGTTCTGGGAAAACATAAGCCCAGGGATTAAGGGGTCGAAGTCATAAAAAAGATAGGCAAGTATTTTCTTTAAAAAACTGTACAGTTTATAATGTGTTGGCTCCAAATACGTTACCTCTTATACATAGAAAAATAAAGAAAAACAAATAGCAAATATGTTGTTAAAAATAACTGAAGCTGACAGAAACAAACAAACAACAGCATATGATGACGATAATGATGATGTACCAGAGCGCGTAGGTAACTTTGATGAATGTTCACATAATTATATGTAAATGACCGGTGTAGTTGTGTAGCAGGGGCTAACCTCAAGGCTGGCATGATCTATTTTTAGTTAATTAAAAAAAAGTATTGTATAGATGTAAACCCACTTGGTTAACATAATGTAAATACTGCTTTATTTTTATATATAGAAATATGTAATGGTTATGTCCCATTTTATTTTTCAAAAACGTTGAAAGGGAGATAACATATTATTAAATTGCATAGGCAACGGAATAAATTAAGTAAACAGCAAAATAAATAACACATTGTACTTTTGTATAGATAGAAGTATTTTAATCAACACTTAATAGCTGTTTAAAAAATGTTTTTTTATTTCTTTTTGGTTAAATGTTCTACGATTGTAAAAACACTAAAAACTTAGTGCTTAATAAATATGTTCTACTTAGATAAGCGAAACATTTTGTTCAACCCACGCTCACTTTCCGTTCCCAATTTGGGCAAATTTTTTTCCCGTTTTTTTCCCAAAACTAAAATAATAAATAAAAAATAAATAAAATACAGTGATTTCATACGAGGACGCTGATTGAACTTAATACAATCTGTTTCAGAAGAGATACACGCCTAAAATAGATTTAGTGAAATAACAAACCAGACTAGGACAGAGACTTTTAAATCCATCTCAGCGTCTGATTGGATAATTATGTCACGTGGTTCGCCCAATAGGTAGCCGGTCCTGATCAGCTGACCGTTACACGTGACAACTTAGTTCGTTCCACTGTTATTTTATTGGTTCGACCTGACCAATGAGGGGTTATTGGCTTATAACTAGAGTTTAATAAATGTACTGTTGTTAAAAATAATTCTCAATCAAATTTTGCAGTATAGGTCTACTCCAATGTTAATAAAATGGGTTGGACCATTTGTCAATTAAAACTGCTTCAATGAAAGGAAAGTCAATGTTTTCGATTTGTATAACAAATACGTTTTTAATAAAAGTTAGCTTTTGTGCTTTACTTATAAATATTTTTTTTTTAAAATCTATTATATTTTTTGTTGTTGTTTTATTAGTATTATGCTTAATTTTTTAAAGTATTTGTCTTTTATTTAATATAACATTTGTCTCTGTTTGTTTATTTGATTTGTCTCCTATGGCCTTTTCTTCAAGATTTTGATATAATACTTATATGGATGAAGGGGCCCACTTATAATTTTTAAATAGGGGTTCTATAATCCTAGATACACCACTGGGTGTATACATTGCATGGTTTGCGTATAAACTGTTCATGAGATAATTGTGGCAGTCCTAATTACTCAGTCACATTAAGATTTACCTTTCAAATCAGATAGTGAACCAGTGTGTTCTAATCTTCTAATGTCTTTTTTTAAGCTTTAAATATATATTACTATTGCCATTTTTTATTTCGAAGAAAATGTGAATGGAGGTACATCAATAAAACAAACAGAGCTATTTATTTTATTAAATTTAAAAATTATAAATTAATAAAAAAATAGCGAATTACAAATACATTTTAAAAGGTACATTGTGTTTTAGAAAATATTAAAATATTGAAGCACGAAAAGTAATTGACATTATAAAATCTATTACGGTATAAAATAAGAAAACAGCGACATGAATATATGCAATTTTCAAAGACAAGTGATTAATTCTGATTTATTTTATTGTACATGTTATATAGTGGTTGATTATAAAATACTTTTTTAACGTTAGTACATTCATTAAACAATAGTTATAAAACAATAACCCCCATTGACCTGTCACGTGTGATGGTCAGCTGACCAAGCGCTAAGAGATGGTCAGTCTGATCTGAAAGATAAACATTATATAACTTAGTAATTATGACTTCCACATCTTATCAAAAGTACTTTCGTATTGTATTTATCTGACGATTTGAATAAGTATTCAATAGTGGCTCTTTAATAACTGGGAATTTTGTAAATTGTAGCTTTTGGCTCTTCCGTCGCAAGAGGTTGCCGACCCCTGCCCTATAGGGGTTGTTGGCTGAGACTTATAGTTTATATGAATCTATTTTATTTTTTACCAAGAATAAATAACTGTATTATTCTAGAGGACACAGTTAGCCATGACAGAAAACTTTTGTATTTAATCTATACCACAAGACCTGCTGGCAGAGTTCAAGCCTTTAAAGGCCACTCCCTTTCATCTTGTTCCAGCAATGGCCTGGCGTAGGATGGGTCAAAGTTATGGGCTGTCTCTGGGAAGTTGTAGTTGTACATCTCCACGCTCATCTCTTCATACTTTGGTAGTGTGTCCAACTTTTGAGGGAATTGTTTGCTTCCTTCTATCTCTTTCTGACATTTTCCACCAATACTTTTGCTTGCTTCACCAACTTGTCATTTTCCTCCTCAACTTTCTTCATGACATTTTCCTTATCAACAGGGTATGGGATATTCAATGCTTGATATGCAGTTTGAAATCTATCAGCCATAGTAGGATCAGGCAACCTTGACTTGTATGCATTGAAATCAATTTTAGGCAAAGTATAAACCTTATTTATAAAAGAGTAGTGCTTAGCTTTGACAACTCTGTTTCAGTCTGGGCTTTTGGTATAACAGCTACAAAACGAGCCCGATCCACTACCGATGAGGAAATTCTTTTCGCTGCACCACTAGCCATTTTAACAAGTCCAGTAGATTAGAAAGCGTATGGCGTATATGGATCTATTATTGTAAACATATTTTTTTTCGCATAATCTGAACGATCTGATGGTTGGTCAGGCTGAATAAATTGCATGTCTTAGAAAAATGTAAACATTAAAGTCTCTGTTTTCAAATTTTATAACTTGAGAGATTTTTAATTCATATTAATGTAAGTACTTATTTTTAATATTTCTAAACCATTTTAATAGTTTTGTCAGATAATTCATATTGTGAACAATATTTTTTTAAAATATATCTTTCTAAAATTTACTAAAATCCACTGCTAAGTAATTTGCTTTGCGTTGTCTCCCTTAATAATTTTTCCCATATAAAAAATGGCAAAGGTCTTTGGCAGATATGTATTTAAATTTAAAAAAAAACAACAAATTTTGTTCCAAACAGTATCTTTACTGATTTAGAACTCTAACCAATACAGTATGACATATTAATTGTAATGGTAAAACTGTAAAATATGTGTATAATGTTTAAAATGCGTTATTAATTATTTTTATTGTGTTTAACTTGTGAAACACCGCAATGTTTAATAAGGAGTTTGTCGCAAATACGTTTTGGCAAACGGTGTTCGGGCAAACGAGAATGTTCAATGTTTTTTCTTGGAATTTGTCATAAGCCGATTGAGAAGAAAATCATTTCAGGTTTAGGTGTCCATAAATGACGTCACACTCTTAGGAGGAAAGGTAGGAGTAAAGGTACTCTTATAGGTAGCGTCGGCCCTGGTGACGATCTAACAGATGTAACATCAACATTTACTCAATGAACCTCTACTAGACGGTTTACCTTCCAGTATATCACACGGCCCTTGTCAACAGTAAACATATATTTGTACCTTAAATAATAGTAATAACCTGTAAAATGTGTGATTTCACCCGGTAGTAGGGTATGTAGCCTACCACTTCTCTACTGGGAATATAGGCTTTAGTATAGTAGGACTAGACGTATAATCATTAAGGTCTGGCGACTAATTGTCAATACAATGCACAAAGTTTACAGCCTTAGTAGAATAATAATATTTTACCAGGTCCGATGACCACTTGACTCTTGCAAGCGTTTACGGCGTGTAGTAAAATATAATGATGCAGTAAATCTTTCTTTCTTCTTCTTTGTTATTAATTATTAGTGTTGAAGGGGATCGAGATTTATCTGCCAGTGGGTTTTAACTCGAGACTTTGTTCGAATGTATCAACCATGAGCTTTTTGCCGACTCGACCACGCCTCCAACACAATTAAGCGTTACGTGTCAACTGGTTATGCGCCATTCATTGAATTCGATTTCAGCCTGCTTTTCTTTTTGGATTTGCTTCCATAGCCTTTGTCCAACCAAGAACAAACTACAAGGCAGAAGTTGTTTAATTTTGGAGTTGTCTCTCCTAGAAGAGTGGCTGACCCCAGCTAACGAGCCTCATTCCGAGGGTTCGAACTCGAGTCTTTTCGGTTTAGCAACCATGAGCTTTACCGACTCGACCAAGCCGACACCAATGCAGTAAATAATATTATCGTGTCTACTGCTCAGTGGCTGATACACGTGTAGGATTAAAGTAGTACAGTAGGTAACTGAAATGTCTACTTAAATGCCACGTGGAATTACGCCACTGGCAGGAATAGTTTAAGTCAAATAAGTATTCAAATGACATGTGTGCTAAAACACGGGCAGTGTGAAGTAAATCAAGTAAGTTATCGACTGTCACATGGACTAAGCCACCAACAGGGTAACAGTGTAAAATATATTAGTAATAATGCATAACAGCTAGATAATACATATAAAATGTATTAAACTACTTGTTACAATGATCATCAAAGATGCACATTAGTAGACGGTTTACCTTCCAGCATATCACACGATCCTGACAACGTCTATGTTAGACCTTTGCCAGACATATGCTGGGCCCATTAGAGACATGTGGGACATACCATAGACACCATGAGACACAAGTAAGACACCTTGATACACAAGTTTGACACAATGAGACACAAGTAAGACACCATGAGACACAAGTAAGACACCATGAGACGCAAGTAAGACACCATAAAACACAAGTAAGACACCACGAGACACAAGTAAGACACAAGATTTGACCTACAAGACACATGCAAGTTGATTTTCAGTGGAGTTGGTTAATGGAGCTGAAAATAAAATCGGGATTGAAGTAAAATTATTTTACAACTATTTAAAAAAAAATTGTCATATATCATACTTAACCGTCACACAACGCAACAATAAAGGTTATACTTACTTGTATAGATGATTATAATTTTCTTCTTTAAGTTTTTATTTAAAATTCTCACAAATTAACGCCGTCACTACTTATGATAAATCTGTTCTGTTACTGTCACTGTAAGTGTTGGATGTGTTTCTTGTATCTCAGCTCACACCCTGAGTGGTCTAAGGGTTGGATGTGTTTCTTGTATCTCAGCTCACACCCTGATTGGTCTAAGTGTTGGATGTGTTTCTTGTATCTCAGCTCACACACTGAGTGGTCTAAGTGTTGGATGTGTTTCTTGTATCTCAGCTCACACCCTGAGTGGTCTAAGTGTTGGATGTGTTTCTTGTATCTCAGCTCACACCCTGAGTGGTCTAAGTGTTGGATGTGTTTCTTGTATCTCAGCTCACACCCTGAGTGGTCTAAGTGTGGGATGTGTTTCTTGTATCTCTGCTCACACCCTGAGTGGTCTAAGTGTTGGATGTGTTTCTTGTATCTCAGCTCACACCCTGAGTGGTCTAAGTGTTGGATGTGTTTCTTGTATCTCAGCTCACACCCTGAGTGGTCTAAGTGTTGGATGTGTTTCTTGTATCTCAGCTCACACCTTGAGTGGTCTAAGTGTTGGATGTGTTTCTTGTATCTCAGCTCAAACCCTGAGTGGTCTAAGTGTTGGATGTGTTACTTGTATCTCATCTCACACCCTTAGTGGTCTAAGTGTTGGATGTGTTTCTTGTATCTCAGCTCACACCCTGAGTGGTCTAAGTGTTGGATGTGTTTCTTGTATCTCAGCTCACATCCTGAGTGGTCTAAGTGTTGGCTAGTGCGCATGTCATGGTAGATTGTTTGCAAGTAAAACTAGAGACCTAGAGATTGTGTACGTCTCTTATTAAACAAGATTTCCGTTCATAATGTTACATCAGTGTAATCTCATCAGAACTGTGTTGACACCAACTGGTATATGAGTGGTAGGCGTGTGGTGATGGGTGGATGGGTGATAGATACATGAGTGGTAGGCGTGGGGTGATGGGTGGATGGGTGATAGATACATGAGTGGTAGGTGTGGGGTGATGGTTGGATGGGTGATAGATACATGAGTGGTAGGTGTGGGGTGATGGGTGGATGGGTGATAGATACATGAGTGGTAGGTGTGGGGTGATGGGTGGATGGGTGATAGATACATGAGTGGTAGGTGTGGGGTGATGGGTGGATGGGTGATAGATACATGAGTGGTAGGTGTGGGGTGATGGGTGGATGGGTGATAGATACATGAGTGGTAGGTGTGGGGTGATGGGTGGATGGGTGATAGATACATGAGTGGTAGGTGTGGGGTGATGGGTGGATGGGTGATAGATACATGAGTGGTAGATGTGGGGTGATGGGTGGATGGGTGATAGATACATGAGTGGTAGGTGCGGGGTGATGGTTGGATGGGTGATAGATACATGAGTGGTAGGTGTGGGGTGATGGGTGGATGGGTGATAGATACATGAGTTGTAGGTGTGGGGTGATGGGTGGATGGGTGATAGATACATGAGTGGTAGGTGTGGGGTGATGGGTGGATGGGTGATAGATACATTAGTGGTGAATGATGGATGGATACAATAATGGCCCTCACACAGACAACCTTGATAAAACTAACACTGGCGATTGAAATCAATTAAGACACATGCAAGACACATGTGAAACACGTTTAAGGCACATTTAAAGCACATTGAAGACGCGCCCTTACACAATTCGATTGTAAGATATATTAAACACATACACGATTTAAACGTGTGTGGTAAAAAAAAAATAGTTGTATTAATGCAATAACTATCAACTTCTTAAGAGATTGTATCGGGAAAATGGTAAGCTGCTATAGCTATCCACGCGTCTAGCTAAGTACTGGTAGGATTTTAATTTAATTATGAAATAACAGTAGAAATAACGTGGCTTATTATGTGATAAATATAATACAGTGCTACATTCATTGAAAATATCCCAATATATATTAAGTAATTACGCAATTTGGCTAGAATGAGTGGTTCCAATATACTACCGTCTTATTAAAAAACATTTCAAGGGCGATAACCAAAAATATAACTTCTACAGTACTTGATATCATTGAGTATTCTTTTTATATACTAAAAAGGCCAATAGTTTCAACAATCAATCATGAAGATACTATATTAATACAAGGAGACAGTTTAAAATGTATTCTTATATGTGTCTTTAAAAAGTGGATGACTAAATAAATTACAAAAACTGTGGCCAAGCATTATACATATATCAAAGACCATCGATGGGGTAACTTTAAATTGATGGTGTGTATTTCCTGGTAATGAGGATTTCCTATACACTTTTCTACTCTGTGTCAAATGTAATTTTTAGATTCATTTAGTGGACGCATGTTTTAGTGCGATTGAAATAATTTATTTTGGACGGACAATTTTTTTTCCAACTGTATTACAATACTGTCAGTGATCAAGTACGAGTGAAGTTTGAAGACATTCATCAAATAGAAATAAATTTAAACTAAGTGACGCTATTTAATCCACAGCAGACACACTGACAGACAAACAGACAACCAAACATACGCCGTATTCCCATCTTTATCTATAGATACGATATTTGTTTTAAAAAAATATTTACTTTCTAAATTATGAAACATTAAAGATAGCTCCAACGTTTAGTGAAATATTGACTGCAAAATTTGTGGAATACACAATTTCATATACATTGTTTTGTTTGTTCTTACATGTTGTAGTTGATCGAGATAGAAAATTAACCACTAGTTATTTACATTAAAAAAAAAACATTTTAAAAAAATTATTTAATTTCTTCACTTCAGGGCTTTGACTTTCAAACAAACAAAACACAAATAAATAGTTTGAACCAACAGTTGTTGGTTAATTCGCCATTTTAATCGAAAAAATGCGATCTTTGAGAGTAGGACTTTTAGATTATATTAATTTTAACAACGAAAATTGCATTAAAATCATTAGCCATCATGTAGACGATAATGGCACAGGCACAGTGGCGGATCTAGAAATAAACCGGGAGTGATCTCCCCAAAACTTTCTCGAATATTCTTATATAAAACAACAGAGTATGGGAACTCCATTTTAAATACTTAACCTTTTTAAAATAGAATAAAATCTCGTAGAAAAAAGAATTGCGCACCAATTGAACGACAAATTAAGATGTGCATAATAGTGCACAATATTATTAGTACTGTATACATTTACATGCGTTTTTTGAGAAATCGGAAATAGCGTAAATGTGTACTTCCAGTCAACGGAAATTACTCAAATTTTGACAGAAGGTAGAGAATTAGATCTTTTACTTACTTGGGAAATTTCATTTATCTATATGAAATAGTACTCGAGTTATAAGCTTTTGAAAAATTCAAAGTAGAAAAAGTACCACTTCCGGTTGTCGGAAATCGCTCAAAAGTTGAAAAGGTTCTAAGATTTTGATAAAATACTTATATATGAAATTTCATCAACCTAGCTGTCACGGTACGCAAGTTATCATGTGTACACACACACACAGACAGACAGACACACAGACATACAGACAAGATTGCAAAATTATGTTTAAACTAATCAAAACACAATGTTTGCAAAATGCGCCATCAAGTAATTTGGAATAAGTCAACCAGTCCCACCTAAGTAGCCACAAATATTGAAACTTTAAATTTCTTTGTCCGCTTGCTGGAAATTTTAAAAGTTCATCAGGACGCCAGATGTTTTCTAATAAATACAACCGTGTATTGTCTGTTATAACTACTTTGATAAAAATTGCCGATATCATTTGCATAAGAAACAGTCGAAGGTGCTGAATTTATGGATATTTTTTGATGTAATGTACTTTGAAAAGCAATAGTACCATTTTCATTTTTATAATTTCAGTTTTACTTTTCTTTGTAAAGAAATCAGTTAATAAAGTAATTTTTAATTTCCTTTTTCCTTCCGCTATCATTAAAATGAATTTAAATTGCTTGAAGTAGTTAAAAGATACACATTAAAACACGACTATACGAAGAAGAAAGCAAATTATTATTGGTCTTCTATTCTGTCGAAATTGACTACAGTAGGTTCATGGCTTTACCTTTGTGTATTTTGTTGTAACACCGTGCATGTTTGTCTCTATCTCTAGAACCAGACACTGATGTTCTACATACCTGCCGTGTGTGTGTGTAAGTCAGCTGACCAGTGTGGTCAACACAAATGTGATTGTTTACCTAAGTTCACTTGTATTTAACACATTGTACAGCTTCAAGGTTCTCACAAAATTAAGACTTGTGTCGTTTTATTGGTGACATGTTGGATCACTGCTAGACGCTAGTTAAACTTTTGCTGGACACATGTTGGATCACTGCTAGACGCTAGTTAAACCTTTGCTGGACACATGTTGGATCACTGCTAGACGCTAGTTAAACCTTTGCTGGACACATGTTGAATCACTGCTAGACGCTAGTTAAACCTTTGCTGGACACATGTTGGATCACTGCTAGACGCAAGTTAAACCTTTGCTGGACATGTTGGATCACTGCTAGACGCTAGTTAAACCTTTGCTGGACACATGTTGGACCACTGCTAGACGCTAGTTAAACCTTTGCTGGACACATGTTGGATCACTGCTAGACGCTAGTTAAACCTTTGCTGGACACATGTTGGATCACTGCTAGACGCTAGTTAAACCTTTGCTGGACACATGTTGGATCACTGCTAGACGCTAGTTAAACATTTGCTGGACACATATTGGATCACTGCTAGACGCTAGTTAAACCTTTGCTGGACACATGTTGGATCACTGCTAGACGCTAGTTAAACCTTTGCTGGACACATGTTGGATCACTGCTAGACGCTAGTTAAACCTTTGTTGGACACATGTTGGATCACTGCTAGACGCTAGTTAAACCTCTGCTGGACACATGTTGGATCACTGCTAGACGCTAGTTAAACATTTGCTGGACACATGTTGGATCACTGCTAGACGCTAGTTAAACATTTGCTGGACACATGTTGGATCACTGCTAGACGCTAGTTAAACCTTTGTTGGACACATGTTGGATCACTGCTAGACGCTAGTTAAACCTTTGCTGGACACATGTTGGACCACTGCTAGACGCTAGCTAAACATTTGCTAGATGCGGTGGATGGTGGATACAAGATTGTATGGATGTATTATGGATTATTGCTTTGTTTGTTTCAGATACTTGATGGACTAATGTTGGAGACCAAATGAGCCACACTGACCCCATGGTACCAAACACGAGATTTGTTATTAAGACATCAGAGCAGGCTTAAACAATGAATGGGAAATAAAAATAATTAAACATAATTACATGGTCTATATATTCAAAATATTTCTTAGCACTAATGCTAATGAAGTGATACAACAAATAGATCAAATGACTGCACTGGACTATAAGAATAAACAGATGGTAATAAATATACCCAACCCCAGTAGTTATACAATCCCCTGCATTCAATATGTGAATGGCTACATAATCACACCTAGCTATATGTCAAGTGTAGACAACAAGTTATTAGTTAAACTAGTTATGTTTCGTTGAGTAGAAGTGGAAAGGGCATTAGTTAGTTAGGTTAAAGTTTAGGAGTTGATAGAAGTATGGGAAAAGAGTCAAGATGTATAGTTGAATAGGTTTTAGAACAGTGATATTGTAAAATTAGAAATATTATATGTTATATACGTGTGTAATAATTAACTTTCACTCATTGAACTTGGAACCTGATGATACGTGATATTTCACATTTAGGAAATCCGTTAAGTACCGTGCAAGTGAGTAGATCCCCCTGTATGGTCTATTTATTTAAAATACATCATCGCACCAGAGCTGGTGATGTATAAAAAAAATAGATCAAATGACTGCACTGGACTTTAAGAATAAACAGACAAGGGTAACACATGAAACACAGAAGAGAGAAACAAATCTGGTACAAAACAAATACAATAATAAAGAGTTTTTATTTTTACACAATTTTAAATATCATAGTTTTAATACTATCTAGTATAGTACCCTTCTGATTCCTAAAAAAAACATTTCATTATTTCATGATTAAATTCGACAAATGGAAGCGGACTGATTTAAGTTTAACTTTATTAATGCGAGTTATATAGCTATTCAAAATATATATGTAGAATGTGTTGTGTTTAATGTGTTGTTTCTACTTCTATCTGATGGTAGAATGGATATACATCTTATTAAAGATAATACGATTTCGGCTCAGTTAGGTATTGTAAAATGGATGACGGAGAATGGCAAAGCGAGAGACTTAGTAACAAACGTGAAATATCTAAACTCTAGACTGTAAATTTGATAGACAAGTCTCTAAGGTTTTGGTTTGAATGAAGTAGGAGAGTGCCACTATAATGGCTCTGTAAAACAAATGTCACCATTTTCATGAATTAGATATCTAACCCAGGTTAAGATCCACTGCTATCGTGGAAACGTGAGTGTAATGTATTGATTTTAGAGCATCCAATACGTGATATTTTGACTTAATCTAATATATAAAGCTCAGTTCTGTATGTAATGCATTTGTATGTCGTTGGAAGTGTACGAATTTAAGTGTTAGAAAATTATCGTGCGCATTTGTCTAAATTTATGAGCTAAAAAATTACTATTGAAAGTGTTGGGAAATAATTTTCATTTTTCAAATTATAGTAATAATTGTCGGCATGTTCATTAAACACAAGTTTTAAAAAAAATATCATCTTTTACAAAAATTCTAATTATGTCTTTATTTAGTCCTATAGCACTTACTTCCCTTTGATAAATTAGGAAAAACACAATTACTTCCCTTTATAAAACCATTGCATTCCGTGAAAATAATTTACTTTTTAATTACTTTGTTTTGGTGTTGGGAAAAAAAATAATTACATAATTAGCGGGGATTGATCAAGTGCAAATGTTGTAGGTATTTTACGGATAAGCTTGGAGTATTAAAATTGTTTATTAAATTGAAACAGGCGCGTTCGTTTAAGTGAGTGCAAAAGACTGTGAATAAGTTGGGGTACTATAGTCGTTCATTAAGCTAAAACAGGTGATTCCGCCCCGGGCGTTTATGTTCGCGTTAGTGTTTTCTTTGTGTTTAGGTGGGTTTGCGTTAGTGGTTGCGTTTTAATTTGGTTCGTTTTTGTTCTTTCTTTTTTCGTTTTTGTTTGTGTTTTTTTTGTTTGGGTTTGTATTTGTGTTTTTGGTTGGTTTTGCGTTTGGATTTGGTTTGTTTTCGTTTGCTTTTTTCGTTGATTTTTTTTTGTTGGTATTGGTGTTTGTGGTTGGGTTTGTTGTTAGGTTTTTGTTTTCGTTTGCTTTTTTGTTTGTTTTTTCTTTGTGTTTGTATTGGTGTTTGTGGGTGTGGTTGTGTTTGTTGTTAAGTTTTTGTTTTCGTTTGTATTTGTAATTGTGTTAGCGTTATGTTTGCGTTTTGTTGTTTTGGTTTTGGTTGGTTGTGGTTTGGGTGGGCAATGCCGGGTTTATGATGATTACTAAACACACAGGTAATGGTCTTTAACAGAAAGGTTTTTCACAGAAGCCAGAGCAGGGCCTGGCCGGGACGGCTAGTAACATATAATATAACAACGTGTAATATTTTTACCGTGGGTGGAATTGATTAGTAGTTGAGCAATAATTATTTTGTGGTCTGTAAATGTTTTTGTGCTAGATGTTTTACTTTGATTACCGTTATACTTTCACGAGTGAATATTCTGTCTAGCCTAGCTGCGCTATCGTATGCTCTTTTGTAGTGTGTTGTTTTAGTGAAACAACATTTAGTTAATAAATATCACTTAATCCACAACAAGTAGCCACACAGATTAATACTGATTATTCAGAAGTATTACCCTAAACAAAAATTGAATTTAAAATATTAATACTGGTAAAAATTGTATAATACGGAACAACATTATAATTATTTAAAAGTCCTTCAAAAATGCATACGATGTATTTTCTAAAGACGCATTGTTTCAAACATATGCAATATAGAAACAGTAGCGTATTTAGTTATGTTTGCCTATCAGTGTTGTATTTTTGTTTTGTTTTGACTAAGGGAATACCTTGTAAGTTACTTCCCTTAACCTAGTACATATAACAAAATGGGAAGTGATAAAACCACTTGTTTTAATAAATATGCATTTTACATGATTAACAATTAAATGATTCAACGATGTAATCACGGCATTTACATCGTAGCTGTGTTTTAGGTGATTTTGTGGCTGCAAAACATGTATTGATTCACACTTTAGACGACAATTTAAGGTGTCTCATTTTTGCGTTCAAATTTATTTCAGTAAGAGGTATCGGTCCATATTACTGAACCCAACTCCACACAATACATTATTTCTAACTCTTAATATATAGAATCGGGTGAAATAATTGCGTAGAACACGCATTCGCTAAATAAAGCGATCGTGTTCAGTCTATTAAAAATATTTACATAGAATAGACACTCTAAGTACTTTTATATTGCAACTTTGAATATATTCAACATGAAAATAAAACTTCAAAACGGATCAACATAAATTTACGAAACCTCCATTTGTTTTTAATATATGATATTAGAGCTAATGTTTTGTTGCTCACATCAACATACACTTTTTTATTATTTTTTTTTTCATATTACAGCATAATTTTTTTTTTCGTTTATTTGTAATGTGCGTTTCATTCTGATGCTTCTAAAAACCACACTATATTAATAACCATAATTATTATTTAATGTTTGATGTTTCCCTTAGATTTTTGGAAAAAAATCGAAATTGTAATTGACTGATCAAATATATTTAATCAGCTTTTGATATAACGTAGACTACATGCTAACAATTATTGTTATAACAAAACATGTCTTTGTTACACGAAACGGATGATTTTAGATACTGATGTCCGATAATAAAATATGTGTGTTGGGTTGTTAGTAGGATTATAATGTCAACTAATTTATAGTTAGAAATTAGGGTTAGGCGTATGGTAGGACTAGGGTTGGTGTTAGGGTTAGGGACAGGGTTAGCATTGACATTAGCCAGCAATGTGTGTATTTAGTTAACTACCAGTAACCTAACACCCCTTTCTTAGAGAAGATTCTATTATCGGACACTGGTATAAATATTCCCCCATGACACTATGTTCGCATCAACTACAACATATGTATTCGGCTTCCTATAACACGGACCACACGCTTTGTGTATATTTAACTTCAGTCTGTCAGAATAATTTAGTTTTATAACAACATTTAGGATTTGCTAGTAATAAATGTAGACTGGGTAATCTTCACATTTCAGCAACAGTAAAGTATAATTATATAAGTAGATCAAGACCCGATAGCAATGTAATGTAAGATAATTTTTGTATAGAATTATATGTCTACTTTATTAAAAAGAAAAATATAACGCTGTCCGACTTTGTGGTGACGATGTAATATATGTAACATCAACATTTACTAATTGAACCTACCAGCCGGTTTACCTACCAGCATATCACACGATCCTGACAATGTCTTTGTGAGACCCTTGCTTTCCTAGATATGATATGCATCGGTTAATATTTTCTCCCAAAAAAAATGTTTCTAATTTATGTTCGCATGAAGCAACGTTTGAAAATTGCATGTTTTGTATTTATAGATAACATGTATGCAGACACATCACTGTTTTTTAATATATAAATATATACTTTTTAAAATTAAAAATAAGCATGCTGCTTTTAACTGTTCAGGTTTTAAAAAAAAGGAAAATTTCTTATATTTACCTCGTATTTTTTCTTAAACATTTAAATTATTTTTTAAGACGATCTATTATGCAAATTTGTTAATGTTGTCTCCCTTGTATAGATTAAGTTAAAGACATGACAACTGATATACAAGTTTAGATTTGTATTAAAAAGTGATATTAAAAAAACAAGCCCCAAAATGACTCAACAATAGACTGTCGACAAGTAGAGCAGATAAATAACAAACAGCAAATCATTTTCTTTCCAGCCAAACAAGAGAATCAGGAATAGACGTTACTGCATTTTTTAAAAACCGAGTTGGCATAAAAAGACGGTATATTAATGTTCCATATCAACTGCTTGAAATAACACATTATTAGGTGACCTGACATATGCCAGAGTATGCTGTTATAAGTTTACCTAAAATTGAATTATATATGTGAACCATATGTTTTATTTATAATTATAAAGCTCGATATTAATTAACCAATCAGTAATTAACACGCCTTTAATTCTTTATTCCGGAAATATATTTTACCCATTGTAGTCATACACAAAACATTTGACTTCTTCACTGGCTTTAACTTTCTCTTTCATTTTCTCAAGAAATTATATGGCTTGTTTTGGGTATTGCTGGACAACATAAACACCAAGCTCAGCCAGAGAGGGGAGGGGGGGGGGGGGGTGATTATGTGCTCACAATCGGACAGGGAATTTTCATATAGCCGTAGTATTCCATCTCCTTTTCAAAAGATAGGATTTCATACAAATTACAGAAGCCTTAGAACTGATGCCATATTTTTTGTTGTATAACTCTTGAGTCCCCATTCAGTAGAAACATCACCCGTACTTTTCTTTGTTGTTCTGCTAGATAACCAGCTACGTTAGGTATGATTGATATGTTTCTAAAATCTATTATTTCTATCGTCCACAGATATTTCTTTCTTTCTGTGACAGCATTTGACGTTAACATACTAGGACGCAAGTCTCATCGCCAATTGAACAGACCTAATCTGTTTTCTTTGACAAATGTATAACTCATGGCCACTATTTTTATGATTAATTTAGTCACCTATTTTTAAAGACACATAATATAAGAATAAAGATAAACCTGTTTCCGTGTATCGAAATATTATCTGGATAGTTTAATTGTATGGAACTATCGGCCTTTTTTAGTATTTAAAAATAAAAGTAAATGACATCAATTGTAGTTGAAGTCAAATTATAAGATATCACCCTTGATATGTTTTGGAATAAGACGGTAGGGTATTGGAAACATTCATTTTTATTGCAGTATTAAAATTTAATATTGAAAAACCGAGTTGGCATAAAAAGACGGTATATTAATGTTCCATGTCAACTGCTTGAAATAACACATTATTAGGTGACCTGACATATGCCAGAGTATGCTGTTATAAGTTTACCTAAAATTGAATTATATATGTAAACCATATGTTTTATTTATAATTATAAAGCTCGATATTAATTAACCAATCAGTAATTAACACGCCTTTAATTAGACCAATCCGTAAAACAGAAACCTTGTCTATATAATATACTGTTTCTGGCAATAATATAAAGCTTATTAACACGAAAAATATGATTGTATAGACAGCGGTAGCTTATCCAAACTGGTACCCCTGGCTATAACAACATGTTTGCAAAATAAAGAACAATCTATAAGTCATTATTGTAAAATGTATTTAATTAAAGGACATACACGAGTCCACAGTCACACAATGTTTTTCTAGGCCGACCCACATAATTTGTGGCGAAAATGTTTGTAATAGTTTTCCAATGTTACATGTTGAATAAAACATGTGATTATATTGTTTGGTTTGTTTCTATGTCGTGCGTTTTATTATTGTTATGAATATATTGAGAGATATGATAGAATGCACACTATATTTTTTTTTTTTGACACAACAGTTATAGTTTTTAAATTTCTCTTTTTACACATAAATACATGATAGATTTAGCAAAACGATTATGCTATGGTTACTTATAGTTTGTACGAGGCCTAGACATTACGAGTATAAATACATATATCTATGGTGTATTTACCTTTTAGTGATACTGCAAATCTAAAATGTTTGAGGAATAACTATATGTTTTACGACTACATTTTTGAATCCTATCATTGTTCATATCATTGTCCGTTCTAAATTTGTTCTCAATCACATTTTGTAATTATTAATTTTTCCAAGGCAAAAAAAAAATTGCATCTTTAGGGGTCATCCATAAATGAGCTAACGCTTTTTTTACGATTTTTACATCCACCCCCCACCCCCTGCCACTCCCCTTAGTCAAACAGTCAAAAAAAAAAGCCAGATCCCCATAAAATAACGTCACACATCAGCCTAAACCCCCCCCCCTCAAAACTTCCGTTGTATGTTCCTTAAAACAGTTATATTTTCCCATTTCTTGTCTGAACTCTGTCAACATAAAGTGTTTTAATTAATTTTTATTACAATTTATTAAAACATTTTTTGACGAGAAAGAACAGCTAAAATTCGTTTTTTAGCATTGCTTTTTACAATGCAAAACAACCTCCCCCCTCATCACACACCGTCACAAAATTACGGACCCCCCCTTTTCCTCCTAAGAGTGTGACGTCATTCATGGACACCCCTAACGCGAGATAATTTTCTTCTCAATCGGCTTATGACAAATTCCCCAAAAAATAACAAAAAGAAAAACTTTATAGTTATTTAAATAGTAGTCTATAATTTATTTTCTACTTTTTAGTGCATTATTATTAAAACGTTTTTTTATGATTTTTTTTTTTTTTATTATTTAAATACATATCAGTCAAAGACCTTTGCGATATTTTATACGGAAAAAAATTGCAAGGGAGGCAACGCGGAGCAAATTACTAGCCGGTTGGTTTTTGTAAATTTTAGAAGATATATTAAAAAAAAAACACATCACAGTATAAATTATCTAACAAAGCTAATTATAGGCTTTAGAAAATATAAAAAAATATTAGTAGTCACGCTAATATGCATTAAAAATCTTTCATGCTATAAACATTGAAAACAGTGACTTTAATGTATATATTTTTCTAAGACTAGCAATTTATTCATCTTAAAGGTTCTTCATCATCCGATCCCTTAGTCTGGAAACAATTATTTTATCAATAATACATTCATATCAGTAGTTTAAGCCAGGGGTCGGCTACCTGCGTCTGACGAGCCGCGTGCGGCTCTTTTGATGTCAAAATGCGGCTCTTCAGCTGCTTTCACAAATACTAATAGTTATATTAATTCATTTTATTTTTTTTTTAGTTATTAGCTTCCTACGGTCTAGCTGGGTACTGGACGGTAGGGTACGAGTTTACCCTGGGCTCCGTGGGGTGGAAGATAAGCCTGGTGAGAACCAAAGGACAGAAGTGACCGATACACGGTAATCGAGCCGATACCCAAGCCCGTTTGTCTGAGTTTGTCGTGTCGATGGATGCCTGGCTAATGGGAGACACATCCAGAGCCGGTGATATCCGTAAAAAAAAAAATTTGATACAGTTTATTCATTCAAAAATATACACATGTTTTGCCAGCGTAACAAAATTAGAAATCAAATAATATAACTATAGGACTATCCCAATCCACTTTAGAAGCTGTTAACTTTTTTTTCTTTTACGGATATCACCGGCTCTGGATGTGTCTCCCATTAGCCAGGCATCCATCGACACGACAAACTCAGACGAACGGGCTTGGGTATCGGCTCGATTACCGTGTATCGGTCACTTCTGTCATTTGGTTCTCACCAGGCTTATCTTCCACCCCACGGAGCCCAGGGTAATATCGTACCCTACCGTCCAGTACCCAGCTCGACCGTATGAAGCTAAAACTAAAAAAAATTGAAATTAATTAATATAAGTATTAGTATTTGTGAAAGCAGCTGGAGAGCCGCATTTTGACATCAAAAGAGCCGCATGCGGCTCGCGAGACGCAGGTTGCCGACCCCTGGTTTATACTACTGAGATGAATGTATTATTGTTAAAATAATTATTTCCGGACAGAAAGCAACTAGTGAACATTGATTCAGCTGAATAAATTGCGTCTCTTAGAAAAATATATACATTAAAGTCACTCTTTACAACTTTTATAGCATGAAAGATTTTTAATGCATATTAGTATTAATATTAGCATGACTACTAATTTGTTTTATATTTTCTAAAACCATTAAATAGCTTTGTCAGATAATTTATACTGTGACCGTTTTTTTAAAAATATATCTTTCTGAAATTTACAAAAACCGACTGGCTAGTAATTTGCTTTGCGTTGTCTCCCTTCTAATTTTTTTCCACATAAAATATGTATTTAAATTTAAAAAAAAAACAACATACATTTTGATCCAGACAGTATCTTTACTGATTTAGAACTCTAACCAATACTGCTTGAACTATTAATTGTAATGGTATAACTGTAAAATATGTGTAGGCCTATACCGTTTAAATTGCGTTATTAATTATTTATTTTTTTTAAACTGTGAAACACCGCAACGCTTAAAAAGGAGTTTGTCGCAAATACGTTTTAGTAAAACGGCCTTCCAGCAAACGGCGTTCGGGCAATCGAAATTCGTTAATGTTTTTTTCTGAATTTTGTCATACGCCGATTGAGAAGAAAATTATCTCGGGATAGGGGTGTCCATAAATGACGTCACACTGTTAGGAGGAAAGGGGGGGGGGTCCGTAATTTTGCGACGGTTTATGAGGAGGGAGAGGGGGTTGTTTTTTCATTGTAAAAAGCAATGCTAGAAAACGAATTTTAGCTACTATTTCTCGTCAAAAAAAAATGTTTTAATAAATTGAAATAAAATTAATTAAAACACTTTATTTTGACAGAGTTCAGACAAGAAATGGGAAAATATTACTGTTTTAATGAGCATTTAACGGCAATTGTGAGGGGGGGGGGGGAGGTTGTCTGATGTGTGACGTCATTTTAGGGGGGGTCTGGCTTTTTGTGACTATTTGTGACTAAGGGGAGTGGCGGTGGGGGGGGAGGTAAAAATTCTAAAAAAAAGCGTTAGGTTATTTATGGATGACCCCTAAAGAAGCAATTTGTTTTTGTTTTTTTTTCATTGTAAAAAATGAAAAAAAATAATTACAAAATGTGATTGAGAGAAAATTTAAACCGGACAATTATATGAACAATGATATAATTCAAAAATGTAGTGGTAAAATCTATAGTTATTCCTCAAACGTTAGAGATTTACAGTATCAATGAAAGGTAAATACACCATAGATGAATGTATGCATACTCGTAATGTCTAGACCTCGTACAAACTAAAAGTAAACATAACATAATTGTTTTGCTAACTCTATCATATATTTATGTGTAAAAAGAGAAATTTAAAAACTAAAACTGTTGTGTGAAAAAATTATATAGTGTATTCTATCATATCTCTGAATATCATCCTAACAATAATAAAACGCATTACATAGAAACATAGCAAACAATAGAATCAATTTTTTTTTCAATTCAAGTGCTGCAACATTCTATACACAATTAAAATGAAATCTTGTTAATTTTTTTTTTAATGAGAATATTCAAAATCAAATTCAAACTCAGTACAAAATATAACATAAAACACAATACATACATTTGTGTAACTTTTTTTGGTCGGCATAGAAACACATTGCGTGACTGTAGACTCCTGTATGTCATTTATTTAAATACATTATACAAGAATGACTTCATGAATGCTAATTGATTTTGCAAATATGTTTTTATCTGTGGGGATAAGTTCTCATTGTTGATACAATCATATTTCTTTGTGTTTATAAGCTTTATATTATTGCAAAAATCTGTGATTTTATTTAAAGCCCATTTTTTTTCTGTTTTACTGATTGGTCATAGTGAAGTCATTTTAATTACTGAATAGTTAATTAATATAGAGCTTTATAATTATCAATACCACAAATAGTTTACATAATATATAATAACATTGCACTTTTCAAATGAATGTTTCTCTAAAAATTGTTTGAGGATAATTTAACCTGGCGTGTCAGGAGATTTAACAATGTGTTCTTTCAAACAGTTGACATAGAACACTATTGTTATAACATCATATTATGCAAACTCTGTTTTTCAATATTTAATGGGATAAGCTACATCCAGAACGGGATTATCGTGGTGTGTTGTACGGCTATCACGAAAGTCTCGAGTTGGGATCACGGTATAGATTCCATGAACAGCTGAACTCCACTTCACCTTCTTCAGCACAAGCAGGCTTGTTACTTCGAATGGAATAATTAGCCACTTGTTAATTTATAAAAAAAAATACTACTTTCTTCTCATTGAGTTAAGCCTTGCACCGTGGCTTGAAAAAAATATTTCTCATAATTACAAATTTACTATAAAATATTATCACGGGTTATAAATTTTAATATATACGGAAAAAACATCATATTTTGTTTGAAAGTACACACAAAATATACACTTTTCTGTGTTAGAAATAATTATTTCAATCAAAACCTTTTTAGAAACAGTAGTGAATGTAGTTATATTTGCCTCTCTATTTTGTAAATTATTTTTGTTTTATTAAAATATATTATATCAGAAGCTATTTCCCTTAAACCTGCAGTAAAGCAACGGGAAGTGATGAAAAGCACTCGTTTTTATTTTCTCGTATATTAGAAGTATAGAGAAAGTCTTGTAATCGTGCTAAGAAAATCGAGATTTTTACAAATCTCGACTTTTTACACCTCACTGATATACGAATATTCGAGAAAGTATAGGGGAGATCACTCCAGGTTTATTTTTTTGTTTAATAAATGTGCATTTATTTAAATAGCTGTCTATGAGTAGAAAAGTTTAGTTGTTTCTTTTCTACTAAATCAAACACACCAACTCTTGGTCTGCTGACCATCCCACGTGACTGGTCAGTTCGTTGTACTGTTATTATATTCTCTCTGTCTAATCTATTATCTATAACAGATTGCTAACTTTTTATATATTAAAGTTTTTTTTTCTTTTTTTTTTTTTTTTTTTTTTTTTTTTTTTTGATGCTATAATAGGTTTTATTAATTTCACATTCATTAACATTAAAATACAACACTACATCTTCTTGAACATATTTTCAACATACACCAGCCTCACCACTATTATACCAGTATTCATGTTTCCATCACACAATGCTGTGTGTAAAAGAAACTCACAAAAAAAGATAGAAGTGCATTCTGCGTTTCTTACAACTAAAACTATATAACGAACTTAATAAAATTATCAATGATCTTAGTCCTATTTAGAATTAGTTGTAAATAAAATCTATAAATATGTCAGCCAGGATAACTGAGCATTGGTTGTTAAATTTAGAACTATTGAATAAAAAAAAAGTATGCTATTTTAAAATCTGAAAAACAAATTATTTTAAATTGAAATAAATCATTTTAGACTGGGATTTTACAATTTTGGGAAAATGAAATATTTTGTATCCTTTTAACTAATGAAACATCATATGCAAAGATTACATTCATGCTTTCTTAGAGATTTTTCCAAATTTCTGCTTCAATTTCTTTAAATCAACCTTGGAATCAGTCTCCACCTTGGCCTTTTTCTTTGCTGGTTCAGTGGATTCTTCTGGTGCAATAAAGGATTTATCTCGCTTCTGTTGCCTGTCTTGCATGGATTGTTTCTGTTTCTGCTTTTTCAATTCTGCCTTACGTTGTCTTCTTTCATTCTCTTTAAGGAAGTATTCCCCAGACGCAAGCTCTTTATCAATTTTAGATTCAGGCTGTGGGGGTGGGAATGGAGTATACTCCTTCTTCTTTCTTTTCTTCAATGGCTGCTTACGTTTACTTATATTTTTACTCTTGTACTGAGGTAAATACGGTTCCCAGTTTATATTCCGCATTTCAGGATTTTTGGCAAGGTCATGCTTTTCCATAATAGTACGAATAACAAAAAAAAGGGTGTATATTTTTCATAGTCTTCAACTATTTTGCGTACTTCCTTAAGACCCTTATGTGGCCCTAAGGCAGCAACTGTGTTACCCTGAACTGCAACATAGCAATCAGTCAGGCATTCAATTGCTTTAAGGGTTGTACCTCCTGGGCCAATAAGCCGCTTGCGCCGTTTAATAAACCTTTCTTTTTTTTCCACCATGGAGCCTATTTTTATTATATCACAAGCAACATCATCATCTAGAATGCTTTTAGCCTGCTCTAGATCAACACTACGAGCTAGCAATGTAAATAGGTCCATGGCTTTGATAATAATGTATGGATCGTTTTTCTCGTTGTTTTTACACTAAGACTGCCTTTAATGAGGTCCATCTCTGGTTCAACGCCATGTTCATTGAGCACTTCTTTCACCAATGGCCAAATTTTGACAAGTAGCTTTCACGATATTTTGTTAAAGTTGAAATAAATTTATAATTGTTCAGTCAGAATCAGCCAACATTATACAAAACGGGTTGGATCCAAAGTCATTAAAAACAATATACATTGAAGTCAAAGTTTCTTAAATGTATATCCTAACATGTTTTTAAATTAAAATTAGCTTGTTGTAAATAAAAAAATATCTTTTCTAAAACTATTGAATTGTTTTATATTTATTGCATAAGTACTATGCCTATTTCTGAAGAATATGTTTTTAAATTTATTAAAGTAAATAGCTCTGTTAGTTTGATTTATTGATCTCCCTTTTCCTTGTCTTCGAAATGGAAATAGTGATATGTATTTTAAGTTATTAAAAAAAAAGACATTTAGTATTCGACATTGTCATTATCTAAACTGGTTGAGAACTCTAATCAATACAGTACGAAACATTTACTTTCCAGATAAAACAGTTTGTGATATGTATAACTTTAAACGCGTGTTATTTTGTGTTTGTTTTTGTTTTACTTTGAAACACACTGCAACGCTAAAGAAGGAGTTTGTCGTATTCGGGCACATGTCTTACGACACAACGAACACGGGATTCGATCAAGTCCATTGAGAAGAAAATTAGCTCAGGTTAAGCTGCAACTTTTTTTTTTTTGCTGAACTCAAAAAGGGACAAAAGTAAAGAAAGAGACAATTAAACATAATGTGTTGTAGTAAAGTCTATGGTTATACATCAAACGTTACATATTTACAGTATCTGTGATTGTTATTAAGCCAGTGATATATTTATACATAGCCGTATTGGCTAAACCTCTCTCAAACTATAAATAACCATAACATAATCGTATTGTAACTTTAACATATAAGTTTATAGAGACAAATTTAAATATCAAAACAATTTTAGCAACATATTTTATATATGGTAAATATTGTTCGTGTTTCATCAATATAAATTACAATTGGATAAGTAGGTCAAGACCAGATGGTAATGTGATGTAACATAATCTGTGACACAATCAGATGTTGAGTTAATACAAAACAAATTTACAGCAAGTTGGCCGACCTGTTGGTGACGATGTAACTACTGGGATGATACCACATGATGTTTGGCTTTTAAACAACTGTGATGATTCCACATGATGTTTGGCTATCAAATTTGTGTGATGATTCCACGTGATGTGTGACCATCATTTTAATGTAAAAGTTCCACATACACCATCATCTGATACTACGTTAAATATATGTTCTGTTTTAAAGTTCGTTTAAGCTTTGTTGCAAGAAAACATAATGACAATATGTGATATCGAGAACGGCAATACATTTAACCGAATATTTTGCTGGTCGTTAAAATATGTAAAAAGCAACATCAACGTTTTTTACTAAGTTAACAATATTTTTTTTTCCTAATTGAAACGTATACAACTAAAATAGCATGTAGGTTTTAAACACAATAATCAACAAGATTGTTTACTCGATAGTCTGCATTTTGTTAGTAAATAATGTGCGATCATTAAAAAAAGATCTCTATGAGTGTCAATGTTCGGTTGCCCCTCTTTTATGCCTTATATTTAAACAATAGGTAACAATTTGTGAACAACTTCTATATGTACATCGTATGAAACCCACATAATAATTTTAAGCTTGAAATAAAAAGCTACTGATATAATAAAACCAGATGACAACCCGAGTGTGTCAGTTATACTAAAATTACAATTTAACGTACGATCACTGTTACCGTTTCTTCATGAACTTATGATTTCTATTTTTTTAATTGTTAGACTGAACAACGGCGACCATAGGTTGTCGTCCCAACTTCCTTGACAAAACCTTTAGTTTATTAGTTGTTTTTTTTTTTAAATAACTATTGAGCTGAGGTAGTAGTATATAAACATTTGAGCACATTAATTTTACCTGGGTTTGTTTTGTATGATCAGAACTCCGTGACCCTAACATGACTATGTAGTGTGTGGTACAGCTCAAGCAAATGTAAGCGTTTATTAAAGTTTCACATGTTATAAAATATAATTTTTGCAATTTGCAATATAGAAAAGTTGCGCCTATGTTTCACTTGTTTTTCGTTCATGATTTTACGGAAAATAAAGTTTTAGCTAATACTACTTTACTATTTTAAAATTGTGGTATTTTTAGAACAATGTTATTTGGTTCGGGCAATTGTTTATTTAAACATTATACAAATTCAAATCCCTTATTTCAACATTTTAAACTTAATTATTTTATAGAATGTGTTAATTAGAAATTTGCTATTCTGATGACAGAGGTTATGGGCCACACAAGTTGTAAAAATAGAACCTGGCTTATACATGTATTGTGTGGCTTTGGGTTAAGTGGTATGGAATAATAACTCTTGCTGAAATAAATTTGGAAATACATTTTTTTTTAAAAAAGTAACATGGGTGTTATGTAGAGTAAAATGATACACCTAAAAATCTTCGTATATAGTGTGAATCATATAAATCTTTTGTAGCTGCAAAATCACATAAAACACAACTACATTGTAATGCCGTGATTACATTGTTGAATCATTTAGTTGTTAATAATGTAAAGCGTATATCTATTAAAACAAGTATTTTTTATCACTTCCCATTTTGTGATATGAAACATGTTAAGGGAAGTAACTAAAAAAAGGTATTCCTTTAGTCAAAAAAATATAATACAACATTGATAGGCAAAATAACTAAAAACGCTATTGTTTCTATATAAAATATGTTTGAAACAATGTGCCTTTAGAAAACAAATTGCATGCACTTTTGCACGTCTTTTAAATAAATATAACGTTGCTCTGTGTTTTAAAATGTATAACCGTATTTAAATGTAATATTAATTTTGTTTTTTTTTATAAATCTTCGATTTAATCGATTCTGTACTTATAATTTTTTTTTTGTGAGGTTTAAGTGATATTTTATAAAATAAATGTTTCAAAGAAACAGCAGAGAACAACAGAACATTTGCTAGCACAGCTAGGTTAAACAGAATATCCCTCATGAAAGAACACCGGTAAACATAGTAAAACAACTTGCTCAGACACTTACAATAGTTATTGCTCAACTACTAATAAAACCAACCCACAGAAAAATATAACACATTCTTCTATTAGAAATATCACGCATTTTTCCATTAGATGTTCTAAGGTCAAACTATCACACATGTTTCTATTAGATGCTCTAAAGTCAAAGTATTCGATGTTCTACAATCAATACATCACACTCTCGTTTCCACGAAAGCAGTGGTTCTTAACCTGGGTTAGATATCTAATTCATGAAAATGGTGACATTTGTTTTACAGAGCCACTATGGTGGCACTCTCTTACTTAATTCAAATAAAACCCTTAGAGAATAGTCTATCAATGTTTACAGGTTTGTAACTACGTCTCTTGCTTCCCCATTTTCCGTCATTCATTTTACGAAACCTAAATAAGCCGAATTCGTTAAAAGTCATTATCTTTTAATAAGGTGTAGATCAGTTTGACAATCATATAGAAGTAGAAACAACACATCAAACACATGCCATGCTACATATCTCTTCTAGATAGCTATTTAATTCACACATATAGAGTTACATCAAACTTATATCTTTTCGTTATAATTTGGCGAATTTAGCCAGTTATGTAAAGAATATGTAGATTTTTTTAAAATCATGTTCAATTGTAATCAATAATAGTAAAGTTCACATTTATTTTTATTAACTAAAATATTTAATCAAGATAGGTGCTTAGACCACAGGTGCTTTGACCACAGGTGCTTTGACCACAGGTGCTTTGACCACAGGTGCTTTGACCACAGGTGCTTTGACCACAGGGGGTTTGACCATAGGGGGTTTGACCATAGGGGGTTTGACCACAACACATTACTTGTAGTTTGAACGAGGCCAAGACATTACGAGTATGCGTACATATATATATATATATATATATATATATGTATATATATATATATACATATATATATATATATATATATATATATATATATATAGCATGTTGTCTACACTCGACACATAGCATGTTGTCTACACTAGACACATAACATGTTGTCTACACTCGACACATAACCTGTTGTCTACATTTGGTTCTTTGCTTCAGTTTCCTTTGGAGCAGCTCCTTTCTTTTTACCACCATCAAAGATCTAGATCTATTATTAAATTATTAAATCTAGATATCTAGAGACTATATAATCTATTAATCTACTCCAGCCCATGACTAGATGTAGATCTATGTGATTTCGGATTACCAATGGTTTGAATATTAGATTTATAGATCTAGACGGCTAGGTAACCACCACAGCCATTGTCCTGCTAGCAATACTAATAATACTTTAATGCATAGACTCATTCTATATAAGCTTATCAACTAAACATTGAAATGCCAATTATTAATAATACATGCGATGGTTACGGTTCAATCAAATATGTCAAAATGAGAGAGACACATGAACACGATTTTAAAATACGCAGCTAATGCTAACTAAAAGCCGGCTAATTCCATTTCATATTACTGGACTATTGGGATACAAGTGACAACAGATGGAGAATGTGATTAACAAACTCTCTAACGACCCAAAGCTTTCACGTGTCACTGTTGTTACTCGAGACTCAGCTGATCTGATGTATCTAAACTAGTGTGATATTTTAGCGGGACCAACATTTATTTCCTCAATGTCTAGACATCAAGTTGACCATCTGGATGGTGCCAATGTCTAGACATCAAGTTGACCATCTGGATAGTGCCAATGTTTGGAAATCAAGTTGACCATCTGGATGGTGCCAATGTCTAGACATCAAGTTGACCATATGGATGGTGCCATTGTCTGGAAATCAAGTTGACCATCTGTATGGTGCCAATGTCTAGACATCAAGCTGACCATCTGAATGGTGCCAATGTCTAGACATCAAGTTGACCACCTAGATCAGGGGTTCCAACCTTTTTAGCGCAATTTCCATTCTGGAGAATTGCGTTTATTAACTCGTCTTTTCTGGGAATGGATGGATGAATGGATGGATGGATGTGTGTCCGCAGCTTTAAGTCGTATCTCCTCCTCAAGGAAGCAATATCGAGGACTAGTTCCAAAAGCAATTATGTTAAGCAAGTTACGAGGATGAACATAAGCCATAAAAATTCCGGGTTTCTTTCATGGATTTCCCGGAAAAGCCAAAAACACCTCGAAAAAATGCAGTTTTTGGCCCATATCTCGGCAACCAGACCACTTAGCGACTTGAAACATGTACCAATCGATTTCTGCCATAAGTTTAGAACAATATTGCCGAAGAAAGTTTTCAAAAATATACTTTCGTTTGGTCACAATTTTTTTTTTTAATTAATTAAAATTTGGACCGAATTATTAGGCATTTTATGCAACCACACCACACGCGTCATCACGTTCAATAGCTGCGCCATCACGTTCAATGGGTGCGACGTCACGTTCGGTAGCTGGGCGCGCAATGGTTTTTAGTCATGTTACTCTATTGTAAATAAAACATGTAAAATACTGAAAAAAATAAAAAATAAAAAACGTTTTAATAACTAACCAATGGTTTTACTAACCCTGCTCTTGATTTACGCTACGACAGAGCTATTTTTAGATAACACAAGGAAATTGCGCTAAAATTGTCACTAGACTTTTTTTAATTACTTGTTTTACTCTAGAGCAATTTCTAAAATATCGGTAGGGTGGAGGGCACCACCTATTTTAATTCGACAAACTCTGTCCATTACTTCTCATTTTCCCATAATTTATATTCCTATTCTTCTTTCCTTATAGTCATAATGTATTAATAAATAATAAACAAAAATGTTTCAAAATAATAAAATTATTTGGCATTTTTTTTTTCAAATTGCATACACACAGAGATATGTATTTAGAAAACGTAAAGAAAGTAAACAAAACACATAAATACAAAGAAAACATGTAATTAATCGGCACCAGTCAAAAATAGTTCCTTAAACAACTCACTATCAATGAAATGTTTCTTCTTTTTTTGCGAGCATGTGAGATATTTTGAAAGAAGCAATAGTAGCATTTTTAGAATTTTCCACATGTCTAGTGAAAACAGTCTGTTGTGCTGTTAGACTTGATTTTAGATTACACTTTTTTTTTTCGTTCTTACTTCAGATTTAAGAGGATCATTCACATTAAAAGTGTCATGATATGTCTGAAAGTGTCGTTCAACGTTATGTTTTTTTCGGCACTGCAATGCTACTACCACACAATAAACAAACGCATTTATTTTTCAAATTAACGAAACAATATGATTCCTCCCAGTCAGTGTTGAAATTATAAGCTTTTAGCCGGTTCAGTTTTTTTTTATAGAAAACTCCTAATTCGTGTTTCGTCTGACGAACCTATCTCTTATCTAACTGTCACGACCCGAACAGGGCAGCAATCACAATGACAACAACGCGGTTCCAGGCGGGGAATGCTTCTTGCACATCACTCCATGTAAACGCGGAAAACCAGAAGTGAGCCGATGATAGCCGAAGCAATCAGAGTTATGTGCCTTGTGATTTGGCGCCTTCGGCGTTGATCGGATCATTTCGTGGCGTTCGTTATATTCGTTCACTTCGGGTTTTCTGCGTGTACAAGGTGTGATGTGCAAATGGCACTAGCCGTTCTAGGCTAGCGTAAATAGTGCAGTCTGGCTCGCCGCTAGAGAAGTTGGGACAAGTATCGAACATATTTAATGAATCTTGGCAGTAAAAAAAAATCAAAACTGTAACAAATTAATCATATTTTAAAATGTTTATGAAAAAATTTCTATCTCTGTCGAATAGTGAGAGGCGGGCACATGCGTGTTTGGTACCATGGGGTCAGTGTGGTCCAGGTTGAAAGTCCAGAATAACACTTCTTTATAATTGTATGTGATTTACTTTACAGAATACGATAGGACCATATGTTAGCTGGTCCAAATAAATATTGCACAATTGCATGAGTGAGTTTTAGGCTATTCCAACCCCTGTCAGAAAATGTTATTGCTGGCATTTATTGCGTACTTGCTTGGTATATTCTTCGCACAGAAACTGATTGCAAACATTACAGACTACACATTGATTCCTGGGTACCAGAGCACGGCTAGACAAGATTTAGTATGGGAAATATTTTCTGCAATAAATAAATTAGTATAACAAAGAATGTACAATTTAGCAGTATTAGCCGGTATGTTTCGGATCTTGAAGAAAATTATCTGCAGATACGCTACTGTTTCACATTATATAACTATAGACAATTATAATTTTTTAAAAAAGAAAGCAGTTTGCTTAATATATCGAAACTTTTTAAAATTCAAAAACACTTTTTTTTACATTTACTGCGTTTTGTTCCTATTACGTTAAACGTAGATTTTTGTCCATGAACTTGACATCGATAAGTATGCACGTTTGTCAGTGTTGTCTCCCTTCAATAGTTGAAATTCAGGCAAAGGCAACTCATGTTTTGTTTTAAAAATTGATACAAAAAAGTACATAACTACGGCAATTCTAAACTGATTGACAATTTTAATTTAACATTATTTAATCGTTTAATTTTGTTTTAAAACTTGATACAAAAAAGTACATAACTACGGCAATTCTAAACTGATTGACAATTTTAATTTAAAATTATTTAATCGTTTAGTTTAAATACAACACTATATAGGCCTACACTGTAGGCATTATGTATCAGTATCAGCTAAACGGGCATTAGGTTAGTTTCCCAACTTTCTTTGGGGCACAAACATGACTCAATAATTGACGGACTAAAATTGATCAGCTGACTGTGATTGTGAGGTATGTTTCACCAGATGATGAGCTACCCGTTACACGTTTTTTTTTAACTTCCCTAGACATGGGTAGCTACACGGGGGAATGTATGGCTGAGGTTGTGTACAACTACCTTTATAATGTGGAGGAAATATGTTTTAGTAAGTGTTGGATGATATTGCTGTCTGTGCCACTATTCTCTACATGATGGCTAAAGATTTTAATGCAATTCACTTTGTTAAATTTAATATAATCTAAAAGTCCTACACTCAAAGATGGCATTTTGTCGATTAAAACGGCGAATTAACCAACAACTGTTTGTTCAAACTATTTAATGAATTATTTCGGTGTATCGGTTTCGTTCAGTAAAATAAATGAAAAAACACAACTTAATTATATGTTTGTATTTAGTTTTCGTTTGTTTGAAAATCAAAGTCTTGAAGTAAAGAAATTATCTCTTTTTTAATGTTTTTTTATGTACTTAACGTGTGGTTAATTTTCTACTTTCGATCAACTACAACATGTAAGAACAAACAAAACAATGTATATGAAATTGTGTATTCCACAAATATTGCACTCAATATTTCACTAAACGTTGGAGCTATCTTTGATGTATCATAATTCAGAAAGTCAATATTTTTTTTAAACAAATATCGTATCTATATACATGGATAAAGATGGGAATACGGTGCATGTTTGGTTGTCTGTTTGTCTGTCAGTGTGTCTGCTGTGGATTAAATAGCGTCACTCAGTTGAAATTCATTTCTATTTGATGAATGTCTTCAAACTTCACTCGTACTTGATCACTGACAGTATATTCTAATACAGTTGGAAAAAAAATGTCCGTCCAAAATAAATTATTTCAATCACACTAAAATCTGCGACCACAATTTTTTTTTAATATAAACATGAGATATCTTTTCATTACAATGGTGAACGTGTATCAGATTCTTATAGCACAAGGAGCATAGACATAAATAAATGACAAATTCAACTACTATCCAGCATATAAAATGAACGATTGTGATACTTTGCTGGTTAAGAACTCGAAAATGGTTAACATTGTTACAGGATGGTTAATGATTACCACATAGCCATCGGTGTATCGATGGAAAGTTATATTGATGAGAATGGTGTTAAATGACTCGTTATCAAAACTGGTAGTCTTCTACTGGAAGTTTATAAGCCGCTTATCATTCAATGCTGAATACTTCAACGTGCACCATGAAATAAGGAAAAACCTTTTTTTGAAAGTGTAGAGATAATGATACAAATGTAGTTGTACTAACATCTATATGTACTTTTGATAGAATACAAATAGGATAGAATATTTTTTTAATAAAATAAATTATGGGATAACAGTAAAAGGGGTGAAGGTCAAATGAAAGTGTCAGGACTCCGGGTGGGTAGTGTTCAAATAGGGGGGGGGAGTTGGGGGGGGGGGGTCAATGGCACAGTGAAGCTTTTTCTATTTAAGGAAACAAAATATGTTGACCAGTTTATATACTAGTCGCATTGAGTTTTCAAAATGTTCCTGTGTGAAAGATGAGGGGTGAGAAGCCAGATTTAGAACTTTAAATAATTAAATGAATATATATTCGAAATTGATGTTGGGGTGGGTGGTGGGGTCTTTGGAACAGTTAAACGGGATGTGGGGTTATCATGTCAGAGGGTGAAGTGTACAGAGGGGAAGGGGTAAATGTGTCTAAAGAGGCGTGGAGAGGGTGACTGTGTTTAAGGCAAGCCAAGCGTCAAATTATGTGATGTATGATCTCATATCACACTACTCCCACAAAAGAAACTAAAAATTACATTTGAATCTAAAAGGAAAAGTATACAGGATTTTTTTTTCCAAAAGATCTTCGTATTGTCGTCTAAAGATGCCCAATTGATAGTCTTTGATATATGTATAAAGCTTGGCCACTGTTTTTGTAATTAATTTAGTCATCCATTTTTAAAGACACATATAAGAATAATGCTAAAACAGTTTCCTTGTATCAATATATTTACTTAGTAATTGATTGTATGAAACTATTGGACTTTTTTAGTATAAAAAAAGAAAATTCAATGATACAAATTAATATCAAAGTTTCGTTTTCGGTTATTGCCCTTGAAATGTTTTTGAATATGACAGTAGTATATTAAAACCACTCTTTCTAGCCAAATTGCGTAATTACTTAATATATGTTGCGATATTTTCAACGAATGTAACACTGTGTGATATTTATCACATTAGTAAGTCACGTCATTTCTACTGTTATTTCATAATTACATTGAAATCCTATCAGTCATTATGTCATGCAGGTTTGTTACTTCGAATGGAAGAAGAGGTTATTTTCAATTTTAATTGTAGAAATGTATCCGCAGGAAAAGCAAACATTTAAACATAAGATTTCTTTTAAGAACTAAATTTTAAAACAAGTTAATACCGTTAAACATTTCAAATTATGAGTCAGTTATATATTTTTTAAATATCCTGCAAAAAAATCAATATTTGTTTATAAAAAAACATTTTTAAAAACATTAATATATTGAATGAATAGCAAATGTTGTTAGTTAGCTTTGACTGTTGTACTGTTTTTGGTTGTCTTTTTTTTTATAAATAAAAGAATTCTTAAAAATTATTTCCCCTTAATACATTTTTACAGCAAAATGGGAAGTGATACAAAAAAAACATGTGTTTAAATACATGCATATTTTTAATACATTATTAACACTATAAAAGGATTCAACAATGTAATCACAGCATTTACATCGTAGCTGTATTTTAGGTAATTTTGCAGCTACAAAAACTTAATTAGTTACTTACATAATTTTTTTTAAATTTTCAAATGTATTTCAGTAATAGTTATTAGTTCACACCATTAAACCCAAATTAAAAAAAAAGAAGTAATAAGCCAGGAGTTAATTTTACATGCATTTATACGCCAGGTTACATGTGTACATACATATTGTATAATCCAGGTTCGATTTGTACATACATATTGTATAAGCCAGGTTCCATGTGTGCATACATGTATCAGTCAGGTTCTATTTGTACAACTATATTAGCGTATACCCTGTCTCCACAGAATAACCAATTACTAATTAATACATTATTTAAAATAATCGGGCTTAAAATGTTGTAATACGAGTTGTGTTTTATTATAATGTTTAAATAAACCATTGGCCAAATCAAATAATATTCTTTGACACATACACCACACATGGTAGACACGTAATATTTAAAACGCAAGTTATGCATGGCAAGACGTATGCATTTAAGACATAATATTTTTTTTATTCGGGTGCGCTATTTATAAGACGCTTCAAAATTAATTGTATTATATCGAATAAAAGGTTATCCAAAAGTGTATGGCGACCGAAAATATTTAAAATATTACACCCCTCCCCCCACCCCCTTAGTCCTAACCCAGTCCACACGTGTCACATGTCAACAACCAAATCAACCTCCCACCTCTGATGCTAACGTCCACAAAAACTTAACAGACCACTTAAACATTACACCTGATGAACTCATTCAATAACATGTATTGTGTACCTTTCAGCGCCATTAATTAACACTTTATTACAGTGACTAATTTTAGGTCATGTTTATTTTTAGCACTACAAACTGAAAGTAAAACATAGACTTGAAAAAAAAACAGAATAAATAAACTATTTTAAACTTATAAGTATAAATATAAAACCTCTTGATTTATTTTTGTTTTTGAGTCTTCCCTTTAAATCTATTATTCGCTGTACTCGTTCAATTTGTTATTAACAATCATAACATTTAAAGGTCGTAAAATCACATAGGGTTCATGGCCACTCATTTTGTTTAATGTCTCACATACTTTAACACTGGTCAAAATACAAAGAGATGTGTGCCAAAGGTGAACGTGTTGGACGGTTAGATATGGTGAAACTGTCAGACATACACATACGTATGTAAATTAACGGTGGATTTACTGGAGTGTTAGGTATAGCCAAAGACAATGTAAACGATCTAAACTCGACATTGCAAAAGTAGATTCAACTATCTGTTTTAATCACCATCCTATTTATTATCATCATCACCAACACCACCATCATTTTTACCACAAATAGGCTACTACTCTGATGAGGGTTATCCACTAATATGTAAAGCCTGCCACTATCATAATCAGTCTTTTTACAATACAACAATAAGGGTTAAACATTTTCGAGAACATGACTTATTTTATTCTTCTCTTTATTGAAAATATCGTATAGATTAACGCCAAAACTTCTGATGATCAAAGTGTCCTGCTAATGTCACTGTAAGGGTTGGATGTGTTTCTTGTATCTCAGGTCACACCCTGAGTGGTCTAAGTGTTGGATGTGTTTCTTGTATCTCCGCTTACATCCCCACCCTGAGTGGTCTAAGTGTTGGATGTGTTTCTTGTATCTCAGCTCACACACTGAGTGGTCTAAGTGTTGGATGTGTTTCTTGTATCTCAGCTCACATTCTGAGTGGTCTAAGTGTTGGATGTGTTTCTTGTATCTTAGCTCACACCCTGAGTGGTCTAAGTGTTGGATGTGTTTCTTGTATCTCAGCTCACACCCTGAGTGGTCTAAGTGTTGGATGTGTTTCTTGTATCTCAGCTCACACCCTGAGTGGTCTAATTATTGGATGTGTTTCTTGTATCTCAGCTCACACCCTGAGTGGTCTAAGTGTTAGATGTGTTTCTTGTATCTCAGCTCACACCCTGATTGATCTAAGTGTTGGATGTGTTTCTTGTATCTCAGCTCACACCCTGAGTGGTCTAAGTGTTGGCTAGTGCGCATGTCATGGTAGATTGTTTACAAGTAAAACTAGAGACCTAGAGATTGTGAACGTCTCTTATTAAACACAATTTCCGTTCATAATGTTACATTATGTTACATAATGACTGAAATCAAGACATGCAAGACATATGTAAAACACGTTTAAGACACATTTGAGGCACATTTAAGGGACTTCGAAGACGCGCTTCCACATTTCGATTGTAAGATATATTAAACACATACACGATTTAAACGTGTGTGTTTAAAAAAAAAACAGTTGTATTAATGCAATAACTATCAACTTCGTAAGAGATTTTATCGGGAAAATGGCAAGCTGCTATAACTTTCCACGCGTCTAGCTAAGTACTGGTAGGATTTCAATTTAATTATTAAATAACAGTAGAAATGACGTGGCTTACTAATGTGATAAATATCATACAGTGTTACATTCATTGAAAATATCACATTATATATATTAAGTAATTACGCAATTAGGCTATAATGAATGGTTCTAATGATACTACCGTCTTATTCGAAAACATTTCAAGGGCGATAACCCTAAATATAACTTCAACATTACTTGATATCATTGAATTTTCTTTTTACATACTTTAAAAGGCCAGTAGTTTGACACAATCAGTTATCAAGATATTTTTTGATACAAGGAAACAGTTTTAGCTTTATTCTTATATGTGTCTTTAAAAAAATGGATGACTAAATTAATTACAAAAACAGTGGCCAAGCATTATACATATATCGAAGACTATCGATTGGGTAACTTTCATTAATGTTTTGTGTTGCTCCGTGAACATTGTCTATATAGATCTACTATCTTCTTAATGTAAAATTTAATTCTAGTCTTATTTAGTGGGCGTATATTTTAGTGCAGGGGTCGGCAACCTTTTGGTACGGAAGAGCCAAAAGTTATAAATTACCAATCATCCCAGTTTGTGAAGTTGATCGAATAGTGAAGGCATTTTTACATTTTATCACAACTCTTTGAAGCTCTGAGAAATCAGGCAATCGTAACTCAATATTTTATTCGCTTGCTTAAAGATCCCATGTAATTTTTTTTTTCTAATGGAAGAAACAATTAATTTAATTTAAAAAAAAAAAAAAAAAAAAAAAAAAAAAAAACAGAAGAAAAAAAACAACAAGAGATTGATTGCTGCTTTAGTATATGAGGAGATTGCTCATACTCTGTTGCACTGCTATGTATGTATCAAGTAACGTGGGCTATGAAATGTATAGACATTATCTAATGTGTAAGGTGGTTCGACATTATGTTTTACTGTTATTTTCCTAAGTTTTAGAGTATAGTGCTAAGTACGCAGTACATGATTATTTTGATTTCACATAGTGCTGACAACACAATACATGCGACAACACAAGACATGTAGATTTCAAGAACATGGGAGATAACCTTGTAAATAAAAAAAAATAATAGTTTTCTCTCGATCAGAGGACCGTCGATGCTGAACTGTGTCTAGTTTACGGTTGGTTGATTCTATTTATACGTATTATGAGATGGTAACAAAACAATAATTTTACACTCATTAATTCTAAACAAAAGTCTAGAAATTATGTTCCTGTGTTGACTGCTATTAAAAACTGCTGTAGTTCATTACAACATTTCACACTTTATCATTAAGCCTTTCCCATTTAATAGTTCTTTAACTGTTTCATTAAATAGTCGTTAAAAAGAAAAGCATTACTATCGTATTTGATTGTAAATGATAATTGCTTCAGTTTGTATTTCTAAAATTTTAAAACATTATCTACACTTAACACTTTACCGAATGCGTTGTTCAAACATATCTACACTGGTCAACTTGACGGCCATGTTCTCCAGTTATTAAATAATTCTAAGCCCTACTGTATGTCACACTAAAATCTCTCACTGTAAGCTGGCAATACACTAAATGTCTTATCAGAGAAGCGGAGACAGCAAACTTTGGTAGCCGTTGTTCATGATAAATATATGAACGTGAAAAATTCAAGGATATAAAATATGAACACACGAATAAACAACCTGTAACAGTGATCATCCATCACATTGTAATTTTAAAATAGTTGACACCCTGTGTTGTCAACTTGTTTTATTTTATCTGTATCTTTTTATTTCAAGCTTAAGAAATACTCAGTCGTATACGTTTCAGTTAGATAAAGAATATAGTGTTACCTTGTTTAAAAACGGTGATGCTGCTTTATACATATTTTAAAGACCAGCAATACATTCGGTTAAACTATTACCATTATCGCTATCACATGTTGTCTTTTTTTTTTTGCAATAAAAAAAAAGCTTTAGCGAACTTTAAAAACAATGTATATTTAACGTAATATCAAATGGTTGTGTATGGGGAGTGTATCACATTAAAAAGATAGCCAAACGTCATTGCTGGACAACATATGCACGAAGCTGAGCCAGAGATAGAAGGGGGGGGGGGTTCTGTGCTCAAAGTCGGAAATGGCATTTTCATAGAGCCGTAGTATTCCATCTCCTTTTGAACGGATAGCATTTCTTACAAACTGCAGAAGCCTTAGAATTGATGCCATATTTTTAGTTGTATAACTCTTGAGTCCCTATTCAGTGGAAACATCACCCGTACTTTTCTTTGTTGATTTGCTATAACAACATATTTGCCAAATCTATAAGTCACTCTTGTATAATGTATTTAATTAAAGGGCATACACGAGTCTACAGTCACACAATGTATTTCAAGTCCGACCCACATAATGTGCGTAAATATATGCAGTAGTGTCCCAATGTTATATTGTATACTGCATTTGAATTTGATTTTAAATATGTTCACTAAAAATATGATTACATTTTCAATTAAGCATAGTTCGGATTGTTACTATGCAGAACGTTTCATTATTGTAAGGAATATATTTAGACATATAAAGGAATGCACACTTTATACTTCTTTGATAAAACAATTTTAGTTCTTAAATTTGTCTTTTTACACCTAAATGCCGGATAGAGTTAGCAAAAATAATTTTGTTATAGTTACTTGTAGTTTGAACTAGGCCAATACATTACGAGTATGCATAAATATATCTATGGTGTATTTACTTTTTACTGATACTGTAAATCTCTAAAATGTAAGGAATAACTATAGATTTTACCACTAATTTGTTTAATCATATCATTGTTCATATCATTGTTCAGTCTAAATTTTTCTCTCAATTACATTTTGTAATGATTGACTTTTCCATCTTAAGCAAGGTAAAAAAAAAAAAACTACTTCTTTAGGGGTCATCCATAAATGACCTAACGTTGTTTTTTTACGATTTTTACACCCCCCCCTCACCCCTAGCTCCCCCTAATCAAACACTGTCACAAAATTACTGACCCCCCCCCCACTTTCCTCCTAAGAGTGTGACGTCATTTATGGACAACCCTAACCTAAGACAATTTTCTTCTCAATCGACTTATGACAAATTATCAATAAAACATTAACGAATCTCATTTGGCCGAAAGATGTTTGCCTGATTGCCGTTTTGCCAAAACGTATTTGCGACAAACTCCTTTTATAGCGTTGCGGTGTTTCAATGTTAAAAAGAAATAATAGCGCTATTTAAACGTTATACATATATTGTACAGTTATACCATGTCAATACATATTTCATACTATATTTGATAGAGTTCTGAATCAGTAAAGATTCTGTCTGGAACCATTTTTTTTTAAATTTAAATTCATATCTGCCAAAGACCTTTGCCATGTTTTATATGGAAAACAAAAATTACAAGGGAGACAACGCAAAGCAAACTACTGAGCTGTCGGTTTTAGTAAATTTTAAAAATATATATTTTTAAAATAGTCGTTGTACATGCTATGAGACAAAGCTAAGTAAGTGTTTCAGAAAATAGTTAAAAACTATTAGTCACGCTAATTTTATTTTTTTTAAATCTCTCAGGTTTTAAAAAAATTCAAAAACAGTGACTTTAATGTATACATTTTTCTAAGACAAGCAATTTTTCAGCTTTATCATCGTTCAGTATGCTTATCCTGTTTGCCAAAAAAAAAATATTTTAACTTAAATAAATTCGTATAAGCTAGGGGTTGGCAACCTGCGGCTCGCGAGCCGCATGCGGCTCTTTGGAGGTCAAGATGCGGCTCTCCAGTTCCATGCACTAATCCTTATAATCAAATTATCTTATTTTCAAAACGCATTAAAATATAAAGAAACAAAACACGTCACAGAGAACAGTGAGAATAGGTGAGGTAGAAAGTATATGGACAGCTGGCAACCTCTTGGGAACTAGGTTCAGCCCCACAGTTGTGCAGTTACTAGCCCCGTGGTAACAATTCAATGCTTGCCACTGCCCTAGCGCCGACTTTTTCGAATATGGTTAAATGGGGAATGTTATTTATAGGGAATGCATCTCCCTACCTGTCAGTATTCATTAATATGACGCAGGATTTTTTTTTTTTGGTTATGAACTTCTGACGGTTGAGAAGGGTACTGGACGGTTGGATACGACTTTACCCTGCGTTCAGTGGGGTGGAAGATAGGCCTGGTGAGAACCAAATGACAGAAGCGACCGATACACGGTAATCAAACCGATACCCAAGCCAGTTAGTCGGAGTTTGTCGTGTTCAGCGCTGCCTCGCTAGGGAGCCTGAGCTGGTAGTGTCCGTAAATAAAGAAAAAAAATATTGTCTTGTAAAGTGGATTGGGGTAATCCTATATTTAAAGCTATTTATTTCAAATAAAAAATCAAATGTATACATTTTATCCTAATCACATGCCAAAATATTGAAACAAAAATGTTAGTGGCTCTTTAAAAACTGGGAACATTTGAAAATTGGCTCTTCCGGCTCAAAAGGCTGCCGACCCCCTGATACAAGCTATAATTATTATTCTCAGCCAATAACTCCACCCCCACCCCAGGGCAGGGGTCGGCAACCCACTGCTCGCGAGTAGCATGTGGCTCTTTTGATGTCAAGATGCGGCTCTCCAGTCCGATGAGCAAATAATGATCAAATTATTTTATTTTTAAAATTAAAAAAAGGGATGTAGGACGATATGTCTAAAATGAGTAAGTAAAGCTTATGGTTGTTTGTTAAACCGAAAAGGCTCGAGTTCGAGCCCCAAGACAGATGATGCTCGATTGCTATGGAAAGCAACTCTTCTAGGAGAGACAACTCCAAAATCAAACAACTAATGCCTTGTAGTTTGTTCTTGGATGGACAAAGGCTATGGAAGCAAATCCAAAAAGAAAAGCAGGCTGAAATTGTAGTCAACGCCCTAACAAGTTGAACCCCCCTAAAATGACGTCACATATCAGCCTAAAACCCCAACCCCTTAACATTGCTGTTGAATGTTCCTTAAAACAGCGACCTTTTTCCCATATCTCTTTACAATTTATTAAAACATTTTTTTAAACGCGAAATAACGGCTAAAATTCGTTTTTTGTAATGCAAATTGGTGACGTCACACTATCTGAACACCCCCTCAGAGGCGTAGCGACCCTTCCCGGCGAACGGGTACAAAGTCGTTTTACCAAAACGTATTTTGCGACAAACTCCTTCTTAAGCGTTGCGGTGTTAAAGTTTTTTAAAAAATAATAATGATAACGCTATTTAAACGTTATACATATATTTTACAGTTATACCATTACAATTAATATTTCATACTGTATTGGTTAGAGTCCTAAATCAGTAAAGATCCTATCTGGAACAAAATGTGTTTTTTTAAAAACTTAAATCCATATCTTATATGGGAAAAATTACAAGGGAGTGTAACGTTTACCTATCTATCAGCCAGATAGAAGGTGAACGTCCCCGGATTCTTTTTTCGGGGTTATATGCAAATGCCTTACAGCCTAAATGGATGAACACTAACACAACGACACACTAGGGCTCGAATTCGATGTCTAGGTAAAACTAGTGATACTATTGAAATTAACACTCATCCAATCTGCATACAACCTTTAATAAGCGAACACAGTTGTGGCAGAACACATGGTTAAACTAGATAAAATATTTAATTTATAAAATATCAAAACCCAACTTACAAAATGTAAGAAAAAACACTATCACAGATTTCAACACTGTCTAAAAATAGCCACAGGCCACACAACACTGCTATAGCTTCAAGAATCACTTGGCGACAAGTAATATTATACTAGAAGACTAAATCAACTTAAGAAAGCAAGGCACACACAGGACTTAAGTTCTCTCACGTTCAAATGGTCAGAATCTATTGCCGGACAATATGGACGGCTTGGTCTTAATAGACTGTTTGATCAAGGTAGACGGCCTGATCAAGGTAAACTGCCACGTGTGGCGAGTGTGCGGTGCAGTTAAAGACTTCTGCAACAGGGGAGATTATCCTCAACTCATGTAGCCATTGGTTGGGATAGTCATCTGATCAGAATCATTCAATCAGATCTTAATGGAAAATTTCTATGTCTTAGACACCCTTGGTAAGCCAGTGGAAAAACCCCGGTTGTTGCACCATCACTCCCTATAAGGAATTATACAATGTCAAAATAAAAATGGAACCTAACTCGACCTAAGTAGGTCACATCCCCTCCCTTTTTGGAAGTGACAGATAGGTTCCACAAAAACATACATAAGGAACCAATCTGGCAATGCAAATAAAAAAAATGTTTTACAAATGTAGGCAATCAAAATCTTAATACCAGATGAAAACATCCCTGAACATAAAAGGGAAGTAACTCAACCTTTTACAATCGGTGAAAGGGGAGTAACCCTTCAAAACGTAATTATACATCAAAATCCCTCAAAAAAGGGTATTACAATATTTCCATGTGGATATTAAAAGTGGTAAACTCGCCATGGTAAAACCTTTATTTCAATGACTAGCTACAATATCAACTGAGTCATATGAGACATATTATCATAAAAGATTACATATAATCAAAAACCACCTTTAATTAAGGTTCACCTGAAAATAAACAAAATATTCAACAGGATTGGAATTTTGAAAGAATCAAAAATCATACCACTCATTTTCATGTGCGTGTCACCCAAACACAACACTTGTGTATGGTCTTAATGAACCACCAAACATGTCACATGATCAATGTGTGCAATAAGATTTTACATCCTTGACAAACAATCAGCCACAACATTATCACTACCCTTAATGTGTGAAATTTCCAGATTAAAATTTTGGAAATATAAACACCATCTCAATATGCTTTGATTTGTCTGTCCTAACTTAGAGGTAAATTTCAGGGGATCATGGTCAGAAAACACTCTGACTGGATTGGTTGAAGAAGAGACATAGACTTCAAAATGTTGTAATGATAAAACCAAAGCTAAAGCTTCTTTTTCAATAGTAGAGTAATTCTTTTGGTTCTCATTTAACTTCCTGGAAAAAAAGGCAATGGGATGGTCAATTCCCATGTTGTCTTCTTGAAATAGGACTGAACCAATGGCTAAGTTGCTAGCATCAATATAAAGTTTAAAGGGCTTGCTGAAATCTGGGGCAGCCATAACAGGAGCATTAGATAAAAATGACTTAATGGTTAAAAAAGCTTCTTGACATTTATTTGACCATTCAAACTCAACACCCTTTTTCAATAATGCAGTAAGAGGTTCAGCAACAGCTGAAAAGTTTTGACAGAACCGCCTATAGTAACCAGCCATCCCAAGAAACTTTTTGATTTCTTTACAATTTTTGGGAGGTGGTAACTTTACAATAGCATCTACTTTAGCTTCAATGGGCCGAACTTGGTTCGTTCCCACTTGATAACCCAAATAGGTAATTGAAGCTTTACAGAAATCACTTTTATGCAGGTTTACAGTAAAATTAACTTCAGACAATTTTCTAAAAAGGTTAGTCAACTGAACAATATGTTCTTCAAAAGTATTAGAAAATACAACTATATCATCTATGTATGCCTCACATTGGTCTATGTCAGCAATGACAGAGTTAATGACCCTCTGGAAAGTTTGACCAGCATTTCGCATACCAAAGGGCATACGTTTGTATCTATAAAAACCATTAGGGGTTACAAAAGCAGATATTTCTTTTGCACGGTCAGATAAGGGGATTTGCCAGTATCCTGAAAGTAAATCAATTTTGGAAATTATCTTAGCTTGACCAACTTTATCAATAACGTCTTCTATTCGAGGTAATGGATAGGAATCAGCTTTGGTGAGCGCATTTACCTTCCTAAAGTCGGTCACAAACCTGAAAGATCCACCGTCTTTCGGGACTAGGAGGCATGGGGAACTCCAGTTGCTGAAACTGGGCTCAATGATATCATTCTTGAGCATATAATCAATTTCATCTTTTATCAAAACAGCTTTTTCCGGGTTAACTCTATAGGGGTGTTGTTTGATGGGTTTTGCGTCACCTACGTCTACATCATGAGGTGGAACCTTCGCTTCTTTGGGGACATCCCCAAAAATAGAGGGAAATGTCTCAAATAACTGAGACAATCTATGGCTTTCCTCTGTGGACAAATGCATAAGGTGGTCATTTAAATTATCTAAAAAGGAAGAATTTACCAATTTTGGGGGTTTCAATTTATCATGTATCACATCATCAGAAACATTTGAACATACAGGTAAAGTAATTTTAGCTGTGGAATGAAAATTGTTACAATTATCATAATACTTTTTCAGTGAGTTAACATGATACACGGTCTGTTTCTTTCTTCTGTCGGGCGTATTGACAACATAGTTCAAATCACTTAATTTTGAATGCACAGTAAAGGGTCCACAATATCTCAAGGATAACGCATTGTTCAGATTAGGCACTAGCACAAGAACTTTGTCGCCTGGATTGAATGTTCGTTTACAAGAACTCTTATCATACAGTCCTTTCATTCTCACTTGGGCCCTTCTTAAGCTCTTGTGAGCCATTTCGCACACGGCTTTCAGTCGAACGTGAAAATCGTCAAAGTTTTCCACTGGATGATCACTGGTACCTGTCCAACGTTCGTGGATCAGCTTCAGGGGACCAGGGACAGATTGTCCAAACACAAGTTGAAAAGGCGAGTAGCCTAAAGAGTCCTGGACACAGTCCCTCGCGGCGAAAATAATCCAAGGAACAGACTCATCCCATTGGGTGTTACTATTAGCGAATGTTCTTAGCATGGTTTTGAGGGTTTGGTGGAACCTCTCAAATACGCCTTGAGACTGAGGGTGGTAGGCTGAGCTGGTGATGTGGGTAACGCCTAGCTTGGCTAGTGCTTCCTGAAAATGGTGACTGGTGAAGTTGCTGCCTTGATCTGTTTGCACGATTCTAGGTAATCCAAAGGTAGTGAAGAACCGGGTCATGGCTCTGACTACAGTCTTTGCCTTAATGTTCCGTAAGGGAATCGCCTCGGGAAAACGGGTACTTGAACACATAAAGGTAAGTAGGTACTCGTTGCCCGCCTTGGTTTTAGGCAAGGGACCTACACAGTCCATGACGATTTTAGAAAAGGGTTCTTCTAATACAGGAATCGGACTCAAAGGGGCCTTAGGAATTGTCTGGTTAGGCTTTCCGGCCAACTGACAGTTCGTGCAACTTTTGCAGTAACGCGACACATCATTTCTCATTTTGGGCCAAAAGAACAGTTCTTTGATCTTCGCCGTCGTTTTAGTGACTCCTGGGTGCGCTGACATTGGATGGTCATGTGCCAGTTTCAGTATTTCATGCCGATAAGGTGGAGGGACCCACAGCTGGTTTTTACCCAACCATGGTTCGGCTGGTGAGGCATTCACTGGTATAGCGCGACGAAAGAAGAGGCCGTTCTCGGAGAAATATTCCCCATCGTCAGATGAGAGAGATTTTTCGACCGTTGCTTTGAGTTCCGCGTCGACTTGTTGAGCTTTAATGATGTCTTCCTGAGATATCCTCAGGGGTAAGCCCAGGCTTGTGTTTTCTGGAAGCATAGACTCCAGTTTGGGAGTCGAATTTCTTGACGATGATGGTAGGTGTGGTTCAGACGTTGTGTCAGCCAATTGTTTAGTCTGGCTTCTTGTCACCGCACATGCAGGATACAGTTCATTATCATTATCTGGAACTGTTGACAAAGGGTCTGAAACCGTACAGGGGTATACTTTGCTTCCCGCAAGGTCATTCCCTAGAAGTAGGTGTACTTCTGGGACTGGAATACTATCTATCACACCTAAAATGACCTCACCTTCGACGAGATGATGTTTCAGGGCAAACTTGTGTAGAGGGACGACAGTAGATTTTGTCCCCACTCCCTGGATAATGGAAATATTTCCGGTGTTCGTCTCTGGTGAAATGTCCATTGAACTTTTCAAAAGAAGTGATTGTGACGCTCCTGTGTCTCTTAGGACGGTGATATTCCGCTGAGACAACGGATCACCTGGTTTGCTAATGATGGCTTCGGCAATAAAAGATGAAAAGTCAACTTTTCTCGATCCCTCGAGATCGGTAGACTCGGAAGAAACTGGATGGTGGCGAGAACAGTCAAAATGTGACTGCACATAATGTGTGGAGACTTGACTACCTTCTTGCGGACACTTAGGGTTAGAGTCCTTTAGAATTCTAGAGTTCATAGTTGAACTGGCTGCTTGAGGGGATAGAGCATAGTGCGCAGAAGTACGCACCACCTCTCTGTTATATTGACGACGTTTGTAACAGTCCTTGACAAGATGACCAGGTCTTTTGCAGAACTGGCATACTGCTCGACGATTGAGAGTTGATCTTGGTTTCTCTCTGGACTGTAATGCCTTCACGTGTTGGCCAACAGGAGGATTGCTGCCAAAAAGGGGAAGCACGGGGTTGAGGCGGTTTCCTGACACTGGTGGTTTCTTATGCACCAACATATATGTGTCAGCCGACTCAGCAGCCTTCTGGATGTCAGTTATCTTGTTATCCAGTATGTGTAGTCGTATCTCTTCAGGCAGGGACGTTAGGAATTCTTCCCTTAGGATAAGTGACCTGAGTTTCTCAAACTCAGAAACTTCCTCAGAGTGTAGCCACCTTGAGAATATTTTCTCCTTTTCAAAGAGAAATTCCACATATGATTGAGTGGGTAACTTGCGGAGTGTTCGGAATTTTGTCCGATAGGCCTCGGGCGTCAGTGCGTAGGCCTTCAAAATGGCAGTCTTGACCAAACTATAGTTATTTTGAACGTCGTGAGAGAGTGCCTGGTATGTTTTTGCAGCTTTCCCAGTAAGGACCGAGCTCAATAAAGCAGTAATGGAAGTCTCGGGCCATTCACATGTCTTCGCTAAACTCTCAAACGAGTTATAGAAAACGACCAAATCTGTTTCATCAAATTTAGGAACTAATTTCCCAAATTTGGCAATCACTTGCCCCACCGACAACTTTTTTGGATCTACCAGAGAAGTGACATCACTAACTTGACCAAACTCTAATTCCAACCTCCTCTTATCTAAAGCAATTTAGCCTCTAACTCCTGTTTCTCTAAAGCGACTTTCTCCTTCTCTAAAGCAATTCTAGCTTCTAATTCTATCTTCTCTAGAGGTTTCTCCTCGCGGAGTAACACACCAGCTAACAAACTTTCATCAAATACCCCTTCATTAATAAAATGAACAACAATTTTATCTCTCAACACCTCTGACTTCTGCGTAACAGAATAATCCAATTTCAATTCCTTAACAACACTAATCAAAACTTTTCTACTCAACTTCTCGACCTCCTCAAAAGTGGGATTAGATAAGAAAGACTCCATAACACTAACTTTCAAAACACAACAAGCCTAGGTTTTCTAACTTAACACTGAGCGTTGGGCCGTGTACTTGACCTCTTCAATCTAGGACGTGACACGTCTGGCTATTGACCTAGATACCTCTAGCCTTGCGCGCGTTGTAAGAACACGGCGCTACACTGGATAAAAAAAACAACTAAATCAAACTAAACTTAGTGCTTACTGATATAACCAACAACTGGAACGACAGATTAAATCTCGGCGAGCCCCCACTTTGTAACGTTTACCTATCTATCAGCCAGATAGAAGGTGAACGTCCCCGGATTCTTTTTTCGGGGTTATATGCAAATGCCTTACAGCCTAAATGGATGAACACTAACACAACGACACACTAGGGCTCGAATTCGATGTCTAGGTAAAACTAGTGATACTATTGAAATTAACACTCATCCAATCTGCATACAACCTTTAATAAGCGAACACAGTTGTGGCAGAACACATGGTTAAACTAGATAAAATATTTAATTTATAAAATATCAAAACCCAACTTACAAAATGTAAGAAAAAACACTATCACAGATTTCAACACTGTCTAAAAATAGCCACAGGCCACACAACACTGCTATAGCTTCAAGAATCACTTGGCGACAAGTAATATTATACTAGAAGACTAAATCAACTTAAGAAAGCAAGGCACACACAGGACTTAAGTTCTCTCACGTTCAAATGGTCAGAATCTATTGCCGGACAATATGGACGGCTTGGTCTTAATAGACTGTTTGATCAAGGTAGACGGCCTGATCAAGGTAAACTGCCACGTGTGGCGAGTGTGCGGTGCAGTTAAAGACTTCTGCAACAGGGGAGATTATCCTCAACTCATGTAGCCATTGGTTGGGATAGTCATCTGATCAGAATCATTCAATCAGATCTTAATGGAAAATTTCTATGTCTTAGACACCCTTGGTAAGCCAGTGGAAAAACCCCGGTTGTTGCACCATCACTCCCTATAAGGAATTATACAATGTCAAAATAAAAATGGAACCTGACTCGACCTAAGTAGGTCACAGGAGGCAACGCAAAGCAAACTACTAAACTTTCGGTTTTAGTCAATTTTAAAAATAGTTATTTAAAAAAAATAGTCATAGAAGAAATTATCAAGCAAATTACGATACAATTTTAGAAAATATTAACAAAATTAGAAGTCACGGTAAAATGCATTTAAACTCTCTCAGGTTTTAAAAATTGAAAACAGTGACTTTAATGTATACATTTTTATAAGACAAACAATGTATTTAAAGGTTGATTAAATCTATAATAATAGTTTCGCTGTCTGTCTATCTATCTGACAAGAACGCTCTGTCTGACAAGAACGCTCTAGAGAAAACACACGCAAAATAAAAACATGCATAGTAATTCGAAAAACAAAGTATGACGTCGACACATTTAGCATAGAGTTGAAAATAATCTCAAGGCGGAAAGTGCACACAGTAATATAATGACGTCATTGATTCTGGCGTAAACATTGAATAAAGAGGAAATGTTGTCTAATCTAAGTGGTTTGCGTGAAGAGTTTCTTGCATACAATTCTTCGGGTAGGGGGCGAAGCACCAACCCCCGCGTAAGAACGTCTGAGCCCCTCCCCCTCCCCAACTCAAAAGAAATTTCTTCATCGATACTCTATAATAAAATTACCGCCTAATTAATGTGTCTAATCTAAAAAGTGGTTTTCTCGCAATGTCTTTAATGCAATTCTTCGCGTAGTGGCTAAGCGCGACACCAGTGTTTCTTTCAGACTTTTTCCTCCCCGGAGAGGGGTGGGGTACTTGAAATTTTCGGGGGCGGGGGTAGAATTTTCGGGAAGCGGGGCGGACACTGGAAAAAGTATATAATTATATTTCGTTGAATGGGACGGTAGACATGATTTTTTTTGGGAGTGGGGGGTGGGGGGGGGGGGGTGTGGGGGGGGGGGGGGGGGTGGGGTGGTTTCCTCATCGATACTCTATAATAAAATTACCACCTAATTAATGTGTCTAATCTAAAAAGTTGTTTTCTCGCAATTTCTTTTATGCAATTTTTCGCGTAGTGGCTAAGCGCGACACCAGTGTTTCTTTCAGACTTTTTCCTCCCCGGAGAGGGGTGAGGGTACTTGAAATTTTCGCGGGCGGGGGTAGAATTTTCGGGGAGGGGGCGGACACTGGAAAAAGTATATAATTATATTTCGTTGAATGGGACGGTAGACATTTTTTTTTTGGGGGGTGGGGGTGGGGGTGGGTGGGGGTGGGTGGGGGGGTGGTGTGTGGGGTGGTGTGGGGTGGGGGTGGGGGGTGTGTGTGGGGGTTGGGGGTGGTGTGTGTGGGGGTGGGGGTGTGTGGGGGGGGGGGGTGGGGGTGTGTGTGGGGGGGGTGGGGTGGGGTGGTTTCCTCATCGATACTCTATAATAAAATTACCACCTAATTAATTTGTCTAATCAAAAAAGTTGTTTTCTCGCAATTTCTTTAATGCAATTTTTCGCGTAGTGGCTAAGCGCGACACCAGTGTTTCTTTCAGACTTTTTCCTCCCCGGAGTGGGGTGGGGGGTACTTGAAATTTTCGGGGGCGGGGGTAGAATTTTCGGGGAGGGGGCGGACACTGGAAAAAGTATATAATTATATTTCGTTGAATGGGACGGTAGACATTTTTTTTTCGGGGGTGGGGGTGGGGTGGGGTGGGGGGGGGGGGTGGGGGGGTGGGAGGTGGTGTGTGGGGTGGGTGGGTTGGTTTTAGTTTAGAGAAAAGAGACAGCACTATCAACCTAGTGCCCGGTGTATCCTTCCTCAACGGGCCATTTTTCTCGTCTATAATAATAGTCTCGCTGTCTCTCTATGTATCTATCTGTCTGACAAGAACGCTCTAGAGAAAACACAAGGAATTTAAAAACCTGCATAGTAATTCGAAAAACGAAGTATGACGTCGACACATTTAGCATAGAGTAGAAAATAATCTCAAACCCAGAGAGTGCTCACAGTTATATGACGTCATTGATTATCGCGTAAACATTGAATAAAAAGGAAATGTTGTCTAATCTTAATGGTTTGCGTGAAGAGTTTCTTGCATACAATTCTTCGGGTAGGGGCGAAGCCCACCCCCCGCGTAAGAACGTCTGAGCCCCCCCCCCCCCTCCCCAACTCAAAAGAAATTTCTTCATCGATACTCTATAATAAAATTACCGCCTAATTAATGTGTCTAATCTAAAAAGTGGTTTTCTTGCAATTTCTTTAATGCAATTCTTAGGGTAGTGGCTAAGCGCGACACCAGTGTTTCTTTCAGACTTTTTCCTCCCCGGAGAGGGGTGGGGGTAATTGAAATTTTCGGGGGCGGAATTAGAATTTTCGGGGAGGGGGGGGGGGGCGGACACTGGAAAAAGTATATAATTATATTTCGTTGAATGGGACGGTAGACATGTTTTTTTGGGAGTGGGGGGGTGGGGGGGTGGGGAGTGGGGGGTGGGGGGGTGTGAGTGGGGGTGGGGGGGGGGGGTGGGGCGGTGGTTTCCTCATCGATACTCTATAATAAAATTACCGCCTAATTAATGTGTCTAATCTAAAAAGTGGTTTTCTCGCAATTTCTTTAATGCAATTCTTCGCGTAGTGGCTAAGCGCGACACCAGTGTTTCTTTCAGACTTTTTCCTCCCCGAAGAGCGGTGGGGGTACTTGAAATTTTCGGGGGCGGGGGCGGACACTGGAAAAAGTATATAATTATATTTCGTTGAATGGGACGGTAGACATGTTTTTTTGGGGGGGTGGGGGTGGGGTGAGGGTGGGGGGGTGGGTGGGGGTGGGGGTGGTGTGTGGGGTGGGTGTGGGGTGGGGGTGGTGGGAGTGGTGTGTGTGTGTGGGGGGGTGGGTTGGTTTTAGTTTAGAGAAAAGAGACAGCACTATCAACCTAGCGCCCGGTGTATCCTTCCTCAACGGGCCATTTTTCTCGTTGTTAATAACAGTAGAAAAAACAAACAAAAAAAGAACAGTAATACGTTCATATAAGCCAGGGGTCGCATGCAGATCTTTTGATTTTAAGTGGCGGCCCTCGAGTTCCATGCATAAGTATTAGAAATTATTGTATTATTTTATTTTCAAAACCCATAACAAATATTATACTGTAAAGAATCAGAACTTTAAACATAAAAACTCTAATCAGCGAATGAGAATAGTTGGGAGTAGAGAGTATTCGGACAGCTGACAGCCGCTTGGGCACCAAGCCCAGCCCCACAGCTGTACAATGCTTGCCACTTCCCAAGTGCCGACTTTTTCCAATATCGTTAAATGGAGTATGTTATTTTATTCAGAATGCATGTCCCTATCTGTCAGTAATCATTAATTTGACCTGAGTGACGTAGTCTTTTAGTCATTAGCTTCCTACTGTTGAGTCGGGTACAGGACGGTGGGTACGAGTTTACCCTGCGTTCAGTGGGGTGGAAGATAAGCCCGGTGAGAACCGAAGGACAAAAGCGACCGATACACCGTACTTAAACTAATACTTAAGCCAGTTAGTCGGAGTTTGCCGTGTTGGGGCCTGCTTCGTTAATGACAGACACATCCTGAACCGGTGATGTCGATAAAGAAAGAAAAAGAAAAGTTAACAGCTTGTAAAGTGGATTGGGATAGTCCGATAGTTATACTATTCGATTGTCGTTTTGTAGTCGTTGTATTTGAGCTGCCTTTTCTTATTCCCCCCAAGGCTTTATTACATTATACCTTCCCGTCTTTTTTTTGGATCCCGTCCATGAACCGGGTGTAAAGTTGGTTACACATGGTGGGGTAGTGCCTATCTGTTTTACCGTTGGGGCACAACATCCTTCTCTCTGAGAGGTGAATCACTGCCACCTGTGCCGCCCCTTCAGCATCTTTAAATCTTATAAAGTGAGGTATTTTTTCTTTGTCCATTTTGGGCTTAATTATGAATTTATAGTTGTTCCCTCGGTCCTCAGTCTTGATGTTTGGTGTGGTCCCCTCTTCACATAGGCCCTGAATGGCTGTTTCCAGTTCAGCCTTACTAATGTGAGGGGGAACGCATCTCAGTGTACCTTTAACACAGTTCTTTTTGTCGACGTGAGTGACGCTTACTCTAAATAACCTCTGCGTACTTTCATTGGTTAGTGTCTTTGGCTCGTAGAATTCGGTGAGCATAAAACTCTCGTAAATTTTCCTTGAACCCAGTGTGGCATACCAGACTTTCACTTCTCCATAGTTGTAGACCCGTTTGAAATCAGTCTCCTGGCAGCCTATTATGTTGGCAAATTGAGTTAGAAACTAGGCATTTGTAATTGTGGTCAGCCATCGGCCTTGAAGGATTGTAATTTCTACCGTATTGGGTTCATGGAAGAAGGTAAGCAGACGTCAAAGAACAAGTTAACTTAATCCTTTCTTTGTTTTTGTGTTTTGGCCCCACCAAGACCAAAATACACTCAACAAGTTTCAATAGTTTTTATTTAGTATGAAAATTTACTTACAAATGAAAGTCCCTGATGCTTGCAAATATATTCCTTTACAAGTCATATTGACAGTCAGGATAGTGTCCAGCTCACAATAATTACATTGTTCTTATAAATACAACCTATGTCGGTATATAGAGATTATTTAATATATCTAAAACTTCAATAATCTTTAGCTGTGGATACATAAAATTCGACAATACTGGAATTCAAATATACTAAATGTTAAACGTAATGTTGTCTACTTTTTTTTTTATGCATGAGAAATGCATACAGAGCCGTTATAGTTTCACTCTCCTACTTCATTCAAAGCAAACACTTCAGGATATTGAATTTTAACTTTTACAGTCTAGAGTTTAGATCTTTGACATGTGTTACTAAATATTTTGCGTCACACATATTCTACATACTGCACTTGTTCTCGATGTATACTACATTATCGATTACACTATTTCTTACTTTTTTCTTGTTCTCTTCTTTCTTAAAACTTTGAAACATTGTAAGTATACTAAAAGTGAATACATAAAATAAAAATAAAAAGGACTGTGGTAGATTATAGGTTTATATGAGCAGGGTTTCAGGAAAGTCCATACCCCCCCCCCCCCACCAAATAAAATTAACCATGCAGAGAACACCCACAAAAGCATCACGGAAAACTTCCGAAGGGGACATCCATAAATGACGTCACGCTTTTTAAACAAGTTTTAACTCCCCCCTCCCCTTAGTCACACATCGTTACAAAAAGCCAGACTCCCCCCCCCCCCCTTAAATAACGTCACACCTCAGCCTACAACCCCCACCCCCCTAAAATTGCTTTTGAATTTTCCTTAAAACAGCGATATTTTTCCCATTTCTTGTCTGAACTGTTAACATTGAGAGTTTTAATTACTTTTTTTCCAATTTATTGAAACAGTTTTTTAAACGCAAATAACAGCTAAAATTCGTTTTCTAGCATTGCTTTTTATAATGCAAAATTGTGACGTCACATCATCTGAACACCCCCCCTCATCACACACCGTCACCTCCCCCCCTCCTTTTCCTCCTAAGAGTGTGACGTCATGTATGGACAACCCTAACCTGAGAAAATTTTCTTATCATGGACGAATCTCGTTTGCCCGACTACTGTTTGCCGAAAGGCCGTTTTACCTAAAGATATTTGCGACAAACTCGTTCTTAATCTTAAGATTTGCGGTGTTTCACAGTTTAAAAAAAAATAATAACGCAATTAAAACGTTATACACATATTTTACAGTTATACCATGACAATAAATATTTCATACTGTATTGGTTAGAGTTATAAATCAGTAAAGATACTGTCTGGAACAAAATGTGTTTTTTTTTTTTTAATTTAAATGCATTTCTGCCAAAGATCTTTGCAATTTTTTATATGGGGAAAAAATACAAGGGAGATAACGCAAACTTAATTATTGAGATTTCGGTTTTAATAAATAAAAAAAAATATATATATATATATTTAGAAAATAAGTAATCATAGTACAATTTACTATACAAAACTATTTACAAGTTTTAAAATATATTCAAAAATTAGTCGACTCGCTAATAAGCATTAAAAATCTCTGAAAGCAATGACTTTAATGTATACGTTTCTAATACAAGCAATTTATTCAGCATTACCAGGGATCGGGTACGTCTGTTCTGGTCTGTAAAAAAATTATTTTAACAATAATACATTTATATAAGCTACTAGGCATACTGCCTAGCTTCGCTTAGGTTTTCAAAAAAATTAAGGAATTGAATAATTAATTAATAGGTGATTGGCTGCTATCTTAAATGCTTAGGGCCTAAATTTATACAGTGGAGTAAATTCATGGTGCTGAGATATTGATGGAATATTCGCACGGTTATTAGAACTGCAAGGGTTTTCTCAATAGTATCAATCAAATATTATAATAAATTAATTTCGCAATTAATTTTTACAATTTCAGTACAATGCAAAACTTAATTTATAACAAAATATTTATTTAAAACAATGCTATATTTTATGTTTTTTGTTTTTTTCTTGAAAAGAGAATACACATTTTTAAAAAATTATTACATTAAAAAGTTACTTCCCCTGTTCATAGACCAAATGACCAAAACTCGTATAATGAGAATTTCACTCGCGGTCACTTTTTAGCCCACGTCGAGGGCTTTGAGTGAAACCGACAGCTTTCCCTAAAGGTCAAGCCATTTACCTAAGAGCATGCAAAAAATTAGCCAGATGTAAAGACGGTAAGTGCCCTCAAATCCGTTTTGAAATCACCCTCTGTTTTTCCCATAAAATACAAAGATTATATAGGGAAATACGACTGGTCAGTTTTGACCGCTTTACGAAGTTTTCCCAGATATGGCGAGTTTTTTGTGACACCCCAAGGCGTTCTGCTACCACCTCACAAAATATCAAGGGGGGTCGTCGGAGGAATTTTTTTTTCGTAATAGAGCTCATATAAAGAGAATTTCACTCGCGGTCACTTTTTAGCCCTCGTCGAGGGCTTTGAGTAAGACCGACAGGTCTGCCCTACGGTCAAGCCATTTACCTATAAACATGCCAAAAATTAGCCAGATGTAAAGAGGGTAAGTGCCCTAAAATCCGTTTTGAAATGACCCTCTGTTTTTCCCATAAAATACAAAGATTATATAGGGAAATACGACTGGTCAGTTTTGACCCATTTCCCGATTTTTCCCGGACATGGCGAGTTTTTTGTGACACCCCAAGGCGTTCTGCTACCACCTCACAAAATATCAAGGGGGTTCGTCGGAGGAAATTTTTTTTCGTAATAGAGCTCATATAAAGAGAATTTCACTGGTGGTCACTTTTTGGCCCTCGTCGAGGGCTTTGAGTGAGACAGACAGGTCTGCCCTACGGTCAAGCCATTTACCTATAAACATGCCAAAAATTAGCCAGATGTAAAGAGGGTAAGTGCCCTAAAATCCGTTTTGAAATGACCCTCTGTTTTTCCCATAAAATACAAAGATTATATAGGGAAATACGACTGGTCAGTTTTGACCCAGTGCCCGATTTTTCCCGGACATGGCGAGTTTTTTGTGACACCCCAAGGCGTTCTCCTACCACCTCACAATATATCAAGGGGGGTCGTCGGAGGAAATTTTTTTTTCGTAATAGAGCTCATATAAAGAGAATTTCACTCGCGGTCACTTTTTAGCCCTCGTCGAGGGCTTTGAGTAAGACCGACAGGTCAGCCCTACGGTCAAGCCATTTACCTATAAACATGTCAAAAATTAGCCAGATGTAAACAGGGTAAGTGCCCTAAAATCCGTTTTGAAATGACCCTCTGTTTTTCCCATAAAATACAAAGAGTATATAGGGAAATACGACTGGTCAGTTTTGACCCATTTCCCGATTTTTCCCGGACATGGCGAGTTTTTTTGTGACACCCCAAGGTGTTCTCCTACCACCTCACAAAATTTCAAGGGGGGTCGTCGGAGGAAATTTTTTTTCGTAATATAGCCCATATAAGGCGCCGGTCAGTCGAGGTCAGTTTTGACCCCTTCTCCGTAGACTTTTCGGCCAACCGTCACCGGCCTTTGTGTTCTATTGCCCGAAGGCACCATCGTGCCAAATTTGACGCGCCTGCGGCGCCGGGAAGTGCCCTTTCGGGCACTTGACCACTTTGCTTTATATATATAGATAATTCTAATTATCAGCCAATAATCCCCTAGGGACAAGCAGATGCAATATCATAGCATTGGATCGAACTGACTGGTTACGTGTGACGGTCAGCTGACCATTCATGTCATTAATAGTGCACTAACCTTGATTCAAGGTTAACATATCGTAAAGAAAAAAAAAACGGTACAGTTTTCCAAAAAAAAAGTACAGCTAGGAATAATATGAGGTATGCTTATATATGAATATACTGTAATGTTATTTGAACTTGTCATGGTGTCGTTGTGCTATAAACTGGAGTAATATTACAGGCCTTTACAAAGCTAAGTGAAGAAGAAAGTCGACGACGTGACACATATATAATAAAAACTTAGACTTCTCCCACCACACTGTGGTTGTTGGGTATGTTTCAGCAAAAAGATAAGTTGTAACAAAACGGTTTTTGTTCCCACTGTTGATGTATGGCTTGCAGGAAAATAATCCCATGTTGCTACAAGTTCGAGTAATCCAAGGAAATAGCCATTGAGAGTAGAACACACTGGTTCATTATCTGATCTGAAAGGTAAAGTTTGCTTTTTCTTAATAATTATAACTGTCACAATTCGTTCAAAAACAATCAGTCGTATTTTGTGTATACGTTCTGCTAGTATTACATTATGTCTCAAAATCAGGGTGGTGACCCTAAGTTATAGCTTGTTTAGCGTATACGTAAATCTTGCGATACATACATTGTTATATTGCACCCAAATCAATATTTAGTCTTCAAAATTCGTAATCCGTTTAAAATTGTTATCATAATAAAGAAATGTACTAATCAATGATACAACATACGTAAGCATAAAATAAAATTAAAAATTAAAAAAAAAAAAAAAAAACATATCGAAAGGGTTATTCTATAAAGTAATCATATTTATCAATATTCAGCGCATTTTTTAAAGTGTATAAGAAAAAGGCAAAATGTTAAATGATACATTATATCATATGGCCATTTAAATACATCTAATATGCTAACATTGCATTATATGGCCATTTAAATATATCAAATATGGTTACATTGTATCTAAACCAAATGCCAACGTCAGATGCGTAGCGACAGCTTCAGGTGCCCGGGGCGAACCATCAACTTTGCTTCCAACACTGATAAAATAATACATATTGGCAAAAAATAAAATCCCCCCCCCCCCCCCCGTGTTGAATAGTTATTCATATCGGCAAAGAACTAATGCAAAGGGTAATGATGAATGTTTTCTTTATCTTGATAATGCTAATTAAAACATAGAATTAAATCAATTGATCAATCCTTCTCCATTTTTATTAATTGAAATTGTTCGGTTAAGATCTATCTTCCAAAATAAATACAACTTTATAATTGAGCTGTCATTATTTATTTACTTCTTTGTTGTGAAGGCTTATGTTATGAACATTGAGTTACCAAAAGTATCTCCCATTTTTAAATGTTGCATTTTATTCAAGGGGAATAACTTACGTACGAATAGCTAAAATAATCAAACAGAACTAAGAGATGTATACATAAAAAACAATACAACGCTGTACATGGTTTTAGATAATAACAACAACGTAACATTTATACTCAATTTGTCATCTTGTCAAAATATTACACTCAATATATTTAATACACAATAGCCAGTATAGTTTGAAATTATAAACACATTAGCTTTAATAGAAAATGTTTCTTTAAAATTGAGTTTACTTAGTGAAGCTTGTAGACTTAAATTAAAACTCAGGTATTATTTCTGGATCCCTAGTAATTTAGGGACACTTAAAAAAATTGAAATATTAATTAAAGGATATATTTAAACAGCTAGTCAGTTCTTGATATTTTTAATCAAACTGTGTAGAGAAAATGCGATAGTAAAGAGAACAATATAACTGATTAAATTAATGACAAAAACTTGTTCTCTCTTTAATACAGAAAGAATAGAACACTTTTAAAAAGTAATTATGATACCATTGTTTAAAGCGTATTTTGTGTCGAATTTCTTCAATAACAGAATGTCAGTGCCATCAATAACACAGGGCTCCCAACACTTAGCAAGCAACACCATTATAAACAAATCATTATCAAGTCCTTCATTCCCTTAAAATATGGCTAAGCCCAAATCTGGTTCCCTTATGTTACCACTCAACACAAATGAAAACACTTTGGCTATCTACCACCACACACACACACACACACACACACTCTCCACAATTTACAATGTCACGCTCATACGTCACTTATATCATAAGGGGCAAAAAAAGATCCAATAATACATGATCACCCTCTTAAAAGAACTGATGGGTCATCCCAGGGGTTCCAACTTCCTTGGTGCATTCATTGTTTCCAAGGGTAAAATGTAGCCATATATATGAAACCATGTATTTTTTCAACCAAATTTTAAAATAACTAAAATGTTGTTAATGCTATATCATGGCTGATTTTAAGCATTTATACTTTAACATAATTTCGATTTAAAATAAAAACAGTTCACTGTTTTGTTGGTTTATTCCAATTGGAATATATTTGATTTGCGCTGGCCGCCAGGAGACAAAAACGAAAAAAAAATATATAACCGGTTGATGGTGTATTAATATATATATATATATTTTTTGTTTTAAGCTCACGCCTGATTGTCAATGGCTATAGAGACAAGGGTCACTTTAAAAACTACATGATACAATATTACGAGTTTAATGTTCAATTTTACACAAGGCCTTATAAAAATTACAATTAAGCTGGACCAAATGACATGACTTCGTTCTGAATGTATCTTAAGGTTAAAATGTTCTAAAATGTTCTAACCGCCTGAACCCCTTGCTTGAGTGCTTTTTTATAATTTTTAAACAAAAACAATCCATCTGAAAAGTGACATTTAATTATATCACTAAACCATATGTCGTGTTTATAATTGTAAAGCTCTATTGTAATTTACCAATCAGTAATTAAAATCCCTTTAATTCAAGCCCGAAATTAGTTTGGACATATTTTTGTCTGGTTCGTTGTCTCAGCATGGTAATACATCGCAATGATTTAGTTTAAATGACTTAATTAGGAAATTGTTTAAATAAAAATTTCGTGAAGCCGGCTACACATTTACATTTTAATTTGTAACATTATTAATGTGTTGATACTTCTCTCACCCTAGAGTTGATTGAATACTTTCAGCAATATGTTGATGCTTCTCTCATTCTAGAGTTCGTTGAATAATTTCCCCAATGTGTCGATACTTCTCTCATTTTTATGTTGGATTATGAGTTACATCATGGTGACTTTTATTTAGCATCACATTAAAATGTACTTACCTGTTTCTATTTTTATGGGGTATGAACGTTGTCGAGTAAAGACGACAAGGCAGGGGTCGGCAACCTTTTGAGACGTAGGAACCAAAAGTAATAATTAACACAATTTCCCAGTTTTAAAGAGCCGCTAACTATTCTTTTTCAATATTATGGTATTTGAGTAGGATTAGGTAAATAGATTTAAACTAAATGTATTTGAGTATGAAATAATATGTATTCATACAAAAAAACTTTCACATGTTTTGCACATAATAAAATAAAGTATTTTAGCTAGCTTCGCTATGATAATAAAATCAAATTATATAACTTTAGCACTACCCCTACCCAATTTAGAAACTAATATCTAAACAAATATGTCACTCAAGTCAAGTTAATGCACACTGACGCAAAACCAAAACGTCTTCTGAATAAAATAACAATTATTATTGAAAATATTCGAAAAAAAATGTGCACGGAGTTCGCCACATCACAGTTGTAGGGCTGTGCCCAAGTAGCTGTCTGTATACGCTCTACTCCACCAGTTCTTAGTGAGAGCCCAAGTAGCTGTCTGTATATGCTCTACCCCACCAGTTCTTAGTGAGAGCCCAAGTAGCTGTCTGTATATGCTCTACTCCACCAGTCCTTAGTGAGAGCCCAAGTAGATGTCTGTATACGCTCTACTCCACCAGTCCTTAGTGAGAGCCCAAGTAGCTGTCTGTATACGCTCTACTCCACCAGTCCTTAGTGAGAGCCCAAGTAGCTGTCTGTATATGCTCTACTCCACCAGTCCTTAGTGAGAGCCCAAGTAGCTGTCTGTATATGCTCTACTCCACCAGTCCTTAGTGAGAGCCCAAGTAGATGTCTGTATACGCTCTACTCCACCAGTCCTTAGTGAGAGCCCAAGTAGCTGTCTGTATATGCTCTACTCCACCAGTTCTTAGTGAGAGCCCAAGTAGCTGTCTGTATACGCTCTACTCCACCAGTCCTTAGTGAGAGCCCAAGTAGCTGTCTGTATACGCTCTACTCCACCAGTTCTTAGTGAGAGCCCAAGTAGCTGTCTGTATATGCTCTACTCCACCAGTTCTTAGTGAGAGCCCAAGTAGCTGTCTGTATACGCTCTACTCCACCAGTCCTTAGTGAGAGCCCAAGTAGATGTATGTATATGCTCTACTCCACCAGTCCTTAGTGAGAGCCCAAGTAGCTGTCTGTATACGCTCTACTCCACCAGTTCTTAGTGATTTCATATTGTTTCAAGTTTTTTTACAGTATAATATTTTTATGAGTGTATTGATTTTAGAACGTCTAATACGTGATACTTTGACTTTAGGACGTCTTATAGAAACATGTGTGATATTTTTACTTTAGAACATCTAATTTAACAATGTGTGATATTTTTACTGTGAGTGGAATCGATTAGTAGTTGAGCAATAATTATGTTGTGGTCTGTAAATGTGTCTGTGTAAGATGTTTTACTTTGATTACCGTTATACTTTCATGAGTGAATATTCTGTCTAGCCTAGCTGCGCTATCGTAAGTTCTGCTGTAGTGTGTTGTTTTAGTGAAACAACATTTAGTTAATAAAATATCACTTACGACCAACCAAATGTGATTTGGTAACTCTGATTAACTTTAAAAATTACGCTAAATACAAAACGTATGTAAATTATTAATACTGCTAAAAATTATATGATACGGATCAACATTATATTTATTTAAAAGTCCTGCAAAAAACACATACGATGTGTTTTCTAAAGACGCAGTGTTGTAAACATATTATATATAGATACTGTAGCGTATTTAGTTATTTTTGCCTATCAGTGTTGTACTTTTGTTTTGTTTTGACTAAGGGAATTACTTGTCAGTTACTTCCCTTAATATAGTGCATATTACACTATGGGAAGTGATAAAAACTATTGTTTTAATTGATATACATTTTACATTATTAATAACTAAATGATTCAACGATGAAACAACGGCGTTTACATCCTGTGTTTTATGTGATTTTACAGCTGCAAAAGATTGATATGATTCACACTATATACGACGATTTAAGGCGTATCATTTTACTATACCCATGTTACTTTTAAACATCCTGTTAAAATTGTTAAAAAGTATTTTCTTTGAAAAAGTGTAACATTTTATAAGATTTACATTTTTGAGTTGTATAGATAAAATGTGCTGACCACACACTACATAGTCATGTTAGGGTCACGGAGTTCTGATCATACAAAACAAACCCAGGTAAAGTTAATGTGTTCAAATGTTCATATACTACTACCTCAGCTCAGATGATGCTAGTGTTGATAAAGGATAACTGCTATGGTACTTTTGACGACACTATTCAATAGTTATTTTTAAAAAAATACTAATAAACTAAAGGTTTTGTCAAGGAAGTTGGGACGACAACCTATGGTCGCCGTTGTTCAGTCTAACAATAAAAAAAAATAGAAATCATAAGTTCAAGCTGAAAATTACTCTGTGCGTTGTATACGATGTACACATAGAAGTAGTTCACAAATTGTTTCACATTGTTTAAATATAAGGAATAAAAGAGAGGCAACCGAACATTGACACTCATAGAGATCTTATTTTTTTTAAAATGATTACACATTATTACTAACAAAATGCTGACTATCGCGTAAATAATCTTGTTGATTATTTTGTTTAAAACCTGCATGCTATTTTAGTTGTATAAGTTTCAGTTAGAAAAAACAAATATTGTTAATTTGTTGTTGCTTTACACATATTTTAAAGACCAACAAAACATTCGTTAAACTATTACCATTATTGATAAATTGATATCACATGCTGTCTTTTTTTTCTTGCAATAAAAATAAAACTAACAAAGCTTAAACGAACTTTAAAATCAGTACATATATTTAACGTAGTATCAGATGATGATGTATGTGGAATGTTAAGGTCGGTCAACTTGCTGCTTATTTGTTTTGTATTAACTCATCTTCTGATTATGTCACAGCTTATGTTACATCGCATTATCATCTGGTATAATTTACATTGCTGAAATACGAACAATATTTTGATAAAAGTGTTTTAATATTCAAATGTGTCTGTATAAACGTATATGTTAAAATTAAAAATACGATTATGTTAAGGTTACTTATAGTTTGAACGAGGTCTAGCCAATATGGCTATGTATACATATATCACTGACGTAATAACAATCACATATACTGTAAATATATGAGGTTTGATGTATAACTATAGACTTTAACACAACAACTATGGTTCAATTGTCTCTTAATCTACTTCTGTCATAAGCGTTGTTCCCTTTTTTAATTCAGCAAAAAAAAAAAAAAAAAAGATGGCAGCTTAACCTGAGCTAATTTTCTTCTCAATGGACTTGATCGAATCCCGTTTTCGTAGTGTCGTAAGACATGTGCCCGAATACGACAAACTCCTTAAAATTGGCGTTGCAGTGTTTCACGGTAAAACAAAAACAAACACACAATTAATACTTTTAACGTTATAAATATCACAAACTGTTTTATCTGGAAAATAAAAGTATTATTCTATATTGATGAGAGTTCCCAAACAGTTTAGATACTGTCTAGAACTAAATGTCTTTTTTTAAAACTTAAAATACATATTACTATAGCCATTTCTTATTACATAGAAAAGGTAAAGGGAGACCAATCAATCAAACTAACAGAGCTATATATTATAAAAACTTTAAAAACATATGCTTAAGAAATAGGCATATTGCTCATAAAATACATATGTAAAATTAACACATTTTAGAAAATATTTTTAAAAACTTAGCAAGAATGCTAAATTTTATATATAAACGCGTTAGGTTTTACAATTAAAAACCGTGACTTGAATGTATATCGTTTTTAAAGAATAAAGATCCAACCCGTTAAATTACGGTCTCTTCAACTGCACCGTTTGGTTGTGAATAATTTTTAACTTTCATACAATACCTTACCCTCAGACATGCAAACCCCACAATCCCCTTAACCGTTTCAACGACCCCACCACCCACCGCAACATCAATATCCAGAACTTATTTAAAGTTCTAAATCTTGTCTCTTTCCCCTCATCTTTCACACAGCAACCTTTTGAAAACTCAATGCGACCACTACAACACCCTTTCAACTAGTCAACTTAAGTTGTTTCCCTACATAGAAAATGCTTCACTGTCCCATTGACCCTCTCTGAAAAATTTCCTTTCCTCTCCCAACCCAGACTTCTGACACTTTCATTTGACCTTTACCCTTTTACCGTAATCCTTTGCAATTTTTTATAATCAAATACATGACATCATGTAAATATTCATTATGTACATTTGCAAAATCTTTCGTTTCTATTTGATGTTAAAAATTATGTTAAAAAATTTGATGTTGATGTACTTGTTTTAATTGCAAATAAAAGTATTAAAAAAAAAAAAAAAAAAAAAAAAAAACCTTTCATACAATAAAATGTATTAAACTCTCATTGATCAGGCAGAAACAATATAATAACAGTACAACAAACTGACCTGTCACGTGGGATGTTCAGCTGACCAAGAGTTGGTCAGTCTGATCTGAAAGGTAAACTATGCTTTTATTTATAAAATAAAACAGTGAGATATTAAATATGTAAATGTCCACATAAGACAATATTTTATACATTTAAATGGTCATATAATACGATGTAACCACATGTGCAATACATAAAAAGGATAAATAATAAAATATAGCACTATATATGATATGTTATAGGTCTATAACAGTATAACCATACCTAATTACGCCGGGACTTTAAAATGTATACATTGGAGTGCTACGAATTATTGCAACATGTGTCCAGTAGGTATGTTCTACATGTCTCTAACGGGCCCAGCATATGTCTGGCAAGGGTCTTCTTCTTCTTCGTTTTTAATTATTAGTGTTGAAGGGGATCGATATTTATCTGCCAGTGGGTTTGAACTCGAGACTTTGTTCGAATTTATGAACCATGAGCTTTTTGCCGACTCGACCACGCCTCCAACACAATTAAGCGATACAGCCTGCTTTTTTTTTGGATTTGCTTCAATAGCCTTTGTCCAACCAAGAACAAACTACAAGGTAGCAGTTGTTTAATTTTGGAGTTGTCTCTCCTAGAAGAGTGGCTGTCCCCAGCTAGCGAGCCTCATCTTCCCGAGGGTTCGAACTCGAGACTTTTCGGTTTAGCAAGCATGAGCTTTACCGACTCGACCACGCCGACCCCAGATGACCACTGAAGCGTGTGGTACTGTTAGCAGTTGGATATCGATGGCGTAGTGGTAAGTTGTAGAGTTGGTCAGTAGAGGGTGTAGCGGTCAGTTGTAGAGTTGGTCAGTAGAGGGTGTAGCGGTCAGATGTAGAGTTGGTCAGTAGAGGGTGTAGCGGTCAGTTGTAGAGTTGGTCAGTAGAGGGTGTAGCGGTCAGTTGTAGAGTTAGTCAGTAGAGGGTGTAGCGGTCAGTTGTAGAGTTGGTCAATAGAGGGCGTAGCGGTCAGTTGTAGAGTTGGTCAATAGAGGGTGTAGCGGTCAGTTGTAGAGTTGGTCAATAGAGGGTGTAGCGGTCAGTTGTAGAGTTGGTCAATAGAGGGTGTAGCGGTAACTTTTAGAGTTGGTCAATAGATGGTGTAGCGGTCAGTTGTAGAATTGGTCAGTTGAGGGTGTAGCGGTCAGTTGTAGAGTTGGTCAATAGAGGGCGTAGCGGTCAGTTGTAGAGTTGGTCAATAGAGGGTGTAGCGGTCAGTTGTAGAGTTGGTCAATAGATGGTGTAGCGGTCAGTTGTAGAATTGGTCAGATGAGGCTGTAGCGGTCAGTTGTAGAATTTGTCAGTTGAGGGTGTAGCGGTCAGTTGTAGAGTTGGTCAATAGAGTGTGTAGCGGTCAGCTGTAGAGTTGGTCAGTTGAGGGTGTAGCGGGCATACGTTTTAGTTCAGTCACAGTTTGTCAGTAGAGCATGTTGTACAGTTGAGATGTTGGTAGTGTTAGAGTTGGTCAGTAGAGTATGTAGGACAGTTGAAATGTGGGTAGTGTTAGAGTTTGTCAGTAGAGTTGGTCAGTAAAGCATGTAGGAGAGTTGAAATGTGGGTAGTGTTAGACCATGCACATTTGTTACTTTGAAATTAGTAATCAGGTCATCTAATTTGTTTTAGTTATAAAACTATCACTTTATCTACATGACCAAGACATTGAAGACTCGGATATGTATTTAAAGATGTATCGTCACTACAAATTTAGTGTAAAATAGTAGGCTACTTTTGTTAAAATACGAAGAAACATTATATTTATTTTAAAGAACTTCGACTTTTTTTACGTTTTATTGTTTTTAAACATACTTTGTATAATAAAAAAAAACGGTAGCGATTTTTTTTAAATTTTAGCCTATTTTTTATTCCCAAATGTTATTGAATAATAATTATTTGTCCATATCACTCAACCCAAATCCAGCCACATCAAAGTCTAGAAAAACTGGACACTTTACTACGGATGATTATTGTAAAGGTCATGATTTAGAAAAGTTCTGCAAACATAAATACACTTTTTTTCTATAAAATTATAGCTTTAAGCATAATCATTTTAAAACAGTAACGAATTTAGTTGTTTCTGCCTATAAGTGTAGTAAATTGTTTAACCGATTTTGACTAAGAGACTTCTTTAAAAGTCATTGCCCTTACCAAACTATAAAACAAAACGGAATGTGATTTAAAAAAAAAATGTTTTAATGGACATACATTTTACTTTATTAACAACTAAGTGATGTTCAACAATGTAATCACGGCGTTTACATTGTAGCTGATTTTTAGATGATTTTAAAGTTGCAAAAATTAATATGATTGACAATTTAGAAAACGATAAAAATGGTCTCAGTTTACACTATATAACACCACTGTTATTTATATTACTTTATTTTATTTCCAAATTCATTTTAGAAACAGTTATTAGTTCATACTACTAAAGCCAAATCCACAAAATACATTGATAAGCCTGGTTCGATTTTTAGCCCATAGAATAGCAAATTACGAGTTAATATGTTATTTAAACTATTAAAAACATTAATATTAAAATACAGTGGATTTAAATTAGGTGTTATTAATATAATGTTTAAATAAATCAATGTCCAAATCAAATAACATTGTTTGTCACATACAACACACATGAATGTCATACGGCGGACACGTAATACATTACAAGTGACATAATGTTAAGTACTAGTAATTCATGACACGAGAGATACATTTACAACTTAATACGCTATTTGCAAATTATAAGACGCTTCTCAATTGATGGTATTGAATCTAATAAGAGGTCATCCAACCCTTAATGGCGGTCTCAAACAATTTAAATAATACACCCCCCCCCACCCCGCTTAGTCCTCACCCAGTCCACACGTGTCACGTGTCATCAACCAACACCACCCCGCACATCTGATGCTAACGTCCACAAAAAAACTTGTTAGACCACTTTAAAAATTACTTATGATTAACTAATTCGTAACAACCTTTATTTGATGAATTGTATTTGGGGTAAAATGTGTGTGATAGTTGAATACCTGGCCATCAGGAGTGAATGCGTGAGCGATCAATCACTGTATTTTGTTTGCTTTTTTGAGATCACTCACTGACTGAAGGGGTGAATGTAGGGCTATATAATCGGGGTAAATGAGATGTTCGAGAGGCCGCCTATATGAATGCAGGGGGAAGCTATGTAATTTTACTGTTAGAACTTGAAATGTATCCAGTATTATTCCTATGATTTTTATCTTTTGTATTCATACACTTTAAGTATAAGCACTGTATCAAACGGTGGATGTTTGATTACTGAAATGAACTGTATTCATTATGGATTTAACTACTCTAAATAAAGTTGTGAAATGAGCTGCATTGATTGTGGATTTAACTACTCTAAATAAAGTTGTGAAATGAATTGTATTTATTGTGGATGTAACTACTCTAAATAAAGTTGTGAAATGAACTGTATTCATTGTGGATTTAACTACTCTAAATAAAGTTGTGAAATGAACTGTATTCATTGTGGATTTAACTACTCTAAATAAAGTTGTGAAATGAACCAGCAGTTTATCGTCTGTCTTTAAAGAAGAAAGAACTCACAATAACAACTAGTTGTTACTAAAACAACAAATTGTTACATAATTCAATAACACGTAGGGTGTACCTTGTAGCGTCATTAATTAATACTTTATTATAATTTCCAATTGTATATAAACATATCAAATGTGTGATATATATATATATATATATATATATATATATATATATATATATATATATATATATATATATATATATATATATATATATATATATATATATATATATATATATATATATATATATATATATAAACAACTAAGATTTAAAATTAATTTTATTTTTAACACACGCGATAATTACGGTTTAATCTGTACTACCTTTATTTTATGTATGGAGTCAACATTTTATTACCTTGAAAAAAAAATGAAAGGGCTAAATAAAATGGTTAATGTAAAATGTCAAAGCAACAATAAACTGTTTCGATATTCCTTACATGTGGTTACGCCCATTTCTTTTAAAGTTTATGACATTAGTAGACTACTATACTATAACAGGCCACAGTGAGAGATACACATAACCTGTCATAAGGATCTACGATTTTGATATAATACTTATATGGATGGAGGGGCCCACTTATATTTTTTGAATAGGGGCCCAATAATCCTAGATACGCCACTGGTTGTATACATTGCATAGTTTACGTATAAACTGTTCATGAGATAATTGTGGCAGTCATAGTTACTCAGTCACATCATGGTTTACCTTTCAAATCAGATAATGAACCAATGTGTTCTAATCTTCTAAGGTCTTTTTTTAAGCTTTAAATATATATTACTATTGTCATTTCTTATTTCGAAGAAAATGTGAATGGAGGTACATCAATAAAACAAACAGAGCTATTTATTTTATTAAATTTAAAAATTATAAATTAATAAAAAAAATATTGAATTACAAATACATTTAAAAAGTTACATTGTGTTTTAGAAAATATTAAAATAATGAAGCACGAAAATTAATTAACATTATAAAATCTATTACGGTATAAAATAAAAAACAGTGACTTGAAAGTATTCATTTTTTAAAGACAAGTGATACATTCTGATTTATTTTATTGTACATGTTATATGGTGGTCGATTATGTAATACTTTTTAACGTTAGTACATTTATTAAACACTAGTGATAAAACAATAACCCCCATTGACCTGTCACGTGTGATGATCAGCTGACCAAGCGCTAAGAGATGGTCAGTCTGATCTGAAAGATAAACATTATATAACTTAGTAATTATGACTTCCACATCTTATCAAAAGTACTTTCGTATTGTATTTATCTGACGATTTGAATAACTATTCAATAGTGGCTCTTTAAAAACTGGGAATTTTGTAAATTTAAGCTTTTGGCTCTTCCGTCGCAAGAGGTTGTCGACCCCTGCCCTAGAGTGGTTATTGGCTGAGAATTAGAATTATAGCTTATATCAGGGGTCGGCAACCTGCGGCTCGCGAGCCGCATGCGGCTCTTTTGATGTCAAGGTGCGGCTCTCGAGTTCCATGCACAATGATTAATAATTGTATTATTTCATTTTCTAAAGTCATAAAAATATTAAACTGTAAAGAAAAACAACTTTGAATAGTATTAAAAAACTCATCAGAGAACAGTTAGAATAGGTGAGGTAGAAAGTAAATGGACAGCTGACAGCCGCTTTGGCACCAGGCTCAGTCCCACAGCCGTGCTGTAGTTAGCCCAGTGTCGACTATTCCGTTCTTGCCACTGCTGAAGTGCCGATTTGTTTCGAATATCTTTTAATGGGGAATGTTATTTTATTCAAAATGCATCCCTCTGCCGAAGTATTTTAGTTATTAGTATCCTACGGTGGAGCCAGGTACTGGATTGTGGGGAACAAGTAGGGTGGAAGATAAGCACTGTGAGAGCCGAAGGACAGAAGCGACCGATTCAGTCATCAGACCTATATCCAAGCCAGTTAGTCAGAGTTGAGGGCTGCTTGGCTATGGCAGACACCTCCTGAGACAGTAGTGTCCGTAAAGAAAGAAAAAAACAAAGTTATTTGCTTCTAAAAAGGATTGGGATTGTCCTATAGTTATATTATTTGATAACTGACTTAATCATAGCAGAGCTAGCTAAAACACTTTTTTGTGCGAAACATGTTTTTCTATGAATCAATATTAGTTCATATTTAACGGTATTTATTTCAAATAAACAATTACATTTATTTACTTAATTCTAATCAAATACCAGAATATTGGAAAAATAATGTTAGTGGCTCTTTAAAAACTGGGAAATTTTGTAAATTATAACTTTTTGCTCTTTTGTCTCAAAAGGTTGCCGACCCCTGGCTTATATGAATCTATTATTGTTTTTTTTTTTTTTTTTTTTTTTTTTTTTTTTTTTTTTAATACTTTTATTTGCAATTAAAACAAGTACATCAACATCAATTTTTTTAACATAATTTTGAACACCAAATGAAAACGACAGGTTTTGCAAATGTACATAATGAATATTTACATGATGTCATGTATTTGATTATAAAAATTGCAAAGGATGACAGTAAAAGGGGTGAAGGTCAAATGAAAGTGTCAGAAGTCTGGGTGGGGAGAGGAAAGGAAATTTTTCAGAGAGGGTCAATGGGACAGTGAAGCATTTTCTATGTAGTGAAACAACTTAAGTTGACTAGTTGAAAGGGTGTTGTAGTGGTCGCATTGAGTTTTCAAAAGGTTGCAGTGTGAAGGATGAGGGAATATATTTTTGTTCTCACATATAATATGACACATCAGTTTGTTAAGCTGAATAAATTGCTTGTCTTAGAAAAATGTATACATTAAAGTCTATGTTTTCAAATTTTATAACCTGAAACATTTTAAATTCATATTAGCGTAACTACTAATTTGTAATATTTCTTAACACTTTAAGTAACTTTGTCAGATAATCCATACTGTAGCCAATATTTTTTTTTAAATATATCTTTCTAAAATGTACTAAAACTGATAAGTCAGTAATTTCGTTTGTGTTGTCTCCCTTGTAATGTTTCCCATTGAAAAAAATGGCTCTTTGGCAGATATATATTTAAATAAAAAACAAAACAACAACACATTTTGTTCCAGACAGTATCTTTAATGATTTAGAACTCTAACCAATACAGTATGAAATATTAATTGTAATATTTTAACTGTAAAATATGTGTATAATGTTTAAATTGCGTTATTAATTACTTTTATTTGGTTTAACTTGTAAAACACCGAAATGCTTAAGGAGTTGTTTTTTTTTTAATTTGTCATACGCCGATTAAGAAGAAAATTATTTCAGGTCCATAAATGACGTCACACTCTTAGTAGGAAAGGGGGGGGGGGGTCCGTAATTTTGTGACGGTGTGTGATAAGGGGAAGGGGGATTATTTCGTGTTTAAAAAAATGTTTTAATACATTGTAAAAAAAAATAATTAATACACTCTATGTTGATAGAGTTCAGTCAAGAAATGGGAAAACATCACTGTTTTAAGGAACATTCGTTCGCTTATAGTAGAGTGATCGCTTGCATTATTGTGATGTTTATCATTTATTAGTTAATAGTTATTAGTCCACACTACTCAACCCAAATCAAAACAAAAACAGTTACAAGCCAGGTGTTAATTTTACATGCATTTATAAGCCAGGTTCGATGTGTACATACATATTGTATAAGCCAGGTTACATGTGTACATACATGTATCAGTCAGGTTCTATTTGTACAACTATATTAGCGTATACCCTGTCTCCACAGAATAACCAATTACTAATTAATACATTATTTAAAATAATCAGGCTTAAAATGTTGTAATACGAGTTGTGTTTTACTATAGTGTTTAAATAAACCATTAGCAAAATCAAATAGTATTAATTGACACATACACCACACATGTTAGACACGTAATATCTAAAACACAAGTTATGCATGACAAGACGTATGCATTTCAAACATAATATTTTCACATTCGGGTGCACTAGTTAGAAAACGCTTCAAAATTAATTGTATGAATAAGAGGTTATCTAAACATGTGGATTACTAACGCGATAAATATCATACAGCGTTACATTCAGTGAACATATCCCAATATTAAGTAAATACGCAAGTAATATTGCAACAAAGATAAATGTTTCCAATTGTCTAGTCTTTTCGAAAACATTTTAAGGGCGATAACTTAAAAATTAACTTCATGATATTTTGATATCATTCATTTTTTTTTCTTTTATAACAAAAAGGGCCAATAATTGCACGCAATTAAATTATCAATATAATATATTGATACTAGCAAACATCATTTATCATTTTTTTATATATGTCTTAAAAAGCGGTGAATACATCAATTACTGAAACTGTGGCAAAGCGTTATACATCTATCAAAGACAACCGATCTGGTCGGTTTCATTGACGCTACGAGTGCCCCATTGTATTGCTGTAAACAATATCTTCATTCTGTCAACTATGGTTTTTAGATTCATTTTATGTGGGGGGGGGGGGGGACTTTTTAGTTTGATAGGAAATACATTTTTTGGACTTACACATTTTTTTTTAACTGTACTAAACGATACTTTCAGTTATGCAAGTACCAGTAAAGTTTTAACACAGTCATCAAATTTAGTCATCTGAATTATGATCAATTAAGATAGCTCCAACGTTTAGTGAAATATTGAGTTCAATATTTGCTGAGTAGGCCTACTTAATTTCATTAACATTTTTTGTTTGTTCTTACATTTTGTAAATGCTGGAAAGTATTTTTTTTTGCCTCGCTTACGATGTAAAAATTAATCACTACAAAATGTGATTGAGAGAAAAGTTAGACGGATCATTGATATGAACAATGATATGATTCAAAAATTTAGTGGGAAAATCTATAGTTGCTCATCAAACGTTCGAGATTTACAGTATCACTGAAAGGTAAATACGTCATACATTTATTTATGTATACTCGTAATGTCTAGGCATCGAACAAACTATAAGTAACTCTACCATAATCGTTTTGCTAACTCTATCATATATTTAGGTGTTAAAAGAGAAATTTAAAAACTAAAACTGTTGTGTCAAAAAATTATAAAGTGTGCATTCTATCATGTATATAAATATCTTCCTAACAATAATAAAACGCACAATACCAAACCAAACCAAACAATATAATCACATTTTCTATTTAAGTGCTACAACATTTTATGCACCATTAACATGTAAACATATTAATTTATTTCTAATCAGAGTTTCTTTCCAAACGAAATGAAATTTATATAATTTATATAGAAAATATATACTTTTAACAGTCTTCGCCCCCCCCCCCCCCCGAAGAAAGTTTACCGCCCCCCCCCCCGACAATTTCAAGTGCCCCCCCCCCCCCCCGGAGAAAAAAGTCTGGAAGAAGCACTTTTTCTAATGAACATATTTCAAATCAAATTCAAACTCAGTATAAAATATAACATTGGACCACTACTACATACATTTTCGTAACAAATTATGTGGGTCGGCGTATAGATACATTACGTAACTGGAAACAAGTGTATGTCCTTTAATTAAATACATCATACAAAAAGGACTTCCATAATGTTATTGAGTTTGTAAATATTTTGTTATGGACAGGGGTGTTAGTGGGGATAAGCTCCCACTGTCTATGCAATCATATTTTTTTCGTGTTATATGCTTTATAATATTTCCAGAAACAGTGATTTTATTTAGAGACAATGTTCCTGTTTTACTGGTCTAATTAAAACAATTTTAATTACTGATTGGTTAATTAATATTGAACTTTATAATTATAAATACAACATATGGTTTACATATACAATTCAATTTCACGTTTCATATGTCTTGTTTTTGTTTAAGGATGGATTGATGACATAATATGGCATTTGTCAGGTCACCAAATAAAGTGATATTTTAAGCAGTTGACATGGAACATTACTATACCGTTGTTTTATGCCAACTGGGTTTTATATATGTGGAGAGCCGAGCCCAGGACAGAGGAAATCTCTTGCCAGGAGGGGCGACAGGAAAACCTAACCTAACCTAATAAAAATGAATGATTCCAATATACTACCGCCTTATTTCATAACATTTCAAAGGCGATACTTAAAAGTTATTTCAACTGCACTTGATGCCATTGAATTTTATTTTTATATACTGCAAAAGGCCGATATTTGCAAACTATTAAATTATCAAGAAAATATATTGATACACGGAAACAGGTTTAATTTTATTCATATATGTGTCTTAAAATAAGTGGTGACTAAATTAATCGTAAAAACAGTGGCCAAGAATTATACATTTATCAAAGACAACAGATTAGGTCTGTTCAATTGACGATGAGACTTGCGTCCTAGTATGTTAACGTCAAATTTTGTCACAGAAAGAAAGAAATGTATGTGGACGATAGAAATAATGGATTTTAAAAACATATCAATTATACCTAACGTAGCTGGTTATCTAGCAGAACAACAAAGAAAAGTACGGGTGATGTTTCCACTGAATGGGGACTCAAGAGTTATACAACAAAAATATGGCATCAGGTCTAAGGATTCTGGAGTTTGTAAGACACCATATCTTTTGAAAAGGAGATGGAATACTGCGGCTGTATGAAAATACACTGTCCGACTATGAGCACAGAATCAACCCCCCCCCCTCCTCTCTCTGGCTGAGCTTTGGGTTTATGTTGTCCAGCAATACCCAGACAAGCCATAGAATTTCTTGAGAAAATGAAAGAGAAAGTTAAAGCCAGTGAAGAAGTCAAATGTTTTGTGTATGACTACAATGGTTAAAATCTATCTCCGGAATAAAGAATTCCCTCCAGTGAAGGCCCTAATGTAAGAGTGAGAGAAGATTTTTAATGATATAGATGGAGTGACCACAGTACATGGACGCTTCTATGAACTAACGAGCAACTTTCATACACTAATGGGCAACCATACTCAGTACTATCAAAAGGCCATTAGGTTCTTAGACATGCCAAAAGTCGACAAGCCAAAAAGGGCTTTTAATATCGGTTCAGCAGCTGTAATCGGCGAGGTGTATACAATTTTGGTGAGCTCCTTGCCCATGATATATTGGCATCCTTGAAGGGCACAGATAAAGAATGGCTGGTTGATCTTCTGTATGCCTTTAACAGCGGAGATATTGACAAATTCATAGGACTGAAGGTAAAATGGTCTACTCAGCCGGATCTGAAAGTCAATGAACTTGTAACTAGGAAACTAGATCAATATGTTATGTTTGATGGAGATGATATTCCAAAGGCCAGCAACAGATACACAACAGACATTTGATAGTATTGCCCCGACTGTCAAAATTAAGACAAATCTGGTTGAACTGTTAGTCATGAAAGCTGTGAGGCTTGGGTTAGTGAGAGAATCTAGTGATGAAATAGAACAGAAATGTCACATGACATGGGTACAGCCTAAAGGATCGCAAACAGATTTCCGGCATGCAGAATCGCCTTGAGTTGTTTGTAAAAGATATTGGCTTGATAGAACGCCTGGTACAAACAACTACTTATGGTATTCTCAAATAATTATTGAGGCAGTAGCCTATTGCATTTTTTCTTCTTTTTTTTTTTTTTTACTCTATTTGGTTTAGATCGATTTTTTTTTATTAACCATAAACAACTGCAAGTATATAAGTATAAATAAAGCTAGGTTGCTTTATTATATGTAAAGAAATAATAGTCAGTTATGATTGTAAGTTTTGATACTTGTCAAGGAAATATATAATTTGGTCACTTATCATTTGATTAAATGCCAGTGAAATACATTACAATTTAAATAATAAAAAAAAAAGTTTATTTTGACAAAGGAACAATTAACATAAGGGACAGTTGTAATGGTCAATACAATTATGTTCACCAGTGTGACTTGTTGGGATTAAAATGCATAACATGTTGTCTTCAATCGACGTATAATATGTTGTCTACACTCGACACATAACATGTTGTCTTTAATCGACACATAACATGTTGTCTTCAATCGACATATATGTTATCTACACTCGACACATAACCTGTTGTCTATATTAGACACATAGAGTAACATGTTGGTGTGAGGGGATAGGTTTTGGTGCAGTCTATCAAATGCAATTTATTTGATTGTGTATGTGTGTGTGTGGGGGTGACACATTGAAGTGTGATGGAAAATACATTTTTTTCGAACGGACTCATTGCAGTTGTGTTTTATTTTCAACTGTATTAAATAACACTGTCAGTTATCTAGTACCAGTGAAGTTTGAAGACATTCATTAAATTGAAATGATTTTAAACTTAGTGACATGATTTAATCTACACCAGACACACTGACAGACAAACAGACAACCAAGCATGCTCCGTATTTGCATCTTTACTTAAATCTATATATAAACCATTGGTTAAAAAATATTGACTTTCTGAATTATAATACATGAAAGATAGCTCCAACGTTTAGTGAAATATTGAGTGCAATATTTGTGGAGTACATAATTTCATATATATATATATATATATATATATATATATATATATATATATATATATATATATATATATATGTTTTTTCTAACATTTTGTAATTTATCGAGAGTAGAAAATTAACCACACGTACATGAAAACAAAAACTTTTTTAAAACATTCTTTCATTTTTTTTTTAACTTCAAACTTTGACTTTCAATTAAATAAAACGTAAATGAAAACACATAATTAAGTTGCGTCTCTTCATTTATTTGACTGAAGTAAATCGGTGCACCGAAATGGTTCATTTTACAATTTAAACCACAGTTGTTAGTTAATTCGCGTTTTTAATCGACAAGTTTTGATCTTTGAGTTTATGACTGTCAGATTCTGATAATAAAGTAAATTGTATAAAAAAAATAGCCATCATGTAGAGAATAGTGGCACTGGCAGCAATATTATCCAACACTTATTAAAACATATTTCTCCAAATTCTAAAGATAGTTCTGCACAACCTTAGCCATACATTCCCCCGTGTAGCTACCCATGTCTAGGGAAGTTAAGAAAAAACGTGTAACGGGTAGCTCATCATCTGGTGAAACATACCTCACAATCACAGTCAGCTAATCAATTTTCGTCCGTTTTTACGGTTCTTTAATCACACATGGTTTATTCTTAATTAGTCAAATAAAAAGAAATAATAACATGCAGTAACGTCTATTCCTGATTCTCTTGTTTGGCTAGAAAGAAAATGATTTGCTGTTTGTTATTGATCTGCTCTGCTTGTTGGCAGTCTATTGTTTAGTCATTTTGGGGCTTGTTTTTTTTAATATCACTTTTTAATACAAAACTAAACTTGCATATCAGTTGCAATTTATTTAATTTAAACTGTACAAGGGAGATAACTATAGGGAACGTGCATAATAATCGCTATCTAATTCGTTATAATAAAGAATTAAAACGCTTTATGAAAAAATACGGATACATTTTAGTAATCTACTTTATTTCTTTAAAACTGTGAAGATTATGAAGCAGCATGCTTATTTTAAATTTAAAAAGTATATAATATTATATTTTAAAACAGTGATCTTTGCGCATACATGTTTCTTAAAAATGCAAAACATGACATTCAACCACATTGAGACCTCTTGCATTACATGGGAAACAATTTTTTTTTCAGAGAAAATATTAACCTGTACAATGTATCGATATGATTATGTCATAATCATAACTAGGAAAGCAAGGGTCTCACGTAGACGTTGTCAGGATCGTGTGATATACTGGTAGGCAAACCGTACAGTACATATTCATTTAGTCAATGTTGATGTTACATCTGTTACATCGTCACCATCAAGTCGGCCAGCTTGCTATTTTGTTATTTTTTTTTAAAATTAAGTAAACATACAATTCTATACAAAATTATCTTACATTACATTATATCTACTTATATAATTATACGTTACTCTTGCTGAAATGTGAAGATCAGCCATTCTACATCTATTATTAGCAAATCCTAAATGTTGTTATAAGACTAATATATTCTGACAGACTGAAGTTAAATATAGGCCTACACATAGCGTGTCGTCCGCGTTATAGAAAGCCGAATACATATGTTGTAGTTGATGCGAACATAGTTTCATGGGGGAATATTTATACCAGTGTCCGATAATAGAATCTTCTTTAAAAAAGGCGTGTTAGGTTACTGGTAGTTAACTAAATACACACATTGCTGGCTTAATGTCAATGCTAACCCTGTCCCTAACCCTAACCCCTACCCTAGCCCTACCATATGCCTAACCCTAATTTCTAACCATAAAATTAGTCGATATTATAATACTACTAACAACCCAACACACGTATTTAATTATCGGACATCAGTATCTAAAATCACCCGTTTCATGTAACATCGACAAGTTTTGTTATAACAATAAGTGTAAGCATATACACTACGTTGTATCAAAAGCAGATTACATATATGTGATTTGTCACATACAATTTCTATTTTTTTTTCGAAAATCTAAGGGAAACATCACCGATTAAATAATGCTTTTAGAAGCATCAGAATGAAACGCATATTACAAATAAGCGAAATCAATATTTATAAAAACATGTAGCCTTGTGGGGATAAGTTTGACCGTGAATAAAATATTCCTTTTATTTATAACTAATACATTTACTTTTAAGTCATAGTTTTTAATTATTTTTTATTAACGGTAAAAATTGTTTGTATTCCATTATTAAACTTAATTTTTCTGTTGTTATGTTTTATTATTTTATTTCTAACATAATCAATTAATTAAAAAGTGTAATTATAAGATATACGAGCCGACCCGCGGCATATCATACGCCGCTATTTAGTTGTTTTATTTTCTACTTTTCAGTAATTCATAATTTGTGAAATAGACAGTACCACTGCTGTCACTGAAAATATTTATTTTAAAACACTATCAGTAAGTCGTTAAGGACGATACCCCCCCCTCGTTTTCCCCCAACCCCTAACCCCCCCCCCCCCCGCCCCGTGAAAGCAGCCTCTCCTCTTAGCTACCTCCCATAAGTTTACAATCGTTTCAAACTAAATTATCTGCCCCTAATAGCCGTCACTGAACCCGGCTCTACGATTTGTAAACATTTAGCGTGATTTCCTAGAGAGGAAGAGAGGGGACTGCAAGGCGCGCTTACAGCTTGTTTTCTAACGTCTCCAAGAAGAGAATTATATATAGATTATATATTTTTTTCGCAGATATCCTCAAGCATGGTAAATATTTAGAACTCTCTTCCCTTGATATGTAAATTTGGACGGCGGGTGTTGGTAAATAATTATTTTAATAGCAAAACAAAATAATTTTTAAAAATATTAATTTCTACTGCAATTTTCAGTGAGTTAGCTTAGACAATTTGCAGCATACCCGCCTCATTGATAGTGTGTCTCAATAGCTTTAGACGTATCAGTATATTTCCAAATGTATCTTTAAACATTTGAGCATAATACAAGAACAATTTAAAAAATTGACTATGTATCTTTAAAACATTAAAATTAAAACAAAATAAACACCCACACAGGTCAGCAATTCGGGTGATATTATTTATGTAGTTGTTCTCTTCCCGGGTTTTTTAGTTACTTTATTAAAACCATAACAAAAACAACAACACAAATACCATTACGTGTGCCGTGAGAAAGTAGAACAAAACATGTTACAGATGTTCTAGAATCTAGAGAGATGTGTACAAAACGAGAGCAGTGATTCTTAACCTGGTTTAAATATCTAATTCATAAAAAAAGGTGACATTTGTTTTACAGAGCCATTATAGTGAGACTCCCCTAGTTCATTCAAACCAAAACCTTAGAGAATTGTCTATTAACTGTTACTGTCTAGAGTAAATCATGAAAAAGCTATCATCTTTAAATTAGCCGTAGGTCAGTTTGGCAATCATATAAAGCTAGAAACAACACATTATACGCAACCATTTCTACATATCTGTTTTGGATATATATATAATTCCCACATATAGAGTTACATTGAACTTAAATTAGTCCGCTCCAATTTGGCGAATTTAACCCGTTTTATAAAAAAAAATATTTTTAAAAAAATCGTGTTCAATCAGAGGCGTAGCGAGGGGTGGGGGGTAAGGACCGCACAGGGGGACACCATTTAGGGGGGTGACACCAAGGCAAAAAATAGCAAAATTTATAGAGAAAAACTTGATGGGGGGTTGCAGATCGAAAGTTTGAGGGGGGGGGGGTGCAAATCAAAAGTTTTAGGGGGGGGGGGGGGGTGCAAATCGAAATTTTTAAAGTTTGTCCCCGGGAAGGGTCGCTATGCCTCTGGGGGGTGATACCATTAAGTGCCGCACCGGGTGACACCCGACCTCGCTACGCCACTGTTTTCAATACTAGTAAATTACATGTGAAATTATTGTTATTAACTAAATTATTCAATCAAGAGAGATACTTATATTTTTTTACTATTTTAATTTTTAACGAAAATTAATATCTACCAATCACTTACCATTTGTTATTCAGCAACAATTGCAGGTAGATAACCAACATATTTGTATAACCAACTGCATTAATAAATAGTTTAAACAATAGTAGGAATTAATCGAAGAATTATTACTGTGATCAAATAGAAAATGCCTATTAATTAATTAATTTATGTATTTATTTATTTTTTTTTTAAATGTGTGTATTCGATAGAATGACATGATTTAAAACGCTGATAAAAATATTCGGTGTTTTTGTAATTGTTTTAATATATGCGGTAAATTAAGCTTAAGCGATTTTTAGGTCCATTTGAAATTTGCTAATTATGATTTTTAAGCTTTACTAACAATTGGATTCTCTCAGTGCAGGCGATATCACTATTAAGAAGGGTTCGGCGAATGCGCATATGAAACTGGTGGGGTTGGGTACCGTCAAAAAAGTTGATAATTTTTGTTCTAGCTAAACTAAAATTTATGTCATTTTGTTGATCTAAAAAAATAATTGCTGTGCGTTTTTTTTTCAATATCTGTCGCCTGAATCGATCAATAAGTTAAGATTTGAAGAAGCTAACAATTGTTACCCTACATAGTTATTTGATTGAATATTGTAAGCCTTAATAAAACCATAAGTCATTTTGTAATTATTTCACAAGTATTATAAACAATCAATTTTGGTTAAAACATGAGCTTTCTGGCAACAATACTTTGGAGCCATTTAGAACCAGCTGTTCAAGCCTATTGCTTCTTTTTTATTCCATTGCATTAACAAATTGTAGACACGCGTTAGAAGTCGTTGCAGAACAATGCTTAATTGAAATTATTATATTTATAATAATTAATATAACTGGTACTTAACTAAACATTCAATTTAACTAATGGTGTACCTGTTTATTATGACCAATATAATCAACTACAATCAGTAATTGAGTGTTATGTTTTATTAATGTGTTTGCGTTTGTTCTGGTATGTTTATACATAAGTTGTTTCCCTTTACTTGATTGTGTGTTTGGTTGTCTCGTTTGTTTGATTGCTTAGTTTATCTGATTTTTTGATTAGTTTGATTGTTTGGTTTGTTTGATTGTTTTATGTGCTATTTGTGTTAGATGTGTTTTAGTCTATTTGTTTCCTTCCGTGTCGCGGGTTGGTCAAAAAATAACGTTTAGACGATCCTGGGTGCTCTGTATTAAAGTATAGAGTTTACCTTGATCTACCACCGTACCCCTCCATATCCCTAGTGTATGGTGCTCATTAAATCAGAAGTATCCGCAGTAGTGCTCATCAGGGAGCCAGGGTACACAGTGTCACACGAACGACATGGAGGCGGCTGATGCGCATGTGCAGTTTGACCATTGAATAGAGTAGAAATACTTACGAGCTTTGCAGATCGCCCAATGAACGGACCACATGTGCTTAGATAGCCGCTGGGTAAACCGAACATCTGTTACAGTTGCCCTATCAGGTCGGTCAACTTGCTTTTAATTTGTTTTGCATTAACTCAACATTTGATTGTGTCAAAGATTATGTTACATCACATTATCAACTTATTTAATTATAATTTACATTGTTGAAATATGAAGAATATTTAGCCTATATCCGTCTACTATATTGATAAAGTGTTTTAATATTTAAATTTCTGTTTATAAACTTGAATATGTTACAGTTAGTAATAAGATTTTGTTATGGTTACTTATAGTTTAAACGAGGCATAACCGATATGGCCATTTATAGAAACATCAATGGCGTATTTACCACTGTAAATCTATGACTGATACTGTAAATCTATGACGTTTCATATATAACTAGTGATTTGACCACAAAACCTTTTGTTTGATTGACTCGTAATTTCGTTCTGTCATAATCGTTTTTTTCCATTTTAAGCTCTTCATGAAACAAATGTTGCAGTTTAATGTAACCTTAGCTAATTTTATTCTCAAATGGTTTTGTAATAATTAATCAGTAATCATTATTTTAACCTGAGTAACGTAGTTTTTTAGTTATAAGCCTCCTAGTGTTGAGTCGGGTAAAGGACGGTGGGGTACGAGTTTACCCTGCGTTCAGTGGGGTGGAAGATAAGCCCGGTGAGAACCGAAGGACAGAAGCGACCGATACACCGTACTCAAACCAATACTTTAGCCAGTTAGTCGGAGTTTGCCGTGTTGAGGCCTGCTTCGTTAATGACAGGTGATGTCGATAAAGAAAGAAAAATAAAAGTTAACAGCTTGTAAAGTGGATTGGGATAGTCCTATAGTTATACTGTTCGATTGTCTTTATGTAGTTGTTGTCTTTGAGCTGCCTTTGCTCGTTCCCCCCAATATACCTCCCGTCTTTCTTTTGGATCCCGTCCATGAACCGGGCGTAAAGTTGGTTACACATGGTGGGGTAGTGCCTATCTGTTTTACAGTTGGGGCACAACATCCTTCTCTCTGAGAGGTGGATCACTGCCACCTGTGCCGCCCCTCAACTCTTAAATTCTCACCGAAACTTCTAGACGTCTACTCTATTGAAATAACAATTCCCTGTTACCGATCACTACACACACTCAACTTGTCGTTTCGCGTTAGCTTGGAGATAACGTCCAAACAGTGATGACGTCAACAAATCTATGATGTTTTTTTTTTATGGCCGTTGTAAATCATTGACGTCAGACCACAGCGGGAATTTCCGTTGAGTAAAGAGGTCGATTCGAACCATGCCTCCTGCGTTGAACCACTCGTACCTGTATAAAAACCACACATGTCATATTCATTGCATCACTTGGTGCGCCCCCCCCCCCCCCCCGAAAATAGTTTAACGCCACCTCCCCAAAATGAAATAGAATTTATATAGAAAATATATACTTTTACTAGTGTCCACCCTTCCCCGTGAATATTAGTCCACCCCCTCACCCGAAAATTTCAAGCCCCCCCCCCCACCCTCGGACAAAAAAATATAGAAGAAACAATGTGTATGAACTACAGGTTATTACAAGAAGCAAAAAGTTATTTTATTTCTGGTACCTGTTATGAGTGGGGGTTTTGAGAGTAGTTATGTTGGTACGAGAGATAGAATTAATGCAAAAGATGCTGACGCGGATGAAAGATAATGATGTTGTGTGTAGAAACTGGTTGTTGTGGAATGCAAGTGTTGCAGTTCTGGTTATGCTGTTGATGTGAGAGGTAAAATGTGACCATTCCAATTGTATATTGAACTGATGATGTTAATAGTGATCGTAATATCAATCACCATTCTATTCGTATATTGAACTGATGTTGTTAGTAGTGATAGACAGTGTAATATCAATGACCAGTCCACTCGTATTTTGAAACGATGATATTAGTAGTATTAGACAGCGTAATATCAATGGCCATTCTAATCATATATTGAACTGATGATGTTAGCAGTTTGATTAAAACCTGAAATAGAAAGTTAATAACTATTAAGCCAGGTGTATACACACTGTCTGTGACTAATTGTTCACCTTTGAGATGGAAATCGGTAGGGTAGCGTCCTCAGTGTTTAATAATGGTATGGAAAGGTGAAGTCCTCTCACAGCACGAAAAGTACCTATACACTAATCCTGCCTTACCACACACATGTAAGAATTATTTCAACATAAATTAAAAAGACAACATCATACAATATGTGTCATAAAGACAGCAGCATACCATTTTTTTCATAAAGACAGCAGCATACCATATGTGTCCTAAAGACAGCAGCATACCATTTGTGCCCTAAAGACAGCAGCATACCATTTGTGCCATAAAGACAGCAGCATACCATTTGTGCCCTAAAGACAGCAGCATACCATATGTGTCCTAAAGACAGCATCATACCATTTGTGCCCTAAAGACAGTAGCATACCATATGTGTCCTAAAGACAACATCATACCATTTGTGCCCTAAAGACAACATCATACCATTTGTGCCCTAAAGACATCAGCATACCATACGTGTCATAAAGACAGCATCATACCATATGTGCCCTAAAGACAACATCATACCATTTGTGCCCTAAAGACAACAGCATACCATATGTGCCCTAAAGACATCAGCATACCATATGTGTCATAAAGACAGAATCATACCATATGTGTCCTAAAGACAGCATCATACCATATGTGCCCTAAAGACAGCATCATACCATATGTGCCCTAAAGACAACATCATACCATTTGTGCCCTAAAGACAACATCATACCATTTGTGCCCTAAAGACATCAGCATACCATATGTGTCATAAAGACAGCATCATACCATATGTGCCCTAAAGACAACATCATACCATTTGTGCCCTAAAGACAATATCATACCATTTGTGCCCTAAAGACAACATCATACCATTTGTGCCCTAAAGACAGCATCATACCATATGTGTCATAAAGACAGCATCATACCAAATGTGCCCTAAAGACATCAGCATACCATATGTGTCATAAAGACAGCATCATACCATATGTGCCCTAAAGACAACATCATACCATTTGTGCCCTAAAGACAACATCATACCATTTGTGCCCTAAAGACATCAGCATACCATATGTGTCATAAAGACAGCATCATACCATATGTGCCCTAAAGACAACATCATACCATTTGTGCCCTAAAGACAATATCATACCATTTGTGCCCTAAAGACAACATCATACCATTTGTGCCCTAAAGACAGCATCATACCATATGTGTCATAAAGACAGCATCATACCAAATGTGCCCTAAAGACATCAGCATACCATATGTGTCATAAAGACAGCATCATACCATATGTGCCCTAAAGACAACATCATACCATTTGTGCCCTAAAGACAACATCATACCATATGTGTCATAAAGACAGCATCATACCATATGTGTTCTAAAAACATTAGCATACCATATGTGCCCTAAAGACAGCATCATACCATATGTGCCCTAAAGACAACATCATACCATTTGTTCCCTAAAGACAACATTATACCATTTGTGCCCTAAAGACATCAGCATACCATATGTGTCATAAAGACAGCATCATACCATATGTGCCCTAAAGACATCAGCATACCATATGTGTCATAAAGACAGCATCATACCATATGTGTTCTAAAAACATCAGCATACCATATGTGCCCTTAAGACAGCATCATACCATTTGTGCCCTAAAGACAACATCATAACATTTGTGTCCTAAAGACAGCATCATACCATATGTGCCCTTAAGACAGCATCATACCATATGTGCTCTAAAGACAACATCATACCATTTGTGCCCTAAAGACAACATCATACCATATGTGCCCTAAAGACATCAGCATACCATTTGTGCCCTAAAGACAGCATCATACCATATGTGTCCTTAAGAGAGCAGCATTCCATATGTGTTCCAAATACAGCAGCATACCATATGTGTCCTAAAGACAGCAGCATACCATATGTGTCCTAATGACAGCAGCATACCATATGTGTCATGCACATGCACATGCACACCAACACAATCACAGACACACACACAAACACTTTCACACACATACACACATACACACTTACACACTTACACACACCGCACACATTGGTAGAGCTCGAACCTGTCATCACCTAACGTTAATCCCAACTGACCTGTAGTCGTGAGTGTCAAGAAAGTCCTGAATGTTGGGCTTGATCACAGGTATCCTGCCTGGACTGTGGTTACCCCGCCCAGTAATGACCCAAATATATCTGTCTGTCAAAAAGTCTTCCGACTTTAATAGTGCTGAAATATATAATAAATGCCTTTATATATATATATATATATATATATATATATATATATATATATATATATATATATATATATGTTGAATTATGTATATTTCTCTCAATGTATATATATATATATATATATATATATATATATATATATATATATATATATATATATATATTGTAACAGTGAAATGTTAGTAGAATGTATGTTGGGAGTGTGTGTGTTGAAAGGCGATATTGGATCAGGGAGACAGGGTGACTGTGCGCATGCGCGAGAGGACGAAACGAGGAGAGAGGGCGAGTAAGAAGATGGCGTAGTCTGATAATGAACACGATGCCTGTATGAACCAAAATAAAATATGAAAAACAACGGGAACAAGGCTTGACTTGTGGTTTTTGTGGGTGTATTATATAAGGTAGGGAAAAGGCCTGTGACATTTTGGTGTCAGAAGTGGTTGGTGCTCCGCACCGTGAAGGAAAGAATTAAATCTAGATTTAGTATTGTAACTGAATAACTTTTCTAATTTCTTGGACCATTACGATGGAGAACTATGCCAAATTCATTGAGTTGGCTGATTCGTTAGGTTACACTGGGGCAGAAAAGGCCAAATGGGTTGAAAATAAAATATCAGAGGCTGAAAAGAAGATATCTGATGCAGCTGAAAGGGAAGACAGAGCTTTAGAGAGGGAATTAGCTAAAGCTAAAATAGAGGCTGATAAGGAATTAGATCTAGCTAAAATAGAGGCTGAGAAGGAAAAAGTTAAAATGCAGGTCGAAGACAAAGAAAAACAGATTCAACATGAGTTAGAATTAGCAAAAATTAACAGTAACCAATCTCAAGACAGCAATGTTAACAAAACGGACAATTGGAAGCCTAAATTCAGAGCATTTAAACCGCAGGAAGAAAGTGTGGAAACTTACTTAATACTCTTTGGACAAACATGTAAGAGTTTTAATTATTCATCTGCCGGGAAGGAACAGGCTTTATTAACTAATTTGACAGGAGAGACTATTGCCATAATAGCAAGTATGTCTGAGGCTGAAAAAGAAGACTATGACCTAGTAAAAGAAAGATTGATGAAACATTTTGGGAAGACAGAAGACTATTACAGAAAGACTATAAGAGATGCTAGAATTAACAACACTGGTGACATAAACCAGATCATTTTTGATATTCGCAAATGCATGAATAAAAGGCTAGAATTGGCAGAAATAGATTTAAAGAAGCCTGAAGCAATTATTGAACTTAACCTGATAGATCATGTTTTAAATAATGCAACAGATAGTCTATTCACTTTTTTGAGTGAAAGAAAGGTTAGAACACAAAACCAATTAATAGAGCAACTTAATATTTATAAGGATGCACATCCAGGGGCTATTTTGGACAAAAGAGAGCAGGGAGAGATTTCAGCAGCAGTCTACAGTAGAAACTCTGGCAGGGATCAAAGAAGGTATGGCAACAACAATAGAGATAGAAGTAACAGTGCACATACCAGCTGGAAACCAGACAGATATAAATATAGCAGAAGCACAGAGTGTTACCACTGTGGGAAAACAGGCCATGTAAAGTCTGAGTGTTTCAGCTTACAAAATAGAGATACATATCTCAGCAATAATGACAGAGGAGGTTATGCACCTAATAATAATTACAGAAATCAAAGTAATTATTACAGACAAGGACAGTATATTGGACAAAGTAGAAATGAATTCCACAATCATAGTAGACAGCCAAGAATGGGACCAGACAACAGGGGAGAAAATAGAAATAGTAGAAATAACAATCAAGAGACATCAGCAGGGGTAGAAGGGTCAGAGACAGTGGCATCTGTTACACAAAGCAATACAATGTACGATGAGCACAAGATGTTAGGGAACTACTAAGACTTATTTTCAACAACCTGCACCCAAGAAGTCCCCTGGGCCCAAGCAGTCGTTTGACCCAGTGCGGCCCTGGCTTCTAGAGGAATACTATGAGCTTTAAAGAGCGCCCTACAGTGGGGAAAGTTATGTCTTCTGCATTTAATGACAAAATGAAAAAAAGTTTCATCGTTAGTCGCACGGGAACAGACTACGATTGGCCATCCTGCACGGGGGTGAAACTACACCACTGGCGTGTTCTAGCGCCCCTGTGTGGGTCCCTCATAAACACTAATGCGCTTACGTTCGTTTTAAAGAGTGCGATACATAATGGATACGATGGGCTACTGTGTGCGGTCGAATGTGCGTCTCGACAACTATGATGAAAGCAATATAACACCGGCTTTGTTTACATTTAAATTGCTTAGATTTAGAAATCAAGGTCAAGCGTAAAAAAATACGTGATTGCTAATGTATTTATGGAATCCTCTTAAAATATTGCGTCAGTCTGTCTTCTGATACCGCAGTAACGCGTGGGACGGGTACGCTGGTTTAATATAAAATATAAAACACATTATAAATACCTTTTATATACCTAAGGAAAATATGTAACATGGATTACTGAAATTTTACGCTGTTTTAATTTTTAACTTTGGGAACCCCCGTCAACGTCCATAATCTTCATTTAGTAGTGAAGGGGGTTCAGGCTTTTTTTTTATTTATGGGAAGGGGTGATCAGAAAGTGTGACGACACATTTTTGCTCTCATCCGTTATTTCGGGCTTCAAAACATTGCTTTTGGTATTAATTCATTTATTAACTCAATGTTTATCGAGGTCAGTACACAATATAGAAAAGAATCTATAAAACAAAAAATGCAGTTTCTGGGCGAGGAGGGAGGGGGTTATGTGTTGAGGTGTGGGGTTTTTAAAGAGGGTGGGGGTGCGAAGGTCTGGCTTTTTGTGAAAATGTGTTACAATTAGAGAAGAGGGGTTGGGTGCAAAATCGTCTTGAGAGTGAGTCGTCGTTAATTGTTGAACACTTTATGATTGTATATTGACGTCACCATCATTCTGGGCGGTGGCTTTATGTGACGATATGTAACGAGGGGGAAAAGGGTTGAGTTAATGGCGTAGCATTTATTTTGCATTTTTTAAGGATAAAAATAATAAAAACACTGCTTATTTTCTTTTACATGTGTAACGACATTGTGTTAACCGAATGTATTAAATAGTAGGACTTACAGATTGTTAGTTCCCCCCCCTCGACATTAACCCCCGGAGTAATTACCCCCTGTCGATTACCCCCCCCCCCGCCCAAGAGGACACCCCCCCCCCTCACGGACACAGCTCTTAAGGTACAGCTAGGGTTAGCGCTAGAGTTAGGGTTAGGGTTAGGGTTAGGGTTAAGGTTTGGGCTAGGGCTAGGGCTAGGTTTAGCGTTAGGGCTAGGGTTAGGGTTAGAGTTAGGACTAGAGTTAGGGTTAGGGCTATATCTAAGGTTAGGGTTAGAGTTAGGGTTTGGGCAAGGGCAAGCATTAGAGCTATGGTTAGGGTTAACGTTAATGCTAAGGTTAGGGCTATGGCTAGGGTTATGGCTAGATTTAGGATTAGAGTTAGTGTTATGGTCAGGGTTAGGATTACGGCTAGGATTAGTGTTATGGTCAAGGTTGGGTTAAAACCTAAGGCTAGAGTTTATTTTGGTTTTGTGTTAAATTTTAGACTGGGGTGAAAATATAAGTATAGTTTGAGTTAGAATTAGGATCATAACTTGAGGCCGGCGGGGGGGGGGGGGGTAATTCTCCAGAGGGGGTTATTGACAGGGGGGGTTATTGCTCCGGGGGGGGGGGGGTAAATACGTGAGGAGGGTGTCCGGGGGAGGGTAATTGACGTGGTTTGGGGGGGGGGGGGCGTAACGTCCTGTAGCCAGGTCCTCTATAAGAAAGCCAAGATTTCAAACTTTGTAGCCTTATGTAGGTAATCGAAGCTCATGCAACTTCTTGAAAGCAACATCAAATGCAAGAGAAATAAGAAGAGCCATCGTTGTCGGCTTATTTAACAGGGAGGATAGAGCTTTTACCAACTTCTTGGAAGTCTTAGTCTAAATCAATCCACCACAATGTCTTTAAGACAATAAACCTTAACTTTGCATGAGATAACAATACCGTTGTCCTCAGTGGCGTAGCGAGGTCGGGTGTCACCCGGTGCGGCACTTAATGGTGTCACCCCCACAGAGGCGTAGCGACCCTTCCCGGGGACAAACTTTCAAGTTTTCGATTTGCACCCCCTTTCAAACTTTCGATTTGCACCCCCCCCTCCCATGTGTAGTTTGAAATGTGTGTCTCTTAAAATTGTACAGTTGATACCCAATATATCCAGCCTTTTTCTTCTTCGTTCAGCTGCTTTTCTTTCTGGATTTCTTTTCTTATCCTTTGTCAATTCAAGAACAAGTGTTGTATCCCCAAGATTGGTTGCTATCCCCAACTATAGAGCTTTATCTACACGGGAGATTGAACTCGGGACTTTTCGGTTTAGCAACTTTACAAGCTCTTGATTTTGGTATTGGCGTGTTAGTTTTCTTCTTTATTTAGTTGACATCTAAAGTTAAAAAAAACAGTTGCCTACCTCAGCAAAAGTCAATGTAGGCCAATTATAGCCAGTTTAGCTATTAGCAACACCAAAGTTGATTTGGATTCCACGCAACACTCATTCCATACTTCTCTAGTGTGGAGGTCTTTATTATTAATATTATCCTGTTTGTTTGATACTTTTCTTTAACTTAATAATATTAACCATAGGCACTTTTTGCCTAAAGTACAAACTGGGTCCCAATATTCTCTGGTAAACAATTAAGTTCTTTTCTAAATATGTGCTCAGCTAAGAGAAACAGCATTCCTAGATTATTTTATTTTTAGTTTTTTTTTGTTTTAATGTCAAATGGTGCTGGGAATACTATAACTACATACACCACTTTTCAACTTTCAAGAACTTGCATCTTTTGTACACAGTAATAAGTAAGAAAACAACAAAATACATCAAATTTTGAGAAATAATTTATTTATCAAACCTGACCATTGCATATAAAGCAAAAAATGAATATATCAAGATTATTTCAATAATGGGCATTTGCAGATTCTTGTTTAACTATGGTAGATGGAAGTATTAGTTGCCTTTCACATTACCTCTCACTTCCTGAAACAAAACAAAATGATTTTCTTAAAAATCCCTCTGAAATAATAATATTAGCAAACAAAAATCTTTAGTTTAATACATAAGAAAACAAGAAAAAAGTGATTGAATGGAATGAATCATTGTATAGATATCTATAAAATTTTGCTTTAGTGATAAAGCTGAAAAATTTAAGTTCTTTTAAGTAAAACAATAGCTAGAGAAATAAACTATTAGACCTAATTTAAATACTTTAATAGTAATATTATAGAATTAAATTATATCTAGTATAACATAAATATTTAAAAATATAAATGACAATAAATTATATTTACCATCATTGGAAATAAAAGTGGTACAATTAAGTTATAAAAAAACAAGTTGTAACATTTAAAGCAGCTTATTAATAATTGTTATACCTTTTCATACTTTTAGGTCAAATGTAGGGCCTATGAGGTAACAGAGAAAGAACATCTTGTGTCATTTAGTATGTTGTAGTCTTATTACTGGTAGAAATTATATCTTCCTTTTTTTCTGGGTAAACCAGTAAAAGACAAATTACAACATGGATAAACACAATGAATTTCATATCTAATCCTCAACTAGTTATCATCCCAATCCTTACCTCATTTTTAAAAATCAATTTCTAAATATGTTTTTGGAACAAATTTATGTTAAGTCTACCTATTTTAATGGTCAGAATACTAATATTTATCAAAACTACCTCCAGTTGAAATTCAAGATACCTTTATAAAAAGTTATTATGACTTTAACTTTGTGTAGTTGCTATTTAGGCTATTTGTTTATATCATTTAAATAAATATTTCATGCCTTGTTTTAAAAAGACCTGCAAGTCTAATTTTGATTTTATGGTATAATCTGATACAAAAAATTAGGCTGCTACATCTGAAAATCATAACAAACTATAACTAAGGTCAATGCACAGACTTCCAAATTAATGATAAATAGGCCTGTATAGATACTGTATATAATTACTAGCCCAATAATATTACTCTACGACCTATGCATAGTACTTAAGGTATCAGACCTAATTCCTATAATTAGGTCTAATTATTAAATAATTAATAGATCTAACAGTAGGATAATTACAATTATGAACCTTAGCTGACATAGAGAGCTGAATACTTAACTAAACATTTGAAAAATGTATGGTTAGCTAAGTGAGTTGAATTATTTTATTTAGTAATATTTAGATAGGCCTAGGCTATAATATACTCTATAGTATAGTGATAGCCGCAGAGTAGCGTATAGCATAACAATTTAAAATTAAATCTATAAGCAAACAATTAATTTGTTTTCTTTCAATACAAAGTAGATCCAGTGGTACCTCAACATTATAGTGCCTCGACATATGAGATTTTTTTTAAATACGAGCAGTTGAGCGAGTAATATTTTAGCAAAATTTGAGATACCATATTCTTTGGCTTTCACAGTTCATGGAAAAGAAATATCATCAAAAATATGCAAATGATTATTCATCGCAGCTATTTAATTTTAATAATGCGCGTCTCATATTTGCATTATGAAACGGAGAAAGAAATAAACTAATAAACTTCCTAAACAAGTTTTATTTTAAGCTACCAGCACATGAAAGTGACTTAAATAAAGCATGGCAAAAAAAAAGAAGAGAAAAGCTGTTACAAAAATTACGTCTTAAACTAACGTAATAATTTTATTTAGTGTTTAGGACTTAAGCCTTAAGTGCAAATGCTCAGTGAATTTTAGCCATGTTTCATTAAGTTTAGGAATAATGTGTAGCTTTAGTAATTGTTAGACCTGAGCTTGCAGATATAGATCTACAAACAATTTGAAATAGAAGATATTTAAATTTGAATAGATCCACAAGGACAGCTATGCCACGGAAATAATTATTTTTCTGTCTCGACGATACCACTGTATTCTGTCACTGCTGTATTTTTAAATTAGATTTAGCTAGAATGACAAGAATCTAGCTCCAGAAAGATCTAAATCATTGTACTTTAGTAGAACAATTTAAAAATAGTTAAATCTTGTTTACGATCTTTAGGCATACTTATTTACAAATATTTACTAGATCTAAATCTAGGCCTACTCGACTACTTAGATCTAGATCTCTATAGATTCTAGATCTAGACTAGATCTGAGGCACTATGCATATTTTTCTCTCTAGTCAATAATGTAGATTTCTAGATCTAAATGTAAATCTAGATCTTGTAGATTTACGTAGGTGTTACATCAGTGTAGCGTAAATCGTTGATCAAGTAGATCTAGATCTGGACAAGCTCTCGTCAAAACAAAATGGCTGGAATATTGTCTTCAAAACACCTACAGTTTATGCTTTCCTAAAATTGGAGAGCATGTTTTATTTTCAACGACAGTGTTGACTGAGAAACCACCAAAGGGTTTTATTCTCATCGACACAATCGGAGAGAGGCTCAACGATTCTGTCGTTGAGATGATCCGCATGGGGTGTGATGATGCGCTTATGACGTAGAGCCCTCCCTCGATGCACGCCCAACACGGCCGTCATGACGCGTGTGGATAGAACTGCCTACTAATTCGGTCCAAATTTTAATTAATTCATAAAAAAATAATTAGGCTTTCAATTAAGTCAAATTTAATGTCATAATGCAATGTCTTCATGTCTTGACCCACGTACCAATTACGAACCGTATCTGTCAGTTAGAAGGGTTCGAATTTTCGCTCCGGCGTTTCGATCTAGACAGACAGACAGACTGACGACAGAGGACGTGAGTTAAATAAAAGCTTGTAAAACCCGGCTGTTCAATGGTAGTTATGTTATTTTGATCTTTTAAAAACACCTATTTCTGCAGAGCATGTGTTTTACCACACTATCCCTTCAAAAACACGTGAACTCTACTTCATCCGCTCCGTGTCCCGCCATGTCCCGGTAGGAAACTTTATTATTCACATATTTAAAAAAAACAAATTGAACAAAAAAAAAAAAAATGACATTGTGTGTCTCGAATCCGTACTATCCGCACAGTATCAAATACAATATCATCTAAGCTATTTAGACACTATAGTTTATTTGGAAAATAAAGGAGTTACGTGAGAAACTTAATTTACGCAAATAAGCCCTATTCTTTCAAATTACATTTTATCACAAATTAGCCACTTGCATAGCTAAACAAACACAAATTTCAATAAAGTAATTAACGCCTGAAAAAAATCAGTATAAAAATTTATTATTGGAAAGATTCTTGATATCGGTAGGGTCTAGATCTGTCTACGTCTAGTTTTTCTGTAGATCTTAAATCTTTTGTCTGTCTGTCGTGCTTAAAATAATCCTAAAATGATTCCATTTTCACAGCTTCAGACTTCGGTTCTTGTCTCCTATCTCACTTTGAGTAAACCGATACTATCTCCAGACAGAGCAAGACCACTGTGTTACCTCTATCACATTACCAGCACAGTTTTATCAAATGTCCACAATTGTTTCTACGCTATTGGTACTACACACTACTATAATGTATAAGCATTAACAATGATTTAATAAGCCTAGAGTAGTATATATTAATGGTGTTACCAACACGCCATATTCCACAATTAAGGCTGATCTGCCAGCTTTTCTAATTTCACTTTGCCTGTTAAGACAAAATATTTTACTGTTTGAAAATATCTATTGATATATTGTCAATAACATACGACGTGACATGCGATGAATTTATAGTTTCAGTTAAAGCGGCGTCCATAAAAGGCGTCACATTCATGACTGGGGTCGAAAATTGTGTGACGATTTGTAACTAGGGGGAAAGAGGGTTAAGAATGTAGGGCGTCACAACTTCACATTTTAACTTAAGGCAACAACTTCACATTTTAACCCTAGTCAAAACAGCACCTTTTAATCCAAGTCACAACTTTTAACATAGGTCACAACTTCATATTTTAACCTAAGAAGTTTTTTTTTCTTAATTCTTATTAGTTATAACGCGTTTTGGAAGATTTTAATATAATTATTAAATTGTACACATTTACATTATCTTAAAACTCCGAACATTAGTGTATATATAAAACCCTTAAACTAAAGAACACATGATTAAATGCAGGAGTCGAGAGAATAACAGGAACGCCAAATCACTTGTTAATAGGAGAGGATGGTGTAATGCTGGTGGTTGGTGAGGGAGTGGTGGCTTTGTATGGTGAATGAAGGTGGTGAAGTGTCTAGTAGGTGAGAGTGCAGATAAGTGTGGCCAGAGTATGGAAAACTCCACTTCCCCTCACTCCACCCCCTCACCCCACTTTCCGGAGAAATATGTCTTAAAAACACTGCTTGTAATGTATCTTGGTCATACAGCGCAATGTCGTATAAACCAAAGTGTCTTAAGGTATGCCCTTTAAGGATTGAAATTCCCGCATTCGAAACGGCATTTATAATGTTTTGATAAGAGTTTGCATTCAACTTGTTATTTGTATTTCAATAAGTATTCGTAAGACATAAGTGGTTAGTGAATTGTTAAAAAAATGTGAATTCGTTTTAAATATTTATCCTCCCATTATTGCAGTTACATTTGGCGCAGTGCACTTGTTCGAAACGAGAGATGTAAAGTTAGAATACCCCCCCCCCCATTTAATTATAACTATAGCACGTATATAAAAACAAACACATCTCTCCTCTACACAGCGAGATGGCTATCGTATCTCCACACGAAGAAATCTCGTCAAATCAGAAACAAATGAATTATAACTCCACTAACACTTAGCACTACTTAACACAACACATCCTGGTCTATAATTTAAAATTTATTTTTGTATTTATTCATTGTGCAAAATAGCAGTATCATAGTTTGAAAAAGAAACTGTATTAGAAAAATACGCGATTTTATTGTTGTTACTGCATAAGAAAATGGGATATTTTTTATCTTCAACTATTACGTATTTGCTACTGATTTTATTGAATGTGTTCATTATTCTAGGTATAAATTATGCTATTTCTCATAATAATTCAAACTCTAAGCGAATATGGAACTATCACGATGCAGAAGTAAAAAAGACTTGTCCAAATCATTGTCTGTGTTTTGACAATGATGAACGAATTTCACTTGATTGCGATTGTTTTTTTAATTGTCCACAGTTGCCATCTAATACCATGGAGTTAACTTTATTCGGCCATGAATTATTTCCTCTCAAGTGTCACGTTTTCGACAACTTAAGTCATTTGGATTTCTTGCAACTCAACTTCTTTCATGACCTTGACACGTGTGAGAAATATTTCCAGGCGCAGCGTTTTTCATTACGGAAACTAGTGCTAGAATCCAATTATTTTTCAGAACTTCCAGCTAATCTGTTTATGAACTTACAAAGCTTAGCATATCTGGAGCTATTTGATAATGATCTGACACGCTTGCAGGGTGGTATTTTCGCAGGTTTGGCCAACTTAAAAGAATTAAGAATATATGAACCACGTCTTGAAAACATTTCTGACATAGCTTTCGCTGGACTTAAGTCGCTAACTAATTTCAAGTTTTTTTATGTTCTCAACATTCCGTTTAAGAAATACAGTTCAGGAATTATTTCAACGACCAGTCAAACAGAAGGTATGATACATGAAATTAGCCACAAGAATTTTGCATCTTTTTCCAGCCCACTGTTTCCAAAACATTTTCATCCCTCCACTATCTTTGGGGTCATCCTTAAATGACGTCACGCTTTTTAACGATTTTTACCCCCCCCCCCCTTCCCCTCCGTCACACATCATCAAAAAAGCCAGACCCCCCCCCCTAAAATGACGTCACACCTCAGTCTTCGTTTTCTAACATTGCTTTTTTATAATGCAAAAGTGTGACGTCGCACGATCTGAACACCCCACTCCCCCTCATAACACACCGTCACAAAATTGCGAAATTAAAAATGATTTTTGTGCAGAAACCTCTCCAGGAATATTCTCAACATCTTCATAAAGTTTCATGGCGATCGTGTGAACGGTGTCACTGCAATTCACTATTATTATTTTTATATACCGTATTTAGATAAAATCGCACCCTCCGGTGGCGCCACCCTTGCGAAATTATAAATGATTTTTTTACTGAACCCTTCCCTAAATTGCTCTAATCAACTCCGCAAAGTTTGACGGCGATTGGATGAACAGTGTGAATCTGCAATCAACTCTTATTTTTTATATACCGTATGGAGAGAAAAAAACAAATCGCGCCCTGCCGGTGCGCCACCCCTGCGAATTTGAATTTTTTTTCCCGCAGAAACCTCCCTATTAATATTCTGAACAACTTCCCAAAGTTCGACGGCGATGTGATAAGAGATATGATAATGCATAAAAGACACACACACACATACATTGATTTATATATATATAGATAGAAGATAGATGACATAAACTAAAGAGGGAGTGATCTCCCTTAAGGCTGGGTGCTGCAGAACATACACTTTTTACTAGCTTTTTTTAACTAACAGCAAATGAACACGACAAATGCGCGTATAATAGCACGGTAAATAGTACTTTCAATAGAAGATTTTAATTTATTCATAAAAGATAAATTAAGCATCTAATTAATGAATTAATTTTTAAATTTATGTCAGATTGCATTGTAATCAGGTCTTGACCAACGTGCCAAGTTTAAAACGAATTGGTCAGTTAGAAGTGCTCGATCTATGATTACTATGAGGTAGCGAGTCAATAAAAGCTTGTAAAACGTTTTAATAACAAGCATTTATATAATTATGCACTAAAAATGAGAAAATAAAAGTAGTATATCAGGCCCATTTTGGGTATTATGGTGGTGGTGGAGCCGCAGGGACAATGAGATATAGTAAAATACTCCACCACCTTGTGGTGGTGGAGGAGAGGGGGAGTAATGGTGGGGGTGGAGGAGAGGGGGTGGTGGTGGTGGAGGAGAGGGGGTGGTGGTGGTGGAGGAGAGGGGGTGGTGGTGGTGGAGGAGAGGGGGTAGTGGTGGCCTGGGGGTAGTGGTGGTGAGGCGTCTGAACTTCGCGGAGGCTAAATTGCTTTTACAGCAGCATGAATAAAAGCAAAGAAGATACTTCGTCTGAACTTCGCGGAGAAGCCATAAGTTTTACCCGACAAAGAGATTTCACTTCACCTTCTCGGAAAAGTAATTGCTTTTTTTGTGATCCATAAAAACACGAAGCAGAAATTCCACTGGGTCATAAAAACTTAATGACTTTTCCAGACCCATAAAAACACGACGCCGCACGATGCGTGGGTTATAAACACGTCAGCGCCGCATACCTGAGCTGTTGCTCACGTACCCTGGAGTATTTTACTATATAGCATGTCTAACCCTCACCCTTACCCTGCACCACCACCACCACTACCACCCCTGGAGTATTTTACTATATAGCATGTCTAACCCTCACCCTTACTCTGCCCCACCACCACCACCACCCCTGGAGTATTTTACTATATAGCATGTCTAACCCTCACCCTTACTCTGCCCCACCACCACCACCACCCCTGGAGTATTTTACTATATAGCATGTCTAACCCTCACCCTGCACCACCACCACCACCACCCCTGGAGTATTTTACTATATAGCATGTCTAACCCTCACCCTGCACCACCACCACCACCACCCCTGGAGTATTTTACTATATAGCATGTCTAACCCTCACCCTGCACCACCACCACCACCACCCCTGGAGTATTTTACTATATAGCATGTCTAACCCTCACCCTTACTCTGCCCCACCACCACCACCACCACCCCTGGAGTATTTTACTATATAGCATGTCTAACCCTCACCCTTACTCTGCCCCACCACCACCACCACCCCTGGAGTATTTTACTATATAGCATGTCTAACCCTCACCCTGCACCACCACCACCACCACCCCTGGAGTATTTTACTATATAGCATGTCTAACCCTCACCCGGCACCACCACCACCACCACCCCTGGAGTATTTTACTATATAGCATGTCTAACCCTCACCCTGCACCACCACCACCACCACCCCTGGAGTATTTTACTATATAGCATGTCTAACCCTCACCCTTACCCTGCACCACCACCACCACCACCCCTGGAGTATTTTACTATATAGCATGTCTAACCATCACCCTTACCCTGCACCACCACCACCACCACCACCACCACCCCTGGAGTATTTTACTATATAGCATGTCTAACCCTCACCCTTACTCTGCACCACCACCACCACCACCACCCCTGGAGTATTTTACTATATAGCATGTCTAACCCTCACCCTTACTCTGCCCCACCACCACCACCACCACCCCTGGAGTATTTTACTATATAGCATGTCTAACCCTCACCCTTACCCTGCACCACCACCACCACCACCCCTGGAGTATTTTACTATATAGCATGTCTAACCCTCACCCTTACTCTGCACCACCACCACCACCACCCCTGGAGTATTTTACTATATAGCATGTCTAACCCTCACCCTTACTCTGCCCCACCACCACCACCACCACCCCTGGAGTATTTTACTATATAGCATGTCTAACCCTCACCCTTACCCTGCACCACCACCACCACCACCCCTGGAGTATTTTACTATATAGCATGTCTAACCCTCACCCTTACTCTGCACCACCACCACCACCACCCCTGGAGTATTTTACTATATAGCATGTCTAACCCTCACCCTTACTCTGCCCCACCACCACCACCACCACCCCTGGAGTATTTTACTATATAGCATGTCTAACCCTCACCCTCACCCTGCACCACCACCACCACCACCACCCCTGGAGTATTTTACTATATAGCATGTCTAACCCTCACCCTGCACCACCACCACCACCACCACCCCTGGAGTATTTTACTATATAGCATGTCTCACCCTCACCCTGCACCACCACCACCACCACCACCCCTGGAGTATTTTACTATATAGCATGTCTAACCCTCACCCTGCACCACCACCACCACCACCACCCCTGGAGTATTTTACTATATAGCATGTCTAACCCTCACCCTTACTCTGCCCCACCACCACCACCACCACCCCTGGAGTATTTTACTATATAGCATGTCTAACCCTCACCCTTACCCTGCACCACCACCACCACCACCACCACCCCTGGAGTATTTTACTATATAGCATGTCTAACCCTCACCCTTACTCTGCCCCACCACCACCACCACCACCCATGGAGTATTTTACTATATAGCATGTCTAACCCTCACCCTTACCCTGCACCACCACCACCACCACCCCTGGAGTATTTTACTATATAGCATGTCTAACCCTCACCCTTACCCTGCACCACCACCACCACCCCTGGAGTATTTTACTATATAGCATGTCTAACCCTCACCCTGCACCACCACCACCACCACCCCTGGAGTATTTTACTATATGTCATTGTACCTCCTCCACCACCACCGCCACCCCCAGGCCACCACCATTCCCCCTCTCCACCACCACCACCACCCTCTCCTCCACCCCACCATTACTCCTCATCTTCTCCACCACCTCTCCCCCTCTACTCCACCACCACCCCCCCTTTCCATCACCACCACCAGGTGGTGGAGTATTTTACTATATCTCATTGTCCCTGCGGCTGCTCCTGCACCTGGAGTATTTTACTATATGTCATTGTACCTCCTCCACCACCACCGCCACCCCCAGGCCACCACCATTCCCCCTCTCCACCACCACCACCACCCTCTCCTCCACCCCACCATTACTCCCCATCTCCTCCACCACCTCTCCCCCTCTACTCCACCACCACCCCCCCTTTCCATCACCACCACCAGGTGGTGGAGTATTTTACTATATCTCATTGTCCCTGCGGCTCCACCACCACCATAATACCCAAAAAGGAACTAATATACTACTAATAAATGATATTCTTTAAATATAATTTTAAGCTTACTAGAAATAAAAATGTGGTTAGCTTCTTAAAGTTTAGTAAATTTTATGTATTCAATACATAACAGTGTCCCACGATTTTTATAGCTATTTAAATAGTGGTGCATTGTCATATATTTAAAGGAAGAAAAAAAAATTAGTGCATAATTTACATAATAGCTAGTTATTTTTAAAAAATCTCATTAAAAAATTCCTGGTAAGTGAAAATTTTTAATACAATAGATTTGAATTACTAAAAGCAATTGAACAGAACAAATGTGTGCACAATAGTGTGGAAAATAATACGTTATATAGGAAACATTAATTAATTCTTTAAAAATCAATTAGGCTTCTAATTTAATCAAATTATGATGTTACATTGCATTGTCATCTGGTCGTGACCCACGGGCCGAGTTTGAAACGATACGGCCTGTTATAAGTGGTTGAAATATACAATAATACACTCCTATCTAAATTATAATAAAGAAAAGTGAGGGTCACTATATTTTCTATTAATACCTTTACCAATATTTAGGAAGAGAACCATGCTTTTTTAAAAATAGAAATTTAAATAGCAGAGTATTATAATAATATTTAAAGAAAATGATTGTTTTTTTTCTTATTTAGTGCATCAAAAAATATAAGCAAACTTCTGTTTAGAGCATTTCTGCTGAGGACTGTGTTAGAATTATGTTTAGAATGATCTAAATGGTTAATCAAATTTATTTAGAATGTCCTCTGGATAATCTATAATATTTAATTTGTTATCGGGCAAGTGACTTTCGGGCGTTTGTCTCATTTGGGCAATTATCCAAATGATTTCAATGTCCCACAATTTAAAATTATGTATACGAAAAGCTTAAACTTTGGAATTTTCAACCAGTAAAATCTTTAACTCTAATAAATATTTTATAATTCAGGTTCAAGCCATTTCAATGACACCTCCTCGTGTGTACCCGACAAGGCGTTGTCTGTGTTGACAAACTTGAGAGAACTATCAATACCCGGTACTAACTGTAAATTGGGTCCCGGATTCCGGAAGCTAAAACGTCTTCAATCATTAATCTTCTACGAAAGAAAATCATGCTATCTGACTCACTTATGTGATAAATATTTTGAAAACATACAATCAGGGCAAAATATATCTATTTCGTTGGCAAAATGTCCACTCTCAAGCTTCACCAACACATCTTTTGTGATGGGAGCGACGTTGTCAAGCCTGAACCTTGATGAAACACAACTAACTTTAGAACAAATTTTTGACTCATTCCAACAGTTCAAAAACGTGCAGGAGTTTTCGATGGAAAGATTAACTCAGGAATCACATTATACGGTTTATTTAGATGATGTTTTGGAATTGTTTATGGAAACTCAAATAAAAAAATTATCAATGGCTGGAAATAAGGTTATCTTCAAACCAAAAATTGAATATTTAAGAGTCCCTCCAACGTTGAAAACACTGATTACAGATGCCGGTGCGTTTGTAGATAAGTTCATTGATGCCCTGAGACATTCGCCAGAAAACTCGCTCACAAGATTACGTTTTAAAAGTTCCTGGAAACAGAATGTTGAATTGTAAGTAATACATGGTAAACTATAAATTCATCCAATTCTTACACACCTATCTGTTCTATTGTTTATAGTAAAAAAAATTTCTTACAGATTACATCAGAACAAGACTAGAAAAAAACAAGTTTATTCTAAATTTAATGGATTATCTAATTTGAAAGAGTTGGACATTTCTTACAGTCATTTTTATCCTAACACATTTGAAGGGATGAAAAATCTCCGTGTTCTAAAACTGTCAGGTTCTAGCGGTTCTGAACTCTGTGGATCAGATTTAGACGACGGCTGGCTAAGAACAGATTTGGCGAAGCTCGAAGAACTAAGGATGAATGAATGTAACATAGATTTTATATCAAGCACATTTTATTTTCCGAAAAACCTTAAAAGATTATATTTAAGTAAAAATCGATTGACGTTTTTCGAGGCATACACACTAAGACATTTGAACATGACATATTTAGATTTGTCGTCCAACCGTTTACCTGGTCTATCAGATGAAATGCGTGAAGAGCTAAAGAGAATAAAATTTGATAATCCACAATTTCTAGTAGATTTATCTAATAATAAGTTTCAATTTATCTGCACGTACGTTCAAAGTCTACATTTCTTGGTGACCAACACACACATGTTTGAGACCGTAGACGAAATTATGTTCAGAAAGGAAGACAATACTTATTTAAACTACACGGAGATGGTTGCACAACTTCCAAGACTTACAAAATTCTGTCAGATAAGAGAAATCTTCAGCTTTGTGTTGACAATATTTTTCACCCATCTCCTGTGTTTGCTTGTTTTGGCCGTGTTTTTCCATTACCGCTGGAAGCTAAGGTACCTCTACTTTATTGGTCAACGGCGGCTGCACATCGGTGGACGTGTGGTCAACTACAACCCACAGGTTGATGTTTTCGTCACGTACGATGAGGTATGTCATTACATATAATTTTTATTTTTTAAAGATACAGAGATGGGCTAATTATTTTATGTTATACAAATGCTTGTATGTCACTTAAATGTTATTTTTTAAATATTTGGCACTTTGGTCAGATATTAGAGTGAAGGACTGTTAACTTGAGCTTGGATTTTGTGTTTGACTCCGTAAAGTTTCTCGGAGTCCATCGAGCTCTGTTTGGTACCTAACTCACGTTATGTAAAGAATGGCGGTTGGGCATAGTGCTGACCACACTGTCCCTACATAAACGCTACTTCACCTGTATTATAGACATCTAGGCTCGAAATGTTTTTATTTATTTAATTATTATAAGAAAATAACAATGTTGGACATTCTTGAAATAGGTCTAAAACAGTTTTGACATTATTAAACAGTGCTCATTAATAATATTTTTAAAACTAACGTCTAAAACACAATCATAACGATCTATTACATTGTCAAACTAAAAATTAACCAGAGATGTTCACTACTTAAAATTTAATTTTAATTTTTAAAAACGTGCTTTATTTTAAACAGCTTAATTAACAGTCTGTTGTTACGCATATTTAAAAATTAGGAAACAGCTTTCCTGTTTATTGCATACCGAAATTCACTTCAACAATTTTGTGAATACTCATTCCGAAAGTAAATACATTGTTATTATTTTAGGGAGAACCAAGAGTAAGAAGACTTTTAAAAGATGTTATCCTACCATTCTTGCGAGAGAAGAACATCTCTTATATTTTAGGAGAAGTGGACTTTCCAGGTGGGGACATGGTGTCACACATCAGTGGAGCTATAACTGGCACAAGAAAAACACTGGTCTTGTTGTCTGAAGATCTTTTCTTGGATCACTACCGAGAGTATGAGATGAACCTGGCCATCATGCGAGAGTTCAATGTACGAGGTCAGGTTATCGTTCCTGTCTTTGTTGAGAGGGTCGACTTGAATACATACCCACCTGAAGTAGAAACTTATTTAAGGAATCAGCTGTACAGGTGTCTGGTCTACAGAAATAACCAAACTTTCTGGACACTTCTGTTACATGCCATAAAAAATGACAAGTAGTTTAAAATTGTTTTAATATTGTTTTACTTTTGTTACATTTTTGCTTAGATTGGTTTTAATTTACAAAATCACAATTAAATTACAGCCATCTGTTCTCTTGATTTGAAAAGTGAGTTGAATAAATGTATTTAAATTAAAAATAAACAGAACAGATACACGTTTAAATTGCACTATAGCTTTTTCTCATACTGCATAATTCTTTTATATTTTTACTAGCTGCATCCCGTGCTCCGCCACGGTAAATCTTTTTTAAATGTACCAACTTGTGAACAGAACAAAACTAAACACAACACAAACGAACGCAAAAAAACAAACGAAAAAACAAACATAACACTCACAACATAAACACAATTTAAATGCAATAAAAAAGGCATATTGCTCACAGTCTAGCCCGTAGCGCCAAATCGCGCCCTTTCCGAGCGCCGCCGGACGCGTCTGACACAGTGAATGACTATAAAACAGAGGCGTAGCGACCCTTTCCGGCGCCCGGGGAATAACTTTCGATTTGACTCCCCCCCTCAAACTTACGATTTGCACCCCCTCTCCTCAAAATTTCAATTTCCACCACCCCCCCCCCCCCTCTCCGCAATTTTTTTCCAACCCACTCCCTTAGGTCGGCAACCGGGGACATATGTCCCCCCCCCTCTCTACGCCTCTCCTATAAAACCCCCAGCAGTATTTAAAATATCTGTGTTTTACCTACAATATTTCACTTTATCCATTCACGCATTTTTTCCCAGTACTTTAAATTTTAAAAATTTACAATAGAGTTTCATAACTAAAACCATTGCGCACCGAATGAACGTGATGACGCGTCTATAATAGTGCTTAATAGTTGATTAAAAATTATAAGTAGTAAACATTACATTCAGTGAATAAAATAAATAAAAAATAGCATTTTATCAATCAATGCTAATTATAATATTCCAACAATTATTCCGTCTTGCAGATTTTGCATTCACATTTTTAGCGTAAGTTCAATTTATTTTTAAAATACCTCCCTTGGCAAAATTACTAAACAGTTTAATTAGATTTTTCTAACCTACAGCTATTATGTTATTAAAATGTATCCACTTTTTCTAGGAATATTAACAAAAACTATATTTGACATTGATCCTTTTAATATGTTTTAGCAATGTGCGTGTATTTAATATTCTCTTTACGTTATGCAAAATTGTACAAACAGTGGAAATTATAAAATAGCTCTATGCCACTATATAAACAAACCCAACTCTAATACTTATAATAAGACACTGAGGTGCACTGAAAAGCACTGCGTGGTGCGAATGTTTACTTTTATGGTTCCAAAATCTATAGCGATGACGGAAGGACTGACACACTACTTGCCCGCTTATATTATAGATGTTTTATTTTTTAAAATATTATTTACCATTTTCTTTTTTAACATTCCATTATTATTTACATACATATTTTGGCATGCTTTGATTTTATTTTTATGCATAGTATGAATGCATTATGGTTTATTTTACGTTATTTTATTACCTTTTTTAAACGTCTTTTGTTATCCTTTTCCATTTACTTATGCTGTTTTTGTGGTATGCATTTTATATTTCATTACTTTCTTATCTTATACCTGCTAGTGCTTTTAAAGTTCGGGTTTGATTTTCGTAAATAATTTAGATCAGATGACTCAAGAAAATATAAAAAAATTCTGTACTTCGCGGGACGGTGTGGTTAAATAGTAGAGCGTTTGATTGCTAACCTGAAGGTCTCGAGTTTGGATCCCTGCCTCGAGTTAATACGACGTTGTCCACTCAACTAATAACGTTTGGGAATCAAAAGCGGCTGAGCATAGACCTGGCACCATTATTCCCTAGTATGTTATAACTGTGGAGTATGTATTCGGCAGTTAAGCAGTGAGAGGGTTTATAGTATGCACGAAAGAGGGAAAACTGATGATACATCAAACATGTGGTTTATCACCACTCGCTGTTGCTACGCTATGGATGAAAGCATATTGTAAACAATGGTATTTTAAATAACCAATTTTTTTTCTAATGTATGTGAATGTGCAGGAAGTTAAAAAAATATAGCTCTCAAATACTGTTTAGAAATAACTAAATCACAATATAAAGGATTTGTTTAACATCCAATGAAAATTAATAAAGTGGTACTTTGAAAATGTAAAATGTTTTTTGTTGATTGAATTTTGATGTTCTGTGATTCATAAAAAAATATAGGCTATCTTTCTTTAATAGAGTACTGAATATTACTTTAAACTACTAGTCTCAGAAGAACACCAAAATAGTTTCTCTTTATTTTTTTACCACTTGTTAATCAGAGCTAACTAAGTTTTCATATATTTAAATGTATATTAAAAAAACATCATTATTATTATTAATACTTCACTCAAGAAAGAAAATTTAAGAAAAATTAAAATGTATTCGCCTAATACAACAATATTTTTCATGCACTAAAATGGTCGGTATAGTCGGTTAAGCTCATTGCTGCTAAACTAAAAACTCACAAGTTCAATCTCAGGATCGATGGCTGGAGACAGCTTCTCTTCTGGGAGAGAAAACTCAAAAATCAAACAATTGCGACCTTGTAGTTTTGTCTTAGATGTTCAAAGGCTATGGAAGCAAACTAATAAAAATATATGTATGATATAATGCTCTTTTCAACGCACTAAAAATAAGAAAATAAAACATACTCGCATTCTTTAATCAAATCTTTAGTCGCTCAATAGATTTATTATATTTTACAGCTTTTATTTTAAAAAATAAAGTTTGTTTTATTTTTTTTAAGTACATTTAAAAGCTTATTATTATAATGGTTTTTCCCCCACTTTTTGTCATTCGCTAGAAATATGGATATTTATGCATAGTCATAAAAGACAAAGTATATTGGCATACTGCTCGTCGACTGGGTGTGGTTCTGGGCTTCTCTATTGACTGGAACGACTTCGAAGATTGGCCAATGAGGGGGAGTACTGGATTAAGTCGGTTACTTGACACTTGTGGTCTTTTATGAACCAACATGTATGTGTCTGCCGACTCAGCAGCCTTCTTAATGTCAACTATCCTATTATCGAGGATATGTAGACGGATCTCTTCGGGTAGGGAATTTAAGAATTCTTCTCTCAGGACCAGAGATTTGAGTTTTTCAAACTCTGTGACTTATTCTGAGTTGAGCCCCCCCCCCCCCCCCCCCCCCCCCGAGAAAACTTTTTCTTTCTCGAACAGAAACTCCACATAGGATTGTGTAGGCTGTTTTCTGAGTGTTCGGAAATTCATCCGATAAGCCTCGGGCGTTAACTCGTAGGCTTTTAAAATGGCAGCTTTGACCAGCCCATAATTAGTTTGTACATCCCGAGAGAGTGCCTGTGAAATGAATGTACTAGCAGCTTTCCCTATAAGAACTGTGCTTAATAAAGCGGTGACAGCATTTTCGGGCCATTCACATGCTTTAGCTAAACTCTCAAAGGAGTTAAAGAAAACAACCAAATCTACCTCGTTATACTTCGGGACCAGTTTACAAAATTTGGCAATAACCTGAGCAACTGACAACTTTTCAGGATCCACTACAGAACTCACATTACCACTAACCTTAGCGAACTCCAACTCTAACCTCCTCTTATCTAACTCTATCTTAGCTTCTAACTCTCTTTCTTTTAAAGCCTTTTCTAGAGCAACTTTCTCCTTCTCTAGAGCAACTTTAGCTTCTAATTCTGCCTTCTCTAGAGATTTCTCTTCACGAAGTAACACATCAGCTAACAGACTCTCTTCAAATACATTTTCGTTGATAAAAAGTACTATAACCTTATCCTTTAGCACTCGTGACTTTTGAGTAACCGAGAAATCTAAATTCAACTCTGTCACTACACCAACTAAATACTTTCTACTTAGTTTCTCAACCTCTTCAACTGTAGGTTTCAATTAAAAAGCCTCCATTATCCAACTACAGTTTCAAAACCAAAACAAACTCTCTAGGTTAACACAGCACAAGGATCTGCTATCAACTCGACCCAAAACACGACACGACTGACCTTCTGACCTAGATAACGCATCTCTAGCCTTGGGCGGTGTTCACACACGGCTTTACTGGACTAAGAGAAAACTCACTAGATCTAGATCTAAACCTAGTGTCTAAACCAAAAACTCGTACAACAAATTAAATCCGGACGGGTCCTCACTAATTACGAACACCACTCTAGCAGACGCAGAGCTGGCGAACGTACCCGGGTTCGTTTACAGGGTTACACACAGATGGCTCATAGCCCATAAAAGGCAGCTGGCACAACAATTCTCCGAGGACTCGTACTTAACGTCTAGGGGATAAACTCGAAGAACTCTTAATACCAACAACACTTTTAATCCATATATAACTTTTAAAATGTGTACAAGTTCCAAGTAAGACTCTAGCTTTATACAAAATATAATGAATTAGCAGAATAAACAAAACCCAACTTACAAGTTGAAGAAAAAACAATGTTACACTATCACAGGATATGGCACTTAAGAAAATCACCACAGCTTATATAAAACTACTTAAAGCACACAGTATTACTTAAGCCACAAGTAATAAGGGAAAAAGCTGATTTAAAACTATAGACTGCAAAATGGCGACATACACGGCTTTCTCTCTCAGAATGTCTGGTCAGGACTGCTGCTGCGAGAAACGTGTGCGCAGGGTATTTAACAACTTGGGAAACATGGGAGGTCACTTTCAAGTCATAAGGCTATTGGTGATGTCTGAATTGACCAATCGTAATTATAGAAGGATCGCATCACATCGTGATGGAAAAGTACTGGGTATATGTCTTTCTTGAAACTATGGAAAAATACCGGTGATTACACCACGGGTCACCCATGGTTGATTAATAAATGCTAAACTAAAAAAATACAAGACCTAAGTAGGTCACACAATATAAATATTGATTAAATACCCAATGCAAACTAAGTTTTAAAGGAGTACTTTGAAAACTTAATTTTTTAAAAAATTTTAAAACCCAGAGATTCACTAAAATATAGCTTAATCTTTAATATCTTAATCCCTATACACAATAATAATATTTATAGAAATTGCGATGATTAAAAGAACGTCAAAACAAATCATTTTGATAGTGATCCCACATGTTAACTTAATCACACCAAAATAATTTCTAATTTATTTAAAAATATGGTAATCACATATAAAAATGTATGAGCCTAATATAACTATATTGTCTATGCACTAAACGGACCATATAGCTGAGTCATTCAAGTTCAAGGTTGCTAAAACAAAAAGTCCCTAGTCAAACCACCGGATCGATAAATGGAGACAGCTTTTCGTCTAGTAGAGAAAACTCCAAAGCAAGCAACCGATGCCTTATAGTTTGTTCTTGGGTGGACACATGGTTTAGAAGCGAATCCAATAAAACAAATATAAAACCCTGTGTAAAACACGCTTTTAAATGCACTGAAAATTCGAACATAAAACAAACTTGCTTTTTTAATGAAATAGTTTTTATAAAGAAAAAGGAAGTGGTTATATTTTCCTATTTTCAGTGCATTTACAAGTTTTTGATTTAAAGGTTTGCTAAAATTGTTTATCTGCTTTTTGTTATTAATTCGTTCTTATTGGAGTCGAAAGCTCATACGTCTAAATTTGTGTGTGCCTAGAAAACCGACCAGTGGCTTGCGATCTTTAAAAGACAATTATCTGCTTCTTCTAAGTCCAGGGTCGACTTTCAGGCAAGAGTTCATCGCCAGCTGCCAGCTGGTTTGACGATTTCCATAATTTACTTTATTGTTTTCCCATTTATTATTGAAATAAGTAATTTTTTTTTAAAATGTTAATGGATAATCTAATCTCTTATCAGATTAAAAGATAAATATGCTTGCATTGTCACCATAGATATAGGTGCATTAAAAGTGGGCCAAAATCGAGTTAAACGTTTGCCACAACTCACAAACAAGCAAACAAACACAGTAAATTAAATACAATCTTATAATAATGAGACTCGTCCCGAACTGATGGTGTATAATGTAAAAATATTTATCATTCTAATTGTATAATAGCATTGATTTGATGAGCACATGTAGGCCAATTTGAAGGTTAAATACAACGTTGTTATGGATTATGATTAAAGTTAGGTCTTAAAGTAAATGTTACAGTTTGATAACCGAAAATAGCCAACGTTGTAGTAAATTGTCGTTCCTGTTATTTAGTGTAGGTAAATTATTAGCCTATCTATAAACATCCAGTTTAAGGACCAATTATTTTTGGAGATATAAATTATATAGCTACTAGATCAGTAATTCCCAAACTTTTTCGAGTGGCGACCACCTTTTATAAAAATTCAGTGACCCGCGACCCCCATAGAATTAAAAAGTCGAAATTAGTAAGGAAATTAATCAGTACTAAAATTGGATTTTCTAGTAGACTTTCAATGTGAATTATTATTGATAACTGTTTTAATACGATGAAAAAAAATTGCATGCTATTAAATAGCCTCGACATTCGCGGTTGAGGTTTTGTTAACGCTAACCTCATGTCATTCTTAACATTTAATTTATTTCTTTGTTTTGTTTTTAATTGGAGACGTGTTGAAAATCTATTCTCGCAAAGATATTTAGACACAAAAGGAACTAAAACTCAAAAGGCAATCAATTTCACGTTTGGGTATGAATGGTGAATACTACACCAAAATTTGGTGATCAGTTTTTCATTTGACGCGGAATCATTCCTCACATTTAAGAATTCATTTTGTAATTCGCTGGGAATACTGGCAACATCAAAGGAAGAAGAGGATGGGTAATGTATAAATGCAGATTCTTCTTCTTTCACCACAGGGATAACGCCGCAGTTCGGTGCCAAGAGATTCAAGATGCCCAGAAATCTGCTCTTTCAAATTTGTATTTACCTCACAGTCATATTCACCAGACATGGCAATATTTACAAGATTTATTTTTCTTCGCCAATTTGGAGGTTTGATAATCATGAAAAGAGATAATAGGGTAGCCAGCGTAGCCAGCGTACTGTAATGTAGAAAAGCATAACCTCGTGATCTCTATTCATATCTTTTCATAGTTCTTTAAACAGACGGATGTTTAGGGCTCCAGATTTAATATAATTTATGACTTTCATTAAGGTTAGCAATGGAGTCGAAAGAGTGTTGCTGGCGAGAGCATACCGGTGTACGAGATTAACTTAAATTAATTTCTATATTTTGAAATTGATACTACAGTACTTTATACCAATGTATCACATTAGTTAATTAACATTCAATTGCTAATTTGCATTTAATAAGTAGGCCTATTAAAATGACATGTCTGAATTTGTTTTAATTATAACTTCTTCTAAAGTTGCAATTACTTTTAACGCGGTGCAATAATTACAAACTAGCGATGTTAAGTTAGAGCAAACAAAGTAAATAAACCTTCTCCCAATACGATTTCTATAGCACTTCAATTGAAACTACCACTACCCCCCTACTTTCTTATTAAATGTTAAAGCACTTCTATTGAAACTTCCACCATCTTTCTTTGTTTCAGAATGTTAAAGCACTTTTATTGAAACTACAATCCCCCCCCCACTACTTCTCTCTTATAGTATATTATATTACTTCTATTGAAACTACCACCCCAACCCCTTCTTTCTTATAGAATGTTATAGCACGGTTATTGAAACTACCGCCACCTGCCCCTCACAAGTAGATTATTATCTGAAGGCGGCACAGAGCATTCAGATTGAACAGGAAACACATGTTTATCTCCATCAGCCCTACTCAACAAAACACATCCCGTTCATTTCAAAGTTATATTCTGTGTTTTCATGAACCGTGCGTAACAGTTTTACCATTTCATAGCCGTAATTATAAATTTGGCAAGTTTGTTTCTTTACTTCAAAAGAAAATGGAATTTTCTTCTACAACTGCGACGCATTTGATATTTTTCTTATCGAATGGATTGTTTATGTTTACTACAAATGCTGTCAACTATTATGATGAAAGGAAAAACGCTGTATTTAATCATACAAACTCAGAGCTAACTTGGAACAATCCCGGTGAAATAATCAACGAGTCTTGTCCAGATCAGTGCTTGTGTTTTACTTATAAAATGGCATGCCGTTGTTATCCTAATTGGCCGCATGTGCCATCTAATACCAAAAGGTTAAGCTTAACTGGCATTGAAAGAGTAACTATAATTTGCGCCGCGGTCGATAATTTAAATCAACTAGAATATTTGAGACTCGACAGCTTTCAAGGCATAGACACGTGCGAGAAGTATTTTCATGCACAGAGTTTTTCATTGCGATATCTTATAATACAAGACAATATCATTGCAGAACTGCCGGTGAATTTGTTCGCAAACCTACGCAACTTAGCCTATTTGGAGCTTCGTTTGAATCGTCTAACACTCTTGCAGGATGGTGTCTTCGCTGGTTTGACAAACTTAAAGGAATTAGTAATCTACGAATGGTACATTCACAATGTTTCTGATAATTCTTTTGCTGGACTTAAGCTGCTAACAGATTTAAAATACAGTTATGAATTACTGAACAGACCATTAAAGAAAAATTCTCCAGGAATCATTTCGCTAACAGATTTTACAACAGGTATGATATATCAAATTAACATAGGCGTTGATACCTATTCTGTCGACTATCAATTTTGTGTCCCCCATCCCACTCCAATCTATGGTTATCTATGGTTATTCCAGTATGTTAAAAAGCACCAGCCTCCCGCCCCCCCCCCCCATTAGTTGAAAAGGTTTGTGGCGCTTCTTACCAGTTACTATTCCGTAATATTTTCAATTTCGATACTACAAAATTGATATAGAAAACGGTTAAATCAGAAGCCTTGTAGTCGTTTATTTTCGTAACTTTGACTGTGTATAACTCAATACTTCAGCTTAAAATAGTTGTTTACTCCATTTGACGCCCCTTAGGATAGGCGCCCGGGGCGACCACCCTGCCCGCACTCCCTTCGCAACGCCACTGGAAATTATTCTAAAGATTATATTTCACTATATTGTACTACCGTGTCATTGATAGACGGACTGGTCTTAATGGCGCACAGACTATGAGCCATAATGCCTTATCCACCTAGTTTCTGTTTTGGTCTTTGGTTGGTCGAGAGCTAGACTGCTAACCTGTAAGTCTCGAGTTTGAATACGTGTTTTAAGCCAGTAGACCGTCCCCGAGTCCACCCAGCTCTGATAAGAATCTAACGTACATTAGGGAAAGCAGAGGGTGCTGGGCGTATTGCTGACCACACTACCCTTTTATAAGCCGAGGTTACAGAAACAGGCACACTCTACTTCACTTGTCCCAAATACCACCAGGTTTAAAAGAGGAACTTTAGTTTTAGGTTTGGGATTAAGTTTAGGTTTAGGTTTAGGTTTAGGTTTAGGTTTAGGTTTAGGTTTAGGTTTAGGTTTAGGTTTAGGTTTAGGTTTAGGTTTAGGTTTAGGTTTAGGTTTAGGTTTAGGTTTAGGTTTAGGTTTAGGTTTAGGTTTAGGTTTAGGTTTAGGTTTAGGTTTAGGTTTAGGTTTAGGTTTAGGTTTAGGTTTAGGTTTAGGTTTAGGTTTAGGTTTAGGTTCATGCGAGTGTAAGCTATTGTGCCCAAACGGCGTTACTGTTTTAAAAAGTAATTATAATTTTATAGCTTGCTTTTAAAGATTTAAAAAAAAAATTAGCATGATTACATAGACTAAGATTGAATAAAATGCAACAATCAAATTATGAAACAGCTTAAGAACCAAAAACAATGTAGTTAGGCCAATTACGAAAGAAAGGAATGATACATTACCTGGCGGTTTTTATAACAGATTTGTGAATGGTTAGGTATTATTTGTCTATATTATTTTAATTTATCTCAACCTTGTTTTTTTTTCAGGATCTTTAGATATCAACCCGGTATCTTCATTAGGATGTTATCCTGACAAGGCATTTGCATTGTTAACTAGCCTACAGAATTTACGTTTATATGGAACGGACTGTAAACTGGGCCCTGGATTCAAAGAGTTGAGGAATCTAAGGAGTTTAGATTTCTTGCCTGGCTTTTATAATTACTCATTAGGCGACTTCTTCTTGGAAAATATAAAATCACGACATAAATTGACCGTCAGTTTAAAACATTGCCCTATCACTAGTTTATCTGAAACGTCGCTTATTGCGGATGCAAACGTGACAGAATTGGACCTTAGTTACACACAACTTACGCTAATACACATTTTAAATGCTAAGAAGATGTTTCAACGTTTAAATTGCCCTAAAGTACATCTGAATTTCATGAAACGGATCCTGTTTTTCGAATTATGCCAAGTGTTTGAAACTTTTGTAGACACAAACATTAGAGCTTTAGATGTTTCTAGGAATAGTATAATGTATCAGCCGGTCCGTGAGAATTGTTCTCTGCCACCTAAATTGGAAAGACTTAACTTACGTCGAAACTTAATTAACTATATAGCATTACTTAACGATTTGTCCAGCAAATTAAATACTTTGAAATATTTAGATTTGAGCCATCAAATATTTAACTCAGAAGAGTCAAGTGTTTTGAAAAGGTAAAACTATGAACTTACTGATATATATATATATATATATATATATATATATATATATATATATATATATATATATATATATATATATATATATATATATATATATATATATAATCTTTAGAGTTTCTACAAGATTCAGCAAAATCATTCAAACATTTAGATTGTGTGTGGTGAACATGAATCTTCTAGTCTGTGTAACTGATGGTTTACTGCTACATACATTAGGGTTACAGTCTAGAAGTTCCCTTTTTATATGAAATAGCTTATTGGTTAAATATACGCATACATTTATTTTTTAAAGTTTACAATTTTTTCCATGGGTTTCAATCGAGACATTCTTATCCCTTTCACCACTTTAAATACAGAAGGTATAGTTTGCTGAATTAGTAGTGAATTATATATATATATATATATATATATATATATATATATATATATATATATATATATATATATATATATATATATATATATATATATATATATATATATATATATATATATATATATATATATATATATATATATATATATATATATATATATATATATATATACTACATGCAACCCTGTCGAAAAACAGGCATAAAAATATTTTAGTTTATGTTTTGTTAGATATTAAGTAGCCTTGATCAGTTTTAAGGGATTCAATACATAGAAACATCAGGCATAAAAATCATCACAATTATTTGAATCTGAAATATTTTTTTACTGTCAAAGTATAAATCACATGAATTTGTAATCGACTCCGCTTATTTTATAAACTGAAATGAATAACAAAAAAAAAATCAGAAAGTTTTAGTTTACATATACAGTTTGATTTTTTAGAATCAACATAAATTTTAATCAAATCTCTTGGGATCAAATCTCTTAAGGCTACATTTTTAATTATTTTCATTAAACCTAAGTTATAAACTTTACTTAAGACAAATATTGATTGGCTGTAAAGGAACTCGTGATCGATTTTCTGACTACCCCACATATCTTAGTTATTTACTTATAAAACTTTGCTGATTAAGTTTGTAAATAAAACTATGCTATTTAAAACAACATGACCTAGTTCTGCCTTTTTTGTATAACGAAATATATGCTAGCCTTTCGAATAGCAGGATGTCTTCGTTTATGTCGCCATTACCACGTGAATACCATATTGCTTTTACCTTTTTAAAATCTGTTTTTAAATACTGAAAATTCTAAAACGTCAAAAAATAGTCCAAAAAAACCAGTCAGGATTGTTAAACCATATTAACTTTAATTACACTGTGCATAATTTTTAAGATATATAATGGGCCTCTCGGATAACTTTCATGCTATTTACGGAAGGGTCAATTGCTACTGGTCACTCAAAGCATAGCCGGTTGAACGTGTACTTGCAAATCATTTCTCTAAGTGTTCTTCGGGATTAAGTCATTTGGTGCAAAATGAATTATATTTTATACTGATATTTCTTTTTATCTACAATATATTGTATTAAGTCAGATTATTTCCCATTACAAAAAAAAAAACTATAAAAAATAAAAATAAAATTAACGATTGCTGCCTTCTTTGCATTCGTTATCCGCCCATTTAACCAGGCTTCTTATATGTAATTTTTATTTTATTTCGACATGAAACAGGTCTGACAAATTTTTGAGACTTCATGAAAGAAAATATAATGAGTCTAAAGGTATTGGATTACATCGCTTAGAATTTTTGGATTTGTCTTACAACCGAATGATCCCAAGGACTTTTCAAGGCCTGTACAGACTCAAAACTTTGAACATATCTCACATTGAAGGCACCATCTATTTAAGAAAGAAATTTAATTTTCTTATGTCAAATCTTCTGCGCCTCGAAGAACTTCGGATGTCTAACTTAAATTTTGACCAAATTCACAAAAACTACACATTTCCAAAGAGCGTGAAAAAAATTGATTTGAGCTACAATCAGATTAGATCATTTCATTCGTCAACTTTAACTCATCTCAATTTGACTTACTTAAATCTGTCACACAATCAGCTGAATGGCTTCACACAAGAAATGGCAAATGAGTTGCAAAGATTAAAGTCACACAACCCTGAGTTTTTGGTAGATTTGCAGGGTAACGTGTTTGCATTTGAATGCGCCAATCTTCCAATCCTGTATCTGTTAGCTGAAAGCCCGGAAATTTTCTATGAAAAAGAAAACATTTTCTTTGCAACAGAAACAAGTGTAAAGTTCAACTACACTCAGATGATTGAGAAATTGCAAGGGTTCTCAAAAATGTGTCAGATAAAAGAAAATTTCAGCTACGTGCTGTCAGTGTTTTTCACCCATCTCCTGTGTTTGCTTGTTCTGGTCGTGTTTTTCCATTACCGCTGGAAGCTGAGATACCTCTACTTTATTGGTCAACGACGGCTGCACATCGGTGGACGTGTGGTCAACTACAACCCACAGGTTGATGTATTCGTCACGTACGATGAGGTATGTCAATACATATATTTTTTTTAAACATACAGAGAGATGCTAATTATTTTTTGCTATATAAATGCTTTTATGTCATTAAAATGTAATTTTAAAAATATATGGTAGTGTGGTCAGACAATACAGTAAAGGACTGCTAACTCGAGTTTGAATTTTTTGTTCGAATCCGTGTGCGAATCGTTAGCGAAAGAAAGGCGGTTGGGCATAGTGTCGACCACACTGTTCCTACATATACCGAGGTTATAGAAGCAGGTAAACTATACTTCACCTGCAGCTAGGTTCGAAATATGTTTTTTTAAAAATGTAATTATTATAAGAAAATTTTTTTAATCGGACATTCTCAACAAGCCTGAAATAGTTTTGACATTATTAAACAGTGCTCATTAATAATATTTTTAAAACTAACGTCTAACACACAATCATAACGATCTATTACATCGTCAAACTAAAAATTAACCAGAGATGTTCACTACTTAAAATTAATTTTAAAAAAGGCTCTATTTTAAACATCTTAATTAACAATCTGTTGTTACACATAATAAAAAAAATTACAAAACAGCCTTCCTATTTACTGCATACCGAAATTCACTTCAGCTATTTTGTGAATACGGATTCTTAAAATTTATACATTTTTATCATTTCAGGGAGAACCAAGAGTAAGAAGACTTTTAAAAGATGTTATCCTACCATTCTTGCGAGAGAAGAACATCTCTTATATTTTAGGAGAAGTGGACTTTCCAGGTGGGGACATGGTGTCACACATCAGTGGAGCTATAACTGGCACAAGAAAAACGCTGGTCTTGTTGTCTGAAGATCTTTTCTTGGATCACTACCGAGAGTATGAGATGAACCTGGCCATCATACGAGAGTTCAATGTACAAGGTCAGGTTATCGTTCCTGTCTTTGTTGAGAGGGTGGACTTGAATACATACCCACCTGAAGTAGAAACTTATTTAAGGAATCAGCTGTACAGGTGTCTGGTCTACAGAAATAACCAAACTTTCTGGACACTTCTGTTACCTGCCATAAAAAATGACAAGTAGTTTAAAATTGTTTTAATATTGTTTTACAATATGAAAATGTTCAGTGTTTCTTCAAGACTTTTTTCTCCGGGGGGGGGGGGCACTTGAAATTTTGGGGGGGGGGGGGCGATGGAGTTTCTTTGGGGGGGGCGGACACTGTTAAAAGTATATATTTTCTATATAAATTATATACATTTTATTTCGTTCGGGGGGGGGGGGGGGGGCGGTAGAAATTTTTTTTTGGGGGGGGGGGAAGGGCAGGCGCCCCCCCCCCCCCCCCCCCCCCCGAAGACATGCCTGGAAGAAACTCTGTAAATGTTACAGATTTTTATTAGATTTGTTTTATGACATTAAAACAAAATTACAGTTTTCTGTTTTCTTGATTTCGAAAATTGAGTTTAATTGATTTATCAAAAGTGTGTAATAAACAGAACAAAGTTACGTTTAAATTGCACAATAATTTTTTTTTCACTCTGTATATTGTATTTAAATTTTTATGTTTTAATTATAATTTTTATCAATTTCTTTTTAAAATTTCAAGATTTTTTATATATTGGCATGCTATGATTTTATTTAAATACATAATAGGAAATCAATATCTATATATATAATTCTCTTCTGGGAGCTGTTAGAAAACAAGCTGCAAGCGCGCCTTACATTCCCCTCTCTTCCTCTCTATCGCTACCACCCCCACCCCCCACCCCCTCACATGATCTGGTGAGCTGTGGTTCACGATGTTTACATTTTACAATTATGGAGACGGGTTTGGTGACGGCTATTAGGGGCAGATAATTTAGTTTAAAACGATTTTAAACTTAGAGGAGGTAAGGAAGAGGAGGCTGCTTTCACGTGGGGGGGGGGGGGGGAGGGGGGTTCAGTGTTTTTAAGCAAATATTTTCAGTGGCAGCATTGGTACTGTCGAATTTACAAATTATAAATTACTGAAAAGTAGAAAAAAAAAACAACTAAATAGCGGCGTATGATACGCAGCGGGTCGGCTCGTAGTGTATATTACTTCATGATATTACTTTTTGATACATTTTAAAGTCTTTTGTTATCGTTTCTCAATTGGTTTCTTGTGCTGCTTCTCCAACCCCCCCCCCCCCCCCCCCCCCCCCCCCCCCCGAAGAGATGCCTGGAAGAAACTCTGCTGTTACTTGTTAAATACTTTTTATATTTCAATATTTCCTATCATATTCCTGCTTATTCTTTCAAAGTTTGAGTTTAATTTTCGTGAATAATTTAGATCAGAGGACTCAAGACAAATATGGAAAGTCCTTACCTTGAGGGACGGTGTGGTCAAATAGTAGAGTGTTTGATTGCTAACCCGAAGGTCTAGAGTTTGGATCCCGGGCTCGAGTTAGTACGACGTTCATTTAAAAGCTTTTAAATAAGAAAATAAAACAAACTTGCTCTGTTTGAATAAATCTTTAGTCGCTCACTAGATCTCATACTTATATGAGCTTTTATTTTTTTTAATGGAAGTTTCTTTTATTTTCATATTTTCAGTGCATTTATTAAACGCTTATTATTGTAAATATATTTTTCCACTTTAAACATTTGTTCGAAATATGAATTTTCGTGCATAGTCAAAGACTGTACCGCCAGACCCTGCTATGCTGGTGGAAGTAGGCCGTTTAGGGAGCCCAAAATCCGACCAAAAACAGGGAAAAATAAGTATTTTGCACCTTGTGGTTTTGTAAAAAAAAGAACAGTTCTACTACAGCAGTGATTTCTCTATAGTAACTGACACACTACAACATAGACACACACAAAAAACTAGATGAGCATTAGTGACCAACTAGAACAAACAGACATGTTTCATTTTTATTAAAAAAAAAACAGTTGCATAATGCTAAGTTATAGTAAAACATAGAAAAAATAGGGCCTAGTATGATATACTGTATGCTATGTCAAGTAAAAGTTTAATTCTACTTCTATTTTCACGTTCTGCAATGACATTTGCTATCCTATGCTCTTTTGTAAATACTTTTTTTCTCGTTTGTTTTGTATGGCTGACCAAACAATATTACCTCCATCTCTACTTCAACTCTTTTGTTTTTTTTGAGCAAACAAAAGACACACAAGTGTGATATTTTCCGACGATTACCAGCCACCTCCTGTGCTACCCCTCAATTGTGTTTTGGGTCCTTGGAATCCCATTTTGATAATTCTCATGTACAGACCAGAAATTTAGTGGAATAATCGGTGGAACCGTCACCTCTCTTGTATTTAACAACCAAACTCGACCACAAAAAACACTTTACCAGCTATGCTGTGTTTGGTGGAAAAAAAAACAACTTACCAATTTTGGCACAGTTGTATCACAATCACAACTGAATTAATCAATCCAACGAAGATAGTGCACTTTTTATTTTACGCAATTCGCAATGGACGAAATTGGCTTTTTTTCTGATTCCGCTCCTTCAAATCATTGTAGGAATTTGAGTTCAATAGACCTAAAAATATTGTAGATGAAATTTCTATAGCGAAAGATTCATAAACGAAATAAGCCTTTGAGCCGTTTACGTGAAAGTTGCACATGTTATTTATGTGTTAAATTGACGGCTCTTTGGATATCTATATATATATAATTCTCTTCTGGGAGCCGCTAGAAAACAAGCTGCAAACGCGCTCCCTACCATCCCCACCCCTACATGGTTTTAGTGAGCTGTGTTCACTCTAAATGTTTACAAGCAGAGCCAACGATTTTAAACGTAGGGGGGGGGGGGAAGGGGGGGGTTATGGTCCTTAACGAGCTACTTATAGTGTTTTAAAGAAATATTTTCAGTGGCAGCGTTAGTACTCTCGAATTCACAAATTATGAATTACTGAAAAGTAGAAAAAACAACAACTAAATAGCGGCGTATGTTATGCCGCGGGCCGGCTTGTATTTCATATTTTTGGCGGGAATACTACTATCAATTTTAGTTAGACGAATATCATCACTGTATAGACGTTGTTTGGGAAAGTAAAGAAAGCGCATTGTTTATAAATCAGCAGCTGTATCTATTAGAGAAAGACAGTAAAAATCGATTGTCTATATCAGCCACGTACCTGTCCTTTCAACAACATGAAAATTGGATCGTCGCGTTGGGACGTTTGTGGCTGATACATCCCAAAATTTACAGCATATTGGCTTTGTGGACTGACGTTGACGCCACATCTTAAAGTTACAGTTGTGGTACTAGATTCACGTGAGCGGCTTCTAATAACGTCGTTAATTTTTTAAAAAATTAGCCCCAAGCATAGCTTTTACCGATAGACTCTCGTTGTGATCTGAGGCCATTATATTAAGATGGAGACCTTTTAGAGCAACCAAGGATCAAATGCTGCTTTGTTTGGTTGGTGTATGGGGCCTTGACACGTTGTATGATATCCATTTTTGTGACGTAGTCAGTATACAGTAGCGGATTTTTAGCACCGAATCCAGCCAAAAAAATTCGCCGTTTAAAATTAGTTGTAAACTCTTTCTTAGTCACGTTTTCATTAACAAATATTAGAAATGATTCATTAGGATGTTCTATATAAACTGTAGCAACTTATAGATTTCACAGTTCGGATTATACACGTAATTGTTCACACAGTTGTGTTGCGTGAGAGATACTGCTTTATCATGAAGTGAATCTTTAAAGGGTTGAGGGAGGGGAAGAACCTCTTTGATTGCTATATTTGAAATAACTATTACATTTCATGTATTTTCATCAAAGTGAAACGTATGTGGAACATTTGAACGAAAAGGCTGCATTAGAGATGGGTCAAAATTAAGTTACAAGGTTCGCTGTAAAGACACACAAAAAAAACAACAAACGAACAAACAGACGTTGCGAACTAAATAATATAGAGTCGCCTCGAACTGATTCGTTTAGGAAGCAATTTTTTTTTTCTAATTGCATAGTAGCACAGATTTTACCAATGAACTGAGTCAAATATTTCTGATGAATCTTTCGTAGGACTAGTTGCTAACCGAGTTAGCATTCGATTTTTTTAATACATTAAAGAAAAACATTTCAGGAATTATTCCACTGTCAGGCCCAGGCAAAGGTATGATACATTCAATTCGTTTAAAAAACTATTCCACGTAAGTCCATAACGCACTATATAAACACGAAAGTTAATGGATTACTTATTCATTTGTAGCAGTGCAGTGTCTTGTAGTACTACAATGTCTTTGATAGGTAGAACGGGTCTTAATGGCACACAAACAACACAAACAACACGAGAGGTCAGACGAATAAGAGGAGAGGGCGTGTAATGCTTAATTACTTAGAGTTACTAATTTTTAATTACTACTAGCGTGCCTGTCCCCGCGCGTTGCCGCGGCTTTAGAAGAAAGTTTGAGAATAGCTCGTGGCAAATTGCACCCTGCTCTTGCGCGGGCGGACGCGCCTGATTGAATTTAGTGAATGGTGTATAATACTACTTGTTATACGTATTCTATCACACTGTTTAAAACGAACGTAGACAAGTCTAAATGGCGCACAGACAACACGAGAGGTGGGGGGAAGGGGGGGGGAAGAGGGCATGTAACGCTTAATTACTTAGTTACTATTTTTTTTATTACTATTGTAAATACATATCTGCCCAACAAATTGCAAAATAAAATTTATCATTGTTAATTTCTTACAAATCAATATGTTATATAAACGAAAAAATACAGTAAAGTTTTAATTTTTTGGTACCTGTCAGGTTAAGTGGGTAATTTGGTTTGTTGGTCCAACGCCCGTGTCCCATGATTTTGGTTTTCATTAGGTTAATTTTTGACCCGCTAGCCTAACCAAAGTCAGGGAAAGTGTCTGTTATTAGAGTGATAGATTTTTAAATCCGCTTCCAGTTATAAAGTCATAACCTATGTCGTTTCTCACTTTTGATATATTAATTGGTATTTTTTTCGTTTACTTTCTGCTTATTTTCTGTGTTGATATTCTGTCGATTTTTTTCTTTATTTAAACATTTTTCCTCTAATATTGTTTTAGTATGTGTTTGTGTTGCTTATTTGACAATTTATGCTTTTAAGAATTATATTGTGTTACATTATTTTCTGAAAAGTTACGTGAATTTTTTTTTCACTTATTGGTTATATGTTTAATTTATAGAACTTAATTTCTCATCTGTAATGATTTAACATTTAGATTGAGTTCTTCACAAATCAAGCAATTTCGCTCAGTATGCCTCAATCTTTCCTTTTCTTCGATTTGAAAAAAAAGGTTATTTTACGTGAATATACTTACAGGGAACAGGCCATAAGTCATGTCAATATCTCCAGTTTGTTAGAAATACCCCCCAATGCTTTACTTCCTACCAACCTTTTGAGTACGAAAGAATTAATTGATTTAAACAATTCAGTAAATCAATAAATCAATTTTAATTATTTTCACAGTTATTTTAGTGTAAACGCGAATAAAAACAATAGTACTGGAGTTCCTTTCAGACATCTCTTTGGGCAGGGTGGGGGGAGTAAGAAAGTCTACCCCCCCCCCCCCCCCCCCGAACGAAATGGAATTCATATAGAAATCATATATGTTTACAAGTGTCGCCCCCACCCGTAAAATGTAGTCTACCACCTCCTCCCCCCCCCCCCCCCCCCGTCGAAAAGAAAATATCAAGTGGACGAAACACCGCAATTGTGACAATACACTGTGGCGTCTGGACGAGAGAGATAAAAAAAAAATTTGAAGTGTCTAAATCAACAAAATTTGTTTATGTCAATCTTGTGCTCTTAAATGCAATAAGTAACCCTACTTAAAAGATGTCAATATAATGCTAGATATAAATGTAAATCTTGAAACCAGCCTGTCTGCGCATAAAAGATAAGAGCAGAAATACGTTCAGAAAGAATGACACATCTTTTGATACAAGAATCTATGAGAGGGCACGTATATAGTCAGCTTTGTGTCAAATTAAGCACGTGATCTTCATGCTAAGTAAAAAAAAAAGCTTTACATCGTGATGTTTTCAATTTGACAAATCTGGTTTTCCTTTTTACATCCAGTCGCCAAATGTATGTTCATGAAGATAAGGAGTTTTATTAAAAGAGGCAAACTCAAAAGACTCGGTCATATTAGTAACCGAAAGTTTAAAATATTTAAAAATGCTCCAACGATCTTATTTATATAAGAAGAATTGTGCCACATTAGATCTTATAGCTTGATGTTCAAGAAAAAAAATATGGAAATCTTTTGCTTTGTGTAACACTTGCTACGTTATTAGTAAATACAAGATTTAATTTTTGTAACTGTTGAACAACAAAGTGAAATGTAAATTTTTTATTAAATAAACAATATTTAGACCTATATGATTACGTTCTATTATACATGTAGGTGGTTTTGTTTTGTGTAAACTTACACAACACTGAACTCATCATCCTTTTTTTAAATTTTATTTACAACACTATTTCGTTTTAGAAAGATATTTTTGTAACACAATAAAATGCAGGTTTGTTAAAAAAACAGTAAATGAAAGTTAAAAAAAAAATTGGTAAGTACAGATAGGTAGGTTACAACAGTAAGATAATCTTGACAGCTACTGAATTTCTGCTTCTACGAACTTATGTACACATAAACAATTGTTGCACTTGAGACAAAATGGAATTTTAATTTTAGTGGCATTTATATAAAAACAACACTCAAACACACATACATACATATATATATATATATTTATATATATATATATATATATATATATATATATATATATATATATATATATATATATATATATATATATATATATATATATATATCTAATATATAAAGCTCAGTTCTGTATGTAATGCATATGTTTGTCGTTGGTCTTGGATGAATTTAAGTGTTAGAAAATTATCGTGCGCATTTGTCTAAATTTATGAGCTAAAAAATTACTATTGAAAGTGTTGGGAAATAATTTTCATTTTTCAAATTATAGTAATAATTGTCGGCATGTTCATTAAACACAAGTTTTAAAAAAATATCATCTTTTACAAAAATTCTAATTTTGTCTTTATTTAGTCCTATAGCACTTACTTCCCTTTGATAAATTAGGAAAACAAAATTACTTCCCTTTATAAAACCATTGCATTTTGTGGAAAATAATTTACTTTTTAATTACTTTGTTTTGGTGTTGGAAAAAAAAATTACACAATCAGCGGGGATTGATCAAGTGCAAATGTTGTAGGTATTTTACGGATAAGCTTGGAGTATTATGATTGTTCATCAAATTGAAACAGGCGCGTTCGTTTAAGTGAGTGCAAAAGACTATAAATAAGTTGGGGTACTATGTTCGCGTTAGTGTTTTCTTTGTGTTTAGGTGGGTTTGCGTTAGTGGTTGCGTTTTGATTTGGTTCGTTTTTGTTCTTTGTTTTTTCGTTTTTGTTTGTGTTTTTTGTTTGGGTTTGTATTTGTGTTTTTGATTGGTTTTGCGTTTGGATTTGGTTTGTTTTCGTTTGCTTTTTCGTTGTTGTTTTTTTGTTGGTATTGGTGTTTGTGGTTGGGTTTGTTGTTAGGTTTTTGTTTTCGTTTGCTTTTTTGTTTGTTTTTTCTTTGTGTTTGTATTGGTGTTTGTGGTTGTGGTTGGGTTTGTTGTTAGGTTTTTGTTTTCGTTTGTATTTGTAATTGTGTTAGCGTTATGTTTGCGTTTTGTTGTTTTGGTTGGTTGTGGTTTGGGTGGGCAATGCCGGGTTTATGATGATTACTAAACACACAGGTAATGGTCTTTAACAGAAAGTTTTTTCACAGAAGCCAGACCGGGGTATATATATATATATATAAGTAATTAATAGATCTGATCATAGCTAAGGTAGATAACCGAACAAACGCCTGACATGGTAATCAAAGATAACAACTTTTAATATGGTGACAACATCCAAGAGGGTGACACAATGCAAAGGAGCGACAAAAACTAAAGGGTTTACACCACGCATGCTGACAGGCCTGTAGTTCATTATCCCGTCTATCAGCACATTCTTTTCGAACACCGTCACACACTTGTGTAATTGATAAAAAATAATGTGTGTCAATAAATATCGAGTGTGCCACATCCCATGATCTAATTATATATTAAAGCTTGGGAAATTTTGGTGTCACTACGTCTCTTGAAGGTTGACACCCTATACGCAAAAATATGTATTAAGCTTTTGTAATTTGTTAAATTAACTAGGCAAAGTAGATTTATTTCAGATTAATTTTTAAAAAATAGGCAATATTTAGTTTTCGTACCCACCCCCCCCCCTCCCAACTTAGAGGGTTTCACCCTCTTGAATGGTTCCACCCCGATGAATGATTCAATCTTTTGTCTGTCTGTCGTGCTTAAAATAATCCTTAAATGATTCCAATTTCACAGCTTTATCCTCCGGTTCTTGTCTCCTATCTCACTTTGAGTAAACCGATACAATCTCCAGACAGAGCAAGACCACTGTGTTACCTTTAACACATTACCAACATATTTTTATCCAATTACCGCAATTGTTTTCACGCTATCGGTTCTGCACACAAGTATAATGTATACTTGTTTTAAACACCAACGATTATTTTATAAGTCTCGAGTAGTATATATTAATGGTGTCATAAACACGTCATATTCCACATTTGAGGCTGATCTGCCAGCTTTTCTTATTTCACTTGGTTTCTTGAATGTAAACAACCATATTGTAAACAACGCAAATCTGTGTAGAAAGTTTTCCTTCTAGTTGTACTTTTATAAGAATTTAATACTGTTCTAGATTAATTTTCAGGTAAACTTGCATCTCTTTCGATTTGTTTCATACTAAGGGGAACAACCGTGTTAAATCTGGACATGACAGGGCCTCGGAGCTATTTCCAAGTAACTCAAGGCATATCATCAGAGTTTCTTCCAGGCATCTCTTCGCCCCTCCCCCCCGAAATAAATGAAATTTATATAATTTATATATAAAATATATACTTTTAACAGAGTCCGCCCCCTCCCCGAAGAAAGTTTACCGCCCCCCCCAAAAAATTTCAAGTGCCCCCCCCCCCCCCGGAGAAAAAAGTCTGGAATAAACACTGCATATCATATTCCATTTTCTCTTCTTTTGAAATAATCGTTCTAATATGTGTTTATTAAAATTTGTATAAATTAAAAAAAATATTCAAACGAGGACTGTAATATTTTAAGTTGAGTCAGATTCTTCGCCATAACTAAAACAATTTACTGTCTTAATTGCATTCGCTTTCTGTTCAACCAGGCGTCGTCTTTCTAAGTATACTAACTTTAACTTCAAACAGATATGACAACTTTCAATAGTACAAAAAAGAAAATATAATGTACCTAAAGGAACTGGATTATATAACCAATAATTTTTGGATTTGTCTTACAACCGAATAATCCCTCTTACTTATGCATGTACAGACTTAAAACTTTAAACATATCTCACATTGAAACACCTCCTATTTAACAGTGAATTATAATTTTCTTATGTCACGCCATCTGTGCCTGAAAGAACTTCAGATGTCACAATTAAATTTAGGCAGAATCCATAGTAATTACACATTTCCAAGGAGATTAGAACTTATTAATCTGAGTTGCAATCTGATAAGATTATTTTGTTAATCAACTTAAGTCAGCTTAATTTTACTTACTTAAATATTTTTAAAATTTTTATTTACCAATTTTCGTTTGAACTTTCCACGATTTTATATATATCGACATGGTTTGATTTCTTTATACGTATAACATGAATTCCCTATAATTTAAACTATTTTTGATATTATGTTTTTTTGATACTTGCCCGAATGCTACAAATGCCTGAATGGACACTTGCCCGAAAGCCGTTTGCCCGAAAAATGTTAATATTATATTTTAGCAAATAGAGATTCTTAATCATTTAAAATTCGGGAAATCGGCCTTCGGGAAAACGGAATTTTGGAAAGTGTCTTTTGGGAATTCGTCAAACAAAAAAAAAAAAAAAAACAGGGGAGACGACCACGCACGGTAACAATGTTAAAGTAGCGTCCGCTGTCGTAAGTTTATATTTGTTGAACTGTGAATACGAGTTAAAAATGATCACTTGGGATCAGAACATGAATCAGGGTGGGCCAAATAAACAACGCCTTGCTTTTTTGTTGCACTTACTTGTGTTATTTACTATCTATTATCTACAAACACAACACAAACACAACACAAAAACAACACAAACACAACTCAAGCTTGATTTTTTTTAACCCTATTATTATTAAAATGTATCCACTTTTTCGAGGACACTTAACGAAAATTATATTTGACATTGATCCGTACAATATGTTTTAGCAATAGCAATGTGCGTTTATTTAATATTTTCTTTACGTTATGCGAAAAAGTTATATAAACAAACCCTACTCTATCACTTATAATACGACACTGCGATGCAAGAAAAAAGCACGACATGTGATGTGTTTACTTTTATGGTTCCAAAATCAACAGCGATGACGGAATGACGAAATGACAGACTGACACACTACTACCAGCGTTATATTATCGATTAAAGAGGGAGTGATCTCCCTTAAGGCTAGGTACTGCAGAACATAGAGATTTTACAAACTTGTGTTTTACTTGCACCAAATAAGCATGAAAAAAAGCGCGTATAATAGCGCATTAAATTGTACTTTAAATAGGCTAATTTTAAATAGTTAAGTTAAATTATGATGTCAGATTGCATTGTCATCTAGTCTTGAACAACGTGGTAAGTTTGAAACGAATCTGTTAGTTAGAAGTGCTCGAAATTTCGCTAGGCAGTTTCAATCTATGACGGCTGACAGAGGAAGCAAGATAAACAAAAGCTTGTAAAAACGTTTTAACGACAACCATTTATATAATGAGGAAATAAATGATATTCTTAAAATATAATAATGAGCTTCTATTTAAATAACTAGAAATAGGTATTTTCTAGGTAAATAGCTAGTAATAAAAATGTGTGTAGCTTCTTTAACTTTATTAATTGTAATCAATACACAAAAGTGTCCCGCAGATTTTCCATTATAGTTATTTATAAAACGGTGCATTTTCATATATTTAAAGAAAATCATTTATTGTCTCCTTTTTAGTGCATCATTACATAAGAACTTGTCGTTTCGTTTAATTTAAATTCCATTATAACAAATTTCAGGTACATTAAAACATTTAATGCAATAGAGTTGCATGACTAGAAAAATTGTAGACCAAATGAATAAGATAAAGTGCGTACAATATATATATATATATATATATATATATATATATATATATATATATATATATATATATATATATATATATATATATATATATAAAGAAAAGTGGTCAAGTCCCCGATAGGACACTTCCCGGCGCCGCAGTCGCGTCAAATTTGGAACGATAATGCCTGGGGGCGATAGAACGCGAGGGCTGGTGACGGTTGGCCGAAAAAACCACGGAGAGGGGGTAAAAACTGACCTCGACTGGCCGGCTCCTAATATATATGGGCTATATTATAAACGCCTCTGCGTTGATCATGTTCCTCAATGGTAAAGTAGAAGGTTGATCAGGATCCTAAAGTGTAAAAAAGAAATCTCGAGGTTTTACACCTTTCTGAGTCGGGAAAAAAACCATAGTTTTGCAATTTTGTCTCTATGTCTGTGTATGTGTGCATGTGTGTGTGTGTGTCTGTGTGTCTGTGAAAACGATAACTTGAGCACCGTTACAGCTAGGTCAGGGGTCGGCAACCTTTTGGGACTGAAGAGCCAAAAGTTATAATTTACCACCAATATCCCAGTTTTTCAAGAGCCACTAACATTTTTATTTCAATATTATGATATTATGTTATTTGATTATATATATATATATATATATATATATATATATATATATATATATATATATATATATATATATATATGTATTTATATATATATATATATATATATATATATATATATATATATATATATATATATATATATATATATATATATATATATATATATATATAAATGAAATAATATTTATTCAAAAAAAAACATACACATGTTTCGCAGAAAAAGTATTAGAGTATTTTATCTAGCTCTGCTGGAATAATAAAATCAGTAATCACAGTATATAACTTTAATTATTGAATACTATTTACAACAGTTTCGCCTTGCATGCTTTTTGAAAGTTTGTTTTAACCTGGCTAATAGCCCATTTTCTGTTTCAAGCACGCCTCTAGATTTTTATTTGTTAGTTGGCTTCTATACTTTGTATTATATGCATGCAAGAAAACGCTTGCTCGCATGACTATGTTGACCCGAAGATCGTCAGCACTACAAATTCCAACTTCTTTGTCGTATTGTAGCACCCTGCAAGGGCAAGACTATTCCATGTGTCACATAATAGGGCCTCAACTCGCGTCATTTCTTTTAGAGCTGTCCAGTAGTACAGTGAAACATACATGTTTTTCTGGATCTCCAAATCGTCTAACTTGCTCTTGAGATATGTGAACTTACCGCTCCACCAATGTGTGGTTTTCAAATCTAGCAATTTAATTTGAAGCGAACCAGCATCAATTCCAAATAGCTCAAAGTTAATCTCTTTTAATTGTGTTGAGATAATCTACTTTGACTATGAAGGTCAGAGTACTTGCATTTCCTCAGAATTGCTTAAATATCTCAGTGAACCCATCCTTCATTTTGTTTATAGTAATGCTGAAGTGATTCATGTTAATAGTAGCGTTGGGTTTATCATATTTTTTAAAGATTTTTAAAAAATTAAGTAATTTACCTCTCTCCGAGTCTTTAACAAAATGAAGTACATTTTTTTTTCGAAACAATCATCTTCTTCAAGCAAGGCATAGGCTGGGTTTTCCTTTCCGTGCAGTGTTTTATTTAGTTCGTTTAGTTTCTTTTGTGATCTCCACCATGAAGTTGAATGTTGCATTTAGCAATAGATAAGTTATAGAAAGTAGATTGAAATAGGGCGTAACTACATATTCTAATAGGATAGCCAGTGTTTATTGTTTGTTTATTATTTTATCGTTCATTTTTGAGTATTGCAGAACAATGTTTGTATTTGTTTTTAAAATAAAATAAAATAATTGTTAATATTTGTGCATGGAGCTGAAGAGCCGCGCCTTTACATCAAAAGAGCCGCATGCGGCTCGCGAGCCGCAGGTTGCCGACCCCTGAGCTAGGTTGATGAAATTTCATGTATAAGTATTATATCATATTTTTAGTTCCGGAAATCGGAAGTTGAACTTACTCTACTTTTGGTTTTTCAAAAACCTATAACTTGACCACTGTTTCAGATAGACAAAATTTAACATATTTTTTATACGAGATTCTATGTGATCCAAAATTGATTAAAGATCATGTCTATATTGCCAGTTGCCATCCTCCTTAGTCTTATATAATTTTAGCTTAGAAGAGATCACTCCCGCTTTATTTTTTTACAAATTGTAGGCTTACATAATTGTATTTCAATAAAATCATTGCATTCTTTAGTGCCTTATTTTTACTTCACAATTGTTTCAATAGCAACCCACGCTTTTATTTTTAGTTATTTACCTCGTGTTGGCCTACATAGTTGTATTTAAATATATTAATTGTATTCTTACATACAAAAAATGCATTATTTAACGCCAAGCGTTTTTCTTGTTAGTAAGTGACAAATTTTAGGCCTAGATTAAATTTATTGTAATAAAATTTTATTTCTTGTTTGCGTCCACTGAGTGGTACAATAGTCTAGAACCGATGCACCAGTGTATTGTATACGGGTGTCACGAGAGAGCTTAGCACTCAGAAACAAAGAAATATTTAGGCGGAGATCTTAAGGGCCTGGATACGTTCAGCTGTCTAATACATCCCTCAAACTGGCCGACATACTCCTAAAATAAAAACATCACGTGATAAAGGTGTTCTAAAATAAAAATATCACGTGATACAGGAGTCCTAAAATAAAAATATCACGCGATAATTATGTCTTAAAATAAAAAATATCACGCGATAATTATGTCCTAAAATAAAAATATCACGTGATAAAGTAGTTATAAAATAAAAAAATATCACGTGATGAAGGTGTCATAAAATAAAAGTATTACGCTATAAAGGTGTCCTAAAATAAAAATATCATTTCATAACCTTGTAATATAATAAATATATCACGTACAAAATGTCCTAAAATAAAAATATCAAGTGAAAAACAGTCCTTAAATAAAAATATCACGTGAAAAATTTCCAAAAACAAAAATATCAGGTGATAAAGTTGTTCTAAAATAAAAATATCACGTAAAAAACGTGAGATCTTAAGGGCATGTATACGTTGAGCTGTCTTATACATCCTTGTAACTGGCCGCCATTGTTCTAAAAAAGAATTACATGTGAACACCGTTGGCCAATAAACTGTTCTAAATCTTGAGCACCACAAAACATTGATAATCTAGAGTTACTTACCTGTAGCTGCGGGATGTGGTGTTCATCATGTTGCCAGTAGCCTCCCATTTCTAGCGTTGATACATGCGAACAGCTGACCCCTACATGCCTAGGTAAATGTGCGTATCCATCAATCCCCACTATACTTTGTGTAAAGGGGCTATTGAATTGTACCTACAGGAAAATGACATCAAAAACCTACATGTTAGCAATTGGAAGAGGGTATTCTTCGGTATTATAATCAGAGGCGTAGCGAGGGGGGGAGGGGTGCGAACCGCACCGGGTGGCACTATTTAGGGGGTGACAACAAGGCAAAAAATAGTAAAATATATAGAGAAAAATATGACGGGGGGGGGGGGGGGGGGGGGGAGGGTGTAAATCGAAAGTTCAAGGGGGGGGGGTGCAAATCAAAATCTAAAACTTTGTCCCCGGGAAGAGTCGCTACGCCTCTGAGGGGGTGACACCATTAAGTGCCGCACCGGGTACCACCCGACCTCGCTACGCCACTGATTATAATATAAATGGATTTCTAGTGTAGTGGTACTTCTTGTGTACGGTATTATTATATCAATGGATTTCTAGTGTAGTTGATATTTATCTCAGTATCTTGTATTCAAGTTTCAGCCAACTACTATTTGGTTGTCAACATTTGTGTTGTATGGATATCTACTAAATTGTGCTTTTTTTTGCGCTGGTTGCTTATACTTCAGGTAGCTGTAAGCAAAGTGGGAATGTTTGAATCCTGGAGCTGGAGAAATTCTGGAGCTTTAGGATCAATGTAATTTAAGAAATCTTGGAAATGTCTTTGTGTTGTTGGAGTCTTGGAGCTGTTGAAAGTTGGCAATAATACATCTTGAAGAGCTAGCTTCAAGATGTATTACATTTGGAGCCGTAGCAGACAGACCGCTATAGCTGTTGAGGCTTTCAGCCGATTTGGAACTGATAGAGTTGAAGCTGAAAGTGTCTTGAATATTTAAGAAAAGTATAACTTTCTAGTTTTCAAAGACATCATAATTTATCTTTCCCACACACATTGACAGACAGCAGTTTATCTCTCCCCCACATTAACACACACCAGTTTATCTCTCCCCACACATTAACACACACCAGATTATCTCTCCCCACACATTGACACACACCAGTTTATCTCTCCCCCACACATTGACACACACCAGTTTATCTCTCCCCCACACATTGACACACACCAGTTTATCTCTCCCCCACACATTGACACACACCAGTTTTCTCTCCCCCACACATTGACACACACCAGTTTATCTCTCCCCCACACATTGACACACACCAGTTTATCTCTCCCCCACATTAACACACACCAGTTTATCTCTCCCCCACATTGACACACACCAGTTTATCTCTCCCCACACATTAACACACACCAGTTTATCTCTCCCCACACATTGACACACACCAGTTTATCTCTCCCCCACATTGACACACACCAGTTTATCTCTCCCCCACACATTGACACACACCAGTTTATCTCTCCCCCACATTGACACAGACCAGTTTATCTCTCCCCCACACATTGACACACACCAGTTTAACTCTCCCCCACATTGACACAGACCAGTTTATCTCTACCCCACACATTGACACACACCAGTTTATCTCTCCCCCACAAAATGACACACACCAGTTTATCTCTCCCCCACAAATTGACACACACCAGTTTATCTCTCCCCACACATTGACACACACCAGCTTATCTCTCCCCCACAAAATGACACACACCAGTTTATCTCTCCCCCACAAATTGACACACACCAGTTTAACTCTCCCCACACATTGACACACACCAGTTTATCTCCCCCCACACATTGACACACACCAGATTATCTCTCCCCACACATTGACACACACCAGTTTATCTCTCCCCCACAAATTGACATACACCAGTTTATCTCTCCCCACACATTGACACACACCAGTTTATCTCTCCCCCACATTGACACACACCAGTTTATCTCTCCCCACACATTGACACACACCAGTTTATCTCTCCCCCCCAAATTAACACACACCAGTTTATCTCTCTCCCACACATTGACACACACCAGTTTATCTCCCCCACACATTGACACACACCAGTTTATCTCCCCCACACATTGACACACACCAGTTTATCTCTCCCCCACACTGACACACACCAGTTTATCTCTCCCCCACACATTGACACACACACCATATACCGCGTATCTTATAGTGTGCCATTCTGTGTCATTCAATTTCTGTTTCAATACTCTAGTCGGAACATAGATTTCAACGTCTTTAGCTGGACAGAAAACCTTGTAGTAAATAAACCCATTTTTGAGATAGATGGCGATCATTTCCTTCTTATGACCTTTCACTTTTCCATACATAAGGATGCCTCTTGGTGAACTTGTCTTGAATTCAAACTCAACTTCAAAACTGGTGATGTAAATTAATTATTTAAAAAAAAAACCCTACATAAATGACGTCACACTCGTAGGGGGAGAAGGGGTCCGTGATCTTGTGATGGTGTGTGATGAGGGGAAAGGGGGGGGGGGGGGGGGGGTCCGATGGTGTGACGACACACTTTTTGTATTACAAAAAACTTTGTTAGAAAACAAATTTTAGCCGTTATTTCGCGTTTTAGAAATCTTGTTAAAAGAATTGATTAAAATACTCTGTTGACAAGTTCAGACGAGATTTTGGAAAAATATTTTGAGGGGGGAGTTGTTGTAGGCTGAGATGTGACGTCATTTTAGGTGGGTGGAGGGACTGGCTTTGTGTGATAATGTGTGACGATAGGGAGGGGAGAGGTAAAAATCGTAAAAAGTCTCGAGTTCGAACCTTCGGGCAGATGAGGCTCGTTAGCTGGGGAGACAACTCAAAAATCAAACAACTGCTGCGTTGTAGTTTGTTCTTGGTTGGACAAAGGCTATGAAAGCAAATCCAAAAAGAAAAGCAGGCTGAATTCGGAGTAAATAGCCTGAATGGTGCATAATCAGTTGACACGTATCCTTAATTGTGTTGAAGGAGGATCCCTTCCAACAATACAATTAAGAAAGAAGAAAAAGAAGTCCAAACAAGCGTGACGTCATATATGGATGACCCCAAAATAGAAATCACAAAAATGAAATGAAACCCGGTTATAGTAATGCTATAATAGAAACGGTGTAGGTCTCAACAAAATACTTATGTGTCGTGTCGTGTGATGTAGCGTCGTGTCGTGTCGTGTTGTACGTACATCGTTGAGTTTGATGGCGATCTATCCAAGACGTCGATTTGTGTGCGGCTGTCATTGTGAGCTTCAATACGTACACCCTTGCTTCCTAGCACATCGACAGATTCTCCCTGGAATACCAGACACATAGTTAGGCAAGCAGAAGGACTTGAGTATTTCGTATAGGCCTACTCTACAATAGAAAAGTAAAACATTCTGCGGAATCCACTCAATGTTTACAAGTAAACAAGGCAATAAGCTGCGAAATGGTTATTTGATTATATAAAATGTTAACATTTTTTTTCGGACAAACGGCCTTCGGACAAGTGTCCATTCGGGCCAGGGGCGGAACTACAGTGCCGCCAGACCCCGCAATGCGGGGGGGGGGGGGGGCACGCCATTTAGGGGCCCACGGCTGACCATAAAAGAATTGTTATAGTTAAAAAACAATCTTGCATTTTTGACTTAATGTTTGTTTTGTAAACAAGATTACCGTAGCTGCGGTTGGATTATCTTTATTCTATATACACCACCCCACGCTCATTTTTCCTTCGTTTTTAAACCACTGTGAAAGCCGAGTCCTCTTTCTCCTACAATCAAACTTATCAAAGATAAGCAAACGTTCAAACAACTTCCATGACTTATTTCCCTTTTTTAAATAGTCAAATAGTGATGCTCAAAAGCCTCTTTTTAATAGATTTGTACTAAACAAATTGAAAAGCAATTACTTCTCTTTATTATTATTTGTTTATAAATTACTTACTAAAGAATGACACTGTATAAAAAGAAAATGTATTTAAAATTAATAAAAACAAATACAAAAAAACATAAAAATAAACATGACACGAGACACCATTATTTACAGAAAGCTTTCATGTTTTATATTATTTTGACCGATATGATGTTATAAGTCTTGCGTCAAACACAATATACAACGGCTTTTCACAAAAAAGACTAATGCACTTACACACATGCCATGATGCTATTTGTTTTAATTAAAATAACCCATGTATTTCTCAAAACACGAACACGAATAGGCCAGCAATACGTATCCTATGTTCGTATTTTGTGTTTGAGTAATATATATATATATATATATATATATATATATATATATATATATATATATATATATATATATATATATATAGGCCTATATATTTATATGGGTGGGGGGCCTAAAAAAAATGTTTGCGGGGTGGCCCCTTTTTTCTAGTTCCTCCACTGATTCGGGCATATGTCGCATCCGAGCAAGTGTTCATTCGGGCATTTGTCGCATTCGGGCAAGTGTCCATTCGGGCATATGTCGCATTCGGGCAAGTGTCCATTCGGGCATTTGTCGCATTCGGGCATTTGTCGCATTCGGGCATTTGTCACATTCGGGCATTTGTCGCATTCGGGCATTTGTCGCATTCGGGAAAACGCCCGGCTCCCGTCACAACAGCTAAGGATGCTGTCAGAAAACCTCACGCTAATTGCCAACTTTTAAATACCAGTATCACGTCTATGTATATCAATATGATTTAATGTGTTATAGTATCAGATGTACATAGCGTATTTTCACCAACAACATATATTTAAAGAGCTAGGGCGTCAACTTGCCGGTACCGCTCACATTGTTATTAAATGAATAAAATACGCTTTTTTTTATTAAACAGATAAATAAAAAAACCTTTAGACCCGTTATACATTACCCTACAGAGCCTGACATGATTTTGTCCCGCTGCCATATGTACAATGTAAGCCAACCATAGCAGATGAAACATTCTCTCCATCATGAAAGTCTACACGACCTTGTAGCACTGTAATGTAAAAAAAAGTTGGATGGGCGGCAATAAAAGGAGTTTTCTTTTTATCGTCTTGTCTGGACATTTTGTCTCTAAAAGAAATGTCTACGTCCATGTTTTATATGGCTGGTAGGTTTAAAATATTTTGTTTGAAGAAGATGGGAGAGGGGAGGGGGCAGCGATGGTTGGAATCTGGAACAGTCGTTGTGTGTTGAAAGTTTGAAGTGGTGATGGAGAGGGGTGGGGTTGGGGGGGGGGGGGGTGACTGTACCGGTCATTTCTGGTGAGGGCGATGAAACGAGTCTTGGTGGGGCGGGGGGGGGGGGAGTATGAAGTAATACCTATTTGTGTATTTTTTAAATTGATATGATACAAACGTGATTTGGTTATGGACAGTTTGATATATATATATATATATATATATATATATATATATATATATATATATATATATATATATATATATATATAAATGAGAACCGGATTGGGTGGATAGTGATTGTTGTGTTGATATATATGCCATAACCCTATCCCAGAGGCATCACTCTAAATTTAGACGGTTTGCTGATAGAAACTTTGCAAACTGACTTTTTAAATGTAGACTTTTGCCTGATGTAGTTCTTAGGGGACGAGGATTGTATTTTTCACGTGAGTTTTGTCTGGCTGACGGAATCCTTGCAAACACTTTATTATTTCAGCGAATATAAATACTCATGAACATTTTTCGGTTTTAAATGCAAACACTCCATTATATGCATGCGTTCAATGTTGTATCAAAATTGTTATTTTATTCGTGTACTGCTTTATAATAGTTTGAAAGTACTTGCTTTATAATTATCAGGGTGCACTAACTTTATAATTATCAGGGTGTACTAAATTTATAATTATCAGCGTGAACTAACTTTATAATTATCAGGGTGTACTAACTTTATAATTATCAGCGTGTACTACATTTATAATTGTCTAGGTGTACTAAATCTAAAATGGTCTACGTATACTAAATCTAAAATTGTATAGGTGTAGTAAATCTATAATTATCTACGTGCACCTGCTTTCTAAATACACCCTGAGCACACCTGAGCTAACAGGTGAAAGTCAAGGAAATGTGTAATGGAACGATTGGCATAAAGTGGCATGCTGTGGTTTAGATAATCTAAACAAAATCTCATACCTGTGACAAAAAAACAATGAGATTTGTAAGACACGATAGAAGAAGGAGAACTGAGCTATGTGATGTATCAGCTGTGAAAAACAGAATGTGACAGACATCTATTTTGTTTTCGCTGTATTAGTAATATAAGAATTAGAAATTTTAATTAAAACATGTAGCATCTTTTTTTTTCTTGTTATTCGTCAAATAAGAAAAAAAAGTAGAAAATTTATTAAAAAACTATAGCATCAGCTATCATAACTTAAAATTATAATTAAGAAAAGAAAAATTCGACAATTTCATTTAAAACATACGTGTTTCGCAGTTGCCAAAATGTAAATATTGACCTTCTAAAATTAATTGTGAACACTGAGGTTTTAGCAGCTTAACGTAGAAGATTCCTTTTGGCTGTCTTTGGTTTATTTGTATCTGGCTAGTTCACCCACGATAACGAAGCAAACACAATGAACACCAGATTGTAATTAAAAATACGTTGATAAATCGATGAGGAATTTACACCTCAACATATGGAGAATAAAAGAAAATTATAAACGTATTTTATAAAGTGCAGATGTTACCTACAAAGCGATGCACATATTGACGAAGTGTATATTATTATATGATACAGATTGGTTGCGAACAAAATACACACAAATAGTGTAGATGGTACTGATAGGTAGAGAAGGTGACATATATAGACAGTGTAGGCAATACAAATATAATGTTAAGGTGACACATATGGACAGTGTAGGCAATACTGATAGGGAGTGAAGGTGACACATATAGACAGTGTAGGCAATACTGATAGGGAGTGAAGGTGACACATATTGACATATAGAAAACTTCAAAAATATTTTCACAAGCGCTTGCGGATATTGTATCGTTTTTTGAATGCAGTTAATTACTTGTCTTAGAAAATTGTATACAATTAAGTCACTGTTTTCAATTTTTTAAAAATTTAGATGACTTTTAGTTAAATTAACATTTTAAATTATTTTTTTTTTAATTTTCTCCAAACAGAAATGTTGATTTTGTTTTTGTTAGTACTATGCTTATTCTTTTGAACTGTAATTTTAAATTAAGTAAACTCTTAAAGTTGTAAGTTTTTTATATGCTTTGTCTCCCTTTCATTTATTTATTTTATTTTAAAATAAGAAAGTGCAATAGTTATTAAAAATATTTATTTTAATTCAAAAAAAAAAAAAATCCCCTAGAATTAATGTAATTTAATGGTTAACTTGAATCAATGCAGTCATTGTAAAACTTCACGTTCTATATAGAACGTTAAGACAATGTTTTGTTTTTATTTCAGTCTAACACATCCCAAAGCAAATATAACATGCTATTTTAGTATCTTCTCTGGAGTTTGTCGTAAGCCCATTAAGTAGAAAATTATTTTTTTTTACTGTGATTAAAATAAAAAAACAAAAAAATAAAAAATAAAATCACATAAAATAACGGAATGAAGCAACAATTAAAACTTTTTTTTAAACTCCCCTTTTATTGAAATAAACATGTATTGTGTGGTCAGCAATGTGTTATATCAAAATATAAATATTATAAATGTACGAGCTGACCCGCGGCGTATCGTACAGGGCTATTTAGTTTTTTTTTTCTACTTTTCACTACTTCGTAGTTAGTGAATTCGACACTACCCTTCCTTTCCCTTCCCTTCCCTACCCCCCCCCCCCCCCCCCCCCCCACCGTTAAAGCAGCCGTCCGTGATAACAGTTTACGGACGACAATGAAAAGATCAAGCAGAACTTCTTACCTCTCCTTGGTTTCAAATAGTTTAAAAGCTAAATTATCTGCCCCTAATAGCCGTTACTAATTTGACAGGTAACAGGTTTGTACAGTCATTGTGTTTTTTCTTTGTGATGTAATTAACTGCTTCAATTTCCTACATATTTACAATAGTAAAACATACTTCTGGCATAAAATTTACTTAACAATAAGACATCACTTTTCAGTGCAATAATAATATTAAACCTGAGCAATTAAATGTTTAGTAAGATGGTGATCTAAATTTCTGGGGAGAAAATAAAAAAAAGTTTAAAAAAAATGAAAAAATGGATTTCTTTTCCGTGGGGTTATGTTGATGGGTATGGCCTTTTAACTAGAGCGACTATTTACAAAGGTAGAAGGATCGTATTAATGATTTACTGATATTGAATTTTACTGATTTTGGATCACTTGAAAAGAAAATTAAATAACAGCTTAACTGGAGCGTTAAATAGGTTTTAAAAACTCAAACCTAACAATCAAACAAACCAAACAAACCAAACCAAACAATCAAACAAACCAAACAATCAAACAAACCAAACAATCAAACAAACCAAACAATCAAACAAACCAAACAATCAAACAAACCAAACAATCAAACCAAACAATCAAACAAACCAAACAATCAAACAAACCAAACAATAAACCTAAACTTTAGCACCATAAACCTAAATCTTAGCACCATAAATCTAAACCTTAGCACCATAAATCTAAACCTTAGCACCATAAAGCTAAACACTAGTACCATAAATCTAAACCTTAGCACCATAAATCTAAACCTTAGCACCATAAAGCTAAACACTAGTACCATAAACTTAAACACTAGTACCATAAACCTAAACACTAGTACCATAAATCTAAACCTTAGCACCATAAAGCTAAACACTAGTACCATAAATCTAAACCTTAGCACCATAAATCTAAACCTTAGCACCATAAAGCTAAACACTAGTACCATAAACCTAAACACTAGTACCATAAACCTAAACCCTAGCACCATAACCCTAAACCCTAGCACCATAAACCTAAACACTAGTACCATAAACCTAAACCCTAGTACCATAAACCTAAACCCTAGCACCATAAACCTAAACCCTAGTACCATAAACCTAAACCCTAGTACCATAAATCTAAACCTTAGCACCATAAACCTACACCTTAGCGTCATAAACCTAAACCCTAGTACCATAAACCTAAACCCTAGTACCATAAATCTAAACCTTAGCACCATAAACCTAACCTCTAGCACCATAACCCTAAACCTGAGCACCATAAGCCTCAACCGTAGAACTATAATCCAAAAACTATGCATGTTTTGATTTATATTTATAGTTCCATTCAAAAGTATACATGAATATGTTTACATCTTATCATTTTATTTCTTGTATAAGCACATTGATTGTCACAACAGTAGAGAAACGATGCACGGGTGTATTTATGTGCTAAATGTAGGCACGGCAGTTCAAAATAAAGATATAACCTACATCCTTTAACATCCAGGGATGGGAATAGTCTATGTTGGCGATGGGGTGCATTCCAAATTCTATCTTTGTTAAAGGCTCACAATCGGCACTTTTCGCAAGATTCTGTCTATAAGCATCAATAGTCACAATAGTGGTGAATAAGTTGTTCCAATAATACCCCTTTAAACACAATATATATAAAACAATTTATTATTATGTTAGCAATAATATCGTGGTTTTAGTATGAAGGCAATACGTTTTTATGATAGTGTTAAGAAATGTTATATATGGAAACAAAATAGCGATCCATTATGTATTTATCTTCTGCTGGTGTTCTTGTTATCATAAGGCAGCCATCTTGGTTTTGTCTGTTTAAGATATCACCTGTTTGTGCCGGGTTAAATAAACCGGGAGTGATCTCCCCTAAACTTTCTCGAATATTCTAATATAACACTATGGGGGATGGCAAGTCGGGATATAGACTTCTAGACATAATTTTTAATCCATTTTAATTACTCAAATTTTAAAAAATAGAATATAATCTCGAAGAAACAAGAAATGCACACCAAGTGAACGCTAAATAAAGATGTGCATAATAGTGCGCAATCTTATTAGTACTTTATAAATTTACATGCGTTTTTTGAAAAATCGGAAATATCTTAAATAAGTACTTCCGTAGACGGAAATTACTCAAAATTTGACAGAAGGTAGAGAATTAGATCTTTTACTTACATATCAAATTTCATTTATCTATCTGAAATAGTACTCAAGTTATAGGCTTTTGAATAATTCAAAGTAGAAAAAGTACCACTTCCGGTTATCGGAAATCGCTCAAAAGTTGATACGGATCTACGATTTTGATAAAATACTTATATATGAAATTTCATCAACCTAGCTGTAACGGTACTCAAGTTATCGTGTTTACACACGGACACACACACATACACAGACATACGGACAAGATTGCAAAATTATGTTTTTCCGTATCAGTGAGATGTAAAACGTCGAGATTTGCAAAAATCCCGATTTTTTTTTTGCACGATTACAATACTTTTTCTATACTTCGTATATACGAGAAAGTAAAAACGTGGCTGTATCTTGTTGATTCTGGTGGTTTTCAAGAACTGGAGATGTAGTAGCTTCAGAAGTGTAGGATTATGGAAGATTTAGTGGCTTTATAAGTGTAGGATTATGGAAGATTTAGTGGCTTTATAAGTGTAGGATTATGGAAGATTTAGTGGTTTTATAAGTGTAGGATTATGGAAGATTTAGTAGCTTTATAAGTGTAGGATTATGGAAGATTTAGTGGCTTTATAAGTGTAGGATTATGGAAGATTTAGTGGCTTCAGAAGTGTAGGATTATGGAATATTTAGTGGCTTTATAAGTGTAGGATTATGGACGCTTTAGTGGCTTCATAAGTGTAGGATTATGGAAGATTTAGTGGTTTTATAAGTGTAGGATTATGGAATATTAAGTGGCTTTATATGTGTAGGATTATGGAAGATTTAGTGGTTACAGAATTGTAGGATTATAGAATATTATGTGGCTTATAAGTTTAGGATTATGGAAGATTTAGTGGCTTTATAAATGTAGGATTATGGAAGATTTAGTCGCTTCATAAGTGTAGGATTACGGAATATTAAGTGGCTTTATAAGTGTAGGATTATGGAAGATTTAGTGGCTTCTGAAGTGTAGGATTATGGAAGATTTAGTGGCTTCAGAAGTGTAGGATTATGGAATATTAAGTGGCTTCATAAGTGTAGGATTATGTGAGATTTAGTGGCTTTATAAGTGTAGAATTATGGAAGATTTAGTGGCTTTATAAGTGTAGGATTATGGAAGATTAAGTGGCTTCTGAAGTGTAGGATTATGGAAGATTAAGTGGCTTCTGAAGTGTAGGATTATGGAATATTAAGTGGCTTTATAAATGTAGAATTATGGAAGCTGTAAGAAGCCAGTGTTTCTTTCAGACTTTTTTCTCCGAGAGGGCACTTGATATTTTCGGGGGGGGGGGGGGGGAGGGGGGTGGGTAGAAGTGAGAGCGGACACAATTTTCCAGGGGAAAAGAGAATGGAAGCTGGGAGAGAATGAGAGCTAGGAGAGTCTGAGCTAGGAGAGTCTGAGAGCTAGAAGAGTCTGAGAGCTAGGAGAGTCTGAGAGCTAGGATAGTCTGAGAGCTAGGAGAGTCTGGGAGCTAGGATAGTCTGAGAGCTAGGAGAGTTTGAGAGCTAGGATAGTCTGAGAGCTAGGAGAGTCTGAGAGCTAGGAGAGTCTGAGAGCTAGGAGAGTCTGAGAGCTAGGAGAGTCTGACAGCTAGGATAGTCTGAGAGCTATGAGAGTCTGGGAGCTAGGAGAGTCTGAGCTAGGAGAGTCTGAGAGCTAGGAGAGTCTGAGAGCTAGGAGAGTCTGAGCTAGGAAAGTCTGAGAGCTAGGAGAGTCTGAGAGCTAGGAAAGTCTGAGAGCTAGGAGAGTATGGGAGCTAGGAGAGTCTGAGAGCTAGGAGAGTCTGAGCTAGGAGAGTCTGAGCTAGGATAGTCTGAGAGCTAGGAGAGTCTGAGAGCTAGGAAAGTCTGAGAGCTAGGAGAGTCTGAGAGCTAGGAGAGTCTGAGAGCTAGGAGAGTCTGAGCTAGGAGAGTCTGAGAGCTAGGAGAGTCTGAGGATATTGTATAAGGTATGTGAGTCTGGAACTAGTTTGATGGTTTTTGAAAATGTTAGTCTCTCTCTTCCACTACACCAACACCAATCTCTCTCTCGCTCTCTCTCTCTGTGATCTCTCTCAGATACACACTACTGACCGTGAAGGTAAGTTTATGCCATCTGTCGTCATTACATTTCAAGATTGACATTTCAGAATTCATCGATGGGCAGAAGTGCCTGTAGTTCATTTTCCCATTAGTAAGAAAAAACGCGATCATGTTCTTCTTATCTTGCATCTTCCCATATAAAATTACACCGTTTGATGAATTAGTCTTGAATTCAAACTCAATGTTGATCCTGTATTAACAGTTTATTTCATTTAAAAAAAATTAAAACAATCGACTTACCGCATATTATACATCATAATAGGTTATTTAAAAAAAAAAACCTAATTTTCAGAAATTAAACATAATAATCTCAATTGTGGGATATTAAAGACGTTGGTCTTAACAAACGGGTTGTCAAGATGCGTCGTGTCCCGTCGTGTGGTACGTACGTCCGTCGGTTTACTCGGGTTGTATTCAGGATGTCAATCTCCACGCGGCTGTTGGTTTGAGCTTCAATACGTACACCCTGACAACCAAACACATTGATCCCATTTTCCTGGAATCATACACAAACAATAAGACAATAACAAACACAAATCTTCAATATTTTATTAACTTTAAATGTAAGAGTGAACAATTCTAATGCACTCAAACTTTAGATGTAAAACCAGAACTTGAAGCTCGAAGACAATGTGTTTGTGTAAACATTAATAACAAATCATTCAAACTGTGTGTTATAAATGCTAGTTTAGAGAGTAGTCTACAAAATATATAAACATTAATTAACACAACTTTAAATGACAAGTCTAGGGTGACGCCTAGTCGGCACCGCTAATTATTCTAAGAACATCTCTAACAGTAAACTTTAAAGAAAACTTAGAGAATAAATTACGCTGTTTATGATTTAAGTAAATGTAAAAAAAAACCATAACCTCTGAAACATACCGTGCAAGTATTGGCAACATGATCACCTGTAGTCACATGCAAGCCAAGATAAGCAAACCAGAGCAGACGATACAATCTATCCATGACGTAGGATGACGGAAGTGATGAGGCTCTGGATATGTAATCTGGACAAGGTAAATAATGTGTCTGGGGAAGTATGAATAATCTCAACGTTCTACACCATTCTGAGTCAGGGAAACGATGTTTTGCAGTGTGTCTGTATGCCTTCCTGTCTTCTAGTATGTCTCTCTATCCGTTTGTCCGTCGGTTCATCTATATGTATGTCTTATTGTTCTCTCCGTCCGTCCGTCGGTTAGTCCGTTTGACCGTTCGTACACATGTCCCACTGTCCGTCTGTCAGTCAGTCAGTCTAAGAGTCAAGCAGCCAGCCAGCCTGCCTGCCTATCTTTCTGTCTGACTGTCTGTTTATCTTTCTGTCTGTCTGTCTGTCTGTCCAATTGCTGCCTTGATACTCTCCAAAGGAGCAACTAACATGCATGTCTTTTCTTTTTTCTTTTTAAACTTTTAGAAATCAGAATCTTTTCTTTAAAAAAAAATATTTTGTTTCTTTTAAAAGCAACACCTACCTGAAAGATTGAACCAGTGTTGTAACTAGTACATATGTGCAATAACTTGTTAAGCTCAAGATATATAACAGATGCGGGCTAGTCTATTTATAGAATGTATCTAGCGCTGCAACCTAGCTAGGACAGTGACTTTTAAATCCATCTCAGCATCTGATTGGATAATTATGTCACGTGGCTCGCCCAATATGTCAAACAGATATCAGGGCCAGGGTAATAAAAAAGTGTTTACGTCTGTAAATGAAATAAAACGTGCAATACTTGGTCAAAATGAATCGTGTATGGTATAGATCTACCTACTTTTGAGATATGTTGATATTACTGACTTAATAATTGTAATTATGTATATTTTCCCAGTTACTTAACACATACATACTATAGTATGGTCAATATATTAAACATATAGCATCTACCAGTGCTGGTGATTTGATAAAAAAAAGTATGAAACACAGAAGACAGAAACACATCTGGCACAAGTTTCTTATCTGTTCACAGTTAAGTCGACAGCGCCACTTTTTCTTCCACTCTGTGCTTATCCGCTAAATTCACATAATTCTGTACAGGCTGAAAATTCCACAGCTCTACCATATGTTGTGGTGCCAGAATGTTTATACATACTGTTGTATTGTGTATGAGGTTGACTTTCGTATGTGAGGCCTGACAGTTTTTTCATTGTGAAATATAGCAACACTGACATAGTTTCAAGTTCAATAATATAACGTTTCTGATGTTTTTTTTTAATAATTCAAAATAACATAGCCTTAGTTCTACTGATATCTAGTATTATACATTACTTATTCGTAAAAACTATTTCATTATTTCTTGACAACATATTCACACTTCTATCAACTAAAACACCACAACTGTAACTTAACTGACTTATCTCTGCTCAACTGCTTCTAACACTCGACTGACTTTCTACACGCTTGACTGCCAACTGACGCTATCTCTGACCAACTGACCGTGACTGCTCACCTCTCTTTTGATTGGTTGGCTATGTGATTGGTACTTACTCCTACCTAGTGAGACTGCTTAAAAACTTAAAAAAGACAATCTATTCTACGTTATTCTACCTCACTCCTTTGTTTGAGATAATTATGTTAATATATGTCTCAGTTATATACATATATCTAATGTTGTATGCATTCTTTCCTTGATATCAAATATTTCAATACATATCCTATTAATTATATTGTTTCAATCAGTTGAGGTGTCCGAATAAATATTATGTCGTTAAAATACATACTTACAGATTAATTTACATTTTTTTGTTTAGAGACACTACAAGGGAGACAAAACAAGAAAAACTCTCAAATATGTCTTCTTAAATGGATCTAACAATTAAAATATTACACAAATAATAGTTAATACATCTATTAAAATTGAAACAAAATTTTTGTAGGAAAAATTGAATATATTTAATATCAACAATAATATTTTATTAAAAACTTTATGTAGTTACATATTTAAAAACCTTTATCTTTTTTGTATGCTCTTCTCTAAGACGCGTGAACATTTCCATTGAAACTATGTTTCCGAGTATGTTTCCTCTCTTAATGAATTTTCCAAAACAAAAGCCATACCATTATTCCATACAGATCTAGAATCTAGTTGTTCAATATAAATATGACTAAATCGTCAATGAATTATTGAGTCTATCACAGGGGTCGGCAACCTTTTGAAGCGGAAGAGCCAAAAGTTACAATTTTCAAAATTTCCCTGGTTTTAAAGAGCCACTAACATTTTTTTTATTTCAAATATTTATTTTTTTATTAAGATTATTAGTATTTGTTCAAGGAGCTGGAGAGCCGCATCTTGGTATCAAAAGAGCCGCATGCGGCTCGCGAGCCGCAGGTTGCCGACCCCTGGTCTATCACATTAAATTGCTATCTCATAAATATTGTCTCAACTGAAATCAACAATGTAGCAAGGCGAATCGACATCCGTACATTTTTACTTTCTCGTATACAAAATAAAGAGAAAGTATTTTAATCGTGCAAAAAAAAATCTAGAACTTTGCAAATCTCGACGTTTTACACCTCCCTAAGTCCGAAAAACAGTTTTACAATCTTGTCCGTATGTCTGTGTGTGTGTGTGTGTGTGTGTGTGTGTGTGTGTGTGTGTGTGTGAGTCTGTGTGTCTGAGTGTTTGTCTGTAAACAAACTAACTTGAGTACCGTTACAGCTTGGTTAATGAAATTTCATATATATAATAAGTATTATATCAAATTTGTAGATATCTCAACTTTTCAGCGATTTCCGAAACTGGAAGTGAAACTTTTTATACTTTCAATTTTTCAAAAAGCCTTTAACTTGAGTACTATTTCAGATAGATAAATGAAAATTCGCTTGTAAGTAAAATATCTAATTCTCTACCTTCTGTCAAATTTTAAGTACTTTTATTGCAAAAATAAAGTAAGTCGACATCAGCACTATAACTTAGTTGAGTATCTTAGTGAATACTTATTATAGTTTTGATAAGTATTACTAGTACATTTTTTTGTTGACTCCATATGATCAGGCTATTCTGATTTGGGTTTGGATGAGAACAATGTTGTATTTGATGAGGTTGGTATTTCAGCTTTGGCCAGATACATTTTCTGTAGCTTCACAGTGTAGTAACACGCTCTACCATTAGACCGTCACATTATCTAGCAGTTAATTGCACTATCTCTCACACGTAAAATGTGAATAATGAATCCAACCACGTATGAATGAATGGTCACACGTAAAATGTGAATAATGAATCCAACCACATATAAATGCAATGGTCACACGTAAAATGTGAATAATGAATCCAACCACATATGAATGTAATGGTCACACGTAAAATGTGAATAATGAATCCAACCACATATAAATGCAATGGTCACACGTAAAATGTGAATAATGAATCCAACCACATATGAATGTAATGGTCACACGTAAAATGTGAATAATGAATCCAACCACATATGAATGCAATGGTCACACGTAAAATGTGAATAATGAATCCAACCACATATGAATACAATGGTCACACGTAAAATGTGAATAATGAATCCAACAACATATGAATGCAATGGTCACACGTAAAATGTGAATAATGAATCCAACCACATATGAATGCAATGGTCACACGTAAAATGTGAATAATGAATCCAACCACATATGAATACAATGGTCACACGTAAAATGTGAATAATGAATCCAACAACATATGAATGCAATGGTCACACGTAAAATGTGAATAATGAATCCAACCACATATGAATGCAATGGTCACACGTAAAATGTGAATAATGAATCCAACCACATATGAATACAATGGTCACACGTAAAATGTGAATAATGAATCCAACCACATATGAATGCAATGGTCACACGTAAAATGTGAATAATGAATCCAACCACATATGAATGCAATGGTCACACGTAAAATGTGAATAATGAATCCAACCACATATGAATGCAATGGTCAGTGTGTCTAGTGTTGACATACACACATTACTTATTTAGTTCACAGAAAGATAAGGGTGAAGTACTGTATATTATAATAGCTCCTAAAATAAAGTAAATTTTAATAGAACTAAAAAAAGTGACTGAAACGACTTAAGCTATTAAGGCATACACTATCAATGTGTGGTTAATTTATAACATATCGTCATAACAGGTATCTTTGTCTAATCCGATTCAATGAAAATCGCTTGAAAATAAAATAATAATGTTTAATTATTAGCAGTAGAAAGCTGGATGCTAACCCGTAAGTCTCGAGTTCGAATCCGGGTTCAAGTCAATAGACTTTACCTGAGTCGACCCAACTCTGATGGGTACCTAACTCACGTTAGGGAAAGTAAAGGCGGCTGAGCATAGTGCTGACCACACAATCCCGTCATACGTCTAGATCACAGAAACAAGTGAACTCTACTTCACTTCCCCCCCTAGACCGTGACGTTTAAAAGGGAACTTTACTTTTACTTACATTTTTAAAACTAAAATAAATATTTGCCAATAACAGTCCTATCTCTTCAATAACATTTCAATGCAAACAACTTTAAAATAATAAACACGCACATGAACAAACGCAAACAAATTAATAAAATTACTTTTTATAGTTAATAATATTAGTTATAATGAACACTAAAAACATTAGTTAAATTGAATGTTTAGTTGTGTACCAGTTATGTTAAAAACGGACATGTAAATATAAAAATTAAAACTTAGATTTAAAAAACATTTACTTAAAATATATATTATAATTTCAGGTTAAATAGTAATTCGACCTTCTTGTACAGATATCTACAATTTGTTATTGCAATGAAATGAATAAGGAACAATAGGCTTGAACAGCTGGTTGCAAATCGTTGTTGCCAGAAAGCTTATGTTTCAACCAAAGTTTATTATTTCATAATAGTTGTTAAATAAGTACAAAATGACTTCCGGTTTTATTAAGCCTAGCAATATTCAATCAAATAACTATGTAGAGTAAATATGTCTTGCCACATCAAATCTAAACTTATCGATCGATTCAGTTGATATATATTGAAACCATACAAAGCAATCACTTATTAGATCAACAAAAATAAATCATGATTAGTCTAGCTATGTGTAACACTGCCTCAATGGGGATGCTTATTACCCACTGAAGTGTTGTTGGCTATTGTTTGGCACCTTTGTCATAAAGGCAAATATACAGCTCGTTGTAAAGTAAACAAAAACACGGACTCGTGTGGTTAACGTCAGCAATGTTGTGATGGTCTAATGATTTCCTATGTTGTTTGGCTATTACTTTTAGGAACATATAACTTCCTCAATAGTGTTTCAACCAACATCCAAACGTTTTATAAGCCGAGTAAAATGTTTTAGTGTAGTGATTCAACTATCTGGTGTGTTAGATATAGACATAGAGAAGGTGGACGATCTAAACTTGACTTTGTTAAAGCTGATTCAACTATCTGGTGTGTTAGATATAGACATAGAGAAGGTGGACGATCTAAACTCGACATTGTTAAAGCTGATTCACCAACATGCTGTCATCATTATTCTCTTTTTCGTCATCACCACCATTCCAACCATTACTGGTATTTTACCACCAAGATTTCCGTCATTATAGTTGGGGTTGTGAAATGGTCTGATTCTGTGGTTCGGTGTTCTACAATCATGTAAAGCCTGCCACTACTATGTAAAGCCGGCCACTACCACGTAAAAGCCTGCCATGTAAAGCCTGCCACTAATATGTAAGGCATCTCACAAACATGTAAAACCTGCCACTACCATGTAAAGTCTGCCATTACCATGAAAAGCCTTCAACTGTCATAAACAGCCTTTACACATCACAATAATGCAGATTATAATCGCTCGACAAAATGGATGTGCAATAGGTACATACGTTGTAAGTGCGGGGTGATTGGTAAATGGGCGATATATACATGAGTGGCCAATGCCGGCTGCATACAACACAGACACACTTTATAAAACTAACACTGCCTTTTAAACTCTTGTATCAGATGTATGCTATTCCCGCTGTAGACTAAATACTGAAAGCGAATAAGACACACGTAAGACGCATGTAAAACAATAAGGCACATTGATGACGCATTTCAACATTTCGAGTATAAGATATATTAAACATATTCATGATTTTAACGTGTGTTTAAAACACAATTGTATTAATGTAATATTTTATCAACTTTCTAAAAGATTATGTTAGGAAAATGGCAAGCTGCTATAACTTTCCGCGACTCTGGCCAGGTACTTGTAAGATTTCAATCCATTTATGAAATAACAGTTGACAAGACGTGGATTACTAACGTGATAAATCTGATACAGTGTTACATTCATTGAATATATATATATATATATATATATATATATATATTAAGTAGATACGCAATTAGACTAGAGCGGGGGGTCGGCAACCTTTTGAAGCAGAAGAGCCAAAAGTTACAATTTTCAAAATTTCCCTGGTTTTAAACATTTTTTTTTATTTAAAATAATATTTTTTTATTAAGATTATTGGTATTTGTTCAAATCTATTTGATTACTGTGTTCAAACTTTACTAGTACTTGCATAACTGACAGTATCATTTAGTACAGTATTTCCCATCAAACTAAAATGTTTCCCCAATACATGATTCTAAAAATTACATCTGATAGAAAAAAGATATTCTTTAAAGCGATACGATAAATAACTTCTATCATCAATTGAACCGACCTGATTGGTTGTCTTTGATAGATGTATAACGCTTTGCCACAGTTTCAGTAATTAATTTATTCATCATTTTTTTAAAGACATATATAAGAAAAAAAGATAAATGATGTTTGCTATTATCAATATATTATCTTGATAATTTAATTGTGCGCAATCATTGGCCTTTTTTGTTATAAAAGAAAAAAAAATTGAATGATATCAAAATATCATGAGGTTAATTTTTAAGTTACCGCCCTTAAAATGTTGAAAAGACTAGACATTTGGAAACATTTATCTCAGTAGCGTAGCGAGGGGGGGCGACCTTAGGGGGCGCCAAAATGGGTTGGAAAAATAAATTGAAAGTTGAGGGGGGTGCAAATCGAAATCTTGAAGGGGGGGGGGTGCAAATCGAAAAGTATTTACTTAATAGAGGGATACTTTCACAGAATGTAACACTTTTTTATCATGTTAGTAATCTACGTCATTTCTACTGTTATTTCAAAAAATAAAATCCTACAAGTACCTGGCTAGAGTCGCGGAAAGTTATAGCAGCTTGCCATTTTCCTTACAAAATCTCCTAGAAAGTTGATAAAATATTACATTAATACAAATGTTGATCGTTAATAACACATCAAACGAGTACAGCGAATGAAACTTTTAAAGGGAAGAAAAAAAAACAATAAAAATAAATCAAGAGTTTTTATATTTATACTTTGAAGTTTAAAATAATGTATTTATTCTCTGTTTTTTTTTTTTTTAAGTGTATGTTTTACTTTCAGTTTGTAGTGCTAAAAATAAACATGACCTACAATTAGTCACTTTATTAAAGTGTTAATTAATGGCGCATAAAGGTACACAATACATGTTATTGAATGAGTTAATTAGGTGTAATGTTTAAGTGGTCTATTAAGTTTTTGTGGACGTTAGCATCAGAGGTGGGAGGTTGATTTGGTTGTTGACATGTGACACATGTGGACTGGGTGAGGACTGAGGGGGTGGGGGGAGGGGTGTAATATTTAAAATATTTTCTGTCGCCATACATGGTTAGATAACCTTTTATTCGATATAATACAAGTATTTTTGAAGCTTCTTATAACTAGCGCACCCGAATTAAAAAAATATTACATTTTAAATGCATACGTCTTGTCATGCATAACTTGTGTTTTAAATATTACGTGTCTACCATGTGTGGTGTTTTTGTCAAAGAATATTATTTGATTTGGCCAACGGTTTATTTAAACATTATAATAAAACACAACTCGTATTACAACATTTTAAGCCCGATTATTTTAAAGAATGTATTAATTAATAATTGGTTATTCTGTGGAGACAGGGTATACGCTAATATAGTTGAACAAATTGAACCTGACTTATACATGTATGTACACATGGAACCTGGCTTATACAATATGTATGTACAAATCGAACCTGGCTTATAAATGCATGTAAAATTAACACCTGGCGAATAACTTTTTTGTTTTGATTTAGTTAAGTGGTGTGGACTAATAACTATTACTGAAATACATTTGAAAATAAAAATAAAAAAGAATAATATAAGTAACTAATTAAGATTTTGTAGCTGCAAATTTACCTAAAACGCAGCTACGATGTAAATGCAGGGATTTCATTGTTGAATCCTTTTATTGTGTTAATAATGTATTAAAAATGTGCATGTATTTAAACAAACGATTTTTTTATTACTTCCCATTTTGCTTTAAACATATGTTAAGTGAAATAATTTGTAAGAATTCCTTTAGTCAAAAAAAAAAAAAAAAAAAAACCAAAAAAAAAAAAAACAGTACAACAGTGAGAGCTAATTAAACCATTTGTTATTCTTTCATAATATTAAATATTTAAAAAGTGTATTGTAAAAAACAAATACTGATTTTTTGCAAGATATAAAAAAATATAAAATTGACTCATAATTTAAAATGATTAGCGGTATTAATATGTTTTAAAATTTAGTACTTGAAAGAAATCTTCAGTATAAACGATGTTGGGTCTATCGTTATGAACGAGGTATTTTTACAATTAAAATTGAAAATAACTACTTCTTCCATTCGAAGTAACGAACCTGCATGAGATGTGGCAGATGAAGTAGAGATCAACTGTTTCTTGAGATAACACATTATCAGATGACCTGACATATAGCAGATTAAGGTGTCATTATACCATCTTAATCTAAATCAATCTATCTGAAACGTACAAATGAATTATATATGTAAACGTAGTCTGTTGTTTTTAATTATAAAGCTATATAAATTAACCAATCAGTAATTAAAATGCCTTTAATCTGACCAATCAGTAAAACAGAAAGTTGGGCACTAAATAAAATGACTGTTTTTAGAAATAATATAAAGCTTATTAATATCTAGCGATAAATTATTTTTCCCCTCAAATTTTGCCATCTATTCTCTGTTATCAATGTGATATCTTAAATTGTTTACTCCAACTCAACACGGCTTTTGTAAACTTGAGATGAACTTACGACGTCCGGACGTTGTACTCCACAGACATTTCGCTTGCTTCACAGTGGCGTAGGCAGGGGGGTTAGAGGGAGGTCAAATCGAAAGTTTGAGGGGGGGGGGGGTGCAAATTGAAAGTTTGTCCCCGGGTAAACATTGGACCCCCCTCTTGAGACGATCCTGGCTACGCCACTGACGCTTCACGCCTTCCCACCCCTACCCCATACTCAGCAATCACACAACCTATAAACATTGTTAAGACTCAAATCATTGAACCAGAACCTTCACATATCTCCACCCCCATTTGAATGCGTTTGCCCCCATAACCCATTTTCACTAGCACATACTTATATCTATTACCTCCCTGTACACCAATTGTAAAAATATTTAGTAAAATATGGTTAAAACGATATTTCTATATATTTTTTATACATTTTGAAAACCCATTTTGAATACATATTTTTTCAATACGCACATTTGTAAAATACATCGGTTCCATTACATGATTGAAATTATGTAAAATATGTTGATGTTGATATGCTTGTTTTGATAGGGTCGGCGTGGTCGAGTCGGTAAAAGCTCTTGGTTGCTAAACCGAAATGTCTCGAGTTCGATCCCTAGGGCAGATGAGTCTGGGGACAGTCACTCTTCTAGGAGAAACGACTCCAAAATCAAACTGCTGCCTTGTAGTTTGTTCTTGTTTGGACTAAGGCTATTACCAGTTGACACGTGTGCTTAGTTGTGATGGAGGGGGATACATTCCAACACTAAAATTTTAAGAACGAAGAAGAAGAAGAGATTTGCAAATAATTGCCAGCGTAATAAAATTAGAAATCAAATAATGTAACTAAAGGACTCTCCCAATCCACTTTAGAAGATGTTAATTTTTTTTTTACGGATATCACCGGCTCTGGATGTGTCTCCCATTAGCCAGGCATCCATCGACACTAAAACTCAGACTAACTGGCTTGGGTATCGGCTCGATTACCGTGTATTTGTCACTTCTGTCCTTTGGTTCTCAACCAGGCTTATCTTCCACCCCACGGAGCCCAGGGTAAACTCGTACCCTACCGTCCAGTACCCAACTCGACCGTAGGAAGCTAATAACTAAAACAAATTAAATGAATTAATTTAATTATTAGTATTTGTGAAAGCAGCTGGAGAGCACATTTTGACATCAAAAGAGCCGCATGCGGCTCGCGAGCCGCAGGTTGCCGTCACCTGGCTTATACTACTGGTACAGGGGTCGGCAACCTGCGGCTCGCGAGCCGCATGCGGCTCTTTTGATATCAAGATGCGGCTCTCCAGCTCCTTGAACAAATACTAATAATCTTAAGGAAAAAAATAAAATATTTGAAATAAAAAAATGTCAGTGGCTCTTTAAAACCAGGGAAATTTTGAAAATTGTAACTTTTGGTTCTTCCGCTTCAAACGGTTGCCGACCCCTGTACTGGTATGAATGTATTATTGTTAATTTTTTTATATTTTTTTTTATTTTTACAATAATTGTTTGCGAACACACGCCGTAAAATAAATTGAATAAATTGCTAGTCTTAAAAAAACGTATGCATTAAAGTCACTGTTTTCAATTTTTATAGCATGATACATTTTTAATACAATTTAGCATGAATACTAATTTGTTTTTATAGTTTAGTTTCTAAAACCTCTAGTTAGGTTTGTTGAATAATTCATATTGTAATCGTCTTTTGTTTAATATATCTTTCAAAAATTTACAATAACCAACCGGTTAGTAGATTGCTTTGCGTTGTCTCCCTTGAATTTTTTTTACATATAAAAAATGGCAAAGGTCTTTGACAGAGATTTATTTAAATTTAAAAAAAAAAAAAAACACACATTTTGTTCCAGACATAAGCTTTACTGATTTAGAACTCTAACCAATACAGTATGAAATATTAATTGTAATGGTATAACTGTAAAATATGTGTATAACGTTTAAATTGCGATATTAATTATTTTTAATTTTTTTTTTAAAACTGTGAAACTGCGTTTTGTTCTTTTGACGTTAAACTTAGATTTGTTTCAATGAACTTGATAGCGATGGTTATGCTCCTTTGTTAATGTTGTCTCCCTTGAATAGTTTAAATTCAAGCAAAGGCAACTGTTAAGCAAGTTTTGTTTTGTTTTAAAAATTGATATAAGAAACTACATATCTACGGCAATTCTAAACTGATTGATAATTTTAATTAAACGTATTTAAATGTTTAGTTTAAATAAGCACTATATACACTGTAGGATTTACGTATCAGCTAAACAGGCATTAGGTTAGTTTCCCAACTTTCTTTGGGGCCCAAACATGACTCAATAATTGACGGCCTAAAAATGATCAGCTGACTGTGATTGTGAGGTATGTTTCACCAGATGATGAGCTACCCGTTACACGGTTTTTTTAACTTCCCTAGACATGGGTAGCTACACGGGGGAATGTATGGCTGAGGTTGTGTACAACTACCTTTATAATGTGGAGAAAATATGTTTTAGTAAGTGTTGGATGATATTGCTGCCTGTGCCACTATTCTCTACGTGATGGCTAATGATTTTAATACAATTCCCGTTGTTAAAATTAATATAATCTAAAAGTCCTACACTCAAAGATCACATTTGTTGATTAAAACAGCGAATTAACCAACAAATGTTGGTTCAAACTATTTAATGAATTATTTCGGTGTATCGGTTTCGTTCAGTAAAATAAATGAGTAAACACAACTTAATTATGTGATTTTATTTAAGTTTTGTTTGTTTGAAAGTCAAAGTCTTGAAGTAAAAAAATTAAACAATTTATTTTTAAAATGTTTTTTTTTATGTACTTAATGTGTGATTAATTTTCTACTTTCGATCAACTACAACATGTAAGAACAAACAAAACAATGTATATGAAATTGTGTATTCCACAAATATTGCACTCAATATTTCACTAAACGTTGGAGCTATCTTTCATGTATTATAATTCAGAAAGTCAATATTTTTTTAAAAACAAATATCGTATCTATAGATAAAAGATGGGGAAAACGGTGTATGTTTGGTTGTCTGTTTATCTGTCAGTGTGTCTGCTATGAGTTAAATATTGTCACTCTGTTGAAATTCATTTCTGTTTGATGAATTTCTTCAAACTTCACTCGTACTTGATAACTGACAGTATATTGTAATACAGTTGGAAAAAAAAATTATCCGTCCAAAATAAATTATTTCAATAACACTTAAATCTGCGCCCACAAAATGTGACTAAAAATTACATTTGACACTAAGAAGAAAAGTATATAGATCTAGCAAATTTTTGAGATTCGAAGCAATCCGTCAATTAGTTACCCAATCGATGGTCTTCGATATTAGTATAATGCTTGGCCACTGTTTTTGAAATTAATTTAGTTATCCATTTTTTAAAGACACATAGAACAATAAAGCTAAAAGTTTTTCCGAGTAGCAAACAGTATCGTGCCAATTGATTGTATTGAACTATTGGCCATTTTTGGTATTTAAAAAGAAAATTCAATGATATCAAGTAATATGAAAGTTATATTTTCGGTTATCGCCCTTGAAATGTTTTCGAATAAGACGGTAGTATATTAGAACCATTCATTCTAGCCTAATTGCGTAATTACTAAATTATGAAAATACGGTGTAAGATAATATTTGGCATTATTAGTGAATTACTTAATTTAAAAAAAAAAAAAAATTAAACAGCAAGTTGTCCGACCTGATGGTGACGATGTAACAGATGTAACATCAACATCTACTAAATGAACCTCTACTAGACGGTTTACCTTCCATCATATCACACGATCCTGACAACGTCTATGTTAGACCCTTGTCAGACATTTGCTGGGCCCGTTAGAGACATGCGGGACATACCTACTGGACACATGTTGCAATAATTCCTAGCCCTCCAATGTATACATTTTAAAGTCCCTGCGTAATTAGGTATGGTTATACTGTATATAGGCCGTATACCATATCATAGCTAGTGCTATATTTTATTATGTATCATTTTTACTTTCTCGTATATACGAAGTATAGAGAAGGTCTTGTAATCGTGCAAAAAAAAATCGAGATTTTTTCAAATCTCGACGTTTTGCATCTCAATGATACGGACAAACATAATTTTGCAATCTTGTCCGTATATCTGAGTGTCTGTGTGTGTGTGTGTGTGTGTGTGTGTGTGTGTGTGTCCGTGTGTAAACACGATAACTTGAGTACCGTTACAGCTAGGTTGATGAAATTTCAAATATAAGTATTTTATCAAAATCGTAGATCCGTATCAACTTTTGAGCGATTTCCGATAACCGGAAGTGGTACTTTTTCTACTTTGAATTTTTCAAAAGCCTATAACTTGCGTACTATTTCAGATAGATACATGCAATTTAATATGTAAGTAAAAGATCTAATTCTCTACCTTTTGTCAAATTTTGAGTAATTTCCGTTGAACGGAAGTACTAATTTACGCTATTTCCGATTTCTCAAAAAACTCATGTAAATGTATAAAGTACTAATAATATTGCGCACTATTATGCACATCTTTATATAGCGTTCACTTGGTGTGCATTTCTTTTTTCTACGAGATTATATTCTATTTTTAAAAATGTGAGTATTTAAAATGGATTAAAAATCATGTCTAGAAGTCTATATCCCGAGTTGCCATCCCCTGTAGTGTTATATTATAATATTCGAGAAAGTTTAGGGGAGATCACTCCCGGTTTATTATTTATTGCAAATATGGTTACAATGTATTATATGACCATTTAAATGTATAAAATATAGTTACATTGTCTAATATGGACATTTACATTTAAAATATCTCACTCTTTTATTTTATAATTAAAATCATAGTTTACCTTTCAGATCAGACTGACCAACTCTTGGTCAGCTGACCATCCCACGTGACAGGTCAGTTCGTTGTATTGTCATTATATTGTTTCTGCTTGATCAATGAGAGTTTACTAAAGTTTAATGTATGAAAGTTAAAAAATAGTCACAGATGAGAACTATAAACCAGTCCATCATTGAATGTAAGGATTGGATCCTTATTTATTAAAAACTATATACATTCAAGTCACAGTTTTTTTAATTGTATAACCTAATAGGTTTTTATATACAATTTTGCTTTCTTGCTTAAGTTTTTAATATTTTCTTAAACGTATTAATTATACATATTTATTGTATTAGCAATATACCTATTTCTAAAGAATATGTTTTTAAAGTTTTTATAATATACGAGCCGACCCGCGGCATATCATACGCCGCTATTTAGTTTTTTTTTTTTTTTTCTACTTTTCAGTAATTCAGAATTTGTGAATTCGACAGTACCAATGCTGCCACTGAAAATATGTGCTTTAAAACACTAGCCCCCCCCCCCCCCCCCCCCCCCCCGTGAAAGCAGCCTCCTCTTAGTTACCTCCTCTAATTTTAAAATCGTTTCAAACTAAATTATCTGCCCCTAATAGCCGTCACCAAACCCGGCTCTATGATTGTAAAATGTAAACATTTAGAGTGAACTACAACTCACCAGGCCATGTAGGGGTGGTGGTGGGGGGGTGGGGTGGGGGTAGCGATAGAGAGGAAGAGAGGGGACTGCAAAGGCGCGCTTGCAGCTTGTTTTATAACGGCTCCCAGAAGAGAATTATATATATATAGATAGCTCTATTAGTTTGATCGATTGGTCTCACTTTACCTTTTCAATGTAATAAGAAATGGCTATAGTAATATGTATTTTAAGTTTAAAAAAAAAAACATTTAGTTCTAGACAGTATCTAAACTGTTTGAGAACTCTCATCAATACAGAATAAAACTTTTACTTTCCAGATAAAACAGTATGTGATATGTATAATGTTAAAAGTTTTAATTTTTTTGTTTGTTTTTGTTTTACTGTGAAACACACTGCAACGACTAAGAAGGAGTTCGTCGTATTCGGGCACATGTCTACGACACAACGAACACGGGATTCGATCAAGTCCATTGAGAGGAAAATTAGCTCAGGTTATGCTGCAAACTTTTTGTTTTTTTGCTGAACTGAAAAAGGGAACAATGATCACGACAGAAGTAAATTAAGAGACAATTAAACCAAAGTTGTTGTGGTAAAGTCTATAGTTATACATCAAACGTCACATATTTACAGTATCTGTGAATGGTATTACGCCAGTGATATATTTATACAAAGATGTATTGGCTAGACCTCGTTCAAAGTATAAATAACCATAACATAATCGTATTGTTAACTTCAACATATAAGTTTATAGAGACAAATTTAAATATCAAAAGAATTTTATCAAAATATTTTATATATGGTAAATATTTTTCGTTCTTCAGCAATATAAATTACAATTGGATAAGTAAGCCAAGACCAGATGGTAATGTGATGTAACATAATCTGTGACACAATCAGATGTTGAGTTAATACAAAACAAATTAACAGCAAGTTGACCGACCTGATGGTGACGATGTAACTACTGTGATTATTTCACATGATGTCTTGCTATCATTTTAATGTGATGATTCCACATGATGTTGGGCTATCAAACTACTGTGATGATTTCACATTATGTTTGTCTATCAAAGTACTGTGATAATTCCACATGATGTTTAGTATTTAAGAAATAGATCTAACTATTTAGTGGTCTGTAAATGTATATGAGCATTATGTTTTACTTTGTTTACTGCTAAATTTTCATGAGCGAGTATTCTAGCTAGCCTAGCTGCGCCAGCGTATAATATCACATAAACCGCAGTGGAAAATGTAATGCCAACATTGACTCAACCGAAGATATATTGTAACGATAAAAGCACTATAAAAAAATTATTGCGGTTATGCCTTTTATAACATGGAGAAATATTGTATTTATTTAAATGTCCTGCAAACATATGCACGATACATTTTGTTAAAACTAATTGTTTAAATAAATCTTTATGTAGAAAATTTTGCGTATTTAGTTATTTTTGTCTATTAGTAATTTAATTTATTTGTGTTTTAACTTAAAGAAATACCTTGTAAATTACTTCCCTTAACCTGATTAAAATAACAAAATGGGAAGTGATAAAACATTTTACGTTATTAACAACTGAATGATTCAACGATGTAAACAATGCTTGTGATTGGATCATATTTATCGGGGCGTACTGTATGAAAGCATCGAGTGTAAGTAAATCACGCACCGTAATATCACCGTTAATCACTCACCGCCGAAATTGGCGCAATCGCAAACCAGATTACACTATCGCAGGGGCGTTGCGTAACACCCCTAGCTCGGTTTAATCATCGAATATCGTGTGCCGGATTATCACTATTGTAGGGTTCACTTTAAAACTAAAGTAGGCGCGTAGTGCTCGCGGGATAGCCCTGAGCGCCAAATAAAACTCTGCAGAGACGCCGGAAGACGCGCCTGATTCGATTTAGTGGTCGACTATAGCAACTCATTGTATCCAAAACCTACTGCGGATTCCAAGTGCTAACATAGCCGCTCTGGAACTTTGGTAGCGCCAAACCGTGTATTGACAAAAATTGAACCCTCCCGGGCGCTGCCAATAAGATTTTTTTTCGCAGAAATCTTCTCGGGCGTATTCTTATCTAATTTCCAAAGTTTCATGGCATTCGGATGAACGGAGTCGAACCTCATCTGATTTTTTTATATACCTCACCCTCCCGGGGCGCAGCCCATGTAAAATTAAAACATATCTTTTGCAGAACCTCCCCTTTTATTTTTATAAATCGAATCCTCCCTGCCGGGGCGCCAACCGTGCAAATTTACAATTTATTTTGTAAATATCTCCCCAGAACTATTCTCAACAATTTCCTAAAGTTTCATGGCTATCGGATAAAGGATGTAGTAATGAATAAAATACAAACACAAACACACACACACACACACATACATACTGCATATATCGAATCCTAATTAAGGATCATAATACTGAAATAATATTGTTAGTGGCTCTTTAAAAGTTGGGGAATTAAGTAAATTGTAACTTTTGGCTCTTCCGTCTCAAAAGGTTGCCGACCCCTGATGTAGTGATCTCTCATTGATCTGTCAGAAACAATATAATAACAGTAAAACGAACTGACCTGTCACGTGGGACGGTCAGCTGACCAAGAGTTGGTCAGTCTGATCTGAAAGGTAAACGATGCTTTTAATTATAAAATAAACAATGAGATATTAAAAATTTAAATGTCCATATAAGACAATGTAACTATATTTGATACATTTAAATAGTCATATAATATGATGTAACCATATTTGCAATATTTAAAATGATACATAATAATACATAGCACTATCTATGATTTGTTATACGTCCTATATACAGTATAACCATACCTAATTACACCGGGACTTTAAAATGTATACATTGGAGTGCTACGAATTATTGCAACATGTATCCAGTAGGTATGTCCCGCATATCTCTAACGGGCCCAGCATATGTCTAGCAAGGGTCTAACATAGACGTTGTCAGGATCGTTTGATAAACTGGAAGGTAAACCGTCTAGTAGAGGTTCATTTAGTAAATGTTGTTGTTACATCGTCACCATCAGGTCGGACAACTTGCCGTTTAATTTATTTTAACAAAAAAATAAGTAATTCACTAATAATGCCAAATGTTACCTTACACTTTCATTTCATGAAATCCTGAACTACCTGCATAATCATAGTTTATGGCTGCTGAAATCTGAAAAAAAGCCAATCTACATCTATTAGCCAGTTTTTAAAGAGCCACATTTTTGTTTCAATATTTGGTATTTGATTAGGATTAGGTAAATACATTAGATTTGTTATTTTAAATAATTAGCTTTAACTGTGAGATAATATTTATTCATACTTCTTCTTTCTTCTTCTTCGTTCTTAATTATAAGTGTTGAAGGGGATCGAGATTTATCTGCCAGTGGGTTTAAACTCGAGACTTTTGTTCGAATTTATCAACCATGAGCTGTTTGCCGACACGACCACGCCTCCAACACCATTAAGCGTTACGTGTCAACTGGTTATGCGCCATTGAGGCCATTGACTCCGATTTCAGCCTGCTTTTCTTTTTGGATTTGCTTCCATAGCCTTTGTCCAACCAAGAAAAAACTTGTTGTTTTAATTTTGGAGTTGCCCCCAGCTAACGAGCCTCATCTGCCCGAGGGTTCGAACTCGAGACATTTCGGTTTAGCAAACATGAGCTTTACCGACTCGACCACGCCGACCCCTATTCATACAAAAACATACATATGTTTTGCCAGCGTAATAAAATTAGAAATCAAATAATATAACTATAGGACTCTCCCAATCCACTTTAGAAACTGTTAACTTTTTTTTTTATTTACGGATATCACCGGTCTGGATGTGTCTCCCATTAGCCAGGCATCCATCGACACGACAAACTCAGACTAACTGGCTTGGGTATCGGCTCGATTACCGTGTATCGGTCACTTCTGTACTTTGGTTCTCACCAGGCTTATCTTCCACCCCACGGAGCCCAGGGTAAGCTCGTACCCTACCGTCCAGTACCCAGCTCGACCGTAGGAAGCTAATAAATAAAAAAATTAAAATGAATTAATATAACTATTAGTATTTGTGAAAGCAGCTGGAGAGCACATTTTGACATCAAAAGAGCAGCATGCTGGCTCGCGAGACGCAGGTTGCCAACCCCTGGCGTATACTACTGATATGAATGTATTATTGCTAAAATAATTATTTCCAGACAGAAAGCAACTAGTGAACATTGATTCAGCTGAATAAATTGCGTCTCTTAGAAAAATGTATACATTAAAGTCACTGTTTAAAACTTTTATAGCATGAAATATTTTTAATGCATATTAGCATGACTACTAATTTGTTTTATATTTTCTAAAACCATTAAATAGCTATGTCAGATAATTTATACTGTGACCGTTTTTTTTTTTAAATATATCTTTCTGAAATTTACAAAAACCGACTGGCTAGTAATTTGCTTTGCGTTGTCTCCCTTCTAATTTTTTTCCATATAAAATATGTATTTAAATTTAAAAAAAACAACATACATTTTGATCCAGACAGTATCTTTACTGATTTAGAACTCTAACCAATACTGTATGAACTATTAATTGTAATGGTATAACTGTAAAATATGTTTAGGCCTATACCGTTTAAATTGCGTTATTAATTATTTATTTTTTTAAACTGTGAAACACCGCAACGTTTAAAAAGGAGTTTGTCGCAAATACGTTTTAGTAAAACGGCCTTCCAGCAAACGGCGTTTGGGCAATCGAAATTCCTTAATGTTTTTTTTTTCTGAATTTTGTCATAAGCCGATTGAGAAGAAAATTATCTCGGGATAGGGGTGTCCATAAATGACGTCACACTGTTAGGAGGAAAGGGGGGGGGGGAGGTCCGTAATTTTGCGACGGTTTATGAGGAGGGAGAGGGGGTTGTTTTTTCATTGTAAAAAGCAATGCTAGAAAACGAATTTTAGCTACTATTTCTCGTCAAAAAAAATATTTTAATAAATTGAAATAAAATTAATTAAAACACTTTATTTTGACAGAGTTCAGACAAGAAATGGGAAAATATAACTGTTTTAATGAGCATTTAACGGCAATTGTGAGGGGGGGGGGGGGAGGTTGTCTGATGTGTGACGTCATTTTGGGGGGGGGGGGGGTCTGACTTTTTGTGACTATTTGTGACTAAGAGGAGTGGCGGTGGGGGGGGGGGGAGGTAAAAATTCTAAAAAAAAAGCGTTAGGTTATTTATGGATGACTCCTAAAGAAGCAATTTGTTTGGTTTTTTTTTTGCCTTGTAAAAAATGAAAAAAATAATTACAAAAAGTGATTGAGAGAAAATTTAAACCGGACAATTATATGAACAATGATATGATTCAAAAATGTAGTGGTAAAATCTATAGTTATTCCTCAAACGTTAGAGATTTACAGTATCACTGAAAGGTAAATACACCATAGATATATATATGCATTCTCGTAATGTCTAGACCTCGTACAAACTAAAAGTAACTCTACCATAATTGTTTTGCTAACTCTATCATATATTTATGTGTAAAAAGAGAAATTTAAAAACTAAACCTGTTGTGTAAAAAAGTTATAGTGTTCTTTCTATCATATCTCTAAATATCTTCCTAACAATAAAAAAACGCATTGCGTAGAAACGTAGCAAACAATAGAATCAAATGTTCTATTCAAGTGCTACAACATTCTATACACAATTAAAAATATAATCTTATTAATTTATTTATAATGAGAGTATTCAAAATCAAATTCAAACTCAGTATGAAATATAACATTGGGTCACTACTACATACATTTTCGTAACTTATGTGGGTCGGCCTAGAAATACATTGCGTGACTGTAGACTCGTGTATGTCCTTTAATTAAATACATTATACAAGAATGACTTCTTGAATGTTAATTGATTCGGCAAATATGTTGTTATCTGTGGGGATAAGCTCTCACGGTTTATACAATCATATTGCTTTGTGTTTATAAGCTTTGTATTATTGACATAATCCGTGATTTTATTTAAAGCCCATTTTTTTTTCTGTTTTACTGATTGGTCATAGTGAAGTCATTTTAATTACTGAATGGTTAATTAATATAGAGCTTTATAATTAGCAATACCACAAATAGTTTACATAATATATAATAACATTGCACTTTTCAAATGGATGTTTCTCTAAAAATGGTATGAGGACAATTTAACCTGGCGTGTCAGGAGATTTAATAATGTGCTCTTTCAAAACACTATTGTTATAACATCATATTATGCAAACTCTGTTTTTCAATATTGAATGGGACAAGCTACATCCAGAACGGGATTATCGTGGTGTGTTGTACGGCTATCACAAAAGTCTCGAGTTGGGATCACGGTATAGTGTCCATGAACAGCTGAACTCCACTTCACCTTCATCAGCACAAGCAGGCTTGTTACTTCGAATGGAATAATTAGCCACATGTTAATTTATTAAAAAATAAAAAAACTATTTTCTCCTCATTGAGTTGATCCTTGCACCGTGGCTTGAAGAGAATATTTCTCATAATTACAAATTTACTATAAAATATTATCACGGTTATAAATTGTAATATACGGAAAAGCATCATATTTTGTTTAAATGTACACAAATATACACTTTTCTGTCTTAGAAATAATTATTTCATTCAAAACCTTTTTAGAAACAGTAGTGAATGTAGTTATATTTGCTTCTCTATATTGTAAATTATGTTTGTCTTGTTCAAGTGATTACATCATAAATTATTTCCCTTAAACCTGTAGTAAAAGAAATAGGAAGCGATGAAAAGCACTAGATTTTTTTTTATATAGTTTATTCATCTTTATATACTTGACAACCAAATAATTCAACAATGTAATCAAGCGTTAACATTGTAGCTTTGTTTTAGGACATTTTCCAGCAGAGTGTTTCTTCCAGTCTTTTTTCTCCGGGGGGGGGGGGGGGAACTTGAAATCTTCGGGGGGGCGGTAAACTTTCTTCGGGGGGGGGGGCGGACACTGTTAAAAGTATATATTTTCTATATAAATTATATAAATTTCATTTCGTTCGGGGGGGCGGTAAAAAAATTTCGCGGGGGGGGGGGCTTAGCCCCCCCGAAGAGATGCCTGGAAGAAACTCTGTTCCAGCTGCAACAATTTTTAAACCATGTACACTATAGAAAACTATAAAGGATGTATCATTTTACTCGCATGATACCCCTGTTACATATATTATTTGTTTTTAAATTTCCAAAAGTATATCAGTAAAAGTCATTTGTCCATACCATTAAACCCAAATACACATGCTACATTTTTCAGCCAGGTTCGATTTTTACAACAATCTTAGCATATACACTCTTTCCTCAGAATAGAAAATTACGAATTGATTAATTCTTTAAAATAATTAGGCTTAAAATGTTGAAAAAAGAGATGTGTTTGTGTATAGTGTTTTAATAAACCATTGCCCAAATCAAATAGCATTGTTTGACACATACTTAACACATGAATAACACATACAAAACACAAGTTACATAATGTAAAATAATAGTAATGCATGGGAAGACATACATATTTAAAACATAATATTGTCACATTTCGGTACGCTAGTTGCAAATCACAAGGCGTTCAAGTTTGATTGTATTAGATTTAATTAGAGGTCATCCTTCCATTAATGGTGGCCTCAAACATTGTAAATGCTGCACCCCCCCCCCCCCCCCCCCCCCACAATCCTCACCCAGTCCACCCGTCTCACATGTCATCAACCAACACCACCCCGCACCTCTGATGTTAACGTCCACACAAATTTGGTAGACCACTCAAACAAAATATTCATACTTAACTAATCCAATAACATGTATGGTGTAACTGGTAGCGTCATTAATTGATACTGTAATGAAAAGACTCATTCTATATAAGCATATCAAACTTGTGATAAAAAAAACAATTACATGGAATGATTAACATTTAATTCAACTATCCACAAATGAGAGAGACACATGAACACTTTTTTAGAGACGCAGCTGTTGGTAACTAAAAATCACCTCTTTGCCCTTCAAACCCCTGAACTATTGAGATAAAAGTGACAACAGATGGAGAATGTGATTAACAAACTCTCTAACGACCCAAAGCTTTCATGTGCCACTGTTGTTACTCGAGACTCAGCTGATCTGATGTATCTAAACTAGTATGATATTTTAGTGGGACCAACATTCATTTCCCCAATGTCTAGACATCAAGCTGACCATCTGAATGGTGCCAATGTCTAGATATCAAGTTGACCATCTGTATGGTGCTAATGTCTAGACATCAAGCTGACCATCTGAATGGTGCCAATGTCTAGACATTAAGCTGACCATATGGATGGTGCCAATGTTACAGAGCTAACATCAAAATGTACACACCCTTACGTCATAACTGTTTGGTGTCGACATTTTGCTTCAGCTGAACAGTATTTTAATTGCCGATGTAGAAAAGTAATGTTACTCTACACCGACATGCATTTTGTTCACATAAAATCTGCTAGTTGGCGTTAGGAAAACGAATATGGGTGGTACCACAACACACACCCTTTGGTGTCCTTGTTTACGGAGGTTACATGTAAGTGTTTTGGGTCGCTAGAGAGTCCGTTGCTCACAGTGATATGATGCAGGAATGTTGAATTTTGTTTGATCGTCATAACTGTTTGGTGTCGATATTTTGCTTCAGCTAAACAGTATCTTAATTACCGATGTAATAAAGTAATGTTACTCTACACCGACATACATTTTATTTACAGGAAACATGCTAGTTGTGTTTGGAAAACTAATATGGGTGGTGCCACAATACAAACCCTTTGGAGTCCTCGGTTGTAAGTGTTTTGGGTCGCTATAGAGTCCGTTGATATGATGCAGGAATGTTTAAGGCACTGCTTTGGTATATGTTGTTTGATCGTTTATATCAGGTGATTTATACATTAGACTCCACAGACTTTGATTTATTCTCAAAGAGAAATCAGAAGAAAATGATAGCCTAATTAATAACTAGCCCTTCCATGGTACCTGAAAAAATCACGTGTTTGGTACCATGGGGTCAGTGTGGTCCAGGGTGAAAGACCAGAATAACACTTTTTTATAATTGTATGGGGTTTACCTTAACATAATACGATATGACAATATGTTAGCTGGTCCAAATAAATATTGCACAATTTCATGAGTGAGCTTTAAGTTATTTCAACCCCTGTAAGAAAATGTTATTGCTGGCATTTATTGTGTACTTGCTTGGTATATTCTTCGCACAGAAACTGATTGTAATCATAAAAGACTACATATTGATTCCTGGGTACCTGGGCAGGGCTAGGCTAGATTTAATATGTGAAATATTTTCTACAAAAAATAAAAGTAAATTATTATAACCAGATATGAGACTGATTTTAAAGCGTATGTTTCGGATTATAAGGCAAAATGTGTGCACGTAAGCTACTGTTTCACATTATATAACTATAGACAATTATATTTAAAAAAAAAGTAATTTGCTTAATAATATCGACACTTTTTACAACAAAAATATTTTTCTACATTTAATGCGTGTTGTTTCTATTACGTTAAACGTAGATTTTATCCAAGAACTTGATATTGATAAGTATGCACGTTTGTTATTGTTGTCTCCCATGAATATTTTAAATTCAAGCAAAGGCAACTGTTAAGCACGTTTAGTTTTGATTTAAAAATTGATATAAAAAAGTACATAACTACGACAATTCTAAACTGACAATTTTAATTTAAAATTGTGTAATAGTTTAGTTTAAATACAACACTATATAGGCCTACACTGTAGGATTTACCTATCAACTAAACAGGCATTAGGTTAATGTCCCAAATGTCTTTGGGGCCCAAACATGACTCAATAATTGACGACCTAAAATTGATCAGCTTACTGAGATTGTGAGGTATGTTTCACCAGATGATGAGCTACCCGTTACACGTTTTTTTAAAACTTCCCTAGACATGGGTAGCTACACGGGGGAATGTATGGCTGAGGTTGTGTACAACTACCTTTATAATATGGAGAAAATATGTTTTAGTGAGTGTTGGATGGTATTGCTGCATGTGCCACTATTCTCTACATGATGGCTAATGATTTTAATACAATTCACTTTGTTAAAATTAATATAATCTAAAAGTCCTACACTCAAAGATCAGTGGCGGAACTAGAAAAAAAGGGCCACCCCGCAAAAAACGTTTTTGGGCCCCCGATATATAGGCCTATATATATATATATATATATATATATATATATATATATATATATATATATATATATATATATATATATATATATATATATATAAACACAAAATACGAACATATGCTACTCATTGCTGGCCTGTTCGGGTTTTGATTTAAAAAAAAAAACTCTATTAAAACAAAATACAACATAATGTCATGTGTGTAGGTGCTTCAGTGTGTTTTGTGAAAATCAGCTTTACTTTATCTGTGCTAGGCTACAAGACCTCATAACCTCTAGTCGGCCAAAAGAATATAAAACATGAAAGCTTTGTAGAAGAAATGGTGTCTCGCGTTATGATTATTTTTATGTTTTTTTGGTATAAATTTTATTAATTTTAAATACATTTTCTTTTTATATAATGTCATTCTTTAGTAAGTATTTTTTAAAAAGAAATAATAAGTAAGAGAAGTAATTGCTTTTTAATTTGTTTAGTACAAATCTATTAAAAGGAGCTTAAGAGCAACCCTATTTGACTATTTAAAAAAGGGAAATAAGTCATGGAAGTGGTTTGAACGTCTGTTTATCTTTGATAAGTTAAATTGTAAGAGAAAGAGGACTCGGCTTTCACAGTGGTTTAAAAACCAAGGAAAAAAGAATATACAAGCACGTAAGGGTGATGTCTATAGAATAAAGATAATCCAACCGCAGCTACGGTAATCATTTCGCATTGCGGGGTCTGGCGGCACTGTAGTTCCGCCCCTATCAAAGATCACATTTTGTCGATTAAAACAGCGAATTAACAAACAACTGTTGGTTCAAACTATTTAATGAATTATTTCGGGGTATCGGTTTCGTTCAGTAAAATAAATGAATAAACAAAACTTAATTATCTGTTTGTATTTGTGTTTTGTTTGTTTGAAAGTCAAAGCCTTGAAGTAAGAAATTACATAATTTAAAAAAAAAATTAATGTACATAACTAGTGGTTAATTTTCTACTTTGGATCAACTACAACATGTAAGAACAAACAAAACAATGTATATGGAATTGTGTATTCCACAAATATTGCACTCAATATTTCACTAAACGTTGGAGCTATCTGTCATGTATCGTAATTTAGAAAGTCAAAATTTTTTTTAAACAAATATCTTATTTATAGATATAGATAAAGATGGGAATACGGTGCATGTTTGGTTGTCTATCTGTCTGTCAGTGTGTCTGCTGTGGATTAAATAGCGTCACTCAGTTTAAATGTATTTCTATTTGATAAATGTCTTCAAACTTCACTCGAACTTGATAACTGACAGTATATTGTAATACAGTTGGAAAATAAATGTCCGTCCAAAATAAATTATTTCAATCATACTAAAATTTGCGCCCACAAAATGAAACTAAAATTACATTTGACACTAAGAAGAAGAGTATATAGATCTAGGAAAAAATACAAGTGATTGCTTGATCAGAGGACCGTCGAGGCTGAACTGTGTCCAGTATAATGAGATGGTAACAAAACAATAATTGTACACTCATTAATTCTAAAACAAAAGTCTAGAAATTATTTTCTTGTTTTGACTGCTATTAAAAACTGCTTGTAGTTCATAACAATACTTTACACTTACATCATTAAGTATAGCCTTTCACATTTAATAGTTGATTAACTGTTAAATTAAAACTGTCATTATAAAGAAAAGTATTGCTATCATTGTAAATGATAATTGCTTTAGTTTATATTGGTAAAACTCTCAACTATTTTCTACAATCAACAATTTACCGAAAACTTTTATTTCATTAAAAAAAAGGTTTAACAAAAAATAAAATAATTAAAAATAAAACTTTATTTCTTCTTGCTATTTAACGTATACTAAAATGTGACGGAGTTGTCGAGTGGTTGTTTTCATGGTTTCTAACTCATCAAATCTGAACGTTGAGTCCAACCAGCACCTCACACAAGGTGAGATAAAAACATTGTCGACACGGTTGATTGCACACCACACAATACGTGTGGACCACACACTACATAGTTATGTTAGGGTCACGGAGTTCTGATCATACAAAACAAACCCGGATAAAAGTAGTGTGTTCAGATTTTTATAAACAACTACCTCAGCTCAGATGAAGCAAGTTGATCAAACATATCTACAATGGTCAACTTGACGGCCATGTTCTCCAGTTATTAAATAATTCTAAGCCCTACAGTATGTCACACTAAATATCTCTCACTGTAAGCTGGCAATAAACTACATGTCTTATCAAAGAAGTGAAGAAAGCAATCTTTGGTAGCCGATGTTGAGGGTAAAGTTATGAACGTGAAAAAATTCATGGACATAAAATATGAACACACGAATAAACAACCTGTAACAGTGATCATCCATCACATTGTAATTTTAAAATAGTTGACACCCCGTGTTGTCATCTTGTTTTATTCTATCTGTAACTTTGTATTTCAAGCTTAAGGAATACTCAGTTGTATACGTTTCAGTTAGATAAAAAAAAGATAGTGTTACTTTGTTGAAAAACGGTGATGCTGCTTTATACATATTTTAAAGACTAGCAAAACATTCGGTTAAACTATACCATTATCGCTAACATATGCTGTCTTTTTTTTTCTTGCAATAAAAAAAAAGCTTCAGCGAACTTTAAAAACAATGTATATTTAACGTAGTATCAGATGATGATGTATAGAGGAGAATGTATCACATTAAAAAGATAGCCAAACGTCATTGCTGGACAACATATGCACGAAGCTGAGCCAGAGATAGAAGGGGGGGGGGTTCTGTGCTCAAAGTCGGACATGGCATTTTCATAGAGCCGTAGTATTCCATCTCCTTTTCAAAAGATAGGGTTTCTTGCAAACTGCACAAGCCTTAGAATTGATGCCATATTTTTTGTTGTGTAACTCTTGAGTCCCCATTCAGTGGAAACATCACCCGTACTTTTCTTTGTTGATTTGTTATAACAACATATTTGCCAAATCTATAAGTCACTCTTGTATAATGTATTTAATTAAAGGGCATACACGAGTCTACAGTCGCACCTTGTATTTCAAGTCCGACCCACATAATGTGCGTAAATATATGCAGTAGTGTCCCAATGTTATATTGTATACTGCATTTGAATTTGATTTTAAATATGTTCACTAAAAATATGATTACATTTTCAATTAAGCATAGTTCGGATTGTTACTATGCAGTACGTTTTATTATTGTAAGGAATATATTTAGATTTATAAAGGAATGCACACTTTATAATTCTTTGATAAAACAATTTTAGTTTTTAAATTTGTCTTTTTACACCTAAATGTCTGATAGAGTTAGCAAAACGATTATGTTATAGTTACTTGTAGTTTGAACTAGGCCAATACATTACGAGTATGCATAAATATATCTATGGTGTATTTACTTTTTAATGATACTGTAAATCTCTAAAGTTTGAGGAATAACTATAGATTTTACCACTAATTTGTTTAATCATATCATTGTTCATATCATTGTTCAGTCTAAATTTTTCTCTAAATTACATTGTGTAATGATTAATTTTTCCATCTTAAGCAAGGTAAAAAAAAAAATAATTCTTAAGGGGTCATCCATAAATGACCTAACGTTGTTTTTTTACGATTTTTACCCCCCCCCCCCCAGCATCAGCTCCCCCTAATCAAACATCGGCACATAATTACTGAACCCCCACTTTCCTCCTAAGAGTGTGACGTCATTTATGGACACACCTAACCTAAGATAATTTTCTTCTCAATCGGCTTAAGACAAATCTATATCTATCTATATATATAATTCTCTTCTTCGAGCCGTTAGAAAACAAGCTGCAAGCGCGCTCCCTAACATCCCCACCCCTACATGATCTTAGTGAGCTGTGGTTCACGCTATGTTTACCTTCGTGGAGCTGGGTTTAGTGACGGCTATTAGGGGCAGATAATTTAGTTTGAAACGATTTTAAACGTGGGGGGGGGGGGGGGGGGGGGGGGGGTTATGGTCCTTAACGAGCTACTTATAGTGTTTTAAAGAAATATTTTCAGTGTCAGCGTTGGTACTGTCGAATTCACAAATTATGAATTACTGAAAAGTAGAAAAAACAACAACTAAATAGCGGCGTATGTTATGCCGCGGGCCGGCTCGTATATATATAATTATCTTCTGCGAGCCGTTAGAAAACAAGCTGCAAGCGCGCGCCTTGCAGTCCCCTCTCTTCCTCTCTACCGCTACCCCCCACCCCCACCCCCCTCACTTGGTCAGGTGAGTTGTAGTTCACGCTAAATGTTTAGCTTGGTGACGGCTATTAGGGGAAGATAATTCAGCTTGAAACTATTTTAAACTTAGAGGAGGTAACTAAGAGGAGACTGCTTTCACGGGGGGGGGGGGGGGGGGGATGGGGGTTTAGTGTTTTAAAGCAAATATTTTCAGTGGCAGCATTGGTACTGTCGAATTCACAAGTTATGAATTACTGAAAAGTAGAAAAAACAACAAAATAGCGGCGTATGATACACCGCGGGTCGGCTCGTTATATATAATTCTACTCTGGGAGCCGTTAGAAAACAAGCTGCAAGCGCCTCCTTGCAGTCCCCTCTCTTTCTCTCTATCACTATCACTACCACCCCCACCCCACCCCACCCCCACATTGTCTGGTGAGCGGTGTTCACTCTAAATGTTTACAAAGCTAAATGTTTACAAATCGTAGAGCCGTAGAGCCGAGTTTCTATTAGGGGCAGATAATTTAGTTCGATTTTAAACTTACAGGAGGTAACTAAGAAATAACTATGAGGAGGCTGCTTTCACGGGGGAGGGGGGGGGGGTGTAGGATCGGGGTTAGGGTTTTAAAGCAAATATTTTCAGTGGCAGCATTGGTATTATCGAATTCACAAATTATGAATTACTGAAAAGTAGAAAATAAAACAACAAAATAGCGGCGTATGATACGCTGCGGGTCGGCTCGTTATCAATAAAACATTAACGAATCTCATTTGGCCGAACGCTGTTTGCCTGATTGCCGTCTTGCCAAAACGTATTTGCGACAAACTCCTTATGGCGTTGCGGTGTTTCACGGTTAACAAAAAATAATAACTAATAGCGCTATTTAAACGTTATACATATATTGTACAGTTATACCATTTCAATACATATTTCATACTGTATTTGATAGAGTTCTGAATCAGTAAAGATTCTGTCTGGAACCATTTTTTTTTTAATTTAAATTCATATCTGCCAAAGACCTTTGCCATGTTTTATATGGAAAACACACCTACAAGGGAGACAACGCAAAGCAAACTACTGAGCTGTCGGTTTTAGTAAACTTTAAAAATATATATTTAAAAAATAGTCATTGTACATGCTATGAGACAAAACTATGTAAGTGTTATAGAAAATAATTAAACATTATTAGTCACGCTAATTTTGTTTTTTTATAAATCTCTCAGGTTATAAAAATTAAAAACAGTGACTTTAATGTATACATTTTTCTAAGACAGTACATTTTTCAGCTTAATCATCGTTGTTTGCTCATTTTCCGTTTGCCAAAACAAAAATAGTTTAACTTAAATACATTCATATAAGCTAGGGGTCGGCAACCTGAGGCTCGCGAGCCGCATGCGGCTCTTTGGAGGTCAAGATTCGGCTCTCCAGTTCCATGCACTAATCCTTATAATCAAATTATCTTATTTTCAAAACGCATTAAAATATAAAGAAACAAAACACGTCACAGAGAACAGTGAGAATAGGTGAGGTAGAAAGTATATGGACAGCTGGCAACCTCTTGGGAACTAGGTTCAGCCCCACACTTGTGCAGTTACTAGCCCCGTGGTAACAATTCATTGCTTGCCACTGCCCAAGTGCCGACTTTTTCGAATATGGTTAAATGGGGAATGTTATTTATAGGGAGTGCATCTCCCTACCTGTCAGTATTCATTAATATGACGCAGGATTTTTTTTTTGGTTATGAACTTCTGACGGTTGAGAAGGGTACTGGACGGTGGGATACGACTTTACCCTGCAGTCAGTGAGGTGGAAGATAGGCCTGGTGAGAACCAAATGACAGAAGCGACCGATACACGGTTATCACACCGATACCCAAGCCAGTTAGTCGGAGTTTGTCGTGTTCAGCGCTGCCTCGCTAGGGAGCCTGAGCTGGTGGTGTCCGTAAATAAAGAAAAAAAATATTGTCTTGTAAAGTGGATTGGGGTAATCCTATATTTAAAGCTATTTATTTCAAATAAAAAATCAAATGTATACATTTTATCCTAATCACATGCCAAAATATTGAAACAAAAATGTTAGTGGCTCTTTAAAAACTGGGAACATTTGAAAATTGGCTCTTCCGGCTCAAAAGGCTGCCGACCCCCTGATATAAGCTATAATTATTATTCTCAGCCAATAACTCCCCCCCCCCCCACCCCAGGGCAGGGGTCGGCAACCCACTGCTCGCGAGTAGCATGTAGCTCTTTTGATGTCAAGATGCGGCTCCTCCAGTTCGATGAGCAAATACTGATCAAATCATTTTATTTTTAAAATTAAAAAAAGGGATGTAGGACGATATGTCTAAAATGAGTAAGTAAAGCTTATGGTTGTTTGTTAAACAAAAAAGGCTCGAGTTCGAACCCCAAGACAGATGATGCTCGATTGCTATGGAAAGCAACTCTTCTAGTAGAGACAACTCCAAAATCAAGCAACTGCTGCCTTGTAGTTTGTTCTTGGATGGACAAAGGCTATGGAAAAAATCCAAAAAGAAAAGCAGGCTGAAATTGTAGTCAACGCCCTAACAAGTTGACCCCCCCCCCCCTAAAATGACGTCACATATCAGCCTACAACCCCAACCCCTTAACATTGCTGTTGAATTTTCCTTAAAACAGCGATCTTTTTCCCATATCTTTTTTACAATTTATTAAAACATTTTTTTAAACGCGAAATAACGGCTAAAATTCGTTTTTTATAATGCAAATTGGTGACGTCAAACTATCTGAATAACCCCTTAGAGGCGTAGCGACCCTTCCCGGCGCCCGGGTACAAAGTCGTTTTACCAAAACGTATTTTGCGACTAACTCCTTCTTAAGCGTTGCGGTGTTAAAGTTTTTTAAAAAATAATAATGATAACGCTATTTAAACGTTATACATATATTTTACAGTTATACCATTACAATTAATATTTCATACTATATTGGTTAGAGTTCTAAATCAGTAAAGATACTATCTGGAACAAAATGTGGTTTTTTTTTAAAACTTAAATACATATCTTATATGGGAAAAATTACAAGGGAGGCAACGCAAAGCAAACTACTAAACTTTCGGTTTTAGTCAATTTTAAAAATAGTTATTTAAAAAAAAAATAGTCATAGAAAAAATTATCAAGCAAATTACGACAAAATTTTAGAAAATATTAACAAAATTAGAAGTCACGGTAAAATGCATTTAAACTCTCTCAGGATTTAAAAATTGAAAACAGTGACTTTAATGTATACATTTTTATAAGACAAGCAATGTATTTTAATTGTTTTAACATTAATACTATCGTAAAATTTGATTAAATTGTATACGTTCATATAAGCCAGGGGTCGCATGCAGATCTTTTGATTTTAAGTGGCGGCCCTCGAGTTCCATGCATAAGTATTAGAAATTATTGTATTATTTTATTTTCAAAACCCATAACAAATATATACTGTAAAAAAACAACTTTAAACATAATAAAAACTCTAATCAGCGAATGAGAATAGTTGGGAGTAGAGAGTATTTGGACAACTGACAGCAGCTTGGGCACCAAACCCAGCCACACAGCCGTTCAATGCTTGCAAATTCCCAAGTGCCAACTTTTTTCCAATATCGTTAAATGGAGTATGTTATTTTATTCAGAATGCATGTCCCTATCTGTCAGTAATCATTAATTTGACCTGAGTGACGTAGTTTTTTAGTTATTAGCTTCCTACTGTTGAGTCGGGTACAAGACGGTGGGGTACAAGTTTACCCTGCGTTCAGTGGGGTGGAAGATAAGCCCGGTGAGAACCGAAGGACAGAAGCGACCGATACACCGTACTTAAACCAATACTTAAGCCAGTTAGTCGGAGTTTGCCGTGTTGAGGCCTGCTTCGTTAATGACAGACACATCCTGAACAGGTGATGTCGATAAAGAAAGAAAAAGAAAAGTTAACAGCTTGTAAAGTGGATTGGGATAGTCATATAGTTATACTATTCGATTGTCGTTTAGTAGTCGTTGTCTTTGAGCTGCCTTTTCTTGTTCCCCCCAAGGCTTTATTATATTATACCTCCCGTCTTTCTTTTGGATCCCATCCATGAACCGAGCGTAAAGTTGGTTAAACATGGTGGGGTAGTGCCTATCTGTTTTACAGTTGGGGCACAACATCCTTCTCTCTGAGAGGTGGATCACTGCCACCTGTGCCGCCCCTTCAGCATCTTTAAATCTTATAAAGTGAGGTATTTTTTCTTTGTCCATTTTGGGCTTAAATATGAATTTATAGTTGTTCCCTCGGTCTTCGGTCTTGATGTTTGGGATGGTCCCCTCTTCACATAGGCCCTGAAGGGCTGTTTCCAGTTCAGCCTTACTAATGTGTGGGGTAACGCATCTCAGTGTACCTTTAACACAGTTCTTTTTGTCGACATGAGTGACGCTTACTCTAATTAACCTTTCATTGGCCAGTGTCTGTGGCTCGCAGAATACAGTGAGCATAAGACTCTCGTAAATTTTCCTTGAACCCAGTGTGGCATACCAGACATTCACTTCTCCATAGTTGAAGACCCTTTTGAACTCCAGGCAGCCTATTATTTTGGCTAATTGAGTTAGAAACTCGGCATTTGTAATTGTGGTCAGCCAACGGCCTTAAAGGATTGTAATTTCTACCGTATTTGGTTCGTGAAAGAAGGCTTTGAGTCCCGGTAAGCAGACGTCAAAGAATAAGTTACCTTCATCGTTTCTTTGTTTTTGTGTTTTGGCCCCACCAGGACCAAAATACACTCAACAAGTTTCAATAGTTTTTATTTAGTATGAAAATTTACTTACGAATGAAGTCCACAGGCAGAAATTAATACACGCAGACTAAATTAAGATAACAGGGGTATCTCGATTCAATCAATGTCATTAAAATCCAAATTTTGAAAATAAGAAAATACAAAATTGTCAAAAATAATATATTAAAAATGGAAATATACGGAGCACTATTTTCAAACACATGCTACGGCGGCCATTATCTAATATATAAAGCTCAATTCTGTATGTAAAATATTATTGTTAAAATATTTATTTTGAAACAGGAATAAAAGGATAAGCGTTGATGAAGCTGAATAAATTGCTTGTCTTTAAAAAAAATGTATTCATTGAAGTCTCTGTTTTCAAATGTTATTGCCTGGGATATTTTAATGCATATTAGGGCAACTACTAATTTTTAATATTTTCTAAAATCTATAAATAGCTTTGTCAGATAATTCATACTGTGAACATTTTTTTTTTTAATATATCTTTCTAAAATTTACTTAAACTGACAGCTCAGTAATTTCCTTTGCATTGTCTCCCTTGTGATTTTTCCCAATTTTAAAAATGGCAAAGGTTTTTGGCACATACGTTTTTAAATTAAAAAAAAAAACAAAAAAACAACAATATAAACTCACATTTTGTTCCAGACAGTATCTTCACTGATTTAGAACTCTAACCACTACAAAATGAAATATTAATTGTAATGTTATAACTGTACAATATGTTGATAGTTAAATTGCGTTATTAATTATTTTTTTTTAACTGTCTCTCTGGCGGAGCTTTGTGTGTATGTTGTCCAGCAATACCCAGATCCGAAACAAGCCATATAATTTCTTAAGAAAATGAAAGAGAAAGTTAAAGCCAGTGAAGAAGTCAAATGTTTTGTGTATGACTACAATGGGTAAAATCTATCTCCGGAATAAAGAATTCGGTGCGCGGACCTTTGACCACAGGTGCTTTGACCATAGGGGGTTTGACCATAGGGGGTTTGACCACAGCGGAGCTTTGGCCATAGGGGCTTTGACCATAGGGGCTTTGACCACAGCGGGTCTTTGACCATAGCGGTGCTTTGACCATAGGGGGTTTGATCATAGGGGTTTTGACCATAGGGGGTTTGACCACATGTGTTTTCTCAGCAGAGGGTCTTTGATCACAGGTGGTCTATCAACTGGTGTTTGATCACAAGCGCTGCGTCCGGCTTTGAAATATATATATATTTTTAAACAGTGATCTTTGTGCATACATGTTTCTGGAAAATGCAAAAACATAACATTTAACGACGGTAATCTATTTGCATTTACGTGGGAAATAATGTTTTTATTCAGAGAAAATATTAACCTGTACAATGTATAGATATGATTATGTCATAATCATATCTAGGAAAGCAAGGGTCTCACATAGACGTTGTCAGGATCGTGTTATATACTGGTAGGCAAACCGTACAGTACATGTTTATTTAGTAAATGTTGATGTTACATCTGTTACATCGTCACCATCAAGTCGGCCAGCTTGCTATTTTTTTTTTTTTTTTTTTTTAAATTAAGTAAACATATAATTCTATACAAAATTATCTTACATTACATTATATTTACTTATATAATTATACGTTTCTGTTGCTGAAATCTGAAGATCAGCCAGTCTACATCTATTATTAGCAAATTCTAAATGTTGTTATAAGACTAATATATTCTGACATACTGAAGTTAAATATAGGCCTACACAAAGCGTGTCGTCCGAGTTATAGAAAGCGGAATACATATGTTGTAGTTGATGCTACCATAGTTTCATGGTGGAATATTTATACCAGTGTCCGATAATAGAATCTTCTTTAAAAAAGGGGTGTTAGGTTACTGGTAGTTAACTAAATACATACATTGCTGGCTAATGTCAATGTTAACCCTGTCCCTAACACTAACACCAACCACCCTAGTCATACCATACGCCTAACACTAATTTCAAACCATAAAATTAGCCGAGATTATAATACTACTTACATCCCAACACACCTATTTTATTATAAGACATCAGTATTTAAAATCATCCGTTTCATGTAACAACGACAAGTTTTGTTATAACAACAAGTGTAAGTATATACACTACGTTATATCAAAAGCTGATTACTTATATGTGATCAGTCGCTTACAAATTCGATTTTTGTTCCGAAAATCTTATATAAGGCAAACAACACAGGTTAAATAATGTGTATGGCTATCAATATAGTGTGGTTTTTAGAAGCATAAGAATGAAACGCATGTTACAAATAAGCCAGATCAATATTTATTTTAAAAAATGTAGGCTCGAGGGGATACGTTTGACCGTGAATGAAATATTATTCATTTTATTTATAACTAATACATTTACTATTCTGTTTTAGTTTTGAATTATTTTTTCTTTATTAACAGTAAAAATTGTTTGTATTCCAGTATTAATCTTAATTTTTTTGCAACTGTTATGTTTTATTATTTTCTTTCTAACATAATCAATTAATTAGAAAGTGTAATTATCAGATTTAGTATATATATTTTTTTTGAAGATATTCTCAGATTTGAGAAATACTGCAATTGTATGTGGCCATCTCACGCGTTTGTAAAATATAAGAATGCTGTATTTATTTTTTTTAAAAAACTATGGATGTCGTTTACCATTTTTTAAAATATTCTTTGGAAAACGAAGTATAAGGTAAGGAGAGTGTTTTTTTTTTACTTTCACGTCTATACAGAGTATAGAGAAAGTATTGTAATCGTTAAAAAAAAATCGAGATTTTTGCAAATCTCCACGTTTTACCCCTCCATGTGTCGGAAAAATAGTTGTGCAATCGTGTCTGTATGTTTCTGTGTGTGTGTGTGTGTGTGTGTGTGTGTCTGTGTGTGTGTCTCTAAACACGATAACTGGAGTACCCTTACAGCTAGATTGATGAAATTTCATATATAAGTATTATATCGAAATCCTAGATCCGTAACAACTTTTCAGCGATTTCCTATAACCGAAAATGTAAATGTTTCTACTTTGAATTTTTTTAAAGCATATAGCTTAAATTAAGTACTATTTCAGATAGATAAATTAAATGTCACATGTAAGTAAACTATCTAATTATCTGACTTCTGTCAAATGTTGAGTAATTTCCGCTGACCGGAAATAGTAATTTACGCTATTTCCGATTTCTTAAAAAAACACATGTGACTTTATAAAATTCTAATAATATTCAGCACTATTATGCACATTTTATTTGGCGTTGATTTGGTGTGCAATTCTTTTTTCTTTCGAGATTTTATTCTTTTTTAAAAAGTTTAAGTATTTAAAATGGATTAAAAATCATGTCTATATCCTGAGTTGCCACTCCATGTTGTTTTATATAAGAATATCCGAGAAAGTTTAGGGGAGATCACTCCGGGGCACCGTCCCTGCAAAGTTGATTTTTTTCCCGCATAAACCTCCCCTGTATTATTACATAACTGTATAAAAACGCATCCGACTCTTTTTTTTTTGTATAGGACCTACCCTATAAAGATAACAATCGAATTACACGCTGCTTCCGAGCCGCCATTTCTAAATTAAAAATTATTTTCAGCAGTCTTTCGACATTCAGATTTGACTAGTTAGAAACCATGCAAACAAGAACTAGTAAACTCGACTTTACGCTTGTCTTCTATACATATCAGTATAAAGACACACAATTATGTCTTTAGATACCCTAAAATGCCCCACATATAGATTTGCATCGAATTATATAATGTGTATACAGCTCCTACATACGTGTACATTGATTACATTGCATTATTTTACCAAGCCGTCTGACCACATGTAGAGGCGTAGCTACTCTTCCCGGCGCCCGGGGAGAAACTTTTCAATGTGCACCCCCCCCCCCCCAAACATTTAAGATTTTCACCTCCCCCCCCCCTCAAACGTTCGATTTTCACCCCCCTCAACCTTTCAATTTATTTTTCCAACCCATTTTGGCGCCCCTTAAGGTCGGCGCCCGTGGAAATATGTCCACCCCGACACCCCCACCCCCCTCGCTACGCAACTGACCACATGCCAACTTGACGTATACAGATACTGCTACAAAAATGGTAAATAATTTTCGTTAATTAAAAAAAAAAATTAGTAGTTAATCCACGTGTTTATTGATATATTGAAAGCCTCATTTAGGTTGATGCAATGTAGATATTTAATTGTTTTCTTTTTTATAATATTAATTAATATTTGTGTCCCGTTTATGTATGTCAAACATTTATTAAGGGGGATAACAAAATCATAATTTACATAAACAACAAAATCAATTGAGTCTAAACACACAATAATTACAACTTAAAATTCATAGCGAAAAAAATAATTAAATTTTACTTTTAAATAATTAAAAAATATTGCTTTCTCTTTCGTTTTTTTTATAAAAAAATTATGTCGTTAAATATATTGAAAACTTCTACTTTAAATATACATTTTACCAAAATAGCAAAAACTTTGTTTCAAACTGGGTTAACTTTTCCAAAGTTATATCGCCTAATTTTATTTATCGATTTGTTTTAATAACTCAAATAATCATTTTAACTTTCGGCCGATAATTTTTTTTTTAATCCGACAACCCTAGTGTTGTATCTGAATTATGACGTGGTTTGTCACCATGGATCATCAAAACTGGAGCTCCCGTTTGTTTACCTTTAAATCAGACTGTTCGCCTCTCACTACACTAAAACATTCTACACAGCTTATAAAATGTTTTATTCAGTAAATAATTTAGTTTAAAACGACTAAAAATCATATATAACTATGCTCTACATTTCAAGTAACGTTTGGATGTTGGTTAAAACAATATTGATAAAGTAATATGTTCCTAAAATGATAGCCCAACAACGTATAAAATCATCAGACCATCACAAAAGTGCTGACGTTAAAAACACGAGTACGTGTTCATTAGTCCTTGTGTTTTATCTTTCTTTACTAATCTACAAAGTTCTGTATATTGGCCTTCATGATAGAGGTATCAACTATAGGCCAATCTCTTCATCTTTTAAAACATTAAACTTGGAGAATGAGAAACGTCATCAACAATTTGTGACATTTGTTTTACTGAGCATTAACAAAGACATGCGTGTTGTGTACATCTAGGGCTCAAATCTCCGACTTTGAAAGAGTTATTTAAGCTCTATAGATTCCACGTGTACAATCTAACAAGAATAGATACAATCCTACATGTAACTGATACAATCCTACATGTAACTGATACAATACAACATGCAATTGACATACTCCTACATGTAACTGATACAATACTTCATAAAGTGATACAACCCTACATGTAACTGATACAATACTACATGTAATTGATACAGTCCTACCTCATACAATACTAAACGTAATTGATACTTTTCTTGCAGATTTAGCTCCCATCTCACATAATAATATGCTAAGTCTAGGATTTGTATTTTTTAAACGCTCTAGCTCTTTAAAAACAGTTCTGGGAAAACATAAGTCCAGGTCGAAGTCATAAAAAAGATAGGCAAGTATTTTCTTTTAAAAACCGTACAGTTTATAATGTGTTGGCTCAAAATACGTTATCTTTCATACAAAGAAAAATAAAGAAAAACAAATAGCAAATATGTTGTTAAAAATAATTTAAGCTAGTAATTGCTGCTGACAGAAACAAGCAAACAACAGCAGATGATGACGATGATGATGATGATGTCCCAGAGTGTGTACGTAACTTTGATAAAGATCAGAGTTTCTTCCAGGCATCTCTTTGGGGGGGGGGGGGGGTGCAAAGACCCCCCGAAATTTTTTTACCGCCCCCCCCCCGAACGAAATGAAATTTATATAATTTATATAGAAAATATATACTTTTAACAGTGTCCGCCCCCCCCCCCCAAAGAAAGTTCACCGCCCCCCCCCCCCCCCCCCGAAAATTTCAAGTGTCCCCCCCCCCCCGGAGAAAAAAGTCTGGAAGAAACACTGATAAAGATAAATGGCTCACATAATTATATGTAAATGACCGGTATAGTTGTGTAGAAGGGGCTAACCTCAAAGCTGGTATGATTTATTTTTAGTTAATTAAAAAAAAGGTTGTATAGATGTAAACACACTGTATATTAATTAAATGAAATTATTATTCAGGTTAACATAAAATAAATATTGCCTTATTTTTATATTAAGAAATATTAAATGGTTATGTCCCTTTTTATTTTTCTAAAAAGTTAAAAGGGAAATAACAAATTATTAAATTACATAGGCATCTGAATACATTTAGTAAACAGCAAAATAAATAGCACAATGTACTTTTGTATAAATAGAAGTATTTCAATCAACTCTTAATAGCTGTTTAAAAATGAATGTTTACTAATTATTTTTGGTTAAATGTGCTTACGTTTATAAAAACACAAAAACTTAGTGGTTAATAAATATAATCTACTCAGATAAGCGAAACAATCTATATATATATAGTTCTCTTCTTCGAGCCGTTAGAAAACAAGCTGCAAACGCTCTCCCTTTTTTTTTTTTTTTTTTTTTTTTTTTTTTTTTTTTTTTAAATCACATACGTCATGTTTTCAAGATGAAAAAGAATGTAATGTAAAAAAAAAAAGACACTAATACCATGTATGAACCTCAGCTGCCACACTGTTGACTCGATATAAAGTGATTGAGTATCTAGAAAGAAAGATCTAGATCTAGATTATTCTAAATCTAGACTAACTTCTACTTCTAGAAGTGAAGATAATCTACCTGCTACAGTTCTGAAATGCAGATTGCGAGAAGCAAAATGCTCCAGGTCTCAAGGTACTTTCTGCCTTGTTTTCCAAAGTGTCAACTCCACACATCCATACAGAGGTATTTCCCTATGGTCCCCATCGTCATAGAGCAAACTGGACGGGGTGAAAGAGCTTATGACATATTTTCAAGATTGCTGAAAGAAAGGATAATATGTATCATGGGACCAATCCATGATGAACTCTCAAGTCTAGTGGTGGCGCAGCTCCTATTTTTACAATCAGAGAGTAGCAAAAAACCCATTCATATGTACATCAACAGTCCAGGTGGCTCAGTGACTGCTGGTCTTGGCATCTATGACACCATGCAGTATGTGCAGCCTCCTATAGCCACATGGTGTGTGGGTCAAGCCTGTAGCATGGCCTCCTTACTGCTGTGTTCTGGTGCCCCAGGCCTGCGCCACTCTCTGCCCAACTCACGTGTCATGATTCACCAACCTTCAGGGCAAGCTGCAGGCCAAGCAACTGACATTCAAATTCAGGCAGAAGAAATTTTAAAGTTGAAGAAACAGATCAACAGATTGTATGTTAGACACACCAAACAACCATTAGAACTGATTGAAAAAAGTATGGAGCGTGATCGCTTTATGAGTCCATCTGAAGCCTTAGAATTTGGATTAATAGACACTGTCCTTGAACACCCCCCAGCTGTGGAGGCAGACACAAAAAAATGATTTTTGTTTCACTGGTTTTAAAAAAATACATTTTTCTTATTATGAAAAAAAAAAAAAAAAAAAAAAAAAAAAAAAAAAAAAATAAAACGCTCTCCCTACCTCCCCACCCATACATGGTTTTAGTGAGCTGTGTTCACTCTAAATGTTTACAAGCAGAGCCAACGATTTTTAACGTAGGGGGGGGGGGGGGGAGGGGGGGGGGGGAAGGAAGGGGGGGGGGTTATGGTCCTTAACGAGCTACTTATAGTGTTTTAAAGAAATATTTCCAGTGTCAGCGTTGGTACTGTCGAATTCACAAATTATGAATTATTGAAAATTAGAAACAACTAAATAGCGGCGTATGTTATGCCGCGGGCCGGCTCGTTAGTTATATCAACGTTGTTGGGGTTCTGCATATTTGGGCATAATTGTTTCCTGTTTTTTTTTTCCAAAAATAAAATTAAAAATTAAAAAATAGATAAAGTACAGTGATTTCAGCTAATAAGAGGACGCCTTTTGAACTTAATACAATCTGTTTCAGAAGAGATACACGCCTGAAATAGATGTAGGGAAATAACAAACCAGACTAGGACAGTGACTTTTAAATCCATCTCAGCGTCTGATTGGATAATTATGTCACGTGGTTCGCCCAATCTGTCAAAACGAGCTCACAGTCAGCGTAAGCAAAGAAAGTGCTTATGTCGTTAAATAAAATAAACAGGAATTCGCCGTTTAATTTTTTTTTTTTTTGCTGCTTTTTTTTTTTTCTGACATACTTACTTTTGAGAAAAGCTGAAAGCTCATTTACTAATTGTAAATCTATGTTATTTATCCCAGTTACATAGCGCATACAAACTTTAGTAAGGTCTTTTCAACATATATACTCATATTAGTGCTTGTAAAGCAACCTCTTGTATTGAGATAATGTTGTTGAGTACTATTTTGTAGCGCGCTCTTTCTCATAAAAAAAAATTCACGTGTTTAAAGTAACGAATATCACATACTGTTTAATCTGGAAATCAAATATTTTTATTAAAGTTCTCAGCCAGTTTAGATAATAGCTAAAACAAAATGTCTTTTTATGAAAACTTGAAATACATATTACTATTGCGATTTCTTATCTTGAAGAAAAGGTCATGGGAGACAAATCAAATAAACAAACAGAAACAAATATTATCTATATATATAGATCTCTTTTTGGAGACTTTAGAAAACAAGCTGTAAGCGCGCCTAGCAGTCCCCTGTCTTCCTCTCTAGGCATATCGCAACCACCATCACCCCACATGGTCTGGTGAGCTGTGGTTCACGCTACATGTTTACAATCTTAGAGCCGGGTTTAGTGACGCCAATTAGGGGCAGATCATTTAGTTTGAAACTATTTTTAATTTAGGGGTGGGGGTAACTAAGAGGAGGCTGATTTCACGGAGTGGGGTTGGGGTTGGGGGGAAATAAGGGTTTTAGTGTTTTAAAGCACATTTTTTTTCAGTGACAGCAATGGTACTGTCGAGTTCACACATTATGAATTACTGTGATACGCCGCGGGTCGGCTCGTATTAAATAAAATACAAATACTTTAACAAATTAACCATAGTACTAATATAACAAGTACAAAACATATAGTTAATTTTAGAAAATATTTAAAAGTATTTAAAAGTAAAGCACGAAAGCTAACTGTTATTAAAAACTTATTTGTTATTCAATGTGAAAACATTGACTTTCCTTTCATTGAAACAGTTTTAATTGACAAAAGGTCCAACCCATTTTTTAACATTGGAGTATGCTGCGAAATTCGATTGTGAATTATTTTTTAACAATAGCACATTTATTAAACTCTAGTTATAAGCCAATAACATTTTTCAGGTCGAACCAATAAAATAACAGCGGAACGAACTGACTTGTCACGTGTAACGGTCAGCTGATCAGGACCGGCGCTACCAATAAGGCGAACTAAGGTATCGCCTAAGCGATATCCATAAGGGTGGGGGGAGGGGGTGAAAAAATGTGTAATCCTACATAAACCTTTCCCTACATATACACTCTCCTAAATACGTGTATTGGTCTCAGTGTAACGGTCTGAGTTATATATGGCTAAACATGTGTTGATTAAATACTCGCTTATAGTACAACTTAAGCTCTTTAATAGAGTGGAAACAGTACCGAATTATTATTATTTAGCATCCAATGTTACTATTCGTGCCTAAGACACATGACTACTACGGTTATTCAGACTATCACTAGAGTCCCCAGGCTAGACAAGTCAACAAAAGAAATAACATCAGACATAGAGAGAGCAGTGTAAATAGATGGGGAGTAGTGGCCAGTCAATGATACAACTACCCATACATTGAGTGGTCAGCACTATGTCCAGCCGTCATTGCTTAAATCATGCCTTGTGTTGGGTACTGGTTGAACTCAACCATCAAAATTGACGTATTAGAAACCATGAAAATCAAACGCTAGAAATATATGTCCCTCTATTTGTCTGCAATAAATATAAGTAGAAATGGCACACAATTTAATATTTCAACATACCTTTTAGTAAGATCACTCGCATGCAGATTTTTTTAATGTAAAACGATTTTGCTGAAGATTTTTTGAGTGTCAGTATTGTTACACATACAATTGTATCTGTTAACCTGTGGTTTAGAAAGCCCAAAAGCCAATTTTAACATTACGTTACAGAAATGTGTTGATGATTTTAGAAACACCAACTACCTAAACACAGCTGAGGTCAATACAACCAATCACATCTGCAGTGGTAAACTTAGCCTTCAGTTGTTCAGCAAAAGACACCAATCATGTCTGCAGTTGTAAACTTGGCAGTCAGTTGTTAAACAAAAGACACCAATCATATCTACAGTGGTAAACTTGGCCGTCAGTTGTTAAACAAAAGACACCATTCATATCTACAGTGGTCAACTTGGCCGTTAGTTGTTAAACAAAAGACACCATTCATATCTACAGTGGTAAACTTGGCCGTGAGTTGTTCAACAAAAGACACCATTCATATCTACAGTGGTAAACTTGGCCGTCAGTTGTTCAACAAAAGACACCAATCATATCTACAGTGGTAAACTTGGCCGTCAGTTGTTCAAGACACCATTCATATCTACAGTGGTAAACTTGGCCGTCAGTTGTTTAACAAAAGACACCAATCATATCTACAGTGGTAAACTTGGCCGTCAGTTGTTTAACAAAAGACACCAATCATATCTACAGTGGTAAACTTGGCCGTCAGTTGTTCAACAAAAGACACCATTCATATCTAAAGTGGTAAACTTGGCCGTCAGTTGTTCAAGACATCAATAATATCTACAGTGGTAAACTTGGCCTTCAGTTGTTCAACAAAAGACACCAATCATGTCCTCAGTTGTAAACGTGGCAGTCAGTTGTTCAACAAAAGACACCATTCATATCTACAGTGGTAAACTTGGCCGTCAGTTGTTCAACAAAAGACACCATTCATATCTACAGTGGTAAACTTGGCCGTCAGTTGTTCAACAAAAGACACCATTCATATCTACAGTGGTAAACTTAGCCGTCAGTTGTTCAGCAAAAGACACCATTCATATCTACAGTGGTAAACTTAGCCGTCAGTTGTTCAGCAAAAGACACCAATCATATCTACAGTGGTAAACTTAGCCGTCAGTTGTTCAGCAAAAGACACCAATCATGTCTGCAGTTGTAAACTTGGCAGTCAGTTGTTCAAGACACCAATCATATATACAGTGGTAAACTTGGATCTTGGTTAAGTGGTATGGACTAATAACTCTTGCTGAAATATATTTGGAAATACATATTTTAAAAAGTAACAGGAGTGTTATGTAGAGTAAAATAACACACCTTAGATCGTCGTCTATAATGTGAATCATATAAATCTTGTACAGCTGCAAAATCACCTAAAACACAGCTACGATATAAATGCCGTGATTACATCGTTGAACCATTTAGTTGTTAACAATGTACAATTTATATTTATTTAAAAAACTTTTTATCACTTCCCATTTTGTTAATTTAATTAGGTTAAGGAAAGTAACTTACATCATTGGTTGAACACTTTCCCCAATGTGTTGATACTTCTCTCATTCTAGAGTTGGTTGAACACTTTCCCCAATGTGTTGATACTTTTCTGATTCTAGAGTTGGTTGAACACTTTCCCAAATGTGTTGATACTTCTCTGATTCTAGAGTTGGTTGAACACTTTCCCAAATGTGTTGATACTTCTCTGATTCTAGAGTTGGTTGAACACTTTCCCAAATGTGTTGATACTTTTCTAATTCTAGAGTTGGTTGAACACTTTCCCCAATGTGTTGATCTGACATTAAAATGCGGTAATGTGACTTATATTTAGCATCACATTAAAATCTAATTACTTGTTTGTTTCTTTCTCTTTGGGTTTAGAGTTTAGAGCGTTGTCGAGTGAATACGATATGGTGAGTCTTTTGTTCTATTTTTTTTCGTATTTGTTTAAAATAATAGTAAACAACAGAAAAATGAAAAGACCGAGGATAAATAGAAGTTTTCACTTGTCTTTAAAATATTTGTAAATTAATCTCGAAGCGTTTAAAAATTAAACCAATGCAACATTTTTATTTAAAATAATATTTTACGAATAAACACAAACTATATAAGTGTCAAACGCATAATGTTTCTAGTTTAAATAAAAAAGATTAGACATTTGAGGTTTAATTAAAGTGTGCACTTATTGAAAAGACTGTCAATGTGTTTTAAAGTTCGGTTGTCTCTCTTCTACTGTATACTTAAAATCAATGGGAAATAATTCGTAGAGTTAGTTTGCCATAAAAATGTAACATGTTCATAGACCCACCTGATACTTGTATTAAATACATATTACACAACGTTAATACCATTTAAATTGAACTACAAAAAGAACATGTTTATTCTCGCTACATCAAATGGTGTACACGTTGGGCACAGTCGTAGCTATGGAAGCGCTAGTGGGGCGGCCGCCCGAGGCGCCAAACTTTCTTCGGAGGTGGGGGCGTAGCGAACTGTGGGCCTTTTTTAAAGCCCATTTTTTTTTTTTGCTGCATTACTTAATGACATACTGTCGAAGCTAAGAAAAAAAGACGGGCTTATTTAACTGATTTCAACATCCATTGTTTGACACCAACATAAAAAAAAAAACATTAAATGACAGTGACTGGTAAAAAGCGCCCCCGACATTTCCAAAATGGGTTGGGAAAGGACGATCTTTTTTCCAATATAAATAACTATACAATGTGTGGGGGAGGATATATGCATTATATATAACTCTAGAGATGGGTGAAGCAAAGTTGATAGTTCGCCCCGGCACCTGAACTGGTCGCTACGCCTCTGACGTTGGCATCTGGTTTAGATACATTGTGACATACATTTATATGGCCATATAATACAATGTAATCATATTTGATATATTTAAATGGTCATATGATACAATGTGACTATATTTGGTTTGTGTAAATGACCATATAATACAATGTAAGCATATTTGATACATTTAAATAGCTATATAATACAATGCAACCATATTTGAGATATTCAAATGGTCATTTAATACAATGTAACTGTATTTGAGATATTTGAAAATACAATGCATCCCTATCTAAAAGATTTTATATGAATTGTATACTTTTGAATAGTATACTATATAAATATATCTGGATCGTGTGAGATACTGGAAGGTAAACCGTCTACTAGAGGCTCATTTAGTAAATGTGGATGTTACATCTGTTACATCGTCGCCATCGTACAAAAAATGTCCCACATTCCTGACGGTCTTATAAGTACCAATATATGTTTGGGACATTAAAAAAGTATATGTGCCAAAAGCAATATGATAACACATTGTTAAAGAAAAAAATTCGTTCATAACCTAATTCCGTAAATAAAGGGTTACTATTTAATGAACTATTTCGGTGCATCGTTACGGCTATCTTTCATTTATCACAATTCAGAAATTCAATATTTTTTAAAACAAATATCGTATCTATAAATTTAAATAAAGCTGGAAATACGGTGTATGTTTGGTTGTCTGTTTGTCTGTCAGTCTGTCTGGATTAGATTAAATGTTGTCACTTTAAATTACTTTCTATTTGATGACTGTGTTCAAACTTCAATGGTATTTGCATAACTGACAGTATCGTTTGATACAGTTGAAAAAAATAAAAAGTAAATTAAACTGTGTCCGACCAAATATTGTATTTCAAATTACTTTAAAATGTGCATCCAAAATATGAAAATAAAAATTACATTTGACAGAAAAAATTTTCTTTAGGCATTAATTTTGAACTTTATAACACAGGGGTCGGCAACCTTTTGAGACGGAAGAGCCAAAAGTTACAATTTTCAAAATTTCCCAGCTTTTAAAGAGCCACTAACATATTTATTTTAATATTATGATCTTGGATTAGGATTATATATATATATATATATATATATATATATATATATATATATATATATATATATATATATATATATATATATATATATATTTAACCCATATTATCCCAAGGTCTCAAATTTTTATAATTTTTTTGATATGGTTTAGCTTTTGGGCACTGAATGAAGGAATGGCTATAGATTTTTTTTTAAAAATCAATACTTTTTTTAATATCGATTTTTAAAAAAACGTCCCATAAATGGGACGCTAGCAACGAACGGCCCCATGTACATTTATTGAAAAAAAAATCATTTATCACGAAATATGGCTAATCTAGCGAAAATTAAGCTGTATACTGATTTTGTATTTTTAGGCCAATGATTTCATTGTTTAGGGCAGTTAAAAATACTGATAATGTTCAATTGGGTTAGCCATACCATGGTCAAAAATGCATAAATTATGTTCAAATGTCTAGTTTTCTTTTAATCTAGCATCCATCAAAGTGTATAACACTTGGAAATAAGTAAAGCTGTGACTGGTACATCTAATTATACACACATGATCACCAATAGTGTTATTATTCATCGAAAATGTAATATAATTAAATATAAATAATTGATTTTTTGGGGGCGTACTTGAAATTTGCAAGGGGGGGGGGCTTAAATTTCCGGAGGAGGGTGGACACTGATAGAAGTATGTTTTGTATATAAATACCATTTTGTTCTGTGAGTCCCGCCCCCGCCCCCCCCCCCCTTCCCCTGGAAGAAACTCAGTGAATTTGCAAAAGACGATCCGGTCCAGTCCCAGATGTCATCCAGCCAACTTCTCTTTTGTTACCGTCGCTCCCCCCCCCCCCTGCCCTCACAGGCGTACATTAGGACATCAGACATCTTATTTCTAGGGCCCAGATCAGTCTCTGAAGGCCTGTATTGAGTGTTCATGGCTCTCATCCATGTAAGTACCTCACTATTCGAACAGCTCCCAATCTAGCACCAGCAATCCCTTTACAAAGCCTCGTAATATTTAACAAAGTAAAACAGGTATGGGAAACCTTTGGAGGGGAATATGATTGGGGCATGACAACTGTACACAGCTAATTCACATTTCTGCTATATGTAGCTTGAGCTCTCTTATATGAAGAGTGTTAACCAACCCCCATGACTGAATCGTTTCATCTAAATCTTGACCATTGTTATTGTTCTGGTTTGTTATAATTTTAATATCACGCACTAGTAAATTAACAGCAATACTAAATTAGTTTATATTCAATTGTATTAAATACTTCAGTTAGTGTAATTCTGAAAACTTAAAAAAATGTAACTTTTTCAATATTTTCAATTTTTTTATACAATAATATATAAGTAAATATAGGTCAAGGTCATAATTAATTATATATAAATACTACTTAACACCCCAAAGTCAACAGTTAACTAAGTCAACAATTGTTTCATCATAAATAACCATTTAACATAAACATTTACATCTGTGTAACAATCTACATGGGGCCTTTCGTTGCTAGCGTCCCACTTATGGGACGCTTATTGTACACTTGATATAACCAAGTAGTTAAAAGAAATTGTTACTCTTAAATTTTCATCAGATAGAAATATGGTACTGCTACACGTTTCAAATGTATTTTGCACTTAAAATGTTAATATTTTAGAAGATATGCATTTTCCTGTGCGCATGTTTTCTTTTTTCCGCCATTTTGACAAGTCCTGCAAAGCCGGCGCTATAACATTTTTATAAATTAATTTTTTTTCACAAAACACACACAAATTCAATAGTCTAACCATTTTCAAATACAATGAAGCATAATTTGTGTTTTTACTAGTTTTTAATGAATTTTAGCAATTTTTTTACAAGCGTCCCATATGTGGGACGCTAGCAGAATATGGGATATATATCAATGTAGCCTATGTAGTATGTAAGTGTGTGTGTGTCTGTTGGTCTTTTATTCATTACTACACCTTTCATCCGATCGCCATGAAACTTTAGGAAGCTGTTGAGAATACTCATGGGGGGATATTTGCGAAAATAAAATGTCAAATTCGCAAATAGTATAGCGAGTGTTTATTGTTTATATTTATTAAATCGTTCATTTCCGAGTGTTGCAGACTAATATTTTTATTAGTTTCAAGAATAAAATAAAATAATTATTAATATTTGTCCATTGAACTGAAGAGCCGCACCTCGACATCAAAAGAGCCGCATGCGGCTCGCGAGCCGCAGGTTGCCGACCCCTGCCTTATACTACTAAAATTAGACACCGCAAGTTGAAACTAAACATTTAATGTAACATAAAGAAGAAAATTCTCTAAGACAAGATCGAAAAAAAATACACCAATAACAGTTATCTCGACCTTATCGGTTGTCTTTGATAAATGTATAACGTTTGGCCACTGTTTTGAAATTTATTTATTCACCTATTTTTTTAAGACTTATAAATGAGCAATACAAACATCTGTTTGAGTGTATAAATACTTTATTTACGTAATTTAAAGTGATGCAATTTTCGGCCCTTTTTAGTATTTAAAAAGAAAATGTAATGATATAAGTATGTGTCAAAGTTATTTTTTAAGTTATTGCCCTTGATATATATTTTGGAAAAAGACCTGTAGTATTTTGGAAACATTCATTTTTATTGCAATTTTAAAATTACAAAACTCTAGCCTAATCTACTTAATATATATATTTGAATATTTTCACTGAATGTAACACTGTATCAGATTTAACATGTTAGTAATCCACGTCATGTCAACTGTTATTTCATATTTGAATTGAAATCCTACAAGTATCTGGCCACAGACGTGGAAAGTTATAGCAGCTTGCCATTTTCCTGGCATAATCTCTTAGGAAGTTGATAAAATATTACATTAATACAATTGTGTTTTAAACACATGTTTAAATCATCATATGTTTAATATATCTTATGCTAAAAATGTTGAAATGCGTTTTCAACGTGACTTAATTGTGTCTTAAATGTGTTTTACATGTGTCTTACATGAGTCTTAAATGCTTAGAGTTTAAAAGGTAGTGTTAGTTTTATAAAGTGTGTCTGTGTTGTATGCAGCCGGCAGTGGCCACTCATGTATATATCGCCCATTTACCAATCACCTACAACGTATGTATCTATTGCACATAATTTTTTTTTAAATGTGTCTTATGAATGTACATTTTACTTTAATGGGATAAATTCAGTACAAATGCAATAAAAGTATGATTGTTCGACATTATGGGTGACTTGCATTTTTGATCATGTGTCTAACTTTACATTTAAGAATGTATTGACATTTATGATATATTTTTTTGTAACGATTTAATTTACAATATTATTATGTATGACCCTCTTAACAAACAAAAAAATAGTCATTGTTTTCCAATCCTACTCGCCCCGTAAGAATAATTGGATATCCGCCATCTCTCGTGTATCTCTCCGGTATTTGTTAGTTGTATTTTCCGTCTTCTCCAACGCCCCAAGAACAAAATAATATTACAGTTTATTCATATATAGGCGCATATGAGACCATTCCTAACTGTACTCAATCTCCAACTGCTTTATGATATGCGACTATGTCCTACACGTTACACTGACCAACTCCTAACGTTTGGTCAGCTGACTGTCACACGTGACAGGCCAGTTTGTTCCACTGTTATTATATTGTTTCTGCTTGACCAATGTGGGGTTATTATCTGGTCATTATAGCGTGCATGTACGTATTATCGTTTAAAAAAATGTCATGAAATAGCATTATCAGGACAACTTTAATTCAACCGGATTGATCGTTCGTCTTATTCATTCAAAGGTCATGGCAACCATATTTTCAATAAAATCCCTGATGCTTGCAAATATATTCCTTTACAAGTCATATTGACAGTCAGGAAAGTGTCTAGCTCACAATAATTACATTGTTCTTATAAATACATCCTATGTCGGTATATAGAGATTGTTTTATAAGTCTAAAACTTCAATAATCTTTAGCTGTAGATAAATAAAATTCGACAATACTGGATAGTGTTTTAAACGAGTTGTTTCAGTCATAATAACTAATTAAAAGCATAGTGTACCTTTCAGATCAGATAATGAACCAGTGTGTTCTACTCTCAATGGCTATTTCCTTGGATTACTCAAACTTGTAGCAACATGGGATCATTTTCCTGCAAGCCATACACCAACAGTGGGAACAAAAACCGTTTTGTTACAACTTATCTTTTTGCTGAAACATACCCAACAACCACAGTGTGGTGGGAGAAGTCTAAGGTTTTATTATATATGTGTCAGGTCATCGACTTTCTTCTTCACTTAGCTTTGTTAAGGCCTGTAATTTTACTCCAGTTTACAACACAACGACACAATGAAAAGTTCAAATAACATTACAGTTTATTCATATATAAGCATACATCATATTATTCTTAGCTGTACTTTTTTTGGAAAATTGTACCGTTTTTTTTACGATATGTTAACATTGAGTCAAGGTTAATGCATCATTAAAAAAATGGTCAGCTGACCGTCTCTCGTGATCAGTCAGTTCGTTCCAATGCTATCATATTGCATCTACTTGTCCCTAGTGCAGGGGTCGGCAACCTTTTCCGACGGAGGAGCCAAAAGATGCAATTTACAAAATTTACCAGTTCTTAAAGAGCCACAAACGTTTTTTTCAATATTTAGGATTAGGTATATATATATATATATATATATATATATATATATATATATATATATATATATATATATATATATATATATATATATATATATATATATATATTATATATTTATATATATATATATATAATTTAAATACATAGCTTTAAATATGAAATAATATTTACTCTTAAAAATACACATGTTTCACACAACATATTATGGTATTTTAGTAGCTCTGCTAAAATAATAAAATTAGTAATCCAATAATATAACTATAATCATTTAATATTTACATTTGTTACATCAATGGAAGCCCATTTTGAGCATTGACCTTTCAGTCCGTTTGAAAGTTTGTTTAAATCTGGCTCATAACTTCTTTTTACTTTCTCGTATATACGAAGTATAGAGAAAGTATTGTAATCGTGCAAAAAAAAATCAAGATTTTTAAAAATCTCGACGTTTTACACCTCACTGATACGGAAAAACATAATTTTGCAATCTTGTCCGTATGTCTGTGTGTGTGTGTCTGTGTGTCTGTGTGTCTGTGTGTAAACACGATTACTTGAGTACCGTTACAGCTAGGTTGATGAAATTTCATATATAAGTATTTTATCAAAATCGTAGATCCGTATCAGCTTTTGAGCGATTTTCGATAACCGGAAGTGGTACTTTTCCTACTTTGAATTTTTCAAAAGCCTATAACTTGAGGACTATTTCAGATAGATACATGAAATTTCACATGTAAGTAAAAGATCTAATTCTCTACCTTCTGTTGAATTTTGAGTAATTTCCGTTGACTGGAAGTAGTAATTTACGCTACTTTCGATTTCTCAAAAAACTAATGTAAATTTTAGAAGTACTAATAATATTGCGCACTATTATGCGCTTTTTTATTTGGCGTTCACTTGGTGTGCAATTAATTTGTGTACGAGATTTTATTCTATTTTTAAAACTTTAAGTATTTAAAATGGATTAAAAATCATGTCTATAGCCCGAGTTCCCATCCCCTGTTATTTTATATAAGAATATTCGAGAAAGTTTAGGGGAGATCACTCCCGGTTTATTTTAAGTTTCAAGCACGCCTCAACATTTTTATTTGTTAGTTGGCTTCTTACTTAACTTTTTATTATATTCATGTACTAAAACTCTTGCTAGCACGAATATGTTGACCTAAAGATCGTCATCACTCCAGATGTCAACTCGAAAGTTTGGGGGGGGGGGGGGAGTGCAAATCGAAAGTTTGGCGACGGGAAGGGTCGCTACGCCTCTGTGTAAAGCTGAAGCAATTCATGCTAATAGTTGCATTGGTTTCATGATATATTTTTTTCGGATTTTTCGAAATCAAGTAATTTACCGCTCTCCGCGTCTTCAATAAACAAAAAAAAGTTATTTATTTTCGAAACATCCACTTCTCAAGCAAGGCATAAGCTGAGTTTCCCTTTCCTTGCAGTTTTACATTTAGCTAATTTAGTTTCTTTGTGATATCCACCATAAAGTTGAATGTTTCAATTCGAGATGGACAATCTAATATGAAGTACATTGAAAATAGGGCGTACCTTAATATTAATAGAAAAGCGAGTGTGTATTGTTTATGTTCATTATATAATTTATTACCAAGTGTTGCAGAACAATATTTTGATGAGTTTTGAAAATAACAAAATTATTATTAATATTTGTGCATGGAGCCGAAGAGCCGCAACTTGACATCAAAGGAGCCGCATGCGGCTCGCGAGCCACGGGTTGCCGACCCCAGCCCTAGTGAGTTATTGGTTGAGAATTAGAGTTACTAAGATGAATGTATTATTGTTGAAAAATAAATTTCCGCAAAAACCGCGACCCCAAGGAAGTAAGTTTAAGCTGAATAAATTGCTTGTCTTAGAAAAAAGTATGCATTAAAGTCACTGTTTTCAAGTTTTATAACCTGAGAAAATGTTATGCATATTAGCGTGATTACTAATTTTTGAATATTTTCTAAAACTTATAAATAGTTTTGTTTAGTAATTTGTTAGATGAATATTTTGTTTAAAATATTTCTGTTTTTAAATGTATTAAAACCGATTTTTAGAAAAATAGAACTGGTAAGTAACTGAAACAATATATTTAACAGTGTACAATTACATACTTAAAGCTGTTGTTCTAACAATATTTGTCGTTGTTACATAACACTGTATGAGCATCAACTACAACATTGTTAAATATTATTTCAGCTTTATATAACTCAAACGACATGCTTATGTATATGTATTTTCAGTCTATAAGAATATATTAGTCTTATAGCGACATTTGGGATTGCCTGATAATAGTAGTGGAATAGATGTAGATTGGCTTTTCTTCAGATTTCAGCAGCCATAAACTATGATTATGCAGGTAGTTCAGGATTTGATGTAGATACAGTGTAAGTGAATATTTGACATTATTAGTGACTTACTTAATTAAAAAAAAAATCAATTAAGCAACAAGTTTACCGACTTGATGGTGACGATGTAACATATGTAACATCAACATTTACTAAATGAACCTCTACTAGACGGTTTACCTTCCAGTATATCACACGATCCTGACAACGTCTATGTTAGACCCTTGCCAGACATATGCTGGGCCCGTTAGAGACATGTAGAACATACCTACTAGACACATGTTGCAATAATTCGTAGCACTCCAATGTATACATTTTAAAGTCCCGGTGTAATTAGGTATGGTTATACTGTATATAGGACGTATAACAAATCATAGATAGTGCTATGTATTATTATGTATCCTTTTAAATTTTGCAAATATGGTTACATCGTATTATATGACTATTTAAATGTATCAAATATAGTTACATTGTCTTATATGGACATTTACATTTTTAATATCTCATTGTTTTATTTTATAATTAAAAGCATAGTTTACCTTTCAGATCAGACTGACCAACTCTTGGTCAGCTGACCGTCCCACGTGACAGGTCAGTTCGTTGTACTGTTATTATATTCTTTCTGACTGATCAATGAGAGTTCACTATATAATATTGTATTAAATTTAAAAAAAAATATTCTCAAAACGAATAGTGACATACGTGATAGCATTGATTCAACTGGCTGGATCCTAAGCCTTTAAAAACAATATACATTCAAGTCACAGTTTTTTATAATTGTATAACCTAATACGTTTTTATATAAAATGTTGCTTTCTTGCTTAATTTTTTTAATATTTTCTAAAACATGTTGATTATACATATTTATTTTATTAGTATTATGCCTATCTCTGAAGAATATGTTATTAAAATTTTTATAATATATAGCTCTGTTAGTTTGATTGATTGGTCTCCCTTTACCTTTTCTATGTAATAAGAAATGGCTATAGTAATATGCATTTTAAGTTTTAAGAAAAGACATTTGGTTCTAGACACTATCTAAACTGTTTGAGAACTCTCATCAATACAGAATAAATTTTTTAATTTCCAGATAAAACAGTTTGTGATATGTATAACGTTAAAAGTTTTAATTTTTTGTTTGCTTTACTTTGAAACACAGTGCAACACTAAAGAAGGAGTTTGTCGTATTCGGGCACATGTCCTACGACACAACAAAAACAGGGTTCGATCAAGTCCATTGAAAAGAAAATTAGCACAGGTTAAGCTGCAACTTTTTTTTTTTGAACTCAAAAAGGGAACAACGATTATGACAGAAGTAAATTAAGAGACAATTAAACCAAAGTTGTTGTGTTAAAGTCTATAGTTATACATCAAACGTCACATATTTACAGTATATGTGAATGTTATTTAAATCATATATGTGTTTAATATATCTTACACTCGAAATGTAGAAGCGCGTCTTCAATGTGTCTTAAATGTGTCTTAAACGTGTTTTACATGTGTATTGCATGTGTCTTAATTGATTTCAGTCGCCAGTGTTAGTTTTATCAAGTTTGTCTGTGTGAGGGCCATTATTTTATATATCCATCATTCACCACTCATGTATCTATCGCCCATCCACCCATCACCCCGCACCTACCACTCATGTATCTATCACCCATCCACCCATCACCCCACACATACCACTCATGTATCTATCGCCCATCCACCCATCACCCCGCATCTACCACTCATATACCATCTGATGTCAACACAGTCCTGATGAGATTACACTGATGTAACATTATGAACAGAAATCTTGTTTAATAAGAGACGTACACAATCTCTAGGTCTCTAGTTTAACTTGCAAACATTTTACCATGACATGCGCACTAGCCAACACTTAGACCACTCAGGGTGTGAGCTGAGATACAAGAAACACATCCAACACTTAGACCACTCAGGGTGTGAGCTGAGATACAAGAAACACATCCAACACTTAGACCACTCAGGGTGTGAGCTGAGATACAAGAAACACATCCAACACTTAGACCACTCAGGGTGTGAGCTGAGATACAAGAAACACATCCAACACTTAGACCACTCAGGGTGTGAGCTGAGATACAACAAACACATCCAACACTTAGACCACTCAGGGTGTGAGCTGAGATACAAGAAACACATCCAACACTTTGACCACTCAGGATGTGAGCTGATATACAAGAAACACATCCAACACTTAGACCACTCAGGGTGTGAGCTGAGATACAAGAAACACATCCAACACTTAGACCACTCAGGGTGTGAGCTGACACACAAGAAACACACCCAACACTTAGACCACTCAGGATGTGAGCTGATATACAAGAAACACATCCAACACTTAGACCACTCAGGGTGTGAGCTGAGATACAAGAAACACATCCAACACTTAGACCACTCAGGGTGTGAGCTGAGATACAAGAAACACATCCAACCCTTAGACCACTCAGGGTGTGAGCTGAGATACAAGAAACACATCCAACACTTAGACCACTCAGGGTGTGAGCTGAGATACAAGAAACACATCCAACACTTTGACCACTCAGGATGTGAGCTGATATACAAGAAACACATCCAACACTTAGACCACTCAGGGTGTGAGCTGAGATACAAGAAACACATCCAACACTTAGACCACTCAGGGTGTGAGCTGACACACAAGAAACACACCCAACACTTAGACCACTCAGGATGTGAGCTGATATACAAGAAACACATCCAACACTTAGACCACTCAGGGTGTGAGCTGAGATACAAGAAACACATCCAACACTTACACCACTCAGGGTGTGAGCTGAGATACAAGAAACACATCCAACACTTAGACCACTCAGGGTGTGAGCTGAGATACAAGAAACACATCCAACACTTAGACCACTCAGGGTGTGAGCTGAGATACAAGAAACACATCCAACACTTAGACCACTCAGGGTGTGAGCTGAGATACAAGAAACACATCCAACACTTAGACAACTCAGGGTGTGAGCTGAGATACAAGAAACACATCCAACACTTAGAACACTCAGGGTGTGAGCTGAGATACAAGAAACACATCCAACACTTAGACCACTCAGGGTGTGAGCTGAGATACAAGAAACACATCCAACACTTAGACCACTCAGGGTGTGAGCTGAGATACAAGAAACACATCCAACACTTAGACCACTCAGGGTGTGAGCTGAGATACAAGAAACACATCCAACACTTAGACCACTCAGGATGTGAGCTGAGATACAAGAAACACATACAACACTTAGACCACTCATGGTGTGAGCTTAGATACAAGAAACACATCCAACACTTAGGCCACTCAGGGTGTGAGTTGAGATACAAGAAACACATCCAACACTTAGACCACTCAGGGTGTGAGCTGAGATACAAGAAACACATCCAACACTTAGACCACTCAGGTTGTGAGCTGAGATACAAGAAACACATCCAACACTTAGACCACTCAGGGTGTGAGCTGAGATACAAGAAGTTTAAAATAGTGTATTTTTTTTCAAGTCTAGGTTTTACTTTCAGTTTGTAGTGCTAAAAATAAACATGACCTAAAATATGTCACTGTATTAAAGGGTTAATAAATGGCGCTGAAAGGTACACAATACATGTTATTGATTGAGTTAATTAGGTGTAATGTTTAAGTGGTCTATTAAGTTTTTCTGGACGTTAGCTTCAGAGGTGGGAGGATGATTTGGTTGTTGACATGTGACACGTGTGGACTGGGTGAAGACTGAGGGGGGTGGGGGAGGGGTGTAATATTTTAAATATTTTCGGTCGCCATACATGGTTAGATAAGCTTTTATTCGATATAATACAATTAATTTTGAAGCGTCTTATAACTAGCGCACTCGAATGTAAAAATATTACATTTTAAATGCATACGTTTTGTCATGCATAACTTGTGTTTTAAATATTACGTGTCTACCATGTGTGGTGTATGTGTCAAAGAATATTATTTGATTTGGCCAATGGTTTATTTAAACATTATAATAAAACACAACTCGTATTACAACATTTTAAGCCCGATTATTTTAAAGAATGTATTAATTAGTAATTGGTTATTCTGATGAGACAGGGTATACGCTAATATAGATGTACAAATAGAACCTGACTTATACATGTATGTACACATGTAACCTGGCTTATACAATATGTATGTAGGGCAGGGGTCGGCAAACTGCGGCTCGCGAGCCGCATGCGGCTCTTTTGATATCAAGATGCGGCTCTCCAGCTCCTTGAACAAATACTAATAATCTTAATAAAAAATAAAATATTTGAAATAAAAAAATGTTAGTGGCTCTTTAAAACCATGGAAATTTTGAAAATTGTAACTTTTGGCTCTTTCGCTTCAAAAGGTTGCCGACCCCTGATGTAGGGGCCTGGCTTATAAATGCATGTAAAATTAACAACTGGCTTTTAACTTGTTTGTTTTTTATTTTGGTTGAGTGGTGTGGGCTAATAGCTATTACTGAAATACATTTGAAAATTAAAAAAAAAAATAATATAAGTAACTAATAAAGTTTTTGTAGCTACAAAATTACCTAAAACACAGCTACGATGTAAATGCTGTGATTACATTGTTGAATCATTTTATTGTGTTAATAATGTATTTAAAATGTGCATACATTTAAACATGTTTTTTTATCATTTCCCATTCTGCTTTAAAATGTGTTAAGGGAGATAATTTTCATTAATTCCTTTACTAAAAAAAAACTAACAAAAAACAGTACAACAGTCAAAGCTAATTTTAAAAAAAGATTTGCTATTCTTTCAATATATTAAATATATAAAAAGTGTTTTATTACAAACACATACTGATTTTTTGAAGGATATTAACATAATATATAATTGACTCATAATTTAAAATGTTTAACGGTATTCATATGTTTTAAAATTTAGTACTTGAAAGAAATCTTCAGTATAAACGATTTTGGGTCTATTGTTATGAACGAGGTATTTTTACAATCAAAATTGAAAACAACTACTTCTTCCATTCGAAGTAACAAACCTGCATGAAATGTGACAGATGAAGTAGATATCAACTGTTTCTTGAGATAACACATTATCAGATGACCTGACATATAGCAAATTAAGGTGTCATTATACCATCTCAATCTAATTCAATCAATATCTGAAACGTACAAAAATGAACTATATGTGTAAACCTAGTCTGTTGTTTGTAAATATAAAACTTTATTTACATTAACCAATCAGTAATTAAAATGCCTTTAATTTGAAAAATCAGTAAAATAGAAAGTTGGGCACTAAATAAAATCACTAGCAATATTATAAAGCTTATTAACACGAAAAATATGATTGTATAGACAGTGGGAGCTTATCCACACTGGTACCCCGGGCTCTAACAACATATTTACAACAACTAAAAAAAAAAAAAAAAATTAGAAGTCAATTAATTAAAGTGAATGTTTCCGAAAAAAAAAACTTTGATAAAATTGAAAACATTGAAAACAATTGCTTAAGTCATCTTTGTACATTTGTAAAACAAAATTTCTAAACATTGTGTTTTACAGTAAATAAAAACAATAAAAAAACAGTTAATGTTTGTTGACATTTTATTTCAAAATCTGTCAAACAATGTTTAACATATTTTGATAATATGATTCCATTTAGTTACATTTAATGTGTATAGATGAGCAATGTATCAAACTGATCATTGTATTACTTATAAATCGATGTATAATGTTGACCGGCACACTTACAGAATTTTAATATGGCCCCCATATCTACATCAGTTGTAGAGTTGATCAGTAAAGGGTGTAGCGGTCAGTTAAAGATTGGTCAGTAGAGGGTGTAGCGGTCAGTTAAAGATTGGTCAGTAGAGGGTGTAGTAGTCAGAAGTTTTGGTTCAGTCACAGTTGACCAATATAGCATGCAGGACAGTTGAAAAATAAGATAGTGTTAGAGTTGGTCAGTAGAGTTGGTCAGTAGAGTATGTAGGACAGTTGAAATGTGGGTAGTGTTAGAGTTGGTCAGTAGAGTATGTAAGACAGTGAAACGTAGATAGTGTTAGAGTTGGTCAGTAGAGTTGGTCAGTAGAGCAATGTCAGTGGAGTAATTAGGTCCTTTAATTTTTTTAGTTATAAAATTTTCACTTTACCACATGATCTAGACATTGAAGAGTCGGTTATTTATTAGAAGATTTATCGTCACTTCAAATTTAATATACCATTTATTTTTTGTTAAAATACGGAGAAAAATTATATTTATTTAAAAGTACTTCGACTTTTTTTACGTTTGTTTTTAAACATACTTTGTATAAATAAAAAAAAAATGTAGCGATTTTTTTTATATTTTAGCTTATTTTTTATTGCCAAATTTTATTAAATAAGAATTTTATTTGTCCATATCACCCAAATCCAGCCACATCAAAGTCTAGAAAAACTGGAAACTTTACTACGGATGATTATTGTAAAGGTCATGATTTAGAAATAAGACAAAGTGATGCTGAGGATGAACAAAAAGAATCCTCTCACACTAATACAAAAATGTTGTAGATCTGTCAGGCTGCGACAAATAGTGAGGGAGATTTCTTCAGGAAAATGGGAAAGTTGCTCTCACAACTAAGGTACCATACTTAAGTAAGGACATAGCGGTCACTGGGAAAACCATTTGCGAATATAAAAAAAAACAACAACAACCGGATCGAGTAGTTGTAAAGAAGCAAAGATATAAGTGAATAGTTCTTAATTTATAAAAACACGTATACAAAAAAGTAAACGTTATCTTTTGTATTTAATCGCATTAAAGTTTTAATAAAATATTAACTTCACTATTCATTGTATGCAATTTTGCATACATTAAACTTACTTTTATTTTTATTAATCATATAAACTATTGGTTGTGTAATATTATAATGTTTCCTTGTATTAAAGTAGGTGATTTGCTGTTTACTTAGTTTTGTCTCCCTTAAATTTACTATAAACATGAAATGGTAAATAAATCTGTACATATTTTATTTTAATAACATAATATTTATTTCGACATCTAAACTGATTGAAACATTTAATAAAAAAAGATACGAATTGAATTATTTGATATGAATGTAATAATGTAGGCTATATGATGAAGTAAATTTAAGCATTTAGACACAATTAAGTAAAACACAGGAGAGAGGTAGAATAGTATAGAATATTATCTATTTTAAGCAGACTTAGTAGGTAGGAGTAAGTACCAACTACATAGCCGACCAATCAAAAGAGAGATGAGCAATCACGGTCAGTTGGTCAGAGATAGCGTCAGTTGGCAGTCAAGCGTGTAGAAAGTCAGTCGAGTGTTAGAAGCAGTTGAGCAGAGATAAGTCAGTTAAGTTACAGTTGTGGTGTTTTAGTTGATAGAAGTGTGAATATATTGTCAATAAATAATGGAATATGTTTTATTGAATGAGAAGTGTAGTATACTAGATATCGATATAATTAAGACTTTGGTATTTGAAATTGTGTAAAACTAAAAACGTTATTTTATTGAACTTGGAACAGTGTCAGTGGTGCTATATTTCACAATGAAGAAACTCTCAGGCCTCACATAAGAAAGTCAATCCCCATACACATATACAAACAGTATATATAAACATTAATCGCTTTAAACGTCTGGGGTTAGACCCGAGCTGGATTTGTTGTGTACCATATGTGTTTCTGTCTTCTGTGTATCGTGTGTTCCTCCTCTCTGTTTAATCAAACATTTCTTCTTTTTCTTCGTTCTTAATTTTCAAACATTTCAATATTTAGGTTTAAAAATATCATTGCATTAAAAAATTTCCGTATTATTTATAAATAAAGTGTAAGCCAGAAGTATGTTTTACTACTGTAAATATGTAAGAAATTGTAGCTGCCAATGTTATAATTAAGAGAAAAACAAAATGACTGACAAACATGTTACCTGCTATCTCTGTGTATCTAATTTATTATTGTCCATTTGACGCATGGTAGTTTACTAATTGTGGAATGGCCTCAGACCAGTGGGGGCCAAATAGTAGGGCCAGTCGGACATTGGGGCATAGGTTAAGATACTGTCTGGAACAAAATGTAGTTTTAAAGCATTAAAATACATAGGCCCTATTTGCCAATACTTGTTCTTTCTCTAATTTGGAAAAAAAAATGAAAGGGAAACAACGCAAAAAAAAGTGTCATTAGTTTGAATTTGCAGTTTGATGTTTAAAATGAATTGGCATAGTACGAAAAAAATAAAACAGAAAAACATTATTGTTTAAAAAAAATTATTTAAAAACTAAGATTAAATCTAAATCAAATTAAAAAATATTGTCATGTTATAAATATTGGGAAAAATGACTAGAATGTAGACATTTTTATTTGACTAGCGATTGATTCGGATTTATCAATATTACTTGTCTGTCTTTTTTTTTGTTTAAAAAAAAATAATTGTATCGATAATATATTTATTACACTCTTCATCTACATTAATTCGCCCATCTCAACTACGCAAGAATACCCTACTATACAAACTCACTCTCTCTCTCAAGCTTTAAATTACAACAACTCTATAAGAGCTGAAAAATCGAAAATAGATAATTAGCCACAAGTACATTGAAACCACCAAAGTACTAGTACTTGGTGGCTCTTCATGAGAGGTTAGTGCATTAGAGGGATGTATGGGCGCAACCCTACAGCGGTCTTAATGTGCATCAAAACGTTATAAAATGTAGTCATAAATGATCTACTAATACATGCCGAAAAGACAAAAGGAAATGACAACCATGGGTAGAAGCAAAGGGGGGGGGGGGGGGGTAGGGGTTGCGGAAAGGGAGTGGGGGTTATCGTCCTTAACGAACAACTGATAGTGTTTTATGTGTGGTTATGTGTCGAGTGTAGACAACAGGTTATGTGTCGAATGTAGACAACATGTTATGTGTCGAGTGTAGACAACAGGTTATGTGTCGAGTGTAGACAACAGGTTATGTGTCGAGTGTAGACAACAGGTTATGTGTCGAGTGTAGACAACATGTTATGTGTCGAGTGTAGACAATAGGTTATTTGTCGAGCGTAGACAACATGTTATGTGTCGAGTGTAGACAACAGGTTATGTGTCGAGTGTAGACAACATGTTATGTGTCGAGTGTAGACAACAGGTTATGTGTCGAGTGTAGACAACAGGTTATGTGTCGAGTGTAGACAACAGGTTATGTGTCGAGTGTAGACAACAGGTTATGTGTCGAGTGTAGACAACAGGTTATGTGTCGAGTGTAGACAACAGGTTAAGTGTCGAGTGTAGACAACATGTTATGTGTCGAGTGCAGACAACAAGTTATGTGTCGAGTGTAGACAACAGGTTAAGTGTCGAGTGTAGACAATGGTTTGTTTTATCGTTCTCGCTCAGCAGTCTTGAGGGTGTAATCCAAAGTACATTAAGCAGCTACATGGACATTTGAGTAAGTAATTTGTGAAAATTAAAATACAATCTGGCCCAATTGAAAAGTATAATTGCTTATAACGAACTGTTGGGATACCTTATATAAGTATAAGGTATCGCATTTATAAGGTATATTGCGGATTATAAGGTGTATAGTATATACTTTATAAATGTGTACTATTTTAGAAGTAAAACAAAAACTATTGTTTAAAAAAACGTGTAAATCCAGAAGAAGAAGAATAAGAGGTCGAACTCTGACAAAATGGAATAGTTCTTTTATATACACAAACAGCTGCAAAGAAAGTTTTTGTTTTGCTATTTAATTGTATTCCCAATTTAATTTAAAAGTTCAAATAAGTAATAACAATGTTTAGAGTAGTAAAATAGTAATTTTAATAAAATTTAAATTATTTTTAAAATTGTATATATTAAAAAAGCACATTTTTTTTGTTAAATATAATTACTGTTTTAGAATTTCTGAACGATTCAAGGAATAGCCTCTCTTGGTTATGTAGAAATAACAATATGGGAAATAACTTTGAGCTGGAACTGATTTAACAACTTAAATTATGTTTTTTACCTTCTCGTATATGCGAAGTATAGAGAAAATCTTGTAATCGTGCAACATTTAAAACAAAACGAGATTTTTGCAAATCTCGACGTGTTGGATAAATACAATTTTAAAATCTTGTCCGTGTGTCTGTGGTGTGTGTGTATAATTTTACGTTGTATGAAAGGGGGTCGCTACTCGAAAAATGTTGGGAACCACTGATCTAGGCGGCCTCTCGAACATCTCATTTACCCCGATTATATAGCCCTACATTCATTCTTTTCAGTCAGTGAGTGATCTCCAAAAGCATGCAAAATACAGCGATTGATCGCTCACGCATCCACTCCCGATAGCCATGTATCAAACACATTTTACCCAAAATACAATTCATCAAATACAGTTTGTTACGAATTAGTTAATCCTGAGTATTTTTTCAAGCGGTCTAACACGATATTTTATGGACGTTAACATCAGATGTGCGGGGTGGTGTTGGTTGATGACACGTGACACGTGTGGACTGGGTGAGGACTGAGTGGGTGGGAGGGGGTGTAACATTTTAATTGTTTGAGATCGCCATTACTGGTTGAATGACCTCTTATTAGATTTAATACAATCAATTGAGATGCGTCTTATAATTTGGAAATAGCGTAATCGAAAATAACAATAATACGTTTTAAATATATATGTCGTGTCATGAATTACTAGTACTTAACATTATGTTACTTGTAATGTAATACGAGCCTGCCGTATGCCATTCATGTGTAGTGTATGTGACAAACAATGTTATTTGAATTGGGCAATTATTTATTTAAACATTATATTAAACACCTAATGTAAAGGCACTGCATTTCAAATAATGTATTAAATACTAATTTGCTATTCTGTGGAGCGGGGGTACGGGCTAAGATAGTCGTAAAAGCCGAAAATGTGTTGGAAAAATAAATTGAAAGGTTGAGGGGGGTGCAAATCGTAAGTTTTAGGGGGGGGGGGGGGGAGGGTGCAAATCGAAATCTTGAAGGGGGGGGGGGGTGTGCAAATCGAAAGTTTGTCCCCTGGCGACGGGAACGGTCGCTACGCCTCTACGATATTATAAAAATTTCAGTAGGTTTTATGGTTTTGCAAAAAAGCGTAATTGTGTTTTAATTTATTATTTAAAGATGTATTGCATAATTACATTTAGGTTAAAGAGCAGTACTACATAGATTTTATACCGTTTTATTCGTACATATTTGATTGCATTCGCGATGTTTTTCGGTTAGTATTTTTTTTCTCTGTTGTTTTTTACAAAACTAGCAGTCATTGTAGCTTCCAATACTATTGTGAAAAAGTTTTTTTTTTTTTTATAACAGCTAAAAAATGTTTGGATTTATACAATAAGCTTATGATAACTTAATATCGTATGACGCTGATAGGCTGACATTCGAAACGTTGTAGTTGTATTTTTGGTTGGACTAGTCCTCTTCGTCTTTGTTACTTCTTGTGTACTGGATCGTTACCTGGGTGCCAGAGTTTAAGATGTGCTTTTAGCTGTTTCTTTGTTGTAATGACAGCGTCTGGGGTCTCACAATATGAACACTTATAGGTTATTACCTTTGTGTATTTTGTTGTAACATTGTGCATGTTTGTCTCCATCTCTAGAACCAGACACTGATGTACTACATACCTGCCGTGTGTGTGTGTAAGTCAGCTGACCAGTGTGGTCAACACAAATGTTATTGTTTACCTAAGTTCACTTGTATTTACCACATTGTACATCTTCAAGGATCTTACAAAATTAAGACGTGTGTCTTTTTCTTGGTGACATGTTGGATCACTGCTAGACGCTAGTTAAACCTTTGCTGGACACATGTTGGATCACTGCTAGACGCTAGTTAAACCTTTGCTGGACACATGTTGGACCACTGCTAGACGCTAGTTAAACCTTTGCTGGACACATGTTGGATCACTGCTAGACGCTAGTTAAACCTTTGCTGGACACATGTTGGATCACTGCTAGACGCTAGTTAAACATTTGCTGGACACATGTTGGATCACTGCTAGACGCTAGTTAAACCTTTACTGGACACATGTTGGACCACTGCTAGACGCTAGTTAAACCTTTGCTAGACACATGTTGGATCACTGCTAGACGCTAGTTAAACCTTTGCTGGACACATGTTGGATCACTGCTAGACGCTAGTTAAACCTTTGCTGGATACATGCTGGATGGTGGACACTAGATTGTATGGATATATGATAGAATATTGCTTTGTTTCAGATACATGATAGACTAATGCTGGAGACCCAATGGAACAACACTGGACCCATTATAGATCCAGTCTAGTAACAGAACGACATGCGCGTAAAATACGTAACTAAAGAGTTGTCGGTGTAGGTTTAAAAAAAAATACAGTAGAGAAATTAATAGTACATTTATTTGTCCTACGATATACTACGTTCGACAATAAAATACAAGTAACATAAGTGATGTATAACTATTTAATATTAACTCTGTCTTAGTGATTAACTTGCCAACAATCTTGACCGTTGAAGTAAAATACCTGACTGTCTAGTAAAAAAAAAAAAAAAAACACGTGTGTATGTATAATATATTCGATGATTACTGTTTAATCTAACAGGCCAAAATGACAGAGACACATGCACACGATTTAAAAAAGACGCAGCCAATGCTAACGAAAAGTCACTTATTGCTCTTAACATTCCTGCACTATTGAGAGAACTGTGACAACAGATGGGGTTTGTCGTTAACAAACTCTCTAACGATCCACACATTTCACATGCCATTGTTATTACTCTAGATACAAAGAGCTGGTCTAATTAATCTAAACTAGTATGACGTTTTAGCAGGACCAATATTTATTTCCCCTCTGTCTGGAGATCAAGTTGACCATCTGGATTTGGTTGTGACAAGAACGCAATAAACAATGACGTCAAATGCAACAAGTTTAACCTGCAGACAAAAAACACAACACTAATGGCGTCCTCTTCCAATTTTAGAATATAAAGAAATGAACAATTACATTCACATTTGATTTAGAAATACATTCTAAAGATCTTCTTATCATGACGTAGGCTACTCCCTAAAATGTATACATTTTTCTAATAAACTATATGTTACTTTAAAAAATAGTATTTTAAATTCAATAAATTGCACCTGATAAGCAAGTTAAAATATGTATTAAATATTGATATTAAAAAAAAAAACAAGTACATATTTACGGTACGTCTAAACTGATTGACAATTTAAATTAAAACACTATTAAAACATTGTGTTGAAATTTAACACTACATACAGTACAAGATTTACGTATCAGCTAAACAGGCATTATGTTAGTTCCCCAACTTTCTTTGGAACCCCAGCATGATTAAATAATTGGCTGTCAACTAGCGGAGCAGATGAATAATAAACAACATATAATTTTCTTTCCAGTTAAACAAGAAAATCAGGAATATATGTAACATTATTTTTTTTTTATTTTTCTTGTTTTTAATTTCACCAGATAATAGTCTACCCGTTACACGTTTTTTTAAAACTTCCCTAGACATGTGTAGCTACACGGGGGAATGAATGGCTGAGGTTGTGTACAACTACCTTTATAATGTGGACAAAGTAAGTTTTAGAAAGTGGATGATATTGCTGCCAGTGCCACTATTCTCTACATGATGGCTTATTATTTTAATAGAATATAATTGATCATCAAAATCTTAAAGTTCTAAACTTAAAGATCAAAACATGTCGATTAAAAAAGCGCATTGACCAACAACTGTGGTTTATACTCAGTGGCGTAGCGAGGTCGGGTATCACCCGGTGCGGCACTTAATGGTGTCACCCCCCGGGGACAAACTTTCATGTTTTCGATTTGCACCCTCCCCTTCAAGTTTTTGATTTGCACCCCTCCCCCCTCAAACTTTCGACTTGCACCCCCCCCTCATGTTTTTGATTTGCACCCACCCCCTCAAACTTTCGATTTGCACTCCCCCCTCAAGTTTTTCTCTATATATTTTGCTGTTTTTTTGTCTTGGTGTCACCCCCGTAAATGGTGTCACCCGGTGCGGTCCACACCCCCCCACCCCCCCCCCTCGCTACGCCCCTGTTTATACTATATATTAAACTCTTTCGGTGCATCGATTCAGTTCAGTCTAATAAATTAGGAGACACAACTTAATTTTGTGCATTTATTTATATTGCATTTCTTTAAAATTAACGTATTGAATAATTTTAATATATATATATATATATATATATATATATATATATATATAATATATTATATATATATATATGTATATATATATATATATATATATATATATATATATATATATATATATATATATTATATATATATATGTATATATATATATATATATATATATATATATATATATATATATATATATATATATATATATATATATATATATATATATATATATATATATATATAATATATATATGTATATATATATATATATATATATTATATATATATATATATATATTATATATATATATATATATATATATATATATATATATATATATATATATATATATATATATATATATATATATATATGTATATATATATATATATATATATATATATATATATGTATATATATATATATATATATATATATATATATTTTTTTTTTTCATCACAAAAGTGTGAGGTTAATTTTCTAATTTCGAGCAATTACAAAATGTAAGAACAAAAATACAATGCATGTGAAATTGTGCACTTAACAAATATTGCACTCAATAATTTAGTTAACTTTGTTTCATTTATCATAATTCAGAAAGTCAATAACTTTCGACAATTGTCTGATGTTTAAGTATAAATAAAGATGGGAATACGGTTTATGTTTGGTTGTCTTTCAGTGTGTCTGGTGTAGATTAAATCGTGTCACTCAGTTTAAATTCATTTCAATTTGATGAATGTCTTCAAACTTTACTGGCACTTGATAACTTACAGTATCATTTAATACAGTTGAAAAAAATCAAATGTGTCCGTCCAAATAAATATATTTTCCCTTACACTAAAATCTGACCCCGCAAATTGAAAGTTAGCATTTAATTTGACATAAAGAAAAAAAATTCCTTAACCCTTAAATGCATACCGGTACAAATCTGCAACATACCAGTTACCTTCCCATAAAATATTAGCCTAAACATGTTTTATTCTGTGCATCATGTTGTTTGACTGCTACAATGTTAACCTACAGCTTGCGCATGTCTAAGTGACCTAGATTTGTATTACCGAAGAGCTGATCTCAAATTTGTGCATGATCACATGGTTTTTTATATCAGCATTTTTGGTTGTCGTTTCAAAGTTCATCAAAGTCAAAAAAACTGGTTTTGGAATTTCAAAAAAATATGTTTCTGACAACCTTAGGTATGTATTACATATTGTATGTGTTGTTTTGAAAATCAATTCATAATTTATTTTAAAATCTTCACAAAACTTTGGTTGCAGTGCTGCAACGTTATGCAAATTGACCTACTTTTGCACTATTTTTTTAAATTTATACATCAGCATTGGTGATTATATAGTACCTTGTTTTTCTTCTAGTTTCAGCATAATCATTAAGAAATCAATATGAATCAAGGTGAAGAATAATATGAAGTAGATGCTCTTGGTGATCCAGAGTATCTTTCTGGATCTAATGGACCAGTGTGGACCCTGAATCTCCAGGACCAGTGTGGACCATAGATATCCTGGACCAATGTGGACCCTAGATATCCTGGACCAGTGTGGACCCTGGATCTCCTGGACCAGTGTGGACCCTGGATATCCTGAACCAATGTGGACTCTAGATATCCTGGACCAGTGTGGACCGTAGATATCCTGGACAAGTTTGGACCCTGGATCTCCTGGACCAGTGTGGACCCTAGATATCATGGACCAGTGTGGACCCTAGATATCATGGACCAGTGTGGACCCTAAATATCATGGACCAGTGTGGACCCTAAATATCCTGGACCAGTGTGAACCCTGGATCTACAAGACCAGTGTTGACCCTAGATATCCTGGACCAGTGTGGACCCTAGATATCCTGGACCAGTGTGGACCCTAGATATCCTGGACCAGTGTGGACCCTAGATATCCTGGACCAGTTTGGACCCTGGATCTACAAGACCAGTGTGGACCCTGGATCTACTAGACCAGTGTTGACCCTATATATCCTGGACCAGTGTGGACCCTAAATATCCTGGACCAGTGTGGACCCTGGATCTACAAGACCAGTGTTGACCCTAGATATCCTGGACCAGTGTGGACCCTAGATATCCTGGACCAGTGTGGACCCTAGATATCCTGGACCAGTGTGGACCCTAGATATCCTGGACCAGTTTGGACCCTGGATCTACAAGACCAGTGTGGACCCTGGATCTACAAGACCAGTGTGGACCCTTAATCTCATGGACCAGTGTGGACCCTGGACCAGTGTGGACCCTAGATATCCTGGACCGGTTTGGACCCTGGATCTACAAGACCAGTGTGGACCCTTAATCTAACGGACCAGTGTGGACCTTAGATACCCTGGACCAGTGTGGACCCTAGATATCCTGGACCAGTGTGGACCCTAGATATCCTGGACCAGTGTGGACCCTAGATATCCTGGACCAGTGTGGACCCTAGATATCCTGGACCAGTGTGGACCGTAGATATCCTGGACCAGTTTGGACCCTGGATCTACAAGACCAGTGTGGACCCTTAATCTCTTGGACCAGTGTGGACCCTGGACCAGTGTGGACCCTGGATCTCCTGGACCGGTTTTGACCCTGGATCTACAAGACCAGTGTGGACACTGGATCTCATGGACCAGAATGAACCCTGGACCAGTGTGGACCCTGGATCTCCTGGACCGGTTTTGACCCTGGATCTACAAGACCAGTGTGGACACTGGATCTCATGGACCAGAATGGACCCTGGATCTCCTGGACCTGTGTGGACACTAAGTCTCGTGGAATAGTGCAATGACAGGTGCAAATTCACATCAAGCTCAAACAGTTTGCCACAAGTGCAACATATATCTTTGTTGTAACAAGATCAACAACTGTCTTAAAAAGTATCACCTTACTACATAATGTTGCAGACATGCAACATTTCGGATTTTAATTAAAGAACATGTTTAAACTAAAAATATTTTTTTACTTGACTATACTCTTCATATACCCACCAAAACAATATAAACATTTTTTTCAATCATTATTAAAAAGTCATGCATTTAAAGGTTAAGGCAATAAAACATAAACACAATAACGACAACACCATTAGACCGACCTAATCGGTTGTCTTTGATAAATGTATAACGTTTGGCCACTGTTTTGTAATTAATTTATACACCTACTTTTTAAGACAGATAAATGAACAATAAAAAAATCTGTTTACTTGTATCAATACATTATTTAGCTAATTAATTGTGGGCAATTATCAGCCCTTATTAGTATTTAAAAAGAAAATGTAATTATATAAATATAATTGTTAAAGTTATTTTTTAAGTTATTGCCCTTGACATGTTTTTGAAATAAGACAGTAGTATTTTGAAAACATTTACTTTCATTGCAATTTTAAAAATAAAAAAAAACTCTAACCTATTTGCGTATCTACTTAATATATATATATATATATATATATATATATATATATATATATATATATATATATATATATATATATATATATATTTATATATATATATATATATATATATATATATATATATATATATATATATATATATATATTCACTGAATGTAACACTGTATCAGATTTATCACGTTAGTAATCTACGTCATTTCTACTGTTATTTCAAATTTGAAATCCTACTAGTACATGGCTGGAGTCGCGGAAAGTTATAGCAGCTTGCCATTTTCCTGACATAATCTCTTAGGAAGTTGATAAAATATTACATTAATACAATTGTGTTTCAAACACACGTTTAAATCATGTATATGTTTAATATATCTTATACTCAAAATGTTGAAATGCGTCTTCAACGTGCCTTAATTGTGTCTTAAATGTGTTTTACATGTGTCGTAAATGCTTTCAGTCTACAGCGGTACTAGCATACATCTGATACAAGAGTTTAAAAGGCAGTGTTAGCTTTATAAAGTGTGTCTGTGTTGTATGCAGCCGGCATTGGCCACTCATGTATATATCGCCCATTTACCAATCACCCCGCACCTACAACGTATGTATCTATTGCACATCCATTTTGTCGAGCGATTGGTAGTGGCAGGCTTTACATGATTGTAGAACACCGAACCACAGAAGCAGACCATCTCACAGCCCTAACTATAATGATGGAAATCTTGGTGGTAAAATAACAGTAATGGTTGTAATTGTGGTAATGACGACAAAGAGAATAATGATGAAAGCATTTTGGTGAATCAGCTTTAACAATGTCGAGTTTAGATCGTCCACCTTCTCAATGCTTATACCTAACACACCAGATAGTTGAATCAGCTTTAACAATGTCGAGTTTAGATCGTCCACCTTCTCAATGCTTATACCTAACACACCAGATAGTTGAATCAGCTTTAACAATGTCGAGTTTAGATCGTCCTCCTTCTCTATGCCTATACCTAACACACCAGATAGTTGAATCAGCTTTAACAATGTCGAGTTTAGATCGTCCACCTTCTCTATGTCTATACCTAACACACCAGAAATTTCACCGTTGACAAACAGCTCTTTGTATGTTGACAAGTGTGAAAATATCTTGAGACAGTGACTCACGTTTTCACTTACCATAATAGAAAAGACTTAATATGTAACATTCATCACCTTAAGAATATGTTTATAAGCAGCATAAACAGCCTATATGTACACTTTTTCAAAAAACTTTATTTCTATAATTGCAATTACCTAAATTTGGAACCCTAAAAAAGTAATACAATCAATACAGTAACATCTGTTATTTTTACACCTTGAAATTGCTATTTTTTTTTTTTTAATGTGTCTTATGCATGTACATTTTACTTTAATGGGATACATTCAATACAAATGCAATACAAGTCTGATTGTTCGACATTATGGGTGACTTGCTCTTTTTGATCTTGTGTCAAACTTTACATTTAAGAATGTATTGACATTAAAGATATTTTTTGTAACGTATGTAATTAACGCTGCGTATGTAATTAGAAAAAAAAAGAATCACTGTTTTCCAATCCTACTCGTCCCGTAAGAATAATTGGATATCCGCCATCATATTGATTCTCTCCGGTATTTGTTGATTGTATTTACCTTTGTCTCCAAAGTTCCAAGAGCAAAATAATATTACCGTTTATTCATATATAGGCGAATATGTGACTATTCCTAACTGTACTCAATCTTCAACTGCTTTCTGCTATGCGACTATGTCCTACACGTTAGACTGACCAACTCCTAACGCTTGGTCAGCTGACAGTCACACGTGACAGGTCAGTTCGTTCCACTGTTATTATATTGTTTCTGCTTGACTATTGTGGGGTTATTGGCTGGTCATTATAGCGTACATTTAAGTATTATCGTTTAAAAAAAATGTCATGGAATAGTATCACCGGAACATCTTTAATTAAACCGGATTGATCGTTCGTCTTATTCATTCAAATGTCATGGCAACCATATTTTCAATAAAGTCCCTGATGCTTGCAAATATATTCCTTTACAAATCATATTGACAGTCAGAATAGTGTCCTGCTCACAATAATTACATTGTTCTTATGTATAAAGATATTGTTTTATATGTCTAAAACTTCAATAATCTTTATCTGTGGATAAATAATACGACAATACTGGAATTCAAAAATAGTAAATGTTAAACGTAATGTAGTCTATTTTGTTTGATGCATGAGAAATGCATACAGAGCCATTTTAGTTTTACTCTCCTACTTCATTTAAAGCAAACACTTCAGGATATTGTATTGGTCATCCATAAATGACGTCCCGCTTTTTTTATTCATTTTACCTCACCCTCCCCTTAGTAACACATCGTTAAAAAAAGCCAGACCCCCCCCCCTAAAATGACGTCACACATCAGCCTACAACCCCAACCCCTTAATATTGCTGTTGAATTTTCCTTAAAAACAGCGATCTTTTTTCCCATATCTTTTTACAATTTATTAAAACAGTTTTTTTTTAAACGCGAAATAACGGCTAAAATTCGTTTTTTTATAATGCAAATTGGTGACGTCACACTATCTGAACACCCCCTCAGAGGCGTAGCGACCCTTCCCGGCGCCCGGGTACAAAGTCGTTTTACCCAAACGTATTTTGCGACACACTCCTTCTTAAGCGTTGTTGTGTTACAGTTTTTAAAAAATAATAATAACGCTATTTAAACGTTATACATATATTTTACAGTTATACCATTACAAGTAATATTTCATACTGTATTGGTTAGAGTTTTAAATCAGTAAAGATACTGTCTGGAACAGAATGTGTTTTTTTTTAAACTTAAATACATATCTGCAAAAACCTTTGCCGTTTATCATATGGGAAAAATTAAAAGGGAGGCAACGCAAAGCAAACTACTACGCTGTCGGTTTAAGTAAATTTTAAAAATGTATATTTAAAAAAAAAAGTCATAGAAGAAAATATCAAACAAATTAGGTTAAAATTTTAGAAAGTTTTAACAAAATTAGAAGTCGCGCTAAAATGCATTTAAACTCTCTCAGAATATAAAACTTGAAAACATTAACTTTAATGTATACATTTTTCTTAGACAAGCAATTTATTCAGCATTGTTAAACGTTGAATACTTCCAAAAAATGTTATTAAAAAAATATTTTACCAAAAAAAAAAAAAAAAAAAAAAAAAAAAAAAACAGTAATACATTCATATAAGTCAGGGGTCAGCAACCTGCAGCTCGCGAGCCGCATGCGGATCTTTTGATTTCAAGTGGAGGCCCTCGAGTTCCATGCACAAATATTAGAAACGAGCCGACCCGCGGCGTATCATACGCCGCTATTTAGTTGTTTTATTTTCTACTTTTCAGTAATTCATAATTTGTGAATTCGACAGTACCAATTCTGCCACTGAAAATATTTGCTTTAAAACACTAACCCCCCCCCCCCCCCCTTTTCCCCTAACCCCGACCCTACACCCCCCCCCCGTGAAAGCAGTATCCTCTTAGTTATTTCTTAGTTACCTCCTGTAAGTTTAATATTGAACTAAATTATCTGCCCCTAATAGAAACCCGGCTCTAAGGCTCTACGATTTGTAAACATTTAGCTTTGTAAACATTTAGCGTGACCACAACTCACCAGACAATGTGGGGGTGGGGTGGGGGTGGTAGTGATAGTGATAGAGAGAAAGAGAGGGGACTGCAAGGAGACGCTTGCAGCTTGTTTTCTAACGGCTCCCAGAAGAGAATTATAGATATAGATTATTGTATTATTTTATTTTCAGAACCTATAACATATATTATACTGTAAAGAAACACAACTTTAAACATAATAAAAACTCTAATCAGCGAATGAGAATAGGTGGGAGTAGAGAGTATTCGGACAGCTGACAGCCGCTTGGGCACCAAGCCCAGCCCCACAGCCGTGCAATGCTTGCAAATTCCCAAGTGCCGACTTTTTCCAATATCGTTAAATGGAGTATGTTATTTTATTCAGAATGCATGTCCCTATCTGTCAGTAATCATTAATTTGACCTGAGTGACGTAGTTTTTTAGTTATTAGCCTCCTACTGTTGAGTCGGGTACAGGACGGTGGGGTACGAATTTACCCTGCGTTCAGTGGGGTGGAAGATAAGCCCGGTGAGAACCAAAGCAGAGAAGTGACCGATACACGGTAATCAAACCGATGTCCAAGCCAGTTAGTCGGCATTTGCCGTGTTGAGGCCTGACTGACTAATGGGAGAGAACTCATGAGCCAGTGGTGTCCGTAAAGAAAAAAAAAAAGTTAAGAGCCCCTAAAGTGGCTAGGGATAGTCCTATAGTTTTATTATTTGATAACTAAGTGTATCATAGCAGAGCTAGCTAAAATAATTTAATGTTTTGTGCGAAACATTTGTATGTTTTTATATGAATACAAATTATTTCATATTGAAAGCTATTTATTTTAATTAAAAATATTATACTTATTTACCTAATCCTAATCAAATACCACATATTGACATAGAAAATGTTAATGGCTCTTTAAAAACTGGAAAATTGTGTAAATTGTAACTTTTTGCTCTTCCATTTCAAAAAGGTTGACGACACCTGATATAAGCTATAATTCTAATTCTCAATAATCCCCCTAGGGCAGGGGTCGGCAATCACAGCCTCGCGAGCCGCATGAGGCTCTTTTGATGTCAAGATGCGGCTCTCCAGCTCCTTGCACAAATATTACTAGCTATATTATTTCATTATCAAAACTCACAATATATATATATATATATATATATATATATATATATATATATATATATATATATATATATATATATATATATGTTTTATATTTTTATTTTTTTTATTTTTTTGCGGGGTGGCGCCTTTTTCTAGTTCCGCCACTGCTGAGCCTAACTTTTCAAACCTTTAATTTTTTAATGCAGCTGTGAGTATGTTGGTAAGTTTGACAATCAGATAGAAGTAGAAACAACACATTATACACAACACATTCAACTCATAGCTTTCAGATAGCTTTATAATGTGCACACATCGATTTCTATTAAACACACATCTACCTGATCCCATCGTAGCGGACTAATCCCTTAATGAAACAAAATATGTAAATACAAAATATATATAGAGTATATGTATATACTTTTGTAAACTAAAATTGTTAATCTAGATAAATGCTCTGTCGATTTTGAAATATTTTAAATTTAATTTAATAATAACCTATGATCAACCATTAATTTATTGTTTAGAAAAAAAAATATAAGGGAGATAACAAATTAATACATATATTGAGCTGTATTAATGAATGTTTAAAACAATTGTAAAAAGTAAACGACGTACTAATATATAATAATACAATTAAATCTAACTTCATACAATTAATGTTGATCGTAGCATTTAAAAAAAATATTGATATAATGACATTTTTAAATAATGCGAATGGAAACGTTGCGTTTATTATACTATTGTATTTAAGACATGCAATCAAAAATTAAGATTAAGCAATGTTCTTCTGTCATTCTCAGCGTGTTGAGACGTCCAAAAAATGCATTAGACCTCTTAAAACGTACTAGAAATTTACTATCAATCAGTGACATGTAATGTGTACATATTTACTGACTCGCGGCTTTAATATGTAAGATAATGTTTATTAGTAGGCCTTAATATTACAAGTAGAATATAGCCCGTAGGTAGAAAAATTAGTAGGTTTTGTTTTTAAACGTCACAGTCAAAATATTTTTTTTAAGAAATGAGTCTATTACTGACCAAAAAAGCATGCGAAGTAATCAACACTGTGTGTGTGTGTCGGGGGGGGGGGGGGTTGCTAACACAGTATAATCGTTTGTACTCAGTATTACTTTCTGTACTCATTGAAGGTATTTTAATGATAAATATTATCATTTATGAGATTAATAATTTGCAAGACCTCCTCGGGTTCATGGCTTCTATTATGTTTACTAAATCGTTCGCTTTATTGGTCAACTTATATTGACCATTGTAGATTATGTTTGATCAACTGGCTTCATCTGAGCTGAGGTAATTGCTTATAAAAATCTGAACACACTACTTTTATCCGGGTTTGTTTTGTATGATCAGAACTCCGTGACCCTAACATAACTATGTAGTGTGTGGTCCACACGTATTGCGTGGTGTGCAATCAACCGTGTCGACAATGTTTTTATCTCGTCTTGTGTGAGGTGCTGGGTGGACTCAACGTTCATATTTGACGTGTTAGAAACCATACAAACAACCACTCGACAACTCCGTCCCATGTTCCTATACTTTAAGTAGCAAGTTGTATTAAAGTTTTAATCATCGTCTTGTGGGGACTAATACACATTTAAAATAAGTATATTTATTTTTTTTTTCTGACATTATTACATTCTTTGAAAATAATTTACTTAACGTATGCAGAATACAAAGCGTTTGGTTTCAGTATAAAAACATTTACTGACAATTAAACAAGATTTCTGTTCATAATGTTACATCAGTGTAATCTCATCAGGACTGTGCTGACATCAGATGGTATATGAGTGGTAGGTGTGGGGTGATGGGTGGATGGGTGGATGGGTGATAGATACATGAGTGGTAGGTGTGGGGTGATGGGTGGATGGGTGGATGGGTGATAGATACATGAGTGGTAGGTGTGGGGTGATGGGTGGATGGGTGATAGATACATGAGTGGTAGGTGTGGGGTGATGGGTGGATGGGTGATATATACATGAGTGGTAGGTGTGGGGTGATGGGTGGATGGGTGATATATACATGAGTGGTAGATGTGGGGTGATGGGTGGATGGGTGATAGATACATGAGTGGTAGGTGTGGGGTGATGGGTGGATGGGTGATATATACATGAGTGGTAGGTGTGGGGTGATGGGTGGATGGGTGATATATACATGAGTGGTAGGTGTGGGGTGATGGGTGGATGGGTGATAGATACATGAGTGGTAGGTGTGGGGTGATGGGTGGATGGGTGATATATACATGAGTGGTAGGCGTAGGGTATGTTTCAGAGGTTATATTGTTTTTAAAAATTACTTAAATCATAAACAGCGTAATTTATTAGGTGCGGGGTGATGGGTGGATGGGCGACAGATACATGAGGGGGCCAATGCCGGTTGCATACAATAAGGGTCCTAACACAGACACACTTTATGAAACTAACCAAATTTTAATTTTTAATTACCGCTTAGTGATGACACTTACAGTTTTTGCCTTAAAGTATTTTCTTCTTTCTGTAAAATGAAATGTTCAGTTTCAATTTGCGGGTCACATTTTAAAGGAAATATATTTGTTTGGACGGACACATTTGAAGTTTTTTTTCTGTATTAAATGATACTGTCAGTTATCAAGTACCATTTAAGTGTGAACACATTCATGACATTAAACTGAATTTAAACTGAGTGACAGTATTTAATCTACACCAAACAAACTGACAGACAAACAGACAACCAAACATACACCGTATTCCCATCTTATTTATACGTATACATTAGACAATTGTCGAAAATTATTGCCTTTCAGAGTTATGATAAATGAAACACAACTCCAAAATTTAGTAAAATATTGAGTGCAATATATGTTTAATGCACAATTTCAAATACATTGTATAGTTGTTCTTACATTTTGTAATTGCTCGAAATTAGAAAATTAACCACACAATATTGTGATGCAGAGAAAATATTTTTTTTTTTTAATTCTTCTACTTCAAGACTTTTTTATTGTTAAAGAAATACAATATAAATAAAAGCATAGTATTAACTTGTGTCTACTAATTTGACTGAACTGAATCGATGCACCGAAAGAGTTCATTAAATAGTATAAACCACATTTGTTGGTCAATGCGTTTTATGATCAACAGGTTTTTATCTTTCAGTTTAAAACTTTAAGATTATGATAATAAAGTATATTCTATTAAAAACATTAGCTATGATGTAGAGAATAGTGGCACTGGCAGCAATAGCATCCACTTTCTAAAAATTACTTTGTCCACATTCTATAGGTAGTTGTACACAACCGCAGCCCCCCGTGTAGCTACCCATGTCTAGGGAAGTTTAAACAAATGTGTAACCGGTAGACTATTATCTGGGGAAATTAAAAACAAGATAAATAAATAAAAATGCTGTTACATGTATTCCTGATTTTCTTGTTTGACTGGAAATAAAACTATCTGTTGTTTATTATTTATCTGCTCTGCTAGTTGGAAGTCAATTATTGAGTCATGTTGGGATTCCAAAGGAAGTTGGGGGTACTAACATAATGCCTGTTTAGCTGATACGTTAATGATGTAATGTATGTAGTGTTAAAATTAAACACAAAGCTTTAATAGTGTTTTAATTTTTAAAAAAGTGTCAATCAGTTTAGATGTACCTTAAATATGTACTTGTTTTTTAAATATCAATATTTAATACAGATTTTAACTTGCTTATCAGTTGCAATTTATTGAATTTAAAATACTGTTTTTTAAAGTAATATGTATTACTTTGACGGAGAAAAATGTATACATTTCAGGGAGTAGCCTACGTCATGATAAGACGATCTACAGAATGTAGATCTAAATCAAATGTGAATGTGTTCATTTATTCATATTCTAAAATTGGAAGTCAACTTAAAAATCAAATTGATTTCCAAACATTGGCACTTTCCAGATGGTCAACTTGATTTCCAGACAATGTGGGGAAATAAATGTTGGTCCTGCTTAAATGTCATACTAGTTTAGATTCATTAGACCAGCTCTTTGTATCTAGAGCAGGGGTCTCCAAACTTTTCAGACCGAGGGCCGCATTGACTATCAAAAAGCAGTTCGGGGGCCAGAGTTCCTTCAAAGCATATCTTCGGTGTTATGGAGCCCGCCCCCCCCCCCCCACCCGAAAAAAGAAAACGTCCACCGCACCGCCCCCCCCCCCCCGACAAAATATTATTTATATAGAAATATATACAAATTTCAAGTGCCGCCCCCCTTAGAGAATACAATCTGAAAGAAACACTGTCGGGGGGGGGGGGGGGGGGGGGGGGGGGCTGACACACTCGAGGTTCAAGTTTGCTCTCAAATTATTCTTCACGTATTCTATATCTATGGTTGAGCCCATGGACCTTATTAAATTCGCCATCTTCACCACAGGATTCAGTACACTGCTAATGTCTATATATTTAGCACACAAAGCTTGCTGGTGAATAATACAGTGCAGGAGCATTGGTTGTAGAATATTTTTCTCATTCGCTTGTCCAACCAAGCCTTTTTTTATACCCATAATGTACTTTTTCCCATCAACAGTCAGGTAACTGAGGTTAGTCCAGTCCAAATTATAATTAGCAATTGTTTTCTTGAACTCATTGAATTAAATTGAATATATCCTTTCCGGTAACAGTGCCATACATATTATTTAGGGAAGCCAGCTCTTGTGTTGTGTTCATGTCTTCATCCACACCCCTAATGAACATAAGCAGTTGAGAGGTGAAACATATGTCCAGCGACTCATTCATTGCAATTAAAAAAAAATAGTGAAACGTGCTTGCATTTTTCGCTATTTGAGTCACTATGTTTTCACCAATGTCTGCAACTCGGTGGACAAAGGTATTTGCACCCAAAGCTACATTTTCAAATTGTTTTGAATTTTCTGGGCAAAGTTCCTCAGCCACCTCTAACAGAAATTTTTTTCCGTAAACAAAAAGATCTCCGCGGGCCGGATGAGAGGACCTTGCGGGCCGCATCCGGCCCGCGGGCCGTAGTTTGGAGACCCCTGATCTAGAGTAATAACAGTGGCATGTGAAAGGTGTGGATCGCTAGAGAGTTCGTTAACGACTAACCCCATGTCATTTAGTTAGCATTGGCTGCGTCTTTTTAAATCGTGTTCATGTGTCTCTGTCATTTTGGCCTGTTAGATTAAACAGTAATCGTTGAATATATTATTCATACACACGTGGTTTTTTATTTGATTTACTGGACAGTCAGGTATTTTACTTCAACGGTCAAGATTGTTGGCATGTTAATCACTAAGACAGAGTTAACATTAAATAGTTATACATTACTTATGTTGCGTTTATTTTATTGTCGAACGAAGTCTTTAGTAGGACAACTAAATGGACTATTTATTTCTTGACTGTATTTTAAATAATGTCAACATATTTTCACATACTTATTGCATTTTATCAACACGATTACAATCTGTATATATCGTGTAATAATATGGTGGTGTACAAGCGATGTAATAGCTTTTATCATAATGAAAATAAATAATTATAAACAATGTAAATAATTTTATAAGATTTTTTTTTGAACCTACACCGACAATTCTTTAGTAACGTCTTAATCTGTATGTCGTTCTATTTCTAGACTGTATCTGTAACCTGGGTCCAGTGTTGTTCCATTTAGTCTCCAGCATTAGTCCATCGAGTATGTTACACAAACAATAATCCATCATCTGCCATACCATCTAGTATCCACCATCCAACATGTGTCCAGCAAAGGTTTAACTAGCGTCTAGCAGTGGTCCAACATGTGTCCAGCAAAGGTTTAACTAGCGTCTAGCAGTGATCCAACATGTGTCCAGCAAAGGTTTAACTAGCGTCTAGCAGTGATCCAACATGTGTCCAGCAAAGGTTTAACTAGCGTCTAGCAGTGATCCAACATGTGTCCAGCAAAGGTTTAACTAGCGTCTAGCAGTGATCCAACATGTGTCCAGCAAAGGTTTAACTAGCGTCTAGCAGTGATCCAACATGTGTCCAGCAAAGGTTTAACTAGCGTCTAGCAGTGGTCCAACATGTGTCCAGCAAAGGTTTAACTAGCGTCTAGCAGTGATCCAACATGTGTCCAGCAAAAGTTTAACTAGCGTCTAGCAGTGATCCAACATGTCACCAAGATCCTTGAAGCTGTACAATGTGGTAAATACAAGTGAACTTAGGTAAACAATAACATTTGTGTTGACCACACTGGTCAGCTGACTTACACACACACACACGGCAGGTATGTAGTACATCAGTGTCTGGTTCTAGAGATGGAGACAAACATGCATAATGTTACAACAAAATACACAAAGGTAATAACCTATAAGTGTTCATATTGTGAGACCCCAGACGCTGTCATTACAACAAAGAAACAGCTAAAAGCACATCTTAAACTCTGGCACCCAGGTAACGATCCAGTACACAAGAAGTAACAAAGACGAAGAGGACTAGTCCAACCAAAAATACAACTACACAGTTTTGAATGCCAGCCTATCAGCGTCATACGATCTTAAGTTATCATAAGCTTTTTGTATAAATTCAAACATTTTTTAGCTGTTAAAAAAAACAAACTTTTTCACAATAGTATTGGAAGCTATAATGACTGCTATTTTTGTAAGAAACAACAGAGAGAAAAAAATATTTACCGAAAAACATCGTGAATGCAATCAAATATGTAAGTATAAAACGGTATAAAATCTATGTAGTAATGTTCATTAACCTAAATGTAATTATGCAATACATCTTTAAATAATAAATAAAAACACAATTACGCTTTTTTTGCAAAACCATAAAGCCTACTGAAATTTTTATAATATCGTATAATTCGAATTCTAAATACGTAATTGTTATATTATTTTGTATAGTCTTTAATTTAGTAATTTCTTACTAATGTAATTTTTAGTTTTATTTGTATGTATCTATCATACTTTAACAACACAGTCCGCTATGTATTGTTGATTTACCTTGTAATTGCATTATCAAATGTGTTTGCCTTAGGAGTAATTTCAGTTTTCATCATCAGCTTATGAGGACTGATACATATTTGCAATAGTAATAATTCTCTGACATGTGCTTTCCAGCTAAGAAGAGTTATTTATACACAAGACAAAAAAGCCTCATTTTAAAATTACAATTTTATTTTAAACCTAAAACTGCAAATATGTAATTAAATTTAGATATAAAAAATATAATTTTCACCGATTCAAATAATAACTCTAGCATTGAATGAAGCAACGATTTATTATAAATACAATTACTCATAAAATATTATTAATGTTACTTGTTTTAAAAAACGGAGCATCATTATATTTATTTAGAAGTGCTGCATTAAATATGTTCACTTTTTTTCTATAAATTTACAGTTTTAAAGCATATTCGTTTAAAACAGTAGCGAATTTAGTTATTTCTGCCCATAGGTGATGTATATTATTTAATTGATTTTGACTAAGAGAATTTTTAAAGGTTGTTTCCCTTACCAAACTATAAAACAAAACATGAAGTGATTTAAAAAAAAAAATTGGTTTAATTGACATACGTTTTACATGATTAACAACTAAGTTATGTGCAACTATGTAATCACGGCGTTTATATTGTTACTAGTTTTTAGACGATTTTGAAGTTTCAAAAATTAATATGATTGACAATTTAGAAAACGATAAAAATTGTCTCATTTTACACAATATAACACCACTGTTATTTATATTACTTTATTTCATTTCCAAATTTATTCCAGAAAGAGTTATTTATTAATACTGCAAAAGCCAAATCCACGCAATACATTGATTAGCCTGGTTCGGGTTTTACGACTATCTTAGCCCGTACCCTCTCTCCACAGAATAGCAAATTAGTATTTAATACATTATTTGAAATGCAGTGCCTTTACATTAGGTGTTTAATATAATGTTTAAATAAATCATTGCCCAAATCAAATAACAATGTTTGTCACATACAACACACATGAATGCCATACGGCTGACACGTAATACATTACAAGACACAAGTAACAAAAATGTTAAGTACTAGTAATTCTTGACACGACATATATATTTAAAACGTATTATTGTTATATTTGAGTACGCTATTTCCAAATTATAAGACGCTTCTTAATTAATTGTATTAAATCTATTAAGAGGTCAACAAACCAGTAATGGCGATCTCAACCAATTTAAATTTCAACCCCCCCCACCCCCCCCCGCTCAGTCCTCACCCAGTCCACACGTGTCACGTGTCATCAACCAACACCACCCCGCACATCTGATGATAAGGTCCACACAAAAAAACTTAGTGAATTTAGGGCTATATAATCGGGGTAAATGAGATGTTTGAGAGGCCGCCAAGATGAATGCTGGGGAAAGCTCTGTGTTTTGACTGTTAAAAATTGAAATGTATCCAGTATTATTCCTATGATTTTAATTTTGTGTACACTTTAAGTATAAGTACTGTATCAAACGGTGGATGTTTGATTACTGAAATGAACTGTATTCAATGTGGATTTAACTACTCTAAATAAAGTTGTGAAATGAACTGTATTTATTGTGGATTTAACTACTCTAAATAAAGTTGTGAAATGAACTGTATTCATTGTGGATTTAACTACTCTAAATAAAGTTGTGAAATGAGCTGTATTGATTGTGGATTTAACTACTCTAAATAAAGTTGTGAAATGAACTGTATTCATTGTGGATTTAACTACTCTAAATAAAGTTGTGAAATGAACTGTATTTATTGTGGATTTAACTACTCTAAATAAAGTTGTGAAATGAACCATCAGTTTATCGTCTGTCTTTAAAGAAGGAAAAACTCACAATAACAACTAGTTGTCACTAAAACAACAAATTGTTACATAATTCAATAACACGTAGGGTGTACCTTGTAGCGCCATTAATTAATACTTTATTATAATTTCCAATTGCATATAAACATATCAAATGTGTGATAAATATATATCGATGGTCTCGGTCGCAAACCGTCTAACTCAAAAAAAATTCGATTTTCTTTTTTTTACATAAATCAAAAGCCAATATGATTCCCCATAATGCCTGAAAATATTAGAGAAATCTGTAGAATGATTATTGAGATATAATCATTTGAACAAACCGCCTATTATTTCTAGCGCTAAAAACCTCGGCGCAAAACGAATATCGCTATATTTGTCAGTACACTTTTGATCGGGAACGCAGTCGCACGCCGCAATCACACAATTTTACAGCACAGCAGTCACAGTACTTATAGGTAAGGATATTTGATTAATTATGTTCAACTATTCTATTACATTTTATCATTTTAAAGAATAATAAACAAATAGTATTTGTTTAATATAGCCTATTTCCAGATTGTCAATAACCAAACTGATTTGTTTACAATTTTTTAGGCTAACACAATGCTTTGAAACTAGATCTTCATTCTAGAATCTAAATATCAATCAAAACAATATAATTCGAATTATATTTCCACAAGAATGTGCAATAAATTTAATAATTGTTAATTCACAACTAGCTTTAGATTGAGGGTTTAGATACGTGTTAAGAATTGTTTATATGGTAGGTTACAAAATGTTTGGCGCACATGTTCAACGACATGGTTAGTTGTCTTTAGTAAATGCTTTTATGATTAATTTTTCAACACACCAGCCTCTCTCAACAGACCAGTCTTACCACATAACAGACCAGCCTCTCTCAACAGACCAGTCTTACCACATAACAGACCAGCCTCTCTCAACAGACCAGCATCTCTTAACAGATTAACCTCTCTCGACAGACTAGCCTCTATCAACATACCAGCCTCTCTCAACAGACCAGATTCTCTCAACAGACCAGCCTCTCTCAACACACGTCTTATCACATAACAGACCAGCCTCTCTCAACAGACCAGCATATCAACATATCAGCCTCTCTCAACAGACCAGCCTCTCTCAACAGACCAGCCTCTCTCAACAGACCAGCCTCTCTCAACAGACCAGCCTCTCTCAACATACCAGCATATCAACATATCAGCCTCTCTCAACAGACCAGCCTCTCTCAACACACGTCTTATCACATAACAGACCAGCCTCTCTCAACAGACCAGCATTTCAACATATCAGCCTCTCTCAACAGACCAGCCTCTCTCAACAGACCAGCCTCTCTCAACAGACCAGCCTCTCTCAACAGACCAGCATATCAACATATCAGCCTCTCTCAACAGACCAGCCTCTCTCAACAGACCAGCCTCTCTCAACAGACCAGCCTCTCTCAACATACCAGCCTCTCTCAACATACCAGCCTCTCTTAAAAGATCAGCCTCTCTTAACAGACCAGCCTCTCTCAACACACCAGCCTCTCTTAACGGATCAGCCTCTCTTAACAGACCAGCCTCTTTCAACAGATCAGCCTCTTTCAACAGACCAGCCTCTCTCAACAGACCAGCCTCTCGACATACCAGCCTCTCTCAACAGATTAGCCTCTCTCAAAAGACTAGCCTCTCTCAACATATCAGTCTCTCTCAACAGACCAGCCTCTCTCAACAGACCAGCCTCTCTCAACAGACCAGCCTCTCTCAACATACCAGCCTCTCTCAACAGACCAGCCTCTCTCAACATACCAGCCTCTCTCAACAGACCAGCCTCTCAACATATCAGTCTCTCTCAACAGACCAGCCTCTCTCAACAGACCAGCCTCTCTCAACATACCAGCCTCTCTCAACAGACCAGCCTCTCTCAACATACCAGCCTCTCTAAACATACCAGCCTCTCTCAATAGACCAGTCTCTATCAACAGACCAGCCTCTCTCAACAGATTAGCCTCTCTCAACAGACCAACCTCTCTCAACAGACCAGTCTCTATCAACAGACCAGTTTCACCATACAAGACACAAGCAGCTGTCAACTGACAAATCGTAAAGGCACCAGCATCTCTCAACAGACCAGCCTTTCACAACAGACCAGTCGTAACAATAAGGCACCAGTAACTCACAAGAGACCAGTCTCTCTCAGCAGACCAGTCTTAATATACAAAAGACCAATCTCTCTCAACTGACCAATCTTACCCTCCAAGATACCAGCCTCTCTCAACAGACCATTCTTTCCATACAAGAGACCAGCCTCTCTCAAAAGATTAGTCTTATCCTACAATAGACCAGCCTCTCTCAACACACCAGTCTTACCATACAAGACACCAGCCTCACATAACAGACATTAGACACCAACCTCTCTCAAAAAGACCAGCCTTACCATACAAGAGACCAGCCGATCTCAAAAGACCAGTCAGACCTATCAAGAATTCAAAGCGACAAATATTCGTGCACTGCAGTACAAGCCTGATGCTACTGTTTACTTCAAAGTGGATTAGCAGATAGCTGGCAATTGCTAAGCTAGGGTCGTAAGATTATGATCTCATCTGTAGCCCATGTCAAGTTGTACAAGAGCAGAAAAAAAAAGATAAAAGCTGTCATATTTGAGCACCTAAAAGCAAGTCATAAACACACCTTTTTATGATGATTTCCGTGATTTAAAAAATATGTTGCCATTTTAATTTTTCTTTATGTGACGTTTATTCAAAGAATAAATTTTAAAAATAAACACATTTTTTGTGTTACATTTTTGTAAAATAAGTAAACATTAAGTCGGTATTAATGTGATTAGTGTGTTCTGTCTCATTCATAATATATCTTACAATACAGTTTCTGTTTTTAGTATTATCATTCTACAAACCCAGCACCCACCAGATTTAGTAAAATAAACTGTGAGAATAGAAAGATGTAATAATTAAAGCATAACCTTCAACAGTTAACAAGTCTAGTGCTAAATACAGAAATAATGAATACAGTCGAAAGCGATAAAGCCATACTAAAACATCTCTAGTAAAAATTAAACTGACCCCATAATGTAGAATAAACTCAAATAATTGAAATATGAGCCCAAAACTATAATCTAAATATTATGAAGTGTTAATTATAACTTAAAAACATAAACATAACTAAATCACGTTCATTGGACAAAACGAACGAACGCGACTGAGACCGAAATTCTCGGCTCAAAACAGCTAAGTCTGCGCGCGCACAGATAGACGGTTTGCACCGAGAATTTTAGACCGAGCAAACCGTCTATCTTTTTAAACCTGCTATAATTTTGTAAATATCAACAAAACCCATTTTAAAACGCTACAGTATAGTCGGTAGAGAGTTTCTTCGGAGATATCTTTAAAAACAATAGTATTAGAGCGATCGAGAAGGAAATAATCAGTTTTTTGTCTCTCCTGTAAAATTTATATTTTCGGAGTTAGACGGTTTGCGACCGAGACCATCGATATATATATATATATATATATATATATATATATATATATATATATATATATATATATATATATATATATATATATATATATATATATATAAACAACTAAGATTTAAAATTAATTTTATTTTTAACACACGCGATAATTACGGTTTAATCTGTACTATCTTTATTTTATGTATGGAGTCAACATTTTATTACCTTGAAAAAAAAAATGAAAGGGCTAAATAAAATGGTTAATGTAAAATGTCAAAGCAACAATAAACTGTTTCGATATTCCTTACATGTGGTTACGCCCATTTCTTTTAAAGTTTATGACATTAGTTGACTACTATACTATAACAAGCCACAGTGAGAGATACACATAACCTGTCATAAGGATCTACGATTTGTATATTATACTTATATTGATGAAGGGGCCCACTTATAATTTTTGAATAGGGGCCCAATAATCCTAGATACGCCACTGGTTGTATACATTGCATAGTTTACGTATAAACTGTTCATGAGATAATTGTGGCAGTCATAGTTACTCAGTCACATCAATGTTTACCTTTCAAATCAGATAATGAACCAATGTGTTCTAATCTTCTACGGTCTTTTTTTAAGCTTTAAATATATATTACTATTGTCATTTCTTATTTCTTATTAAATTTAAAAATTATAAATTAATAAAAAAATAGCGAATTACAAATACATTTAAAAAGTTACATTGTGTTTTAGAAAATATTAAAATAATGAAGCACGAAAATTAATTAACATTATAAAATCTATTACGGTATAAAATAAAAAACAGTGACTTGAAAGTATTCATTTTTTAAAGACAAGTGATTGATTCTGATTTATTTTATTGTACATGTTATATGGTGGTCGATTATGAAATACTTTTTAACGTTAGTACATTTATTAAACACTAGTGATAAAACAATAACCCCCATTGACCTGTCACGTGTGATGATCAGCTGACCAAGCGCTAAGAGATGGTCAGTCTGATCTGAAAGATAAACATTATATAACTTAGTAATTATGACTTCCACATCTTATCAAAAGTACTTTTGTATTGTATTTATCTGACGATTTGAATAACTATTCAATATTCTTTAAAAACTGGGAAATTTGAAAATTTTAGCTTTTGGCTCTTCCGTCGCAAGAGGTTGTCGACCCCTGCCCTAGAGTGGTTATTGGCTGAGAATTAGAATTATAGCTTATATCAGGGGTCGGCAACCTGCGGCTCGCGAGCCGCATGCGGCTCTTTTGATGTCAAGGTGCGGCTCTCGAGTTCCATGCACAATGATTAATAATTATATTATTTCATTTTCTAAAGTCATAAAAATATTAAACTGTAAAGAAAAACAACTTTGAATAGTATTAAAAAACTCATCAGAGGACAGTTAGAATAGGTGAGGTAGAAAGTAAATGGACAGCTGACAGCCGCTTTGGCACCAGGCTCAGTCCCACAGCCGTGCTGTAGTTAGCCCAGTGTCGACTATTCCGTTCTTGCCACTGCTGAAGTGCCGATTTGTTTCGAATATCGTTTAATGGGGAATGTTATTTTATTCAAAATGCATCCCTCTGCCGAAGTATTTTAGTTATTAGTATCATAAGGTGGAGCCAGGTACTGGATTGTGGGGAACAAGTAGGGTGGAAGATAAGCACTGTGAGAGCCGAAGGACAGAAGCGACCGATTCAGTCATCAGACCTATATCTAAGCCAGTTAGTCAGAGTTGAGGGCTGCTTGGCTATGGCAGACACCTCCTGAGACAGTAGTGTCCGTAAAGAAAGAAAAAACAAAGTTATTTGCTTCTAAAAAGGATTGGGATTGTCCTATAGTTATATTATTTGATAACTGACTTAATCATAGCAGAGCTAGCTAAAACACTTTTTTTGTGCGAAACATGTTTTTCTATGAATCAATATTAGTTCATATTTAACGGTATTTATTTCAAATAAACAATTACATTTATTTACTTAATTCTAATCAAATACCAGAATATTGGAAAAATAATGTTAGTGGCTCTTTAAAAACTGGGAAATTTTGTAAATTATAACTTTTGGCTCTTTCGTCTCGAAAGGTTGCCGAGCCCTGGCTTATATGAATCTATTATTGTTAATATATTTTTGTTCTCCCAAGTAGTAACACGCAGCAGTTTGTTAAGCTGAATAAATTGCTTGTCTTAGAAAAATGTATACATTAAAGTCTATGTTTTCAAATGTTATAACCTGAAACATTTTAAATTCATATTAGCGTAACTACTAATTTTTAATATTTCTTAACACTTTAAGTAGCTTTGTCAGATAATCCGTACTGTAGCCAATATTTTTTTTAAATATATCTTTCTAAAACAGAGTTTCTTCCAGGCATCTCTTCGGGGGGGCCAAGCCCCCCCCCCCCCCCCCCGAAAAATTTTTACCGCCCCCCCGAACGAAATGAAATTTATATATTTTATATAGAAAATATATACTTTTAACAGTGTCCTCTACCCCGAAGAAAGTTTACCGCCCCCCCCCCCCCCCGAAGATTTCAAGTGCCTCCCCGGAGAAAAAAGTCTGGAAGAAACACTGTTCTAAAATGTACTAAAACTGATAAGTCAGTAATTTCCTTTGTGTTGTCTCCCTTGTAATGTTTCCCATTGAAAAAAATGGCTCTTTGGCAGATATATATTTAAATAAAAAACAAAACAACAACACATTTTGTTCCAGACAGTATCTTTACTGATTTAGAACTCTAACCAATACAGTATGAAATATTAATTGTAATATTTTAACTGTAAAATGTGTGTATAATGTTTAAATTGCGTTATTAATTACTTTTATTTGGTTTAACTTGTAAAACACCGAAATGCTTAAGGAGTTGTTTTTTTTTTAATTTGTCATACGCCGAAGAAAATTATTTCAGGTCCATAAATGACGTCACACTCTTAGTAGGAAAGGGGGGGGGTCCGTAATATTGTGACGGTGTGTGATAAGGGGAAGGGGGATTATTTCGTGTTTAAAAAATGTTTTTAATACATTGTAAAAAAAAATAATTAATACACTATATGTTGATAGAGTTCAGTCAAGAAATGGGAAAACATCACTGTTTTAAGGAACATTCGATCGCTTATAGTAGAGTGATCGCTTGCATGATTGTGATGTTTATCATTTATTAGTTAATAGTTATTAGTCCACACTACTCAACCCAAATCAAAACAAAAAAAGTTACAAGCCAGGTGTTAATTTTACATGCATTTATAAGCCAGATTCGATGTGTACATACATATTGTATAAGCCAGGTTACATGTGTACATACATGTATCAGTCAGGTTCTATTGGTACAACTATATTAGCGTATACCCTGTCTCCACAGAATAACCAATTACTAATTAATACATTATTTAAAATAATCAGGCTTAAAATGTTGTAATACGAGTTGTGTTTTATTATAATGTTTAAATAAACCATTGGCCAAATCAAATAATATTCTTTGACACATACACCACACATGTTAGACACGTAATATATAAAACACAAGTTATGCATGACAAGACGTATGCATTTCAAACATAATATTTTCACATTCGGGTGCACTAGTTAGAAAACGCTTCAAAATTAAGTGTATGAATAAGAGGTTATCTAAACATGTGGATTACTAACGCGATAAATATCATACAGCGTTACATTCAGTGAACATATCCCAATATTAAGTAAATACGCAAGTAATATTGCAACAAAGATAAATGTTTCCAAATGTCTAGTCTTTTCGAAAACATTTTAAGGGCGATAACTTAAAAATTAACTTCATGATATTTTGATATCATTCATTTTTGTTTCTTTTATAACAAAAAGGGCCAATAATTGCACGCAATTAAATTATCAATAAAATATATTGATACTAGCAAACATCATTTATCATTTTATTATATATGTCTTAAAAAGCGGTGAATACATCAATTACTGAAACTGTGGCAAAGCGTTATACATCTATCAAAGACAACCGATCAGGTCGGTTTCATTGACGCTTCCTGTTCCCCATTGTATTGCTGTAAACAATATCTTCATTCTGTCAGCTATGGTTTTTAGATTCATTTTATGTGGGGGGGGGGGACATTTTAGTTTGATAGGAAATACATTTTTTGGACTTACACATTTTTTTGTAACTGTACTAAATGATACTTTCAGTTATGCAAGTACCAGTAAAGTTTGAACACAGTCATCGAATTTAGTCATCTGAATTATGATAAATTAAGATAGCTCCAACGTTTAGTGAAATAATGAGCTCAATATTTGTTGAGTAGGCCTACTTAATTTCATATACATTTTTTGTTTCTTCTTACATTTTGTAATTGCTGGAAAGTATTTTTTTGCCTCGCTTAAGATGGAAAAAAAATTAATCATTACAAAATCTGATTGAGAGAAAAGTTAGACGGATCATTGATATGAACAATGATATGATTCAAAAATGTAGTGGTAAAATCTAAAGTTATCCCTCAAACGTTAAAGATTTACAGTATCACTGGAAGGTAAATACGTCATACATGTATTTATGTATACTCGTAATGTGTAGGCCTCGTACAAACTATAAGTGACAATACCATAATCGTTTTGCTAAATCTATCATATATGTATGTGTAAAAAGAGAAATTTAAAAACTAAAACTGTTGTATCAAAAAGTATATAGTGTGCATTCTATCATATCTCTAAATATCTTCCTAACATAATAAAACGCATTACATAGAAACAAACCAAACAATATAATCAAATTTTCTATTCAAGTGCTACAACATTCTATGCACCATTAAAATGTAATTTATTTTTAATGAACATATTCAAAATCAAATTCAAACTCAGTATAAAATATAACATAGGGCCACTACTGCATACATGTTCGTAACTTATGTGGGTCGGCCTAGAAATACATTGTGTGACTGTAGACTCGTGTATGTATTGTAATTAAATACATTATACAATAAAGAATTCCAGAATGTTATTGATTTTGTAAATATGTTGTTATAGACAGGGGTGACAGTGGGGATAAGCTCCCACTGTCTCTATACAATCATATGCCAGTGAAGAAGTCAAATGTTTTGTGTATGACTGCAATGGGTAAAATGTATCTCAGGAATAAAGAATTCCCTCTAGTGAAGGTCCTAATGGAAAAGTGAGAGAAGATTTTACAAGATATAGATGGAGTGACCATAGTACATGGACGCTTCTATGAACTAACGAGCAACTTTCAAAAACTAATGGGCAACCATGCTCCGTACTATCAAGTGGCCCTTAGATTCTTAGGCTACACACATCTGAAAAACATGCCAAAAGCTGAACAGGCAGATATGGCTTTTAATATTGTTTTAATTAGCAGCTGTAATAGGCGAGGGTGTATGCAATTCTGGTGAGCTCTTTGCCCATGATATCTTTGCATCCTTGAATGGCACATATAAAGAATGGCTGGTTGATCTTCTGTATGCCTTTAACAGCGGAGATATTGACAAATTCATAGGACTGAAGGATAAATGGTCTACTCAGCCGGATCTGAAAGTCAATGAACTTGTAACTAGGAACTAGATCAATCTGTTCTGTTTGATGGAGATGATATTCCAAAGGCCAGGAACAAACAGACAACGGACATTTGATAGTATTGTCCAGACTGTCAAAATTAACACAAATCTGGTCGAGCTGTTAGTCATGAAAGGAATGCCTGTTATTAACAACCGCTAATGATATTCTCAAATAATTTTAAAACATTTTTGCATTTTCTCCTTTATTTTACTCTGTGTTTTATATTGCTTTTTTTTTATTAACCATAATAATCGCAATTATACAAGGATAAATAAAGTTAATTTGCTATATCATATGCAAAGAAACAAAAGTCACTTATGATTGTTAGTTTAGATATTTTAAAAGAGAAATAATTTAATTTAGTCACTTATCATTTGTTTAAATGCCCGTAAAAATAAATTATAATTTAAATGCCTTTTTTTTTTCATTTTGACAAAAAAAAACAATTATTATAAGGGACAGGTGTAATTGTCGATACAATTATTTTGACCAGTATGACTTGTTGGGATTAAAATGCATACCACGTCGTCTTCAATCGACACATAACATGTTGTCTACACTCGACACATAACCTGTTGTCTACACTCGACACATAACCTGTTGTCTACACTCGACACATAACCTGTTGTCTACACTCGACACATAACCTAGTTGTCTACACTCGACACATAACCTGTTGTCTACACTCGACACATAACCTTTTGTCTACACTCGACACATAACATGTTGTCTACACTCGACACATAACCTGCTGTCTACACTCGACACATAACCTGTTGTCTACATTAGACACAAGAAGGAACATGTTGATGTGAGGGGACATGTTTTACTGTACTTTGTCAAATGTAATTTATTTGATTGCGTGGGGGGGGGGGGGGGGCACATTTAAGTGTGATGAAAAATACATTTTTTAGACGGATACATTGCAGTTGTGTTTTACTTTCAACTGTATTAAATGAAACTGTCAGTTATCAAGTACCAGTGAAGTTTGAAGACACCATCAAATAGAAATGAATTTAAACTTAGTGACCTTATTTAATCTACACCAGACACACAGACAACATAACAACCATACATACACCGTATTCCCATCTTTACTCAAATCTATAGATAAGCCATCGGTTAAAAATATTGACATTCTAAATTATGATTTAGTGAAATATTGAGTGCAATATTTGTGGAGTACACGATTTCATATAGATTGTTTTGTTTTTTCTTACATTTTGTAATTTATCAAAGGAATAAAATTAACCACACGTACATGAAAACAAAAACATTTAATAACAATTCTTAAATTATTTTATTAAACTTCAAACTTTGTCTTTCAATTAAATAAAACGTAAATGTAAACACATAATTAAGTAGCGTCTCTTCATTTATTTGACTGAACTAAATCGATGCACCGAAATAGTTCATTTTATTGTTTAAACCGCAGTTGTTACTTAATTCTCGTTTTTAATCGACAAGTTTTGATCTTTGAGTTTATGACTGTCAGATTTTGAAAACAAATTAAATTGTATTAAAATCATTAGCCATCATGTAGAGAATAGTGACACTGGCAGCAATATCATCCAACACTTACTAAAACATATTTTCTCCACATTATAAAGGTAGTTGTACACAACCTTAGCCATACATTCCGCCATGTAGTTACCCATTAAATAATTTGCTATTTGTTAAATATCTGCTCTGCTTGTTGGTAGTCGATTGTTGAGTCATTTTTTTTTATTTTCTTTTTTTTTACTATCACTTTTTGATACAAATCTAAACTTGCGTATCAGTTGCAATTTCTTTAACTGAAACTATTCAAGGGAGATAACAAGATAACACTAAAAAAGTGCATAATAATCGCTATCTAATTCGTCATAAAAAAGAATTAAAACTTTTTAGGAAAATAACGATGTTTATAAAATAAACCTACTTTCTATCTTTAAACCCGTAAAGATCGTGAAGCATCATATTAATTTGAATTTTTTTAAGGTATATAATTATATTATTAAAAACAGTGATCTTTATGCATACATGTTTCTGAAATATTTAAAACATGACGTGCAACGACAATAAAACAAAAATGTAAATGTAAAGTTTGAAAATATTCTTTCCTTAGGATAAATATTAATCGATACAAAATCAAGGGTCTCATACACACGTTGCCAGGATCGTGGGATATGGTGGTAGGTAAACCGTTCAGTAGATGCTCATTTAGTAAATGTTGATGTTACATCTGTTACATCGTCACCACCAAGTCGGACAGCTTGCTATTTTTTTTTTAATAAAGTAAACATATAATTCTATACCTAAATTATCTTACATTACATTGCTATCGGGTCTTGGTCTACTTATATAATTATACTTTACTGTTGCTGAAATGTGAAGATCAGCCAGTCTACATCTATTATTAGCAAATGCTAAATGTTGTTATAAGACTAATATATTCTGACAGACTGAAGTTAAATATAGGCCTACACAAAGCGTGTCGTCCGCGTTATAGAAAGCCGAAGAAATATGTTGTAGTTGATGCTGCCATAGTTTCATGGGCGAATATTTATACCAGTTTCCGATAATAGAATCTTCTTTAAAAAAGGGTGTTAGGTTACTGGTATTCGGGCCTTTGTCGCATTCGGGCATTTGCCGCATTCGGACATGTGTCCATTCGGGCATTTGTCGCATTCGGGCATTTGCCGCATTCGGACATGTGTCCATTCGGGCATTTGTCGCATTCGGGCATTTGCCGCATTCGGACATGTGTCCATTCGGGCAAGTGTCCATTTAGTTAACTAAACACCCACAGTGCTGGTTAATGACAAAGCTAACCCTGTCCCTAACCCCAACCCTAGTCCATAAGCATAACCCTAATTTCTAACCATAAAATTAGTCGAGATTATAATACTACTAACAACCCAACACACCGATTTTATTATCAGACATCAGTATCTAAAATCATCCGTTTCATGTAACAACGACAAGTAATGTTATAACAACAAGTGTAAGCATATGCACTATATTGTATCAAAAGCTGATTAACCCATTAAAGCCCAAAAGAAAACTATATGTAAAAATTACATTTATTTTATTTATAATGACATATTGGGTAGATTAGAACATTTATTACAAAAGCACAGAGAAATTCACATAGCCAAAAAGGTAAAGGGGTGTACTCAGCTGGTTACACTGGGCAGATTAGGAGTGAAATTGCCCCAGGTCGTTCAACACAAAGTGTTGTTTTTTTTTTTTGCATTTTTCACATCGCCAGCGGATCCAACTGTGGCAAATAACACAACGAGAGAGAACCCTATTGCAGAGAACCCTATGTGCAGGTCATCCAATAGGCGGACCCCGTGTGCTAAGACAGGCACTGGGAAACTTTGGGCGCTCAACCACACATGTACGTGGGGCGCCGACACCCCGATATTTTAACCATGTTAGGCCTATGATAGAAAACTTTGGGCGCTCAACCACACATGTACGTGGGGCGCCGACACCCCAATATTTAAACCATGTTAGGGCTATGATAGAAAACTTTGGGTGCTCAACCACACATGTACGTGGGGCGCCGACACCCCAATATTTAAACCATGTTCTTTTAAACATCGATATTTTTCATAAATCTTGTCTGAACTCTGTCAAAATAGAGTATTTTAATCAACTCATATTGCAATTTATTAAATCCGTTTTCTAAAACGCGAAATACGTCTAAAATTCGTTTTCTAACATTGCTTTTTTATAATGCAAAGTGTGACGTCGCATGTATCTCGTAATATAAATTAACAAATTGGCCTAATAATGATAATAATACATTTCGTAGAATTTAGATTCTAAATCTAGAAGAATCTAGTCCACGTCTAGATTCTAGATCTACACTTACTGCATAATTTACATTACTAGATTCTAGATCTAAATTACTACAGTTCACTACACTCTAGATTCTAGATCTAGTTCTTAAGTTCTACAACAAGACTACACTCTACTTCACTAGATCTAGAATAATCTAGATTCTATATACATTTATATTGAACATATTTTAGTCTACTTGTCTTAAAGTAAGTAGCCTATTTAATATGCCTAATTTAGTAATTAATTCCTAATTCTTGAGTCTACACTCAACTACACTGTAAAATAAAAGAAACTAGACTAGATCTAGAATCTAGATCTCTACTTGAGTCTATACATTAAAACAAAAATCCTGTATGTCGTATGTTATTGTCTAAGTCGAAATTTTCAAGAGGACTTTTTTTAAGTCATAGATCTAGATCTAGTCTACATCTAAAATTCTAGATCTAGAAATCTAGACTCTAGATCTTGGCTATATTTACTAGATCTATATTTATTTTTTAATAATTAAATCTAGGCTTGATTTACGATTGAAATCTTTTATAAATCTCATATTTTATTTAAAAAAAAAATTATTATTATTATACTGAGTCTAGTCCTACGTCAAAAAACATGTGTATTCTAGATCTAGATCAATCTATATAAAATATGATATATTTGTGTGTTATTTTTAAATTAATTTACTTAAAACAACTCATCGTCGAGTTTGTTTAGATTCAAAAAGCGAAAGTAGATTTCATAACTTAAAAAAAAATATAATATTCTCATTTGGTTTGAAAAAAAAAACGCTAGCTGGCAACTACCGGAGCGAGAACTTGGTAACTTACTTTTAACAACTTACAAGCCAAATAACTGTCCGCGTCTCTGGCCAGATACTTGTAGGATTTTAATTTAATTATAACATAACAGTAGAAATGACGTTGATTACTAACGTGATATATCTGATACAGTGTTGCATTCAGTGAAAATATTCCTATATATATTAAGTATATATATTAAGTAGTTACGCAATTAGTTTAGAGTTGTGTAATTTTAAAATTGCAATAAAAATGAATGCTTCCAAAATACTACATGTCTTATTCCAAAATCAAGTCAAGGGCGATAATTTAAAAATTAACTTTAACAAATATTTATATCATTACATTTTCTTTTTATATACTAAAAAGGGCTGATAGTTGCCCACATTTAAATTACCTGAATAATTTGTTGATATACTCAAACAGGGTTTTCATTGTACTTTAAAGCTTCTTAAAATATGAGGTGAATAAATTAATTTTAAAACAGTAGCCAAGCGTTATACATTTTTCAAAGACAACTGATTTGGTCGATATAATATCCCATTACACAATCCATAAATTAGAGGATTTTTTTTTTTCAACTGTCAGTCAAACAATAAACTTACTGCTCCACAAATGTTTGGTTTTCAAATCTTATTTTGAAGCGAACCAGCATCAATTCCAAATAGCTCAAAGTTAATCTCATTTGTTTTTGTGTTGAGAGAATGTACTATGACTATGAACGTCAGAGTACTTTCATTTCTTTTGATTTGCTCAAATCTCTCAGTGAACAGTAGAGGTTCATTTAGTAAATGTTGTTGTTACATCTGTCACATCGTCACTATCAAGTCGGTCAGCTTGCTATCAGGGGCGGAACTACAGTGCCGCCAGACCCCGCAATGCGGGGGTGGGGGGGAGGGCGGGCCGTTTAGGGGCCCACAGCCGACCAAAATCAATTTTTTTTTACAGTTAAAAAAAATAATTTTCTTGCATTTTTGACTTGATGGTTGTTTTGTAAAAAGAATAGTGTAGCTGCGGTTTGATTATCTTTATTCTATAGACACCAGCCCCAGTCCTCTTTCTCCTACAATCAAACACACGCTGTTGTCGGCAAAATTCTTTGAAAATAAATCCAACGCGTGAAAGATAGGCAAACGTTCAAACCACTTCCATGACTTATTTCCCTTTTTTAAATAGTCAAATATGTGTGCACTTAAGCACCTTTTAATAGATTTGCACTAAACAAATTAAAAAGCAATTTTTTCTCTTAATTGTAATTTTTTTTTAAATGCATAATAAAGAATGACAAAGCATTAAAAGGAAATGTATTTAAAACTAATAGTATAAATACAAAAAAACATAAAAATAAACATAACGCGAGAAACCATTACACATACATAACTTTCATACTTAATATTATGTTTACCGACTAACAGACAGCAAGCATTATAGTTAATATTCATTAAAACAGAGATTTTCGATAGCACTCACAAAAATGACATATTGTTGAAACTTGTTTTAATTTTTTTTTTTTTTTTAAAGAGGTATTTCCAATTTTTTTTCTGAAATTCGAACAAGCCTGAAACGAGTATTCTATGTTTTTTTTTTTTTTTTTTTTTTTTTTTTTTTAATTAAGTAAACATATAATTCTATACAAAAATTACCTTACATTACATTGCTATCGGGTCTTGATCTACTTATATAATTATACGTTACTGTTGCTGAAATCTGAAGATCAGCCAGTCTACATCTATTATTATCAAATCCTAAATGTTGTTATAAGACTAATATAATAATATTCTGACAGACTGAAGTTAAATATAGGCCTACACATAGCGTGTCGTCCGAGTTATAGAATATAGGATATTTATACCAGTATCCAATAATAGAATCTTCTTTAAAAAGGAGTGTTAGGTTACTGGTAGTTAACTAAATACACACATTGCTGGCTAATGTCAATGCTAACCCTGTCACTAACCCTAACCCTAACCCTAGTCCTACCATACGAATAACCCTAATTTCTAACAATAACATAAGTCGAGATTATAATACTACTAACAACCCAAAACACTGATTATATTTTCGGACATCAGTATCTAAAATCATACGTTGCATGTAACCCTAACCCCAACCCTAGTCCTACCATACGAATAACCCTAATATCCATCTCAGCGTGTGATTGGATAATTATGTCACGTGGTTCGCCCAATCTGTCAAAACGATCTCACGGTCAGTGTAAGCAAAGAAAGTGCTTATGTCGGTAAATGATATAAACGTGCATTCGCCGGTCAAAATGAATCTTGTTTTGCTGCTATTTATGGACATAATTACTTTTGAAAAAAAGCTGAAAACTGACTTACTAATTGTAAATCTATATTATTTATCCCAGTTACATAGCACAAACAAGCTATACTAAAATCTATATATCCCAAATATATACTCACACTAGCTGCATCCCGTGCTCCGTCACGGTAAATCTTTTTTAAATGTACCAACTTGGGAACAGAACAAAACTAAACACAACACAAACGAACGCAAAAAAAAACAACGAAAAAACAAACACAACACTCATAACATAAACACAATTTAAATGCAATCATAAAGGCAAATTGCTCACAGTCTAGCCCGTAGCGCCAAATCGCGCCCTTTTCGGTGATTTGCAACCCCCTCAAACTTTCGATTTGCACCCCTTCCACCCCCCCCCCCCCACCCCGCCCTAAAACTTTCGATTTCCACCCCCCCCCCCCTCGCAAATTTTTTCCAACCCACTTTGGCGCCCCTTAAGGTCGGCACCCGGGGACATATGCCCCCCCCCTCGCTACGCCTCTCCTATAAAACCCGAAAGATAGAATAATAATTAGAAAACAGTATAAATAATAGGCAGTATTTAAAATACCGTGTTTTACCTACACTATTTCACTTTATCCATTCACGCATTTTTTTTCCAGTACTTTAAATTTTAAAAATTTACAAAAGAGTTTCATAACTAAAACCATTGCGCACCTAATGAACGTGATGACGCGTCTATAATAGTGCTGAATAGTTGATTAAAAATTATAAGTAATAAACAGTAGGGCCTACATTCAGTGAATAAAATAAATAAAAGATTGCCTTTTATCAATCCATGCTAATTATAATTATCTAACAATAATTTCCTCTTACACATCCGAATAATTTGCATTCACATTTTGCTAATTATATTATTGCAACACTAATTCCTTCTATGACGAACGTATATTTGCATTCACATTTTTTATTAGCGTGAGTTTAATGTATTTTTAAATTACCTCCTTTGTCAAAATTAGAAAAGAGTTAAATTAATTTGATTTTTCTACCGTACTGTTATTATCTTATTAAAATGTATCAACTTTTTCTGGGAACCTAAACGAAAATGATATTCGACATTAATCTTTTTAATACGTTTTAGCAGTTTGCGTGTATTTAATATTTTCTTGACGTTATGCGAAAGAGTAAAAACCGTGGCAATTATAAAATAGCTCTATGCCGCTATATAAACAAACCCTACTCTAACACTTATAATAAGACACTGCGGTGCACTGAAAAGCACAGCATGGTGCGAATGTTTACTTTTATGGTTCCAAAAGCTATAGCGATGACGGAAGGAAGGACTGACACACTACTTGCCCGCTTATATTATAGATTAGTGCTTGTGATGTGTTACTAAAAATAGATCAAATAACTGCACTGGACTATAATAATAAACAGCTATGAGTAACACATGAAACACATAAGAAAGAAACACATCTCGTACAAACAAATCCAGTACGGGTCTAATCTCATACGTTTACACCGATTTAGGATGTTTTTTATCTTTTCACTTAAGTCGATAGCGCCACGTGTTTCTTCCATTTTGTGCTAATCCGCTAAATTCACACAATTCTGCAGAGGCTGAAAATTCAACAGCTCTACCATATGTTGTGCTGCGAGAATGTTTATAGATACTGTTTGTATATGTGTATGGGGATTGACTTTCTTATGTGAGGCCTGACAGTTTCTTCATTGTGAAATATAGCACCAGTGACACTGTTCCAAGCTCAATAAAATAACGTTTTTATTTTTACACAATTTCAAATACCAAAGTCTTAAAATTATATCGATATCTTGTATACTACACTTCTCATTCCATAAAACATATTACATTATTTCTTGACGATATATTCACACTTCTATCAACTGAAACACCACAACTGTAACTTAACTGACTTATCTCTGCTCATCTGCTTCTAACACTCGACTGACTTTCTACACGCTTGACTGCCAACTGACGCTATCTATGACCAACTGACCGTGACTGCTCATCTCTCTTTTGATTGGTCGGCTATGTAATTGATACTTACTCGTACTCAGACTGCTTAAATTAGATAACATTCTAAACTATTCTACCCCTCTCCTGTGTTTTACTTAATTGTGTCTAAATGTCTAAATTTACTTCATCACATAACCTAAATTATTACCTTCATGTCGAATAATTCAATACGTATCTTTTTTATTAAATGTTTCAATCAGTTTAGATGTCGAAATAAATAGTATGTTATTAGAAATAAAATACTTATAAATTAATTTACCATTTCATGTTTAGAGAGAATGTAAGGGAGACAAATCTAAAAAAAACAGCTAACCATCTACTTTAATACACGTAAACATTATAATATTACACAACTAATAGTTTATGTGATTAATAAAAATAAAAGTAAGTTTATTGTATGAAAAATTACATACATTGAATAGCAAAGTCACGATTTTATTAAAACTATTATGTGATTAAATATAAAAGAAAACGTTTACTTTTTTGTATAAGTGTTTTTTAAAAATTAAGAATTGTCCTAATTTATATACTTACACAAAAGCATCCATTATTCGATTGTTGCTTTTTTTTCGCAAAATGGTTTTCCCAGTGACCGTTATGTCCTTACTTAAGTATGGTACCCTAGTTGGTACCTTAGTTGTGAGATCAATACAACTTTCCCATTTTCCTGAACAAATCTCCCTCACTATTTGTCGCAGTCTGACAGATCTACAACATTTTTGTATTAGTGTGAGAGGATTCTTTTTGTTCATCCTCAGCATCACTTTGTGTTATTTCTAAATCATGTCCTTTCCAATAATCATCTGTAGTTAAGTTTCCAGTTTTTCTAGACTTTGATGTGGCTAGATTTGGGTGATATGGACAAATAATGCTTACTTAATAAAATTTGGCAATAAAAAAATAGGCTGAAATATATAAAAAAAAATCGCTACAGTTTTTTTTTTATTTATACAAAGCATATTTAAAAAACCAACTTAAAAAAAAAAAGTCTAAGTACTTTAAAATAAATATAATGTTTCTCCGTATTTTAACAAAAAATAAATTTTATATTAAATTTGAAGTGTCGATAAATCTTCGAATAAATAATCGACTCTTCAATGTCTCTATCATGTGGTAAAGTGATAGTTTTATAACTAAAAGAAAATTAAATGACCTAATTACTCCATTCAAAGTAACAAACCTGCATGGTCTAACACTATCTACATTTCAACTGTCCTACATGCTCTAGGGGTCATCCATAAATGACGTCACACTCGTAGGGGGGAGGGGGGGGTCCGTAATTTTGTGACGATGTGTGATGAGGGGGAGGGGGGGGGGGGATACAGATGTTGCGACGTCACATTTTTGCATTATAAAAAAGCAATGTTAGAAAACGAATTTTAGACGTTATTTCGCGTTTTAGATAACTGTTTTAATAAATTGTAATAGTTTAGACAATATTTTGGAAAAATATCGATGTTTTAAAAAAAATTCAACTGCAATGTTGAGGGGGGTTGTAGGTTGAGGTGTGACGTCATTTTAGGGGGGGGGGGGGGTCTGGCTTTTGTGACGACGTGTGACGGAGGGTAGGGGGGGGAGGTAAAAATCGTCAAAAAAGCGTGACGTCATTTATGGATGACCCCCTACTAAAAAGTCTGACCGCTACACCCTCAACTGACCAACTCTACAATTGATCGCTACACCCTCAACTGACCAACTCTACAACTGACCTCTATATAGCGGTATAGTTTAAACCACAGTTGTTAGTCAATTCGCGTTTTTAATCGACACGTTTTGATCTTTGAGTTTATGTCTGTCAGATTCTGATAATAAAGTAAATTGTATTAAAATCATTAGCCATCATGTAGAGAATAGTGGCACAGGCAGCAATATCATCCAACACTTACTAAAACATATTTTTCCACATTATAAAGGTAGTTGTACACAACCTCAGCCATACATTCCACCGTGTAGCTACCCATGTCTAGGGAAGTTAAAAAAAAAACGTGTAACGGGTAGCTCATCATCTGGTGAAACATACCTCACAATCACAATCAGCTGGTCAATTTTAATCCGTTTATACGGTTCTTTAATCACCCATGATTTATTCAAACTGTGTTTAAAATAGAAGTAAAAAAAAAATAAAAAATGCAGTTACGTCTATTCCTGATTATCTTGTTTGGCTAGAAAGAAAATTATTTTCTGTTTGTTATATATGTAACTAGGGGAAGTTACCAAGAGACATAACGTGTTACAGTCTGACGTCACAGTGCAGGTGTTGGCTGATGCCAAGGCGTAATATATCGGGAAGCGATACGAAAGACGGTCTGTCAACTTTGATGTGACAGGATGCAGGTGGCTTATTAAAATCGGACTGTACGACAGAAGCGGCGTAATTAACAGTCTGATGTAACGATTAGAATCGATTACAATTACGATTATGATAGGACCGAATATGAGTACGATTATGAAGGGGATATAAGGAAGGCGACGGCTGAGCTCGAGGTCTCAGAAGGTCTCAGAAAGTCGGTCTGTCTCTCAGAAGGTCTGTCAGTCAGTCCGTCAGTCTCTCTCTCTCAGTGAGTCTGTGTGGCAGTATCCAGTTGGTTATATTGTGTTAAGAAGGACGTTAGACATGTGTATTCAGTTAGATGAAGCCTAGTGAGGACTGTTGGGGGTCCGTTGATTCAGACTATTATTGTGAAACATCTCTCTTGATTCAATATATTATTGTGAAACATTCTTTGATTCATGTAATAAAAGGATCAATAATGAACCTGCATCTTCGAGTATCTATGCTGTGGTCAATGTTGTGTGGAATGAGTGGTTAGACTCGGGAAGGTCACATTTGGCGTTGTCGGCAGGGTAGTTAGAGACTCGTTACATTTGGCTCTGCGAGCAGGATAAGTCTCGTTACATTTGGCGTTGTCGGCAGGATAGACTCTGGGACTCGTTACATTTGGCGCTGCGGACAGGATGAATTCAACGAGACTTGCCGCTTTAGGCACCCATAGTCAACCTAGTTCATAACTGTGTTTAGTGTGTGTGTGAATTCGGACATTCAGGAACAGTGAAAATTGAGGAACGAGGAAAACTTTTTTCATACACACACGGTAAGAAAGAACTTTTTTTTTTTTACTAAAGGAATAAAATGTCTACTCTGGACGAGAAGCAGACCCATATTGTGGTCCTGCCCAGAGAGTCCCACATTAACAAATTTTACGGGGACGGTGATCCAACTTTAACCAACAGGTTCAGTGAGGAGGTCAAAGCGGCCTGGGCCTCGAGAAACATGTCACCAGAGGAAAGATTAAGACTGCTGATGGGCAGTATAGGAGAGACGGTTAGGGCAGAGGTCAAATGCCACGATAAAACCGTCCAATCAGATCCAGATAAGGTGCTGGATCTAATTATGGAGACCTTTGGGGAGAGACGGTCGGGATCGCAACTGCTAACGGGGTTCGTAGGCTTAAAGCAGAGAATGGCGGAGAGTGTGATGGAGTATTCACACCGAATAAACAGGGCCTTTGATTCGGTAAAGGGCAAAACACCTGACATTGATGCACGCCTACTGAGGGACCAGTTCATCGAGGGGCTAGCAACCCCGATCTTAAGGAGAGAGTTGAAAGAGGAGGTCCACAAAGACCCGCAGTTGACCTTCCTTCAGGTCAGGAACTCAGCGATCCGCAGGTCCGAGGATGAGGACCAATCGAACTGTTCGGTGGACAAAGTCTCTGTGCCGGAACAGAAACAATCCCCACCCACGGGGACCGGCACGGTGGAAACCATGATGGCTCAACTGTTGGCCCACCTGGATAAGGTTAACCAAAGATTGGAGAGGTTAGAAAGCAGGTCAACAGCTGAGAATCAGGAAAAGAACGGGACAAAACAGAGACAGGTTGGACGGCCGCGACCCGCCGGTCCATCGCTCCGGTGGACGGCTGACGGTCGACCAATTTGCTTGTCCTGTTCACAACCCGGACATATGGCACGGTACTGCCAGGGAAACGGTCGTCCTCTGTAAGGCAGGGCCAGGCTACAGAGGGGCGAGGTTATGGCCCAAGAAGCAAAATGATGGGAGTCTGTCCCGAAATGGTGATTACGATTGGGGACATCGCGGTGAAGGCAATTGTGGATACAGGCTCCCAGGTGACGACAATTACGGAAAATTTTTACACCAAATGGATGAAAGGAAAAGACCATAGGTTGAGGTCTGACACATGCATGCGCCTGACGGCAGCTAATGGACTAACCATTCTCGTGGTGGCGGGACATAGGTTGAAGCAGGTTGGGGTGTTCGTTACGAAACACAACCTAGAGACAAATGTGTCAAATATACCTTGCCTGTTGGGCATGAATATTCTTGGCCAGTTGCCAGAATTTCTTACAAATATTGTCGGATCGACCACACCAGGTCGGGGATCCAAGTTGGCCAGGTTTGCCAAGACCAGAGGAAGGATATCAGTCCCGGCAAACACGGTCAAGGCAATCACATTACAAATTGGTGATAGAAGCGTGAATGGTGATGTGATGATAGAACCATGTGGCGCCGCACTGAGGGCAGGCGTCGTGTTACTGCGGACATACACATCAGCGGAAAATGGACTAGTTCAAGGATTAGTGGCAAATGTTTTGGATGAGGAAATTTTTATACCGCCTAATACTCTGGTAGGAGTACCACAGAACGTCGAGGTACTAAGGTCGGCACAGTGCATCGAACTGAGCAATACCAGCAGTAATGAAGTAACAGTTAGGTCGGTCAATGTGACGGCCGAGGTGAAGAAAGAGGATGGCCGATCATATACATTCCCGGAAACTGAGGACCCAAAACTAAATGAATTGTTGAATAAGTACAGGGATATATTTGCCTCGTACGAGGATGATTTGGGTTACACGGAAGTAATAAAACACCAGATACCCTTACTACAGGACAAGCCGGTGGCGCAACCTTATCGAAGATTACCACCGAGTCACTACTCTGCGGTGAAAGCACACCTGAACGATCTACTAAAAAAGGGAATTATTACAACCAGCACGAGCCCGTATGCGGCACCGATAGTAGTGGTAAAAAAGAAGTCAGGGGAGATAAGACTGTGTTGTGATTACCGGAAATTGAACAATATCACAAGAAGGGATGCATTCCCCTTGCCTCGTATTGATGAATGTCTTGATGCGTTGGGGGGAGCAAGATTTTTTTCTACCTTGGATTTGGCTAGTGGCTACCACCAAGTGGCCATGCACCCCAACGATCAACATAAGACTGCATTTATTTCTCCACTGGGACTGTACGAGTGGACCCGTATGCCGTTTGGTCTAACTAATGCACCTGCTACATTCCAGCGAGTAATGCAGAGTGCTATGAGTGACTTTCTATTTCAAATAATGTTGGTGTACTTGGATGATATACTAGTTTATTCAAAAACTTGGGAGGACCATCTAGAAAGATTAGAACAAGTGTTTCTCCGTCTTAGGGAGATAGGAGTAAAGCTGAACCCAGACAAATGCTGCTTCGGTCTGAAATCGGTACATTTTTTGGGTTACGTGATTTCGTCGGATGGCATCGCCACTGACCCAGATAAAATTGCAGCTGTTAAAGAATGGAAACAGCCAACAACTACAGTAGAGGTCAGATCATTCTTGGGCTTTGCTTCCTATTATAGAAAATTTGTACCTGGTTTTGCAAAAATTGCCGCACCATTGCATGACCTGGTAAACAAAATGACAAAGAAACACAGTAAGGAGAAAAAGAAAGGTAAAACACAACTGATAGGTGAATTATGGACTGATGAATGCATGAACTCGTTTAAGCTATTGAAAAAGGCTTTGACAGAGGCGCCGATATTAGGATACGCAGACTTTGACAAACCATTTCGGCTAGAAATTGACGCCAGCTCTAAAGGTCTGGGAGCTGTGCTATCACAACAACAAAAGCAAGGCTTCAGGGTTATTGCTTATGCCAGTCGAGCTCTGAAGGAATCAGAGAAGAACATGACACATTACAGCGCCATGAAACTAGAACTTTTGACATTAAAATGGGCTGTGACGGAAAAATTCAGGGACTATTTATTAGGTGCTAAATGTGTGGTATACACTGACAATAACCCCTTGAGTCACCTAAAGACAGCAAAGTTGGGATCCATCGAACAGCGATGGGCAGCAGAATTGGCACTCTTTGACCTAGAGATAAAATATCGCCCGGGGCGGTCCAACGGCAATGCGGACGCCTTATCAAGGAATCCTTACGAGAGACCGGGCGATGAGGAAGAAACGCTGACAGGAATATGTGAGGTCAGAGCGTCAACAGATATCCCTCACGGGGTGCAAGTGAGGCAGAACGGACAGACCGGGGTGGAGCACATTTCCACAGAGCCCGGACATATGGACATTGGTGATTTTAATTGCCTTAATCACAAAGAGATAAGAAATGCCCAGAGAACGGATAGTGGCTTACAGCCGCTGTTGAAACACGTCCAGGAACAAAAATTCCCAGGAAGAAGGGAAAGAGAACAATTTGGTCGAGAAACAAAGAAAATACTGAGTCAGTGGGACCGTCTCAGTATAAAGGATGGTGTTCTCATGCGGAGAATTCATGACCAAATTGATGGGACAATACACCAGGTGGTGGTGCCTGGACAATTACGAGAAGAAGTGCTAAGGTTGGCACATGACAGGGCAGGACACCAGGGTCAGGACAGGACGCACAAAATATTACGACGAAGGTGTTACTGGCCCAATATGGAAATGGAGGTCAAACGCCATTGTGAGGCTTGTGTGAGGTGTCAGCATGCGAAAATGCCAGTTGTCAAAATGAGACAGCCATCAGGACACCTACTAGCGACAAAACCACTAGAGATTGTGGCTATGGACTTTACGTCGTTGGAGCAATCATCGGATGGGACGGAACATGTGTTGGTAATGACTGATGTTTTCACCAAATGGACTGTGGCGGTGCCCACACGAGATCAGACTGCCAAAACAGTGGCAAAGGTCTTAATAGAACATTGGTTCATCAAATATGGCATACCAAGACAATTACACTCTGACCAAGGAAGGGCCTTTGAGTCAGAAGTAATTAACCAACTGTGCAGCCACTACGGGATCAACAAATCTAGAACAACCACATTTAATCCGAAAGGAAACGGACAGTGCGAGCGGTTCAACCGCAGCATGCATGATTTGCTGCGTACCCTAGAACCTGAACAGAAAAAACGTTGGCCTGATTTTCTCCCAGAGTTGGTATATCTATACAACTGCACACCCCATGCCACAACCGGCTTTTCGCCATACATGTTGCTGTTCGGACGGGAGGCTCGATTGCCCCTTGACTTGTTCCTAGGAAAAAAGGAGAGTATGACTGGCTCATACACTGCACTGGAATATGTGAAGGAACATATGAGACGAATTAGAGAAATGTACAGGGTAGTACAGGAAAGACTAGAACATGAAGCACGGCGAGGGGAACCGCCGGTACAGACAAAGGACCCGCCACTCAAACTGAACGACAGGGTATTACTGCGTAGCCACCCGTTAGGCAGAAACAAAATCCACGATCTCTGGGGACAGGAGATATGGCAAGTCGTGGAGATGCCTAAAGTAGCAGGTGGCCCCTTTAAGATAAGACCCATCGATCACACCAAACCGGATCGGTGGGCGAATATTGCTCAATTAAAGAAATATTGTCATAGTCAAGGAGAGCAGTTACACACAAGGAAACCCAAGACAATTAGGGAACCGGAAACTATAACGGAAATTCTCATACCCATCCCGGAACCATGTCACCATCAACAGAACAACAGCGACACACAAGGGGAGGATACCGGCAACAAGGAGGATCCCGGTCCCTCCAAAAGCAGAGAGACAGTAGACCATCAGATAAGTGGTCCGCGGAGAAGTTTGAGAAACAGAAAGAATACGAAATTTTTTGTCAGCAACCATCAATTCTTTCATGGTCGCGCTGGTATGAAAACAGACTGTTCAAAAAGTCATAAAAGTGAACTGGTGAAGGCACCAAACGAAAAAAGGTGGATGTGAATTCTAGAACTGTTTTGTGTCTGAGGAAGATGATGTAGACACATTGGATATGTGAAATAGGGATAACTGTCAATCTTTTACGAATGTGACGACATTGACAGTGAGTGGAACAATGGATTTTTTTTTACGGTGGTGCGATGGACTTTGAAGGACTGCACCTGCCAAGCGTTGTTTGTGGTTTATAACACACAAAAAAGGCAGGGGTGGATGTAACTAGGGGAAGTTACCAAGAGACATAACGTGTTACAGTCTGACGTCACAGTGCAGGTGTTGGCTGATGCCAAGGCGTAATATCTCGGGAAGCGATACGAAAGACGGTCTGTCAACTTTGATGTGACAGGATGCAGGTGGCTTATTAAAATCGGACTGTACGACAGAAGCGGCGTAATTAACAGTCTGATGTAACGATTAGAATCGATTACAATTACGATTATGATAGGACCGAATATGAGTACGATTATGAAGGGGATATAAGGAAGGCGACGGCTGAGCTCGAGGTCTCAGAAGGTCTCAGAAAGTCGGTCTGTCTCTCAGAAGGTCTGTCAGTCAGTCCGTCAGTCTCTCTCTCTCAGTGAGTCTGTGTGGCAGTATCCAGTTGGTTATATTGTGTTAAGAAGGACGTTAGACATGTGTATTCAGTTAGATGAAGCCTAGTGAGGACTGTTGGGGGTCCGTTGATTCAGACTATTATTGTGAAACATCTCTCTTGATTCAATATATTATTGTGAAACATTCTTTGATTCATGTAATAAAAGGATCAATAATGAACCTGCATCTTCGAGTATCTATGCTGTGGTCAATGTTGTGTGGAATGAGTGGTTAGACTCGGGAAGGTCACATTTGGCGTTGTCGGCAGGGTAGTTAGAGACTCGTTACATTTGGCTCTGCGAGCAGGATAAGTCTCGTTACATTTGGCGTTGTCGGCAGGATAGACTCTGGGACTCGTTACATTTGGCGCTGCGGACAGGATGAATTCAACGAGACTTGCCGCTTTAGGCACCCATAGTCAACCTAGTTCATAACTGTGTTTAGTGTGTGTGTGAATTCGGACATTCAGGAACAGTGAAAATTGAGGAACGAGGAAAACTTTTTTCATACACACACGGTAAGAAAGAACTTTTTTTTTTTTACTAAAGGAATAAAATGTCTACTCTGGACGAGAAGCAGACCCATATTGTGGTCCTGCCCAGAGAGTCCCACATTAACAAATTTTACGGGGACGGTGATCCAACTTTAACCAACAGGTTCAGTGAGGAGGTCAAAGCGGCCTGGGCCTCGAGAAACATGTCACCAGAGGAAAGATTAAGACTGCTGATGGGCAGTATAGGAGAGACGGTTAGGGCAGAGGTCAAATGCCACGATAAAACCGTCCAATCAGATCCAGATAAGGTGCTGGATCTAATTATGGAGACCTTTGGGGAGAGACGGTCGGGATCGCAACTGCTAACGGGGTTCGTAGGCTTAAAGCAGAGAATGGCGGAGAGTGTGATGGAGTATTCACACCGAATAAACAGGGCCTTTGATTCGGTAAAGGGCAAAACACCTGACATTGATGCACGCCTACTGAGGGACCAGTTCATCGAGGGGCTAGCAACCCCGATCTTAAGGAGAGAGTTGAAAGAGGAGGTCCACAAAGACCCGCAGTTGACCTTCCTTCAGGTCAGGAACTCAGCGATCCGCAGGTCCGAGGATGAGGACCAATCGAACTGTTCGGTGGACAAAGTCTCTGTGCCGGAACAGAAACAATCCCCACCCACGGGGACCGGCACGGTGGAAACCATGATGGCTCAACTGTTGGCCCACCTGGATAAGGTTAACCAAAGATTGGAGAGGTTAGAAAGCAGGTCAACAGCTGAGAATCAGGAAAAGAACGGGACAAAACAGAGACAGGTTGGACGGCCGCGACCCGCCGGTCCATCGCTCCGGTGGACGGCTGACGGTCGACCAATTTGCTTGTCCTGTTCACAACCCGGACATATGGCACGGTACTGCCAGGGAAACGGTCGTCCTCTGTAAGGCAGGGCCAGGCTACAGAGGGGCGAGGTTATGGCCCAAGAAGCAAAATGATGGGAGTCTGTCCCGAAATGGTGATTACGATTGGGGACATCGCGGTGAAGGCAATTGTGGATACAGGCTCCCAGGTGACGACAATTACGGAAAATTTTTACACCAAATGGATGAAAGGAAAAGACCATAGGTTGAGGTCTGACACATGCATGCGCCTGACGGCAGCTAATGGACTAACCATTCTCGTGGTGGCGGGACATAGGTTGAAGCAGGTTGGGGTGTTCGTTACGAAACACAACCTAGAGACAAATGTGTCAAATATACCTTGCCTGTTGGGCATGAATATTCTTGGCCAGTTGCCAGAATTTCTTACAAATATTGTCGGATCGACCACACCAGGTCGGGGATCCAAGTTGGCCAGGTTTGCCAAGACCAGAGGAAGGATATCAGTCCCGGCAAACACGGTCAAGGCAATCACATTACAAATTGGTGATAGAAGCGTGAATGGTGATGTGATGATAGAACCATGTGGCGCCGCACTGAGGGCAGGCGTCGTGTTACTGCGGACATACACATCAGCGGAAAATGGACTAGTTCAAGGATTAGTGGCAAATGTTTTGGATGAGGAAATTTTTATACCGCCTAATACTCTGGTAGGAGTACCACAGAACGTCGAGGTACTAAGGTCGGCACAGTGCATCGAACTGAGCAATACCAGCAGTAATGAAGTAACAGTTAGGTCGGTCAATGTGACGGCCGAGGTGAAGAAAGAGGATGGCCGATCATATACATTCCCGGAAACTGAGGACCCAAAACTAAATGAATTGTTGAATAAGTACAGGGATATATTTGCCTCGTACGAGGATGATTTGGGTTACACGGAAGTAATAAAACACCAGATACCCTTACTACAGGACAAGCCGGTGGCGCAACCTTATCGAAGATTACCACCGAGTCACTACTCTGCGGTGAAAGCACACCTGAACGATCTACTAAAAAAGGGAATTATTACAACCAGCACGAGCCCGTATGCGGCACCGATAGTAGTGGTAAAAAAGAAGTCAGGGGAGATAAGACTGTGTTGTGATTACCGGAAATTGAACAATATCACAAGAAGGGATGCATTCCCCTTGCCTCGTATTGATGAATGTCTTGATGCGTTGGGGGGAGCAAGATTTTTTTCTACCTTGGATTTGGCTAGTGGCTACCACCAAGTGGCCATGCACCCCAACGATCAACATAAGACTGCATTTATTTCTCCACTGGGACTGTACGAGTGGACCCGTATGCCGTTTGGTCTAACTAATGCACCTGCTACATTCCAGCGAGTAATGCAGAGTGCTATGAGTGACTTTCTATTTCAAATAATGTTGGTGTACTTGGATGATATACTAGTTTATTCAAAAACTTGGGAGGACCATCTAGAAAGATTAGAACAAGTGTTTCTCCGTCTTAGGGAGATAGGAGTAAAGCTGAACCCAGACAAATGCTGCTTCGGTCTGAAATCGGTACATTTTTTGGGTTACGTGATTTCGTCGGATGGCATCGCCACTGACCCAGATAAAATTGCAGCTGTTAAAGAATGGAAACAGCCAACAACTACAGTAGAGGTCAGATCATTCTTGGGCTTTGCTTCCTATTATAGAAAATTTGTACCTGGTTTTGCAAAAATTGCCGCACCATTGCATGACCTGGTAAACAAAATGACAAAGAAACACAGTAAGGAGAAAAAGAAAGGTAAAACACAACTGATAGGTGAATTATGGACTGATGAATGCATGAACTCGTTTAAGCTATTGAAAAAGGCTTTGACAGAGGCGCCGATATTAGGATACGCAGACTTTGACAAACCATTTCGGCTAGAAATTGACGCCAGCTCTAAAGGTCTGGGAGCTGTGCTATCACAACAACAAAAGCAAGGCTTCAGGGTTATTGCTTATGCCAGTCGAGCTCTGAAGGAATCAGAGAAGAACATGACACATTACAGCGCCATGAAACTAGAACTTTTGACATTAAAATGGGCTGTGACGGAAAAATTCAGGGACTATTTATTAGGTGCTAAATGTGTGGTATACACTGACAATAACCCCTTGAGTCACCTAAAGACAGCAAAGTTGGGATCCATCGAACAGCGATGGGCAGCAGAATTGGCACTCTTTGACCTAGAGATAAAATATCGCCCGGGGCGGTCCAACGGCAATGCGGACGCCTTATCAAGGAATCCTTACGAGAGACCGGGCGATGAGGAAGAAACGCTGACAGGAATATGTGAGGTCAGAGCGTCAACAGATATCCCTCACGGGGTGCAAGTGAGGCAGAACGGACAGACCGGGGTGGAGCACATTTCCACAGAGCCCGGACATATGGACATTGGTGATTTTAATTGCCTTAATCACAAAGAGATAAGAAATGCCCAGAGAACGGATAGTGGCTTACAGCCGCTGTTGAAACACGTCCAGGAACAAAAATTCCCAGGAAGAAGGGAAAGAGAACAATTTGGTCGAGAAACAAAGAAAATACTGAGTCAGTGGGACCGTCTCAGTATAAAGGATGGTGTTCTCATGCGGAGAATTCATGACCAAATTGATGGGACAATACACCAGGTGGTGGTGCCTGGACAATTACGAGAAGAAGTGCTAAGGTTGGCACATGACAGGGCAGGACACCAGGGTCAGGACAGGACGCACAAAATATTACGACGAAGGTGTTACTGGCCCAATATGGAAATGGAGGTCAAACGCCATTGTGAGGCTTGTGTGAGGTGTCAGCATGCGAAAATGCCAGTTGTCAAAATGAGACAGCCATCAGGACACCTACTAGCGACAAAACCACTAGAGATTGTGGCTATGGACTTTACGTCGTTGGAGCAATCATCGGATGGGACGGAACATGTGTTGGTAATGACTGATGTTTTCACCAAATGGACTGTGGCGGTGCCCACACGAGATCAGACTGCCAAAACAGTGGCAAAGGTCTTAATAAAACATTGGTTCATCAAATATGGCATACCAAGACAATTACACTCTGACCAAGGAAGGGCCTTTGAGTCAGAAGTAATTAACCAACTGTGCAGCCACTACGGGATCAACAAATCTAGAACAACCACATTTAATCCGAAAGGAAACGGACAGTGCGAGCGGTTCAACCGCAGCATGCATGATTTGCTGCGTACCCTAGAACCTGAACAGAAAAAACGTTGGCCTGATTTTCTCCCAGAGTTGGTATATCTATACAACTGCACACCCCATGCCACAACCGGCTTTTCGCCATACATGTTGCTGTTCGGACGGGAGGCTCGATTGCCCCTTGACTTGTTCCTAGGAAAAAAGGAGAGTATGACTGGCTCATACACTGCACTGGAATATGTGAAGGAACATATGAGACGAATTAGAGAAATGTACAGGGTAGTACAGGAAAGACTAGAACATGAAGCACGGCGAGGGGAACCGCCGGTACAGACAAAGGACCCGTCACTCAAACTGAACGACAGGGTATTACTGCGTAGCCACCCGTTAGGCAGAAACAAAATCCACGATCTCTGGGGACAGGAGATATGGCAAGTCGTGGAGATGCCTAAAGTAGCAGGTGGCCCCTTTAAGATAAGACCCATCGATCACACCAAACCGGATCGGTGGGCGAATATTGCTCAATTAAAGAAATATTGTCATAGTCAAGGAGAGCAGTTACACACAAGGAAACCCAAGACAATTAGGGAACCGGAAACTATAACGGAAATTCTCATACCCATCCCGGAACCATGTCACCATCAACAGAACAACAGCGACACACAAGGGGAGGATACCGGCAACAAGGAGGATCCCGGTCCCTCCAAAAGCAGAGAGACAGTAGACCATCAGATAAGTGGTCCGCGGAGAAGTTTGAGAAACAGAAAGAATACGAAATTTTTTGTCAGCAACCATCAATTCTTTCATGGTCGCGCTGGTATGAAAACAGACTGTTCAAAAAGTCATAAAAGTGAACTGGTGAAGGCACCAAACGAAAAAAGGTGGATGTGAATTCTAGAACTGTTTTGTGTCTGAGGAAGATGATGTAGACACATTGGATATGTGAAATAGGGATAACTGTCAATCTTTTACGAATGTGACGACATTGACAGTGAGTGGAACAATGGATTTTTTTTTACGGTGGTGCGATGGACTTTGAAGGACTGCACCTGCCAAGCGTTGTTTGTGGTTTATAACACACAAAAAAAGGCAGGGGTGGATGTAACTAGGGGAAGTTACCAAGAGACATAACGTGTTACAGTCTGACGTCACAGTGCAGGTGTTGGCTGATGCCAAGGCGTAATATCTCGGGAAGCGATACGAAAGACGGTCTGTCAACTTTGATGTGACAGGATGCAGGTGGCTTATTAAAATCGGACTGTACGACAGAAGCGGCGTAATTAACAGTCTGATGTAACGATTAGAATCGATTACAATTACGATTATGATAGGACCGAATATGAGTACGATTATGAAGGGGATATAAGGAAGGCGACGGCTGAGCTCGAGGTCTCAGAAGGTCTCAGAAAGTCGGTCTGTCTCTCAGAAGGTCTGTCAGTCAGTCCGTCAGTCTCTCTCTCTCAGTGAGTCTGTGTGGCAGTATCCAGTTGGTTATATTGTGTTAAGAAGGACGTTAGACATGTGTATTCAGTTAGATGAAGCCTAGTGAGGACTGTTGGGGGTCCGTTGATTCAGACTATTATTGTGAAACATCTCTCTTGATTCAATATATTATTGTGAAACATTCTTTGATTCATGTAATAAAAGGATCAATAATGAACCTGCATCTTCGAGTATCTATGCTGTGGTCAATGTTGTGTGGAATGAGTGGTTAGACTCGGGAAGGTCACATTTGGCGTTGTCGGCAGGGTAGTTAGAGACTCGTTACATTTGGCTCTGCGAGCAGGATAAGTCTCGTTACATTTGGCGTTGTCGGCAGGATAGACTCTGGGACTCGTTACATATATTTGCTCTGCTTGTTGGGAGTCTATTGTTGAGTCATTTTGGGGCTTGTTTTTTTTTTTAATATCACTGATTAATACAAATCTAAACTTGCATATCAGTTGCCATTTCCTTAACTTAAACTGTACAAGGGAGACAACATTAACGAACGTGCATATTAATCGCCATCTAGTTCGTCTTAAATATAATTAAAATGTTTTAGGAAAAATACCAAGTAAACATATATATAACTTACTTTTTATCTTTAAAACCGTGAAGATCGTGAAGAAGCAAGCTTTTTTGAAATTTTAAAAAGTAAATAATTATATATTTTAAAACAGTGATATCTGTGCATAAAATTTTCTCTAAAATCCAAAACATGACATTCCATGACGTTATTACATGCCCCATGATTTGAAAAAAAAAAGTTTTTGTTTGAGAGAAAATACTAACCGATACATAATCTAGTAAAGCAACGGTTTCACATAGACGTTGTCAGGATCGTGTAATATACTGGAAGGTAAACCGTACAGTAGAGGTTCATTTAGTAAATGTTGATGTTCCATCTGTTACATCGTCACCACAAAGTCGGACAGCCTTCCATTTTTTAATTTTTTTTTTAACTTAAGTAAACATATAATTCTATACAAAATTTATCTTACATTACATTGCTATCGGGACTTGATCTACTTATATAATTATACGTTACTGTTGCTGAAATCTGAAGATCAGCCAGTCTACATCTATTATTAGCAAATCCTAAATGTTGTTATAAGACTAATATATTCTGACAGACTGAAGTTAAATATAGGTCTACACATAGCGTGTCGTCCGAGTTATAGAAAGCCGAATGCATATGTTGTAGTTGATGCGAACATAGTTTCATGGGGGAATATTTATACCAGTGTCCGATAATAGAATTTTCTTTAAAAAAGGGGTGTTAGGTTACTGGTAGTTAACTAAATACACACATTGATGGCTAATGTCAATGCTAACCCTGTCCCTAACCCTAACACCAACCACCCTAGTCATACCATACGCCTAACACTAATTTCTAACCATAAAATTAGTCGAGATTATAATACTACTAACAACCCAACACACCTATTTTATTATCGGACATCAGTATCTAAAATCATCCGTTTCATGTAATAACAAGTTTTATTATAACAAAGGAAGGTCGTTCAATACAATGTTTTTTTTTTTTATTTTTCACATCGTAATGTTAATTTTATAAACATGCGCATGAGTCTAATACAGTAGTATGTATTTAGTGATGGGGGAATTCTATAAACATGCACACGAGTCTAACACAATAACATTGGTTTACTACAAGATGTTCTATAAACTAGCATAGTGTAAAATAACCAGAAATGTATGTATAATATCATAATGAGTTTTATAATTACCTATGCCTTATATTGACGTACACACCTCTATAAAGGCAAGCATTGTTTTAAGTTAAACTTTTAACCAAGTTTTAAAATAGCCGCTCCAAAATTAAGGTGTGATTCACATGCAAGGCAGGGCTAGAATAGATTTGATATTTGAAAATATTTACTGCTGAAAAAATAATATTTTAGGAGAATGTTGAATGTAACATTCATCGACTATTATTTGTCACATCTCTAAGATAAAATATATGCACACATGTTAGTGTTTTAAAATTCGTAACCGTATACTATTTTAACAACACATAATTAGCTCGCTTAATGATCACGTGTCGCTTTTTTTAAAAATAAAACACTCATCTTAAGTTATACTTCGTTTTCCGTAGAATACTTTAACAACAATAATACACAATATCCACAGTTTTTAAAATTAAAAACAATATTCTTACATTTTAACAACGCGTGAGATGGCCACATAGAATTGTCCATGTGAGAAACACGGTCTTTTAAAGTCTAGAACTAGTCCTACGTGAGAAAAACTGAGGAAGCTTTTTAAAATGTTGTCATCAAACTTTTACCAATAATGTATTTTATTTTTAAATGTGTGACCTTGTTTCTCAGATCTCCCTTTATATAATTGTGTCGGCACTTTATTTCTTTGATATTATTAGTTACTTGAGACGCACCGACATGTGCAGTAAACAAACCTTTAGTTTACTCTGACTACCCTCATCAATGGTGAAGAAGAACACACCTTTTAAACGAATGTAGGGGCCATAGTGCTCATATGGGAGCCCGGGGCGCCGGAGGAGAACCCTATTGTATCGCGACTGATCCCGCTGTGCAGGTCATCCAATAGGTGGACCCCGTGTGCTAAGACAGGCACTGGGAAACTTTGGGCGCTCAACCACACATGTACGTGGGGCGCCGACACCCCAATATTTAAACCGTGTTAGGGCTATGATAGAAAACTTTGGGCGCTCAACCACACATGTACGTGGGGCGCCGACACCCCAATATTTAAACCATGTTAGGGCTATGATAGAAAACTTTGGGCGCTCAACCACACATGTACGTGGGGCGCCGACACCCCAATATTTAAACCATGTTAGGGCTATGATAGAAACCGTTGCGGGACTGTTGGTAAATAATTAGTGAATGGGTTCAAAGTAAAATTGTATGTAGTGCATGGTTTATGTACAAACTGTTCCTGAAACTATTGCGACAGTCATAGTTACTCAGTCACATCATGGTTTACCTTACAAATCAGATAATGAACCAGTGTGTTCTAATCTTAATGGCTATTTCACTGGATTACTAGAACTTGTGTCTCTAACTGGCCCAGCATATGTCTGGCAAGGTCTAACATAGACGTTGTCAGGATCGTGTGATATACTGGAAGGTAAACCGTCTAGTAGAGGTTCATTTAGTAAATGTTGATGTTACATCTGTTACATTGTCACCATCAGGTCGGTCAACTTGCTGATTGTTTTTTTTTAATTAGGTAAGCATTGAAATAATATGATAAATACTAATTTACATAACCGTTACAGTTGCTGATAAAATCTTTAAAAAATCCAATCTACTTCTAGCCCATTACTACTATCAGTCAATCATAAATGTCGTTAAAAAACGCTAAATTCTGACAGACTAAAGTGATATATGCACATAACGTGTCGTCTGAGTAATAGAAATCTGAAAGAAGATTTTACAATGTTGTAGTTGATGATAAGATAGTTGTATGTAACACGAACAAGTCTTGTTATAACAGCAGATGTAAGAATATATACTATGTTGTAATATAAGCTGTTGAAATATATTGTATCAGTCACTCACAATTTATATTTTTCCAATTAAAAATACATTTTAAAGGAAACAAACACAAGTTGTGTTGTTATAAACAAACAAACAAAATGTTATTAGAAGTTGAATGTTGATATAAACAATAAATACATTGACTTTATAATACTCATTTTTACAATACAAATTAACATTTCGGTTGAATTAATTTATATTATTCATTTTTGAAGTTTTATTTGAATGCATTCAAAGTTGCCATGTAAAAGAACTATTTCTATTTAATGAGAAGATATTTAATGAATGGAATTGATAGCTCTATCTACCGAATGCGTGTTCTACACAATTAGTAACGCGTATATTTGATACACTGTTGTGTTTTTAGAGTTGTGTCCCTTTTAGAGGTCACAGAAACAAGTGAACCCTGCTTCACTTGCCCAATGGACCGTCAGGCTTGAAAGGAAACTTTACTTCCCCTTTAAGTCAGACTTCCATTGTCAAACATGCACATTCCACAGTTAGGATAGACTATGTTCTCTAAGGTGACCCGTCAAAAGAGCGCACGACAAAAGAGCGCCGACATAAGAGCGCAGACAAAAGAGCGCCGACATAAGAGCGCCGACAAAAGAGAGCAGACAAAAGAGCGCAGACAAAAGAGCGCCGAGATAAGAGCGCAGTCAATTAAAAAAAACACATGTTGTACGCTAAACGAATAGGACATGGTTAACACCTGTTTTAATTAAACAATCGGCGAGAGAACAACGTCTTTATTTATATATTATGGTTAATATGTTATGAATGCTGTTTGACAATATTTCTAACCCAAGTAACATGGAGAAGATCGAATCACACAAAATGAAGGTTATTATATTGGTCGAAGACTACAGATATAGACAGGACAGAGCAAATGCTGATGGAACTTATTTTTATTTTGTTACATTTCATTTCAGTTTATATTCTCACTTTAGGCCTAACCTTTAAAATCTTTGTATGTGTTATTAGATTGAGTTTTGAATAACTGGACTTCACGTTGATTGTACCCGTTTTTTAGTTAAAGAAACTTAACAATTAGTTTTTTAATGAAACAATAAAGAGTTAACATCAAACGATGCCTTCTGATCTGAATTAATTTTCTTGTTTTTATTTATTAAATATGGTTTTTCGATTTTTAGTTTGCGCTCTTATGTCGGCGCTCTTTTGTCTGCGCTCTTATGTCGGCGCTCTTTTGTCGTGCGCTCTTTTGACGGGGTGCCGTTCTCTAACAAGATGATGCATAATACACAAATATCCGAACGACAAACTTGAATACATTGAACATACATTTTCAAATCTGAGTAGAGAGATAAGTACATTCCCGTATATTTTACTGTTCAAACTTTAATAATGTACCTCATGTTACGATAAAGTGTATATTTTATTCTGTCAGAGAAAAGTACATAAACTCCTCTCCTACATAATCTCATCTCCTACATAAACTCCTCTCATAAATAAACTCCCTCCTACATAAACTCCCTCCTACATAAACTCCCTCCTACATAAACTCCCTCCTACATAAACGCCTCTCCTATATAAACCCTCTCTTATTTTAACCTTCTCATACATAAACTCATCTCCTACATAATCATTTCTTCTACATACACCCCTCTCCATCATCAACCATTCCCTACATAAAGTTCTCACCTACATAAACCCTCTCCTACATAACCTCTCTCCAACATTAAACCTCTCCTACAAAAGCCCATCTCCTAAATTAAACCCTCTCCTTCATAAACTCTCTCCTACATTAAACCTATCCTACATAAGCCCATCTCCTACATTAAACCTCTCCTACATTAAACCCTCTCCTACATTAAACCTCTCCTACATAAGCCCATCTCCTACATTAAACAGCTCCTATATACACCCTCTCTTACATACATCTATTGGTCTTCGTGTAAGGCTCTGAGTTATATATGGCTAAACGATTGTTGATTAAATACTTTCTTATAGTATTACTTAACCTATTGATTTATTATTAGTCAGCATACAATGTTACCTTTTGTGCCTAAGACACATGTAATAGATGCAGTAGAGTCCTTCTGTTTTTATAACTTCGGCCAACAAGGGGATAGTGTGATCAACATTATGCTCAGCCACCTTTCTTTCTCTAACTTAAGTCAGGTACCCATTATATACGGGTGGACTCAAGAACATCATAAGCCACAATACCTAACCTAATATAAACAGAAAGTGATATTTCAACGCCAATGGTAGACAAAGGTTCATAAAATAGTCAAAGTAAAGAGTATCTGTATCAGATCTGTGCAGCCTAAGAACCTAAGGGCCGCCTGATAGTACTGAGCATAGTTGCTCATTAGTTTATGATTGTTGCTCGTAAGTTCATAGAAGCGTCCATGTACCGTGATCACTCAATCTATATCATTTAAAATCTTCTCTCACTCTTCCATTAGGGCCTTTATGTGATTACAATGTCTGGTTTGTTTCTATGTAGAGCGTTTTATTATTGTTAGGAAGATATTTAGAGATATGATAGAATGCACACTTTATACTTTTTTCATACAAGACTTTTATTTTTTAAATTTCTCTTTTTACACCTACATATCTGATAGAGTTAGCAAAACGAGTATGTTATTGTTACTTATAGTTTGTACGAGGCCTAGACACAACGAGTATGCATAAACATATAACTGATACTGTAGGATAGCTCTAATATTTGAGGAATAACTAGAGATTTTACCACTAAATTTTTGAATCATATCATTGTTCATACCATTGTTCAGTCTCGATTACATTGTGTAATGATTGATTTTTCCATCTTAAGCAAGTCAAAAAGAAAAAAAAAATTGCTTCTTTAGGTGGTCATCCATAAAAAACCAAACGATTTTTTTCCAATTTTTTACCCCCCCCCCCCCAGGCCCCCGCCCGCCACTCCCCTTAGTCATATATCGTCACAAAAAGCCAGACACCCCAAAAAAACATGACGTCACACCTCAACCTACACTCCCCCCCCCTCAAAATGGCAGTTGAATGTTCCTTAAAACAGTGATATTCTTTCATTTATTGTCTAAACTCTGTCAATATTGAGTGTTTTAATTAATGTTTATTTATTAAAACGGTTTTTTAAACGCGAAATAAAGGCTAAAATTCGTTTTCTAGCATTGCTGTTTATAATGCAAAACAACCCCATCCCCCTTATCACACACGAATCTCGTTTGCCCGAACGTCATTTTCCGGAAGGCCTTTTTACCAAAACATGTTTGCGACAATCTCCTTCTTCAGTGTTGCGGTGTTTCTCAGTTTAAAAAAAAAAAAAATTAATAACGCAATGTAAACGTTATACAAATATTTTACAGTTATACAATTACAATTAATATTTTATACTATATTAGTTAGAGTTCTAAATCAGTAAAGATACTGTCTGGAACAAAATGTGTGTGTGTGTTTTTTTTTTTTTAAATTTAAATGCATATCTGCCAAAGACCTTTGCCATTTTTTAAATGGAAAAAAAAATTACAAGGGAGACAAGGCGAAGCAAATTACTGAACTGTCGGTTTTAGTAAATTTTAGAATGATATATTAAAAAAATGTCAAAGTATGAATTATGAGAGAAAACTATTTATATGTTTCAGAAAATATAGAAAAATTAGTAGTCACGCTGATATGCATTAACAATGTTTCGGGTTATAAAATTTAAATAAAAACAGTAACTTTAATGTATACATTTTTCAAAGACAAGTAATTTATTCACCTAGATCAACTACCATTGGTGGTTTCGGAACGTCCTAAAACAATTATTATAAAAAAAAAGTAAACAAAATATTAAACACCAATCAAACAGCCACAACAAATAAAGCAATCACACTTAATTAATACGACTAGACAAAGAACTGAAGACGAAAACAGACTAGTAGCAACGGCTATTTATAGATCGACTATAAGGCAAATTAGGAATAAAGTCAGATATTTTTTCACAAAATACACGGACATCGAGTTAAAATAAATATTTCAAGCAAAGCTAAGACAGACTGGGAACTCTCACTTAACTGAGAAAAAAAATATACAGGAAATAAATAAATAAAGTATTAATTTTAATTTAGACAGTCTCAAGCCAAACATCACTCGATCAGCCCCCAAGTAAATTAACATTAGAACAGTCTTCTGTTTCCCGGGTTTTTAAAGTGCACAACCTGAATGGTAGAAAGAGATACACATCTCAACACCCCCCCCCCCCCCCACACACACACACACTTCCCCCCTCAACCGGACTGGCGGATATTTCAAGGTAGCGTGCCCTCATTGCCAAGGGTCAATTTTATGTCATGTAAAGTTTTGGAATGATAGATCAGTATGTGTATTACAGAGACACTTCTCCCGCTGTCGTTTCTATTTCTGTCCATGGGTGGCTACAATGTGAACTTTTGACTCCAGAGCACAGTAAACTAAGCAGTCAAGAGAAACCTAGTTTGCACACCTTATTTTTAGTCTAGTTCTTATGCCATTTTATTTTCTCCCTTTGATTATTTTATATGCAATTGATGTTCATTGTTCATGTCTTTGATGCTGTGTAAAATCTATCACATATATTATTATTACTGATTTAAATGTTTAAAACAATTGAATTAATAAACAAAAAAAAAGTTATTTCACAACCCCACCCCCTCCTTGAACAATTTCCCCCCTCCCCCCCCCCCCCACTTCTCACCCGGACTTCTGTCATTTGCATTTGATCTTCACCCCCTTTACTGTTATGCCTTTCAATTTTGTAAAATCACATACATGACATCATGTAAATATTTATTATGTAGGCCTACATTTGCAAAACCTTTAGTTTTCGTTTGATGTTCGAAAAGATGTAAAGAATTTGATGCTGATGTTCTTGTTTTAAATTGCAAATAAAAGTATTTAAAAAAAATAAAAAAAAGTAAAATCTGTGGATCGCTAAAAAAAAAATTATAACAATAATACATTCGTATAAGCTGTAATTCTAATATTCTCAGCCACTAACCCCCCCCCCCTTCACTAGGGTTGGTTTGTCATATACACCGCATATGAATGACACACGACAAACACATAATACATTACAAGACACAAGAAGGAAATGATAAGTACTAGTAATTCACGACACGGTATATATAATTAAAACTTATTATTGATATATTCGAGTACACTATTTCCAAATTATAAGACGCTTCTCAATTGCTTGTATTAAATCTATTAAGAGGTCATCCAACCAGTAATGGCGATCTCAAAAGATTAAAATGTTACAACCTCCCCCCCCCCCGCTCAGTCCTCACCCAGTCCACACGTGTCACGTGTCATCAACCAACACCACCCCGCATATCTGATGATAACCTGCACACAAAAAAACGTGTTAGACCACTTAAAACAAATGCTTATGATTAACTAATTCGTAGCAGACTGTATTTGGTGAATTGTATTTGGGGTAAAATGTGTGTGATAGTTGAATATATGGCCATCGGAAGGGGATGTTATGTATAACTTTAAAATGATGTTATTTTTATTGTATTTTATTCCTGCAAACGGGGTTCGATCAAGTCTTTTGAGAAGAAAATTAGCTCAGGTTAAGTAGCAGCCTTTTTACAAGCTTTTATTTAACATTCTTCCTCGTCCAGTCAGTCTATCGTCAGTCTGTCGTCGGTCTGTTGTCTGTCTGTCGTCACTTTGTCGTAGTCTGTCGTCATTCTGTCGTCAGTTTGTCGTCAGTCTGTCGTCAGTCTATCGTATGTCTGTCATCATTCTGTCGTCAGTGTGTCGTCAGTCTGTCGTCATTCTGTCGCAGTCTGTCGTCAGTCTGTCGTCAGTCTGTCGTCAGTCTGTCGTCAGTCTGTCGTCAGTCTGTCGTCAGTCTATCGTCAGTCTGTCGTTAGTTTGTCGTCGTTCTGTCATTAAGTTTCGAATTTGGTATTTGGGTCAAGACATGAAGATTTTACTTAATGGGGTGCCTGATTGATATTTTATCAATTTTGTTTTTATCAAATTTCAAATTAGTAGGCAGCCTTATCCAACTATTGCGCACTGTTATACGCGGGTTATCATGTTTATTAGGTGCGCAATAGTTGTTAGTCATGCAACTAAAATTGTAAATAAAAAACAAAAAAATAAAGCACATAAAAAATGCAGAAAAACGATTCAATAACAAGCTTCTATATAATAATGTATTAAAAACAAAGTAGAAAATAAATATAATAAGGTACTAATATTTAAATAACTATAAAGAAAAGCGTGGGTCGGTTCCTAAAATTAGTAAAAATATTCAATACATATTAATGTGTTTATTTTTATTTTATGTTTTTCTTTTCATGGAATTTTGTAAATACTTTTATTTGCAATTAAAAACAAGTATATCAACATATTTTACATAATTTCAATCATGTAATGGAACCGAAGTATTTTTCAAATAGACGTATTGAACAAAAATATTGAAAATGGGTTTTCAAATGTATAAATAAATAGAAATACTGTTTAGACTATCTTTAACAAAATTTATTTACAATTAGTATACAGGGAGGTAATAAATATAAGTGTGTGCTAGTGAAAAATTCAGAGTTGGGTGAGAGGAGGGTTATGGGGGAAAAAACATTAAAGTGGGGGGTTGGGTATGTGAGGGTTCTGGTTCAATGGTGCGTATCTTAACAATGTTTAAAGGTTGTGTGATTTCTGAGTATGGGGTAGGGGTGGGCAAGCGTGAAGCAAGCGAAGTACCTGTTGTTACGTCCGGGTTAGATTCGAATTCAAGAACGACTCGGGTTAACGTTCGATACGTCTATTAGGTCTCACATATCACATTACAACATAGCCCTCGACCTAACCCTGCCAACTAACTAACCCCTGACAACCATTCACTCCAGCTTTTATACCGCATTCGACCTTGGGATAACAATACACAAACACACCGGGGTTAACAATAATCTAGGGTAAACTCAACTCACACACTCACTCTCCCCTAATTCTAGATCATTCTATCTTATTCTAGTCTAACCTACAATTGACCCGTAACACCTGTGGAGTAAAACGTCCGGACGTCGTAAGTTCATCTCAAGTTTACAAAAGCTGTGTTGAGTTGGAGTAAACAATTTAAGATATTACATTGACAACAGAGAACATCAATATGGCAACATTTGAGAGAGAAAAAAAAAAAAAAAACGAGTCGTAATGAGATCGTAGGAGCAGGGAGAGGGTCATGTGGGTATATGAGATGAGGGTCTGACATTGTTCTTTCGTTTTCTTTTTTTGTTTTGTTATTTTTAATACGGTATTACAACACAGGGGTGGGGTCAAGTAACAAATGGGATGCCGATATGGGGGCCCTGGGGTATGGGGGTCCTGAGGATTTAGGGCGGGGAAGGTGTGTTTTTTTTTTTTTTTTTTTTTTTTTTTTTTTTTTTTTTAATATATAAGTACTTAACTGTCTTAACAGATGGAACATGTTCACATTGGGTCGAGCATTGCCTAATCTTAATTTTTCGCATCTGTTGGAAACCAGTATTAAAAAAGTGCACTGCTTTTATTAACATTTTAATAACGTTATTAAAACAATTACATATATTTTGTAAAATCAAAATACAAATTAGTTAAAACAAAACTTAATATATATATTTCATCACTATTTTAATACTTAGTTTATATTTTACATTTTTTTAACATTAAATTAAACATTTAGTTTATTCAAATCAGTCTGTTATCTCCCTGTTATTGTATCTGAACAAGAAATGGTAAAAGTTAAGTAAATATTAATGTATCTATGATTTAATATTTTAATTATAAACATAAATAAACGTTTATTTTACTATAATAGACTAAAATGTAACATAACTATTTTACATAAAGGGCTCAATTCGCAATAATTATGTTAAATGTATCCTATATGAGTGATTTGTATACCTATCTAAAAGCTGTATGTAGAATGGGTTGTTTATATGTTCTCTATACTTCTATTTGATTGTCAAACTATTCTACAGACTACAACTGTATACCGAAGGTGAACATTTTGGAGAGTTTGGTACAGTTAAAGATTTTTGAAAAAAAAATGTTCACATACATTAACTGTGTTTTATTGTTTTTATGTACTGTAAAACAAATCTTCAGCGATTTTGTTTTACAACTGTACACAGTCGACTAAAACAAATGTATCGCGTATGTTTTAAGTCGATATTGGATTTATATAACGTTTTCAATCTTATCAGCATATTTTTAGGAAACATATTCACTTTAATTAAATGACTTCTAAATTTATGTATGTATATTTTTTGAATTTTTGTTTTTGTAAATATGTTGTTATAGCCCGGGCTATCACTGGGGATAAGCTCCCACTGTCTATACAATCATATGTGTTCGTGTTAATAAGCTTTATATTATTGCTAGTGATTTTATTTAGTGCCCAACTTTCTGTTTGCTGATTGGTCAGATTAAAGGCATTTTAATTACTGATTTGTTAATTTATATAAAGTTTTATAATTACAAACAGCAGACTAGGTTTACATATATAGTTCATTTTTACGTTTCAGCTAGATTAATTTAGATTAAGATGGTATGATAGACACCTTAATCTGGTATATGTCAGGTCATCTGATGATGTGTTATCTCAAGAAACAGTTGATCTCTACTTAACCTGCTACATCTCATGCAGGTTTGTTGATTCGGATGGAAGAAGACATTATTTTCATTTATAATTGTAAAAGTACCAAGTCACAATGGGAAATAATCAAATCATTATTTTTGAAGATTTCTTTCAAGTACTAAATTTTAAAACATATTAATACCGTTAAACATTTTAAATTATGAGTCAATTATATATTTTTTTAGATATCCTGAAAAAATATTAATACTTGTTTATAACAATAAGTTTTAACATATTTAATCTATATATAAAGAAAAGCAAATGTTGTTAATTAGCTTTGACTGTTGTTGGGTTTTTTTTTACTAAAGGAATTCATAAAAATTATTTCCCTTAACAAGTTTTTAAAGCAAAATGGGAAGTGATAAAAAACATTTGTTAAATACATGCACATTTTTAATACATTATTAACACAATAAAAGGATTCAACAATGTACAATATTTACATGGTAGCCGTGTTTTAGGTAATTTTGCAGCTACAAAAACTTAATTAGTTACTTATATTATTATTTAGTTTTTAAATTTTCAATTGTATTTCAGTAATAGTTATTAGTCCACACCACTCAACCCAAATCAAAACAAAACAAGTTATAAGCCAGGTGTTAATTGTACATGCATTTATAAGCAAGGTTCGATTTGTACATACATATTGTATAAGTCAGGTTACATGTGTACATACATATTGTATAAGCCAGGTTCAATGTGTTCAACTATATAAGCGTATACCCTGTCTCCACAGAATAACCTATTACTAATTAATACATTCTTTAAAATAATCGGGCTTAAAATGTTGTAATACTAGTTGTGTTTTATTATAATGTTTAAATAAACCATTGGCCAAATCAAATAATATTCTTTGACACATACACCACATATGGTAAACACGCAATATTTAAAACACAAGTTATGCATGACAAGACGTATGCATTTAAAACATAATATTTTTTACATTCGGGTGAGCTAGTTATAAAACGCTTCAAAATTAATTGTATTATATCGAATAAAAGGTTATCTTAACATGTATGGCGACCGAAAATATTTAAAATATTACACCCCTCCCCCACCCCCTCAGTCCTCACCCAGTCCACACGTGTCACATGTCAACAACCAAATCAACCTCCCACCTCTGATGCTAACGTCCACAAAACCTTAATAGACCACTTAAACGTTACACCTAATTAACTCATTCAATAACATGTATTGTGTACCTTTCAGCACCATTAATTAACACTTTAATAAAGTGACTCATTTTAGGTCATGTTTATTTTTAGCACTACAGACTGAAAGTAAAACATAGTCTTTAAAAAATAACAGAATAAATACACTATTTTAATATTCACAGTATAAATATAAAAACTCTTGATATATTTTTATTGTTTTTTTATTCTTCCCTTTAAAAGTATCATTCGCTGTACTCGTTCGATGTGTTATTAACGATCAACATTTGTATTAATGTAATATTTTATCAACTTTCTAAGAGATTTTGTAAGGAAAATTGCAAGCTGCTATAACCTCCCGCGACTCTAGCCAGGTACTTGTAGGATTTTATTTTTTGAAATAACAGTAGAAATGACGTAGATTACTAACATAATAAAAATGTGTTACATTCTGTGAAAGTATCCCTATATTAAGTAAATACTTTTCGATTTGCACCCCCCCCCTTCAAGATTTCGATTTGCACCCCCCTCAACTTTCAATTTATTTTTCCAACCCATTGTGGCGTCCCTAAGGTCGGCGCCCTTCGCTACGCTACTGTGATAAATGTTTCCAAATGTCTAGTCTTTTCAACATTTTAAGGGCGATAACTTAAAAATTAGCCTCCTGATATTTTGATATCATTCATTTGTTTTTCTTTTATAACAAAAAAGGCCAATAATTGCGCCTAATTAAATTATCAAGATAATATATTGATAATAGCAAACATCATTTATCTTTTTCTTATATATGCCTTTAAAAAAATGATGATTACATTAATTACTGAAACTGTGGCAAAGCGTTATACAGCTATCAAAGACAACCAATCAGGTCGGTTCAATTGAATGTGGTAGTTGTTAATCGTATCGCTTTAAAGAATATCTTCTTCTATCAGATGTAATTTTTAGAATCATGTATTGGGGAAGCATTTTAGTTTGTTGGGAAATACATTTTTTGGACTTACAGATTTTTTTTTTCAACTGTACAAAATGATACTGTCAGTTATGCAAGTACCAGTAAAGTTTGAACAAAGTCATCAAATAGAAATTAATAAAAAGTGGCATTATTTAATCTAATCCAGACACAATGACAGACAAACAGACAACCAAACATACACCGTATTTTATCCTTTATAATATATCTAAAAATACGATTTTTGTTCGAAAAATATTGACTTTCTGAATTATGATACATGAAGATAGCTCCAACGTTTAGTGAAATATTGAGTTCAATATTTGTTGAGTACTTAACTTCATATACTTTTTTTGTTTGTTCTTATATTTTGTAATTGCTCGAAAGTAGAAAAGAACACCATATAAAAAATAATATTTCAATCTTATTATTTCAAGACTTTGACTTTTAAACAAATTTAAAAAAAAAACATAACTAAATCGTATTTATTCATTTATTTTACTGAACGATACCGATGCACCGAAGTAGTTCATTGTATAGTTTAAACCACAGTTGTTGTTGAAACCTTTTTTTAATCGACAACTTTTGATCTTTTGAGTTTAGGATTTTCAGTTTATGATAATTTTAGCAAATTAAATTGTATTAAAATCCTTAGTCATCATGTAGAGAATAGTGGCAAATGCAGCAATATCATCCAACACTTACTAAAATATATTTTCTCCATATTATAAAGGTAGTTGTACACAACCTCAGCCATACATTCCCCCGTGTAGCTACCCATGTCTAGGGAAGTTAAAAAAAAACGTGTAACGGGTAGCTCATCATCTGGTGAAACATAACTCACAACAACAGTCATCTGATCAATTTTAGTCGTTTTTTTACGGTTCTTTAATCACCAATGGTTGATACTTAGAGCCACACTGTGTTTTGAAAAAAAAATTAGAAATAAATAAATAAAAATGCTGTTATATTATGTATTCCTGATTTATTTATTTTATTTTTTTTTTTTTGGCTGGAAAGAAAATTATCCGTTGTTTATTATTGATCTGCCCTGCTTGTTGGCAGTCAATTATTGGGGCTCCACAGAAAGTTGGGGAACTAACATAATGCCTGTTTAGCTGATAAGTAAATCCTGCACTGTATATAGTGTTATATTTAAACAAAATGTTTAAAAATTGTTTTTTTAATATATATTTTTAATACAAATCTAAACTTGCATATAAGTTCACATTTCTTTAACTTAATCTATACAAGGGAGACAACATTAACGAACGTGCGTAATAATTGCTCTCTAGTTCCTCATAAAAAAGAATTAAAACGTTTAGTAAAAATACGATGTGAATATAAGAAACCTACTTTTTATCTTTAAAACCGTGAAGATCCTGAAGCAGCGTGTTTATTTGAAATTTTAAAAAGTATATAATATTATATTTTAAAACAGTGATCTATGTGCATACACGCTTCTGAGAGATGCAAAACATGACCTCAATGAATGGTGGGTAGTTATTGTAAGTTTAGAAATATTTGTTTTGGGAGAAAATATAAACCGATACATAATCATATCTAGTAAAGCAAGGGTCTCGCATAGACGTTGTCAGGATCTTGTGATGTACTGGAAGGTAAACCGTCTAGTGGGGGTTTAATTAGTAAATGTTGATGTTATATAATCCAAGTCGGCCAGGTTGCTATTTTTTTTTAATGAAGTTAACATATAATTATATCCAAAATTATCTTACATTACATTGCTATCGGGTCTTGATCTACTTTATATAATTATACGTTACTGTTGCTGAAATGTGAAGATCAGCCAGTCTACATCTATTATTAGCAAATCCTAAATGTTGTTATAAGACTAATATATTCTGACAGACTGAAGTTAAATATAGGCCTACACATAGCGTGTCGTCCGAGTTATAAAAAGCCGAATACATATGTTGTAGTTGATGCGAACATAGTTTCATGGGGGAATATTTATACCAGTGTCCGATAATAGAATCTTCTTTAAAAAAGGGGTGTTAGGTTACTGGTAGTTAACTAAATACACACATTGCTGGCTAATGTCAATGCTAACCCTGTCACTAACCCTAACCCCAACCACCCTAACCCTAATTTCTAACTATAAAATTAGTCAAGGTTATAATACTACTAACAACCAAACATCTATTTTATTATCAGACATCAGTATATAAAATCATCTGTTTCATGTAACAACGACAAGTTTTATTATAACAAAGCAAGGTCGTTCAACACAATGTTGTTTTTTTTTGTTTTTTTTTTTCATTTTTCACATCGTAATGTTAATTTTATAAACATGCGCATGAGTCTAATACAATAGTATGTATTTACTGATGGGGGAATTCTATAAACATTCGAATGAGTCTAACACCATAACATTGGTTTACTACAAGATGTTCTATAAACTAGCTTAATGTAAAATAATCAGAAATGTATGTATAATATCATAATGAGTTTTATAATTACCTAGGCCTTATATTGACTTACACACCTCTATAAAGGCAAGCATTGTTTTAAGTTAAACTTTTAACCAAGTTTTAAAATAGCCGCTCCAAAATTAAGGTGTGATTCACATGCAAGGCAGGACTAGAATAGATTTGATATTTGAAAATATTCCCTGCTAAAAAAATAATATTTTAGGAGAATGTTGAATGTAACATTCATCGACTATTATTTGTCACATCTCTAAGATAAAATATATGCACACATGTTAGTGTTTTAAAATTCGTAATCGTATAATATTTTAACAACACATAATTAGCTCGCTTAATGATCTCTTGTCGCTTTTTTTAAAAGTAAAACACTCATCTTAAGTTATATTTCGTTTTCCGTAGAATACTTTAACAACAATAATACACAATATCCACAGTTTTTAAAATTAAAAACAATATTCTTACATTTTAACAACGCGTGAGATGGCCACATAGAATTGTCCATGTGAGAAACACGGTCTTTTAAAGTCTAGAACTAGTCCTACGTGAGAAAAACTGAGGAAGCTTTTTAAAATGTTGTCATCAAACTTTTACCAATAATGTTTTTTTTTTTTTTTTATTGTGTGACCTTGTTTCTCAGATCTCCCTTTATATAATTGTGTCGGCACTTTATTTCTTTGATATTATTAGTTACTGGAGACGCACCAACATGTGCAGTAAACAAACCTTTAGTTTACTCTGATCACCCTCATCAATGGTGAAGAAGAACACACCTTTTAAACGAATGTAGGGGCCATAGTGCTCATATGGGAGCCCGGGGCGCCGGAGGAGAACCCTATTGTATCGCGACTGATCCCGCTGTGCAGGTCATCCAATAGGCGGACCCCGTGTGCTAAGACAGGCACTGGGAAACTTTGGGCGCTCAACACACATATACGTGGGGCGCCGACACCCCAATATTTAAACCATGTTAGGGCTATGATAGAAACCGTTGCGGGACTGTTGGTAAATAATTAGTGAATGGGTTCAAAGTAAAATTGTATTTAGTGCATGGTTTATGTATAAAACGTTCCTGAAACTATTGCGACAGTCATAATTACTCAGTCACATCATGGTTTACCTTACCAATCAGATAATGAACTTGTGTGTTCTAATCTTAATGGTTATTTCACTGGATTACTAGAACTTGTGTCTCTAACTTGCCTAGCATATGTCTGGCAAGGGTCTAACATAGACGTTGTCAGGATCGTGTGATATACTGGAAGGTAAACCGTCTAGTAGAGGTTCATTTGGTAAATGTTGATGTTACATCATTCTGTTTCATCGTAACCATCAGGTCGGTCAGCTTGCTGTTAATTTGTTTTGTATTAACTCAACATCTGATTGTTTCACAGATTATGTTACATCACATTACTATCTGGTCTAGACTTACTTATCTAATATAAAGTCCATTGCTGAAATATGAAAAATAGATAGCCATATCTACTTGTATACTATTTTGATAAAAGTGTTTTAATTATTAAATGTGTCTGCATAAACTTATATGTTAAAGTTAACAATACGATTATGTAAAGCATATAGTTTTAACGAGGTCTAGCCAATACAGCTATGCGTAAATATATTAATAGCGCAATACCATTAACAGATACTGTGAATATTTGACGTTTGTTATATAACCATACACTTTTCCACAACAATGTTGGTTTAATTGTCTCTTAATTTACTTCTGTCATAATCGTTGTTCTCTTTTTGAGTTAAAAAAAAAGTTGCAGCTTAACCTGAGCTAATTTTCTTCTCAATGGACTTGATCTAACCCTGTTTTTGTTGTGTTGTAAGACATGTGCACGAATACGACAACCTCGCTGTTAAGTGTTGCAGTGTGTTTCACAGTAAAACAAAAACAAACAAAAAAATAACACTTCTAACGTTATACATATCACATACTGTTTTATCTGGAAATTAAAGTTTTTATTCTGTATTGATGAAAGTTCTCAAACAGTTTAGATACTGTCTAGAACTAAATGTCTTTTTTTAAAAGGTAAAATACATATTACTATAGCCATTTTTTGTTACATAGAAAAGGTAAAGGGAGACCAATCGATCAAACTAACAGAGCTATATATTATAAAAACTTTAAAAACATTTGTTTAAGAAATAGGCATATTACTCATAAAATACATATGTAAAATTAACACGTTTTAGAAAATATTTAAAAATTAAGCAAGAACGCTAAATTTTATATAAAAACGCTTTAGGTTTTACAATAAAAAAACCGTGACTTGAATGTATATCGTTTTTAAAAAATTAGGATCCAACCAGTACAATCAATGCTGCATCCATGTTATGAGTGGTTTGTGAAGAATTTTTAACTTTCATACAATAAAATTTAGTGATTATAAAATATTGACAAAAACTTTAGTTAAGAAACTCGAACCCTTCTTATCTAAATTAATACACCCCGATCAGCAGTATAGCATACCAGGTAGAAACATACACAACCACACGCACTTAATCAGAGACATCATACATTATAGCACGCAGAAAGACACACAACTAGCGATTCTTAGCATCGACCAACATAAAGCGTTCGACAGAGTAGATCATACATGGTTAATAAAAACAATAGATGCTTACAACCTAGGACACTATTTTAAAACATGGATAAAAATAATATATAACAATGCACATAGTCATTTATTAATAAACACCAGTGTTACAAGCGCTTTTCACATACAGAATTGAGTTAGACAAGGTTGTCCTTTATCTCCCCTACTATACATCCTTAGCTTAGAACCCCTACTAGAAAACATTAGAGGTGACAACTCGATTAAAGGACGGTCCAAACACAGTAGGCAAGAAAATACGTACATACGCAGTTATATCATTCAAAAAATAATTTTCGTAGTGATGAACTCTACAATAACCAACTCATTTATTTAAAAAAAAACACACATTAGAATATGCTTATCTAAAGATCGTCAGCACTCCAGATGTCAACTTCTCCCATCTCGCTGATACATTCTTAAAAACTATTCCATGCGTCACATATGAGTGCCTTAACTCGCATCCTTTACTTTTAGAGCTGTCCTCTTGTGCTTTTATTGACCTCCAACTCTTTTTAATTTGCTCTTGAACTTACCACTCCACACATGTTTCGTTTTCAAATACTGCTATCACATTTAAAGCGAACCAGCATCAAATCTAAATGGCTCAATGTTGATCTCATGTGTAGCTGTGTTGAGAGACTTTACTATGAACAATTTGTAAAAAACAATCGCTTTAAGCAATGTATAGGATGAGTTCCCCTTTCCTTGAAGTTTTAAATTTAGCTCATTTTTTTTTTTTTTATGATATCCACTACGAAGTTGAAGTTTTATAGCCATCTGTCTGCTTTATATTCGGGATGGACAATGCATTTTTCATTGGATAATATTTATATTTCAATTAAGCAAGAAGCAAAACGTTTCAATACGCTCCCCATGGAAAGCTATCACACTTTATTGTGCAGATGTAGGTTAGAATACTTTCGTGTTTATTGTTTATATTTATTATTATATAGTTCGTTACCGAGTGTTGTTAAATGCTTGCCGCCCTTCTTCTTCTTATTCGTTCTTAACTGTATTGTTGGAAGGGATTCTCTCCAACACAATTCAGTATTACGTGTCAACTTGTTAGGCCATTGACTCAAATGTCAGCCTGTTTTCTTTATGGATTTACTTCCATAGCTTTGGTCCAACAAAAACAAACAACAAGACAGCGGTTGTTTGATTTTGGAGTTGTCTCTCCTAGAAGAGCATCGAGCATCATCTGTCTTGTGGTTCGAACTCGAGCCTTTTTCGGTTTAGCAAACAACCATGAGCTTTACTTACTCCTGATCGATATTATGTCATACGTTCCCATTCGTATGAGTGTTAAAATTAAAATGATTTGATCAGTATTTGCTCATCGAACTGTAGAGCCGCATCTTGACATAAAAACAGCAGCATGCGGCTCGCGAACCGCGGGTTGCCTGCCGACCCCTGACCTGGGGGGGGGGGGGGGGGGGGGGTTATTGGCTGAGAATAAAAAATTAAATCTTATATGAATGTATTATTTTTTTAAAGAATTATTTTTTTGAGCAGAATGTTTTAGCCATTCAGTTATTACATTGAATAAATTGCTTGTTTTAGAAAAATGTATACATTAAAGTCACTGTTTTGAAATTTTATATCATGAAATATTGTTAATGCATATTAGCGTGACTACTAATTTTTAATATTTTCTAAAACATGTAAATAGCTTTGTCTGATATTTCACATGTGACCATTTAAAAAAAAAAAAGAAAAATATCTTTCTAGAATTTACGAAAACCGACCGGCTAGTAATTTGCTTTGGGTTGTCTCCCTTTTATTTTTGTCCATATAAAAATGGCAAAGGTCTTTGGCAGATATGTAATTAAATTTAAATAAAAAAAACACATTTTGTTCCAGACAGTATCTTTACTGATTAGAACTCTAACCAATAGCCTACAGTGTGAAATATTAATTGTAATGGGATAAATGTAAAATATGTGTATAACGTTGAAACACCGCAACGCTTAAGAAGAAGTTTTTTTTTTTTCTTTTTTTTTTTTAATACTTTTATTTGCAATTAAAACAGGTACATCAAATCAATTTTTTACGTAATTTCGAACATCAAATTAAAGCGAAAGATTTTGCAAATGTACATAATAATTATTTACATTATGTCATGTCTGTGATTATAAAAAAATTGAAAAGGATAACAGTAAAGGGGGTGAAGGTCAAATGAAAGTGTCAGGACTCCAGGTGGGCAGTGGAAGGGAAATTGTTCAAGGAGGGGGGAAGGGGGGGGGGGGTCAATGGGACAGTGAAGCATGTTCTATGTTGGGAAACAAAGTATGTTGGCCAGTTGAAAGAGTGTTTATTTATATACTGGTCGCATTGAGTTTTCAAAAGGTTGCTGTGTCAAAGATGAGGGAAAAGAAGCAAGATTTAGAACTTTAAGTAAGTAAATGAATAGATATTCGAAATTGATGTTGGGGTGGGTGGTGTGGTCGTTGGAACAGGTAAAGCCCGGTAAAGGGGATGTGGGGTTATCGTGTCTGAGGGTGAAGTGCGCGGAGGGGGGGGGTGTAGATGTGTTTGAGGAGGCGAGGAGAGGGTGTCTGTGTTTAAAAAATTATGCAGTTTAAGAAGTCTCTATACGAAACGGTTCAATCGAATTAATCGCTAGTCTTAGAAAAATGTAAACAATCGATTCACTGTTTTCAAAATGTATTTTATGAACTATTTATAATGTTTAACTGTTGAAAACATTTATTTTAATATATTTACAATGTACATAAAGTTATATAATTTGTGTTCAAATAATATTTTTATTCCGTGATATATGTGTTCTTATAATGTAATTAAAAAAAGAAAGTTCTGTGAAATTTGTTGCGTTCTCTCCCTTGTGTTTTGTTTTTCAAAACAAGACAAGGCAACAGTTATTAGCAAAAGAGTATTTTAATATAATACAACACTTTGGTATAGACAATATATTTGCATACAAAAATTAATTTCATGGTAAAACTTTAAATGCTATTTATGACGTTAAAATTGAGGGTCTACTTGACAAACAATGAGATAGTACACTTTTTTCTTTTATTGTATGTGATTGAAATAGGACGAAATGTAACATATCACATTAAGATAATACGGCCAGTCCAACATTGACACAGAGGTCAAGATGATATAGTAGGGCCAGTTCAACATTGAGACATAGGTTAGTAATGATATACTAGTGTCAGTCGAACATTGAGACAGAGGTCAAGATGATATAGTAGGGCCAGTCCAACATTGAGACAGAGGTCAGTGATGAAATAGTAGGGCCAGTCCAACATTGAGACAGAGGTCAGTGATGAGATAGTAGGGTCAGTCCAACATTGAGACAGAGGTCAAGATGAGATAGTAGAGCCAGTCCAAAATAGAGGCATAGATTAAGATACTGTCTGGAACAAAATGTAGTTCTAAAATATTAAAATACATATTTGCCAATACTAAGTCTTTTTCTTTCTCTAATTTGGAAAAAAAAAGAAATGAAAGGGAAACAACGCAAAAAAAAAGTACAGAGTGATCAGTTTTAAAATAAATTTACAATTAGATGTTAAAAATGAATTAGCATAGTACTTTTAAAAAATATTTATGTTTTAAAAAATATTTTTAAAATTTGATTAAAGCTAAATTACATTAAAGTTTTCTCACGTTATAAAATTCAAACACACTGAATAGAATTTAACATTTATCTAAGACTAGCGATTGATTTTGATTTCTTAATACTGTGTTTCTATTTCCTTTTTTTTAATTAAATTTTTTTACGGATAATATATTTATTACACTCTTCATCTACATTATTTCACCCATCTTAACTTCGCTTTAAACTACTACCACTCTACAAGAATCATTACTACCAACTAAAAATCAACTACCACCCAACCAAGACTGTAATAATCACAAAAAAAAACAACTTCGAGAAGCGATCATGTAAAAGAAAACCAATAAACAGAAAGTGTAAACAAGTGTACAAGAGCACAGAAGAACTCGGTAAATTCCAAGAGCGCAGAATATTGTGTATAAATATATATATACAATTATATGTATTTTCATGTGACCTGCTCTTGCTGCCTACCCTAGCTCGAGTGTGGAACCGGCAGGAGAGGAACTTTATTAAACTAAAAAAAAAAAAAAAAAATAAAGATAATATAATTTATTAAAACTATAATTATAACTTATTAACTTTCATAAGACAATTAGTAAATGTTAATGTTGCATCTGTTACATCGTCAACATCGTAAAACAAAATGTCCTACGTTCCTGACGGTCTTATAATTCTTTGGTAAATGTTTAACGCTTGGCCACCTTTTTCGTAATTAATTTTATTACCTATTATTTTAAGACACAAATAAAAACCTTTTTGGTAGTATTAATATACTATATTTATAATTTAATTGTATGCAATTATTGGCCCGTTTTACTTTATAAAAGGAAAATTCAATGATATCAAAATATGTTGAAATTAATTTCATTACTGAATTGAAATCCTACCAGTACCTGGCCAGTAACGCTGAAAGTAATAGCAAATGACATCTTCCTGACATAATCTTTTAGGAAGTTGATAAAATATACAATTTTTTTTTAAACACGCGTTTAAATCATGTATGCGTTTAATATATCTTAACCATCGAAATGTAGAAGTTCGTCTTTAACGTGCCTTAATGTGTCTTAATGTGTTTAGTATGTGTCTTGCATGTGTCTTAATTGCCTTTAGTCTACAGCGGGACTAGCTTATATATGATACAAGAGTTTAAAAACGCAGTGTTAATTTTATAAAGTGTGTCTGTGTTAGGGCCCTTATTGTATACAGCCGGAATTGGCCAATCATGTATCTATGGCCCATCAATTTTGTTAAGCGATTATAATCTGTATTATTGTGATGTGTAACGGCTGTTTATGACAGTGACATGAGTTGCATGTTAGTGACAGGCTTTACAAGGTGGTGGCAGGCTTTACATGGTACTGGCAGGCTTTACATGGTACTGGCAGGCTTTACATGGTAGTGAAACGCTTTACGTGGTAGTGACATGCTTTACAAGGTTGTGGCAGGCTTTACATGGTAGTGGCAGGCTTAAAACAAAGGAAGGAATATAGTATTTCTGATGTGTTGACTATATTCCAGTGCCTTAAATCATGACTGTGTTCCCAGTCTTTTCTTAATCACTGTCCTAAATATAGCCTCTAGATCTATATCGTTGTTGGTTTTTAGTTCAAATTTACATGTGTTCCTAGTAGTCAAAATTATATGTCTAAAAATAGTTATTGCAGTAATTTTATTGTCATCGTCTGTTTTATTTTTGGATTACTTTATAGAGTCGAGAGTGATTGCTTTGTTTAATGCGTCTGTGTTGGTGGTTTCTAGTATTGTCCCTAAAGTTTGCCTAGCTTTTAGTAGTGTTGTGCATTCTAAAAAAATATGTTGTTCTGTTTCTTGTACCTGCTGTTTACATATTTGACATGTTATTTTAATGTTCGTGTTTGCTTTGGTGTTTCTAGAGAAGGGTGTAGTATTGTAAATGAGCATGTATCCTATTTCTTTTTCTTTACGTTAGTTGTTTTTGTTGTGTAAGCTTCTGAAGGTGTCGCTAATGTCTACTGTGTTGAATTCTTTAGCCCATTTAATTATATTGTGTCATGGTTATAGCTGACGCTTGACTAAAGTATCTGCTGTCTGTTTGTCTGTCAGAGTGTCCGCTGTGGATTAAATAGCGTCACTCAGTTTAAATTTATTTCTATTTGATGAATGTCTTCAAACGTCACTCGTACTTGATCACTGACAGTATATTGTAATACAGTTGGGAAAAAAAAATTGTCCTTCCAAAAAAAAAATATTTGAATCACACTTAAATCTGCGACCACAAAATTAAAGTAGGCCTATATATCAAATTTTTCGGCAGTAGAAATAGTGTTGAATGATGTTACCCCATCGATGGTCTTTGATATATGTATAATGCTTGGCCACTGTTTTTGTAATTAATTTAGTCATCCATTTTTTAAAGACACATATAAGAATAAAGCTAAAACTGTTTTCGTGTATCAATATAGAACATTGTAAATTGATTGTAAGAAACTATTGACCTTTTTTAGTATATACAAAGAAAATTCAATGATATACCTTACTAGGGAAGTTATATTTTAGGTTATCGCCCTTGGAATGTTTTCGATTAGACGCATTCATTCTAGCCTAATTGCATAATTACTTAATATATATTGGGATGTTTTCAATGAATGTAACACTGTAGGATATTTATCACATTAGTAAACCACGTCATTTCTACTGTTATTTCATAGTCAAATTGAAATCCTACCAGTACTTAGCTAGACGCGTGGATAGTAGCTGCTTAAACGTGTTTTATTACATGTGTCTTGCATGTGTCTTGCATGTGTCTTAATTGATTTCAGTCACCAGTGTTAGTTTTATCAAGTTTGTCTGTGTGATGGCCATTATTGTATCCATCCATCATTCACCACTCATGTATCTATCACACATACACCCATCACCCCGCGCCTACCACTCATGTATCTTTCACCAATCCACCCATCACCCCACACCTACCACTCATGTATCTATCACCCATCCACCCATCACCCCACACCTACCACTCATGTACCTATCACCCATCCACCCATCACCCCACACCTACCACTCATGTATCTATCACCCATCCACCCATCCCGCACCTACCACTCATGTATCTATCACCCATCCACCCATCACCCCACACCTACCACTCATGTATCTATCACCCATCCACCCATCACCCCACACCTACCACTCATATACCATCTGATGTCAGCACAGTCCTGATGAGATTACACTGATGTAACATTATGAACGGAAATCTTGTTTAATAAAAGACGTACAAAATCTCTAGGTCTCTAGTTTTACTTGCAAACATTCTACCATGGCATGCGCACTAGCCAACACTTAGACCACTCAGGGTGTGAGCTGAGATACAAGAAACACATCCAACACTTAGAACACTCAGGGTGTGAGCTGAGATACAAGAAACACATCCAACACTTAGACCACTCAGGGTGTGAGCTGAGATACAAGAAACACATCCAACACTTAGACCACTCAGGGTGTGAGCTGAGATACAAGAAACACATCCAACACTTAGACCACTCAGGGTGTGAGCTGAGATACAAGAAACACATCCAACCCTTAGACCACTCAGGGTGTGAGCTGAGATACAAGAAACACATCCAACACTTAGACCACTCAGGGTGTGAGCTGAGATACAAGAAACACATCCAACACTTAGACCACTCAGGGTGTGAGCTGAGATACAAGAAACACATCCAACACTTAGACCACTCAGGGTGTGAGCTGAGATACAAGAAACGCATCCAACACTTAGACCACTCAGGATGTGAGCTGAGATACAAGAAACACATCCAACACTTAGACCACTCAGGGTGTGAGCTGAGATACAAGAAACACATCCAACACTTAGACCACTCAGGGTGTGAGCTGAGATACAAGAAACACATCCAACACTTAGACCACTCAGGGTGTGAGCTGAGATACAAGAAACACATCCAACACTTAGACCACTCAGGGTGTGAGCTGAGATACAAGAAACGCATCCAACACTTAGACCACTCAGGGTGTGAGCTTAGATACAAGAAACACATCCAACACTTAGACCACTCAGGGTGTGAGCTGAGATACATGAAACACATCCAACACTTACAGTAACAGTAGCAGGACAATTTGATCATCAGAAGTGTCGGTACTAATCTCTGAGAGTTTAAAATAAAGACTTGAAGAAGAAAATAATAGTCATCTTGTCGAGTAGGCCTATTAGTTGTAAAACAATTTTCTTTAAACCCAAATTTATTTCAGCTCCATTAACTCACTGTACCGAAAAAAAATAAAAATAAATAAATAAATAAATTACATATTTTTTTTCCCAAAAAAATATAAGTTATTAAAGTGAAATGACTAAACACTATTCCTTATACGTTGTTACTTCATTTTTACTTTCTCGTATATACGTAGTATAGAGAAAGTATTGTAATCGTGCAAAAAAAAAATCGAGATTTTTACAAATCTCTACGTTTTACACCTCACTGATACGGAAAAACATAATTTTGCAATCTTGTCCGTATGTCTGTGTGTGTGTCTGTGTTTCTGTGTGTAAACACGATAACTTGAGTACCGTTACAGCTAGGTTGATGAAATTTCATATATAAGTATTATATCAAAATCGTAGATCCGTATCAACTTTTGAGCGATTTCCGACAACCGGAAGTTGTACTTTTTCTACTTTGAATTTTTCAAAAGCCTATAACTTTTGACTTTAGAACATCTAATATAACAATGTGTGATATTTTTACTGTGAGTGGAATTGATTAGTAGTTAAGCAATAATTATTTTGTGTAGGGTGTACCTCAGATGATTCTTTAGGACCAAGTTTCTCTATTATTTTAGGACCCTGCTGCAGCTCTTGTAGGTTGTACTTGCGCAGCCTTATATAATCAGGTGCTACCCCTATACAGCACACCGTGCACAAAACTTCTACCAGTAGGCCTATAGCTACCTGGTAGTCATTCCAAGAAAAAGTTAACCTGGAATTAACCTTCTCCACAGCCCGCGTGATAGCTGGAATTACCTGTGTTTTAGGACACGTGTTCCCATTGTTGTTTCTAGATTTTAAACAAAACAGTGTACGTGGCGGGGGATAATCACAAAAGATGGGATGTAACACAGTAGATGCAGTCGTTTCAATGTCATCTGTGTGTGCTTTGCAGGTGCCTACAATTGGCAAAATACGAGCTGCGTAACGAGCTTTCTTCAAACCATGCTGGGCTATATCCTCCATTATACCTGTCACCAGTTTTATAGGATCTTCCACAGTTGTGCTGATGAAGACACAATTTTTAGCATTGCTCAGTACATTTTGGAATCTATTTTGTACTGGTGTTTAGGTTTTTAATCCTGGAACTTCTTTTTTTAGTGCTTTCTCCAGATCATTATCATCATCTTCATCATCACTGTCTTGGTTTGTATTATTGTTTACTTGGTGGGTGTCTGTCATTACCTGACTTGGACCATATAACTGATCGGTACATTCATTTAGGATATTGTAGCACTCTCTGACTGCACTACTTTTATTGCTATTGCACATGACAAGAAATCCTTTCATGCCTTTTTGTAAAATATTAGCCCCAGGACTAGGACGCTTTGATCCATATGCAGATTTTCTATAGAAGGACTTGCTTCTTTTCTTTCCTTTTTTCTCAGTTGACATTTTGCTGCACAGATCTTGACCAGATACATATTTTAAGATTATCAACATTTAGTTAATAAAATATCACTTAATACGCAAAAGAATTTGATAAAGTAGCACTGAGTCTCCCTAAGAATTACGCTAAATACAAAATGTATGTAAATGATTAACACCGCTAAAAAATATATAATACGGAGCAACAACATTATATTTATTTAAAAGTTCTGCAAAAATACATACGATTTGTTTTCTAAGACGCAGTGTTTTAAAACATATGATGTATAGATACAGTAGCGTATTTAGTTATTTTTGCCTATCAGTCTAGTACTTTTGTTTTGTTTTGACTAAGGGAATTACTTGCCAGTTACTTCCCTTAATATGGTGCATACAACAATATGGGAAGTGATAACAACACTTGCTTTAATTGATATACATTTTCCATTATTAACAACTAAATGATTCAAAGATGTAACAACGGCTTTTACATCCTAACTGCGTTTTAGGTGATTTTACAGCTGTAAAAGATTGAAATGATTCACACTATAGACGATGATTTAAGGCGTATCATTTTACTCTACCCATGCTACTTTTTAAACATCCTGTTAAAATTGTTAAAAAGTATTTTCTTTAAAAATGTGTAACATTTTTAAAAAACGTTTACATTTTTTAGTTGTATAGGTAAAATGTGCTGACCACGCACTAAATCATGTTAGGGTCAAGGAGTTCTGATCATACAAACTGCTTTGGTACTTTTTACGACACTATTCAATAGTTATTAACAAAAAATACTAATAAACTAAAGGTTTTGTTAAGGAAGTTGACAATAGCAAATTACCAATTAATGCATTATTTAAATATGTAGGTTTATCACTATCACATGTAGTCTTTTTTTTTTCTTGCAATACAAAAATTAACAAAGCTTTAAAGAGCTTCAAAAGCAGTACGTATATTTGACGTAGCATCAGATGATGGTGTATGGGGATTTATCACATTATGTGGAATTATCACAGTATTTTGATAACCAAACATCATGTGGAATCATCAAACTGATAGCCAAACATCATGTGGAATCATTACAGTAGTTTGATAGCCAACCATCATGTGGAATCATCATAGTAGTTACATCGTCACCATCAGGTCGGTCAACTTGCTGTTAATTTGTTTTGTATTAACTCAACATCTGATTGTGTCACAGATTATGTTACATCACATTACCATCTGGCCTGAGACTTAATTATCTAATTTTAAAGTCTATTGCTGAAATATGAAAAAATTGTTAGCTTATATTTATTCTTCTATTATTTTGATAAAAGTGTTTTAATATTTAAATGTGTCTGTATAAACGTGTATGTTAAAGTTAACAAAACTATTATGTTATGGTTATTTATAGTTTGAACGAGGTCTAGCCAATACGGCTATGTATAAATATATCACTGGTATAATAACAATTACATATACTGTAAATATGTGACGTTTGATGTGTAACTATAGACTTTATCACAACAACTTTGGTTTTATTGTCTCTTAATTTACTTCTGTCATAATCGTTGTTCCCTTTTTGAGTTCAGCAAAAAAAAAAAGTTGCAGCTTAACCTGAGATAATTTTCTTCTCAATGGACTTGATCGAATTCCGTTTACGTTGTGTCATAATAAAGAATTAAAACGTTTTAGGAAAAATACGAGGTTAATATAAAAAAAATATTTTTTTATTTTTAAAACCGTGAAGATTGTGAAGCTGTATGCTAATTTAAAATTAAAAAAGGTATATAATTATATATTTTGAAACAGTGATCTGTATGCATACATGTGTCTGAGAAATGCAAAACATGACATACAATGCTGATGGGTTGAATTGCATTATTCTGGAAACTTTTTTTGTGTGGTAATAACCGATACATAATCATATCTAGTAAAGCAAGGGTCTGACATAGACGTCTTCAAGATCGTGTGATATGCTGGTAGGTCAGGGGTCGTCAACCTTTCGGACGGAAGAGCCAAAAGTTAAAATTTACCATATATCCAAGTTTTAAAAGAGCCAATAACACTTGTATTTAAATATTTTGATATTTGATATTATATATATATATATATATATATTTATTTATTTATATTTAAATATATATATATATATTTAAATATATATATATATATATATATATATATATATATATATATATATATATATATATATATATATATATATATATATATATATATATATATATATATTTAAATATGAAATAATATTTATTCAAATTAAAACATAAACATAGAATAATAAAATCAGTAATCAAATTGTATAACTTTAATTACTGAATACTATTTACAACAGTTTAACCTTGCGAGCCTTTTGAAAGTTTGTTTAAACCTGGCTCATAACCCGTTTTCAGTTTCAAGCACGCCTATTGATTTTTATTAGTTAGTTGGCTTGTATACTTGGTATTATATTAATGCAAGAAGACGTTGCTCGCATGAATATGTTGACCCGAATATCGTCCAATGTCAGCCAACGTCTTCACCTCACTTTAGCATCCTGTAAGACTTTTCCATGCGTCACGTAATAGGGCCTCAACTCGCGACATTTCTTTTAGAGCTGTCCAGTTGTACAGTGAAACGTGCATGTTTTACTGGACCTCCAAATCATCTAACTTGCTCTTGAGATCAGTAAACTTACCGCTCCACAAATGTTTGGTTTTCAAATCTAGCAATTTAATTTGAAGCGAACCAGCATCAATTCCAAACAGCTCAAAGTTAATCTTATTTGTTTTTGTTTTGAGAGAATGTACACTGACTATGAACGTCAGAGTACTTTCATTTCTTTTGATTTCCTCAAATCTCTAAGTGAACCCATCCTTCATTTTGTTTATAATAATGCTGAAGTGATTCATGTTAATAGTAGCGTTGGTTTTATCATGATATTTTTTTTCAGATTTTTCAAAATAAAGTAATTTACCGCGCTCCGGGTTTTCAACAAAATGAAGCAATTTTTTTTTTCGAAACAATTATATTCTTCAAGCAAGGCATAGGCTGGGTTTTCCTTTCAATGCAGGTTTAGATTTAGCTCGTTTAATTTATTTTTGATCTCCACCATGAAGTTGAATGTTTCAGTTTGGGATAGACAATTTTATAGGAAGTAGCCTACATTGAAATATGGCGTAACTAAATATTCTAATAGAATAGCTAGTGTTTATTGTTTATGTTGATTCTTTTATCGTTCGTTATCGAGTGTTGCAGAACAATATTTTAATGAGTTTTGAAAATAAAAAAAAATAAAAAAATATTAATATGTGTACATGGAGCTGAAGAGCCGCATCTCGACATCAAAAGAGCCGCATGCGGCTCGCGAGCCGCATGTTGCCGCCCCACTGTGGTAGGTAAACCGTACAGTAGAGGTTCATTTAGTAAATGTTGTTGTTACATCTGTTACATCGTCACCATCAAGTCGGCCAGCTTGCTATTATATATATATATATATATATATATATATATATATATATATATATATATATATATTTTTTTTTTTTTAAATTTAGTAAACATATAATTCTATACCAAAATTATCTTACATTACATTGCTATCGGGTCTTCATCTACTTATATAATTATACGTTACTGTTGCTGAAATCTGAAGATCAGCCAGTCTACATCTATTATTAGCAAATCCTAAATGTTGTTATAAGACTAATATATTCTGACAGACTGAAGTTAAATATAGGCCTACACATAGCGAGTCGTCCGAGTTATAGAAAGCCGAATACATATGTTGTAGTTGATGAGAACATAGTTTCATGGGGGAATATTTATACCAGTGTCCGATAATAGAATGTTCTTTAAAAAAAAGGGGTGTTAGGTTACTGGTAGTTAACTAAATACACACATTGCTGGCTAATGTCAATGCTAACCCTGTCCCTAACCATAACACCAACCACCCTAGTCATACCATACGCAGGGGCGTAGCGAGGGGGGGCGGGGGGTGCGGACCGCACCGGGTGACACCATTTAGGGGGGTGACACCAAGGTAAAAAAGAGCAAAATATATAGAGAAAAACTGTAGGGGGGGGTGCAAATCGAAAGTTTGAGGGGGGGGGGGGTGCAAATCGAAAACTTGAGGGGGGGGGGGGGTGAAAATCGAAAGTTTGAGGGGGGGGGGTGCAAATCAAAAACTCGAGGGGGGGGGGTGCGAATCGAAAGTTTGAGGGGGGGTGCAAATCGAAAATTTGAAAGTTTGTCCCTGGGAAGGGTCTCTATGCCTCTGGGGGGGTGACACCATTAAGTGCCGCACCGGGTGACACCCGACCTCGCTACGCCACTGATCTAGATCTAGATCTAGATCATAACTAAAATAATTAGCCTAAAATTAACATTTCTGAGTCTGCCACATAACTTCACTGCTTAAGATATTATGAATTAGATTAGACAATCAGATACTTCTTTGAAAAAATGTCTTAATAGAATTTAAAAGACAAAATTATTTCACAATATTTGGAAGAAAAAAATTAGTAGTTTTTAATAAATAATTTATTAAAATTTTCCTTATTATAAAATTTGAAAACAGTGACTTGAATGAATAGATTTTTCTAAGACAAGCGATTAATTCCTAAATTTCTACGCTCCCATAATTTGGCCATACTGATATTATGTTTTCTACATAAGTTTAAGAATATATTTTTTCTAAATTTCAACATGGCACGCAAGCAGCTGCAGCACCGAGGGCCGCATTAACTATCAAATTTCAGTTCGGGGGCCAGGTTCTTTCAGGCATGTCTTTGATTTTTCTGGGCGAAGTTCCTCAGCCATCACCAACAAACGATTTTTCCTTGGACAAAAAGATCTCCGCGGGCCGGATGAGAGGACCTCGCGGGCCGCATCCGGCCCGCGGGCCGTAGTTTGGAGACCCCTGATCTAGATCATAACTAAAATAATTACCCTAAAATTAACATTTCTGAGTCTGCCACATAACTTCACTGCTTAAGATATTATGAATTAGATTAGACAATCAGAACTTTAGATTTAATTTTTAGATAGTGTTCCCTTGAAAACATAGATCTAATCTAGATCTAGATCTAGATCCTAAAACTTTTACTAACTAGATCTATCATTTAGCCTAGAATTTAGGAGATTATTGTAAAATTTAATTATAGCCTAAGGGTTCGTCCATAAATGACGTCACACTCGCAGGGGAAGGGGGGGGCGTAATTTTGTGACGGTGTGTGATGAGGGGGTTCAGATGTTGCGACTTCACACTGTGACTTTTGCATTATAAAAAAAGCCATGTTAGAAAACTAATTTTAGACGTTATATTGGGTTTTAGAAAACTGTTTTAATAAATTGTAATAGGAATTGATAAAAATACTCTATATATAGACAGAGTTCAGACAAGATTTTGGAACAATATCGATGTATTAAGAAAAATTCAACTGCAATTTTGAGAGGGGTTGCAGGCTGAAGTGTGACGTCATTTTAGGGATGGGGTTCTGGCTTTTTGTGACGATGTATGACGGAGGGGAGGTGGAGGTGAAAATCGTCCAAAAAAGCGTGACGTCGTTTATGGATTACACTCAGGGGCGTAGCGAGGGGGGGCGGGGGTGCGGACCGCACCGGGTGACACCATTTAGGGGGGTGACACCAAGGCAAAAAATAGCAAAATATATAGAGAAAAACTCGAGGGGGGGGGGTGCAAATCGAAAGTTTGAGGGGGGGTGCAAATCGAAAACTTGAGAGGGGGGGGTGCAAATCGAAAGTTTGAGGGGGGGTGCAAATCGAAAATTTGAAAGTTTGTCCCTGGGAAGGGCCTCTATGCCTCTGGGGGGGGGGGGGGTGACACCATTAAGTGCCGCACCGGGTGACACCCGACCTAGCTACGCCACTGACCATACGCCCAACACTAATTTCTAACTATAAAATTAGTCGAGATTATAATACTACTAACAACCCAACACACCTATTTTATTATCGGACATCAGTATCTAAAATCATCCGTTTCATGTAACAACAAGTTTTATTATAACAAAGCAAGGTCGTTCAACACAATGTTGTTTTTTTTTTCATTTTTCACATCGTAATGTTAATTTTATAAACATGCGCATGAGTCTTATACAATAGTATGTATTTACTGATGGGGGAATTCTATAAACATTCGAATGAGTCTAACACAATAACATTGGTTTACTACAAGATGTTCTATAAACTAGCTTAGTGTAAAATAACCAGAAATGTATGTATAATATCATAATGAGTTTTCTAATTACATATGCCTTATATTGACTTACACACCTCTATAAAGGCAAGCATTGTTTTAAGTTAAACTTTTAACCAAGTTTTAAAATGGCCGCTCCAAAATTAAGGTGTGATTCACATGCAAGGCAGGGCTAGAATAGATTTGATATTTGAAAATATTTCCTGCTGAAAAAATAATATTTTAGGAGAATGTTGAATGTAACATTCATCGACTTTTATTTGTCACATCTCTAAGATAAAATATATGCACACATGTTAGTGTTTTAAAATTCGTAACCTTATAATATTTTAACAACACATAATTAGCTCGCTTAATGATCTCGTGTCGCTTTTTTACTTTCTCGTATATACGTAGTATAGAGAAAGTATTGTAATCGTGCAAAAAAAAAAAAATCGAGATTTATACAAATCTCGACGTTTTAACCCTCCCTGATACGGAAAAACATAATTTTGCAATCTTGTCCGTATGTCTGTGTGTCTGTTTGTGTGTGTGTCTGTGTGTGTGTGTGTAAACACGATTACTTGAGTACCGTTACAGCTAGGTTGATGAAATTTCATATATAAGTATTTTATCAAATCGTAGATTTGTATCAACTTTTGAGCGATTTCCGATAACCGGAAGTGGTACTTTTTCTACTTTGAATTTTTCAAAAGCCTATAACTTGAGTAATATTTTAGATAGATAATTGAAATTTCACTTGTAAGTAAAAGATCTAATTCTCTACCTTCTGTTTTGAGTGATTTCCGTTGACGGGAAGTACTAATTTACGCTATTTCCGATTTCTCAAAAACGCATCTAAATTTATAAAGTACTAATACTATTGCGCACCATTATGAACATTTTTATTTGGCGTTCGCTTGGTGTGCAATACTTTTTTCTATGAGATTCTATTTTATTTTAAAAAGTGTATGTATTTAAAATGGATTAAAAATCATAACTATATCCCGAGTTCCCATCCCCTGTTGTTTTATATAAGAATATTCGAGAAAGTTTAGAGGAGATCACTCCCGGTTTATTAAAAATAAAACACTCATCTTAAGTTATACTTCGTTTTCCGTAGTATACTTTAATAACAATAATACACGATATTCACCGTTTTTAAAATAAAAACATTATTCTTACATTTTAACAACGCGTGAGATGGCCACATAGAATTGTCCATGTGAGAAACACGGTCTTTTAAAGTCTAGAACTAGTCCTACGTGAGAAAAACTGAGGAAGCTTTTTAAAATGTTGTTATCAAACTTTTACCAATAATGTATTTTTTTTATTTATTGTGTGACCTTGTTTCTCAGATCTCATTTATATAATTGTGTCGGCACTTTATTTCTTTGATATTATTAGTTACTGGAGACGCACCAACATGTGCAGTAAACAAACCTTTAGTTTACTCTGACTACCCTCATCAATGGTGAAGAAGAACACACCTTTTAAACGAATGTAAGGGCCATAGTGCTCATATGGGAGCCCGGGGCGCCGGGGGAGAACCCTATTGTATCGCGACTGATCCCGCTGTGCAGGTCATCCAATAGGCGGATCCCGTGTGCTAAGACAGGCATTGGGAAACTTTGGGCGCTCAACCACACATGTACGTGGGGCGCCGACACCCCAATATTTAAACCATGTTAGGGCTATGATAGAAAACTTTGGGCGCTTAACCACACATGTACGTGGGGCGCCGACACCCCAATATTTTAACCATGTTAGGGCTATGATAGAAAACTTTGGGCGCTCAATCACACATGTACGTGGGGCGCCGACACCCCAATATTTAAACCATGTTAGGGCTATGATAGAAAACTTTGGGCGCTCAACCACACATGTACGTGGGGCGCCGACACCCCAATATTTAAACCATGTTAGGGTTATGATAGAAACTTTGGGCGCTCAACCACACATGTACGTGGGGCGCCGACACCCCAATATTTAAAATTGAATTTTCAATTTAATCAACCACTGTTTACTGTCCGTATGCTTTACCTCGGTTTTTTTTTTAACTGTAAACAAGAAGCTTAAATCTACATATCTCTTAAAAAAAATGGACTTGTTAATGAAAAGTCTAATATATTTCCTAAACGAAAGAGAGAGCAGGGGCAATATATGGGAAAATGATCAAACAAATGTCTGACATGCTACCTTCCCCCACCCCGGCCGTACATGATATAGAGTTTCCCCACATATGACATATGATATAGCAGCATACACATTGATGTTGATATAGAGAGCCTAGCTGAGTTTCCCCACATATGATATCTGATATAGCAGCATACACATTGATGGACTTCATCTCTGGAAGGTATTGTCACAGACTGTATGGTGTCAATATATCAGGGCAGGTAGGATAGTTTTATATCAGGGCTGGTAGGATATGTTTATATCAGGGCAGGTAGGATAGTTTTATATCAGGGCTGGTAGGATAGTTTTATATCAGGGCTGGTAGGATAGTTTTATATCAGGGCTGGTAGGATAGTTTTATATCAGGGTTGGTAGGATAGTTTTATATCAGGGTAGGTAGGGTAGTTTTATATCAGGGCTGGTGGGATAGTTTTATATCAGGGCTGGTAGGATAGTTTTATATCAGGGCTGGTAGGATAGTTTTATATCAGGGCTGGTAGGATAGTTTTATATCAGGGCTGGTAGGATAGTTTTATATCAGGGCTGGTAGGATAGTTTTATATCAGGACTGGTATGATAGTTTTATATCAGGGCTGGTAGGGCAGGTTTATATCAGGGCTGGTAGGATAGTTTACTTAACATTCGCTCACAACATCGATATGTTTGAAAAGAATGTCACTTATGTAACTTTTATTTTCTCAAAGTGCTATTCAATAGTTGCTACACCATTTAGTTTTAGATATACCGAATTGTGGTTTGAGTTGGCGCTCGTTTCATTTATGAGCTAAAATTCCAAGCTGTATGACTTCAGCTAGAATTAATGCCACAAATTTGGACCATTGGTTCGTGATGCCGTACTAAATGTGATTTCACACGTAAACAAAAATAAAATGGTGACCCATGTACATGCAGTTGATAAAGTTAACGCAATAACATATATTTAACACCATAAAACCATAATATTCCGATCTTGTTGTGTTCTCTCATTTTATTTTAGTTCTATTATTCTAGCCCTATAATGTAATACTTGCATACAGATGTATATTGTGCCACTGCTTAGTTGTTTTTTTTTTTCAAAGTTTAATTCAAAGTTTAATTCATTAATTTAAAGACAGCACAGTCCTACCTTACCTTATGTGTCACACCAAAATAATGATTTTATCATCTCTACTATAAATCATAGAAAACAAAAACATAATAAAATAGACTAACCTCCGTCTGGTGCTAACAAGTAATGATTTTATCCCCATTTATCGTAACAAAAAATGTACATGAACACAGCAAATGTTAATTGATACCATTTCAGATGTTTAAGCAAGAAGAAAATAAATATATCTTTATGTGTTATTTTATAAGAGACATACATTTTAACCCATATATTATACTGTCTAAGTAGATATGATACTACCTTTTAGGTCCTAAAATAAAATTGAATGACATAAACCTAGGACATGACTAGTTTACTTTCACATACAAAAATATAACCCTGTTTAGTTCGTAAAATAAAATGGACGTGTATACATTGACACATGAATGTTTTAGCTTAAACATGGTTTAGATTATAATTTGAATGTAAATTAAACACGTGTTTTAGTTGTAAAATAACTAGTTATAATATTAAAATGTTTTGCAAACATGTACATGAACCCCCTCCCTCCTCCCCAAAAATTGATACTGACAGCTAAGTTTCCCCACATATAACATATCATATGAATTAATTGAAGCAATCTCTGGAAGGTATTGTGACCGACTTGATGGTTTCAATGTATCAGGGCTGGTAGGATAGTAGACTGAGTATTCGCCCACAATGTTGATAGGCTCATACCACCCTTTAGCGAAATTCACGAATAAACATTATATTGAATTAAAATTATTGTATCCATGGTTGTGTAGTTGATAAAATTTTGAAGCGATAAATAAAATACAGCTTCAAAGGGAACGTCGTTAGCATTACGGCGAACTAGGCCCTTGACTAAGGCACTGTTTATAAGGGGCGCAAACTTGTTTAATCGCCATTATTATTAAAAAAACACTAACAAATCATTAAAAACTTGATTGTATTATTGAAAAAAAAAGTTAGCGAGATACGATAACTACTTTATTGTAAGTTTAACACGCTAGTTTCACCCACCAGCAAGTCATAGGCTGTGTTTTCCTTTCCTTGCAGTGTTACATTTAGCTCTTTTAGTTTCTTTGTAATATCCACCATAAAGTTGAATGTTTCAATGCAGGCTTGACAATTCAATAGAAAGTACAATGAAATAATGAGTAAATAAATATTCTAATAGAATAGCGAGTGATTATTGTTTATATTTTTTTTATTATATCACTCATCATCAAATGTTGCAGGACAATATTTTTAAGTTTCGAAAATAAAAAAAATTATTAATAATTGCATAGAGCTGAAGAGCCGCATCTTGACATCAAAAGAGCCGCATGCGGCTTGCTAGCCGCAGGTTGCTGACCCCTGGTCTAGCCAATACGGCTATTTATACATATTTTAATGACGTATTTAATGACGTATATTGTAAGTATGTTTAGTGTGATGATTAACTATATATTAGGCCACTACAACTTTATATCATACCAATGTTCTGTTTAAATTGTCTCTTAATTTTGTTCTGTAATTTTTTTTTTCATTTTAAGCAGGGAAAACAAGTTGCTAATTTTCTTCTCAATGTACTTAAGACACATTCCCTATTTCCCCGAATACCTTTTGCATGAAGGCAGTTTTTTCCATTTGACCGACAAACTCCAGCTTAAACGTTGGGTGTTTCTAATTAACTCAACTAAATAATTAATTAAGCAATTTTAACGTTATAAATATCATGTACAGTTTTACCATGGCATTAAATGTTTCATATCCTATTGGTTAGACATTTAAATCAGTAAAGATACTATCTGAAACAATAGGTGGTTATAAATTATTAAAATACGTATTTGCCAATACATTTTGTCTTATCTTATTTAAAAAATAAAAAAAATAAAAAATAAAGGGAGACAAAGCAAATAAAAATATAGATCTATCAATTTTAATAAATTTAAAAACAGATACTTCTTTGAAAAAAATGTCTTAATAGAATTTAAAAGAAAAAATTATTTCACAAAATTTGGAAGAAAAAAATTAGTAGTTTTTAATAAATAATTTATTAAAAATTTTCCTTATTATAAAATTTGAAAACAGTGACTTGAATGAATAGATTTTTCTAAGACAAGCGATTAATTCCTATTTATCTACGTTCCCATAATTTGGCCATACTGATATTATGTTTTCTACATGAGTATAAGAATATATTTTTTCTAAATTTCAACATGGCACGCAAGCAGCTGCAGCACCGAAGGCCTAGGAAGTTAACCCATATTCTGTTAGCGTCCCACGTATGGGACGCTTGTAGAAGAATTTGCTAAAATTTATTAAAGCCTAGTTAAAAAACAAAGTATGTTTCATTGTATTTGAAAATGGCTAGACCAGGGGTCGGCAACCTGCGGCTCGCGAACCAGATGCGGCTCTTTTGGTGTCCAGATGCGGCTCCTTTGGTGTCCAGATGCGGCTCTTTTGATGTCCAGATGCGGCTCTTCAGCTCCATGCACAGATATTTTTTTTTAAATAATCACTATCTAGTTCGTCATAAGAATAATTAAAACGTTTTAAGAAAAATACAAGGTAAGTATATAAAAAACCTACGATTAATCTTTAAAACTGTGAATATCGTGAAGCAGCATGCTTTTTTGAAATTTAAAAACGTATATGGTTATATACTTTAAAACAGTGATATGTGTGCATACATGTTTCTGAGAGATGCAAAACATGACATATAATGAATGTTAGGACATTAAGATACGTTAGAAAACATTTGTTTTTTGGGATAAATTATTAACTGATACAAAATCATATCTAGTACTCTAGTACAGGGGTCGGCAACCTGCGGCTTGCGAGCCGCATGCGGCTCTTTTGATATCAAGATGCGGCTCTCCAGTTCCTTGAACAAATACTAATAATCTCAATAAAAAAATAAAATATTTGAAATAAAAAAAAAATGTTAGTGGCTCTTTAAAACCAGGGACATTTTGAGAATTTTAACTTTGGCTCTTCCGCTTCAAAAGGTTGCCGACCCCTGCTCTAGTAAAGCAAGCGTTTCACATAGACGTTGTCAGGATCGTGTAATATACTGGAGGTTCATTTAGTAAATGTTGATGTTACATCTGTTACATCGTCACCATCAAGTCTGCCAGCTTGCTGTTTTTTTTTAAATTAATTAAACATATACTTCTTTACAAAAACTATCTTTTATTACATTGCTATCGGGTCTTGATCTACTTATATAATTATAAGTTACTGTTGCTGAAAACTGAAGATCAGCCAGTCTACATCTATTATTAGCAAATCCTAAATGTTGTTAAAAGACTAATATATTCTGACAGACTGAAATTAAATATACACAAAGCGTGTCGTCCGGGTTATAGAAAGCCGAGAAATATGTTGTAGTTGATGCGAACATAGTTTTATGGGGAATATTTATACCAGTGTCAGATAATAAAACGTTTTTAAAAAAGGGTGTTAGGTTACTGGTAGTTGACTAAATGCACACATTGCTGGCTAATGTCAATGCTAACCCTGTCCCTAACACTAACCCCAACAATAGTCCTACCATACGCCTAACCCTAATTTATAGCAATAAAATTAGTCGAGATTATAATCCTACTAACAATTGAACACACCTATTTTATTATCGGACATTAGTATCTAAAATCAACCGTTTCATGTAACAACGACAAGTTTTGTTATAACAACAGATGTAAGCATATAAACTACGTTATATCAAAAGTTGATGAAATATATTTAATCAGTTACTTACAATTTAGATTTTTTCCGAAAATCTAAGGGAAACATCAAAGATTAAATAATAATGGTCATAAATATAGTGTGGTTTTTAGAAGCATCAGAATGAAACCCATATTATACGATCATATTTATAAACAAATTGAGTTTTCGTAAATTTATGTTGATCCATTTTGAAGTTTTATTTTAATTTTGAATGTATTCAAAGTTGCAATCTAAAAGTACATAAAGGGTCTATTATATGTGAATATTTTTTAAAAAGACCGAATACGATCGCTTTATTTAGCGAATGCGTGTTCTACACAATTATTTCGCCCGATTCTATATATTAAGAGTTATAAGTAATGTATTGTGTGGAATTGGGTTGAGTGATATGGACTGATAACTCTTATTGAAATAAATTTGAACGCAAAAATGAGACACCTTAAATCGTCGTCTATAGTTTGAATCAAATAAATGTTTTGCAGCCACAAAATCACATAAAACACAGCTAAGATGTAAACGCCGTGATTACATCGTTGAATCATGTAATTGTTAATCATGTAAAATGTATATCCATCAAAACAACTGGTTTTATCGCTTCCAATTTAGTTATATGAACAAGGTTAAGGGAAGTAACTTACAAGGTGTCAAAAACAAAAATAAAGTACAACACTGATAGGCAAAAATAACTAAATACGCTACTGTTTCTATATATCATATGTTTGAAACACTGCGTCTTTAGAAAACACATCAATATGTATGTTGCAGGACTTTTGAATAATTATAATGATGCTCCGTATTATACAATATTTAGCAGTATTAATATTTTAAATGCATTTTGTGTTTAGGGTAAATCTTCGGATCAATCAGGGTTATTGCGATTTGCTACTTTTGCGGATAAAATGATATTTTATTTACTAAATATTTTGTTTCACTAAAATAACACACTACTAAAGAACATACAATTGCGCAGCTAGGCTAGACAGAATATTTACTCATGAAAGTATAACGGTGATCAAAGTAAAACATCTTGCACAGGCACATTTACCAACCACAAAATAATTATTGCTTAACTACTAATCAATTCCACTCACAGTAAAAAATATCACACATTGTTCTATTAGATATGTTAAAGTAAAAATATCACGCATATTTCAATTAGAAGTTTTAAAGTCAAAATTTAACGCATGTTTCTATTATTTGTTCTAAAGTCAAAATATCACGCATGTTTCTATTAGATGTTTGAAAGTATCACGTATTATATGTTCTAAAATCAATACATCACACTCACGTTTCCATGAGAACAGTGGTTCTTAACCTGGGTTAGATATCTAATTCATGAAAATGGTGACATTTGTTTTACAGAGCCATTATAATGGCACTCTCCTACTTCATTCAAAGTGAATACCTTAGAGAATTGTCTATCAACTTACACAGTCTAGATTTTAACGTGTGTAAGTCAGTCATCCGTATTAGTATGCCTAACTGAGCCGAAATCACAAACAAATTATCATCTTTAAATAAGCTGTAGGTCATACTGTATTGGATAGAGCAATGGCGAGGCGAGGTCGGGTGTCACCCGGTGCGGCACTTAATTTTGTCACCCCAGAGGCGTAGAGACCCTTCCCGGGGACAAACTTTCAATTTTCGACTTGCATTCCCACCCTCAAACTTTTGATTTGCACCCCACCCCCCTCAAACTTTCGATTTGCAACTCTTAAAAGACTATTTAACACTTGAAATAAGTGGGATTATCCTTTTTCTCTATATATTTTGCTATTTTTTGCCTTGGTGTTACCCCTTAAATGGTGTCACACGGTGCGGTCTGCCTATAAATATTCTCTACCCCACCCCGACAAATCTGCGCCCCCCTCCCCGCTCAACTGTTTGTCCTCCTCGAAATTCCATCCATCAATCATTACAATTGAGCCATTTGTTTTATAGCACTAACAGCCGTGGACAGTGTTTTCACAACAAGCTTAGTCGAAAATATGTCAATGATTTTCTACTAGTTTTAACTTTAATGATATTTTGTTTGTTTATATAATTTATCTTTAATCAATATGCCGCTTGTCTGTCTGCCTGTCCTTTATACAATGATACACACCTCATCCTATCGCCATGAAACATAAGAAAGTCGTTTAGAATACTCCAGAAAAAACCTCAATTCACCGTGAAATTTCCTACCCCACCCCCCACACATGAAGAGCAGTGCCTACCCCTTTTGAAGAAAAGCCAGAAAGAAACTCTGACTCCTGTACAGTTTTCTGCCATAATTATTTTTTTTTATTTTGGAGGGCAGCGCCCTGGCAGTAAGGCGGTTTGTTTTGCTTTCTTAGTACCTGTGGTCAGTTGATTGGGTGTCCTGTACAAGGGGTCAGGGTTACTACTTAATTCAAACTGCACATGCGCATCAGCCGGCGCTCCGGTTCCCCCGTGAGCACTACGCTGCATATACTTGTTCTAATGAGCGCCATACCCTAGGGATATAGAGGGCTACTATAATCGATGACTAAATAAAATGAAGGGTGTACTCCAGCGCCTCGGCAGTAGTATACGGTTGGGCACCCTGAGTATCTCCATTATGATGATGTTATGAAACAAGTTGTAGATATGGGTCAGCGACTTGGCCATCCCAAAATATCGAACACACAGAAGCAGCTAAAATGGACTTCAAGAAATATATTAATTAATTTGCAAAATTAAAGAAATGAAAAAAAGAATCTAAATATAACATGAGCAACTTTTAAAAATGTGTGTTTCGTTAGTGGCGGTACAACGTTCGGTATAATCCTGTGCGTTTAGTGAGGGTCAACCCACCCATCCAACAATTTTGCATTTCCGGTGGATGATCACCCCCCCCCCCCCCTAATATTTTATTATTTTAACTAGATAAAACAGTTTTGACAGTAAATTTTACATTTATTCTAATGGTGTCACGCCTAAACTGCGTCAACCTGCACTCCCCCCCCCCCCCCCACCTTGTGACGCTATTTGTTTTGTTACTAAAATGTTACAGGCTTACAGATAATTTGTTAGTTTGTTTTGTCATAAAAGTATTATAAAATCAAAGGTATTTTACGTTACGGGGTACTACATAATAACAGTATATAAATACACAATTAGGACGTATAAAATACACAATTTACAGATTGACGAAAGGGCCCAATTACAAATTCTGCACAAGGGCCCGAAAAATTCGTACGTTAAATTGTTATTTTAGAATAGCTGACACACTTGGGTTGTCATCTGGTTTTATTATATCTGTAGCTTTTTATTTCAAGCTGAAAATTACTATGTGCTTTGTATACGAGGTACATATAGAAGTCGTTTACAAATTATTCCCCATTGTTTAAATATAAGAATAAAAGAGAGGCAATCGAACATTGACACTCATAGAGATCTTTTTAGTTGTATACGTTTCAATTAGAAAAACAAATATTGTTAAATTGTTAAAAAAAAGGTGATGTTCTTTATATATATTTTAAAGACCAGCAAAACATTCGGTTAAATGTATTGCCGTTCTCGCTATCACATGTTGTCATTTTGTTTTTTGCAACAAAATTAAAAGGTACTTTAAAAGCAGAACTTATATTTAACGTAGTATCCGATGATGGTGTTTGTGGAATGTTTACATTTAAATGATAGCCAAACAGCATGTGGAATCATCACATTAAAATGATAGCAAAACAGCATGTGAAATCATAAAGGCAAGCATCATGTGGAATCAACACAGTAGTTACATCATCACCATCAGGATTTTTGGGCCCCCAATTGGTCTGCCCCCCCCCCCCCCCGCATTGCGGGGTCTGGCGGCACTGTAGTTCCGCCCCTGCGTAAGACATGTGTCCGAATACGACAAACTCCTTCTTAAGCGTTGCAGTGTTTCACAGTAACACAAAAACAAACAAAAAATTAAAACTTTTAACGTTATAAATACCACAAACTGTTTTATCTGGAAATTAAAAGTTTTATTCTGTATTAATTAAAGTTTCAAACAGTTTAGATAGTGTCTAGAACTAAATGTCTTTTTTTTTAAAACTTAAAATACATATTACTATTGCGATTTCTTATTACATAGAAAACGTAAAGGGAGACCAATCAATCAAACTAACAGAGCAATATATTATAAACAACTTTAAAAACATATGCTTAAGAAATAGGCATATTGCTCATAAAATACATATGTAAAATTAACACGTTTTAGAAAATATTTTAAAAATTAAGCAAGAATGCTAAATTTTATATATAAACGCATTAGATTTTACAATTTAAAAACCCTGACTTGAATGTATATCGTTTTTAAAGAATTAAGATCCAACCAGATCATTTTATGTTTCGTCATATGTGGCATCTGATTGTGAATAATTTTTAACTTTCATACAATAAAATGTAATAAACTCTCATTGATCAGTCAGAAAGAATATAATAACAGTTAAACGAACTGACCTGTCACGTGGGACGGTCAGCTGACCAAGAGTTGGTCAGTCTAATCTGAAAGGTAAACTATGCTTTTAATTATAAAATAAAACAGTGAGATATTAAAAATGTAAATGTTTATATAAGATAATGTAACTATATTTGATACATTTAAATGGTCATTTAATACGATGTAACCAAATTTGCAATATATAAAAAGGATAAATAATAAAATATAGCACTATATAATAATATGATATATTATACGGCCTATACAGTATAACCATACCTATTTACGCCGGGACTTTAAAATGTATACATTGGAGTGCTACACATTATTGCAACATGTGTCCAGTAGGTATGTTCTACATGTCTCTAACGGGCCCAGCATATGTCTGGCAAGGGTCTTCTTCTTCTTCTTCTTCTTCTTGGTAGAGCTGTGGAAAATTTCAGCCTGTACAGAATTGTGAGAATTTAGCGGATTAGCACCAAGTGGAAGAAAAACGTGGCGCCGTCGACTTAAGTGACAAGATAAGAACCTTCCTTAATCGCTTTAAACTAATGGGATTAATCCCGTGCTGGATTTGTTTTGTACCAGATGTGTTTCTGTCTTCTGTGTTTCATGTGTTACTCATAGCTGTTTATTCTTATGGCCCAGTCCAGTTATTTGATTTATTTTTTGTAACACATCACAAGCACTGATATGCGTATATATGTTGAATATATAGACCTTACTTTAGTTTGTACGTGCTATTTAACTGTGATAAATAATATAGATTTACAATTAGTAAGTCAGCATTCAGCTTTTCTCAAAAGTAAGTATGTCAATAAATAGCAGCAAAACATGATTTATTTTGACCGGCGAATGCACGTTTATTTCATTTACCGACATAAGCACTTTCTTTGCTTACACTGACCATGAGATCGTTTTGACAGATTGGGCGAACCACGTGACATAATTATCCAATCAGACGCTGAGATGTATTTAAACGTCACTGCCTTAGCCTGGTTTGTTATTTCCCTAATACTATTTTTTTTGGAGGATTTAGACACGACTATTAAATATAAATTTAAAATAAATAAATGTATACATATAAAACACGTATAAGATCTTATGAGCGAACGAAGCTTTTGCTAAAGAATGCCCATTTATTGTATGTAGCCAATTCATTTTCAGAACATCAAATAGCCTGTCGCTATACATTTTTATTTTTTTATTATTTGTTTTATTTTCTACTTTTTAGTGATTCGTAATTTATGAAGTAGACACGACAAAAAATATTAGCTTTAAAATACCACCAGTAGGTCGCGATATCCGAAAGATGATTTTCTGCCCTGTGAAAGCAGACGTCAGGGACCACAATGTACAGACAAAACCATGCTGAGAAAACGAAGGATAGTTCTTTATCCTACTAATTCCCCTTAAATTCAAATAGTTAAACACGTTTTTGTCTCCCCTTCCCCCTAATGTCCTTAACTAGATCTACTAGCTCTATGATTGTAAACATTTCGTGAACCACAGCTCATCAGACTGTTAGAGTGATAGCATTTTGCATAGTATCTCCTTTCTGTTATTAAAAATAGTAATCTAACGAATGATTTATTTTGTTATCTCCCCTTAGTTTCGAAAACGCTTAGTTAATTTTAAAGACAAATTAAACATCTAATTAAATTTAAAAATAGATAAACTTGTATTGTAATTGAAGTGAAGCGTATCTAGAACGTTTAAACGAAATTGTGCATTAGAAGTGGGTTAAAGTGTAATATTTTATGAATGGTGGAAAACCTACGAAGGGGTTAATTTTTCAAGATGGCCGCCATTGTCATAGTTACCAAGATTTTTCCACCATTTTTTTTTAGTGGAAATGCCTATGCGGATGTATCTTAATAAAGCTGTAAAGAAATAACTGTTATCTAACGAGTATTAAAATTTTTTTTTTTTTTTTACCGGAGCCTTCCCCCTTAATTAATTTTTATTACAATGTATTAAAACATTTTTCAAACGCGAAATAACAGTTAAAATTCGTTTTCTAGCATTGCTTTTTACAATGCAAAACACCCCCCTCCCCCTTATCTCACAACGTCACAAAATTACGGAACCCTTCTTTCCTCCTAAGAGTGTGACGTCATTTATGGACACCCCCTAACCTGAGATAATTTTCTTCTCAATCGGCTTATGATAAATTCCCAAAAAAAATTTTTTAAAAATAAAACAATAAAGAATGTTCGATTGTCCGACTGTCTGGAACTAATTTTGTGGGTTTTTTTTGTTTTTTTTTTTTAAATTTAAATACATATCTGCCAAAAACCTTTGCCATTTTTTATATGTGAAAAATTACGAGGGAGACAACGCAAAGCTAATGACTGAACTGTCGATTTTAGTACATTTTAGAAAGATATAATTTTTAAAAAATGGTCTCAGTATGACTTATCAAACAAAACCATTTAAAAGTTTTAGAAAAATAATAAAAATGTGTAGTCAAGCTAATATACATAAAAAATCTCTCAGGTTATAAAATTTGAAAACAGTAACTTTAATGGATACATTTTTCTAAGACAAGCAATTTATTCCCCTGAATCAAGATTAAAATGTCGTTTTTGTTTCCCAGAACAATTATTTTAACAATAATACATTCAAATAAGTTTAATTCTCTTTATAGCCAAAGAGAATTATCCACTTTTCATAAAAACAGTCGCAACTGAAAATGAATTGAAGTTTTATTACACTGTACACACCTCACTGGATGTAGTTGAAGAAAAAATTAGTTCAGTTGGCAAAAATGTAAATGATTTAAGAGAGCTATACTTGGGCCTTCTATACCCTACTGAAGATTACAAAGTTTATGGCTATGTAACAAATACAAAAGTGAAATTTGTGATTGTTGTAGATTCTTTGAATGCATCTCTCAGAGACAATGAGATTAGAACAATGTTCAAAAAGCTACATAATGCTTATGTTGATATGCTGTGCAATCCATTTTACAAGCCTGGAGAAAATATAACATCAAAAGTATTTGAAAATGTGGTAACAGCTATGTTGCAACAGGATTAAGACTATTTTTATGATTCTTCCAAGTGATTATATGACATAAATGATTCCCAATAAAAAATGAGTGCAATATGTAAGATTGTACAATATTCTCAACTCATTAGTTAAGAAAATGTACTTTGGTTATGTAAATGTTTGTAATTTCATTTTAATGCAATGTGTAACTTTGTATTGTAGATGTGACTTTAGATTTAGGTAATCTTGTAAATAAAATCTTGAAATCATGAAAAAAAAAAACAAAAAAAAAACAAATTCTCAGCCAATAACCCCCCCCCCCCCCCCCCCTCCCCTCAGGGCAGGAGTCGGTAACCTTTTGCGACGGAAGAGCCAAAAGCTACAATGTACGGAATTCCGAAATAAAAAATAAAACAATAAAGTGATTCCAACTAATACGAGAATTGTGTGAACTTAATACAATATATTTCAGAAGAGATACACGCCTCAACTTAATACAATCTGTTTCAGAAGAGATACACGACTCAACCCCCACCCCCCCCCCCCCCCTTCCACCCACCCCCATCCCTCCATCCGGACTTGCGGATAGATCAAAGCCAGCGCTCGCACACGCCAGGGGTCAATTTTAGATTCGTTTTATTTTCTTATCATTTCATCAAATTTAAAAGCTTATTGGTATAGCATTTTATTTTTTTTTTGTTTTGCAAGTTTTTCTTTTAGTTTGTAATGTCTGTTTGTTTGCTGATTTGTTTCAAATGTTTTACCTAAATTTAACCCACTTCTAATGCACAATTTCGTTTAAGCTCCACTTGAATTACAATACTTGTTTATCTATTTTTAAATTTAATTAGATGTTTAATTTGTCTTTAAAATTAACTAAACGATTTCGAAACTAAGGGGTGATAACAAAATAAATCATTTGTTAGATTGCTATTTTTAATAACAGAAAGGAGATAATATGCAAAATGCTATCACTCTAACATTCTGATGAGCTGTGGTTCACGAAATGTTTACAATCATAGAGCTAGTAGATCTAGTTAAGGCAGAGGTCGGCAACCTGCGGCTCGCGAGCCGCATGCGGCTCTTTTGGTGTCCAGTTGCGGCTCTTCAGCTTCATGCACAAATAATAATTATTTTATTTTATTTTCAAAACTCATAAAAATAGTCTACAACACTCGGTAATAAACGATATAACAATAGATATAAACAATAAACATTCACTATTCTATTAGAAAATGTAGTTACTCCCTATTTCAATGTACTTCCTATTACATTGTCCATTCCATATTGAAACATTCAACTTCGTAGTGGATATCGCAAAGAAACTAAACCAGCTAAGTGTAAAACTGAAAGAAAAACCCAGCCTATGTCTTGCTTGAAGAAGTGTATTGTTTCGAAAAAAAAAAATACTTTTTTGTTGAATACATGGTGAGCGGTAAAATGAAGGATGTTTTCACTGAGAGATTTGAGCAATTCAAAACAAATGCAAGTACTCTGACATAAATAGTAGATCCTCTAAATACAAATTCTAATGAGATATTTTCATTTATTCAAAGTTATGAATTTTAAATTATATATTGTATGATATTTGTTTAGGATTATATATATGTATGTATATATATATATATATATATATATATATATATATATATATATATATATATATATATATATATATATATATGTATATATATAATTCTAAACATATATACTATTGACATAAAAATGTTAGTTGCCGACCCCTGAGTGAAGGACATTAGGGGAAGGGGAGACAAAAACGTTTTTAACTTTTTGAATCTAAGGGGAGGTAGTAGGATAAAGAACTATCCTTCGTTTTCTCAGCATGGTTTTGTCTGTACATTGTGATCCTTGACGTTTGCTTCCACAGGGCAGAAAATCGTCTTTCGGATATCGCGACCTACTGATGGTATTTTAAAGCAAATAGTTTTTGTCGTGTCGACTTCAGAAATTACGAATCACTAAAAAGTAGAAAATAAAACAAACAATAAAAAAAAAAAAAACTTTATAACGATAAGCTATTTAAACGCACAGAAAATAAGTTGGCTACACTGGATAATTATGTCACGTGGCTCGCCCAATCTGTCAAAACGATCTCACGGTCAGTGTAAGCACATAAAGTGTTTATGTCGGTAAATGAAATAAACGTGCATTCGCCGGTCAAAATGAATCTTGTTTTGCTCTATTTATTGACATACTTACTTTTGAGAAAAGTAGATTTACTAATTGTAAATCTATATTATTTATCACAGTTACATAGCACAAACAAACTATAGTAAAATCTATATATCCAAATACATACTCACATTAGTGCTTGTTATGTGTTACTAAAAATAGATCTAATAACTGCACTGGACTATAAGAATGAACATACATGAGTAACACGGGAAATATAAGAAAGAAACACATATCGTACACAAAAATCCAGCACGGGATTAATCCCATACGTTTAAAGCGATTAAGGAAGGTTCTTATCTTTTCACATTAAGTCGACAGCGCCACGTTTTTCTTCCATTATGTGTTAATGAGCTAAACTCAAACAATTCTGTACAGGCTGAAAATTCCTTAGCTCTACCATATGTTGTTGTGGTGCGAGAATATTTATTTATACTGTTTGTATATGTGTATGGGGATTGATTTTCTTATGTGAGGCCTGAGAGTTTCTTCATTGTGAAATATAGCACCCCTTGGGGGGGGGGGGGGTGCAAATCGAAAGTTTGAGGGGGGGGGGGGGTGCAAATAAATCGAAAGTTTGAGGGGGGGGGGGTGCAAATCGAAAGTTTTGTCCCGAGAAGGGTCGCTACGCCTCTGGAAGGAGTTTGTCGATTTAAAATAGGTGGTGCCCGCCACCCTACCGATATTTTAGAATGTGCTCTAGAGTAAAAAAAAAAGGTTGAGAACCCCTGCATTTGAATGTTGCTTTATTTTTCTCGCAAAATGGTTTTCCCAGTGACCGTTATATCCTTACTTATGTATGGTACCTTAGATTGTGAGATCAATGCAACTTTCCCATTTTCCTGAAAAAATCTCCCTCACTATTTGTCGCAGCCTGACAGATCTACAACATTTTTGTATTAGTGTGAGAGGATTCTTTTTGTTCATCCTCAGCATCACTTTGTCTTATTTCTAAATCATGACCTTTCCAATAATCATCCGTAGTAAAGTTTCCAGTTTTTCTAGACTTTGATGTGGCTAGATTTGGGTGATATGGACAAATAATTCTTACTTAATAAAATTTGGCAATTAAAAAAATAGGCTAAAATTTTAAAAAATCGCTACAGTTTTTTTTTTATTTATACGAAGCATATTTAAAAACAAACTTAAAAAAAAGTCGAAGTACTTCTAAATAAATATAATGTCTCTCCGTATTTTAACCAAAAAAAAATGTATATTAAATTTGAAGTGTCGATAAATCTTCGAATAAATAACCGACTCTTCAATGTCTCTATCATGTGATAAAGTGATAGTTTTATAACTAAAACAAATCAAATGACCTAATTACTCCATTCAAAGTAACAAACCTGCATGGTCTAACACTATCTACATTTCAACTGTCCTACATGTTCTACTGACCAACTCTAACACTACCCACATTTCAACTGTCCTACATGCTCTACTAAAAAGTCTGAATGCTACACCCTATACTGACCAACTCTACAACTGACCGCTACACCCTCAACTGACCAACTCTACAACTGACCGCTATATAGCGGTATAGTTTAAACCACAGTTGTTAGTCAATTCGCGTTTTTAATCGACAAGTTTTGATCTTTGAGTTTATGACTGTCAGATTCTGATAATAAAGTAAATTGTATTAAAAGCATTAGCCATCATGTAGAGAATAGTGGCACAGGCAGCAATATCATCCAACACTTACTAAAAATATTTTCTCCACATTATAAAGGTAGTTGTACACAACCTCAGCCATACATTCCCCTGTGTAGCTACCCATGTCTAGGGAAGTTAAAAAAAAAACGTGTAACGGGTAGCTCATCATCTGGTGAAACAAATATCACAATCACAGTTAGCTGATCCATTTTAATCCGTTTAAACGGTTTTTTAATCACCCATGATTTATTCAAACTGTGTTTAAAACAGAATTTAAAAAAAAAATTAAAATGCAGTAACGTATATTCCTAATTCTCTTGTTTGGCTGGAAAGAAAATTATTTGCTGTTTGTTATTTATCTGCTCTGCTTGTTGGCAGTCTATTGTTGAGTCATTTTGGGGCTTGTTTTTTTTTTCAATATCACTTTTTAATACAAATCTAAACTTGCATATCCGTTGCCATTTCCTTAACTTAAACTATACAAGGGAGACAACATTAACAAATGTGCATAATAATCACCATCTAGTTCGTCATAAAAAAATAATTAAAATGTTTTAGGAAAAATACAAGGTATATATAAGAAACTTATATTTTATCTTTAAAAAGGTGAAGCTCGTGAAGAATCAAGCTTATTTAAAATTTAAAATAGTATATAATTATATATAATCGAACAGTGATCTCTATGCATACAATTTTTTTTTATAATCAAAAACATGACATTTCATTGCGTTGTTACATCCCCCCATTGTTTAAAAACATTTTTTGTCATTATCTAAAAAATGGCCGCCGCGGCATGTGTTTGAAAATAGTGCTCCGTATATTTCCATTTTTAATGTGTTATTTGTGACAATTTTGTGTTTTCTTATTATCAAAATTTGGATTTTAATGACATTGATTGAATCGAGATACCCTTGTTATCTTAATTTAGTCTGCGTGTTTTTATTTCTGCTGTGGACTTCATTTGTAAGTAAATTTTCATACTAAATAAAAACTATTGAAACTTGTTGAGTGTATTTTGGTCCTGGTGAGGCCAAAACACAAAAACAAAGAAAGGATGAAGGTAACTTGTTCTTTGACGTCTGCTTACCGGGATTCAAAGCCTTCTTCCATGAACCAAATACGGTAGAAATTACAATCCTTTAAGGCCGTTGGCTGACCACAATTACAAATGCCGAGTTTCTAACTCAATTAGCCAAAATAATAGGCTGACAGGAGACTGAGTTCAAAAGAGTCTACAACTATGGAGAAGTGAATGTCTGGTATGCCACACTGGGTTCAAGGAAAATTTACGAGAGTCTTATGCTCACTGAATTCTACGAGCCAAATACACTAACCAATGAAAGGACGCAGAGGCTAATTAGAGTAAGCGTCACTCATGTCGACAAAAAGAACTGTGTTAAAGGTACACTGAGATGCGTTACCCCACACATTAGTAAGGCTGAACTGGAAACAGCCATTCAGGGCCTATGTGAAGAGGGGACCACCCCAAACATCAAGACCGAAGACCGAGGGAACAACAATAAATGCATATTTAAGCCCGAAATGGACAAAGGAAAAAGACCACACTTTATAAGATTTAAAGACACTGAAGGGGCGGCACAGGTGGCAGTGATCCACCTCTCAGAGAGAAGGATGTTGTGCCCCAACTGTAAAACAGATAGGCACTACCCCACCAGGTGTAACCAACTCTACTACTAAGTATAGAGCCCGACACAAATCTCCTAACAAAACATATAGCCTACATGATTTCCTCTATTCATTATGTGTGCAACTGCATATTCCTATCAACAACATAACCATGGACAAAAAATTAAAATTACCCAAAATATGTAGTCGTTGATTTTAGCTAACGTCTGATATAAACCTATCATTGTTGTTAGCGAATTTTCAGTAAACTATCCTACCTACCCTGATATAAAATTATCCTAACAGCCCTGATATAAAACTATCCTACCTGCCCTGATATAAAACTGTCATATTAGCCCTGATGTAAAACTATCCTAACTGCCGTGATATAAACATATCCTACCTGCCCTGATATAAAACTATCCTACCAGCCCTGATATATTGACGCCATACAGTCGGTGACAATACCTTCCAGAGATGAAGTCCAACAATGATTATGCTGTTAGGCTCTCTATATCAAGATTAGCGGGGGAGGGGATGGGTAGAATGTAAGCCTCGTTAGACATTTGTATGATCATTTTCCATTATGTTGCTCCTGCTCTCTCTTTCATTTAGGAAATATACTAGTCTTTTCATTAACAAGTCCATTTTTTAAGAGATATGTAGATTTACGCTTCTTGTTTACAGTTAAAAAAATAATAATAACCGAGGTAAAGCATCCGGAGAGTAAACAGTGGTTGATTAAATCGAAAAATCAATTTTATTTTAAAAAATGAATAAAAAATTGTAGTGAATAATAGTAAATTGTATGTATGTATCTTTTTATTAAATAATATATGGAATCAAGACGGATACTCTTTATATTTCGGATTATTTTAATTTTAAATGAAAATTAAAATTTACCGATAACTTAATATTTCTTGTGAAGAAACATTTACTAACAAATTGATTCGTATAACTAGATCTATCTATCAGTGAATGTTTAAAACAATAAACATAATTAAACAATGTATTAAATTTGTGAAAAAAATAGATTTTGCGTTTTTAAAACGTTTTTTTTTTAATGTTAATATTTCCAAAATATTTGTATTGGATTTAATGGCATTTTTTTAAACGTAATTGAAAACATTGAGATAATATTATCATTGTTTAAAAAAAAAAAAAAAAAAAAAAAAAAAAAAAAAACAACGAACTATTATGAATAAGCAATATTCCTAGACATATTAAAGTTTGTTTAATTATGTTTTGACTTTATATCACTATACATTAGGGTGTCGTCTAAGATGTTTAACTTCATTATTGTTCAAGATGACTGAAACAATTAAAAACTACGTTTATATAACCTTTAATGTGATAGCAATTGTATTGATCAAATTTAGTCGATAGCCTAGAAAATGACACGCGGAAAAAGGCTTTTTTTTTAATAACTACAATGATATGACTAATTTTCTTCGCAAGTATTATATTAGCTCAGGGGTTCTTAAACTAGGTTCAATGAAATACCAAGGGTTCGGAGAGTCAGTCTTAGGGGTTGGGCGCGGTTTAAGACACACACCCTACTAACGATCGGATTACCTCAGTGCTAACGATATCACTATTAAGAAGGTTTCGGCGAATGCGCATATGAAACTGGTAGGGTTGGGTACATTCAAAAACTTTGAGAACCATTGTTCTAGTTAAACTAACCATGATTTATGTGAGTCAATCTAATAATAGATTGTTGTGCATGATTTCAATATCGATCAACTGAATCGATCAATAAGTTTAGATTTGACGTGGCTAAACGGAGTTATCCTGCACATTTATTTTATTGAACACGAGAAAAATGGCCCGTTGAGGAAGGGTACAACGGGCGCTAGGCTGATAGTGCTGTCTCTTTTCTCTAAACTAAAACCAACCCACCCCCCACACACACCACCCACACCCCACCCCCCACCCCCACACACCACCCCCACCCCCACCCCACCCACCCCCACACACAACCCCCACTCCCACCCCTCACCCCCACACACCACCCCCTCCACACACCGCCCCCCCACCCCCACCCCCCAAAAAAAAAAACATGTCTACCGTCCCATTCAACGAAATATAATTATATACTTTTTCCAGTGTCCGCCCCCTCCCAGAAAATTCTACCCCCGCCCCCGAAAATTTCAAGTACCCCCACCCCTCTCCGGGTAGGAAAAAGTCTGAAAGAAACACTGAAACCAACCCACCCCCCCACACACCACCCCCCACCCCCCCACACACCACCCCCCCATCCCCCCCCCACACACCACCTCCCCCCCACCCCTCCACCACCCCCCCCCCACCCCCAAAAAAAACATGTCTACCGTCCCATTCAACGAAATATAATTATATACTTTTTCCAGTGTCCGCCCCCTCCCAGAAAATTCTACCCCCGCCCCCGAAAATTTCAAGTACCCCCACCCCTCTCCGGGGAGGAAAAAGTCTGAAAGAAACACTGAAACCAACCCACCCCCCCCACACACACCACCCCCCCACCCCCACCCCACCCCCACACACCACCCCCCCCACACACACACACACCCCCCCACCCCTCCACCCCCCACCCCCCCCCTTCCCCAAAAAAAACATGTCTACCGTCCCATTGCAAGAAAACCACTTTTTAGATTAGACACATTAATTAGGCGGTAATTTTATTATAGAGTATCGATGAGGAAATTTCTTTTGAGTTGGGGAGGGGGGGGGGGGGGGGCTCAGACGTTCTTACGCGGGGGGTGGGGCTTCGCCCCTACCCGAAGAATTGTATGCAAGAAACTCTTCACGCAAACCATTTAGATTAGACAACATTTCCTTGTTTTCAATGTTTACGCGACAATCAATGACGTCATATGACTGTGTGCACTCTCTGGTTTGAGATTATGTTCTACTCTACGCTAAATGTGTCGACGTCATATTTCGTTTTTCGAATTACTGTGCATGTTTTTATTTTGCTTGTGTTTTCTCTAGAGCGTTCTTGTCAGATAGATAGATAGACAGACAGCGAAACTATTAGTATTAATTTCTAGCCTTAATAAAACCGGAAGTCAATTTGTATTTATTTCACAAGCAGTATAAACTTATAGTATTACATAATTAATTTTGGTTGAAACATATGCTTTCTGGCAACAACGAATTGAAAGCATTTTGAACCAGCTGTTCAAGCATATTGTTTATTTTTCATTTCATTGAATTAACTAAATGAAGACCAAAAGGTTGATAGTACTGTTGTTTGACTTCAAATTATTATTATTATTCAAAGATAATGTTCTTTGTCTCAAAGGTTTAATTTTTATATTTACATTTTCAATTTTAACGAAAATGGCACACATCTAAAAATACAATTTAGTATGTGTTTTAGCTATTTATTATAATTAATATTCTTAACTATAACCAGTAATTTTATTTTATTTTATTAATTTGTTTGTGTTTGTTCTTATATATTGTTATTATTAAAGAAATTGTCTCCCTTGTAAGATGAACAAAAAGCACGGAATTGTAAAGGTTTATTAATATTTTTAAATGTAATTGGATGTTGTTTTTTTCAAGCAATTTTCACTGAGTCGGGTTAGATAAAAATACCCGTCATGAAGAATTGTTATAAATTAACCGCCCATTGATAGTGTATGCCTCAATAGCTTAAGTCGTTTCAGTCACATTATTTTTTTAGTTCTATTAAACTTTACTTTATTTTAGGAGCTATTATAATATACAGTACTCCACCCTTATCTTTCTGTGAACTAAATAAGTAATGTGTGTATGTCAACACTAGACACACTGACCATTGCATTCATATGTGGTTGGATTCATTATTCACATTTTACGTGTGACCATTGCATTCATATGTGGTTGGATTCATTATTCACATTTTACGTGTGACCATTGCATTCATATGTGGTTGGATTCATTATTCACATTGTACGTGTGACCATTGCATTCATATGTGGTTGGATTCATTATTCACATTTTATGTGTGACCATTGCATTCATATGTGGTTGGATTCATTATTCACATTTTACGTGTGACCATTGCATTCATATGTGGTTGGATTCATTATTCACATTGTACGTGTGACCATTGCATTCATATGTGGTTGGATTCATTATTCACATTTTACGTGTGACCATTGCATTCATATGTGGTTGGATTCATTATTCACATTTTACGTGTGACCATTGCATTCATATGTGGTTGGATTCATTATTCACATTTTACGTGTGACCATTGCATTCATATGTGGTTGGATTCATTATTCACATTTTATGTGTGACCATTGCATTCATATGTGGTTGGATTCATTATTCACATTTTACGTGTGACCATTGCATTAATATGTGGTTGGATTCATTATTCACATTTTACGTGTGACCATTGCATTCATATGTGGTTGGATTCATTATTCACATTTTACGTGTGACCATTGCATTCACATGTGGTTGGATTCATTATTCACATGTTACGTGTGACCATTGCATTCATATGTGGTTGGATTCATTATTCACATTTTACGTGTAACCATTGCATTCATATGTGGTTGGATTCATTATTCACATTTTACGTTTGACCATTGCATTCATATGTGGTTGATTCATTATTCACATTTTACGTGTTACCATTGCATTCATATGTGGTTGGATTCATTATTCACATTTTACGTGTGACCATTGCATTCATATGTGGTTGGATTCATTATTCACATTTTACGTGTGACCATTGCATTCATATGTGGTTGGATTCATTATTCACATTTTACGTGTGACCATTACATTCATATGTGGTTGGATTCATTATTCACATTTTACGTGTGAGAGATAGTGCAATTAACTGCTAGATAATGGGACGGTCTAATGGTAGAGCGTGTTACTACACTGTGAAGCAACAGAAAATGTATCTGGCCAAAGCTGAAATATCAACCTCATCAAATACAACATTGTTCTCATCCAAACCCAAATCAGAATAGCCTGATCATATGGAGTCAACAAAAAACGTACTAGTAATACTTATCCGAACTATAATAAGTATTCATTAAGATACTCAACTTAGGTATAGTGCTGAAATCGACGTACTGTATTTTTGCAATAAAAGTACTTAAAATTTGACAGAAGGCAGAGAATTAGATATTTTACTTACATGCGAATTCTCATTTATCTATCTGAAATAGTACTCAAGTTAAAGGCTTTTTGAAAAATTGAAAGTATAAAAGTTTCGCTTCCGGTTTCGGAAATTGCTGAAAAGTTGACAGATCTACAAATTTGATATAATACTTATATATGAAATTTTATTAACCAAGCTGTAACGGTACTCAAGTTAGCTTGTTAACAGACAAACACTCAGACACACAGACTCAGACACACACACACACACACACACACACACACACACACACAGACATACGGACAAGATTGTAAAAGTGTTTTTCGGACTTAGGGATGTGTAAAACGTCGAGATTTGCAAAATTCTAGATTTTTTTTTTTTGCACGATTAAAATACTTTCTCTTTATTTTGTAAACGAGAAAGTAAAACTGTACGGATGTCGATTCGCGTTGCTACATTGTTGATTTCAGTTGAGGCAATATTTATGAGATAGCAATTTAATGTGATAGACTCAATTATTCATTGACGATTTAGTCATATTTATACTGAACAACTAGATTCTAGATCTGTATGGAATATTGGTATGGCTTTAGTTTTTTTTTTTTTTTTTTTTTTTTTTTTTTTTTTTTTTTTTAAACTTATGGCATGATGAATCTTTGAATGATGAACCATAATTTATTGGCAGTATTATCAATGGTAGTCAACATAACATGAACCAGATACAGGATAAGATACAAATGTTTTGTACAGAAAAAAATGCCACTGGTTATGTATACAAATGTAGTCCTGTTTCACAATCCCTGTAGGTTTTTCACTTCTTGCTTCCCTTTCATAGTAAACCTAATGACAGCGTGTCAATTAAAGAATCTCTCATCTGTGTCTGTATCTGTAAGGGCTCATGATCACTCAGCTTGAAGACATTCTCTATGACCGAGACTTCTGTGGAGGTGGTGTCATGGCCGCAGATGGCCATCCAGTCATTGACCACAAGGCCCCCAGCCAGAACCTCACTGCCTCTGTTTACTGTACCTGCCACAAGAGGTACTTGAAGCAGGGACGAGAGCTCATCTAAAATCCTCCACTGATGATTTAGGGGGGGGGGGGGGGGACCATGCCTCCTTGATTACTAACTACTGTGTAACTGCCAACCAAGACGTTGTTGGCGACTGTGTGACGAAAGACTTCAACATTGAGTTTGTCAACCAGTAAATCTTCTGTTTCGTTGTCTAAATCTGGGTGTACCAGTGCCACATAATCATTGCAGGCAATCACATTCCCCAGGGCAGATAACTTCTCTTCCGCTCTGTAAATCTTGACGGTGTCTGGGAGGGCATTCCTTATGTGCTGCAGCTCTTGGTCTGTGGTTGTGTTTGGGTCCAGCAAACCATGACGATTTCCAACACACATTCTGCCTATAACACGACAACCAGCAATGCTCGCAGGGACAAGAGGAATTGTGTCCCCTATTTCACCTTCAAAAACACTGTAGACATTTTCAGAACCTCCAATCCCAGCTAAGCAATAACTATTTGTCAGTTTGGCAAAAACTCCAACTTCATTATTTCCTTCAAATTGAGCGCGAACTGCCATTTTTATGTAACAGACAAATATTTGACGATTTTGGGAGTAGATCTTTTGGAAAAGTCATTACGAGAGAAATTAGAGTCCGAACGTGGTTTAAATGGAAATGTTCACGCGTCTTAGAGAAGAGCATACAAAAAAGACAAAGGTTTTTAAATATGTAACTACATAAAGTTTTTAATAAAATATTATTGTTGTTAAATATATTCAATTTTTCCTACAAAAATTTTGTTTTAATTTAACAGGTATCAACTATTATTTGTGTAATATTTTAATTGTTAGATCCATTTAAGAAGACATAATTGAGAGTTTTCTTGTTTTGTCTCCCTTGTAGTGTCTCTAAACACAACATGTAAATTAATCTGTAAGTATGTATTTTAACGACATAATTTTTATTCGGACATCTCAACTGATTAAAACAATATTATTAATAGGATATATATTGAAATATTTGATATCAATGTATACGATATTAGACATATGTATATAACTGAGACAATATTAACATAATTATCTCAAACAAAGAAGTGAAGTAGAATAACTTAGAATATATTGTCTTTTATAAGCAGTCTCAGTAGGTAGGAGTAAGTACCAATCACATAGCCGACCAATCAAAAGAGAGGTGAGCAGTCACGGTCAGTTGGTCAGAGATAGCGTCAGTTGGCAGTCAAGCGTGTAGAAAGTCAGTCGAGTGTTAGAAGCAGTTGAGCAGAGATAAGTCAGTTAAGTTACAGTTGTGGTGTTTCAGTTGATAGAAGTGTGAATATATTGTCAAGAAATATGGAATATATTTTATTGAATGAGAAGTTCAGTATTCTAGATATCGATATAATTAAGACTTTGGTATTTGAAATTGTGTAGAAATAAAAACGTTATTTTATTTGGAACTTGGAACACTGTCAGTGGTGCTATATTTTACAATGAATAAACTCTCAGGCCTCACATAAGAAAGTCAATCCCCATACACATATACATTATAAACACAGAATGTATAAACATTCTCACACCACAACATATGGTAGAGCTGTAGAATGTTCAGCCTTTACAGAATTGTGTGCATGTAGCGGATTAGCACAAAATGGAAGAAAAACGTGGCGCTGTCGACTTAAGTGAAAAGATAAGAAATTTCCTTAATCGCTTTAAACGTATGGGATTAGACCCGTGCTGGATTTGTTTTGTACCAGATGTGTTTCTGTCTTATGTGTTTCCTGTGTTACTCATGTATTTTAATTCTTATGGTCCAGTGCAGTTATTTGATCTATTTTTAGTAACACGTCACAAGCACTAATGTGAGTATATATTTAGATATATAGATTTTAGTATAGTTTGTATGTGCTATGTAACTAGGATAAATAATATAGATTTACAATTAGTAAGTCAGCTTTCAGCTTTTCTCAAAAGTAATATGCAAATAAATAGCAACAAAACAAGATTTACTTTGACCGGCGAATGCACTTTTATTTCATTTACCGACTTAAGCACTTTCTTTGCTTACCCTGACCGTGAGATCGTTTTAACAGATTGGGCGAACCACGTGACATAATTATCCAATCAGACGCTGAGATGGATTTAAAGTCTCTGACCTAGCCTGGTTTGTTATTTCCGTAATTTTTTTCTTTTTTTTTCGGATAAATTATACACGACCAATAAACATAAATTTAAAATAAATAAATGTATAAATATAAAACACGTATAAGATCTTATGAGCGAACGGAGCTTTTGCTAAAGAATGCCCATTAATTGTATGTAGCCAACTAATTTTCAGAGCATTTAAATAGCTTGTCGCTGTAAATTTTTATTTTTTTTATTATTTGTTTTATTTTCTTCTTTATTTTCTACTTGATTTATGAAGTAGACACGACAAAAAATATTTGCTTTAAAATACCATCAGTAGGTCGCGATATCCGAAAGACGATTTTCTGCCCTGTGAAAGCAGACGTCAGGGACCACAATGTACAGACAAAACCATGCTGAGAAAACGAAGGATAGTTCTTTATCCTACTACCTCCCCTTAAATTTAAATAGTTTAAAACGTTTTTGTCTCCCCTTCCCCATAATGTCCTTAACTGGATCTACTAGCTCTATGATTGTAAACATTTCGTGAACCACAGCTCATCAGACTGTTAGAGTGATAGCATTTTGCATAGTATCTCTTTTCTGTTATTAAAAATAGTATTCTAACGAATGATTTATTTTTGTTATCTCCCCTTAGTTTCGAAATTGTTTAGTTAATTTTAATGACAGATTAAAATTCTAATTAAATTTAAAAATAGATAAACTTGTATTTTAATTGAAGTGGAGCTTATCTAGAACGTTTAAACGAAATTGTGCATTAGAAGTGGGTTAAATTTAGGTAAAACATTTGAAACAAATCAGCAAACACAGTCGTTGCAAACTAAACGAAAAAGCTTGCAAAACAAAATCAAAATCAAATGCTATACCAATAAGCTTTTAAATTTGATGAAATGATAAGAAAATAAAACGAATCTAAAATTGACCCCTGGCGTGTGCGAACGCTGACTTCGATTTATCCAGATGGAGGGATGGGGAGGGGGGGGGGTTGAGGCGTGTATCTCTTCTGAAATAGGTTGTAGTAAGTTTACAAGGTCCTCGTTTTAGCTGGAATCACTTTATTTAATTTTTTTTTTAATTTGGGAATTTCGTAAATTGTAGCTTTTGGCTCTTCCCTCAAAAAAATGCTGCCAACCCCTGCCCTGAGGGGGGGGGGGGGAGAGGGTTATTGGCTGAGAGTTATATAATTTATGAATGTATTATTGTTAAAATAATTGTTCTCAAAAAAGAATTAACCGGTGTAATGTTAATTTAGCCGAATAAATTGCTTGTCTTTGAAAAATGTATCCATTAAAGTCACGGTTTTTAAAACGTTATAACCTGAGAGATTTTTGAAGTATATTATCTAGACTACAAATTTTTAATATTTTCCAAAATCTTTAAATATCTGTGTCTGATGAATTGTACTGAGACCATTTTTTTTAAAAAATATATCCTTCTAAAATTTACTAAAACTGACAGCTGAGTAATTACCTTTGCGTTGTCTCCCTTGTACTTTTTCCCATATAAAAAATGGCAAAGGTTTTCAGACAGTATCTTTACTAATTTAGAACTCTAACCAATACAGAATGAAATATTAATTGTGTATAACGTTTCAATTTCGTTATTTTTTTTTAACTGTTAAACACCGCAATGCTTAACAACGAGTTTGTCGTAAATACGTTTTGGTAAAACAGCAGTACGGCAAACTGCGTTCGGGCAATCGAAATTCGTTAATGTTTTTTTTTTTTTTTTGGAATTTGTCATAAGCCGATTGAGAAGAAAATTATCGCAGGTTAGGGGTGTCCATAAATGACGTCACAATTAGGAGGAAAGAGGGGTTCCGTAATTTTGTGACGGTGTGATGATGGGGAGGGAAGGGTTTACATTATAAAAAGCAATGCTAGAAAACGAATTTTAACTGTTATTTCGCGTTTAAAAAAACTGTTTTAATAAATTGTAATAAAAATTAATTAAAACACTCTATGTTGACAGAGTTCAGACAAGCAATGGGAAAATATAACTTAATTTTGTGGAATTTTGGCGCATTAAAACTAGTGTTTTGAACGGACACACACTTTGAAAATTCATAATAAATTATTTTGAAGATATGCCAGAGGCGTAGCGAGGGGGGGGGGGGGCATATGTCCACGGGCGCGGACCTTAGGGGGGCGCCAAATTGAAATTTTGAGGTGGAGGGGGGTGCAAATGAAAAGTTCGATGGTGGTGCAAATCTATAGTTTGAGGGGGAGAGGGGGGTGCAAATGAAATGTTCGAGGGGGGGGGTGCAAATCGAAAGTTTGTCCCCGGGCGCCGGTAAGGGTCGCTTAGCCACTTACAATTTTTAGCTGAAAGCCCTTAAATATGGAAAAAATATTATGAATTCATTATTTATTGGGCTTAAAATATATTTTATGGATGGTGGAAAACCTACGAAGGGGTTAATTTTTCAAGATGGCTGCCGTTTTAATAGTTACCAAGATTTTTCCACGATTTTTTTATTAGTGGAAATGCATATGTAGATGTATCGTAATAAAGCTGTAAAGAAATAACTGTTTTCTAACGAGTATTAAAAAAGTTGTTTTTTTTTTTTTTTTTACCGGAGCCTTCCCCCTTAAGGCACATTCAACGGCAATTTTGAAGGGGGGGGGGGGGGGTTGTAGGCTGAGATGAGACGTCATTTTAGGGGGGACGGGTCTGACTTTTTGTGACTATGTGTGACTAAGGGGAGTGGCGGGAGGGGGGGGGGTCGTAATAAAAGCGTTAGGTCATTTATGGATGACCCCTAAAGAAGCAATTTTTTTTTGCCTTGCTTAAGATGGAAAAACTAATCAATACAAAATGTGATTGAGAGAAAATTTAGACCGGACAATGATATGAACAATCTTATGATAAAAAAATGTAGTGGTAAAAGATTTGCAGTATGACTTAAAGGTAAATACGTCATAGATATATTTATGTATACTCGTAGTGACTAGGCCTCGTACAAACTATAAGTAACCATAACATAATCGTTTTGATAACTCTATCATATATTTAGGTGTAAAAAGAAAAATTTTAAAACTAAAACTGTTGTATAAAAAAGTATGAAGTGTGCATTCTATCATATTCCTAACAATAATAAACCGCACTAGATAGTAACAAAACAAATAATAGAATCAACTTTTCTATTCAAGTGCTACAACATTCTATACACAATTAACAATTCAATCTTATTAATTTATTTGTAATGAACATATTTAAAATAAAATTCAAACTCAGTATGAAATATAACATTTGGACACTACTACATACATTTTCGTTACATATTATGTGGGTCGTCGTATAAATACATTGCGTGACTGTAAACACGTGTATGTCCTTTAATAAACTTTAATTAAATACATTATAAGATAATAACTTCTAGAATGTTCTTTATTTTGTAAATATGTTGTTATAGACGGGTGTTATTTCAAGCAGTTGACATTGAACATTACTACAACGTCATATTATGCCAACTCAGTGTTTCAATATTCATGGCGGTAAGCTACATACAGATTAGGTTGTATATGGTTGTACCATATTAGGCAAGAGCTTTGTAATTCTAATAATGCAATAAAAATGAACGGGTAAAATGTATCTCCAGAATAAAGAATTCCCTCCAGTGAAGACCCTAATGGAAGAGTGAGATAAGATTTTAAATGATATAGATGGAGTGACCACAGTACATGGACGCTTCTATGAACTAACGAGCAACTATCATAAACTAATGAGCAACCATGCTCAGTACTATCAAAAGGCCCTTAGGTTCTTAGGCTGCATATATCTGATAGACACGCCAATAGCCGATCAAGCAAATAAAACTTTTAATATTGGTTTAGCAGCTGTAATAGGCGAGGGTGTATACAATTTTGATGAGCTCCTTGCCCATGATATCTTGGCATCCTTGAAGGGCACAGATAAAGAATGGCTGGTTTATCTTCTGTATGCCTTTAACAGCGGAGATATTGACACATTCATAGGACTGAAGGATAAATGGTCTACTCAGCCGGATCTGAAAGTCAATGAACTTGTAACTAGGAAACAAGATCAATCTGTTATGTTTGATGGAGATGACATTCCAAAGGCCAGCAACAGATACACAACGGACATTTGATAGTATTGCCCAGACTGTCAAAATTAACACAAATCTGGTTGAGCTGTTAGTCATGAAAGCTGTGAGTCTTGGGTTAGTGAGAGAATATATTGATGAAATAGAACAGAAATGTCACATGACATGGGTACAGCCTAAAGGATCGCAAACAGATTTCCGGCATGCAGACTCGCCTTGAGTTGTTTGGAAAAGATATTGGCTTGATGGAACGCCTGGTACAAACAACTACTTATGGTATTCTCAAATAATTATTGAGGAAGTATTGCAGTATTGCAACATAACATGTTGTCTTCACTCAACATATAACTTGTTGTCTACACTCGACACATAACTTGTTGTCTACACTCAACACATAACCTGTTGTCTACAATCGACACATAACATGTTGTCTTTAATCGACACATAACCTTTTGTCTACACTCAACACATAACCTGTTGTCTTTAATCGACACATAACCAGTTGTCTACACTCGACACATAACGTGCTGTCTACACTCAACACATAACCTGTTGTCTACACTCGACACATAACCTGTTGTCTACACTCGACACATAACCTGCTGTCTACACTCGACACATAACCTGTTGTCTACACTCGTCACATAACCTGTTGTCTACACTCGACATATAACATGTTGTCTACACTCGACACATAACATGTTGTCTTTAATCGATACATGACTTGTTGTCTACACTCGACACATAACAGGTTTTCTACATTAGACACAAGGAGGAACAGGTTGATGTTAGGGGATATGTTTTAGTGTACTTTGTCAAATGTAATTTATTTCATTGTGTGTGTGGGGGGGGGGGGGGGGTGGACACATATAAGTGTGATGCGAAATACATTTTTTTCGGACGGATACATAGCAGTTGTGTTTTACTTCAAAACTGTATTAAATGAAACGGACAATTATCAAGCACCAGTGAAGTTTGAAGACATTCATTAAATTTAAATGAATTGAAACTTAGTGACATGATTGAATCTACACCAGACACAATGACAGACAAACAAACAACCAAACATGCACCGGATTCCCATCTTTACTTAAATTTATAGATAAGCCATTAGTTTAAAAAAATATTGACTTTCTGAATTATGATAAATGAAAGATAGCTCCAACGTTTAGTGAAATATTGAGTGCAATATTTGTGGTGTACACAATTTCATATACATTGTTTTGTTTTTTCTAACATTTTGTAATTTATCGAGAGTAGAAAATTAACCACACGTACATGAAAATAAAAACATTTAAAAACAGTTTTTTTTTAACTTCAAACTTTGACTTTCAATTAAATAAAACGTAAATGAAAACACATAATGAAGTTGCGTCTCTTCATTTATTTGACTGAACTGAATCGATGCACCGAAATAGTTCATTATACAGTTTAAACCACAGTTGTTAGTTAATTCACGTTTTTAATCGACAAGTTTTGATCTTTGAGTTTATGACTGTCATATTCTGATAATAAAGTAAATTGTATTAAAATCAATAGCCATCATGTAGAGAATAGTAGCACTGGCAGCAATATCATCCAACACTCATTAAAACACCTGCTCCACATTATAAAGGTAGTTGTACACTACCTCAGCCATACATTCCCCCGTGTAGCTACCCATGTCTAGGGAAGTTAAAAAAAAAAGTGTAACAGGTAGCTCATCATCTGATGAAACATACCTCACAATCACAGTCAGCTGATAAATTTTAGTCCCTTTTTTAATTAGTCAAACTGTGTTTAAAAAAAAAAATTAAAAAAAATAAAAACATGCATTAACGTCTATTCCTGATTCTCTTGTTTGGCTAGAAAGAAAATTATTTGCTGTTTGTTATTTATCTGCTCTGCTTGTTGGCAGTCTATTGTTGAGTCAGTTTGGGGCTTGTTTTTTTAATATCACTTTTTAATACAAAATCTAAACGTTCATATCAATTGCAATTTCCTTTACTTGAACTAAACAAGGGAGATAACATTAAGGAGATGCATAATAATTGCTTTTTAATTCGTCATAATAAAGAATTAAAACATTTTAGGAAAAATACGATGTAAATATATAAAAACATCTTTTTATTTTTAAAACCGTGAGATTGTGAAGCTGTGTGCTAATTTAAAATTTTAAAAGGTATATAATTATATATTTTGAAACAGTGATATGTATGCATACATGTTTCTGAGAAATGCAAAACATGACATACGATGCTGATGCATTATAGTGAGCTGTATTGTTCTGTAAACTTTTTTTTGTGGTAATAACCGATACATAATCATATCTAGTAAAGCGAGGGTCTGACACAGACCAGGGGTCGGCAACCTGCGGCTCGCGAGCCGCATGCGGCTCTTTTGATGTCAAAGAGTGGCTCTCCAGCTCCTTGTACAAAAATCAATAGTTATATTATTTTATTTTTAAAACTCAACACAAATTATACTGTAAAGAAACACAAGTTTAAACAGAAGAAAAAACTCATTAGAGAACAGTGAGAAGTATACGGACAGCTAACAGTAGCTTGGGCACCAGGTCCAGCCCCAAAGCCGTGTTGTGGACAGCCCCGTGGCAACAATTCCATGCTTGCCACTGCCCCCGTGGCAACAATTCCATGCTTGCCACTGCCCAAAAGCCGACTTTTTCGAATATTGTTAAATGGGAATTGCTATTTTATTCAGAATGCGTTTCCCTATCTGTCAGTAATCATTAATTTGACGTGAGTGACGTAGTTTTTTTTTTTTTTTTTGTTATTAACTTTCTACTGTTGAGCATGGTACTGGACGGTGGGGTACGAGTTTACCCTGCGTTCAGTGGGGTGGAAGATAAGCCCGATGAGAACCAAAGGACAAAAGCGATCGATACACAGTAATCAAACCGATATCGAAGCCAGTTAGTCGGAGTTTGCCGACAAGGTGATATCCGTAAATAAAGAAACAAAAAAGGTTAACTGCTTCTCAAGTGGATTTGAATAGTCCTATATTTATATTTTTTTTTATTACTAATTTCATTATTCTGGCGAAACAAGTGTATGTTTTTATATGAACAAATATTATTTCATATTTAAAGCGATTTATTTTAAATAACAAATCAAATGCATTTACCTACTTTTAAACAAATAATAAAATATTGAAATAACAAAAATGTTAGTTGCTCTTAAAAACTGGGATATTTTGAAAATTGTAATTTTTGGCTCTTCCGTCTCAAAAGGTTGCCGACCCCTGACATAGACATCTTCAAGATCGTGTGATATGCTGGTAGGTCAGGGGTCGACAACCCTTCGGATGGAAGAGCCAAAAGTTAAAATTTACCATATATCCCAGTTTTCAAAGAGCCAATAACACTTTTATTTAAATATTTTGACATTTGATATTTGATATTATATATATATATATATATATATATATATATATATATATATATATATAAATATATTTAAATATATATATATACATATTTAAATATATATATATATATATATATATATATATATATATATATATATATATATATATATATATATATATATATATATATATATATATATATATATATATATATATATATATATATATATATATATACATATATATATATATATATATATACATATATATATATATATATATATATATATATATATATATATATATATATATATATATATATTTAAATATGAAATAATATGTATTCAAATTAAAACATAAACATAGAATAATAACATCAGTAATCAAATTATATAACTTTAATTATTGAATACTATTTACAACAGTTTCACCTTGAGAGCCTTTTGAAAGTTTGTTTAAACCTGGCTCATAACCCGTTTTCAATTTCAAGAACGCCTATAGATTTTTATTAGTTAGTTGGCTTGTATACTTGGTATTATATTAATGCAAGAAAACGTTGCTCGCATGAATATGTTGACCCGAAGATCGTCAGCACTGTAAGACTTTTCCATGCGTCACGTAATAGGGCCTCAACTCGCGACATTTCTTTTAGAGCTGTCCAGTTGTACAGTGAAACGTGCATGTTTTACTGGACCTCCAAATCATCTAACTTGCTCTTGAGATCAGTAAATTTACCGCTCCACAAATGTTTGGTTTTCAAATCTTAATTTGAAGCGAACCAGTATCAATTCCAAATATCTCAACGTTGATCTCATTTGTTTTTGTGTTGAGAGAATGTTCTATGACTATGAAGGTCAGAGTACTTTCATTTCTTTTGATTTGCTCAAAACTCTCAGTGAACCCATCCTTCATTTGGTTTATAATAATGCTGAAGTGATTCATGTTAATAGTAGCGTTGGTTTTATCATGATATATTTTTTCAGATTTTTCAAAATAAAATAATTTACCGCGCTCCGGGTTTTCAACAAAATGAAGAAATTTTTTTTTTCGAAACAATTATATTCTTCAAGCAAGGCATAGGCTGGGTTTTCCTTTCCATGCAGTTTTAGATTTAGCTCGTTTAGTTTCTTTTTGATCTCCACAATGAAGTTGAATGTTTCAATTCAGGATAGACAATTTAATATTAAGTACATTGAAGTATGGCGTAACTAAATGTTCTAATAGAATAGCTAGTGTTTATTGTTTATGTTTATTATGTTATTATTTTATCGTTCGTTATCGAGTGTTGCAGAACAATATTTTTATGAGTTTTGAAAATAATAAATAAAAAAAACAATTATTAATATGTGTGCATGGAGCTGAAGAGCCGCATCTCGACATCAAAAGAGCCGCATGCGGCTCGCGAGCCGCAGATTGCCGACCCCTGTGGTAGGTAAACCGTACAGTAGAGGTTGTTACATCTGTTACGTCGTCACCATCAAGTCGGCCAGCTTGCTAATATATATATATATATACATATATATATATATATATATATATATATATATATATATATATATATATATATATATATATATATATATATATATATATATAAAAATATAAATATAAATATAAAATATATATATATATATATATATATAAATATATATATATATATATATATATATATATATATATATATATATATATATATATATATATATATATATATATATACATATATATATATATATATATATATATATATATATATATACATATATATATATATATATATATATATATATATATATATATATATATATATATATATATATATATATATATATATATATATATATATATATATATATATATATATATATATATATATATATATATATACATTTTTTTTTTTTTTTTTTTTTTTTTTTTTTTTTTAAATTAAGTAAACATATAATTCTATACTAAAATTACCTTACATTACATTGCTATCGGGTCTTGATCTACTTATATGATTACACGTTTCTGTTGCTGAAATCTGAAGATCAGCCAGTCTACATCTATTATTAGCAAATCCTAAATGTTGTTATAAGACTAATATATTCTGACAGACTGAAGTTAAATATAGGACTACACATAGCGTGTCGTCCGAGTTATAGAAAGCCGAATACATATGTTGTAGTTGATGCGAACATAGTTTCATGGGGGAATATTTATACCAGTATCCGATAATAGAATCTTCTTTAAAAAGGGGTGTTAGGTTACTGGTAGTTAACTAAATACACACATTGCTGGCTAATGTCAATGCTAACCCTGTCCCTAACACCAACCCTAGTCCTAACATACGAATAACCCTAATTTCAAACCATAAAATTAGTCGAGGTTATAATACTACTAACAACCCAACACACCTATTTTATTATCGGACATCAGTATATAAAATCATCCGTTTCATGTAACAACGACAAGTTTTGTTATAACGACAGCTGTAAATATATACATTACAATGTATCAAACGCTGATTAACCCATTAAAGCCCAAATGAAAACTACATGTAAAAATTACATTTAATTGTTATTTATTATGACATATAGGGTAGATTAGCACATGTATTACAAAAATATAGAGACATTCACATAGCCAAAAAGGTAAATGGGTGTACTCAGCTGGGTACACTGGGCAGATTAGGAGTGAAATTGTCCAAAGCAAGGTCGTTCAACACAAAGTGTTTTTTTTTTTCACATCGCCAGCGTATCCAACTATGGCAAATAACACAACGCAATAGGTTTTCAATTTGCTCTGGATTATGACCAAATTTTTTTTAATCCACTGTAGGAACTGTTGATGATGTTGGACGACTGTACTTTTCTCTTGTAAATACGATTATGCAATTATTCGTCTGAATGCTAACTGATCCATATATGTCAGCTCATCAATCCTGCTAATCAAAACATGCAGCCGCCAAGCATTAGCAATAGCCATAAGTGTTTTAATTCTGTTCAAAGTAGTTTTTCTATACATTATGAAATTTGAAATGAGTTTTGAAAATGAAATAATATAACTATTAATATTTGGGAAAGGAGCTGGTGAGCTGCATCTTGACAGCAAAAGGTTGCCGACCCCTGCCGTATACTAAAAGGTGACCCCGCAAATTGAAACTAAACGTTTCATTTGACAGAAAGAAGAACATTATTTAAGGCAATAACATTTGGAAAAGGGCTGAAAGCGGCAATTAAACCGACCTAATTGATTGTGTTTAATAAATATATAACGTATGGACACTGTTTTGTAATTAATGTATTAACCTATTTTTTATGACACATAAAAGAACAATAAAAATACGTTTATGTGGCTCAATATATTGTTTAGGTAATTTTATGTGTTGCAACGATCATAACATTTTAGTATTTAAAAAGAAAATGTAATGATACAAGTATTTGTAAAAGTTATTTTTTAAGTTATTGCCCTTGATACGTTTTTTTTTTGCAATAAGACGGTAGTATTATGGAAACATTCATTTTTATTGCAGTTTGAAATTACAAAACTCTAGCCCAGGGGTCGGCAACCTGCGGCTCTCTAGCTCTTGAACAAATCTTAATAAAAAAAAAAAATTGAATTTAAAAAAAAAGATGTAAGTGGCCTTTTAAAACTAGGGAAAATTTGAAAATTGTAACTTTTTGCTCTTCCGCTTCAAAAGGTTGCCGCCCCTGCTCTAGTCTAATCGCGTATCTACTTAACATATATATATATATATATATATATATATATATATATATATATATATATATATATATATATATTCCATGCATGTAACACTGTATCAGATTTATCACGTTAGTAATCCACGTCATTTCTACTGTTATTTCATAATAGAATTGAAATCATATAAGTACCTGGCTAAAGGCTTATTTTCCTTTATTTTTAATATAGTATTGCAACACATAAGTGGGGTCTTGGAAAAAATGAGATGCAGATAGGGGGGGGGGGGCTGTGGGGTATGGGGGGTCCTGAGGTTTGAGGGCGGGGAAAGTGTGCATTTTTAAAGTACTTAACAAAGAGAAACATTTGAAAACACAGATTAGTATTGGTTTATTTGAATTTGTCGGATCTCTTAAAAACAAGTATAAAATAAATGCACTGTTTTTTTAGCATTATTAATAATCTTGTTATACCAATTACATATATCTTGTAAAATAAAAATACAAATTCATTAAAAAAATTAAATATATACTCTATAACTCTTTTAGTATTTAGCTTACATTTTACATTTTTTTAGCATTAATTAAAAAAAAATGGTTTTATACAAATGAGTTTGTTACCTCCCTGTTATTGTAAGTGAACAAGAAATGGTACAAGATAAGTTAATATTAATGTTTCTATCTTGATTAAATATTTTAATTATAAACATAAAATAAATATTTATTTTACTATAATAGACAAAAATGTAACATAACTTTTGTTTTTTGATATGAGAGATATCTTCTTTTTGTAAATCTGACTGTCCTTGGTCATTAATTTTCACTTTTTATCACTTCCATTGCAAAATTTATATATTAGAGTACATTACATGACATGTAATGTAATGTTTTTACAGTTCTTTATAAGTGGGTGTGTGCATTAAAATGTAAAGTTTATTCTGTAACTTGGGGTTATCTGCATACATTAACATAATTTGATTTGGTCAGTGGCGTGTCTAGTTAGGGTGACACTCGGTGTGGTAACTGAGGGTGTCAACCCTCCACTTTCTTAAACAATTTTATATTTTTGGTTTTGTGTCACCCCTCTACCCTATAATTTTATTTTAAGGAAAACTGGATAAAGAATAATATTGACTGTAAATTTTAGTGTTTTTCACATTGGTGTCGCCCTCTAAATGGCGTCACGTGCGGATCACACCACGCCCCCAGTCTTGTGATACAACTGGTATTAAAGTATTAATACAATAAATGCAAAACTCAGGAATCACACCACGCCCCCAGCCTTGTGATACAACTGGTATTAAAGTATTAATACAATAAATGCAAAACTCAGGAATTAGCTTAAAAATAATGTATTAATTTTACACAATATACACAGTTCCTAATGCAAAAAAAACAACCAATCTTGTAATTGAGAATATACATAAACACTGTTTCTTTTCTCATAATGATGCTGCGCAACTTGACTACAGGCAGCGCCAATACCCATATCATTGACACTGTATTACCAGGTCTCTGTTGTTTTTATTGTTCTCTTTCGCACTTCTCTGTGGATAGAAATAAAGATAGACTACATCAGTACAAAGTGCAAAAACAGAAGGACTTATTTCCCCACCCCTCTCTGCTACACTAATACTAAACTGAAAACCAGGAATAAACTTATATTCATGGTTTTTAGACTAATACGTTACTAACAATGAATTACTTCACCTTTTAATCTGTAACAAAGATATTGTTTTCATCATCCATATATTGGAACACCTCCTCATTATGATTTTGATAATATAAATACAAAGTAAACCCTACATATACTATACTGCTAAACAATACAATTAGTATAGGCGTATACTACGGTATACATTAACAATATTAGGCCTATTATCAATTAAGATATTTTAACAAACAAACTTTCAACTAAATATGTGTAAAATAACACAGTTAAAACTACATATAAAAGATAAATATACTTACGATTCAGTATCTGGTAATTCAGTCAGTTTATTTGCATGACAACCAAAATCGAATAAAAGATGTTCACACGCCGCCATTTTGATCAACGACGCACAAGTCACATGACTTAAACAGATAATTTTATTGGCAGAATCGGACATATAACATTATAATTCTAGTGTATCCAAGGAAAATTTATACATTAATTATATACTGTTAGAACAGAATCATATATAACATTGACATAGAACAAGATTATAATGGCCAAATGCATCAACTTGTAGTTAGAACAATGTCAAATTGAAAAGTTTGGTAGGAAGCAGATGACTTAGAGTCACGTGGATAAGTGGAGATTGAACATAGTTCTTTTCAACATCATAGGGTCGAGTTTTTCGAAAAAAAAATCAAAATTTGTAGTTAGAATAAGATAATACTGAGGGGACTATATATATATATATATATATATATATATATATATATATATATATACATATAATTCTAATCGAATGTCAAAATATTGATATAAAATGTTAGTGGCTCTTTTAAAACTGGGTAATTTGGTACATTGTAACTTTTGGCTCTTCCATCTCAAAAGGTTGCCGACCCCTGAGGTAAGACAACATACATGCAGACACAACTTAACAGCCCCTAAATCTTTCCATTATTTTTATTACATTATTATTATTTTTTTTTCTTTGTTTTTTCTTTTTTTTTATTTATTTTTTATTTTCCATTATTACTGTTAAAATAATTGTTTTCGGACTTTACAATGATGAGAATGAATTGCTTGTGTTTAAAGAATGTATACATTAAAGTCACTGTTTTTCAAATTTTATAACATGAAAGATTTTTAATACATATTAGCGTGACTACTAACATTTAATATTTTCTAAAATTTATAAAAATTTGTGTAATAATTAATATTGTGACCATTTAAAAAAAAAAAACATCTCATTCTAAAATTTACTAAAACCGACAGCTCAGTAATCTCCTTTGCATTGTCTCCCTTGTAATTTTTTCCATATAAAAAACTGCAAAGGTGTTCTGCAGATATGTAGCCTTATTAAAAAAAAATTCTGAATTCGTCATAACCCGGTTGATAAGAAAATTATCTCGGGTCAGGGGGTGTTCATAAATAACGTCGCACTTTTCGGAGGAAAATTGTGGGAGGGGGTCCGTAATTTTGCAACGGTGTGTGATGAGGGGGTTGTTTTGCATTGTAAAAAGCAATGTTAGAAAGCGAATTTTAGTTGTTATTTCTCGTTACATTTTTTGATAAATTGCAATAAAAATTAAGTAAAACACTCTATGTTGACAGAGTTCAGACAAGAAATGGGAAAATATAACTGTTTTAAGGAACATTCAACGGCAATTTTGAGGGGGTGGGGGGGGGGGGGGGGGGGGTTGGCTGATGTGTGCACGTAGGTTAATGTTTCATATTATATAGCTGCTGACAATTATATATTTTTTTTTAGTATTTCGCTTGATTATATCGTCAGTTTTTAAAATAGAAAACACTCTTTCTACGTTTAACTGCTTTTTGTTCCTATTACGTTAAACGTAGATTTTTTTTCCCCCATGAACTTAATAGCGATGATTATGCATGTGTGTTAATGTTGTCTCCCTTGAATAGTTTACATTCAAGCAAAGGCACCTGATAAGCACGTTTAGTTTTGTTTTAAAAATTGATATAAAAATATAAAAAAATACATATCTACGGCAATTCTAAACTGATTGACAATTTTAATTTAAAATTATTTAATCGTTTAATTTAAATACAACACTATATACACTGCATGATTTACGTTTCAGCTAAATAGGCATTAGGTTAGTTTCCCACCTTTCTTTGGGGCCCAAACATGACTCAATAAATGACAGCCTAAAATTGATCAGCTGACTGTGATTGTGAGGTATGTTTCACCAGTATAATCGTACACTTAAAGATCACATTTTGTCGATTAAAACAGCGAATTAACTAACAACTGTTGGTTCAAACTATTTAATGAATTATTTCGGTGTATCGGTTTCGTTCAGTAAAATAAATGAATAAATACAACTTAATTATGTGTTTGTATTTATGTTTCGTTTGTTTGAAAGTCAAAGTCTTGAAGTAAAGAAATTATTTTCAAAATGTTTTTTAATGTACTTAACGTGTGGTTAATTTTCTACTTTCGATCAACTACAACATGTAAGAACAAACAAAACAATGTATATGAAATTGTCTATTCCACAAATATTGCACTCAATATTTCACTAAACGTTGGAGCTATCTTTCATGTATCATAATTCAGAAAGTCAATATTTTTTTAAAACAAATATCGTATCTAAACATATAGATAAAGACGGGAATACGGGGCAAGTTTGATTGTCTGTTTGTCTGTCAGTGTGTCTGCTGTGAATTAAATAGCGTCACTCAGTTTAATTTTCTTTTTTTTTGATGAATGTCTTCAAACTTCACACGTACTTGATCACTGACAGTATATTGTAATACAGATGGAAAAAAAAATGTTTCTCCAAAATAAATTATTGCAATCACACTTAAATCTGCGACCATATTTTTTTAAAATATAAACATGAGATATATTTTCATTACAATGGTGAACGTGTATCAGATTCTTATAGCTCAAGGAACTTAGACATAAATAAATGACACTTTCAACTACTATCCAACTACTATTTCGATGGTAAGTTATATTGATGGGAATGGTGTTAAAAAGACTCGTTAGCCCATGGACTTTATCAAAACTGGTAGTCTTCTACTGGAAGTTTATAAGCCGCTTATCATTAAATGCTGAATACTTCAACGTACACCATGAGATAAGGAAAAAACATTTTTTTGAAAGTGTAGAGATAATGATACAAATGTAGTTGTACTAACATCTATATGTAATTTTGATAGAATACAAATAGGATAGAATATTTTTTAATAAAATAAATTATGGGATAACAGTAAAAGGGGTGAAGGTCAAATGAAAGTGTCAGGACTCCGGGTGGGGAGTGGAAAGGAAAATGTTCAAAGAGGGGGGGGGGGGAGTTGGGGTGGGCCAATGGCACAGTGAAGCTTTTTCTATTTGAGGAAACAAAATATGTTGACCAGTTTATATACTAGTCGCATTGAGTTTTCAAAATGTTCCTGTGTGAAAGATGAGGGGTGAGAAGCCAGATTTAGAACTTTAAATAAGTAAATAATATATATATTCGGAATTGATGTTGGGGTGGGTGGTGGGTCGTTGGAACAGTTGAAGGGGATGTGGGGTTATCATGTCTGAGGGTGAAGTGTACAGAGGGGAAGGGGTAAATGTGTCTAAAGAGGCGTGGAGTGGGTGACTGTGTTTAAGGCAAGCCAAGCGTCAAATTATGTGATGTGTGATCTCCCACAAAAAGAAACTAAAAATTACATTTGACTCTAAGAAGAAAAGTATACAGGATTTTTTCCAAAGGATCTTCCTAATGACATCTAGAGATGCCCAATTGATAGTCTTTGACATATGTATAAAGCTTGGCCACTGTTTTTGTAATTAATTTAGTCATCCATTTTTTAAAGAGACACATATAAGAATAATGCTAAAACTGTTTCCCTGTGTCAATATATTTACTTAGTAATTGACTGTATGAAATTATTGGACTTTTTTAGTAAAAAAAAGGAAAATTTAATGATACAAATTAATATCAAAATTACGTTTTCGGTTATTGCCCTTGAAATGTTTTTGAATAAGACAGTAGTATATTAAAACCACTCTTTCTAGCCAAATTGCGTAATTACTTAATATATGTTGCGATATTTTCAACGAAGGTAACACTGTGTGATATTTATCACATTAGTAAGTAACGTCATTTCTACTGTTATTTCATAATTACATTGAAATCCTATCAGTACTTAGCTAGACGCGTGGAAAGTTATAGCAGCTTGCCATTTTCCCGATACAATCTCATACGAAGTTGATAGTTATTGCATTAATACAACTGTTTTTTTTAACACACACGACATGTAGAAGCGCGTCTTTAATGTGCCTTAAATGTTTCTTAAACGTGTTTTACATGTGTCTTGCATGTGTCTTAATTGATTTCAGTCGCCAGTGTTAGTTTTATCAAGTTTGTCTGTGTGAGGGCCATTATTGTATCCATCCATCATTCACCACTCGTGTATATATCGCCCATTATATTTTTAATACAGTATTGCAACACAGGGGTGGGTCATGGAACAAATACGATGGAGATATGGGGACTATGGTGTATGGGGGTCCTGAGGTTTGAGGTCAGGGAAGTTTTTTTTTTTTTTTTAATACTTAACAAAGGGAACATTAACACTCCATACGTACTATTGCTTAATCTGAATGTATCGCATTTTTTTTTAAAACAAGTATAAAAGAAATGCACTGTTTTTACAAGCTTTTATTTAACTCACTTCCTCGACAGTCTGTCTGTCTTGACGGAAACGCAGGAGTGAAAATTCGGACAGTTCTACATGACCGATACGATTCACAGTTGGCACGTGGGTCAAGATATGAAGACAATGCAATCTGAAACTAAATTTGACTTAATTGGATGCCTAATTAATTTTTTATGAATTAATTAAAATTTGGACCGAATTAGTAGGCATGTCTAGCCAACCACACCACACGCGTCATCACCTTCAATAGCTGCGCCATCACGTAATGGCTGCGTTCAAAAACCATTGCGCGCCTACTGAACGTGATGTTCAGTAGGCGCGCAATGGTTTTTAGTCATGTAACTCTATTGTAAATAAAACATGTAAAGTACTGAAAAAAAAATTCATAAAAAAAACGTTTTAATAACAAGCTTTTATGTAATGATGCACTAAAAAGTAGAAAATAAATTATAGGCTACTATTTAAATAACTATAAAGAAAAGCGTGGGTGTCTTCCTTAACATTAGTAAAGGTATCCAATAGATACTAAAGTGACCCACGCTTTTCTTTATAGTTATTTAAATAGTAGTCTATAATTTATTTTCTACTTTTTAGTGCATCATTACATAAAAGCTTGTTATTAAAACGTTTTTTATGAATTTTTTTTTTTATTAGCATGATTTTATTACTGATTGGTTAATGTATTTATACATGTATATTTACACACAGCGGTCCACCCAAACAACAGACATGGTTTACATATATAATTCATTTTTACGTTTCAGATAGATTGATTTAGATTAAGATGGTATGATTACACCTTAATCTGGTATATGTCAGGTCATCTGATAATGTGTTATCTCAAGAAACAGGTAATCTCAACTTCAACTGCCATATTTCATGCAGGTTTGTTACTTCGAATGGAAGAAGAGGTTATTTTCAATTTTAATTGTAGATGTAACCAAAGGAATATAGCAACATTATTTCTTTTAAGAACTAAATTTTAAAACATGTTAATAACGTTAAACATTTTAAATTATGAGTCAGTTATATATTTTTTAAATATCCTGCAAAAAATTAATATTTGTTTATAAAAAAACATTTTTAAAAATATTAATATATTGAATGAATAGCAAATGTTGTTAGTTAGCTTTGACTGTTGTACTGTTTTTTGTTGTCTTTTTTTATAAATAAAAGAATTCTTAAAAATTATTTCCCCTTAATACATTTTTAAAGCAAAAAGTGATAAAAAAAAACATTTGTTTAAATAATGCATAGTTTTAATACATTATTAACACAATAAAAGAATTCAACAGTGTAATCTTAGCGTTTACGTCGTAGCTTTGTTTTAGGTAATTTTTCAGCTACAAAAACTTAATTAGTTACTTATATTATTTTTTTTAAATTTTCAAATGTATTTCAGTAATAGTTATTAGTCCACACCACTCAACCCAAATCAAAAACAAAAAAAAAGTTATAAGCCAGTTGTTTATTTTACATGCATTTATAAGCCAGGCCCATACATACATATTGTATAAGCCAGGTTCCATGTGTACATACATGTATAAGTCAGGTTCTATTTGTACAACTATATTAGCGTATACCCTGTCTCCATAGAATAACCAATTACTAATTAATACATTCTTTAAAATAATCAGGCTTAACATGTTGTAATACGAGTTGTGTTTTATTATAATTTTTAAATAAACCATTGGCCAAATCAAATAATATTATTTGACACATACACCACACATGGTAGACACGTAATATTTAAAACACAAGTTATGCAGGACAAAACGTATGCATTTAAAATGTAATATTTTTACATTCGCGCTAGTTATAAGACGCTTCAAAATTAATTGTATTATATCGAATAAAAGGTAATCTAACCATGTATGGCGACCGAAAATATTTAAAATATTACACCCCTCCCCCCACCCCCTCAGTCCTCACCCAGTCCACACGTGTCACATGTCAACAACCAAATCAACCTCCCACCTCTGATGCTAACGTCCACAAAAAATTAACAGACCACTTAAACATTACACATAATTAACTCATTCAATAACATGTATTGTGTACCTTTGAGTGCCATTAATTAACACTTTAATAAAGGGACTAATTGTAGGTCATGTTTATTTTTAGCACTACAAACTGAAAGTAAAACATAGACTTGAAAAAAAAAACACAGAATAAATACATTATTTTAAACTTCAAAGTATAAATATAAAAACTCTTGATTTATTTTTATTGTTTTTTTTTCTTCCCTTTAAAAGTATCATTCGCTGTACTCGTTTGATGTGTTATTAACGATCAACATTTGTATTAATGTAATATTTTATCAACTTTCTAAGAGATTTTGTAAGGAAAATGGCAAGCTGCTATAACTTTCCGCGACTCTAGCCAGGTACTTGGAGGATTTCAAATTTGAAATATCAGTAGAAATGACGTAGATAACTAACGTGATAAATATCATACAGTGTTACATTCAGTGAAAGTATCCCAATATTCAGTTAATACTTTTCGATTTGCACCCCCTCCCCCTCAGACTTTCGATTTTGCACCCCCCCCCCCTCAAGCTTTCGATTTGCACCCCCCCCCCTCAACTTTCAATTTATTTTTCCAACCCATTTTGGCGCCCCCTAAGGTCGGCCCCCCTCGCTACGCTACTGAGATAAATGTTTCCAAATGCCTAGTCTTTTCGAATACATTTTAAGGGCAATTACTTAAAAATTAACCTCATGATATTTTGATATCATTCATTTGTTTTTCTTTTATAACAAAAAGGGCCAATAATTGCGCACAATTAAATTATCAAGATAATATATTGATAATAGCAAACATCATTTATCTTTTTTCTTATATATGTCTTAAAAAAAAATGATGAATACATTAATTACTGAAACTGTGGCAAAGCGTTATACATCTATCAAAGACAACCAATCAGGTCGGTTCAATTGACGATATTAGCTCTGTATCGTATCGCTTTAAAGAATATCTTCTTTCTATCAGATGTAATTTTTAGATCCATGCATTGGGGAAACATTTTTGTTTGATGGGAAATACATTTTTTTCAACTGTACTAAATGCTACTGTCAGTTATGCAAGTAACAGTAAAGTTTGAACACATTCATCAAATAGAAATTAATTTAAGTGACGCTATTTAATCTAATCCAGACACACTGACAGACAAACAGACAACCAATCATACACCGTATTTTATCCTTTATAATATATCTAAAAATATGATTTTTGTTTAAAAAATATTGACCTTATGAATTACGATATATGAAGATATCTCCAACGTTTAGTGAAATATTGAGTTCAATATTTGTTGAGTACTTAATTTCATATACTTTTTTTGTTTGTTATTATATTTTGTAATTGCTCGAAAGTAGAAAAAAATAGCATTTTAAAAAAAAAATTAAATCTTCTTGTTTCAAGACTTTGACTTTTAAACAAATAAATTTAAAAAAAAACATAATTAACTCGTATTTATTCATTTATTTACTGAACGATACCGATGCACCGAAGTAGATCATTATATAATTTAAACCACAGTTGTTGTTTAAACCTTTTTTTTAAATCGACAACTTTTGATCTTTTGAGTTTAGGATTTTCAGTTTATGTTAATTTTCGCAAATTAAATTGTATTAAAATCCTTAGTCATCCTGTAGAGAATAGTGGCAAATGCAGCAATATCATCCAACACTTACTAAAATATATTTTCTCCACATTATAAAGGTAGTTGTACACAACCTCAGCCATATATTCACCCGTGTAGCTACCCATGTCTAGGGAAGTTTAAAAAAAAAACGTGTAACGGGTAGCTCATCATCTGGTGAAACATAACTCACAACAACAGTCAGCAGATCAATTTTAGTCGTTTTTTTACGGTTCTTTAATCACCCATGGTTGATTCTTAGAGCCACATTGTGTTTTGAAAAAAATAAATAAATAAATAAATAAAAATGCTGTTATATGTATTCCTGATTTATTTTTATTTTTTTTTTTTGGCTGGAAAGAAAATTATCTGTTGTTTATTATTGATCTGCCTTGCTTGTTGGCAGTCAATTATTGAGTCATGTTGGGGCTCCACAGAAAGTTGGGGAACTAGCATAATGCCTGTTTAGCTGATAAGTAAATCCTGCACTGTATATAGTGTTATATTTAAACAAAATGTTTAAAAATTGTTTTTTATAATATATCTTTTTAATACAAATCTAAACTTGCATATAAGTTCACATTTCTTTAACTTAATCTATACAAGGGAGACAACATTAACGAACGTGCGTAATAATTGCTATCTAGTTCCTCATAAAAAAGAATTAAAACGTTTAGTAAAAATACGATGTAAATATAAGAAATCTACTTTTTATCTTTAAAACCGTGAAGATCCTGAAGCAGCTTGCTTATTTGAAATTTTAAAAAGTATATACTATTATATTTTAAAACAGTGATCTGTGTGCATACATGTTTCTGATAGATGCAAAACATGACACTCATTGAATAGTCAGTAGGCTACTTAGCGTTCGTTTGGAAACATTTTTTTTTGGGAGAAAATATAAACCGATACATAATCATATCTAGACTAGTAAAGCAAGGGTCTCGCATAGACGTTGTCAGGATCTTGTGATATACTGGAAGGTAAACCGTCTAGTGGGGGTTTAATTAGTAAATGTTGATGTTATATAATCCAAGTCGGCCAGCTTGCTATTTTTTTAATGAAGTTAACATATAATTATATCCAAAATTATCTTACATTACATTGCTATCGGGTCTTGATCTACTTATATAATTATACTTTACTGTTGCTGAAATCTGAAGATCAGCCAGTCTACATCTATTATTAGCAAATCCTAAATGTTGTTATAAGACTAATATATTCTAACAGACTGAAGTTAAATATAGGCCTACACAAAGCGTGTCGTCCGAGTTATAGAAAGCCGAATACATATGTTGTAGTTGATGCGAACATAGTGTCATGGGGGAAAATTTAACCAGTGTCCGATAATAGAATATTCTTTTAAAAAGGGGGTGTTAGGTTACTGGTAGTTAACTGAATGCACACATTGCTGGCTAATGTCAATGCTAACCCTGTCCCTAACCCTAACCCCAACCCTAGTCCTACCATACGCCTAACCATAAAATTAGTCGAGATTTTAATATTACTAACAACCCAATACACCTATTTTATTATCGGACATCAGTATCTAAATTCATCCGTTTCATGTAACAACGACAAGTTTTGTTATAACAACAGCTGTAAGCATACACACTATGTTGTATCAAAAGCTGATTAACCCATTAAAACCCAAAAGAAAACTACATGTAAAAATTACATTTATTTGTTATTTAGTATGACATATTGGGTAGATTACCACATTTATTACAAAAATACATAGAAATTCACACTCGACACATAACCTGTTGTCTACACTTGACACATAACCTGTTGTCTACACTGGACACATAACCTGTTGTCTACACTCGACACATAACATGTTGTCTACACTCGACACATAACCTGTTGTCTACACTCGACACATAACCTAGTTGTCTACACTCGACACATAACCTAGTTGTCTACACTCGACACATAACCGGTTGTCTACACTCGACACATAACCTGTTGTCTACACTCGACACATAACCTAGTTGTCTACACTCGACACATAACCGGTTGTCTACACTCGACACATAACCTGTTGTCTACACTCGACACATAACCTGTTGTCTACACTCGACACATAACCTGTTGTCTACACTCGACACTTAACATGCTGTCTACACGTGACACAGGGAGTAACATGTTGATGTGAGGGGACATGTTTTACTGTACTTTGTCAAATGTAATTTATTTGATTGCGTGGGGGGGGGGCACATTTAAGTGTGATGGAAAATACATTTTTTAGACGGATAAATTGCAGTTGTGTTTTACTTTCAACTGTATTAAATAAAACTGTCAGTTATCAAGTACCAGTGAAGTTTGAAGACACCATCAAATAAAAATAAATTTAAACTTAGTGACCTTATTTAATCTACACCAGACACACAGACAACATAACAACCATACATACACCGTATTCCCATCTTTACTTAAATCTATAGATAAGCCATCGGTTAAAAATATTGACTTTCTAAATTATGATAAATGAAAGATAGCTCCAACATTTAGTGAAATATTGAGTGCAATATTTGTGGAGTACACAATTTCATATACATTGTTTTGTTTTTTCTTACATTTTGTAATTTATCAAAGGAATAAAATTAACCACACGTACATGAAAACAAAAACATTTAATAACAATTCTTAAATTATTTTTTTAAACTTCAAACTTTGTCTTTCAATTAAATAAAACGTAAATGAAAACACATAATGAAGTAGCGTCTCTTCATTTATTTGACTGAACTAAATCGATGCACCGAAATAGTTCATTTTATTGTTTAAACCACAGTTGTTACTTAATTCTCGTTTTTAATCGACGAGTTTTGATCTTTGAGTTTATGATTGTCAGATTTTGAAAACAAATTAAATTGTTTTAAAATCATTATCCATCATGTAGAGAATAGTGACACTGCAGCAATATCATCCAACACTTACTAAAACATATTTTTTCCACATTATAAAGGTAGTTGTACACAACCTTAGCCAGACATTCCGCCATGTAGTTACCCAGAAAATAATTTGCTATTTGTTAAATATCTGCTCTGCTTGTTGGTAGTCGATTGTTGAGTCATTTTGGGTTTTTTTTTTTTTTTTACTATCATTTTTTGATAGAAATCTAAACTTGCGTATCAGTTGCAATTTCTTTAACTTAAAACTGTACAAGGGAGATAACACTAAAAAGTGCATAATAATCGCTATCTAATTCGTCATAAAAAGAATTAAAACTTTTTAGGAAAATAAAGATATTTATAACATAAACCTACCTTTTTTTTTTAAAACCTTAAAGATCGTGAAGCATCATATTAATTTGCATTTTTTTAAGTTATATAATTATATTATCTAAAACAGTGATCTTTATGCATACATGTTTCTGAAAAATTCAAAACATGACATGCAATGACGATGCAACAAAACTGTAAAGTTTAAAAACTTTTTTTTTTTTTGGGAAAAATATTAACCGATACAAAATCAAGGGTCTCACACACACGTTGTCAGGATCGTGTGATATGGTGGTAGGTAAACCGTTCAGTAGATGCTCATTTAGTAAATGTTGATGTTACATCTGTTACATCGTTACCACCAAGTCGGACATCTTTCTATTTTTTATTTATTTTTTTTAATTAAGTAAACATATAATTCTATACCAACATTATTTTACAATACATTGCTATCTGGTCTTGATCTACTTATATAATTATACGTTACTGTTGCTGAAATCTGAGGATTAGCCAGACTACATCTATTTTATTAGCAAATACTAAATGTTGTTATAAGACTAATATATTCTGACAGACTGAAGTTGAATATAGGCCTACACAAAGCGTGTCGTCCGAGTTATAGAAAACCGAAGAAATATGTTGTAGTTGATGCTGCCATAGTTTCATGGGCGAATATTTATATCAGTTTCCGATAATAGAATCTTCTTTAAAAAAGGGGTGTTAGGTTACTGGTATTCGAGCCTTTGTCGCATTCGGGCATTTGTCCATTCGGGCATTTGTCGCATTCGGGCGTGTGTCCATTCGGGCATGTTTCGCATTCGGGCATGTGTCCATTCGGGCATGTGTCGCATTCGGGCATGTGTCCATTCGGGCATGTGTCGCATTCGGGCATGTGTCCATTCGGGCATGTGTCCATTCGGGCAAGTGTCCATTCGGGCATTTGTCGCATTCGGGCATGTGTCCATTCGGGCATTTGTCGAATTCGGGCAAGTGTCCATTCGGGCATTTGTCGCATTCGGGCATGTGTCCATTCGGGCATTTGTCGAATTCGGGCAAGTGTCCATTCGGGCATTTGTCGCATTCGGGCATGTGTCCATTCGGGCATGTGTCCATTCGGGCAAGTGTCCATTCGGGCAAGTGTCCATTCGGGCATGTGACCATTCGGGAAATCGGCCTTCGGGCTAACGGCATTCGGGCAAGTGTTATTCGGGAAAACGTCGGGCTCCTGATCCAAAATGTCACTAAGAAAACGACACCAGTCATAATTTTGTGAGAACCTTGAAGCTGTACAATGTGGTGAATACAAGATAACTTAGGTAAACAATAACATTTGTAATATTTTATTTTTTTACTTAAAACAAAATGTCAAAGAAAATGCATATAAACAATTTATTTACATGTTGGTTATTAATTAATAGAAACAAACTGCATTTTCAATGTCAACAGTTAATTATACCAGAGTCCGATAATATAATATTCTTTAAAAAAGGGGTGTTAGGTTACTGGTATTCGGGCATTTGTCGCATTCGGGCAAGTGTCCATGCGGGCATATGTCGCATTCGGGCATGTGTCCATTTAGTTAACTAAACACCCACATTGCTGGTTAATGACAAAGCTAACCCTGTCCCTAACCCCAACCCTAGTCCATAAGCATAACCCTAATTTCTAACCATAAAATTAGTCGAGATTATAATACTACTAACAACCCAACACACCTATTTTATTATCAGACATCAGTATCTAAAATCATCCGTTTCATGTAACAACGACAAGTAATGTTATAACAACAGGTGTAAGCATATACACTATATTGTATTAAAAGCTGATTAACCCATTAAAGCCCAAAAGAAAACTATATGTAACAATTACATTTATTTTATTTATTATGACATATTGGGTAGATTAGCACATGCATTACAAAAATACAGAGAAATTCACATAGCCAAAAAGGTAAAGGGGTGTACTCAGCTGGGTACACTGGGCAGATTAGGAGTGAAATTGTCCCAGGTCGTTCAACACAATGTTTTTTTTTTTTTTTTTTTTTTTTTTTTTTCATTTTTCACATCGCCAGCGGATCCAACTATGGCACATAACACAACGAGAGAGAACCCTATTGCAGAGAACCCTATGTGCAGGTCATCCAATAGGCGGACCCCGTGTGCTAAGACATGCACTGGGAAACTTTGGGGGCTCAACCACACATGTACGTGGGGCGCCGACACCCCAATATTTAAACCATGTTAGGGCTATGATATAAACCTTTTGCGGGACTGTTAACTATTTAGGGAGTGGGTTCAAAGTAAAATTGTAAGAAGTGTATGGTTTACGTATAAACTGATCTTTTAAATAATTGTGACAGTCATAATTACTCAGTCACATCATGGTTTACCTTACAAATCGGATAATGAACCAGTGTGTTCTAATCTTAATGGCTATTTCACTGGATTACTAGAACTGTGTCTCTAACTGGTCCAGCATATGTCTGGCAAGGGTCTAACATAGACGTTGTCAGGATCGCGTGATATAATAAAAGGTAAACCGTCTAGTAGAGGTTCATTTAGTAAATGTTGATGTTACATCTGTTACATCGTCACCATCAGGTCGGTCAACTTGCTGTTAATATGTTTTGTATTTACTCAACATCTGATTATATCACACATTATGTTACATCGCATTACCATCTGGTCTTGATCTAATTATCTAATTATAATTTATGTTCCTGAATTTAAAAAAATAGTATTTTTTCTTCTACTTATTTGATAAACGTGTGTTAATATTTAAATGTGTATTTATAAGTATGTTAGAGTTAACAATACGATTATGTTATGGTTACTTATAAATTGAACGAGGTCTAGCCAATACGGCTATGTATAATTATATCAGTGACTTAGTTAACATTCACTGATACTGCACATCAGTGACGTTTGATGTTTAACTATAGACTTCATCACAACTAATTTGGTTTAATTGTATATTAATTCCTTTCTGTCATGATCGTTGTTTCATTTTAAGATCGGACAAAAAAATACAAGAAAAATAAAAAAAAAAAATAAAAACATGGTGCGTCTTAACCTGAGCGAATTTTTGTCTCAATTGACTTGATCGAGTCCCAATTGCCAAAGCCTCATTTGCCGAAATAAATAGGCCCGAATGCGACAAACTCCTTCTTAAGCGTTGCTGTAAAAAAAAATGCGTTAAACGTTATAAATATCACCCTAAATGTTTCATACTGTATTGATTAGAGTTCGCAGACAGTTTATGCACTGCCTAGAACATTTTTTTAAAGCTCAAAATACATATTACCATTGTCCTTTCTTAATGCGAAGTAAAAGTACAGGGAGATAAGTTAAAGAAACAAACAAAGCTATTTATTTTATTAAATTTAAAAATCATAAACTGAAAAAAATGGGCTGAGTACAAATAAAAACAATTACAAGCTTTTTTATTCAGAAAATAGTATACTAATTAAGCACGAAATGTAATTAAAATTATAAACCGTATTATGTTATAAAATACGAAAACTGTGACTTAAATGTATACATTTTTTTAAAGACAATCGATTATTTCTACTAATATATGTTGTTTGTTTAATACATGTGTATACAAAAAATGTCAACGTTAATACATGAAACATTAAATTTGTACCCCTTTTAATATGATAATCTTTAGATCTAGTCTATCTAGATTCTAGATCTAGAGAATCTAGTCTAGACTACTAGAATAGAGATCTAGATTGTGCGCTACACGAATCCATCAGATTGTCAAGATTCTAGCTATATTTTATATATAAAGGTGGCACATACGATTTCGAATGATAAAACAAATAAAAAGACTTTTTGTCACCGTGGGAACCACACAATTTGATTCACTGATCAAAGAGGTTGCATCAGTTCCTGTTCTGGATGTGCTAGCAAAACTTGGCTTCACTCATAACAATTTGCAAATAGGAAGAGGAACATATGAGCCAACGGAAATTGCAGAAACAAATATTACACCATGTATAACCTACTATCGGTTCAAAGATTCCCTTGTTGATGACATTGCTGAAGCAGACCTTGTTATTTGCCATGCTCTACGTGTTCTACATTTAACAATTTATCGAATATGTTTATTTCCTAAAAACGGTATAACTAAAAAAAATTAAAACAAATACTTTCTTCTTACTATTTGATGTATAACAAAAATGTGACGGAGTTATCGAGTGGTTGTTTCCATAGTTTCTTACACGTCAAGTGTGAATGTTGTGTCCACCCAGTACCTGACTCAAGGTGAGATAAAAACATTGTCGGCACGGTTGATTGCACGCCACACAATAGGTGTGGACCACACACTACATAGTTATGTTAGCGTCACTGAGTTTTGATCAAACAAAACAAACCCGGATAAAAGTAGTGTGTTCAGATTTTTATAAAGAACTACCTCAGCTCAGATTAGGCCAGTTGATCAAATATATCTACAATGGTCAACTTGACGGCCATGTTCTCCAGTTATGAAATAATCCTAAGCCCTACTTTTAAGTCACACTACATCTCTCTCACTCTAAGCTAAGAATTAACTAAATGTCTTATTAGAGAAGTGATGAAAGCAATTTTCGGTAGCCGTCGTTGAGGGTAAAGATATGAACGTGAAAAATTCATGGACATAAAATATGAACACACGAATAAACAACCGGTAACAGTGATCATCCATCACATTGTAATTTTAAAATAGTTGACATCCCGTGTTGTTATCTTGTTTTATTCTATCTGTAACTTTGTATTTCAAAACAAATTAAATGTGGGATATGACTACATGTCATTAACACAACATTAACACTTTTAGATTCAAACATTTAAATTGAAATATAATAGACACCCATTTGCGCAATGCTACGTATGGCAGAGTAATACAACTTTATTAAAACAAACAGACACCACACACCATTAAGGAGGGACAGCAAACTTTAAAGCAAAAATAAGATATAGATGGACATTCAGATAACATATGAAATTAGGCTGAAACAACATTTTTAAGAACGGCACCATATAATAAGTTTGACCAGAGAAAAGAAAACCGTATCTATTAGTAACACGTATAGGAATCTACATAGTGAACACATCTTTTAGCAAAATAGTAGTAGATAAATATGAGGTGACAAACCGACACTCATTAACCTAAGTGTCCCATTGTCTTTAAAATATGATTAATGAAGATACTTTTTAAAGTTCATATCAACATTCAATTTTTATTAACAAACACATGGATAGCTCACAATTTCCAAGTCATTTGTTATATAACAAGAATAAGCTTTTTTGTTTTATTTCTAATGTTTTTAATTGTGTCGATTCTTAAAACCACACTTTGTTGATAACCATGGATTTTATATTAGTTGTTTACCTTAGATTTTCGGAATAATTGAAATGATGAGTGACTGAAACAACATATTTAAACAACTTATATTACAACATGGTGTACGTGCTGACAGCTGTTGTTATAACCAAACTTGTCCTTGTTACATGAAACTATGTTAGCATCCACTACAACATTGTTAAATCTTCTTTCGGCTTTCAGGACGGCAAGTTTTAGGTATATTTATGGGTATATGGGTATATTTCACTTCAGTATGTCAGAATATATTAGTCTTATAGCAACATTTAGGGTTGACTAATTATAGTAGTGGACTAGATGTAGACTGACTATTCTTCAGATTTCAGCAACCATAAATTATGATTATACGGGTAGATCAGGATTTGATGAAAATACAATGTATGATACGTTTGAACAATGTCGAGTTATTATTTTATTAAAAACTAAATTAAACAGCAAGCTGGTCTACTTGATGGTGACGATGTAACAGATGTAACATCAACATTTACTAAATGAACCTCTACTAGACGGTTTAACAGATGTAACATCAACATTTACTAAATGAACCTCTACTAGACGGTTTACCTTCCAGTATATCACACGATCCTGACAACGTCTATGTTAGACCCATGTCAGACATATGCTGGGCCAGTTAGAGACATGCGGAACATACCTTAGACATGGAAACCCATGGTAAATACATGCTAGATACATGTATCAATAATACGTAGCACTCTATTGTATAGGTATTTAAGTACCGGCGTAATTAGATATAGTTATTATAGTATACGATTTAATAGTATAAAATTGATATAAAATCTTTTAGATAGTGATGTATTGTATTACATTGTATTATATGGCCATTTTTACATCTCAAATATGGTTACATTGTATCTAAACCAGATGCCAACGTCAGAGGCGTAGCGACCGGTTCAGATGCCCGTGGCGAACTATCAACTTTGCTTCCCCCATTTCTATAGTTATATATAATGCCGAGATCCTCTCCCACACAGTTGTATAGTTATTTATATTGGAAAAAAAATCGTCCTTTCCCCACCCAATTAGGACATGTTGGAGGCGCATTTTACCAGTCACTGTCATTTAATGTTTTTTTTTTTCTATGTTGGTGTCAAACAATTGATGCTGAAAACAGCTAAATAAACCCGTCTTTTTAATTAACTTCGACTGTATGTAATTAAGTATAACAATTCAAAATCGGCTTTTAAAAAAGATCTACCAGTACGCTTCGCCCTCACCACCCCACCCCCTCGCAGCCCCACAAGAAAGGTTGGCGCCACCGGCGGCCGGCCCACACGAGCTTCCATAGCTACGACTCTGTAATATGTATTTTATCAAATTCTCATGTGCGTTTTATGAACATGTAAAATTATTATGGCAAATAAACTTTACGAATTATTATTTCCCATTGATTTTATGTACAATGTGGAAGAAAGACAACCGAACGGTAATACACATTGAGAGTCTTTTCAAAAACTGCACGCTTTATTTAAACTACAAATTTCTAGTTTTGTTTTCAAAACTAGAAGTTTTATGCGTTTTGTAATTCTGTAATTTTTGTTTATTCGTACACTATTTATATATAAAAAATATAGAAAAGGTTTATATTATAAATACTTTGAGATTAGTTTACAAATATTTTAAAGACAAGAGAAAACCTCAATGTAATTACCTTACTGGTCTAACTTTAATTTTCACAATTATTTTAAAGAAATGTCTGAGGCACACAAATAAAAAAATAAAAAAAATTAAAGAAATGAGAATTGGATTGTGTGGTACACTCCGCTTTGCCCACGTTCGCCCAACCATGTACGTTTACTAATGCGTTGTTGCAGATGTCTTATTGGTAAGGAGATTTTGAAGATCCATTCGGAAGCGAGAAAGAATAAATTTTGTTAACGTTGTTTTTTTTTTTTGCTCTGTCACTCGTAGATCATTATCTACAATTGTTTTTTTTAAGTTACTATTTTCTTTTTCTAAATTACTGGCAATATAATTAGTGAAATTAAATACAATTAAAACGCCTCTGCCGTTGAATTAGGTTTTATTTATATTGTAACTTTTAAAAAAGAAATTAGCCCCACGGGACCATGTTGAATTTCGTTTTAACATGTAATTCAATTTTCTATAGAAGTAATATTAGAAGTAATGTTTTTTGTACGTTTTTCTGTGATTAGTGTTATTATTCATTTATAGTAAACTATTATGCTATTTAACCTTATAATAATAAACTTAAACTATAAAAAAACGAAAAAAAAACTGAACAAAAGACAAACCATATCGTATTCACTCGGCAACGCTCTAACCCCCATGTGGTTTATACAGATAATTACATTTTAATGTGATGCTAAATATAAGTCACATTCATGCATTATATTGAGAGAAGTATCAACACGTTGGGGAAAGTGTTCAAACAATGCTATAGCGACCCAGACTTTGCTTTGTTAACAGGAAAATGATCTCAGGACAAACGATCTCAGGACAAAATATACCAGGACAAAGTATATTAATGCACATGATCTCAGACAAAATATTTCAGACCAATATCATTCAATAATCATATTCTAAGTCAATTACATAGAGTAGATGTATATATTTTTCTACACTAAACTGGTCGATTTAGATATATACACTGTTGATTGCAAAAAATATGTTTAATTTAAATCAATACGATTTACCAATCACTTACCATTTATTGTTTAGAAAAAATATAAGGGAGACAAAACATTGAAATATATATCCAGCTGTAATATTGCAAATTTATAATAAAAGTAAAAAGAAAAGGTGCAGTAATATAATACAAAAGTTGACTTTGTCTTTTAAAAAATGATTTTGAATACATAATGTTTAAAAAAAAATTGCATCATTAAAATGTGAATAGAACAGTGTGTTTATTTTATAATGTTTATAACAGATGCAAAAATTCACATTAAGCAATGTTGTTCCAATCATTGAGCAATTTAGAAATATGTGGACTACTAAAACATACGGTTATACTGGGTGACACAACAAATGATCTTAGGACAAATGATCTCAGGACAAATGATCTTAGGACAAATGATCTCAGGACAAATGATCTCAGGACAAATGATCTCAGGACAAATGATCTCAGGACAAATGATCTTAGGACAAATGATCTTAGGACAAATGATCTCAGGACAAATGATCTCAGGACAGACCTGTTATACGGATAAAAAATATCAGACACAGTATCTCACAGCAAAATATTTTATTATTTAGGATAATTTTAGTCAATTAAAAAAATATGATCAGATGGATTGCATGTGATTTTTTTGTACACATTATAATTGTGAGATACTAACTTAAAAAGTTAAACTACATTTTTAAATAGCCTTTTGTATGCTAATAGTAGGCCTACTATATTGATAATTCATATGAAAATATTAAAAAAATGATGGTAGCCTTAGCCACATATTTTTTTGAAGCACGTGAAATAATTATCGAAAACGTGATTGTTTCTTCAGGCTCGTAAAGTAAAAATTATGTTTTTAGTGCATCATCAACCCACATGTAACGTTAACCTATCTTTGCTGGCTGTTGTCTAGCGTAAATCTGACTTCTTTAAAGTGTAGACGTCATTCTGTGATGTAGCGAAAGGCTGGGTAATCACCAGTGATACTGCTTTGTTTACATGCACACTATGATTAATTTTACTCCACAAGGACTGTGATACTACTTTTTTTACATGTACACTATGATTAATTTTGCTCCACAAGGACTGTGATACTCAGAGGCGTAGCGAGGGGGGGGGGGGCGGGGGGGGACACATGTCCCCGGGCGCCGACCTTAGGGGGGGCGCCAAATTGAAAGTTTGAGGGGGGGGGTGCAAATGAAAAGTTCGAGGGGGGGGGGTGCAAATCGAAAGTTTGAGGGGGGGGGGTGCAAATGAAAAGTTCGAGGGGGGGTGCAAATCGAAAATTTGCTCCCGAGGGGGGCGCCAAATTGAAAGTATGTCCCCGGGCGCCGGGAAGGGTCGCTACGCCTCTGGTGATACTGCTTTGTTTACATGTACACTATGATTAATTTTGCTCCACAAAGGACTCCTGTCGTTTAAATTAGTATGTGTCACATGATCACGAGAGTGTGACCGAAATATCTCTATTGACTTGAAATGATAGCTGTATTGTTCACGAGGAGCAAACATCTTCTCCTTTAGGGCATGTCTTCTCCCACAAAGCGAACGTCCACCTTGCTACATAGGTGTGTCTCCACAGATCTTTCATCAATAGATAAGCTGACCCTTTGATCTAGATTTGTCCACCTGATGTGGTAGGATTGTCTCGTCTTCGACAAGCCCATGTACACTGTACTTTGAATTAAGAATATTATATTTCTAATTTCAATTTTAATAGGTTTAACTCAATACAACAAAGCTTTTTTCACAATTAATATGCATAAAAAAGTAAAAATAAAGAAAATGATAGAGTCATTATTTTAATTGTTAAAATTGACACAAATCATCCTAAATACTAAATTATTTTTATGTGGAATAGTTTGTCTGAGTTCATTTGTCCGTGATATCATTTGTCATGTAATAGTTTGTCATAGTTTTTTTTGCCCGTTTTATCATTAAAAATGTGTTGTTGATATCAGTTGTCCTGGGAACATTTGTCCTGTTATATGTTGTCCTAATATCTTTTGTCCATGATATAATTAAAAATGTGCCCTTGAGATCATTTGTCTTGGGAACATTTGTCCTGTCACCCATTGGACCATTACGGTAAATTTAGAGTCAGAAGTCAAGTTGAGAATGGGTAAGTGTGACAGTCAACGCTGATGACTTGAAAAATCCACAATAAAAAATGTGCGGAAGTCGATTCGCGTTGTTACATTGTTGATTTCAGTTGAAGAAATATGTATAAGATATTATATTATGTCTACATATATCTAGTATAATATACTACTAATTCCTAAAATATATTCCATTATTTCTTGACAATATATTCACACTTCTATCAACTAAAACACCACAACTGTAACTTAACTGACTTATCTCTGCTCAACTGCTTCTAACACTCGACTGACTTTCTACACGCTTGACTGCCAACTGACGCTATCTCTGACCAACTGACCGTGACTGCTCATCTCTCTTTTGATTGGTCGGCTATGTGATTGGTACATCCTCCTACCTAGTGAGACTGATTTTTTTTTTAAAGCGTTTGTTCTACATTATTCTACCTCACTCCTTAGTTTTACATAATTGTGTCATATTATGTTTACGTCACAACATACATCCTTAACTTGATATCAAATAAGCCAATACGTATACTATCAATTCATTGCTTCCATCAGTTTAGATATCGAAATAGTGTGTATGTAATTACAGTACAAACCTACATATTAATTTGTATAAGGGAGAGAAACAATATAATATAGCAATTATGTGTACTTTATTAGATCTAAAAACTAAAATACAACACAAATAATACTTATAATGATAAATAAAAATTACTATAATGGTTTGGTAGTAAACGTTGAATAGATTAAATAGTAAGTTAAATATTGTGTTAAAAAGTATGTGTTTACATATTAAGAAAACTTTTACTTTTTTGTATACGTTTTTCTAAGACGTAAAATTTGTTTGGTTATATCCACACTTATAATTGGACTAGCCGTCCCGGCCAGGCCCTGCTCTGGCTTCTGTGAAAAACCTTTCCGTTAAAGACCATTACCTGTGTGTTTAGTAATCATCATAAACCCGGCATTGCCCACCCAAACCACAACCAACCAAAACAACAAAACGCAAACATAACGCTAACACAATTAGAAATACAAACGAAAACAAAAACCTAACAACAAACCCAACCACAACCACAAACACCAATACAAACACAAAGAAAAAACAAACGAAAACAAAAACCTAACAACAAACCCAACCACAAACACCAATACCAAAAAAAAACAACGAAAAAGCAAACGAAAACAAACCAAATCCAAACGCAAAACCAACCAAAAACACAAATACAAACCCAAAAAAAAAAAAAAACAAAAACGAAAAAAGAAAGAACAAAAACGAACCAAATCAAAACGCAACCACTAACGCAAACCCACCTAAACACAAAGAAAACACTAACGCGAACATAAACGCCCGGGGCAGAATCGCCTGTTTTAGCTTAATAAACGACTATAGTACCCCAACTTATTCATAGTTTTTGCACTCACTTAAACGAACGCGCCTGTTTCAATTTAATGAACAATTATAATACTCCAAGCTTATCCGTAAAATACCTAAAACATTTGCACTTGATCAATCCCCGCTAATTATGTAATTATTTTTTTCCCAACACCAAAACAAAGTAATTAAAAAGTAAATGCTTTTCAACTAATGCAATGGTTTCATAAAGGGAAGTAATTGTGTTTTGCCTAATTTATCAAAGGGAAGTAAGCGCTATAGGACCAAATAAAAACATAATTAGAATTTTTGTAAAAGATGATATTTTTTTAAAACTTGTGTTTAATGAACATGCCGACAATTATTACTATAATTTGAAAAATGAAAATGATTTCCCAACACTTTTAATAGTAATTTTTTAACTCATAAATTTAGACAAACGCGCACGATAATTGATCTAACACTTAAATCCGTAGAAATGCCAACGACAAACATATGCGTTACAGAATTGAGCTTTATATATTATAGATACATGTGTCTGTACATTTTTTTCTCACAAAGGATTTACCCAAACTAATTCCATACAGATATAACTCGATAGCATTATTTAGCGAACACACAATTATTACGTCTAATTCTATATATTAAGTGTTAGAAGCAGTTGAATATCTCACAATGAACAAACTGTCAGGCCTCACATAAAAAAGTAAATGCCCATACGCATTTCTCTTCATATGCCGATGTCACAGAAACAAGTAAACTCTACTTCCCTTGCCCCATAGACCGTCAGGTTTGAAAGGAAAACATACACATTTACAAACAGTGTGTGTAAACATTCTCGCACCACAACATATGGTAGAGCTGTGGAATGTTCAGCGTGTACAGAATGTGTGAATTTAGCGCATCAGCACAAAGAGGAAGAAAAAGTGGCGCTGTCGACCTAAGTGACGCATTACAATGAGCATTGTCAAACGGCCGCTGATAAAAACAACTCAGTCAAAAAAGCGCCAACAAAATAATTATACCAGACATGTGAGTTACACGATGCGACCAAGACGTTTAAAGGGAGACAAACAATAAAATACACCACACTAAAGTACATTTAGGTAACTCCCCCTGGTTCCTATGCAGCCACACTACATCATTAGACACGCACCACACGAATACACTACCCTCAAAAATATGTCAGACAAAAAATCCGATTATGAATAACCTTTTTAATTCGTTTATAGTCATATTTATTATGTTAAATGTGTATTTTGCTTTTAGCAGGTGGAGTTACTGTAGTAACATTACAAATAAAAAAATGTTTTAGACGTTTTTTGTTAATTTAAAAAAAAAATAAAAAAATAATCAAATAAAAAAAAAATAAAAAAAAACGAAACTGGCAGGGTTAATTTTTTTTTATTTCTACAAAGCTACTTGAGTTGTGTTTAAAAGGGCTGAGATATATATAGCGCCCAATGGAACGACCTGTTGTTGTCAAATACTGAATTTATTAACATTAACATCCAAGTCAACCGGCTATGTAGTCAGTAGAAAACAGTAGAAAGACTGTAAAATAAACACTGTAGTAAACACTATATTGCATCACTGGAAATACCACGGTGTAGGCTACACATGTACACAGGTGTAATAAAATTGGTTACAGCCAGTACACAATACTGCCAACAAGTACAAAAAAGTATTACAATAATAAATACTTAAATAATTAACCTAACTAGTCTGCAACATGCAGCACTAAAAGAATCAGTACAGTTATAATAAACATAATTTACATTACTACATTACCTTCATTAGGTCTATATGATCAACTTATCATAGGCAACGGCACCGTCCGTGTCCACAGCCAGGTTTTTTTCCAGGCATCTCTTCGGCCCCCCAAACGTTATGAAATTTCTATAGAAAATATATACTTTTAACAGTGTCCGCCCACCCCCCCCCCCCGAAGAAAGTCTACCGCCCCCCCCCCCCCCCAGAAAATTTCAAGTGCCCCTCCCCCGGAGTAACATGTCTTGTAGAAACACTGTCCACAGCAGCCTTGGGTCTGAATGACACGACACAGGTACGAACCACCCAGAATCCCAGAGGTCACATGACATGGGACACGGGTAAAAATCGCTCACCAAAGAACAATAAAAAAATACATCAACAGTTGCGGTCACTCAGGGGCCGCAACCCAATAAAGTTTATATTTACGTTATAAATTAAATACATATCATTTCGTTCGGGAAGGGGGTGGGGTGGTCGGGCGGTAGAATATTTTTCTGAGCGGGGCTTTAACTCCCTCCCCCCCCCCCACCCCCCCCCCCCCCCCCCCCCCCCCAGAAAAGATTCCGAAGAAACTCTGACTGGAACAATGATATGTGTTACACTAGAACAATGGTTATCATTTTTTTGAAGGTACCGCACCCCACCGGTTTCATAAGTGCATTTGCCGAAACCTTCTTAATAGGTATATCGTCCACACTGAGATAAAATCATAATGTGAATCATATGAGACGGGTGTGTGTCTTGACCTCCGCCGAACCCTTTAGACTGACTCATATAAATCATGGGCTTGATCGACCCTAGTTTAAGAAACACTGAGCTAGAATAATTGCTGTGGACATCTAAAAGTAAGCGGGTCATGATTTTTTAATGTGAGATCTATATGGCTCACGTTATGAAGATAACACGCTGTTTATTGTTTCATTACTAGCAGAAACGGTTCGATGAAATTGTGTTATCTTTTAGGATTTATGAACGGCTTTTGGAGGAGCATCCCTTGAGCGACTGTAGCTAACTTAATAGTTTGCAACATTTCTTTTTTTTTTTCAAATTACCGAACCCCACCCGTTACGATTGCGCATTCACCGAACCCCACCAGTTTCACATGCCTATTCATCAAAGCCTTCATCATGGTAATATTGTAAGCACTGACACAATCCGATCTTAAATGTCTCGAACTCCATTGAACCCCTTACACTGACTCACCGATCCCATGAATTATGTTGTATAATGGGGTTGAGAGTTTTTGCACTAACTTTTTGTAGATGTTTTGTGATTTTCGTGAACAAGTTTTTCGTTGTTTTTTAATAGTTGTAAGCACTCTGTATAAAAGGGACTATGTTTTCCAATTATGTAATATGGAGTTGTATCATTGATTTGTGTAAGTTTGTTGAGCTGAATGACTATATAGTGATACTGTTAGAGGGTGAAAATATGGTTGGCTAATTATTCTGCTTCTGTGTGTTAGTCTGAATGTATTGATTTTGGTCTGCATATCGTGCAGGTTAAATCCTCCATGAAGTTTAATGAACACATACTTCAAAAAGCATTGAAAAGAGCGGTTATGTATAATTACAGCCGAAGGGTTCTCATGTTTACACAAAGGCCTTTAAAGACAGTTGTTGTTTTTTTATTTTCCGTCTACGTTCTTTCAATAATTTTAAAACATACAAATTTAAATGCTTGCATATTAAACAAATTGAAATAATTATTTTATATTAGGATCAATTCAGGAAAATTGAGACTATATTTTATTTGTGCAATGTTGTTATCGTTAATGTTTTCTGAACGGCTTAGTAAGTAGCATCCCTTTATTTATAAAAATTACAAAGTGGGAAACAACTTTTAGCTAACGCTAGTAAAGCATTTTTAATTTTTTTTTCTACATTCAAACAGCAGCACACTATACAGTTTCGTGTAATAAATAGCTGTTACCCATGAAGTCAAAATATAATTCAACAAACTTAAAATGTTTAGAAATATTGCTTATTAACTTAAGAATTGTTCTTTTTTGTAACAATTATCAATGTTTTCATTTGATTTAATGTTTTAATTTTGATTAAAATTATCAAAAAAAAATATTTTTGAAATATCAAATTTAAAACAGCTGGTTAAACGAATCAACTTGTTATCTCTCTGTTATTGTTTCTGAACAATAAATGGTAAGTGATCGGCAAATTTTAATTTTCATTTAACATTAAAATAATTTGAGATCTACAGAGTGTCCATTTTGATTTTTAAATCTTAGTAAATGAAAAGACATATACAAATACTTTACTATAATTCACAACAATAATACCATTTTTTTAAAAATGAAGTTGAATTTTTTATTTAATTAACCACTGTTTTACTGTCAGTATGCTTTACCTCGGTTATTTTTTTAACTATAAAAAAATAGCTTTAATCTACATATCTCTTAAAATCATGGGAGGGTTAAAGTCTACAATACTTCCTAAATGAAAGAAAGAGCAGGGGCAACATATGGGAAAATGATTAACCAAATGTCTGACGAGACACCACGCTGACATGCCACCCCCCCCCCCACCCCAGCTAGAGAGCCTAGCTGAGTTTCCCCACATATGATATCTGATATAGCAGCATAAACAATGATTGACTCAATCTCTGGAAGGTATTGTCACCGACTGGATAGTGTCAATTTATCAGGGCTGGTAGGATAGTTTTATATCAGGGCTGGTGGGATAGTTTTATATCAGGGCTGGTAGGATAGTTTTATATCAGGGCTGGTAGGATAGTTTTATATCAGGGCTGGTAGGATAGTTTTGTATTAGGGCTGGTGGGATAGTTTTATATCATGGATGGTAGGATAGTTTTATATTAGGGCTGGTAGGATATGTTTATATCAGGACTGATAGGATAGTTTTATATCAGGGCTGGTAGGATGGTTTTATATCAGGGCTGGTAGGATAGTTTTATATCAGGGTATGTAGGATAGTTTTATATCAGGGCTGGTAGGATAGTTTTATATCAGGGCTGGTAGGATAGTTTTATATCAGGGCTGGTAGGATAGTTTTATATTAGGGCTGGTGGGATAGTTTTATATCAGGGCTGGTGGGATAGTTTTATATCAGGGTATGTAGGATAGTTTTATATCAGGGCTGGTAGGATAATTTTATATCAGGGCTGGTAGGAGAGGTTTATATCAGGGCTGGTTGGATAGTTTTATATCAGGGTAGGTAGGTTAGTTTTATATCAGGGCTGGTAGGATAGTTTTATATCACGGCTGGTAGGATATGTTTATTTCAGGGCTGGTAGGATAGTTTTATATCAGGGCAGGTAGGATAGTTTTATATCAGGGCAGGTAGGATAGTTTTATATCAGGGCTGGTAGGGTAGTTTTATATCAGGGCTGGTAGGACATGTTTATATCAGGGCTGGTAGGATAGTTTTATATCAGGGCATGTAGGATAGTTTTATATCAGGGCAGGTAGGGTAGTTTTATATCAGGGCTGGTAGGATAGTTTTATATCAGGGCTGGTAGGATAGTTTATATCAGGGCTGGTAGGATAGTTTTATATCAGGGTAGGTAAGATAGTTTTATATCAGGGCTGGTAGGATAGTTTTATATCAGGGTAGGTAGGATAGTTTTATATCAGGGCTGGTAGGGTAGGTTTATATCAGAGCTGGTAGGATAGTTGTTATATCAGGGCTGGTAGGATAGATTTATATTAGGGTAGGTAGGATAGTTTTACATCAGGGCTGGTAGGATAGTTTTATATCAGGGCTGGTAGGATAGTTTTATATCAGGGCTGGTAGGATAGTTTTATATCAGGGCTGGTAGGATAGTTTTACATCAGGGCTGGTAGGATAGTTTTATATCAGGGCTGGTAGGATAGTTTTATATCAGGGTAGGTAGGATAGTTTTATATCAGGGCTGGTAGGGTAGGTTTATATCAGAGCTGGTAGGATAGTTTTATATCAGGGTAGGTAGGATAGTTTTATATCAGGGCTGGTAGGATAGTTTTATATCAGGGTAGGTAGGATAGTTTTATATCAGGGAAGGTAGGATAGTTTTATATCAAGGCAGGTAGGATAGTTTTATATCAGGGCTGGTAGGATAGTTTTATATCAGGGTAGGTAGGATAGTTTTATATCAGGGCTGGTAGGATAGTTTTATATCAGGGCTGGTAGGATCGTTTTATATCAGGGCTGGTAGGATAGTTTTATATCAGGGCTGGTAGGATAGTTTTATATCAGGGCAGGTAGGATAGTTTTATATCAGGGCAGGTAGGATAGTTTTATATCAGGGCAGGTAGAATAGTCTACTGACCATTTGATCACAACGTTGATAGGTTTATATCAGGGCAGGTAGGATAATTTACTGAACATTCACTCAGAACGTAGATATGTTTATATCAGACGTTAGCTAAAATCAACGACCAACAATTATAGGTTATTTTAATTATTTTTCCACGGTTGAGTTGTTGATAAGAAGAACATGCAGTTGCGCACGACATAAATGGAGGAAATCTTTTACATGTCTTGTTAGGAGAATTGTGTCGGGCTCTATACTTAGTCGCACATAAATCCTAACATTTAACCTTTTCTTTTTTTTTTCTTTTTTTTTTAATTTATCTTTTTTTGTTTTTTGTTTAACGTAATGTAGTCATTTATTTTTTTTGATGCATGAGAAATGCATACAGAGCTATTATAGTGTCACTCTCCTACTTCATTCAAAGCAAACACTTCAGGTAATTGAATTTTAACTTTTACAGTCTAGAGTTTAGATCTTTGACGTTTGTGTTACGGGCCAGTTGTAGGTTAGCTTAGAATAGGTTAGAATAGTCTAGAACTAGGGGAGAGTGCCTGTGTGAGTGGAGTTCACCTTACTGTGTAGTTACCCTTGTGTGTTTATGTCTTGTAATACCAAGGTCGAATGCGGGTATAAAAGGGGGAGTGAACGATTGTGGGGGGCGGTCAGCGGGTTAGTAGCGGTTAGGACGAGGGCTGTTCTGGTACGCTTGAATGCATTGAGACGAATAAAAGTAGTGAAGTTAAACACGAAGCGTTGTTATTGATTTGAAACGAACCCAGAACGTAACAACTGGTGGCCAGTATAAATCAAGTACAAGCATAAACTTGATGCTGTCCTGATGTTTGCCTGATGCTGTCCTGTCGTTTGCCTGATGCTGTCCTGTCGTTTGCCTGATGCTGTCCTGTCGTTTGCCTGATGCTGTCCTGATGTTTGCCGGTTGCTGTCTTGATGTTTGCCGGTTGCTGTCCTGATGTTTGCCGGTTGCTGTCGTGATGTTTGCCGGTTGCTGTCCTGATGTTTGCCGGTTGCTGTCCTGATGTTTGACGGTTGCTGTCCTGATGTTTGACGGTTGCTGTCCTGATGTTAGCCGGTTGCTGTCCTGATGTTTGCCGGTTGCTGTCCTGATGTTTGCCGGTTGCTGTCCTGATGTTTGCCGGTTGCTGTCCTGATGTTTGCCGGTTGCTGTCGTGATGTTTGCCGGTTGCTGTCCTGATGTTTGCCGGTTGCTGTCCTGATGTTTGACGGTTGCTGTCCTGATGTTTGACGGTTGCTGTCCTGATGTTTGACGGTTGCTGTCCTGATGTTTGCCGGTTGCTGTCCTGATGTTTGACGGTTGCTGTCCTGATGTTTGCCGGTTGCTGTCCTGATGTTTGACGGTTGCTGTCCTGATGTTTGACGGTTGCTGTCCTGATGTTTGACGGTTGCTGTCCTGATGTTTGCCGGTTGCTGTCCTGATGTTTGACGGTTGCTGTCCTGATGTTTGACGGTTGCTGTCCTGATGTTTGCCGGTTGCTGTCCTGATGTTTGACGGTTGCTGTCCTGATGTTTGCCGGTTGCTGTCCTGATGTTTGACGGTTGCTGTCCTGATGTTTGCCGGTTGCTGTCCTGATGTTTGACGGTTGCTGTCCTGATGTTTGCCGGTTGCTGTCCTGATGTTTGCCGGTTGCTGTCCTGATGTTTGACGGTTGCTGTCCTGATGTTTGACGGTTGCTGTCCTGATGTTTGCCGGTTGCTGTCCTGATGTTTGACGGTTGCTGTCCTGATGTTTGCCGGTTGCTGTCCTTTGTGGGCAGGTTTTAAATGCATTGTAGTTTTTTTTTAATTAGGTTATATTTTTTTAAATATGTAACACCCATCTTGGTTTTATTTAAAAACATTTATTCACCGTTAATTATTTATTTTTATCTGAAACTTGGCTGTTAATGTGTACACACTTTCTTCAGAGAGATGAACAAATATGGCATGCGCATCTTTCTTTAATTACATTTTCACATGTTCTAATGCTTAAATCTAAACATGGTATGCTAGGGTCAGTGTAGCCATAGAGCGCAGGTTGACTCAAATTTTTTTTGATGTAGAGTGGTTAAGATATAGGTAGGAGTCGTAAACCAGTGTAGCCATAGAGCGCAGGTTGACTCAAATTTTTTGTGATGTAGAATGGTTGAGATATAGGTAGGAGTCGTAAACCAGTGTAGCGATAGAGCGCACAGGGTAGACTCAATTTGATTTTTTTTTAGTGATGTAGAATGGTTGAGATATGAGTAGGAGTCATAAACCAGTGTAGCCATAGAGCGCAGGTTGACTCAAATTTTTTTTGATGTAGAGTGGTTGAGATATAGGTAGGAGTCGTAAACCAGTGTAGCCATAGAGCGCAGGTTGACTCAAATTTTTTGTGATGTAGAATGGTTGAGATATAGGTAGGAGTCGTAAACCAGTGTAGCCATAGAGCGCACAGGGTAGACTCAAAAAAAATTTTGGTCTGGAAAGTTCTTAGATTCGGTACGATGCAACTGGGTGTGTATGATTTTTTTTTGTTTGTTAGTTACACGGATGATTTGTGCTAGCTCGAAATTGTAGCAGTTCTGTATACTGTCATTTCAAATATGTATGTATTTTATTGTATATACAATCTGTCATATACATTCTTCGGAATGTATATTTTTAACTTGTCTACTAGTGTATGTGTATGAAAGGCTTTGTGTTTTTTTTTTATTTAGCTAGGATTTGTTAGTCAGTATTTGTAGTTATTACTACAAATACTTAGGTGGGGGGTAGTGTTACGGGCCAGTTGTAGGTTAGCTTAGAATAGGTTAGAATAGTCTAGAACTAGGGGAGAGTGCCTGTGTGAGTGGAGTTCACCTTACTGTGTAGTTACCCTTGTGTGTTTATGTCTTGTAATCCCAAGGTCGAATGCGGGTATAAAAGGGGGAGTGAACGATTGTGGGGGGCGGTCAGCGGGTTAGTAGCGGTTAGGACGAGGGCTGTTCTGGTACGCTTGAATGCATTGAGACGAATAAAAGTAGTGAAGTTAAACACGAAGCGTTGTTATTGATTTGAAACGAACCCAGAACGTAACAGTTTGTTACTAAATATTTTGCGTCACACCTATTCTACATACTGCACTTGTTCTCGATGTATACTACATTATCGATTACACTTTCTTACTTTTTTTTCTTATTCTCTTCTTTCTTAAAACTTTGAAAAATTGTAAGTATACTTGATGTTTGCGTTGCAATTTTAAAAGTAAATACATACAATAAAAATAAAAAGGACTGTGTTAGATTATAGGTTTATATGAGCAGGGTTTCAGGAAAGTCCACCCCCCCCCCCTCTCCTACCAAATAAAATAAACCATGCAGAGAACTCCCACAAAAGCATCACACTTCCTAAGGTGACATCAATAAATGGCGTCACGCTTTTAAAACAATTTTTACCTCCCCCCCTCCCCTTAGTCACACATCGTTACAAAAAGCCAACCCCCCTCCCCTAAAATGACGTCACACGTCAGCCTAAAACCCCAACCCCTTAACATTGCTGTTGAATTTTCCTTAAAACAGCGATCTTTTTTCCCATATCTTTTTTACAATTTATTAAAACAGTTTTTTTTAAACGCGTAATAACGGCTAAAATAGTTTTTTTATTATGCAAATTAGTGACGTCACACTATCTGAAAAACCCCCTCAGAGCCGTAGCGACCCTTCCCGGCGCCCGGGTACAAAGTCGTTTTACCAAAACGTATTTTGCGACAAACTCCTTCTTAAGCATTGCGGTGTTTAAGTTTAAAAAAAAATAATAATAATAACGCTATTTAAACGTTATACATATATTTTATAGTTATACCCTTACAAGTAATATTTCATACTGTATTGGTTAGAGTTCTAAATCAGTAAAGATACTGCCTGGAACAAAATGTGTTGTTTTTTTGTTTTTTTTTAAACTTAAATACATATCTGCAAAAACCTTTGCAATTTCTTATATGGGAAAAATTACAAGGGAAGCAACGCAAAATAAACTACTAAGCTGTTGGTTTTAGTAAATTTTAAAAACGTATATTTAAAAAAGAAATAATCATAGAACAAATTATCAGACACAAGAACGTACAAATATTTGAAAATATTAGAAAATTAGTAGTCCCTCTAATATAAATTAAAAATCTCTTAAGTTATTACATTTGATAACAGTGACTTTAATGTATATATTTTTCTAAGACAAGCAATTTATTTAGAGTTTATCAACGTTCCGATATCTAGTCCGATGTGATTAAAAAATATTTTAACAAAAAATAATAATATTTCTATACTGTATCAATTTTAATTTCCGAAAACTTAAATTAATAATAATAATAATACATTTATATAAGCCAGGGGTCGGCAACCTGCGGCTCGCGAGCCTCATGCGGCTCTTTTAATTTCAAGTGGCGGCTCTCGAGTTACATGCACAAATATTAAAAATTATTAAATTATTTCTTTTTCAAAACCATAACAAATATATGGTACGAGTTTACCCAGTGAGGTGGAAGATAAGCCCGGTGAGAACCGAAGGACAGAAGCGACCGATACACCGTACTTAAACCAATACTTAAGCCAGTTAGTCGGAGTTTGCCGTGTTGAGGCCTGCTTCGTTAATGACAGACACATCCTGAACAGCTGATGTCGATAAAGAAAGAAAAAGAAAAGTTAACAGCTTGTAAAGTGGATTGGGATAGTCCTATAGTTATACTATTCGATTGTCGTTTTGTAGTCGTTGTTTTGAGCTGCCTTTTCTTGCCCCCCCCCCCCCCCCAAAGGCTTTAGTACATTATACCTCCCGTCTTTCTTTTGAATCCCGTCCATGAACCGAGCGTAAAGTTGGTTACACATGGTGGGGTAGTGCCTATCTGTTTTACAGTTGGGGCACAACATCCTTCATTCTGAGAGGTGGATCACTGCCACCGGTGCCGCCCCTTCAGCATCTTGAAATCTTATGAAGTGTGGTATTTTTTCTTTGTCCATTTTAGGCTTAATTATGAATTTATAGTTGTTCCCTCGGTCCTCAGTCTTGATGTTTGGGGTGGTCCCCTCTTCACACAGGCCCCGAAGGGCTGTTTCCAGTTCAGCCTTACTAGTGCGAGGGGGAACGCATTTTTGTGTACCTTTAACACAGTCCTTTTTGTCGACATGAGTGACGCTTACTCTAATTAGCCTCTGCGTCCTTTCATTGGCCAGTGTCTTTGGCTCGTAGAATTCAGTGAGCATAAGACTCTCATAAATTGTCCTTGAACCCAGTGTGGCATACCAGACATTAACTTCCCCATAATTGTAAGCTCTTCTGAACTCGGTCTCTTGGCAGCCTATTATGTTGGCAAATTGAGTTAGAAACTCGGCATTTGTAATTGTGGTCAGCCATCGGCCTTGAAGGATTGTAATTTCTACCGTATTGGGTTCATGGAAGAAGGCTTTGAATCCCGGTATTCAGACGTCAAAGAATAAGTTATCTTCATCCATTCTTTGTTTTTCTGTTTTGGCCCCACCAGGACCAAAATACACTCAACAAGTTTCAATAGTTTTTATTTAGTATGAATATTTACTTACAAATGAAGTCCACAGGCAGAAATAAAAACACGCAGACTAAATCAAGATAACAAGATGTCAATTATAAAGATCAAGTTTTTAAAACAGTTAGTTAAAATACCTTACGACCACCTGTATAAACATTAAAAGGGTTGAATCCTAAGTCCTTAAAAACGGTATACATTCATTGTAATATATTTTTAAATAAAAGTTAGACTTTTTGCTTACATTTTTAATATTTACTAAAATTATTAAATTTTATAATATTTATTTTATTAGTAATATGCCTATTTCTGAAGAATATGTTATTAAAGTTTTTATAATATATAGCTCTGTTAGTTGGATTGATTGATCTCCCTTGTCCTTAGTTATAAAAAGTTTATAAAACAGGCATTTAGTATTATACATTGTCATTTTCTAAACTGTTTAAGAACTCTAAACAATACAATATAAAACATTTAATTTCCATTTTTTTTTTCGACATACTCCGTCATCCATTTTACGATACCTAAATGAGCCCAAACCGTTAAAAGGTATCATCTTTTAATAATAGGTAGGTCAGTCTGACAATGTTATAGAAGTAGAAACAGCAGATTAAACTTTAAACACAACCAATTCCACATATCTCTTTTTGGATAGCTGTATAATTCACATATTTAAAGTTACATTGAACTTAAATCTATTCGCTCTAATTTGGCAAATTAAGCCAGTTATGAAAAGAAATATATATATATATATATATATATATATATATATATATATATATATATAAATTCGTGTTCAATTTTTGTCAATATCGTAAAGTATTTGCACCTTTTTTATTAATTAAAATATTCAATCAAGATAGATACACTGTTTTGATTTTAATATTTAACGAAACATGTATAATGATCAAATATTTACCATTTCTTATTCAAAAACAATAGTAGAGAGATAACTTATGCTTTGTATAACCAACTGTATTAATATTTACCAAAAACAATAGTAGGTAGTAAACCACGTAGTACAATTAAGATAAAATCGCACATGTTTTTAGAAATGATTTTTTTTCCTTCTCTTTTAGTATTTCAATAGTATTAATATTTGATAGAATGACTTTACTTAAATCACTAATGAAAACATTTCTATAATTGTATAATAGTTTCATATAAATAAGAAAAAATCTGCTTAAAGAATGCATGTAATCTTCTCGCATTTATCGAGTAATATTTTGAAAATGTTTGTTTAGATCTAAGAGTTCCATCCCTTAGCTCTACCGATTGCTTGTAGTGAAATGTGTCCTTTATTTTTCGTTGATTAAAACATTAATACTTCAATCACATTTTTGTATTTCCCCCGTAAGTTACAACATCATCCTCACATCGAACCGTTTACGATTGGAAAAAAACAACACAATGTTAACTTTATTCTGTGGGCCTCACAGATCTCACATCAAAACAAATCATGACCCGCTTAATATTAGACGTCAACAGCAGATATTCTAGCTCAGTGATTCTTAAACTAGGCTCGATCGAACCCCATGGGTTTTGTGAGTCAGTCCAAAGTGTTCGGCGGAGGTCAAGACACACACCCGTCATATATGATTCACGTTAGAAAGTCAATTGTCTGATGTATACGTATAAATAAAGATGGGAATACGGTGTATGTTTGGTTGTCTGTTTGTCCGTCAGTATGTTTGGTGTAGATTAAATAGTGTCACTCAGTTTAAATTCAGTTTAATTTCATGAATGTGTTCAAACTTAAATGGTACTTGATAACTGACAGTATCATTTAATACAGTTGAAAAAAAAAACCTCAAATGTATCCGTCCAAACAAATAATGTTTTCCTTACACTAAAAGGTGACTCAGCAAATTGAAACTGAACATTTCATTTGACAGAAAGAAGAAATTTCTTTAAGGCAGTAAATCCCATGGCTTCTATGTGACAATAATCATTTTGACCAAATCGGTTGTCTTTGAAAAATGTATAACGCTTGGCCACTGTTTTGTAATTAATTTATTCAACTCATATTTTAAGAAACATTAAAGAACAATGAAAACCCTGTTTGAGTATATCAACAGATTATTTAGTTTATTTAAATGTGTGCAACTATCAGCCCTTTTTAGTATACAAGAAGAAAATGTAATGATATAAATTTATATTAAAGTTATTTTTTACGTTATTGCCCTTGATTTGATTTTGGAATAAGACTTTTAGTATTTTGGAAGCATTCATTTTTATTGCAATTTTAAAATTACAAAACTCTAAACTAATTGCGTGTCTACTTAATATATATAGGAATATTTTCACTGAATGTAACACTGTATCAGATATATAACGTTAGTAATCAGCGTCATTTCTCCTGGCATGCTATAATTAAATTAAATATATATATAGGGGCCTAAAAAAAATTCTGCGGGGGGGGGGGGGGGCTTTTTTTTCTAGTTCCGCCACTGAATATGTTCACTGAATGCAACGCTGTAGGATATTTATCGCGTTAGTAATCCACATGTTTAGATAACCTCTTATTCATACAATTAATTTTGAAGCGTTTTCTAACTAGTGCACCCGAATGTAAAAATATTATGTTTTAAATGCATTTGTCTTGTCATGCATAATTTGTGTTTTAAATATTACGTGTCTACCATGTGTGGTGTATGTGTCAAAGAATATTATTTGATTTGGCCAATGGTTTATTTAAACAGTATAATAAAACACAACTCGTATTACATTTTAAGCCCGATTATATTAAAGAATGTATTAATTAGTAATTGGTTATTCTGTGGAGACAGGATATACGCTAATATAGGTGGACGAATAGATCTTGACTTATACATGTATGTACCCATGTAACTTTGCTTATACAATGTGTTTGTACAAATCGAACCTGGCTTATTAATGCATGTAAAATTAACACCCGGCTTGTAACTTTTTTTGTTTTGATTTGGGTTGAGTAGTGTTGTCTAATAACTATTAACTAATACATGCTATACATCACAATAATGCAAGCGATCACTCTACTATAAGCGATCGAATGTTCCTTAAAACAGTGATGTTTTCCCCTTTCTTCTCTGAACTCTGTCAACATAGAGTGTATTAATTAATTTTTATTACAATGTATTAAAACATTTTTTTAAATACGAAATAATCCCCCTTCCCATTATCACACACCGTCACAAAATTACGGACCCCCCCCCCCCTTTCCTACTAAGAGTGTGACGTTATTTATGGACCTGAAATAATTTTCTTCTTAATCGGCATATGACAAATTAAAAAAAAAACAACTCCTTAAGCATTTCGGTGTTTTACAAGTTAAACCAAATAAAACAAATTAATAACGCAATTTAAACATTATACACCTATTTTACAGTTATACCATTACAAGTAATATTTAATACTGTATTGGTTAGAATTCTAAATCAGTCTGTCTGGAACAAAATGTGTTGTTGTTTTGTTTTTTTTATTTAAATACTAGCGTTGCCGCGGGGATAGAAGTAAGTTTGACGAAATGTATTAGAATGATTTCAGCAACGCGTTACCAATTATATGTTCTAAGACGCGTGACCGTCTTTTCTAAAAGTGAGTTATTTAAATGTAAACAATGCCTGCGCTTAAATCATAAATATCGGGACACGGGTTTACCTACACTACCGCATGTAAACATTGAGTGTACATTAATCACTCACCGAAATAATACGTTAGAACACACTTCGGTGACCGCCCATGTGTCAGAGACGCACAGGGGCGCTCTCAGGGCCCCCATCCTCCGATTACACTACCGCATAGGCGCGGCGTACGACAGGGCTCGACAACCTCTTGCGACGGAAGAGCCAAAAGCTACAATTTACAAAATTCCCAGTTATTAAAGAGCCACTGTTGAATAGTTATTCAAATCGTCAGATAAATACAATACGAAAGTACTTTTGATAAGATGTGGAAGTCATAATTACTAAGTTATATAATGTTTATCTTTCAGATCAGACTGACCATCTCTTAGCGCTTGGTCAGCTGACCATCACACGTGACAGGTCAATTGGGGTTATTGTTTTATAACTAGTGTTTATTAAATGTACTAACGTTAAAATGTATTTCATAATCGACCACTATATAACATGTACAATAAAATAAATCAGAATTTATCACTTGTCTTTAAAAAATGCATACATTCAAGTCAATGTTTTCTTATTTTATACCGTAATAGATTTTATAATGTTAATTACTGTTCGTGCTTCATTATTTTAATATTTTCTAAAACACAAAAGTAACTTTTACAATGTATTTGTAATTCAAAGGCGTAGCGACCTTCCCGGCGACAAACTTTTCGATTTATACCCCGCCCCCCTCAAACTTTCAATTGTCACCCCCCCTAATCATATCAATTTATTTTTCCAACCCATTTTGGCGCCCCCTAAGGTCGGCGCCCGGGGATATATGTCCCCCCCCCCCCGCCCCGCCCCCCCCCCCCCTCGCTACGCTACTGTTGTAATTAGCTCTTTTTTTATGTTTAATTTTTAAATTTAATAAAATAAATAGCTCTGTTTAAATGACTTATCTTCTTTCACATTTTTTTTTCGAAATAAGAAATGGCAATAGTAATATATATTTAAAGCTTTAAAAAAGACATTAGATAGGTTCACTATCTGATTTGAAAGGTAAACCATGAACAGTTAATACGTAATAATGCATACACTCCGTGGCGTAGCTTGGATTTTTGGGCCCCTATGCAAAAATTATAAGTGGGCCCCGTCATCAATATAAGTATTATATCAAAATCGTAGATCATTATGACGGGTAATGTGTATCTCTCACTGTGGTCTGTTAGAGTATAGTAGTCTACTAATGTCATAAACTTTAAAAGAAATGTGCGTAACCACATGTAATGAATATAGAAACCGTTTATTGTTTATTTGACATTTTACATTAACCATTTTATTTTGCCCTTTTTTTTCAACGTAATAAAATGTTGACTCCATACATAAAAAAAAGATAGTACAGATTAAACCGTAATTATCGCGTGTGTTAAAAATAAAATTTATTTTAAGTCTTAGTTTATATATATATATATATATATATATATATATATATATATATATATATATATATATATATATATATATATATATATATATATATACATATATATATATATATATATATATATATATATATATATAAATATATATATATATATATATATATATATATATATATATATATGTGTGTGTGTGTATGTATATATATATATATATATATATATATATATATATATATATATATATATATATATATATATATATATATATATATATATATATATATATATATATATATATATATATATATATATATATATAAAACATTTGATATGTGTATATATTTCACAACTTTATTTAGAGTAGTTAAATCCACAATAAATACAGTTCATTTCAGTAATCAAACATCCACCGTTTGATACATTACTTATACTTAAAGTGTATGAATTCAAAAGATAAAAATCATAGGAATAATAGTGGATACATTTCAAGTTCTAAAAGTCAAAACACATAGTTTTCCCCAGCATTCATCTAGGCGGCCTCTCAAACATCTCATTTTCCCTGATTATATAGCCCTACATTCACCCCTTCAGTCGGTGAGTGATCTCCAAAAAGAAAAAAAAAATACAGTGATTGATCTCTCACGTATTCACTCCCGATAGCCAGGTATCACACACATTTTACCCCAAATACAATTCATCAGATTCAGTATGTTAAAAATTAGTTAATCATGAGTATTTTTAAAATTAGTTTAATAAATATGTGTGGACGTTAGCATCAGATGTGCGGGGTGGTGTTGGTTGATGACACGTGACACGTGTGGACTGGGTGAGAACTGAGTGGGGGGGGGGGGTGGCAAGGTTGTAACCTTTTAATTGTTTGAGATCGCCATTACTGGTTGGATGACCTCTTAATAGTTTTAATACAAATTATCGAGAAGTGTCTTATAATTTGGAAATAGCGTACTCAAATATAACAATAATAAGTTTTAAATATATATGTCGTGTCATGAATTACTAGTACTTAACATTTTTGTTACTTGTGTCTTGTAATGTATTACGTGTCCGCCGTATGACATTCATGTGTGGTGTGTGTGACAAACAATGTTATTTGATTTGGGAAATTATTTATTTAAACATTATATTAAACACACCTAATGTAAAGCCACTGTACTTCAAATAATGTATTAAATACTAATTTGCTATTCTGTGGAGAGAGGGTACAGGCTAAGATAGTCGTAAAAACCGAACCAGGCTCACAATGTATTGTGTGGATTTGGCTTTTGTAGTATTAACAAAATAACTCTTTCTGGAATAAATTTGGAAAAAAAATAAAGTAATATAAATAACAGTGGTGTTATATTGTGTAAAATGAGACAATTTGTATCGTTTTCTAAATTGTCAATCATATTAATTTTTGAAACTACAAAATCGTCTAAAAACTAGCAACAATATAAACGTCGTGATTCCATAGTTGAACATCACTTAGTTGTTAATTATGTAAAACGTATGTCAATAAAGCAATTTTGTTTTATATTTTGGTAAGGGAAATAACCTTTAAATAATTCTCGTTGTCAAAATCAATTAATTAATATACATCATTTATGGGCAGAAATAACTACATTCGCTACTGTTTTAAAAGAATATGCTTAAAACTGTAAATTTATAAAAAAAGAGTGCACACATTTAATGCAGCACTTCTACATAAATATAATAATGCTCCGTATTTTAAAACATGTAACATTAATACTATTTTATGAGTAATTTTACTTATAATAAATCGCTTATTCATTGAATTAGTGGAATTGATGTTTGGATCGGTGGAAAATATATTTTTAAACTAAATGTAACTACATATTGGCGGCGTCCTTACGAAGCCGAAGCTAAATCTTTCACAGCTAAATTCTGTTATCATCCTTCTCATTACTGACATTTAAATATCTCAAAATGGCTCTGTGTCGAACAGGATATGTCTGCCACAATGTCCTTAATAATCTGTCATTAGTATCAGTTTCATCATTTGGATTTAGTAGATGTCATTACTCCAACCAGCAGAGCAGTTCAACCTACATTATCTCTGAGCCAAAGTTTGGTCATAATCCTGCCTTGTTGAAAATCCCCTTGCAGGAAAGCAATGTCTATACTACAAATACTTTTGTTTTAAAAAATAAGAAGGTTCAGCCTCTAAAGCAAGCTCTACAGCTTTTACCCTCTGAGGGTGTAGCCCAAAAAGCAGTAGCAGTGGATCATGACAAGGAGTACAGATGTCCGTCTAGACTGTTGGGACATTTGACCCAACTAGTGATCCTTGACAAAATCTCTGCTGTCAAATCTTTCTATGATTGCCCGGTGGCAAATAACATTATAGATGCTGTTGAAGCTCCAACTATTAAAAAATCTGAAATGAGTGAAGAACCAGGTAGAAGCTCTCCAGCTAAAGAAGCAAAAATTATAAGTATCATGAGGATTCGCCATAAAAAGATGAAGAAGCACAAATTGAAAAAACTAAGGCATAGGATGTACTTCGTGTGGTCAAGACAAAGGCGAGCCAAGAACGCTAAAAAGATGAAGGCATACCGCAAGGAACTTGAACGAATCAAGATGTCTGGTGAAACCTTTGATGCAATGGATTTTGTACAAAAGCAGTTGACAAAAGCTAGAAAAGGTGGATACTCTATCAATGTGTTTGAGTCTACACAATAAAATTACTTATTGCCAAAAAAAAAAAAAAAAAAAAAAAAAAAAAAAAATGTAACTACATATTTGCATTTTAAGGTTTAAAATAAAATTGTAATTTTAAAATGAGACTTCTTGTATCGTGTATGCATAATTCTTCTTAGATGGAAAGCACATGTGAGAGAAGTATTACGAATGCAAATCTGTATCAGTCCTCATAAGCTGATGATGAAATTGAAATTACTCCTAAGGCAAACATATTTGATAAACTTTGTTCAAGTATAATAATGCAATTACAAGGTAAATCAACAACACAAAGCTGACTGTGTTGTTAAAGTATGATAGATACACACAAATAAAACTAAAAAGTACATCAGTAAGAAATTACTAAATTACAGATGTTACAAATTAATATAACATGTATGTATTTAGAATATAAATTATACGATATTATTATAATTTCAGTAGGCTTTATGGTTTTGCAAAAAAGCGTAATTGTGTTTTTATTTATTATTTAAAGATGTATTGTATATGTAATAGATTGAAATAATTGTGAGGTCAAGGGAACTCACTCTTCTGTATTAGTTATATTTATAATATTGTTATCTTGAGTGATGTCCCTTGTGTACTTCCTTCCGTCCTCTCTGTGTGTTACCATCGTGATGTAGTTAGACCCAATAAATGTGTTATATACAACCACAGGCTTCTGTCGTCAATCTATTACAACTGGCGACGAAGGATAAACATCTACTAGAAAGAGCACCTACTTACGCAAAAAAGAGGTTTGCTAGAGCTTATTAGCTAATTATTTCTAGAATTATGGCGCTGTATGGCCAAATAAAAGAATTTGATGCGAATGATGAAATCATTCAAGATTACCTAGAGAGGTTAAGCTTTTACCTAGAAGCTAACGACGTGACGATAGAAGCCAAAAAGAGAGCTGTTTTGTTAACAGTCATAGGGCCTCAACAATTTAGGCTACTAAAAGACTTATGCGCACCAGTTAGTCTAACTACCAAGAGCTTTAACGAGCTGAGCAAATTGCTAACAGACCACCATGCGCCTACCCCATCAAAGTTTTTATGTAGAGCTAGATTTGACAGTAGGACTCGTCAACCAAACGAGTCAATATCAGAATATGTTGCTGCTTTACGTCATCTAAGTAGATTTTGTGAATTCGGAGACACGCTGTCTGACAGACTATGTGAAAGGTTTGTGACAGGTGTAAACAGCCCTGATATTCAAAGAAAGTTGCTGCTCGAGTCAGATCTAAAATTGGAAAAAGCAATACAACTTGCAACTTCATTCCAGCAGTCATCAGATGCGGCGAGATCTTTAGCACCTTCAGAGATCCATGCAGTAAACAGCAGGTTAGTCAATAAACATCAACCCCATCAGAGCATTCCAACTTATGCTAAACAGCCTGCTCGTTCAAATCCTAGATCTAAATCTAGTAATAATTATCAAAAATGTCATCGATGCAAAGGTCCCCATACATCTCATCGGTGCAAGTTCAAGTCTGCAACTTGTTATAAGTGCAGTGAGCAAGGTCACATTGCCAAGGCCTGCTTTGCAAAGTCTTCGTCTGTTGCTAAATCTAGCCAGTCAAGACAGTACCGCAACCAAAAGCAGCACTATGTTAACTCTCACCAAGACTACCTAACCCAACCAATGAACCACTCTACCTGTGAAAATGCTCAAATTGATTTGCAGCCGGATTTCAACCTGTTCTCTGTTAAATCAATAAGTCATGCTCCCATCAATGTACCACTTTATATCAACGGTAAGAGCATCAGCTTCCAACTTGACACTGGAGCATCTCTAACAATCATAACAAAGAAAGATTTTGACGCTGTCACAGGAGGATCAGTGTCTCTACAGCCGTGTCACAAGTGTTTAACAACATACACTGGTGACAATGTTCCGGTAATAGGAGAGTGTATGGTTCATGTAAGTTATAATGGTCAAAGTGTTAAACTTCCTCTTCTTGTGGTTGAAGGAAATGGACCGCCATTACTAGGTAGGAACTGGTTAAGTGATCTTAAGTTAAATTGGGAGAGTATTTGTTCATTGAAGAATGTAAAAGAATCTAGTCTTACTTCACTAGATAAAGTTATATCTGAAAATAAATGTGTTTTTGGTAACTCAGGTTTACTAAATGATAGAACAGTGAAGTTAAGCATTAAAGACACAAATCCAAGATACTGCAAAGCTAGAGTTCCACCTTATGCAATGAGGAATAAAATTGAAAATGAGCTTAGTAGATTGGAATCTAATAGCATTATAAAGAAGGTAGACTATTCCGATTGGGCGACACCCATTGTGCCAGTGTTAAAGAAGGATGGTTCTATAAGAATTTGTGGAGATTATAAAACTACACTGAATAAGCAAATAGAGCTAAATAGGTACCCTATACCTAACATTGAGGAAATTTCTTTGAATTTGGCAGGAGGAGACAAATTCACTGAATTAGACTTTAGTCATGCTTACACTCAACTAGAACTGCATCCAGATTCAAAAGTCTATACGACAATAAACACACATAAAGGACTCTACCAATAGGAAAGACTATGTTTTGGCATATCATCTAGCCCTGGAATTTTCCAAGCTGTCATGGACAGTATTTTTAAGGACATTCCAAATGTTTGTGTGTACTTTGACAATGTGTACATAACTGGTAAGAATGACACTGAACATCTTAAAACACTTGATAAAGTATTGAAAATAGTTGCTGAAAAAGGTTTAAAGATAAACAAAGATAAATGTCAATTCATGCTGACAGAAATTAGTTTTCTTGGTTATATATTAAGCAAGCAAGGCATCAGACCTCAACCTGAGAAAACAAAAGCCATTAAAGAAGCACCCAAACCTGAAAATACCCAACAACTAAGAGCTTTTTTGGGCTTGATAAATTACTATGCAAAGTTCATAGGAAATCTGTCTGGTAAACTATCACCACTGTACAAGCTGCTACAGAAAAATGCAACTTGGCACTGGGGTAAACAACAAGAAGCTGCTTTTAATACAGCAAAAGAGGCTTTGTCTGCTGACACCTTACTAACTCACTATGACCCAGGGAAAAGACTTATATTAACATGTGATGCTTCACCAGATGGTGTAGGAGCAGTCTTGTCCCACATGGATGAGAAGGGTGACAGACCCATTGCTTTTGCCAGTAGATCTTTGAACCAGGCTGAGAAAAATTATTCTCAGTTAGATAGGGAAGGCTTAGGCATCATTTTTGGTGTTAAGAAATTTTCTGTTTGGTAGGAAGTTCACCATCTTTACAGATCATAAACCATTGCTAGGTTTATTTGGAGAAAACAAAACCCTACCTGAGCATGCCTCACCAAGAATTCAAAGATGGGCTATCACACTAACTGCATACAATTATGAATTGAAATACAAACCTGGATCTGAGAATAGTGCAGATAGTCTTAGCAGATTACCTTTAAAAAACCAAAGCCTGAGCTATGTACCAGAAGATGTATTTGTTCTCTTCACTATCATGGATAACTCCAACATAAATGTGAATGATATTAAGAGAGAAACACAAAAAGATGAGTGCTTAATAAAAGTATATGAGTACTGTAAGAATGGTTGGCCTGAAGAGTCTGTGAATGATGACTTAAGGCCATATAAAATAAGAAATTAAAACCCTTTGTGAAGATAATATAAAAGATGGAGAAGATGCAGTCTATTATCAGTCAGAGTTGCCTAAACAAAGTACTTGTAACTTAATAAATGATTATGGTGATATGGCAATTTCAAATGTTTTAAAGAGAATACATTAGTAAGAAGGAATGTGATCATCAAACAACTTTGCTAACATCATTAGCACTTACAGAAACTAAAAGGGTAACATCAAAAGAAAAGAAAAAAAGATTTTTGCCATTTAATACACCCACTTCAAATACTGGATCACAGTTGCAAAGTGATATGGTCCAGGATATTACTTTTAAACAGTATTTTTGGTTACCAGGAAAGCACTATCAGATTACCTGAGAAAATTGATCAATCAAAGAAATCTATGTCAGTCAAGGATCTGAATAACAGCATAATACTTTCAGATGCCAATTAAAAAATAGTTCCATTAGATCATGACAAACATTCATTGAAAGAGAATTTGGTGTTAATGAGAATGTGTATCTAAGAAATTATGGGAGAAGGGAAAAATGGATACCAAGTCAAATTGTTCAATGTACAGGACCTGTGCCTTATACAGTTAAAAATAACTTGTGCAGATAATAAGTGTGAATCTGTCAATCCCACCAAATCTGAACAGTTCACACCAACTCAGTTTGTTCCACAACCAGGTTCTGTTGATATGAGTGAACCAAGTTGTCTGGAGTCAGAAAATGTAAATTCTGGAGTTAATGATTTAAATCCTAGACCTCCTGAGATAGAGAATCCAGATGGTCAGAATCTTGAGTCACCAAATCAGAAGCCACTGAGAAGGTCAAGCAGGACAATCAAAGTCCCAAATAAGTTAGACCTATGATTCTAAAGGTCAAAAGGACTTTGACATTATTGTTTTGTATTTTGATTATGTTGTAGCATATTGTGCATTGTTTGTAAGGATGTAATCTACCATAGTGTTCATGTTACAATATAATTGGTGATTTTAGGATACTATCAATTGTTCTATTGAGAGATGTGTTATTGTGTTCTAAGGGTAAAGGGATGTAATAGATTGAAATAATTGTGAGGTCAAGGGAACTCACTCTTCTGTATTAGTTATATTTATAATATTGTTATCTTGAGTGATGTCCCTTGTGTACTTCCTTCCGTCCTCTCTGTGTGTTACCATCGTGATGTAGTTAGACCCAATAAATGTGTTATATACAACCACAGGCTTCTGTCGTCAATCTATTATAGTATAATTACATTTAGGTTATAGAACATTACTACATACATTTTATACCGTTTTATACGTACACATTTGATTGCATCCACGATGTTTTTCGGTTAGTATTTTTTTTCTCTGTTGTTTCTTACAAAATAGCAGTCATTGTAGCTTCCAACACTATTGCGAAAAAGTTCTTTTTTTTAACAGGTAAAACATGTTTCGATTTAATCAAAAAGCGTATGATAACTTAAGTTCTTAAGGCGCTGATAGGCTGACATTCGAAACGTTGTAGTTGTATTTTTGGTTGGACTAGTCCTCTTCGTCTTTGTTACTTCTTGTGTGCTGGATTGTTACCTGGGTGCCAGAGTTTAAGATGTGCTTTTAGCTGTTTCTTTGTTGTAATGACAGCGTCTGGGGTCTCACAATATGAACACTTATAGGTTATTACCTGTGTGTATTTTGTTGTAATATTGTGCATGTTTGTCTCCATCTCTAGAACCCGACACTGATGTACTACATACCTGCCGTGTGTGTGTGTGTGTAAGTCAGCTGACCAGTGTGGTCAACACAAATGTTATTGTTTACCTAAGTTCACTTGTATTTACCACTGTGACCTACTTAGGTCGAGTCATTTTTATTTTGACATTGTATAATTCCTTATATGGAATGATTGTGTAACACCTGGGGTTTTTCCATTGACTATTAAGGTGTTTGAGACATAGAAAATTTCCATTAAAATCTGATTGAATGGTTCTGATCAGATGATTATCCCAACCAATGGCGACATGAGTTGAGGATAACCTCCCCTGTCACAGAAGTCTTTAATTGCCCCGCACACTCGCAACACGAGGCAGTTTATCTTGACCTGGCAGTCTACGAGGCAGTTTTACCTTGGTCAGGCAGCCGTCCACATTGTCCGGCTATAGACTCTGACCATTTGAACGTGAGAGTACTTAAGACCTGTGTGTGCCTTGCTTTCTTCAGTTGATTTAGTCTTCTAGTTTAATATTACTTGTCGCTAAGTAATTCTAGAAACTACAGCAGCGTTGTGTGGCCTGTAGCTGTTCTTTAGACAGTGTAGAAATCTGTGATAGTGTTTTTTCCTACATTGTGTAAGTTGGGTTTTGATATGTTATACATTAAATATTTTATTTAGTTCAACCTTGTGTTCTGCCACTTCTGAGTTCGCTGATTAAAAGGTCGTATGTAGATTGGATGAGTGTTAATTACAATAGTATCACTAGCTTCCCTAGACATTAAATTCGAGCCCTAGTGGGTCGTTGTGATAAGTGTTCATCCACTTAGGCCGTAAGGCATTTGCATATGACCCCGAAAAAAGAATCCGGGGACGTTCTCCTTCTATTTGGCTGATAGATAGGTTAACGTTACAAAGTGGGAGCTCGCCGAGATTTAATCTGTCGTTCCAGTTGTTGGTTATATCAGTTGAATACTAAGGTTAGTTGGATTTAGTTGTTTTTATATCCAGTAGCGCAGTGTTCTTACAACGCGCGCTCAGGCTAGAGTATCTAGGTCAAATAAGCAGACGTGTCACGTCCTACATTTAGAGGTCAAGTACACGGCCCAACGCTGTGTATTAATTTAAAGAATCTAGGCTTGTTGTGATTTTCAAGTTAGTGTTATGGAGTCTTTTTTGGCTAATCCTACTGTTGAAGATGTAGAAAAGTTGAGTAGAAAAGTTTTGGTTAGTGTTGTTAAGGAATTGAAATTGGATTATTCTGTTACGCAGAAGTCAGAGGTGTTGAGAGATAAAATTGTTGTTCATTTCATTAATGAAGGGGTATTTGATGAAAGTTTGTTGGCTGGTGTATTACTTCGTGAGGAGAAAGTTGCTTTAGAGAAGGCATTAAAAGAACAGGAGTTAGAGGTTAAAATTGCTTTAGATAGGAGGAGGTTGGAATCAGAATTTGGTCAAGTTAGTGATGTCACTTCTCTGGTAGATCCAAAAAAGTTGTCGGTAGGGCAAGTGATTGCCAAATTTGGGAAATTAGTGCCTAAATTTGATGAAACAGATTTGGTCGTTTTCTTTAACTCGTTTGAGAGTTTAGCGAAGACATGTGAATGGCCCGAAACTTCCATTACTGCTTTATTGAGCTCTGTCCTTACTGGGAAAGCTGCAAAAACATACCAGGCACTCTCTCACGACGTTCAAAATAACTATAGTTTGGTCAAGACTGCCATTTTAAAGGCCTACGCACTGACGCCCGAGGCCTATCGGACAAAATTCCGAACACTCCGCAAGTTACCCACACAATCATATGTGGAATTTCTCTTTGAAAAGGAGAAAATATTCTCAAGGTGGCTACACTCTGAGGAAGTTTCTGAGTTTGAGAAACTCAGGTCACTTATCCTAAGGGAAGAATTCCTATCGTCCCTGCCTGAAGAGATACGACTACACATTCTGGATAACAAGATAACTGACATCCAGAAGGCTGCTGAGTCGGCTGACACCTATATGTTGGTGCATAAGAAACCACCAGTGTCAGGAAACCGCCTCAACCCCGTGCTTCCCCTTTTTGGCAGCAATCATCCTGTTGGCCAACATTTGAAGACATTACAGTCCAGAGAGAACCCAAGATCAACTATCAATCGTCGAGCAGCATGCCAGTTCTGCAAAAGGCCTGGTCACCATGTCAAGGACTGTTACAAACGTCTTCAGAATAACAGAGAGGTGGTGCGTACTTCCGCGCACTATGCTCTATCCCCTCAAGCAGCCAGTTCAACTATGAACTCTAGAATTCAAAAAGACTCTAACCCTAAGTGTCCGCAAGAAGGTAGTCAAGTCTCCACACATTATGTGCAGTCACATTTTGACTGTTCTCGCCACCATCCAGTTTCTTCCGAGTCTACCGATCTCGAGGGATCGAGAAAAGTTGACTTTTCATCTTTTATTGCTGAAGCCATCATTAGCAAACCAGGTGATCCGTTGTCTCAGAAGAATATCACCGTTCTAAGAGACACAGGAGCGTCACAATCACTCCTTTTGAAAAGTTCAATGGACATTACACCTGAGACGAACACCGGAAGGATTTCCATTATCCAGGGAGTGGGGACAAAATCTACTGTCGTCCCTCTACACAAGTTTGCCCTGAAACATCATCTCGTCGAAGGTGAGGTCATTTTAGGTGTGATAGATAATATTCCTGTCCCAGGAGTACACCTACTTCTAGGGAATGACCTTGCGAGAAGCAAAGTATACCCCTGTACGGTTTCAGACCCTTTGTCAACAGTTCCAGATAATGATTATGAACTGTATCCTGCATGTGCGGTGACAAGAAGCCAGACCAAACAATTGGCTGACATCACGTCTGAACCACACCCGCCATCATCGTCAAGAAATTCGACTCTCAAACTGGAGTCTATGCTTCCAGAGAACACAAGCCTGGGCTTACCCCTGAGGATATCTCAGGAAGACATCATTAAAGCTCAACAAGTCGACGCGGAACTCAAAGCAACGGTCGAAAAATCTCTATCATCTGACGATGGAGAATATTTCTCCGAGAACGGCCTCTTCTTTCGTCGCGCTATACCAGTGAATGCCTCACCAGCCGAACCATGGTTGGGTAAAAACCAGCTGTGGATCCCTCCACCTTATCGGCATGAAATACTTAAGCTGGCACATGACCATCCAATGTCAGCGCACCCAGGTGTCACTAAAACGACGGCGAAGATCAAAGAACTGTTCTTTTGGCCCAAAATGAGAAAAGATGTGTCGCGTTACTGTAGAAGTTGCACGAACTGTCAGTTGGCCGGAAAGCCAAACCAGACAATTCCTAAGGCCCCTTTGAGTCCGATTCCTGTATTAGAAGAACCTTTTTCTAAAATCGTCATGGACTGTGTAGGTCCCTTGCCTAAAACCAAGGCGGGCAACGAGTACCTACTTACCTTTATGTGTTCAAGTACCCGTTTTCCCGAGGCGATTCCCTTACGGAACATTAAGGCAAAGACTGTAGTCAGAGCCATGACCCGGTTCTTCACTACCTTTGGATTACCTAGAATCGTGCAAACAGATCAAGGCAGCAACTTCACCAGTCACCATTTTCAGGAAGCGCTAGCCAAGCTAGGCGTTACCCACATCACCAGCTCAGCCTACCACCCTCAGTCTCAAGGCGTACTTGAGAGGTTCCACCAAACCCTCAAAACCATGCTAAGGACATTCGCTAATAGTAACACCCAATGGGATGAGTCTGTTCCTTGGATTATTTTCGCCGCGAGGGACTGTGTCCAGGACTCTTTAGGCTACTCGCCTTTTCAACTTGTGTTTGGACATTCTGTCCGTGGCCCCCTGAAGCTGATACACGAACGTTGGACAGGTACCAGTGATCATCCAGTGGAAAACTTCGACGATTTTCACGTTCGACTGAAAGCCGTGTGCGAAATGGCTCACAAGAACTTAAGAAAGGCCCAAGTGAGAATGAAAGGACTGTATGATAAGAGTTCTCGTAAACGAACATTCAATCCAGGCGACAAAGTTCTTGTGCTAGTGCCTAATCTGAACAATGTGTTATCCTTGAGATATTGTGGACCTTTTACTGTGCATTCAAAATTAAGTGATTTGAACTATGTTGTCAATACGCCCGACAGAAGAAAGAAACAGACCGTGTATCATGTTAACTCACTGAAAAAATATTATGATAATTGTAACAATTTTCAATCCACGGCTAAAATTACTTTACCTGTATGTTCAAATGTTTCTGATGATGTGATACATGATAAATTGAAACCCCCAAAATTGGTAAATTCTTCCTTTTTAGATAATTTGAATGTCCACCTTATGCATTTGTCCACAGAGGAAAGCCATAGATTGTCTCAGTTATTTGAGACATTTCCCTCTATTTTTGGGGATGTCCCCAAAGAAGCGAAGGTTCCACCTCATGATGTAGACGTTGGTGACGCAAAACCCATTAAACAACACCCCTATAGAGTTAACCCGGAAAAAGCTGCTTTGATAAAAGATGAAATTGATTATATGCTCAAGAATGATATCATTGAGCCCAGTTTCAGCAACTGGAGTTCCCCATGTCTCCTAGTCCCGAAAGACGGTGGATCTTTCAGGTTTGTGACCGACTTTAGGAAGGTGAATGCGCTCACCAAAGCTGATTCCTATCCCTTACCTCGGATAGAGGACGTTATTGATAAAGTTGGTCAAGCTAAGATAATTTCCAAAATTGATTTACTTTCAGGATACTGGCAAATCCCCTTATCTGACCGTGCAAAAGAAATATCTGCTTTTGTAACCCCTAATGGTTTTTATAGATACAAACGCATGCCCTTTGGTATGCGAAATGCTGGTCAAACTTTCCAGAGGGTCATTAACTCTGTCATTGCTGACATAGACCAATGTGAGGCCTACATAGATGATATAGTTGTATTTTCTAATACTTTTGAAGAACATATTGTTCAATTGACTAACCTTTTTAGAAAATTGTCTGAAGTGAATTTTACTGTAAACTTACATAAAAGTGATTTCTGTAAAGCTTCAATTACCTATTTGGGTTATCAAGTGGGAACGAACCAAGTTCGGCCCATTGAAGCTAAAGTAGATGCTATTGTAAGGTTACCACCTCCCAAAAATTGTAAAGAGATCAAAAAGTTCCTTGGGATGGCTGGTTACTATAGGCGGTTCTGTCAAAACTTTTCAGCTATTGCTGAACCTCTTACTGCATTATTGAAAAAGGGTGTTGAATTTGAATGGTCCAATAAATGTCAAGAAGCTTTTTTAACCATTAAGTCATTTTTATCAAATGCTCCTGTTATGGCTGCACCAAATTTTAGCAAGCCCTTTAAACTTGCCATTGATGCTAGCAACTTAGCCATTGGCTCAGTCCTATTTCAAGAAGACAACATGGGAATTGACCATCCCATTGCCTTTTTTTCCAGGAAGTTAAATGAGAACCAAAAGAATTATTCTACTATTGAAAAAGAAGCTTTAGCTTTGGTTTTATCATTACAACATTTTGAAGTCTATGTCTCTTCTTCAACCAATCCAGTCAGAGTGTTTTCTGACCATGATCCCCTGAAATTTACCTCTAAGTTAGGACAGACAAATCAAAGAATAATGAGATGGTGCTTATATTTCCAAAATTTTAATCTGGAAATTTCACACATTAAGGGTAGTGATAATGTTGTGGCTGATTGTTTGTCAAGGATGTAAAATCTTGTTACACACATTGATCATGTGACACGCTTTGTGGTTCATTAGGACCATAAACAGGTTTTTGTTTGAGTGTCACTCATATGAAAATGAGTGGTGTGAGTTAGAATTTTTCAAAATTCCAATCCTGTTGAATATTTTGTTTATTTTCAGGTGAACCTTAATTAAAGGTGGTTTTTGATTATATGTAATCTTTTATAATAATATGTCTCATATGACTCAATTGATATTGTAGCTAGTCATTGAAATAAAGGTCTTACCCTGGCGGGTTTACCACCTTTAATATCCACATGGAAATATTGTAATACCCTTTTTTGAGGGATTTTGATGTATAATTACTTTTTGAAGGGTTACTCCCCTTTCACCAATTGTAAAAGTTGGAGTTACTTCCCTTTTATGTTCAGGGATATTTTCATCTGGTATTATGATTTTGATTGCCTACATTTGTAAAACATTTTTGTTATTTCATTGCCAGATTGGTTCCTTATGTATGTTCTTGTGGAACCTATCTGTCACTTCCAAAAAGGGAGGGGATGTGACCTACTTAGGTCGAGTCATTTTTATTTTGACATTGTATAATTCCTTATATGGAATGATTGTGTAACACCTGGGGTTTTTCCATTGACTATTAAGGTGTTTGAGACATAGAAAATTTCCATTAAAATCTGATTGAATGATTCTGATCAGATGATTATCCCAACCAATGGCGACATGAGTTGAGGATAACCTCCCCTGTCACAGAAGTCTTTAATTGCCCCGCACACTCGCAACACGAGGCAGTTTATCTTGACCTGGCAGTCTACGAGGCAGTTTTACCTTGGTCAGGCAGCCGTCCACATTGTCCGGCTATAGACTCTGACCATTTGAACGTGAGAGTACTTAAGACCTGTGTGTGCCTTGCTTTCTTCAGTTGATTTAGTCTTCTAGTTTAATATTACTTGTCGCTAAGTAATTCTAGAAACTACAGCAGTGTTGTGTGGCCTGTAGCTGTTCTTTAGACAGTGTAGAAATCTGTGATAGTGTTTTTTCCTACATTGTGTAAGTTGGGTTTTGATATGTTATACATTAAATATTTTATTTAGTTCAACCTTGTGTTCTGCCACTTCTGAGTTCGCTGATTAAAAGGTCGTATGTAGATTGGATGAGTGTTAATTACAATAGTATCACTAGCTTCCCTAGACATTAAATTCGAGCCCTAGTGGGTCGTTGTGATAAGTGTTCATCCACTTAGGCCGTAAGGCATTTGCATATGACCCCGAAAAAAGAATCCGGGGACGTTCTCCTTCTATTTGGCTGATAGATAGGTTAACGTTACAACCACATTGTACAGCTTCAAGGTTCTCACAAAATTAAGGCTTGTATCGTTTTCTTGGTGTCATGTTGGATCACTGCTAGACGCTAGTTAAATATTTGCTGGACACATGTTGGATCACTGCTAGACGCTAGTTAAACCTTTGCTGGACACATGTTGGATCACTGCTAGACGCTAGTTAAACCTTTGCTGGACACATGTTGGATCACTGCTAGACGCTAGTTAAACCTTTGCTGGACACATGTTGGATCACTGCTAGACGCTAGTTAAACCTTTGCTGGACACATGTTGGATCACTGCTAGACGCTAGTTAAACCTTTGCTGGACACATGTTGGATCACTGCTAGATGCTAGTTAAACCTTTGCTGGACACATGTTGGATCACTGCTAGACGCTAGTTAAACCTTTGCTGGAAACATGGTGGATGGTGGATACTGGATTGTATGGACATATAATGGATTATTGTTTTTTTTTCAGATACATGATGGACTAATGCTGGAGACTAAATGGAACAACACTGGACCCATTATAGATCCAGTCTAGAAACAGAAAGACACATGACGTAACTAAAGAATTGTCGGTGTAGTTTTTGAAAAAAAAAAAGTCTTACAAAATTATTCACTTTAAGTTACAGTTCTGGTGTTTCAGTTGATAGAAGTGTGAATATATAACTCAAGCAATAATGGAATATATTTTAGAACTTAGTAGTATATTATACTAAATATATGTAGACATAATATGCTATCTTATACATATTTCTTCAACAGAAATCAGCAATGTAACAACGCGAATCGATCTCCGCACATTTTTAATTTGTGGATTTTTCAAGTCGTTGACTGTCACACTTACCCATTCTTAACTTGATTTCTGACTCTAAATTTACCGTAATAGTCCAATGAGTAACAGGAAAAATGTTCCCAGGATAAATGATCTCAAGGGCACATTTTTAATTATATCACGGACAAAAGATATTAGGACAACATATAACAGGACAAATGATATCACGGACAAATGAACTTAGAGAAACTATTCCACATCAAAATAATTTAGTATTTAGGATGATTTTTGTCAATTTTAACAATTAATAAAATGGCTCTGATTTTTTTTTGTTATACACATTAATTGTGAAAAAGGTTTTGTTGCATTACGTTAAATCTATTAAAATTGAAATTAGAAATATAATATTCTTAATTCAAACTACAGGGTGTGTGAGCTTGCTGAACACGAGACAATCCAACCACATCAGTTTGACAAAACTAGATAAAAGGGTCAGCTTATCTATTGATGAAAGATATGTGGAAACACACCTACGTAGCAAGGTGGACAATTTTCTTTTTTGCCAATATGTAAACCTTTACCAGTGTGGGGAGCAAAGATGATAGTTCGCCTCGGGCACCTGAATCTGTCACAACACCTCTGACGTTGGCATCTGGTTTAGATACAACTTAACCGAATTTGATATATTTATTTGGCCATATAATACAATATAACCATATTTGAGACTTCTAAATGGACATATAATAACATTTAACCATAATGAGATATTTAAATAGCTCTATTATACAATATAGTACCATCTATTAGATTATGTAAGGCATTTCTACAATATAACTATATACTATTGTGCCGGTACTTAAATACTTATACAATAGAGTGCTACGTATGGTTGCTACATGTATCTAGCATGTATTTAGCATGGGTCTCCATGTTGTCTAAGGAATGTTCCGGACTCTAACTGGCCCAGCATATGTCCGGCAAGGGTCTAACATAGACGTTGTCAGGATCGTGTGATATACTGGAAGGTAAACCGTCTAGTAGAGGTTCATTTAGTGAATGCTGATGTTAAATCGTCACCATCAAGTAGACCAGCTTACAGTTTGATTATTTTTTTTTAAATTAAGTAATTAACTGAAAATGGTCCATAATTATCTTACCATTATGTTTTCATCAAATCCTGAACTACCTACATAATCATAATTTATGGTTGCTGAAATCTGAAGAATAGTCAGTTTACATATAATCCACTACTATCATCAGGCATTCCCAAATGTCGCTATATGACTAATATATTGTTACAGACTGAAGTGAAATCTACATATAACTTGTCGTCTGAGTAATAGAAAGCTGAAATATTATTTAACAAAGTTCTAGTTGATGCTAACATAGATTCATGTAACAACGACAAAGCTTGTTATAACAACAGCTGTAAGCATGTACACTATATTGTAATAAAAGCAGTTTAAATAAATTGTTTCTGTCACCAACTATTTCTATTTTGCCAAAAACCTAAGGAAAACAACACAACCAAATAGTGTTTTGGTTATCTATATGGTGTGGTTTTAAAAAGTATCATAATTTAAAATGTATTACAAATAAAACAAACCCCCCATCACATCCCCTAAACCCCAAACACATCACTAGAACTAATGTGAGAATATACAGACCTTAATATACTTTTTATGTGTTACGTAAATGGGATAAATAATGTGAGTATATATGTTGAATATACAGACCTTATTATAGTTTTTATGTGTTACGTAATTAGGATAAATAATGTGAGTATATATGTTGGATATATAGACCATATAGTTTTTATGTGCTACGTAACTGCGATAAATAATGTGAGTATATATGTTGAATATATAGACCTTATTATAGTTTTTATGTGTTACGTAACTGGGATAAATAATATAGATTTACAATTAGTAAGTCAGCTTTCAGCTTTTCTCAAAATTATGTCAATAAATAGCAGCAAAACAAAATTAATTTTGACCGGCGAATGCACGTTTATTTCATTTACCGACATAAGCACTTTCTTTGCTTACACTAAGTTACACTGACCGTGAGATCATTTTGACAGATTGGGCGAGCCACGTGACATAATTATCCAATCAGACGCTGAGATTGATTTAAAAGTCACTGTCCTAGTCTGGTTTGGTATTTCCCTTAAACTGTTTTATGCGTGTATCTCTTCTGAAACAGATTGTATTAAATTCAAACAGCGTCCTCGTGTTAGCTGAAATCACTTTATTTTATCTATTTTGTATTTTTTTATTTTAGTTTTGGAAAAAAACAGGAAACAATTATGCCCAAAAGTAGAGTAGCAGCGCAGCGTACATCGAACACAATATTTCGCTTGTCTAAGTATAATGTATTTATTAACTACTAAGTTTTAAAGTTTTTACAAATGTAAACATTTTTAACCAAAAGTTAATTAGAAAACATGCTTTTTTAGCAGCTATTAAGATTTAATTAAAATACTTCTCTGTATTCAAAAGTACATAGTGTTATTTATTTTGCTGTTTACTTAGTTTATTTAAATGCCTATTTAGTTTAATAATTTGTTATCTCCCTTTCAACGATTTAGATATTAGAATGGGACATAAACATTAAATATTTTTTAATAGTATAAAAAAAAAATCAAAATTTACATAATGTTAACCTGAATAATAATGTCATTTAATTAATATACCAGTGGGTTTACATCTATACAACCATTTTTTTTAATTAACTAAAAATAGATCATGCCAGCTTTGAGGTTAGCCTCTGCTACACAACTACACCGGTCATTTACATATAATTGTGTGAACATTCATCAAAGTTACCTACACGCTCTGGCACATCATCGTCATCATCGTCATCACATCATCGTCACCATCTGCTGTTGTTTGCTTGTTTCTGTCAGCAGCAATTACTAGCTTCAGTTATTTTTAACAGCTTATTTGCTAATTGTTTTTCTTTATTTTTCTTAGCATGAAAGGTAACGTATTTGGAGCCAACACAGTATAAACTCTACGGTTTTTAAAAGAAAATACTTGCCTATCTTTTTAAGACTTCAACCCCTTAATCCCTTTTTTTAAGGGTTATAGCCTTTAAAAAACACATTTAGACCCTACTAGACTGAACATATGTAAGATAGAAGCGAAATCTGCAAGAAAATTATCAATTACATGTAGTATTGTGTCAGTTACATGTGGGATTGTATCAAATACATGTACAATTGTATCAGTTAAATGTATGATTGTATCAATTACGTGTTGTATCAGTTGCATGTATGATTGTATCAATTACATGTAGAATTGTATCAGTTAAATGTAGGATTATATAATATGCATGTTGTATTGTGTCAGTCACCTATAGTATTGTATAATTTACATGTAGGATTGTAATTAATAATGTTATAATAGCAATTACAAATATTTATTAAAAAAGACAGTAATAAATAATTTACAAAACAAAAAGTTAATTATATTATTATATTAGTATGTCTTTTGCATTTTACTATTGTTTTAATAATGCAATAATACAACTCGATATATGTATCAGTTTGTTATCTTAAGATAACGTGATAAACAAGAAATTAAAAGTGATAGAAAATATTAAATTAAATTATAGATACACCAAAATCATATGTGTATTTTTCTAAATTGACTATTTTAGTTAACACAAGTATATATATGTCTATATACATATGTATATATATATATATATATATATATATATGTCTATATACATATATATATATATATATATATATATATATATATATATATATATATATATATATATATATATATATATATATATATATATTTTTTTTTTACATATTACCAACGACAAAATACATACACATTTTAATATAAAACAAATGAAAAAATCCTTTATGACAACAAGCTTTAACATTTTTAAAGCTAGTTGTCATAAAGGATTTTTTACATTATATTAAAATGTGTTTGTCGTTGGTACTATGTAAAATAAAAAATATTAATATATTGTGTGGATAACACTTTAGGCCTACTTTTAAAATTTGTGAAAATCACTTTAGAACATTGACGAGTTGATTTAAATACAAATTACAAATTACAGAATGTCCGTAAATTCCTTAGCCCACATTACCTGATATATACATGCCTGTGCAATATAGCGATAGCAAGTTCCCCGTGTATGCTACAACTGCTGCAATCATTTTTTAAATTTAATCAACTGTTTTTTTTTATATATTATATACTGAATCTATTGAGCAAGAATATACAATCCTGAGATTATTGTTTCTACTTTCACAGGTCTAAGATTGGTGATACAATGTAAACATACCTTCACTATGAGCTCTGTTGAACTGGCTTAATCCATTTGATCAAGCTGCTTTCCAGACATTAAGGAAATACATGTGCCACTGGTATTCCTAATATTATTACGCATAAATTATTAATTAATTTGCATTTGCTAAATAAAAAGTGTACACACATATTTTCTTTAAAAGAACAAGACCAACAAACAATTTTCTTTTGTCTAAGATGTATAAATGAATCTCATTTTCTTTTTTTAGTAATCGCTTAAACACATTATCTAAACAATATGCATTAAATGGCGATCAAACATAATAGACTATTTTTAGGTTTAAATTCGCCGCCTAGATCCTGCCTCATTCTTTTGTTAAAGGATCGCCACACAAGTTAAGCATACCAAGATACACAAACGCGCATCAGTTCAATGTTGCGAGATGCCGCGCTGCCTACGCCGTGTCATAAACGTTATATAACTACCGCAACACGTCGGTTAAACAAGGTGTTCAAAACTTACATCAAAAGGATTTTAGGACATCGCCGCCAACATCACTGCATTTAATGAAGAATAAAGCCGTTTTTTATAGCAATTTTTCATATAAAAAAATAAAAGCTATTTTTTTTTAATGTAAGAAAATTAGTTTTTATGGTTAGAACTGTGATGATTATCAAACTTGAATCGATTAAAAATGTCTATTTGGTAATACAATGTTTGTATTTAATATTTACATTTTTCGGGCAAGTGTCCATTCGGGCATTTGTCGCATTCGGGCAAGTGTCTTTCGGGAAAACGTCCGGCTCCCAAATAAAATCTGGTTCAACGGAAGAGGCATTTTAATTATATTTAACTGCACTAATTATATTGCCAGTAATTTAGAAAAAAAAAATTATTAAATATAAAAAAACAAGTGTAGAGAATGATCTACGAGTGACAGAATAAAAAAAAAAACAACGTAAACAAAACTTATTCTTTCTCGCTTCCTAAGGGATCTTCAAAATAGCATTACCAATAAGACATCTGCAGCTAGGCGTAAGTAAACGTACTATACAGAGGCGTAGCGAGGGGGGGGGTGCGGACCGCACCGGGTGGCACCATTTAGGGTTTTTTTAAAAAGAATGTCATGTGTATTAAAGTTCGGTTGTCTTTCTTCTTCTTCATACATGAACACTATGGGAAATAATTCGTAAAGTTAGTTTGCCATAATAATTTTACATGTTCATATAATAAACATGATATATTTATATAATTCATATTACAAAAAGCTAATAACATTTTAAAAATAAATACATATGGAACATGTTGATTCTTGCTACATCAAATGGTGTACACGTTGGGCATAGTCGTAGCTAGGGAAGGGCGGGTGGGGCGGCCGCCTGCGGCGCCAAACTTTCTTCGAGGGTGGGGGCGCAGCGAACTGGGTACGGCTTTTTTCAAACGCCCATTTTAAGCTGTAACACTTAACTACATACAGTCGAAGTTAAGAAAAAATACGGGCTTTTTAAACTGTTTTCTACATCAATTGTTTGACACCAACATAAAAACATTAATGGACAGTAACTGGGTGGTGAAAGGTCGATCTTTTGTCCAATATAAATAACTATACAACTGGGTGGGGGAGGTTCTCGGCATTATATATAACTATATAAATGGGTGAAGCAAAGTTGATAGTTCGCCCCGGGCACCTGAACCGGTCGCTACGCCTCTGACGTTGGCATTTGGTTTAGATACAATGTAACCATATTTGATACATTTATATGGCCGTATAATACAATGTAACCATATTTGATAGGTGCAAATGACTATATGATACAATGTAAGCATATTTGATACATTTAAATAGTTATATAATACAATGTAACCATATTTAAGATATTCAAATGGCCATTTAATACAATGTAAATATATTTGAGATATTTGATAATGCAATGCATTATCGTATCTATAAATTTAAATAAAGATGGAAATACGGTGTGTTTGGTTGTCTGTTTGTCTGTCAGTCTGTCTGGATTAGATTAAATATTGTCACTTTAAATTAATTTCTATTTGATGACTGTGTTCAAACTTCAATGGTATTTGCATAACTGACAGTATCGTTTGATACAGTTGAAAAAAAAAACAAGTAAATTAAACTGTGTCCGTCCAAATATTGTATTTCAAATTACTTTAAAATGTGCATCCAAAATATGAAAATAAATATTACATTTGACAGAAAAAAATTCGTTAGGCATTAATTTAGAAAAATTCAACGGAGCAACATTTTATTCGACCGAATTGGTTGTCTTTGGTAAATGTATAACGCTTGGCTACCGTTTTCGTAATTAATTTTATTAACTATTATTTTAAGACACATATAAGAACAGGGCACAATCTTTTTGCTAGTATTAATATATTATCTTTGTAATTTACTTGTGTGCAATTATTAGCCCGTTTTATTTTATAAAAAGAAAATTCAATGATATCAACAATTTTTGAAGTCAATTATTAAGTTATTGCCCCTGAAATGTTTTGGACTAAGACTTTTGGAAACATTTGTTTTTATTGCAATATTAAAATTACAAAACTCTAGCCTAATTACGTACTATATATATATGTATATATATGTATATATATATATATATATATATATATATATATATATATATATATATATATATATATATATATATATATATATATATTGCAATATTTTCACTGAAAGTCGTACAGTATCAGATTTATCACGCTAGTAATCCACGTCATTTCTACTGTTATTTCATTACTGAATTGAAATCCTACCAGTACTTGGCCAGTGGCGCTGAAAGTATTAGCACATGCCGTTTTCATGACATAATATATTAGGAGTTTGATAAAATATTACATAAATACAATTGTTTTTTAAAACACACGTTTAAATCATGTGTATGTTTAATATACCTTACAATCGAAATGTGGAAGCGCGTTTTCAACGTGCCTTAAATGTGTCTTAATGTGTTTTGCATTTGTCTTACATGTGTCTTAATTGCTTTTAGTCTACATCAGGCCTAGCTTATATCTGATACAAGAGTTTAAAAACGCAGGGTTAATTTTATAGAGTATATCTGTGTTAGGGCCCTTTTTGTATACAGCCGGTATTGGCCAATCATGTATCTATCGCCCTTCCATTTTGTCGAGCGGTTATAATCTGTATTATTGTGAGGAACCGACTTTGCATAGTAGTAGAACACCTAACCACAGTAGCAGGCCATATCACAGCCCTAACGTGAAAGTAAAAATGATGGTAATGGTTGTGATGGTGGTGATGACGACGACGGGAATGATGGTACCAATTTGGTGAATCAGCTTTAAAAAAGTCGAGTTTAGATCGTCCACCTTCTCTATGTCTATACCTAACACACCAGATAGTTGAATCAGCTTTAACAATGTCGAGTTTAGATCGTCCACCTTCTCTATGCCTATACCTAACACACCAGAAAGTTCACCCTTGACACACAGCTCTTTGTATGTTGGCTAGATTGAAAATGTCTTGAGACATTAGCTCACGTTTTCATTTAACAGAATAGAAAAGAATTAATATGTAACATTCATCACGTTAAGAATATGTTTATAAGCAGCATAAACAGCCAATACTATGTACACTATTTTCAAAAAAAAAAATATTTCGATAATTGTAATTACTTAAAATTTGGAACCTTAAAATTAATACAAACGATGATGTAAAATCTGTTATTTTTACACATTGAAAGTGCTACAATTTTTTTAATGTGTCTTATGCATGTACATTTTCCTTTAATGGGATACATTCAGTACAAATGCAATACAAGTCTGATTGTTCGACATTATGGGTGACTTGCTCTTTTTGATCATGTGTCTAACTTTACATTTAGGAATGTATTGATATTAATGATATCTCTTGTAACGTATGTAATTAACGCTGCGTATGTAATTAAGAAAAAAGAAATCACTGTTTTCCAATCCTAATCGTCCCGTAAGAGTAATTCAATATCCGCCATCATATTGCATCTCTCCGGTATTTGTTAGTTATATTTTCCTTTGTCTCCAAAGTTCCAAGAGCAAAATAATATTACCGTGTATTCATATATAGGCGTATATGAGACAATTCCTAACTGTACTCAATCTCAAACTACTTTCTGATATGCGACTATGTCCTACACGTTATACTGACCAACTCCTAACGCTTGGTCAGCTGACCGTCACACGTGACAGGTCAGTTCGTTTCACTGTTATTATATTGTTTCTGCTTGACTAATGTGTGGTTATTGTCTGGTCATTATAGCGTGCATGTACGTATTATCGTTTAAAAAAATGTCATGAAATAGCATTATCAGGACAACTTTAATTCAACCGGATTGATCGTTCGTCTTATTCATTCAAAGGTCATGGCAACCATAGTTTCAATAAAGTCCCTGATGCTTGCAAATATATTCCTTTACAAGTCATATTGACAGTCAGGATAGTATCCAGCTCACAATAATTACATTGTTCTTATAAATACATCCTATGTCGGTATATAGAGATTGTTTTATAAGTCTAAAACTTCAATAATCTTTAGCTGCAGATAAATAAAATTCGACAATACTGGATATTCTATTTCAACGAGTTGTTTCAGTCATACTTACTAATTAAAAGCATAGTTTACCTTTCAGATCAGATAATGAACAAGTGTGTTCTACTCTCAATGTCTATTTCCTTGGATTACTCGAACTTGTAGCAACATGGGATCATTTTCCTGCAAGCCATACACCAACAGTGGGAACAAAAACCGTTGTGTTACAACTTATCTTTTTGCTGAAACAAACCCAACAACCACAGTGTTGTGGGAGAAGTCTAAGGTTTTATTATATATGTGTCAGGTCATCGACTTTCTTCTTCACTTAGCTTTGTTAAGGCCTGTAATATTACTCCAATTTACAACACAACGACACAATGACAAGTTCAAATAACATTACAGTTTATTTACATATAAGTATACATCATATTATTCAAAGCTGTACTTTTTTTGGAAAACTGTACCGTTTTATTTCTTTACGATATGTTAACCTTGAGTCAAGGTTAATACATCATTTAAAAAATGGTCAGCTGGCCGTCACACGTGACCAGTCAGTTCGTCCCAATGCTATCATATTGCATATACTTCTCCCTAGGGCCTAGTGGGTTATTGTTTGAGAATTATAGCTTGTAAAAATGTATTATTGTTTTTATAGAAATCATTACATCAATATATACAAATGTGTGTGTGCTTGACATAGTGTGTATTTAACATAGTTCAAACATTAATAAAAATTGTCATTACATGAACAAAATGGTGAACATTATTTAAAAAAAGGACCAACAATTCAAATGAAGATAACCAGAATTAAAGAAATACAAACATTGTTTTTTTTTCCATAATAGTCTTAAGTGTTTTTACAGTTTTGTTGAGAATTTTTTGCAATATAAACAGCGTGAGGAATTAATAGAAAATATTAACAATATGTAAATAAAAGGTAGAAAGCGATAGACAGATGCATAGTAGATTCTAATTGGATACCAAATGGGTTGAGGGTGGTGTTATCTTTTTTTTCTTTTTTGGAAAGAAGATTATTCCCCTTTAGGCCAAACTTAGCGGAGGCGGCAAGCCGTGTTTTACTTACTACGTCATAAAAGACATGTGACACTGCAGTGGGGAGAGAAGTGTAACAGTTGTTTGAGGCTGTATTTTGACACGTTCTATTTTGAAGCAAAGTATAAGAGGAACAGTTCAAGGCCAGTTTTGACACGTCTTAGATATGGCGCTATACGTGGGTCTGCTATAGAACTAGCAGAAACAAAATTGCAGATCAAGGTCAAATTTGACATACTTTAGGCCTAGTAGGGCAGTGGTCTCAAACCAAGGCCATATTTGACACTTTTTGACGAATTTTAAATGAGGGCAAAGACTATACCGGTGCTGTGGGGAAAAGAAGACCTGAAAATATCTGTCCATAATGTCACCTAAACATAATTATTTTAATAGTGCATTTTATATTGTCTGCTGTCCGTCGAAATTGTCTGTGTATTGACTGAGTCTTGATCTAAGTCTCGATTTAAAGATTTCATTGATAGCTTTGTCTGTATATTTAAATCCGTCATACTTAATCTTATTTCGTAAATACCAGACTAGCGATCTAAAGACGGCCGTCGCAATCAGTTTGTCGTCGTCATATGTTGCGTCTCCAGTCTTGTTGATTTCGTTAAATGTAATAGCTTTGTTTACAGTGATTGTTTGCTTTGTTTTCAAAATGGTCATTAGTGTTTGTTTTGCTAATCGAATTGTACTGCATTCTAAAAAAATGTGTTTTTCTGTCTCGTGTATGTTTTGTATGCAGGTCTGGCATGTAATTTTAAAGTTGTTGCGTGGGATTGGGGTTGTGTTAAATATTAACCTATAGCTAATCTCTCTTTCTGTATGTATTATTGTTAAAAAATTTTTTTCGGAATTAAACAAACCGTCGCACCATAAATTAAGCTGAATAAATTGCTTGTCTTAGAAAAATATATACACTAAAGTCACTGTTTTCAAGTTTTATAAACTGAGATAATTTTAATGCATATTTTCGTGAATACTAATTTTTAATAATTTTTTATAGGTATAAATAATTTTTTCTAGTAATTTGTACTATGACCATTTTGTTTAAAATATATTTTATTAAAATGTATTAAAACTGACATCTCAGTAATTAAAATTGCATTATCTCCCATGTATAAAAAATGCAAAGATCTTTGGCAGATTTAAATTTAAAAAAAAAACCAACATGTTTTGTTCCAGACAGTATCTTTACTGATTTAGAACTCTAACCAATACAGTATGAAATATTCATTGTCATTGGTTGACTGTAAAATATGTGTATACCGTTTAAATTGCGTTATTCAGAATGAGTTTGTCGCAAATACAATTTGATAAAGCAGCCTTCCGGCAAACAGCAGTCGGTCAAACGAGATTCATCGTTTTTTTTTTGTGAATTTGTCATAAGCCCATTTATAGGAAAATTATAACAGGTTAGGGTTGTCCATAAATATGAAATATTATTTATTCATATAAAAACATACACTTGTTTCACCAGAATAATGGAATTAGTAATAAAAAAAAAACTATTGGACTATCCCAGTCTACTTTAGAAGCAGTTACCTTTTTTTTTTTCTCTTTCTTAACGTAAATCAATGGCCTCAACCCGGCAAACTCCGACTAACTGGCTTGAGTATCAGTTTGATTACCGTGTATCGGTCACTTCTGTCCTATCTGGAACCGTCGCCATGGCTGTTTTGCTGGGCCTGGTGCCCAAACGGCTGTCCGTATACTTTCTAGTGCATATATTAGCACTGTTCTCTGGTGCGTTTTTTTTTAAATTCTGATTAAAGGTTTTTTTTTCTTTACAGTATAACTTTTGTTATGAGTTTTGAAAATAAAATAATATGACTTAATATGTGTGCAAGGAGCTGGTAAGCCGCATCTCGATATCAAAAGAGCCGCATATTTCCGACCCCTGCCCAATGTTCATGTACATGGCAGCTTTGAGTAAATTCAAAATCCAACTTTAAGAAAGAAAGGATAATAACGTAAACAATGTTCGACGGACATGTTCATTTGTTTTTAAAATACGATTATTGTAAAGTCAACTTTTAATAATAAAAACGTAGGTAGGTCACAATTACCAAGTTACTTGTCATTACATTGGAAATGTTTTTTTTTTTATTTTATGTCTTATATATTTTTATTTCTGAATATTTTTAAAACCACACTAGTATATTGATGGTAATGAACTTTATTATTTTTTTGTGTTGTTTCCCTTAGAATTTTGATAAAAATTAGAAATGGTAAGTGACTGAAACAATATATTTAACAACTTCTATTACAACAGAGTGTACAATAGACATGAAATGGTTCCAAATGTGTGTTGCCAGAAAGCAAATTATTCAACCAAAATTGATTATTTTATAATATTTGTGTGATTACTTCCGGTTGCATTAAAGCTAGAAATAGTCAAGGGATTAATTACTATTAATACAGTAGTAATTTAGCAAACACTGTTATTTTTAACGTTAAGGAAAGTAAAGGCGGATGGGCTGACCACACTATCTCTTCATATGCCGAGGTCACAGAAACAAGTGAACTCTACTTCGCATGCCCTATAAACCGTCAGGTTTGAAAAGAGAACTTTTTTTTTTCTTTGACCGACATGATGGTGACGATGTAACAGATGTAACATCAACATTTACTAAATGAACCTCTACTAGACGGTTTACCTTCCATCATATCACAAGATCCTGACAACGTCTACTGACCATTGTTGACCATTGCCAGACACATGCTGGGCCCGTTAGAGACATGCGGGACATACCTACTGGACAGATTTTGTAATAGTTCGTAGCACTCCAATGTATACATTTAAAGTCCCGGCGCAATTAGGTATGGTTATATTGTATATAGGCTGTGTGACATATCACATATAGCGCTATTTTGTATTATGTAGCCATTTAAATGGTGCAAATATGGTTACATGGTATTATATGACCATTTTAATGTATCGATTGTAGTAACATTGTCTAATATTGACATTTACATTTTTATTTTTCCCACTGTTTTATTTTTGTAAGTAAAAGCACAGTTTACCTTTCAGATCAGACTGACCAACTCTTGGTCAGCTGACCGTCCCACGTGACATATAAGTTCGTTGTACTATTATTATGTTGTTTCTGCCTTATCTAAATATCTATAAGAGATTGCTAAATTTGTATGTATTTTTTTTTTTTGAGTAGGGAATTTACATGGCAATATCACTAGTGTTAAATAGGACGATTTAGTAAACTTCGTAGTTTCAGCTCAAACAAAACATCCGCCTGCATCTCACTTTGGACCTTAAATTTCAGGTCAGAAATTATTTCAGACAAAGATGGGCCCAGGATGTCGTCTTCTATGACTTCTTGTTGAGGAAAGAGAGGGGAGTTAAGCCAGGCGGTCAAGTTCTGTGGTGGGGTACCCAGTGGAGGCTGGGGTGTTTTAGCTCCGGCGCCACAGTGTCGACTGCGTGGGGTTGACGGGGCCACCCACTTGACTGGCCTGGCCCTGTCGTCGTCCCTGTAGATGGGCGTGACCTCTGTGGCCAGGAGGTGGTCGTGGCTGGGGGTGGTGGGTCTTTGTGGACCGTCCAGCAACAGGGACTTGAGGGTCTGTTCATATCTGAGGGCGGCGGCTCGTTCCTGTTCAAACTTGTCCTTCACAGCGAGCCAATCTGAGGACCCTGAATCTGTTACAACTGTTGAGTCAGATTTTCTCACCATCTGATACAGCCGATTTGTATTTAATCCATGGCGCACGCGTGAGATTGTCGGTGACGCCATTTACTATTCGTTTTTTTTTCGGAAAGGGCCATTAGCGGGAGTGTTGACAATAAAATGTATTTTAAAATACGAATTTGTATGTACTTTTTTTTTTTTTTTTTTTTTTTTTTTTTTTTTTTTTGTATTAAAGTTAAAACTATTTACAAGCAACATATAATGAGCAGCGAACGTTAATTTAACGGGTTGGATCCTAAAAACGATATACATTCTAGTGACACATGTTTGTAAATGTACAACCTAATATGTTTTAAATAAAAGTTAGTTTTCTTGCTTAATTTTTAAATATGTTTTAAATGTTTAAATTAAAAAAAAAAATGATATTAGTAATATGCCTATGTATGAAGAATATGGTATTAAAGTTTTTTTATAATATATAGCTCTTTTAGTTTGATTGATTGATCTCCCTTTTCCTTGTCTTCGAATTGGAAATGGCAGAGGCGTAGCGACCCTTCCCGGCGCCCGGGGACAAACTTTTCGATTTGCATCCCCCACCCCCTCGAGATTTTGATTTGCACCCCCCCCCCCTCACACTTTCGATTTGCACCCCCCCCCTAAAACTTATTTATTTATGTATTTATTTATATATATATCAAAATTCGAGTTCAATTTTTGTCAATATAGTAAAGTATTTGCACCTTTATTATTAATTAAAATATTCAATCACGATAGATACACTGTTTTAATTTTAATATTTAACGAAACATGTATAATGATCAATTATTTACCATTTCTTATTCAGAAACAATAGTAGAGAGATAACTTATGATTTGTATAACCAACTGTATTAATACTTACCAAAAACAATAGTAGGTTGTAAACAATTAAGATAACATTGGACATTTTTTTAGAAATTATTTTTTTCCTTCTATTTTAGTATTTCAAAGTTATTTATATTTGATATAATGACTTTACTTAAATCGCTAATGAAAACATTTCGATAATTGTATAATAGTTTCATATACATAAGAAAAATTCTGCTTAAGCTATGCTTGTAGTCTTCTCGCATTTATCGAGTAATATTTTGAAAATGTTTGTTTAGATCTAAGAGTTCCAGCCCTTAGCTCTACCGATTGCTTGTAGTGATATGTGTCCTTTATTTTTCGTTGATTAAAACATTAATACTTCAATCACATATTTTTATTTCCCCCGTAAGTTACAACATCATCCTCTCATCGAACCGTTTACGATTGGAAAATAACACAATAGACAACATGTTAACTTTATTATGCGGGACTCATAGATCTCACATCGAACCTAATCATGACTCGCTTAATATTAGACGTCCACAGCAATTAGTATTCTAGCTCAGTGGTTCTTAAACTAGGGTTAGGGTTAGGGTTAAACTAGGCTCGATCGAACCCCATGGGTTTTGTGAGCAGTCCAAAGTGTTCGGCGGAGGTCAAGACATACACCCGTCATATATGATTCACGTTAGAAAGTCAATAATTTTCTACAATTGTCTGATGTATACGTATAAATAAGATGGGAATACGGTGTATGTTTGGTTGTCTGTCGGTGTGTTTGACTGACAGTATCATTTAATACAGTTGAAAAAAAACCCTCTAATTTATGAAGTTTGTGCATTAATTTTATATCGACCAAATCAGTTGTCTTTGAAAAATGTATAACGCTTGGCTACTGTTTTGTAATTAATTTATTCACCTCATATTTTAAGAAGCATTAAAGAACAATGAAAACCCTGTTTGAGTATATCAACAGATTATTTAGGTAATTTAAATGTGGACAACTATCAGAACTTTTTAGTATATAAAAAGAAAATGTAATGATATAAATATTTGTTAAAGTTAATTTTTAAATTATTGCCCTTGATTTGATTTTGGAATAAGACATGTAGTATTTTGGAAGCATTCATTTTTATTGCAATTTTAAAATTACACAACTCTAAACTAATTGCGTACCTACTTAATATATATAGCAATATTTTCACTGAATGCAACACTGCATCAGATATATAACATTAGTAATAAACGTCATTTCTACTGTTATGTTATAATTAAATTAAAATCCTACAAGTATCTGGCCAGAGACGCGGACAGTTATTGGGCTTGTAAGTTGTTAAAAGTAAGTTACCAAGTTCTCGCTCCGGTAGTTGCCAGCTAGCGTTTTTTTTTTTTCAAACCAAATGTGAATATTTTTTTTTTAAGTTATGAAATCTACTTTCGCTTTTAGAATCTAAACAAACTCCGACGATGAGTTGTTTTAAGAAAATTAATTTTAAAATAACACACAAATATATCATATTTTATATAGATAGATCTAGATCTAGAATACACATGTTTTTTGACGTAGGACTAGACTCTGTATAATAATAATAATATATTTATTTTTTAATAAAATATGAGATTTATAAAAGATTTCAATCGTAAATCAAGCCTAAATCTAATTATTAAAAAATAAATATAGATCTAGTAAATATAGCCAAGATCTAGAGTCTAGATTTCTAGATCTAGAATTCTAGATATGCCCTATAGACTAGATCTAGATCTATAACTTAAAAATAGTCCTCTTCAAAATTCCGACTTAGACAGTAACATACGACTTACAGCATTTTTTTTTTATTTATAGACTTAAGTAGAGATCTAGATTCTAGATCTAGTCTAGTTTTTTTTTTTTTTTTTTTTTTTTTTTTTTTTTTTTATTTTACAATGTAGTTGAGTGTAGACTTAAGAATTAGGAATTAATTTACTAAATTAGGCCTAATAAATAGGCTACTTACTTTAAGACAACTAGACTAAAATAGTTTCAATATAAATGTATATATTATTATAATCTAGATTATTCTAGATCTAGTGAAGTTGAGTGTAGTCTTGTTGTAGAACTTAAGAACTAGATCTAGAAATTAGAGAGTAGTGAACTGTAGTAATTTAGATCTAGAATCTAGTAATGTAAATTATGCAGTAAGTGTAGATCTAGAATTCAGACACTGACTAGATTCTTCTAGATTTAGAATCTAGATTCTACGAAATTTATTATTATTATTATTAGGCCTATTTGTTAATTTATATTATCAGGTAAATGAAAGTCAACACATCTAGCCTAACAAAATGCCATGAATTTAAAATATATTATGACTTAGGGGTCGTCCATAAATGACGTTACACTCACAGGGGGTAGGGGTTCAGATGGTGCGACGTCACACTTTTGCATTATAAAAAAGCAATGTTAGAAAACGAATTATAGACGTTATTTCGCGTTTTAGAAAACTGATTTAATAAATTGCAATATGAATTGATTAAAATATTCTATTTTGAGTTCAGACAAGATTTTTGAAAAAAATATCGATGTTTAAAAGAAAAAATTAAACTGCAATTTTGAGGAGTGGGGATGTAGGCTGAGGTGTGAAGTCATTTTAGGGGGGGGGGGGGTTGGCTTTTTGTGACGATGTGTGACGGAGGGGAGGTAAAATCGTCCAAAAAAGCGTGACGTCATTTATGGATGACCCCTTAAATAAAGTTTGGTGAAATGGAAATTAAATTTTTAAATTTATTGATGATGTGTAACTTATTTATATTATTCCTTTGGAGCTGATAGTAATAAAAAGTTAATGAAATTGTATAGTTTTATCCAATTTATGTTTCTAAAGCCTTGCATGAACTTAATTTAAATATATTTAGCTGCCCAGACAAAGAACCCAATGAATTTTCCAGAGTTGGCTTGTCGTTTGACTGATGGTAACAAATAGAATCACCCAGGATCGTTGCTGATAAGAAAATCTGAAGACATACCTTATTTTTCTATACCTAAATGTGATTTGTCTAATGAAAATATTAATTCAGTGACTATTGCCAAAGATATGTTAACATTATTGCATACATCATCTTCTGAAATTTCGTTTTTTATCTCTAAACCTTCCACAATTTCTTCAAGAGATATTTTAACATCTGTATATACTTCCCACAGTTTGTATGTTCAAAATTTGCAATATTCTGAGAGAAAAAGTAATAATAAATTTGTACCCAGTGTTTTAGTTTCAGCTCTATTAAAATGTAATAACTCAAACAATTTCAAAATTAAATGTGTCTTATCCCATATAAAAGTAGTATGTTTTATTTAAGAAAAATCACCTTCAAAAATTTAAAGTTTGGATGTCAATAAAACATAAGGACATGGACTGGTTTGTGGGTAAGCTTTTATACTTAATGTACAATGAAGATTCAGTTTTGGTGTCAATATAGTTGCTTCTGTAATAATTAAACTATAAACAATTGCATTAATGTAAATATCTCAATGGCATTTCAGTATACTCATCATTGATTTCAAATAACAAAACAGAACTACAGTTTCAAAATTGGAAAAAAAATTAAAAGAATTTCATAAATGAATGTGTTTTTAATTACTAAAACAGAAGATGCATCAATATAGAAATACAATGTATATAATTTATATTTGTTTTCATGGACACTCTTTAATTCTAAATTAAAAGTCAAATTCAGCTTCCTTGTGTCTAAAATTCCACATCCATGCTGTTTCATTTACCTAGAAATTAAATAAATAATACTTTAAACAACTTTCAGTATTATGAAAAAATTAATCATTGATTAAAACGTTTGAAAATGAAATAATATGACTTAATATTTGTGTAAGGAGCTGGAGAGCCACAGTAACCAAAGGAGCCGCATGCAGCTCGCGAGCCGCAGGTTGCCGACCCCTGCCCTATGTTCTAATACATGGCAACTTTAAATAAATTAAATATTTTTTGTGTGTGAAGTCAAGCTTTTTACTTAATCAAAAAAGACAAAATGATGTCAAGAATAATCAGTATTTTGAATATTAAGAAATTGGAACAAATATTGAGCTGATTATTGTCCTACGTTTTCAAATGTACACATATCCAGACTAAAAGTTTCTGCAACATTGCATGTCAAGCTTAGAGTACACTTTTATAAAGAAGAATAATATTCTAGTTGCTTTTCCAATTTCATGACTGTTCACTGACATGATAATTTAGCTCTAAAATATTTGTATCATGGCAATATAAATCTTTAACTGCTTTAAGAGTGTGGCTGTTGCTTAGACAAACAAAACCCGATCTACATAGACAGTATAGTGCAACCCTGTGAGAATCCTGAATGTTTTTTCTTCAAGAATGTCGTCAGATTGTTAATGGTAGCACACCCCGTGACACGAACATATTGCTTATCCAGCGTGTGTACATAATTTTTGTTGGCTCTAGGCACTAAAGACACAAAGATACTGGCGGAACAAATGAATTTCTGTGAGAAACTGGAGTACAAGAACGTTTTTGGATAGGTGTGGAAGTAATAGAACTTGTAAGTTTATCGTTCTTTCTCGCGTTAATTCGTGTCTGGTTAGCCAGGGAGAGATAAAAGTTTTTGAACTAAATCAATTGTTGTGAACGGGGTTTCCCATTGATAACAAAAAACATGGCGGCTATTTGTTAGTAGGTCCCGCTTCAAGATTTCAAAATCATCAAACGTTCCAGAAATGCAACAACTGTAAAAACTTTCAAAGCTGTTTTGTTCATATGGATGGGAACAAACACATGTGTATGCATTTTTGAATATAAAAGTTTTGAGGCGGTAAGTATATTGATTTTATTTCTTTTGTTGATAGTTTGTCCAAGGCTAGGGGACATTACTCTGACTCTACTCAGTCTTTGCTACGAGACTTAAGATTCCCAGACCTAGACCTAGATTCTAGAATCTACCTACTAAGATCTACATTGCTTTAATCTAGTTCTAAGAGTATAAGTTCGTGAATTAGAATATATTAGATCTAGATTCTAGATCTAGTATTTTAGTGATCTAGATAAAATATTAAAAATATTAAGAAAAGGATGACGGTAAAAACTAAAACAACAGGAAAATGAGGATGACTTCCAGTCTCACTCAGCCTACGACTTACTTAATTTATTAATCGAATCTAGATCTAGATTCTAGATCTAGAATCTAGATATTAGATCTAGATATCTAGAACTTAGACAACAATGTTAATAGATCTAGATCTAGCTAGATTACTGAACTAGACTCTAGTACTGATTACTCAGTGATTACTGTTTAATATTTTAGAAGTAGGCCTAGATCTATTCTATTAGTTATTAGTTATTAGAAGTAGCTTGTAGATAGATGGCTAGATAGATTCTAGATAGTATTACTAGATCTAGATAGAGATAGTAGAATAGATCTAGATCTAGATTCTAGTTGCAGATGGTAGTATGGTAGGCCCTAGATCTAAAATCTAGATCTAGAGAATCTAGTAGATCTAGAAATCTAGATAGATTCTAGATTTAGATTAGAATGATCTAGTTTAGGTAAAACCTACCCTAGTTAAGTTTAGTAAGAGCTAGTAATGCCTAGTAAGGCTAACCTGTTTTTAATTTTAAATTAATTTTTTTTATATTTAGAATCTAGACTAGATCTACTCTAGCTATTTACTAGATCTAGATCAGTAGCCAGTAGAGTGATTAGAGTAGTAGTAGAGTGTAGTGTAGAGTACTGTAGACTATTGTAGAGTGTAGGTACTAATAACTAGACTGAAACTAAATTAGACTAGAATCTAGGTCTAGATACATTTAGGGCTTACAGACTTATCAGACTACAGTGTTGCAATGAGTAGATCTAGTAATATATAGATTAAATTTAGTTTGAAATTGTTACAGTAGTGCTACTACTTTTCTAAGTAGTAAGTAGTGTAGACTACTAGAAGAGCAAGATGATAGATCTCCATCAAGCTACAATAGAGTTTAGTTAGTAGTTAGTTAGTCATAGTAATAGTACCAAAAGCAGTGTAAGTAGCACAGTAAAAAAAAAAGTATTACTAGGCCATCTATTATTGTATTAGGCCCTTTTTAGCAAGTTAAAGTTTGGTTAAGTACTAGTCTTCTAGCAAGTTGCCTAGTAGTAAACTTATAAACTAGATCATGTGTATTAGTACTATTAGACTTGTAGGCTAGTCTTGTTAGTCTAGACCAGGGACTATAAAATCTACAATTGATAACTTTCGGCCTTTTAGTATATAAGCCTAATTATTAATGAATTACAGGGTACAAAAATTAATAAATTGGTCAGAGTCAGTATGGTTACAGTTAGCTGTTAATAGAATTAAGTTTTAGATCTATTGACTACAATTTTTAGTTACAAGTAATGAAAATGAAACTAATAGTTTTGTAATAGTTAAGATATGGTTAACTGTAAACCAGATATTTTAGTTTTTAAGACAAGCTAAGTAGATAGAAAACTGAACCTTTACAATAAATTAAACCTTTTATAAATAAATAAATATATATATATATATATATATATATATATATATATATATATATATATATATATATATATATATATATATATTAATATCTCATATTAGTTAAATAATTATTTTAATATAATATATGGATAAACTTAATAATTTATTATATTTAAATTCCCTAGGTACTTGGCAAGCAATTTTCTCACACTTTACTGTGGCTATTGGTGCTGATCTTGAACTAAAGGTGAGCTGAATTTTTTTTTATAATAAGCCATTTTTCAGCTTAAGCCCAAGTTTGAAATCGATTCAGTGTTCTAATTCTTAAAGAATATGTTGCTACTAAGATTATATACTGTAAGTATTAATATGTATGGCTTGATAGTGGGACTGTCAGACAGTAGCTTTCACATTTCTATCCTAAAAGATAAGAGTTCAGATCCCTGGTTTTAGTCCTGGTATGATGTCCTAAGTCTCATGAGTACCAGCTCTCATGAGTACCTGGCTCAAGATAGGGAAATTAAAGGTGGCTGGGTATATACCTCTGAACACTCTAATTTTACATGCAAATATCACAGAAACAGGTGAATTTTAATTCAACTGCTATATTGGCTGTCTGTTTTAATCAATGATTAATTTTTTCATATTACAGAAAGTTGTTAAAAATATTATTTATTTAATTTCTAGGTAAATGGAACAGCATGGATGTGGATTTTTAGACACAAGGAAGCTGAATTTAACTTTTAATGAAGAATTTAAATGATGATTGTCCATGAAAAGAAATATTAATCATATACATTGTAATGCTGTATTGATGCATCTTCTGTTTTAAGTAATTAAAAAACCATCCATTTATGAAATTATTTTCATTTTTTTTTTCAATTTTAAAACTGTAGTTCTGTTTTGTTATTTGAAAACAATGATGAAAGTATACTGAACTGCCATTGAGATATTAATATAAATGCTATTGTTTATAGTTTAATTCTTTCAGAAGCAACTATATTGACATCAAAACTGAATCTTTATTGTACACTAAGTATAAAAGCTTACCCGCAAACCAGTCCATGTCAACAATTTATTGACATTCAAACATTAAATTTTTTTAAAGGTGATTTTTCTTAAATAAAACAGACTACTTTCATATGGGATAAGAAACATTTAATTTTGAAATTGATTGGTTTATTAAATTTTAATGGAGCTGAAACTAAAACACTGGGTACAAATTTATTATTACTTTGTTTCTCAGAAAATTGCAAATTTTGAACATAAGAACTGTGGGAAGTAGGCAATGATGTTAAAATATCTCTTGAAACTTGAAGAAATTGTGGAAGGTTTAGAGATAGAAAACATTTCAGAAGATGATGTTTGAAATAATGGTAAAATATCTTTAGCAATTGTCACTGAATAAATATTTTCATTAGACAAATCACATTTAGATATAGAAGAATAAGGTATGTCTTCAGATTTTCTTATCAGCGAAGATCCTGGGTGATTCTCTTTGTTACCATCGGTCAAACGACAAGCCAATTCTGGAAAATTCATTGGGTTCTTTGCCTGGGCAGCTAAATATATTTAAATTAAGTTCATGCAAGGCTTTAGAAACATCAATTGGATAAAACTCTTTAATTTCATTAACTTTTTATTAATATCAGCTCCAAAGGAATAATATAAACAAGTTACACATCATCAATAAATCAAATTTGCAGATATTTCCATTTCACCAAACTTTCTCTAAGTCATAATATATATTTTAAATTCATGGCATTTTGTTAGGCTAGATATGTTGACTTTTATTTACCACAATAATCTGATTATATAAATTAGGATTACCCAGCTATCATACATTCTTCTTTTTACTGCCCTCCTTTAGGAGGGGGAGGTAAAAATCATCATAAAATGTGTGATGCAATTTACAGATGAACCATCTCTCTCTCTACCCCTCCCCCTATATATATGTATATCTATATAATCTCTAAAATCATGTTGGTACCTCTACCTGTTTGAATGTTAGGCCCATTTCCTTAAACTGTTTCTGTGTGGATCTTCTCCATGGGGGTCATCTATAAATGACGTCACGCATTTTTTTGACGATTTTTACCTCCCCCCCCCCCCTCCCCCTACACATCGTCACAAGAAGCCAGACCCCCACCCCCTAAAATGACGTCACACAGTACTAGATTCTAGATCTAAATTACTACAGTTGCCTACACTCTAGATTTAGTTCTTAAGTTCTACAACAAGACTACACTAAACTTCGCTAGATCTAGAATAATCTATATATAAATTGATATTGAACATATTCTAGTCTACCTGTCTTAAAGTAAATAGCCTATTTAGTAATTTAGTAATTAATTCCACTCAACTACACTGTAAAATAAAAGAAACTAGATCTAGAATCTAGATCTCTAGACTACTCTTGAGTCTATAAATTAAAAATAAATCCTGTATGTCGTATGTTACTGTCTAAGTCGGAATTTTCAAGAGGGTTTTTTTTTTAAGTCATAGATCTAGATATAGAATTCTAGATCTAGACTCTAGATCTAGGCTATATACTATATATATTTATTAATTAAATTAGGCTTGATTTCAGATTTACGATTGAAATCTTTTAGGCCTATAAATATCATATTTTATATAGATTATAGATGTATTATTATTATACAGGTTGTATTCTAGATCTATCTAGATCTATATAAAATATAATATATTTGTGTGTGTGTTATTTTAAACTTAATTTACTTAAAACAACTTATTGTCGGAGTTTTTTTTAATTCCAAAAACGAAAGTAGATTTCATAACTTAAAAAAAAATAAATAAATAATATTCACATTTGGTTTGAAAAAACAAAAAAACGCCAGCTGGCAACTACCGGAGCGAGAACTTGGTAAGCTACTTTAACAACTTACAAGCCCAATAGCAATGGGTGTTTTGGGCTGTACCTTGGCTTGATTATTATTCACATTAGTAACCTCTTTCTTGTGTTTTTTCAAAAAAAAGCGTTTTTCTCGTTTAAGCTTTCTTTTTTTCTAAGTGTGGCAAAAGAGCATATACAACATCTTGTAACAAACCATCCAGTCTGATGTGAACAAATGAATCAGTGGGGTAAATAAGAATAGCACACATTGGACAATTTAGGCTTCTTTCCAGATGTTTAACAATACAATTCTAGCACAACGAGTGCATGCATTCTGTGATAGTACATGTTTCATACAAGTAGCCTTGACACAAGCCACAAATCAAATGTGGGTTTACAGACTGAATGAGTAGCCAGAGAATGTTGTTTTGGTCTATGTGCCTAAACAGTGGAGCTTTCAACTCTTTGCTAGAGCACTCATTTGCTATATTTTTTTGCATTTTATTATTTATTAAAATTAATAGTCTAGTCTATATTTCTAGTCTTAATTATAATCTAGATCTAGATCTAGATTGTACATCTACTCTCTAGATCTAGATTATAGAACTTGTGTAAATAAATGATGTGTAGGTCTTGAGTTAATTTTTTTTCAGTGTTTATACTTATATTATTAACATTATCTTTGTGTCATTGTTTTTTTTACATATGTACATAAAACACATAGTACATGTTACTTTGTTCATATACAACTCAATGTTCACTACTCTATAAACAAAAATGTTTTAAATATTAGTCATTGTATTGCAAATACAAACATACACACGGGTAATATTTGACAATAACTGTATTCATTTTGCCCGACAGTTAAACCACATACGAAAACTTCCAATCATGACGTAATAACAATCTATCTTTATGACGCTTTAATGAAGCGCCACGAGCAGCCACCATATCACCTGGCCTAGAAAAATTATAGTAAGCCAAAATCACATTGATATTAAGGTTAGACAGTATGGTGATAGGGCTGGAAAGTCTTGAGTTTATTGCTCTACTTTAAGACAGAACAAATTATACAGAAAGAATTGTTAGAACGACACGTTCATTTGTCTTTAAAATACGATTATTGTAAAGTCACAGTTTTTCATGTTCACAACAAAATACAACTTATAATAATGAAAACGTAGGTAGCTCACAATTACCAAGTTACTTGTCATTACAATTTAAAAATGTTTGTTTTATTTCTTATACGTTTTATTTCTGATTATTTTTAAAACAACACTGCTTTGATGGCAAGGAACTTTATTTTATTTGTGTTGTTTCCATTCGATTTTTAGAAAAATAGAACTGGTAAGTAACTGAAACAATATATTTAACAGTGTACAATTACATACTTACAACTGTTGTTCTAACAATATTTGTCGTTGTTACATAACACTGTATGAGCATCAAGTACAACATTGTTAAATATTATTTCAGCTTTCTATAACTCAAACGACATGCTTATGTATATGTATTTTCAGTCTATAAGAATATATTAGTCTTATAGCGACATTTGGGATTGCCTGATAAGAGTAGTGGAATAGATTTAGATTGGCTTTTCTTCAGATTTAAGCAACCATAAACTATGATTATGCAGGTAGTTCAGGATTTGATGAAAATACGGTGTAAGATAATATTTGACATTATTAGTGAATTACTTAATTTTAAAAAAAAAAATCAATTTAACAGCAAGCTGACCGACCTGATGGTGACAATGTAACATATGTAACATCAACATTTACTACATGAACCTCTACTAGACGGTTTACCTTCCAGTATATCACACGATCCTGACAACGTCTATGTTAGACCCTTGCCAGACATATGCTGGGCACATTAGAGGCTTGTGGGAAATGCCTACTGGACACATGTTGCAATAATTCGTAGCACTCCAATGTATATATTTTAAAGTTCCGGCGTAATTAGATATGGTTATATTGTAGGTCCTAGGACCTTTGACCACAGGTGCTTTGACCATAGGGGGTTTGACCATAGGGGGTTTGACCACAGCGGAGCTTTGACCATAGGGGCTTTGACCATAGGAGGTTTGACCACAGCGGGGCTTTGACCATAGCGGTGCTTTGACCATAGGGGGTTTGATCATAGGGGGTTTGACCATAGGGGGTTTGACCACAGGTGTTTTCTCAGCAGAGGGTCTTTGATCACAGTTGGTCTATCAACGGGTGTTTGATTACAAGCGCTGTGTTGGATGCTTGGTATTGAAATCAATGATCACATTATTTAATTGCATTATAATCCTAACCCTTATTTTGTACCTAACACAATAAGTACCATTATTTATCTGTTTAGTTAAATTTGGAAGGTATTATGAGTAACTTAGTAAAGCATATCTTTAGTTTTTATCACATGAGAAAATTGTAGCTAAAATAAGTTGCTATAGCATTTTTCCTAATGGGATTGACACACGTGTGTTTTTCTTGAACTTGCTTGTTGTAGTAAGTTTCTTGTAGCTGTTTCTTATAACTTAAAAACATAAACATAACTAAATCACGTTCATTGGACAAAACGAACGGACGCGACTGAGACCGAAATTCTCGGTTCCAAACAGCTAAGTCTGCGCGCGCGAAGATAGACGGTTTGCACCGAGAATTTTAGACCGAGCAAACCGTCTATCTTTTTAAAAGTGCTATAATTTTGGAAATATCAACAAAACCCATTTTCAAACGCTACAGTATAGTCGGTAGAGAGTTTCTTCGGAGATATCTTTAAAAAAAATTGTATTAGAGCGATCGAAAAGGAAATAATCAGTTTTTTGTCTCTCCTGTAAAATTTACATTTTCAGAGTTAGACGGTTTGCGACCGAGACCATCGATATATAGTAATTACACAATTAGGCTAGAATGAATGGTTCTAATATACTGTCTTATTCGAAGGGCGATAACCGAAAATATAACTTCCATAGTAATGTGTATCGTTGAATTTTCTTTTTAAATACTAAAAAAAGGCCAATGGTTTCATTCAATCAATTACTAAGGTACTATATTGATAAATGGACACAGTTTTAGCTTTATTCTTATATGTGTCTTTAAAAAAATGGATGACTAAATTAATTACAAAAACAGTGGCCAAGCATTATACATATATCAAATACAATCGATTGGGTAACTTAATTGATGGTCCAGAACCTGTATTTGTGGTTTCCAATATATTATATATATACTTTTCTTCTTAGTGTCAAATGTAATTTTTAGTTTCTTTTTGTGGGCGCAGATTTTAGTGTGATTGCAATAATTTATTTTGGACGGACATTTTTTTTTCCAACTGTATTAGAATATACTGTCCGTTATTAAGTAGGAGTGAAGTTTGTAGACATTCATCTAATAGAAATAAATTTAAACTGAGTGACACTATTTAATCCACAGACAAACAGACAACCAAACACACACCGTATTCCCATCCTTATCTATATCAATAGATACGACATTTGTTTTAAAAAAAAATATTGACTTTCTGAATTATGATACATGAAAGATAGCTCCAACGTTTATTGAAATATTGAGTGCAATATTTGTAGTGTACACAATTTCATATACATTGTTTGTTTTTTTTGTTCTTACAAGTTGTAATTGATCGAAAGTAGAAAATTAACCAAAAATTAAGTACATAAAAAAAACATTAAAAACAAAAATTATTTAAATTCTTTTCTTCAAGACTTTGACTTTCAAACAAATAAAACATAAATACAAACACATAATTAAGTTGTGTTTATTCATTTATTTTACTGAACGAAACAGATACACCGAAATAATTCATTAAATAGTTGGAACCAACAGTTGTTGGTTAATTGGCTGTTTTAATCGACAAAATGTGATCTTTGAGTGATTATATTATATTAGATTATATTAATTTTAACAAAGTGAATTGCATTAAAATCATTAGCCATCATGTACAGAATAGTGGCACATGCAGCAATATCATCCAACACTTACTAAAACATATTTTCTCCACATTATAAAGGTAGTTGTACACAACCTCAGCCATACATTCCCCCGTGTAGCTACACATGTCTAGGGAAGTTAAAAAAAACGTGTAACGGGTAGCTAATCATCTGGTGAAACATACCTCACAATCACAGTCAGCTGATCAATTTTAGTCCGTCAATTATTGAGTCTTGTTTGGGCCCCAAAGAAAGTTGGGACATTAACCTAATGCCTGTTTAGCTGATACGTAATTCCTACAGTGTAGGCCTATATAGTGTTGTATTTAAACTAAATGATTACATAATTTTAAATTAAAATTGTCAGTTTAGAATTGCCGTAGATATGACTTTTTTATATCATTTTTTAAAACAAACTAAAAGTGCTTAACAGTTGCCTTTGCTTGAATTGAAACTATTCAAGGGAGACAACACTAACAAACGTGCATAATTATCGATATCAAGTTCATGGAAAAATCTACTTTTAATGTAATAGGAACAAAACGCAGTATGTGCTAAAAAGAAATTTTATTTAGAACATTTACGATATTATTAAGCAAACTACCTACTTTTAAAAAAAATATTGTTGCCTAAAGTTATATATTTTGAAACAGTAATTTACTTGCACACATTTTGCCTTATTAACCGAAAACTATATTATTGATTCAGCTTATTAGTTAGTACTCCATCGAACAACTCTACTATCAACGACAATACACGAGACTCGCCCTTTCACCAATCCATCATACCTCATCGACTCAAGTCTACCATCAATGCCACGTCACCAAACTCATCCCTTCATCAACGGAACATCCCTCACTGATACTCTCGAACTACTTCTACCAAGATTCAACCACAACCTAATCAAGATAGTTATACACGCAAGAACAAAGGCCAAGAACTACGAGAAGCGATCATGTATTGTCCTGTACTCTATGTTATATGTAAAGAAACCGGAAATGAAAAACAAGAAATCAGAAGAACATGGGAAAATGGAACCAAGAAAACAGAAGGAAAATCAAGAAAATCACATTGTAATTTTTTTCTCTTTATGCAATGCTATGTATTGTGTCTATTTTATCATGTTCATGCAACCTCTCCACACAGCTAGCTCCTGGCTCGACAGGAGTGAACTGTGTGGAAGGAAGACTATTAAACTTTAAAAAAAAAAATTTCTTGCTCATAGCGACTCAAAACACATGTAACCTCAGTAAACAAGGACGCCAAAGGGTTTGTGTTGTGGTACTACACATATTAGTTTTCCAAACCCAACTAGCATGTTTCATTTAAATAAAATGTATGTCGGTGTAGAGTAACATTACTTTTTTACATCGGTATTTAAAATACTGTTTAGCTGAAGCAACATGTCGACACCAAACAGTTATGACGTAAGGGTGTGTACATTTTGATGTTAGCTCTGTAACATTGGCACCATACAGATGGTCAGCTTGATGTCTAGACAATGGCACCATACAGATGGTCAACTTGATGTCTAGACAATGGCACCATTCAGATGGTCAGCTTGATGTCTAGACATTGAGGGAATAAATGTTGGTCCCGCTAAAATATCACACTAGTTTAGATACATCAGATCAGCTGAGTCTCGAGTAACAACAGTGGCACGTGAAAGCTTTGGGTCGTTAGATAGTTTGTTAATCACATTCTCCATCTGTTGTCACTTTTATCTCAATAGTTCAGGGGTATGTGGGGCAAAGAGGTGATTTTTAGTTAGATCAAATGCGTCTCTAAAAAAGTGTTCATGTGTATCTCTCTTTTGTGGATAGTTGAATTAAATGTTAATCATCCATGCAGTGGCGTAGCGAGGTCGTGTGTCACCCGGTGCGGCACTTAATGGTGTCACCCCACCAGAGACGTTGCAACCCTTCCCGGGGACAAACTTTCAAGTTTTCGATTTGCACCCCCACCCCTCAAGTTTTCGATTTGCACCCCCCTCAAACGTTCGATTTGCATCCCCCCCTCAAGTTTTTCTCTATATATTTTGCTATTTTTTGCCTTGGTGTCACCCCCCTAAATGGTATCACCCGGTGCGGTCCGCACCCCCCGCCCCCCGCCCCCCCCCCCTCGCTACGCCCCTGCATCCATGTATTATAAATAATTGTCATTTCAGTAATTTTTTTTTAATCCCAAGTTTGATACGCTTAATATATAGAATGATTCATTTCATTACAGTATCAATTAATGACGCTACCATTTACACCACACATGTTATTGGATTAGTTAAGTATGAATATTATTTTTCGAGTGGTCTACTAAATTTGTGTGGACGTTAACATCAGAGGTGCGGGGTGGTGTTGGTTGACGACACGTGAGACGGGTAGACTGGGTGAGGATTGTGGGGGGGGGGGGGGTGAGGGGGGGGGGTTGCAGCATTTAAAATGTTTGAGGCCACCATAAATGGAGGGATGACCTTTAATTAAACGTAATACAATCAAACTTGAACGTCTTGTGATTTGCAACTAGCGTACCGGAATGTCACAATATTATGTTTTAAATACGTATGTTTTTCCATGTATTACTATTATTTTACATTATGTTACTTGTGTCTTGTATGTGTTATTCATGTGTTAAGTATGTGTCAAACAATGTTATTTGATTTGGGCAATGGTTTATTAAAACGCTTTACACAAACACATCTCATGTTTCAACATTTTAAGCCTAATTATTTTAAAGAATGAATCAATTAGTAATTTTCTATTCTGTTGAGAGAGTGTATAGGCTAAGATAAATGTAAAAATCGATCCTGGCTGAAAAATGTAGCGTATGGATTTGGGTTGAATGGTATGGACAAATGACTTTTACTGATATACTTTTGGAAATTTATAAACAAATAATATACGTAACAGGGGTATCATGGACAAATGACTTTTACTGATATACTTTTGGACATTTAAAAACAAATAATATAAGTAACAGGGGTATCAAGCGAGTAAAATGAGACATCTTTTATAGTTTCCTATAGTGTACATCATTTTAAAAGTTGTGCAGCTGGAAAGTGTCCTAAAACACAGCTACGATGTTAACACTTGATTACACTGTTGAATTATTTAATTGCCAATTATATAAAATTGTATAAACTATGTAAAAAAAAAAACAAGTGCTTTTCATCACTTCCTATTTCTTTTATTACAGGTTTAAGGCAAATAATTTCTGATGTAATTACTTTAACAAGACAAACATAATTTACAATACAAAGAGGCAAATATAACTGCATTCTTTACTATTTCTAAATAGGCTTTGATTGAAATAATTATTCTAATACAGAAAAGTGTATTTTGTGTGTACTTTTAAAAAGAATATGATGTTTTTCAGTACATTAAAATGTATAACCGTGATAATATTTTATAGTAAATTTGTAATTATGAGAAATATTTTCTTCAAGCCACGGTGCAAGGCTCAACTCAATGAGGAGAAAGTAGTTTTTTTATTTAAATAAATTAACATGTGGCTAATTATTCCATTCGAAGTAACAAGCCTGCTTGTGCTGAGGAAGGTGAAGTGGAGTTCAGCTGTTCATGGACTCTATACCGTGATCCCAACTCGAGACTTTCGTGATAGCCGTACAACACACCACGATAATCCCGTTCTGGATGTAGCTTACCCCATTAAATATTGAAAAACAGAGTTTGCATAATATGATGTTATAACAATAGTGTTTTGAAAGAACACATTATTAAATCTCATGACATACGCCAGGTTAAATTATCCTCAAACAGTTTTTTAGAGAAGCATTCATTTGAAAAGTGAAATGTTATTATATATTATGTAAACTATTTGTGGTGTTGATAATTATAAAGCTCTATATTAATTAACCATTCAGTAATTAAAATGACTTCACTGTGACCAATCAGTAAAACAGAAAAAAATGGGCTTTAAATAAAATCACAGATTTTTGCAATAATATAAAGCTTACAAACACAAAGAAATATGATTCTATAGACAGTGAGAACTTATCCCCACAGATAACAACATATTTGCCAAATCAATTAACATTCAAGAAGTCATTCTTATATAACGTATTTGATTAAAGGACATACACGAGTCTACAGTCACGCAATGTATTTCTAGGCCGACCAACATAAGTTACGAAAATGTATGTAGTAGTGTTCCAATGTTATATTATGTACTGAGTTTGAATTTGATTTTGAATATTATCATTAAAAAAAATTAATAAGATTACATTTTAATTGTGTATAGAATGTTATAGCACTTGAATAGAAAATTTGATTATATTGTTTGGTTTGTTTCTATGTAATGCGTTGTATTAATGTTAGGAAGATATTTAGAGATATGATAGAATGCACACTATATAATTTTTTGATACAACAGTTTTTAGTTTTTAAATTTCTCTTTTAACACATAAATATATGATAGAGTTTGCAAAACGATTATGTTATTGTTAATTTTAGTTTGTACGAGGTCTAGACATTACGAGTATGCATACATATATCTATGGTGTATTTACCTTTCAGTGATACTGTAAATCTCTAACGTTTGAGGAATAACTATAGATTATACCACTACATTTTTTAATTATATCATTGTTCGTATAATTGTCCGGTTTAAATTTTCTCTCAATCACTTTTTGTAATTTTTTTTTTCATTTTTTTAGAATTTTTACCCCCCCCCCCTGCCACCCCCCTTAGTCACACATAGTCACAAAAAGACAGATCCCCATAAAATGACGTCACACATCAGCCAACCCCCCCCCCCCCCCCCCCCTCACAATTGCCGTTGAATGCTCATTAAAGCAGTTATAGTTTCCCATTTCTTGTCTGAACGGACCCGCCCCCCCCCCCCCTTTTCCTCCTAACAGTGTGACGTTATTTATGGACACCCCTAACCCGAGATGATTTTCTTCTCAATCGGCTTATGACAATTTCAGAAAAAAAAACCCAAAACATTAACGAATTTCGATTGCCCGTACGCCGTTTGCCGGAAGGCCGTTTTACTAAAACGTATTTGCGACAAACTCCTTTTTAAGCGTTGCGGTGTTTCACAGTTAAAAAAAAAAATAATTAATAACGCAATTTAAACGTTATAGGCCTACACATATTTTACAGTTTTACCATTACAATTAATAGTTCATACATTATTGGTTAGAGTTCTAAATCAGTAAATATACTGTCTGGATCAAAATGTATGTTTTTTTTTTAATTTAAATACATTTTTTATATGTAAAAAATTAGAAGGGAGACAACGCAAAACAAATTACTAGCCGGTCTGTTTTTGTAAAGTTTAGAAAGATATATTTGAAAAACAACGGTCACAGTATGAAATATCTGACAAAGATATTTGATGGTTTTAGAAAATATAAAACAAATTAGTAGTCATGCTAATATGCATTAAAAATCTTTCATGCTATAAAAGTTTTAAACAGTGACTTTAATGTATACATTTTTCTAAGACACGCAATTTATTCAGCTGAATCTATGTTGACTTGCAGCTTCTTATCCGGAAACAATTATTTTAGCAGTAATACATTCATATAAGTAGTATAAGCCAGGGGTCGGCAACCTGCGTCTCGCGCGCCGCATGCGGCTTTTTTTATGTCAAAATGTGCTCTCCAGCTGCTTTCACAAATACCAATAGTTATATTAATTCATTTTAATTTTTTTTAGTTATTAGCTTCCTACGGTCGAGCTGGGTACTGGACTGTAGGGTACGAGCTTACCCTGGGCTCCGTGGGGTGGAAGATAAGCCTGGTGAGAACCAAAGGACAGAAGTGACCGATACACGGTAATCGAGCCGATACCCAAGCCATTTAGTCTGAGTTTGTCGTGTCGATGGATGCCTGGCTAATGGGAGACACATCCAGAGCCGGTGATATCCGTTAAGAAAAAAAAAGTTAACAGCTTCTAAAGTAAATGGGGAGAGTCCTTTAGTTATACTATTTGATTTCTAATTTTATCACGCTGGCAAAACATGTGTATGTTTTTGTATGAATAAATATTATATCACAGTTAAAGCGAATTATTTAAAATAACAAATCTAATTTATTTACGTAATCCCAATCAAATACCAAATATTGAAACAAAAATGTGGCTCTTTAAAAACTGGGTAATAGATGTAGATTGGCTTTTCTTCAGATTTCAGCAGCCATAAACTATGATTATACAAGTAGTTCAGGATTTCATGAAAAGAAAGTGTAAAATAACATTTGGCATTATTAGTGAATTACTTTTTTTTAAAAATCAATTAAAGAGCAAGTTGTCCGACCTGATGGTGACAATGTAACAGATGTAACATCAACATTTACTAAATGAACCTCTACTAGACGGTTTACCTTCCAGTATATCACACGATCCTGACAACATCTATGTTAGACCCTCGCCAGATATATGCTGGGCACATTATACACATACAAGACATACCTTGCAATAATTCGTAGCACTCCAATGTAAACATTTTAAAGTCCCGGCGTAATTAGGTATGGTTATACTGTATAGGCCGTATAACATAGCATAGGTAGTGCTATATTTTATTATGTTTCCTTTTAAATATTGCAAATATGATTACATCGTATTATATACCCATTTAAATGTATCAAATATAATTACATTGCCTTATATGGACATTAACATATTTCATATCTCACTGTTTTATTTTATAATTAAAAGCATATTTTACCTTTCAGATAAGACAAACCCATTCTTGGTCAAATGATTAAAAAAAATAAAAGTAACTTTAATGTATGAAAAATGGTATACATTGCATAGTAAAGTCAATATTTTATTAAAACTGTAAAGCAATTAAATATATAAGGAAACGTTTACTTTTTTGAATACGTGTTTTTAAAAATTAAGAACTGTTCTAACTTTTTACAACTCTGAAAAATCCTCTATTCGTTTCTTGCTTTTTTTTTCTCGCAAATGGTTTTCCCAGTGACCGTTATGTCCTTACTTAAGTATGGTACCTTAGTTGTGAGATCAATGCAACTTTCCCATTTTCCTGAACAAATCTCCCTCACTATTTGTCGCAGCCTGACAGATCTACAACATTTTTGTATTAGTGTGAGAGGATTCTTTTTGTTCATCCTCAGCATCACTTTGTGTTATTTCTAAATCATGACCTTTCCAATAATCACCCGTAGTAAAGTTTCCAGTTTTTCTAGACTTTGATGTGGCTGGATTTGGGTTGAGTGATATGGACAAATAATTCTTACTTAATACAATTTGGCAATAAAAAAAAAAAAGGCTGAACTTTTTAAAAATCGTTATAGTTTTTAATTAAACAAAATATGTTTAAAAACAATAAAACGTAAAAAAAAAGTCGAAGTACTTTTAAATAAATATAATGTTTCTTCGTATTTTAACAAAAGTAATATTTTATACTAAATTTGTAATGACCGACTCTTCAATGTCTAGATCAGGGGTCTCCAAACTTTTCAGCCCGAGGGCCGCATTAACTATCAAATATCAGTTCGGGGGCCAGTTTCTTTCAGGCATCTCTTTGGGGTGGACCCCCCCCCCCCCCCCGCCCACACTTTCCCCGAAGAACGTCTACCCCCAACCTCCAATGAACTAATAGAAATATATACAAATTTAATGTGTAGAATGTTTTTCTCATTTGCTTGTCCAACCAAGCCTTTCTTTATGCAACTCATGTTCTTTCATCCATGAATTGTCAGGTAACTGAGGGTAGTTTAGTCCAAGTTATAATGAGCAAATGTTTTTTTTATGTAACACATATGGTTACCAGCCAAAGGGGGATAAAACTATGAAGTTTTTATTCATTGGGTTGCGGCCCCTGTGGGACTGCAACTGAACTGTTGACGTTTTTTTATGCTTTTGTGAGCGAAATTACCTGTGTTCCATGTCATGTGACATGTGCCTAGTCGTGTCGCACACGCAAGGCTGCTGTCTGTGGACCAAGATGTAGACCTAATGAAGGTAGTGTAGATATTTAAATTATGTTTGTTAAAATACTTACTTATGTATTCCTGCTAGTGCTGCATGTGCACACTAGTTAGGGTGATGTATTAAATTAAGTATTTATTTTGTAGTACTACTTATTGGTACTTGTTGGCAGTACTGTGTACTGGCCGAAAACATAATTTATTGTACCCGTGTATATTGTAGCTTACACGTGGTGTTGTCCTGAATGTAACTTTTTTATTTTACATTTGTTTTAGGGCTACAGTTCTGTTTCTGTTTCTATTTTGATCTTTTGATCTTTTGGTCTTTTGGATTGTTTGGATCTTTTGGTCTATCTTGGCTAGTTCGTTTTGTGTTGCATCGCCGTCATGGCTCGATGCTATAAATAAACGAGTACTTGACAACAACTGTCGGCGTCGGTGTGTACTTAATCTCAGGGTCAGCCCGTCTTAACCACAACACCTCAGTGGGTAAAAGCATCCCCACTGAGTGAGGGTTACATTTGGCGCCCAACGTGGGGCTTGACCTTGGGAGGTAGGATGGAACGCACCAAGCCGACGTTCGAGAAGTTGTCGCAGGAGTTGGCCGAACTGACGGCTAAGATGGCGGCGATGCAGGCAAGTGCGCAGCGGCCCGTGACGGTGAAGGTGTGTGCTCCAGTACACAGCGATGAGGACGAGTTCACCGACTTTCTACCCACGGGCGGGGTTGCAGGGGAAGCTAGCCCGAAGATGGAGACCGTCCTGAAAGCTGTTAAAAGGCTGGACGGGACAACTGAGTCCCCAGTCGTAGCCACGGCAGCAGCTAACAGGACTATCCAGGTAGACTCATTAACGGCAGCTGTTCGCCAAGAGTCGAAACCGCTGATACTCACGGAGGAACAACTTGACCGTCTGGCGGAGAAGGTGGCAGCAGCTATCCTAGCCCGGAAACAACGGCCTTACAGAGGAGCTTGTTACGGGTGCGGGTCCAGGAAGCACTTCGTCCGCGACTGTCCGAGGAAAGCAGCTAGGCAACGGAGTAAGCAGCAGGGGAAATGCCAGTCTATCAGCGTCGGGGAGCGGATGCTGATGCGTGTTCTGCCAAGCTCCCAGCCCAAGTTTACGCCACCGAGATCATCACAGTGTCGAGCAACCACAGCTCAGGTTACCTCGCCTAGCGGCTGGAGGTACGGCTGTCGGGTGTTCCGCCGTGGAGGAGGGTTGCAGCCGGAGGGTGCGCGTGAGAAGGGTAGACAGCCACACTATGAATGTCAGTCTCAGCGCGAGCAAGATCGTCGCTTGGGAGACAGACATGACACAAGCAGAGGTCGGAGACGCCGCCGGAGGAGAGGCCGACGACGTGGTGGACGCCGCCGTGGTTGGCAGCGACCCGACTATACAATGTCGAGTGCTGAACCCACTGTGGCGGAGGGGGAGCGACGGAGAGAGATCATCCCAACCAGTGAGGCAGATGAAGGTGAGGAACTGACAATAAAGGTAGTGGTCCCAACTAGACTTCGGGCGGAGGCAACGTCTTTCGTGCCAGAGGTTGTCGCCCGGGACGGACAAGACAAGGTGATGGTCAGGCCAACCCCACATCTGGATGAGGTGAATGCGAGGGACGAGGCATCGGACGAGGATGACTCTTGGATCAACCCAGAACCACCAGCGGAGCTGCGGAGGTCAACCCGTCAACGACGACCCGTCGAGCGACTCAACCTGGCGCATCAAGTGGTGACCAGTACCTGCACTGGAGCCTCTACCGGTTTGCCGGGAATAATCTATTTAAGTTGAAAGGACTTAATGTCTGTGTACTAGTGTACTGAACTTTTTTTAAGTACTATTATGTATGAGTGTAAATGTAAATGTAAATGTGAATTCCATTGTACATTTATTTGTGAGGGGGGCTGTGTAACACATATGGTTACCAGCCAAAGGGGGATACAACTATGAAGTTTTTATTCATTGGGTTGCGGCCCCTGTGGGACTGCAACTGAACTGTTGACGTTTTTTTATGCTTTTGTGAGCGAAATTACCTGTGTTCCATGTCATGTGACATGTGCCTAGTCGTGTCGCACACGCAAGGCTGCTGTCTGTGGACCAAGATGTAGACCTAATGAAGGTAGTGTAGATATTTAAATTATGTTTGTTAAAATACTTACTTATGTATTCCTGCTAGTGCTGCATGTGCACACTAGTTAGGGTGATGTATTAAATTAAGTATTTATTTTGTAGTACTACTTATTGGTACTTGTTGGCAGTACTGTGTACTGGCCGAAAACATAATTTATTGTACCCGTGTATATTGTAGCTTACACGTGGTGTTGTCCTGAATGTAACTTTTTTATTTTACATTTGTTTTAGGGCTACAGTTCTGTTTCTGTTTCTATTTTGATCTTTTGATCTTTTGATCTTTTGGTCTTTTGGATTGTTTGGATCTTTTGGTCTATCTTGGCTAGTTCGTTTTGTGTTGCATCGCCGTCATGGCTCGATGCTATAAATAAACGAGTACTTGACAACAACTGTCGGCGTCGGTGTGTACTTAATCTCAGGGTCAGCCCGTCTTAACCACAACACCTCAGTGGGTAAAAGCATCCCCACTGAGTGAGAGTTACATTTACTAATTGAATATCCTCTCCGGTAACAGTGCAATACATGTTTTGTAGGGAAGCCAGCTCTTGTGTTATGTTCATGTATTCTTCCACACCTCTAATGAACACAAGCAGTTGAGAGGCGGAACAGCTGTCCAGCGACTCATCCATTGCAATTGAAGCATGGCGAAACTTTCTTGCATTTTTCGCGATTTGAGTTACACAGTTTTCACCAATTTCTGCAACATGGCGGGCAATCGTTTTAAATTTTCTGGGCATAGTTCCTCAGCCACCCCCAACAATCCTTTTTTTTTTCCGTGGACAAAATGATCTTAGCGGGCCGGATGAGAAGACCTCGCGGGCCGCATACGGCCCGCGGGCCGTAGTTTGGAGACCCCTGGTCTAGATCATGTGGTAAAGTGATAGTTTTATAACTAAACAAATCAAATGACCTAATTACTCCATTCAAAGTAACAAACATGCATGGTCTAACACTACCTACATTTCAACTGTCCTACATGCTCTACTGACCAACTCTACTGACAAACTGTGACTGAACTAAAACGTATGCCCGCTACACCCTCAACTGACCAACTCTACAACTGTCCGCTACACCCTCTACTGACCAACTCTACAGCTGACCGCTACACCCTCTACTGACCAACTCTACAACTGACCGCTACACCCTCAACTGACCAACTCTACAACTGACCGCTACACCCTCTACTGACCAACTCTACAGCTGACCGCTACACCCTCTACTGACCAACTCTACAACTGACCGCTACACCCTCTACTGACCAACTCTACAACTGACCGCTACACCCTCTACTGACCAACTCTACAACTGACCGCTACACCCTCTACTGACCAACTCTACAACTGACCGCTACACCCTCTACTGACCAACTCTACAGCTGACCGCTACACCCTCTACTGACCAACTCTACAACTGACCACTACGCCATCGATCTCCAACTGCTAACAGTACCACACGCTTCAGTGGTCATCTGGGGTCGGCGTGGTCGAGTCGGTAAAGCTCATGGTTGCTAAACCGAAAAGTCTCGAGTTCGAACCCTCGGGAAGATGAGGCTCGTTAGCTGGGGACAGCCACTCTTCTAGGAGAGACAACTCCAAAATTAAACAACTGCTGCCTTGTAGTTTTTCCTTGGTTGGACAAAGGCTATGGAAGCAAATCCAAAAAAAAAGCGGGCTGAAATCGGAGTCAATGGCCTCAATGGCGCATAACCAGTTGACACGTATCGCTTAATTGTGTTGGAGGCGTGGTCGAGTCGGCAAACAGCTCATGGTTGATAAATTCGAACAAAAGTCTCGAGTTCAAACCCACTGGCAGATAAATCTCGATCCCCTTCAACACTAATAATTAAAAACGAAGAAGAAGAAGAAGAAGACCCTTGCCAGACATATGCTGGGCCCGTTAGAGACATGTAGAACATACCTACTGGACACATGTTGCAATAATTCGTGTCACTCCAATGTATACATTTTAAAGTCCCGGCGTAATTAGGTATTGTTATACTGTATATAGACATATAATATACCATATATATAGTGCTATATTTTATTATTTATCCTTTTTATATATTGCAAATGTGGTTACATCGTATTATATGACCATTTAAATGTATCAAATATTGTCTTATATGGACATTTACATATTTAATATCTCACTGTTTTATTTTATATATAATTAAAAGCATCGTTTACCTTTCAGATCAGACTGACCAACTCTGTGTCAGCTGACCATCCCACGTGACAGGTCAGTTCGTTGTACTGTTATTATATTGTTTCTGCCTGATCAATGAGAGTTTAATACATTTTATTGTATGAAAGTTAAAAAATATTCACAATCAGATGGTGCATTCGAGAAAGTGTTAATATTACGGGTTGGATCTTAATTTTTTAAAAACGATATACATTCAAGTCACGGTTTTTAGTTGTAAAACCTAATGCGTTTATATATAAAATTTAGCATTCTTGCTTAATTTTTTTAATATTTTCTAAAACGTGTTAATTTTACATATGTATTTTATGAGCAATATGCCTATTTCTTAAGCATATGTTTTTAAAGTTTTTTTTTATAATATATAGCTCTGTTAGTTTGATTGATTGGTCTCCCTTTAACTTTTCTATGCAATAAGAAAGGGCTATAGTTATATGTATTTTAAGTTTAAAAAAAGGCCATTTAGTTTTAGACAGTATCTAAACTGTTTGAGAACTCTCATCAACACAGAATAAAACTTTTTTTTTTCCAGATAAAACAGTTTGTGATATTTATAACGTTAAAAGTATTAATTTTTTGTTTGTTTTTATTTTACTGTGAAACACACATTGCAACGCTAAAGAAGGAGTTTGTCGTATTCGGACACATGTCTTACGACACAACAAAAACGGGATTCGATCAAGTCCTTTGAGAAGAAAATTAGCTCAGGTTAAGCTGCAACTTTTTTTTTTTTTTTTGCTGAACTCAAAAAGGGAACAACGATTATAACAGAAGTAAATTAAGAGACAATAAAACCAAAGTTGTTGTGATAAAGTCTATAGTTACACATCAAACGTCACATATTTACAGTATATGTGATTGTTATTATACCAGTGATATATTTATACATAGCCGTATTGGCTAGACCTCGTTCAAACTATAAATAACCATAACATAAGCGTATTGTTAACTTTAACATATAGACACATTTAAATATAAAAACACTTTTATGAAAATAGTAGAAGAATAATTATAGACTAAATATGTTTAGTATTTCATCAATACACAGTTTAATTGGATAAATAAGCCAAGACCAGATGGTAATGTGATGTAACATAATCTGTGACACAATCAGATGTTGAGTTAATACAAAACAAATTAACAGCAAGTTGACCGACCTGATGGTGACGATGTAACAGATGTAACATCAACATTTACTAAATGAACCTCTACTAGACGGTTTACCTTCCAGTATATCACACGATCCTGAGAACGTCTATGTTAGACCCTTGCCAGACATATGCTGGGCCAGTTAGAGACACAAGATTAGAACACAATGGTTCATTATCTGATTTGTAAGGTAAGCCATGATGTGACTGAGTAATTGTGAGTGTCGCAATAGTTTAAGGAACAGTGTGTACGTTAACCATGCACTGCATACATCATTACTTTGAACCCGTTCACTAAATATTTAACAACAGTACCGCAAAGGTTTCTATCATAGTCCTAACATGGTTTAAATATTGGGGTGTCGGCGCCCCACGTATATGTGTGGTTGAGCGCCCAATGTTTTCTATCATAGCCCTAACATGGTTTAAATATTGGGGTGTCGGCGCCCCACGTACATGTGTGGTTGAGCGCCCAATGTTTTCTATCATAGCCCTAACATGGTTTAAATATTGGGGTGTCGGCGCCCCACGTACATGTGTGGTTGAGCGCCCAAAATTTTCTATCATAGCCCTAACATGGTTTAAATATTGGGGTGTCGGCGCCCCACGTACATGTGTGGTTGAGCGCCCAAAGTTTCCCAGTGCCTGTCTTAGCACACGGGGTCCAAATATTGGATGACCTGCACAGCGGGATCAGTCGCGATACAATAGGGTTCTCCTCCGGCGCCCCGGGCTCCCATATGAGCACTATGGCCCCTACATTCGTTTAAAAGGTGTGTTCTTCTTCACCATTGATGAGGGTGTTCAGAGTAATCTAAAGGTTTGTTTACTGCACATGTTGGTGCGTCTCCAGTATCTAATAATATCAAAGAAATAAAGTGTCGACACAATTATATAAAGGGAGATCTGAGAAACAAGGTCACACATTAAAAAAAATACATTATTGGTAAAAGTTTGATGACAACATTTTAAAAAGCTTCCTCAGTTTTTCTCACGTAGGACTAGTTCTAGACTTTAAAAGACCGTGTTTCTCACATGAACATTTCTATGTGGCCATCTCACGCGTTGTTAAAATGTAAGAATAATGTTTTTATTTTAAAAACGGTGAATATCGTGTATTATTGTTATTAAAGTATACTACGGAAAACGAAGTATAACTTAAGATGAGTGTTTTATTTTTAATAAACCGGGAGTGATCTCCTCTAAACTTTCTCGAATATTCTTATATAAAACAACAGGGGATGGGAACTCGGGATATAGTTATGATTTTTAATCCATTTTAAATACATACACTTTTTAAAATAAAATAGAATCTCATAGAAAAAAGTATTGCACACCAAGCGAACGCCAAATAAAAATGTTCATAATGGTGCGCAATAGTATTAGTACTTTATAAATTTAGATGCGTTTTTGAGAAATCGGAAATAGCGTAAATTAGTACTTCCCGTCAACGGAAATCACTCAAAACAGAAGGTAGTGAATTAGATCTTTTACTTACAAGTGAAATTTCAATTATCTATCTAAAATATTACTCAAGTTATAGGCTTTTGAAAAACTCAAAGTAGAAAAAGTACCACTTCCGGTTATCGGAAATCGCTCAAAAGTTGATACGAATCTACGATTTTGATAAAATAGTTATGTATGAAATTTCATCAACCTAGCTGTAACGGTACTCAAGTAATCGTGTTTACACACACACATACAGACACACACACACAAACAGACACACAGACATACGGACAAGATTGCAAAATTATGTTTTTCAGTATCAGTGAGGTGTAAAAGGTCGAGATTTGTATAAATCTCGATTTTTTTTTGCACGATTACAATACTTTCTCTATACTACGTGTATACAAGAAAGTAAAAAAGCGACACGAGACCATTAAGCGAGCTAATTATGTGTTGTTAAAATATTATACGGTTACGAATTTTAAAACACTAACATGTGTGCATATATTTTATCTTAGAGATGTGACAAATAATAGTCGATGAATGTTACATTCAACATTCTCCTAAAATATTATTTTTTTAGCAGGGAATATTTTCAAATATCAAATCTATTCTAGCCCTGCCTTGCATGTGAATCAAACCTTAATTTTGGAGCGGCCATTTTAAAACTTGGTTAAAAGTTTAACTTAAAACAATGCTTGCCTTTATAGAGGTGTGTAAGTCAATATAAGGCATATGTAATTAGAAAACTCATTATGATATTATACATACATTTCTGGTTATTTTACACTAAGCTAGTTTATAGAACATCTTGTAGTAAACCAATGTTATTGTGTTAGACTCATTCGAATGTTTATAGAATTCCCCCATCAGTAAATACATACTATTGTATTAGACTCATGCGCATGTTTATAAAATTAACATTACGATGTGAAAAATGAAAAAAAAAACCAACATTGTGTTGAACGACCTTGCTTTGTTATAATAAAACTTGTCGTTGTTACATGAAACGGATGATTTTAGATACTGATGTCCGATAATAAAATAGGTGTGTTGGGTTGTTAGTAGTATTATAATCTCGACTAATTTTATAGTTAGAAATTAGGGTTAGGCGTATGGTATGACTAGGGCGGTTGGTGTTAGGGTTAGGGACAGGGTTAGCATTGACATTAGCCAGCAATGTGTGTATTTAGTTAACTACCAGTAACCTAACACCCCTTTTTTAAAGAAGATTTTATTATCGAACACTGGTATAAATATTCCCCCATGAAACTATTTTCGCATCAACTACAACATATGTATTCGGCTTTCTATAACTCGGACGACACGCTAGGTGTAGGCCTATATTTAACTTCAGTCTGTCAGAATATATTAGTCTTATAACAACATTTAGGATTTGCTAATAATAGATGTAGACTGGCTGATCTTCACATTTCAACAACAGTAACGTATAATTATATAAGTAGATCAAGACCCGATAGCAATGTAATGTAAGATAATTTTTGTATAGAATTATATGTTTACTTCATTAAAAAAATAATAGCAAGCTGACCGACATGATGGTGACGATGTAACAGATGTAACATCAACATTTACTAATGAACCTCTACTAGATGGTTTACCTACCAGTATCTCACACGATCCTGACAACGTCTATGTGAGACCCTTGCTTAACTAGATATGATTATGTATCGGTTAATATTTTCTCTCAAATAGAAAAAAATGTGTTTTTTAACAATGGGGGGATGCAACATCGCAATGAATTGTCATGTTTTGTATTTTACAGAAAATTGTATGCATAGAGATCACTGTTTAATAATATATAATTATATACTTTTTAAAATTTTAAATAAGCTTGTTTCTTCACGAGTTTTACGGTTTTAAAGCTAAAAAATATGTTTCTTATATTCACCTTGTATTTTTCCTAAAACATTTTAATTATTTTTTTTTGACGAACTAGATGGTGATTATTATGCACGTTCGTTATTGTTGTCTCCCTTGTATAGTTTAAGTTAAGGAAATGGCAACTGATATGCAAGTTTAGATTTGTATTAAAAAGTGATATTGAAAACAAAAACAAGCCCCAAAATAACTCAACAATAGACTGCCAACAAGAAGAGCAGATAAATAACAAACAGCAAATAATTTTCTTTCCAGCCAAACAAGTGAATTAGGAATAGACGTTACTGCTTTTTTTTTAAAATTCTATTTTAAACACAGTTTGAATAAATCATGGGAGATTAAAAAAACCGTTTAAACGGATTAAAATGGATCAGCTAACTGTGATTGTGATAATTGTTTCACCAGATGATGGGCTACCTGTTACACGTTTTATTTGCTAATAATAGATGTACACTGGCTGATCTTCAGATTTCAGCAACAGTAAAGTATAATTATATAAGTAGATCAAGACCCGATAACAATGTAATGTAAGATAGTTTTTGTAAAGAATTATATGTTTACTTAATTTAAAAAAAAATCAGCAAGCTGTCCGACTTGATGGTGACGATGTAACAGATGTAACATCAACATTTACTAATGAACCTCTCCTAGATGGTTTACCTTCCAGTATTTTACACGATCCTGACAACGTCTATGTGAAACGCTTGCTTTACTAGAGCAGGGGTCGGCAACCTTTTGAAACGGAAGAGCAAAAAGTTACAATTCTGAAAATTTCCCTGGTTTTAAAGAGCCACTAACATTTTTTTTTGTATTTCATTTTTTTATTGAGATTATTAGTATTTCTTCAAGGAGCTGGAGAGCCGCATCTTGATATCAAAAGAGCCGCATGCGGCTCGCGAGCCGCAGGTGCCGACCCCTGTACTAGAGTACTAGATATGATTTTGTATCAGTCAATAATTTATCCCAAAAAACAATTGTTTTCTAACGTATCTTAATGTCCTGCCATTCATTACATGTCATGTTTTGCATCTCTCAGAAACATGTATGTACACATATCAATGTTTTAAAGTATATAACCATATACGTTTTTAAATTTCAAAAAAGCATGCTGCTTCACGATATTTACAGTTTTAAAGATTAATCGTAGGTTTTTTATACTTACCTTGTATTTTTCTTAAAACGTTTTAATTCTTCTTATGGCGAACAAGATAGTGATTATTTAAAAAAAAAAAATATCTGTGCATGAACAGGGGCGGAACTACAGTGCCGCCAGACCCCGCAATGCGGGGGGGGGGGGGCCCACGCCATTTAGGGGCCCATAGCCGACCATTAATACATTTTTTTATAGTTAAAAAAAAATAATTTTCTAGCATTTTTGACTTGATGGTTGTTTTGTAAAAAATTACCGTAGCTGCGGTTGGATTATCTTTATTCTATAGACACCACCCCACGCCCTTGTATATTCTTTTTCCCTTTGTTTTTAAACCACTGTGAAAGCCGAGTCTTTCTCCCACAATTAAACTTATCAAAGATAAGCAAATGTTCAAACCACTTCCATGACTTATTTCCCTTCTTTTAAAAATAGTCAAATAGGGGTAATCATAAGCTCCTTTTAATAGATTTGTACTAAACAAATTAAAAAGCATTTGTTTCTCTTAATTATTATTTTTGTAATAAAGTAATTACTAAAGAATGACATGGTATAAAAAGGAGATGTATTAAATCAATAATATTTTAAAAATTAATAATATAAATACAAAAAAACATTATCATAAACATAACACGAGACACTATTGCTTATACAAAGCTTTCATGTTTTATATAATTTTTGACCTACTAAATGTTGAAAGGGTCTTCTATCAAACATTAACTAAAATTGATTATCACAAAATACATTATTAAATATATATATATATATATATATATATATATATATATATATATATATATATATATATATATATGGGGGGCCTAAAAAAATTTTTTGCGGGGTGGCCCTTTTTTTCTAGTTCCGCCACTGTGCATGAAGCTGAAGAGCCGCATCTGGACACCAAAAGAGCCGCAAGCGGCTCGCTAGCCGCAGGTTGCCGACCCCTGGTCTAGCCATTTTCAAATACAATGAAACATACTTAGTTTTTTTTAACTAGGCTTTAATAAATTTTAGCAATTTCTTCTACAAGCGTCCCATAAGTGGGACGCTAACAGAATATGGGTTAACTTCCTAAGCCTTCGGTGCTGCAGCTGCTTGCGTGCCATGTTGAAATTTAGAAAAAAATGCTTGATTTTACATTGTAAATATAGTCTTACACTTATGTAGAAAACACAATATCATTATGTACAGAGAATGGGAACGTTTATAAATCGGAATTAATCGCTTGTCTTAGAAAAATCTATTCATTCAAGTCACTGTTTTCAAATTTTATAACGAGGAAAATGTTTAAAAAATTATATCGTAACTACTACTTTTTTTCTTCCATATATTGTTATTTAATTTTGTCTTTTCATTTTTACCAAGACATTTTTTTAAAGAAGTATCTGTTTTTAAATGTATTGGAATTGATAGCTCTATAATTTTATTTGCTTTGTCTCCCTTTATTTTTTTTTTATTTTTTAAATAAGATAAGGCACAATGTATTGGCAAATACGTATTTTAATTGTTTATAATAACCTATTGTTTCAGATAGTATCTTTGCTGAATGAAAACTCTAACCAATAGAGTATGAAAAATTTAATGCCATGGTAAAACTATAAATGATATTTATAACGTTAAAATTTCTTATTTAATTAATTATTTAGTTCAATTAATGTGAAACACCCAACGTTTAAGCGGTTTGTCGCATTCGGTCAAATGAAAAAACTACCTTCAGGCAAAAGGCATTCGGGGAAATAGAGAATTTGTCTGAAGTCAATTGAGAAGAAAATTAGCTCAGGTTAAGCAGCAACTTGTTTTCCCCTGCTTAAAATGGGGAAAAAAAATATTACAGAACAAAATTGAGAGACAACTTAAACAGAACATTGGTATGATCCAAAGTTGTATTGGTCAAATATATAGTTAATCATCACACTACACATACTTACAATACCAGTTAATGGTAAATACGTCATTTTATATTTATAAATAGCCGTGTTGGCTAGACCAGGGGTCGGCAACCTGCGGCTCGCAAGCCACATGCGGCTCTTTTGATGTCAAGATGCGGCTCTTCAGCTCCATGCACACTGTTAATAATTATTTTATTTTCGAAACTTATGTTCTGCAACATTCGGTGATGAATGATATAATAATAAATACTCCCTATTTCACTGTACTTTCTATTGAATTGTCTATCCAGATTCGAAACATTCAACTTCATGGTGGATATTACAAAGAAACTAAAAGAGCTAAATGTAAAACTGCAAGGAAAGGAAAACACAGCCTATGCCTTGCTGGTAGTTGAGTCCAGTGTGTTAAAGTTACAATAAAATAGTTATCGCATCTCGCTAACTTTTTTTTTCAATAATATAATCAACGTTTGAATTATTTGTTAGTTCTTTTTTTTATGTGACCTTCCCCGAGTCTATCCTGCCCGACAACGCCAATTGTAACGAGTTGAACCACTCATGCTACACAACATCGACTACAGTAGAAAGACTCGAAGATGCAGGTTCGCTATTGATCCTTTTATTACATGAATCAAGAAATGCTTCAATATAACACAATGAATCAACAGGAATGTTTCACAATAATAGTCTGAATCAACTGACCCCCTAACAGTCCTCACTAGGCTTCATATAACTGAATCCACATGTCTATTGTCCTTCTTAACACAATATAACCAACTTGATATGTCACACAGACTGACTGATCTAAAGCGAGCGATGAAGAGGGAAGAGAGCGAGTTCAGCCGTCCCCTCCTATTTATCCCTTGTATCCGTACTCGTCTTCGTACTTGTATTCCTCCGTAATCGATACTTGTACTCGATGTCTCCGACCACTAGTTGCGCAGTTCTAACGTACAGTCCGTGAAATAACATCTGCATCCTATCAATCAAAGTTGACAGGCTGTCTGAATCCCCTCGTACCGTTTCCCAAAATAGCACGCGTTGGCTTTGAGATTGTTATCAGTCCGATCCAATAAGCCACCTGCTATGTTGCATCAGACTGTAATACTGCGTCTCGGCTTATCGTTCGTTATCAGATTTGTAACTAGTAGCTAGGCCTACCCTAGTTACATCCACCCCTGCTTTTTTTTTGTGTGTTTTCAACCACAAACAACGCCTGGCAGGTGCACTCCTCCAAAGTCAATCGCACAATCGTAAAAAAATTTTATTGTTCCACTCACTGTCCACGACGTCCCATTCGTATACGATTGACAGTTATACCTATTTCACATATCAACTGTGTCTACATCGTCTTCCTGAGACACAAAACAGTTCTAGAATTCACATCCACCCCTTTCGTTTGGTGCCTTCACCAGTTCACTTTTATAGCTTTTTGAACAGTCTGTTCTCATACCAGCGCGACCATGAAAGACTTGATGGTTGCTGACAAAAAATTTCGTCTTCCTTCTGTTCCTCAAACTTCTCCGCGGACCACTTATCTGATGGTCTACTGTCTCTCTGCTTCTGGAGGGAACGGGATCCTCTTTGTTGCCGTTATCCTCCACTTGTGTATCGCGGTTGTTCTGTTGATGGTGATATGGTTCCGGGATGGGTATGTGAATTTCCGTTATAGTTTCCGGTTCCCTAATTGTCTTGGATTTCCTTGTGTGTAACTGCTCTTCTTGCCTATTCCAATATTTCTTTAATTGAGCAATATTCGCCCACCGATCCGGTTTGGCGTGATCGATGGGTCTTATCTTAAAGGGGCCACCTGCTCCTTTAGGCATCTCCACGACTTGCCATATCTCCTGTCCCCAGAGATCGTGGATTTTGTTTCTGCCTAACGGGTGGCTACGCAGTAATACCCTGTCATTCAGTTTGAGTGGCGGGTCCTTTGTCTGTACCGGCGGTTCCCTTCGCCGTGCTTCATGTTCTAGTCTTTCCTGTACTACCCTGTACATTTCTCTAATTCTTCTCATGTGTTCATTCACATATTCCAGTGCGGTGTATGAGCCAGTCATACTCTCCCTTTTTCCTAGGAACAAATCAAGAGGGAGTCGAGCCTCCCGTCCGAACAGCAACATGTATGGCGCAAAGCCGGTTGTGGCATGGGGTGTGCAGTTGTATAGATATACCAACTCTGGGAGAAAATCAGGCCAACGTTTTTTCTGTTCAGGTTCTAGCGTACGCAGCAAATCATGCATGCTGCGGTTGAACCGTTCACACTGTCCGTTTCCTTTCGGATTAAATGTGGTTGTTCTAGATTTGTTGATCCCGTAGTGGCTGCACAGTTGGTTAATTACTTCTGACTCGAAAGCCCTTCCTTGGTCAGAGTGTAATTGTCTTGGTATGCCATATTTGATGAACCAATGTTCTATTAAGACCTTAGCCACTGTTTTGGCAGTCTGATCTCGCGTGGGCACCGCCACCGTCCATTTGGTGAATACATCAGTCATTACCAACACATGTTCCGTCCCATCCGATGATTGCTCCAACGACGTAAAGTCCATAGCCACAATCTCTAGTGGTTTTGTCGCTAGTAGGAGTCCTGATGGCTGTCTCATTTTGACAACTGGCATTTTCGCATGCTGACACCTCCCACAAGCCTCACAATGGCGTTTGACCTCCATTTCCATATTGGGCCAGTAACACCTCCGTCGTAATATTTTGTGCGTCCTGTCCTGACCCTGGTGTCCTGCCCTGTCATGTGCCAACCTTAGCACTTCTTCTCGTAACTGTCCAGGCACCACCACCTGGTGTATTGTCCCATCAATTTGGTCTTGAATTCTCCGCATGAGAACACCATCCTCTATACTGAGACGATCCCACTGACTCAGTATCTTCTTTGTTTCTCGACCAAATTGTTCTCTTTCCCTTCTTCCTGGGAATTTTTGTTCCTGGACGTATTTCAATAGCGGTTGTAAGCCACTATCCGTTCTCTGGGCATCTCTTATCTTTTTTGTGATTAAGGCAATTAAAATCACTACTGTCCATATGTTCGGGCTCTGTGGATATGTGCTCCACCCCGGTCTGCCCGTTTTGCATCACTTGTACCCCATGAGGGATATCTGTTGACGCTCTGACCTCACATATTCCTGTCAGCGTTTCTTCCTCATCACCCGGTCTCTCGTAAGGATTCCTTGATAAGGCGTCCGCATTGCCATTGGACCGCCCCGGGCGATACTTTATCTCTAGGTCAAAGAGTGCCAATTCTGCTGCCCATCGCTGTTCGATGGATCCCAACTTTGCTGTCTTTAGGTGACTCAAGGGGTTATTGTCAGTGTATACCACACATTTAGCACCTAATAGATAGTCCCTGAATTTCTCAGTCACAGCCCATTTTAATGTCAAAAGTTCTAGTTTCATGGCGCTGTAATTTGTCATGTTCCTCTCTGATCCCTTCAGAGCTCGACTGGCATACGCAATAACCCTGAAACCTTGCTTTTGTTGTTGTGATAGCACAGCTCCCAGACCTTTAGAGCTGGCGTCAATTTCTAGCCGAAATGGTTTGTCAAAGTCTGCGTATCCCAATATCGGCGCCTCTGTCAAAGCCTTTTTCAAGAGCTTAAACGAGTTCAGGCATTCATCAGTCCATAATTCACCTATCAGTTGTGTTTTACCTTTCTTTTTCTCCTTACTGTGTTTCTTTGTCATTTTGTTTACCAAGTCATGCAATGGTGCGGCAATTTTTGCAAAACCAGGCACAAATTTTCTATAATAGGAGGCAAAACCCAAGAATGACCTGACCTCTACCGTAGTTGTTGGTTGTTTCCATTCTTTAACAGCTGCAATTTTATCTGGGTCAGTGGCGATGCCATCCGACGAAATCACGTAACCCAAAAAATGTACCGATTTCAAACCAAAGCAGCATTTGTCTGGGTTCAGCTTTACTCCTATCTCCCTAAGACGGAGAAACACTTGTTCTAATCTTTTTAGATGGTCCTCCCAAGTTTTTGAATAAACCAGTATATCATCCAAGTACACCAACATTATTTGAAATAGAAAGTCACTCATAGCACTCTGCATTACTCGCTGGAATGTAGCAGGTGCATTAGTTAGACCAAACGGCATACGGGTCCACTCGTACAGTCCCAGTGGAGAAATAAATGCAGTTTTATGTTGATCGTTGGGGTGCATGGCCACTTGGTGGTAGCCACTAGCCAAATCCAAGGTAGAAAAAAATCTTGCTCCCCCCAACGCATCAAGACATTCATCAATACGAGGCAAGGGGAATGCATCCCTTCTTGTGATATTGTTCAATTTCCGGTAATCACAACACAGTCTTATCTCCCCTGACTTCTTTTTTACCACTACTATCGGTGCCGCATACGGGCTCGTGCTGGTTGTAATAATTCCCTTTTTTAGTAGATCGTTCAGGTGTGCTTTCACCGCCGAGTAGTGACTCGGTGGTAATCTTCGATAAGGTTGCGCCACCGGCTTGTCTTGTAGTAAGGGTATCTGGTGTTTTATTACTTCCGTGTACCCCAAATCACCCTCATACGAGGCAAATATATCACTGTATTTATTCAGCAATTCATTTAGTTTTGGGTCCTCAGTTTCCGGGAATGTATATGATCGGCCATCCTCTTTCTTCACCTCGGCCGTCACATTGACCGACCTAATTGTTACTTCATTACTGCTGGTATTGCTCAGTTCGATGCACTGTGCCGACCTTAGTACCTCGACGTTCTGTGGTACTCCTACCAGAGTATTAGGCGGTATAAAAATTTCCTCATCCAAAACATTTGCCACTAATCCTTGAACTAGTCCATTTTCCGCTGATGTGTATGTCCGCAGTAACACGACGCCTGCCCTCAGTGCGGCGCCACATGGTTCTATCATCACATCACCATTCACGCTTCTATCACCAATTTGTAATGTGATTGCCTTGACCGTGTTTGCCGGGACTGCTGTCCTTCCTCTGGTCTTGGCAAACCTGGCCAACCTGGATCCCCGACCTGGTGTGGTCGATCCGACAATATTTGTAAGAAATTCTGGCAACTGGCCAAGAATATTCATGCCCAATAGGCAAGGTATATTTGACACATTTGTCTCTAGGTTGTGTTTCGTAACGAACACCCCAACCTGCTTCAACCTATGTCCTGCCACCACGACATCCGCCAGAAAATAACCACAGTATGGAATGGTTAGTCCATTAGCTGCCGTCAGGCGCATGCATGTGTCAGACCTCAACCTATGGTCTTTTCCTTTCATCCATTTGGTATAAAAATTTTCCGTGATTGTCGTCACCTGGGAGCCTGTATCCACAATTGCCTTCACCGCGATGTCCCCAATCGTAATCACCATTTCGGGACAGACTCCCATCAATTTGCTTCTAGGGCCATACCCTCGCCCCTCTGTAGCCTGGCCCTGCCTTACAGAGGACGACCGTTTCCCTGGCAGTACCGTGCCATATGTCCGGGTTGTGAACAAGACAAACAAATTGGTCGACCGTCGGCCGTCCATTGGAGTGATGGCTTGGCAGGACGCGGCCGTCCAACCCGTCCCTGTTTTGTCCCGTTCTTTTCCTGATTCTCAGCTGTTGACCTACTTTCTAACCTCTCCAAACGTTGGTCAACCTTATCTAGGTGGGCCAACAGTTGAGCCATCCTGGTCTCCATCGTGTCGGCCCCTGTGGGTGGGGATTGTCTCTGTTCAGGCACAGAGACTTTGTCCACCGAACAGTTCGATTGGTCCTCATCCTCGGACCTGCGGATCGCTGAGTTCCTGACCTGAAGGAAGGTCAACTGCGGGTCTTTGTGGACCTCCTCTTTCAACTCTCTTCTTAGGATCGGGGTTGCCAGCCCCTCAATGAAATGGTCCCTCAGTAGGCGCACATCAATGTCAGGTGTTTTGACCTTTACCGAATCAAAGGCCCTGTTCATCCGGTGTGAGTACTCCATCACACTCTCCGCCAATCTCTGCCTTAAGCCTACGAACCCTGCCAGCAGTTGCGATCCCGACCGTCTCTCCCCAAAGGTCTCCATAATCAGATCCAGCACCTTATCCGGATCTGATTGGATGGTTTTATCGTGGCATTTGACCTCTGCCCTAACCGTCTCTCCTATACTGCCCATCAGCAGTCTTAATCTTTCCTCTGGTGACATGCCTCTCGAGGCCCAGGCCGCTTTGACCTCCTCACTGAACCTGTTGGTTAAAGTTGGATCCCCGTCCCCGTAAAATTTGTTAATGTGGGACTCTCTGGGTAGGACCACTATATGGGTCTGCTTCTCGTCCAGAGTAGACATTTTATTCCGTAAGTAAAACAAAAGAGTTCTTTCTTACCGTGTGTGTATGAAAAAATTTTCCTCGTTCCTCAATTTTCACTGTTCCTGAATGTCCGAATTCACACACACACTAAACACAGTTATGCACAAGGTTGACTATGGGTGCCTAAAACGGCAAGTCTAGTTGAATTCATCCTGTTCGCAGCGCCAAATGTGACCTTCCCCGAGTCTATCCTGCCCGACAACGCCAATTGTAACGAGTTGAACCACTCATGCTACACAACATCGACTACAGTAGAAAGACTCGAAGATGCAGGTTCGCTATTGATCCTTTTATTACATGAATCAAGAAATGCTTCAATATAACACAATGAATCAACAGGAATGTTTCACAATAATAGTCTGAATCAACTGACCCCCTAACAGTCCTCACTAGGCTTCATATAACTGAATCCACATGTCTATTGTCCTTCTTAACACAATATAACCAACTTGATATGTCACACAGACTGACTGATCTAAAGCGAGCGATGAAGAGGGAAGAGAGCGAGTTCAGCCGTCCCCTCCTATTTATCCCTTGTATCCGTACTCGTCTTCGTACTTGTATTCCTCCGTAATCGATACTTGTACTCGATGTCTCCGACCACTAGTTGCGCAGTTCTAACGTACAGTCCGTGAAATAACATCTGCATCCTATCAATCAAAGTTGACAGGCTGTCTGAATCCCCTCGTACCGTTTCCCAAAATAGCACGCGTTGGCTTTGAGATTGTTATCAGTCCGATCCAATAAGCCACCTGCTATGTTGCATCAGACTGTAATACTGCGTCTCGGCTTATCGTTCGTTATCAGATTTGTAACTAGTAGCTAGGCCTACCCTAGTTACATTTATAATAATGGCGATTATACACGTTTGCGCCCCCTATAAACAGCGCCTTAGTCAAGGGCCTAGTTCGCCTTAATGTTAACGACTCCTGTTGAAGCTGTATTTTATTTATCGCTTCATAGTTTTTATCAACTACACAACCATGGATACAATGATTTGAATTCAATATAATGTTTATTCTTTGAATTTTGCTAAAGGGTGGTATGAGCCTATCAATATTATGGGCGAATACTCAGTCTACTATCCTACAAGCCCTGATACATTGACACCATCAAGTCGGTCACAATCAGTGTTTCTTCCAGACTTTTTTCTCCGGGGGGGCACTTGAAATTTTCGGGGGGGGCGGTAGACTTTCTTCGGGGGGGGCGGACACTGTTAAAAGTATATATTTTCTATATAAATTATATAAATTTCATTTCGTTCGGGGGGGCGGTAAAAATTTTTCGGGGGGGCTTCGCCCCCCCGAAGAGATGCCTGGAAGAAACTCTGGTCACAATACCTTCCAGAGATTGATTCAATTAATTCTTATGATATGTTATATGTGGGGAAACTTAGCTGTCAGTATCAATTTTAGGGGAGGAGGGAGGGGGTTCATGTACATGTTTGCAAAACATTTTAATATTATAACTAGTTATTTTACAACAAAAACACGTGTTTAATTTACATTCAAATTATAATCTAAACCATGTTTAAGCTAAATCATTCATGTTTTAGTGTATACACATCAGTTTTATTTTACGAACTAAACATGGTTATATTTTGTATGTAAAATTAAACCAGTGAAGTTCTAGGTTGTATGTCATTCAATTTTATTGTACGAACTAAACAGGATTATATTTATGTATGTGAAAGTAAACTAGTCATGTCCTAGGTTGTATGTAAATCAATTTTATTTTACGAACTAAAAGGTAGTATTATATATACTTAGACAGTATATATATATATGTTAAAATGTATGCCTCTTATAAAATAACACATAAAGATATCTTTGTTTTCTTCTTGCTTAAACATCTGAAATGGTACCAATTAACGTTTGCTGTGTTCATGTACATTTTTGTTACGATAAATGGGGATAAAATCATTACTTGTTAGGTCCAGACGGAGGTTAGTCTATTTTATTATGTTTTTTTTTCTATTTTCTTTGATTTAGAAGGCTACAAGTGTAGAACTAGGTAGAGTAAGACATAGGTCAAAGGTTGTTTTCATAGTAGAGATGATAAAATTATTGTTTTGGTGTGACACATATGGTAAGGTAAGAGTTTATTGTCTTTACATTAACGAATAGAACTTTGATAAAAAAAACTACTAGGCAATGACACAACATACATATGTATGCAAGTATTACATTATAGTGCTGGAATAATAGAACTAAAAGAAAATGAGAGAACAAAACAAGATCGGGATATTATGGTTTTATGGTGTTCAATATATGTTATTGCGTTAACTTTATCAAATGCATGTACATGGGTCACCATTTTATTTTGTGTACTTGTAAAATGATACTTAGTACGTCATCACGAACCAATGGTCCGAATTTGTGGCATTAATTCCAGGTGGAATCATACAGCTTGGAATTTATGTTCTTAAAAGCAACGAGTGCCAACTCAAACCAAACTTTTGTATATCTAAAACTAAATGGTGTAGCAACTATTGAATAACACTATCCTACCAGCCCTGATATAAAACTATCCTACCAGCCCTGATATAAAACTATCCTACCAACCCTGATATAAAACTATCCTACCTGCCCTGATATAAACCTACCCTACCAGCCCTGATATAAAACTATCCTACCAGCCCTGATATATAACTATCCTACCAGCCCTGATATAAAACTATCCTACCTGCCCTGATATATTGACACCATACAGTCGGTGACAATACCTTACAGAGATGAAGTCCATCAATATGTATACTGCTATATCAGATATCATATGTGGGGAAACTCAGATAGGCTCTCTATATCAAGTTTAGCGGGGGGGGGTGGTATGTAAGTGTTGTATCTCGTTAGACATTTGGATGATCATTTTCCATATGTTGCCCCTGCTCGCTCTTTCATTTTGGAAATATACTAGACTTTTAATTAACAAGTCGGTGCGTTTTTAAGTGGTATGTAGATTTAAGCTACTTTTTTATACGGACAGTGTGCAGTTGTTGATTAACTTGAAAAATTAAACTTTTTTTTTAATTAAATACTATTTTTTTTTAAATTTATAAAATTATAAAATTTTAGTGAATCATAGGGGTCGGCGTGGTCGAGTCGGTTAAGCTCATGGTTGCTAAACGGTAAAGTCCCTCGTTAGCTGGGGACAGCCACTCTTCTAGGAGAGACAACTCCAAAATTAATCAACTGCTGTCTGTAGTTTGTTCTTGGTTGGACAAAGGCTATGGAAGCAAATCCAAAAAGAAAAGCAGGCTGAAATCGGAGTCAATGGCCTCAATGGCGCATAACCAGTTGACACGTATCATTAATTGTAATGGAGGCGTGGTCGAGTCGGCAACAGCTTATGGTTGATAAATTCGAAAAAGTACCGAGTTCAAACCCTCTGGCAGATAAGGCTCGATCCCCTCCAACACTAAACATTGAGAACGAAGAAGAAGTGAATTATAGTAAACTATATGAAGGCCTATATGTCTTTTTATTTACTAAGATATTAAAATCAAGATGAATACTCTGTAGCCTTTGAATTATTTGTAATACAATAGATTTTGCGTTTGTAAAAAAAAATAATTTTAATATTTTAAACATATGTGTATGTAGTAAAATTAATCAAACTAAAAACGCAAATAAAAACATTGAGATACATTTTTAAATTGTTTTAAAAAAACGAACAATCCTGAATAAGCAATATTCATAGACATTTTAAAGTTTGTTGAATTCTATTTTGACTTCTTGGTTAACAGCTATTTATTACATGAAACTTTATATTATGCTGCTGTTATTTATGTCGAAAAAAAAATTAAAATGTTTTATTAGCGTTAGCTGAAAGTTGTTTCCCATTTTGTAATTTTTATTAGTCAAGGGATGTTACTTACAAAGCCGTCCAGAAAACATAAACGATAACAACATTGCACAAACAAAATATGGTCTCAATTATTGTTTATTAATCATGATAATAAAAAGTTATTTTGATGGGTTTGAGATTGCAAGCATTTATATTTGTAGGTTTTGAAACTAATACAAGAACTTAGACGGAAAGTAAAAACGATAACTGTCTTTAAAGCCATCTGTGTAAACATGAGACCCCTTCTGCTTTATTTGTATCTCTATTGTATCCTTCGTTTTGGTTTTGAAATATTTGTTTAATTTTATATATAATGTGTCCAGCAAGAAAGGAAAATAAAAATGGCCACTGCTGATGTTGGTTGGTTGATCTCTAGGAACAACTCTTCTACTTTGTTGAATAGGAGTAGACAGAATACGTCTCTTGAACCAAACAACTGCAACTCTTTCCGTTACAATGGTCTCATTCATCGCGAGACAGTTGGGGTTGAACCCACAAAAGATGACAAAGGTGTTGTGTTGGTTACTCGCAGAACTAAAGACCAGAACAAGCCCAGCAAAAGTCTTACTAGAGTTGAGCTAAAAAAGGGCCCAAGACGTACACTCGCATCCATTCGTGCCATCTTGCGAGCCAACAACTATAGAAATGATTTGATTAACCCAGCTGTTAGAAGAACCTGTGCTATTCTGAAAAGTCAGAAGCCTGTTGTAATTAAAAGCAAAAAAAAAAAGAGTAACTCTATGTGCCATTAAATATCCAAACACTAAAAAAAAGTTTCTTTTTTTTTAGTTTAGTACACAATCAGTACTACATTAACATATAATGAATTCCACTGTAAGGTATAACTTCATCAACACATCGAACTGTTTTCGTTTGCAAAATAACACAATCAACAGCATGAAGTTTTCGTTCTTTAAGCCGCATAGATCCCCCATTGAGCCAAACATGACCCGCTTACTATGATATACTCACTGCACGTATTCTAGCTTAGTCGTTCTTACACTAGTTACTTGTGTAGATTGATCTAAAAAATTGCTTTCATTTATTATCAATTCAGTAAAATTATATCAATACATATAATATTTAACATTGTTTAGATATTAATTCATTATCAGCTTAAATCAACAATGCATAGCTAAATAATCAAACCAAATTCTCAAACAAGTATGTCCAGTATATCACACGATCCTGACAACGTCTATGTTAGACCTTTGCCAGGCATATGTTGGGTCTGTTAGAGATATGGGAAAGACACCATGAGACACACGTAAGACACCATGAAATACAAGTAAGACACCATGACACAAGTAAGACACCATGAGACACAAGTAAGACATATGATTAATACCTACCAGACACATGTAAGTTGATTTTCGGTGGAGTTGGTTAATGGCGCTGAAATAAGTTTGGGATTAAAGTAAAATTATTTTACAACTATTTATAAAAAAAAAAAAATGCCATATATCATAATCAGCCGTCACACAATACAACAATAAAGGTTATACATACTCGAATAGATGACTATCATTTTCTTCTTCAAGTTTTTATTTAAAACTTAAAAAATTAACGCCGTCACTACTTATGATCTATCTGTTCTGTTACTGTTATTGTAAAGGTTGGATGTGTTTCTTGTATCTCAGCTCACACCCTTAGTGGTCTAAGTGTTGGATGTGTTTCTTGTATCTCAGCTCACACCCTTAGTGGTCTAAGTGTTGGATGTGTTTCTTGTATCTCAGCTCACACCCTGAGTGGTCTAAGTGTTGGATGTGTTTCTTGTATCTCAGCTCACACCCTGAGTGGTCTAAGTGTTGGATGTGTTTCTTGTGTCTCAGCTCACACCCTGAGTGGTCTAAGTGTTGGATGTGTTTCTTGTATCTCAGCTCACATCCTGAGTGGTCTAAGTGTTGGATGTGTTTCTTGTATCTCAGCTCACACCCTGAGTGGTTTAAGTGTTGGATGTGTTTCTTGTATCTCAGCTCACACCCTGAGTGGTCTAAGTGTTGGATGTGTTTCTTGTATCTCAGCTCACACCCTGAGTGGTCTAAGTGTTGGATGTGTTTCTTGTATCTCAGCTCACACCCTGAGTGGTCTGTGTTGGATGTGTTTTTTGTATCTCAGCTCACACCCTGAGTGGTCTAAGGGTTAGATGTGTTTCTTGTACCTCAGCTCACACCCTTAGTGGTCTAGGTGTTGGATGTGTTTATTGTATCTCAGCTTACACCCTGAGTGGTCTAAGGGTTGGATGTGTTTCTTGTACCTCAGCTCACACCCTGAGTGGTCTAAGTGTTGGATGTGTTTCTTGTATCTCAGCTCACACCCTGAGTGGTCTAAGTGTTGTATGTGTTTCTTGTATCTCAGCTCACACCCTGAGTGGTCTAAGTGTTGGATGTGTTTCTTGTATCTCAGCTCACACCCTGAGTGGTCTAAGTGTTGGATGTGTTTCTTGTATCTCAGCTCACACCCTGAGTGGTCTAAGTGTTGGATGTGTTTCTTGTATCTCAGCTCACACCCTGAGTGGTCTAAGTGTTGGATGTGTTTCTTGTATCTCAGCTCACACCCTGAGCGGTCTAAGTGTTGGATGTGTTTCTTGTATCTCAGCTCACACCCTGAGTGGTCTAAGTGGTGGATGTGTTTCTTGTATCTCAGCTCACACCCTGAGTGGTCTAAGTGTTGGATGTGTTTCTTGTATCTCAGCTCACACCCTAAGTGGTCTAAGTGTTGGCTAGTGCGCATGTCATGGTAGAATGTTTGCAAGTAAAACTAGAGACCTAGAGATTGTGTACGTCTCTTATTAAACAAGATTTCCGTTCATAATGTTACATCAGTGTAATCTCATCACGACTGTGCTGACATCAGATGGTATATGAGTGGTAGGTGTGGGGTGATGGGTGGATGGGTGATAGATACATGAGTGGTAGGTGTGGGGTGTTGGGTGGATGGGCGATAGATACATGAGTGGTAGGTGTGGGGTGATGGGTGGATGGGTGATAGATACATGAGTGGTAGGTGTGGGGTGATGGGTGGATGGGTGATAGATACATAAGTGGTGAATGATGGATGGATACAATAATGGCCCTCACACAGACAAACTTGATAAAACTAACACTGTTGACAGAAATCAATTAAGACACAAGCAAGACACATGTAAAACACGTTTAAGACACATTTAAGACACATTGAAGACGCGCTTCTACATTTCGAGTGTAAGATATATTAAACACATACATGATTTAAACGTGTGTGTTAAAAAAAAAAACAGTTGTATTAATGAAATAACTATCAACTTCGTAAGAGATTGTATCGGGAAAATGGCAAGCTGCTATAGCTTTTCACGCGTCTAGCTAAATACTGGTAGGATTTCAATTTAATTATGAAAAAAACAGTAGCAATGACGTGGCTTACTAATGTGATAAATATTATACTGTGTTACATTCATTGAAAATATCCCAGTATATATTAAGTAATTACGCAATTAGGCTAGAATGAATGGTTCCAATATACTACCGTCTTATTAAAAAACGTTTCAAGGGCGATAACCATAAATATAACTTCTAAAGCGCTTGATATCATTGAATATTCTTTTATATACTAAAAAGGCTAATAGTTTCAAACATTCAATTATAAAGATACTAAATTAATACAACGAACCAGTTTTATCTTTATTCTTATATGTGTCTTTAAAAAATGTGTAACTAAATTAATTACAAAAACAGTGGCCTAGCATTATACACATATCAAAGACTATCGATTGGGAAACATTTATTGACATTATTGTTTTGCTGCTAATTAGGTATTCCTATATAGGCTACTTTTCTTCTCTGTGTCAAATATAATTTTTAGATTCATTTAGTGGAAGCATGTTTTAGTGCAGGGGTCGGCAACCTGCGGCTCGCGAGCCGCATGCGGCTCTTTTGATGTTGAGATGCGGCTCTTCAGCTCCATGCACAAATATTTATAATTGTTTTTTATTTTCGAAAATTATATATATATATATATATATATATATATATATATATATATATATATATATATATATATATATATATATATATATATATATATATATTCCTAATAAAATCTCATAATATTGAAATAAAAAATGTGTGTTGCTCTTTAAAACTGGGACATTTTGTAAATTGCAGCTTTTGGCTCTTCCGTCTCAAAAGGTTGCCCACCCCTGTTTTAGTGCGATTGAAAGAATTTTTTTGGACGGACATTTTTTTTTCCAACTGTTTTACAATATACTGTCAGTTATCAAGTACGAGTGAAGTTTGAAGACATTCATAAAATAGAAATACATTTAAACTGAGCACAGCAGACACACTGACAGACAAACAGACAACCAATCATACGCCGTATTCCCATCCTTATCTATAGATACGATCAGTGGCGTAGCGAGGTCGGGTGTCACCCGGTGCGGCACTTAATGGTGTCACGCCCCCCCCCCCCCCCCAGAGGCGTAGCGACCCTTCCCGGGGACAACCTTTCAAGTTTTCGATTTGCACCCCCCCCCCCCCCCTCAAACTTTGGATTTGCACCCACCCCCCTTCAAGTTTTTCTCTATATATTTTGCTATTTTTTTTTGCCTTGGTGTCACCCCCCTAAATGGATAAAGAATTATATTGACTGTAAATTTTAGTGTTTTTCACATTCTTCAAGACTTTGACTTTCAAACAAACAAAACATAAATACAAGCGCATAATTAAGTTGTGTTTATTCATTTATTTTACTGAACGAAACCGATACACCGAAATAATTCATTAAATAGTTTGAACCAACAGTTGTTGGTTAATTCGCTGTTTTAATCGACAAAATGTGATCTTTGAGTGTAGGACTTTTAGATTATATTAATTTTAACAAAGTGAATTGCATTAAGAAATCATTAGCCATCATGTAGAGAATAGTGGCACAGGCAGCAATATTATCCACCACTCACTAAAACATATTTTCTCCACATTATAAAGGTAGTTGTACTCAACCTCAGCCATATATTCTCTCATGTAGCTACCCATGTCTAGGGAAGTTAAAAAAAATGTGTAACGGGTAGCTCATCATCATGTGAAACATACCTCACAATCACAGTCAGCTGATCAATTTTAGGCCGTCAATTATTGAGTCATGTTTGGGCCCAAAGAAAGTTGAGAAAGTTTAGCTGATACGTAAATCCTACAGTGTAGGCCTATATAGTGTTGTATTTAAACTAAACGATTAAATAATTTTCAATTAAAATTGTCAATCAGTTTAGAATTGCCGTAGATATGTACTTTTTTATATCAATGTTTAAAACAAAACTAAACGTGCTTTCCAGGTGCCTTTGCTTGAATGTAACTATTCAAGGGAGACAACATTAACACACATGCATAATCATCGCTATTAAGTTCATGAAAAAAAAATCTACGGTTAACGTAATAGGAACACAACGCAGTTAAACGTAGCAATAGTGTTTCTATTTTAAAAACTGACGATATCATCAAGCGAACTACTTAAAAAAATATATAATTGTCAGTAGCTATATAATATGAAACATTAACCTAAGTGCACACATCAGCCACCCCCCCCCCCCACCCCCTCAAAATTGCCGTTGCATGTTCCTCCTAAAAACAGTTATATTTTCCCATTTCTTGTCTGAACTCTGTCAACACAGAGTGTTTTACTTAATTTTTATTGCAATTCATTAAAACAAATTGACGAGAAATAACAATTAAAATTCGCTGAGATCAGGACCAATGATCTCAGAGAAAATATCTCAGACAAAATATCTCACGGACAAATGATCTCAAGACAAATGATATCAGGACAAATGATCTCAAGGACAAATGATCTCACGGACAAAAGATACCAGGACAAAATATATCAGGACAAATGATACCATGGACAATTGAGGGATGGTCTCAAAAAGCCGTCTTAATATCTAGCGGCCTCTCGCGCAATTGATGTTTTTTCAAAAGAATTTTGCCGACAACAGCGTGTATTTGATTGTAGGAAAAAAAATATACAAGAGCGTGGGATAGTGTCAATAGAATAAAGATACTCCAACCACAGCTACAGTATTCTTTTTTCAAAACAACCATCAGGTCAAACATGCAAGAAAATTAATTTTAACTTTAAAAAATGATTATGGGCGGCTGTGGGCCCCCTAAACGGCGTGCCCCCCCCCCCCCGCATAACGGGGTCTGGCGGCACTGTAGTTCCGCCCCTGGGGTTGACACCCTCAATTACCACACCGAGTGTCACCCTAACTAGACTCGCCACTGACCAAATCAAATTATGTTAATGGATGCAGATAACCCAAAGTTACAGAATAAACTTTACATTTTAATGCACACACCCACTTATAAAGAACTGTAAAAACATTACATGTCATGTAATGTACTCTACTATATAAATTTTGCCATGGAAGTGATAAAAAGTGAAAATTAATGACCAAGGACAGTCAGATTTACAAAAAGAAGATATCTCTCATATAAAAAAAACAATAGTTCTGTTACATTTTTGTCTATTATAGTAAAATAAATGTTTATTTTATGTTTATAATTAAAATATTAAATCAAGATAGAAACATTAATATTTACTTATCTTGTACCATTTCTTGTTCACTTACAATAACAGGGAGGTAACAAACTCATTTGTATAAAACCATTTTTTTTTTAATTAATGCTAAATAAATGTAAAATGTAAGCTAAATACTAAAAGAGTTATGGAGTATATATTTAATTTTTTTAATGAATTTGTATTTTTATTTTACAAGATATATGTAATTGGTATAACAAGATTATTAATAATGCTAAGAAAAACAGTGCATTTATTTTATACTTGTTTTTAAGAGATCCGACAAATTCAAATAAACCAATGCTAATCTGTGTTTTCAAATGTTTCTCTTTGTTAAGTACTTTAAAAATGCACACTCTCCCCGCCCTCAAACCTCAGGACCCCCATACCCCACAGCCCCCCCCCCCCCCTATCTGCATCTCATTTTTTCCAAGACCCCACTTATGTGTTGCAATACTATAATAAAAATATAAGAAAATAAAAGAAAAGAACAATGTCAGACCCTCATCCCCTATACCCCATGACCTCTCCCTGCTTCTATGATATCATTATGACTCTAGCCATCCCACATCTAGCGTGGAATTGTTTTTTCCCTCAAATGTTGCCATATATTCTCTGTTGTCAATGTCATTTCTTAAATTATTTACTCCAACTCAACACGGCTTTTGTAAACTTGAGATGAACTTACGACGTCCGGACGTTGTACTCCACAGGCACGTCGCTTGCTTCACGCCTGCCCACCCCTACCCTATACTCAGCAATCACACAACCTATAAACATTGTTAAGATACAAATCATTGAACCAGAATCCTCACATATGTCCACCCACATTTCAATATTTTTGCCTCCATAACCCTCCTCTCACTCAACTGTACTTGTACATGTTTTATGTTATTCCACCACCCATTTTAGATAGTTATGCTTATTATCGAATTATGAATTGTATTGGATTTAGTCTCCTATGTATTGCCATGTTGGTGATTATCTGTGATACTGCCAAAGGAGTCTATAGCATGATGTATAAGCCAATACTTGTGGCTAAAGTTGCACCATACCATTGCAGTTCCTTTAAGTTTAAATGTTGGCTACAAGTGCTACATAATGAGACACGTAGTCATATGATACAAAATAATGTCTTGTGACACATATTTGCAATACAAATGTTACATAGAAACACCCTATATACCACATGTATTTGGATTCTCGTAGTTAAATTGCTGATTTCAGTTCAGACATATTTTAGGAAGCAATTTATTAATGTACTAGATTCAATTGCTTATTGATTTTTATATTCAAAGTTCTGGAATAGGCACATGTACCCAGGATAAATAATGAGTTGATGATTAATGATTACGACAAATAGTATTGATCATATTTCCTGTATTTATTTTGACGACGCAAGTTATACGTTATAAATAGTTATGAGGTCAAACAGAAGAAAGGAGAAACAGAGCATAGAGTAGTCAGGTAGAGCAATAAAATTACTGGTCACGTGAGACGGTCAGATGACCACTGAAGCGTTTGGTACTGTTAGCAGTTGGAGATCGATTGTAGAGTTGGTCAGTAGAGGGTGTAGCGGTCAGTTTTAGAGTTGGTCAGTTGAGGGTGTAGCAGTCAGTTGTAGTGTCAGTCAGTATAGGGGGTATCGGTCAATTGTAGAGTTGGTCAGTAGAGGGTGTAGCGGTCATATGTTTTAGTTCAGTCACAGTTGACCAGTTGAGCGCGTAGGACAGTTGAAATGTAGATAGTGTTAGAGTTGGTCAGAAGCTACCCATGTCTAGAGAAGTTAAAAAAACGTGTAACGGGTAGCCCATCATCTGTTGAAACATACCTCACAATCACAGTCAGCTGATCAATTTTAGGTCGTCAATTATTGAGTCATGTTTGGGCCCCAAAGAAAGTTGGGAAACTAACCTAATACCTGTTTAAGCTGATACGTAAATCCTACAATGTAATTAGTGTTGTATTTAAACTAAACGATTAAATAAGTTTAATTAAAAGTGTCAATCAGTTTAGAATTGCCGTATATATGTACTTTTTATATCAATTATTAAAAAAAAAAAAAAAAAAAAAAACTTGCTTAACATTAGTTGCTTTTGCTTGAATTTTAACTATTCAAGGGAGACAACATTGATAAACGTGCATAATCATCGCTATCTGGTTCATGGAAAAAATCTACATTTAACGTTATAGGAACAAAACGCAGTTAAACTTAGATAGAAAGTTTGTGTTTTAAAAAACTGACGATAACATTAAGCAAACTGCTTTTTAAAAAATTAAAATTGTCTATATTTATATATTTAGAAACAGTACACTACGTGCACACATTTTGCCTTTAAATCCGAAAACGTACTATTCAATGTTCGTCTCTTATCTGCCATTATTCTTAAACACTGTTATTATTTTTTTATAAAAAAAAAGAAAAAAAATATTTTTTATACACTCTGAAATTCGACAGATACTTTAAGGACAAAAAAAAAGAGGAACACTGGTTTCCAATCCTACTCGTCCCGTAAGAATAATTGGATATCCGCCATCATATTGAATCTCTTCGGTATTTGTTAGTTGTATTTACCTTCGTCTCCAAAGTTCCAAGAGCACAATAATATTACAGTGTATATGGGCACACAGGGACTATTCCTAACTGTAATCAATCTCCAACTACTCGTTCCACTGTTATTATATTGTTTCTGCTTGACCAATGTGTGGTTATTGTCTGGTCATTATAGTGTACGTTTACGTATTATCGTTTTAAAAAAATGTCATGGAATAGTATCATCGGAACGAACTTTAATTTAACCGCATAGATCGTTCGTCTTATTTATTCAAATGCCATGGCAACCATATTTTCCATAAAGTCCCTGATGCTTGCAAATATATTCCTTTACAAATCATATTGACAGTCAGGATAGTGTCAAGCTTACGATAGTTACATTGTTCTTATAAATACAACCTATGTCGGTATTTAGATATTGTTTTATATGTCTTAAACTTCAATAACCTTTAGCTGTGGATACATAATATAAAAACTCCAAATCAAACAAGTGATGCCTTGTACTCTGTTTTTGGATGAACAAAAGCTACGGAAGTAAATCCAAAAAGAAAAGCAGGCTGAAATTGGAAACAACGGCGTAACAAGATGACACGTAATACTTAATTGTGTTGGAGAGAATCCCTTCCAACAATACAGTTAAGAACGAATAAGAAGAAGAAGGGCGGCAAGCATTTAACAACACTGGGTAACGAACTATATTATAATAAATATAACAATAAACACGCCAGTATTCTAACCTACATCTGCACAATAAAGTGTGATGGCTTTCCATGGGGAGCGTATTGAAACGTTTTGCTTCTTGCTTGATTGAAATAGAAATATTCTTTAATGAAATATGTGTTGTCCAACCCGAATTTAACGCAAACAGATGGCTACAAAAATTCAACTTCGTAGTGCATATCACAAAAACTAAATAAGCTAAATGTAAAACATTGCTTGTACAAATGGTTTGTTTCGAATGTATTTTTTTTAAGATACTTTTGTCAAAGACAAGTAGAGCGGTAAATGACTTCATTTGGATAATCTGAAGCAATGCAATTACTATTGACATATTTTACCATAGGTAAAATGAAGGGTGGATTCGCTAAAATATGTGAGCTATTCAAAACAAATGAAAGTACTCAGGCATTCATAGTAAATCCTATCAACACAGCTACACATGAGATCAACATTGAGTCATTTAGAATTGATGCTGATTCGCTTCAAATGCGATAGCAATATTTAAAAACGAAACGTGTGGAGTGGTAAGTTTAAGAGCAAATTAATAATACAGAGTGTATTATTTTCTTCTTTTTAGTGCATTTATAAAAGCTTGTAATTATAAACGTTTGTATGTATGTATTATTCTATACTTTTATTGTATTAACGAGTTATACGCATTTTAAGACAATATAGTGTAGCAACATATATTATGATGCACAATTTGAAATGTGTAACTGGTTGAACACTATGGTTAACGATTACCACATAGCAATCGGTGTATCGATGGAAAGTTATATTGATGAGAATGGTGTTAAAAAGACTCGTTAGCCCATGGACTTTATCAAAACTGGTAGTCTTCTACTGGAAGTTTATAAGCCGCTTATCATTAAATGCTGAATACTTCAACATGCACCATGAGATAAGGAAAAACCTTTTTTGAAAGTGTAGAGATAATGATACAAATGTAGTTGTACTAACATCTAATGTACTTTTGATAGAATACAAATAGGATAGGATTTTTTTTTAATAAAATAAATTATGGGATAACAGTAAAAGGGGTGAAGGTCAAATGAAAGTGTCAGGACTCCGGGTGGAGAGTAGGAAGGAAATTGTTCAAAGAGGGGGGGGGGGGGGTTGGGGTGGGTCAATGGGACAGTGAAGCGTTTTCTATGTAAGAAAACAAAATATGTTGACCAGTTTATATACTGGTCGCATTAAGTTTTCAAAAGGTTCATGTGTGAAAGATGAGGAGTAAGCAGCAAGATTTAGAACTTTAAAAAAGTAAATGAATATATATTCGAAATTAACGTTGGGGTGGGTGGTGGGGTCGTTGGAACAGTTAAAGGGGGTGTGGGTTTATCATGTCTGAAGGTGAAGTGGACAGAGGGGGAGGGGGTAGATGTGTCTGAAGAGGCGTGGAGATGGTGTCTGTGTTTAAGGCAAGCAAAGCGTCAATTTTATGCTGTGTGATCTCACATCACAATGCTCCCACAAAATGAAACTAAAAATTATATTTGACACTAAGAAGAAAAAAAAATTCATAAAAAACGTTTTAATAACAAGCTTTTATGTAATGATGCACTAAAAAGTAGAAAATAAATTATAGACTACTATTTAAATAACTATAAAGAAAAGCGTGGGTCACTTTAGTATCTATTGGATACCTTTACTAATGTTAAGGAAGACACCCACGCTTTTCTTTATAGTTATTTAAATAGTAGTCTATAATTTATTTTCTACTTTTTAGTGCATCATTACATAAAAGCTTGTTATTAAAACGTTTTTTATGAATTTTTTTTCAGTACTTTACATGTTTTATTTACAATAGAGTTACATGACTAAAAACCCTTGCGCGCCTACTGAACATCACGTTCAGTAGGCGCGCAATGGTTTTTGAACGCAGCCATTACGTGATGGCGCAGCTATTGAAGGTGATGACGCGTGTGGTGTGGTTGGCTAGACATGCCTACTAATTCGGTCCAAATTTTAATTAATTCATAAAAAATTAATTAGGCATCCAATTAAATCAAATTTAGTTTCAGATTGCATTGTCTTCATGTCTTGACCCACGTGCTAACTTTGAATCGTATCGGTCAAGTAGAACTGTCCGAATTTTCACTCCTGCGTTTCCGTCTAGACTGACGACTGACGACAGACTGACGAGGAAGTGAGTTAAATAAAAGCTTGTAAAAAGTATACAGGAATTGTTTGACAGTACAACAGAATGTCAATTAATGTTACCCAATTGAAAGTCTTTGATATATGTATAATGCTTCGCCACTGTTTTTCTAATTAATTTAGTCATCTATTTTTAAAGACATATATAAGTATAAAGCTTAAACTGTTTCCGTGTATCAATATAGTACCTTGATAATTGATTGTATGAAACTATTGACCTTTTTTAGTATATATAAAAAAAATTCCATGATATAAATTACTATGGAAGTTATATTTTCGGTTATCGCCCTTGAAACGTTTTCGAATGAGACAGTAATATATTAAAACAATTCTTTCTAGCCAAATTGCGTAATTACTTAATATATATATTGGGATATTTTCAATGAATGTAACACTGTATGATATTTATCACATTAGTCATTTCTACTGTTATTTCATAATTAAATTGAAATCCTACCAGTACTTAGCTAGCTGCATGGAAAGTTATAGCAGCTTGCCCTTTTCCCGTTACAATCTATTACGAAGTTGATAGTTATTGCATTAATACAACTGTTTTTTTTTAAAAACACACGTTTAACTCATGTATTTGTTTAATATATCTGCAATCGGAATGTAAAAATGCTTCTTCAATGTGTCTTAAATGTGTCTTGAATGTGTTTAACATGTGTCTTACATGTGTCTTGCTTTCTGTCTACAGCGGGAGTTTAAAATAGCAGTTTTAGTTTTATAACAAGACTACCTGTCATCCCTTGGATGACGTTGGGTTTCAGGGGTCATCCATAAATGACATCACATCTGTGACTTATCATCACAAAATAACCAGACCTCCACATTTAAAAGACGTTGTTTTTTTTTATCTTTTAAAAACACCGATTTTGGCTGAGCATGGGTCTGACCACACTATTCCTTCATATACTGACGTCGCAGGTGACCTTTTAAAAATTCTATTAATTTTAATGACACCGACTTTAAAATTTAGCCTTCATTCTCCAAAACAAATTTTAAAATGCTTTTCTGGCATACCTAGCCCTGGCCACCTATAGCATGTTTATATAACGTGAAACCCGCCATTTTGCTCGTGGTAAACATGGCCTATCTTCTTCTTCTTCATCGTTCTTAATGTTTAGTGTTGGGAGGGATCGAGCCTTATCTGCCAGAGGGTTTGAACTCGAGTCTTTTTTTTTTTCATATTTATCAACCATTAGCTTTTGCCGACTCGACTATGCTTCCATCACACACGTTTAAATCAAAATAGAAATCATAAGTTAATGAACAAATGGTAACAATGATCGTACGTTAAATTGTTATTATAGAATAGCTGACACACTTGGGTTGTCATCTTGTTTTATTATATCTGTAGCTTTTTATTTCAAGCTGAAAATTACTATGTGCATTGTAGACGAGACCAGCAAAATATTTGGTTAAATGTATTGCCGTTCTCGCTATCACTTGTTGTCATTTTGTTTTCTTGCAACAAAATTAAAAGGTACTTTAAAAGCAGAACTTATATTTAACGAAGTATCCGATGATGGTGTTTTGTGGAGTTTTTACATTTAAATGATAGCCAAACAGCATGTGGAATCATCCCAGTTGTTAGATAGCCAAACATCATGTGGGATTATCACATTAAAATGATAGCAAAACATCATGTGAAATTATAAAAGTAGTTTGAAGGGCAAGCATCATGTGGAATCATCACATTAGTTACATCGTCACCATCAGGTCGGTCAACTTGTTGTTCATTTGTTTTGTATTAACTCAACATCTGATTGTGTCACAGATTATGTTACATCACATTACCATCTGGTCTTGACTTACTTATCCAATTATAATTTATATTGTTGAAATACGAAACATAGTTAGCCTATAATATTCTTTTATTATTTTGATAAAAAGTGTTTTAATATTCTGTCATGATCTTTGTTCCATTTTTCAGTTCAGCAAAAAAAAAAGGTGGCAGCTTAACCTGAGCTAATTTTCTTCTCAATGGACTTGATCTAACCCCGTTTTTGTTGTGTCGTAAGACATGTGCCCGAATACGACAAACTCCTTCTTTAGCGTTGCAATGTGTGTTTCACAATAAAACAAAAACAAACAAAAAATTAACACTTTTAACGTTATACATATCACAAACTGTTTTATCTGGAAATTAAAAGTTTTATTCTGTATTGATTAGAGTTTCAAACAGTTTAGATAATGTCTAAAACTAAATGTCTTTTTTTTTTAAACTTAAAATACATATTACTAAAGTCATTTCTTATTACATAGAAAAGGTAAAGGGAGAACAACCAATCAAACTAACAGAGCTATATATTATAAAAACTTTAAAAACATATGCTTAAGAAATAGGCATATTGCTCATAAAATTTATATGTAAAATTAACACGTTTTAGAAAATATTTAAAAAATTAAGCAAGAATGCTAAATTTTATATATAAACGCATTAGGTTTTACAACTAAAAACCGTGACTTGAATGTATATCGTTTTAAAAAAATTAAGATCCAACCCGTAATATTAACACTTTCTCGAATGCACCATCTGATTGTGAATATTTTTTTAACTTTCATACAATAAAATGTATTAAACTCTCATTGATCAGGCAGAAACAATATAATAACAGTACAACGAACTGACCTGTCACGTGGGATGGTCAGCTGACACAGAGTTGGTCAGTCTGATCTGAAAGGTAAACGATGCTTTTAATTATATATAAAATAAAACAGTGAGATATTAAATGTGTAAATGTCCACATAAGACAATATTTGATACATTTAAATGGTCATATAATACGATGTAACCACATTTGAAATATATAAAAAGGATAAATAATAAAATATAGCACTATATATATGGTATATTATATGTCTATATACAGTATAACAATACCTAATTACGCCGGGACTTTAAAATGTATACATTGGAGTGACACGAATTATTGCAACATGTGGCCAGTAGGTATGTTCTACATGTCTCTAACGGGCCCAGCATATGTCTGGCAAGGGTCTTCTTCTTCTTCTTCTTCGTTTTTAATTATTAGTGTTGAAGGGGATCGATATTTATCTGCCAGTGGGTTTGAACTCGAGACGTTGTTCGAATTTATCAACCATGAGCTTTTTGCCGACTCGACCACGCCTCCAACACAATTAAGCGATACGTGTCAACTGGTTATGCGCCATTGAGGCAATTGACTCCGATTTCAGCCTGCTTTTTTTTTTGGATTTGCTTCCATAGCCTTTGTCCAACCAAGGACAAACTACAGGGCATCAGTTGTTTAATTTTGGAGTTGTCTCTCCTAGAAGAGTGGCTGTCCCCAGCTAACGAGCCTCATCTTCCCGAGGGTTCGAACTCGAGACTTTTCGGTTTAGCAACCATGAGCTTTACCGACTCGACCACGCCGACCCCAGATGACCACTGAAGCGTGTGGTACTGTTAGCAGTTGGAGATCGATGGCGTAGCGGTCAGTTGTAGAGTTGGTCAGTAGAGGGTGTAGCGGTCAGTTGTAGAGTTGGTCAGTAGAGGGTGTAGTGGTCAGTTGTAGAGTTGGTCAGTAGAGGGTGTAGCGGTCAGTTGTAGAGTTGGTCAGTTGAGGGTGTAGCGGTCAGTTGTAGAGTTGGTCAGTAGAGGGTGTAGTGGTCAGTTGTAGAGTTGGTCAGTTGAGGGTGTAGCGGTCAGTTGTAGAGTTGGTCAGTAGAGGGTGTAGCGGTCAGTTGTAGAGTTGGTCAGTTGAGGGTGTAGCGGTCAGTTGTAGAGTTGGTCAGTAGAAGGTGTAGCGGGCAGACGTTTTAGTTCAGTCACAGTTGACCAGTAGAGCATGTAGGACAGTTGAAATGTGGGTACTGTTAGACCATGCAGGTTTGTTACTTTGAGTGGAGTAATTAGGTCCTTTATTTTTTTTTAGTTATAACACTATCACTTTAACACATGATAGAGACATTAAGGAGTCGGTTATTTATTCGAAGATTTATTGTCACTACAAATTTAGTATAAAATATTATTTTTGTTAAAATACGAAGAAACACTATATTTATTTAAAAGTACTTCGACTTGTGTTTATTGTTTTTAAACATACTTTGTACAAATAAAAAAAAAAACTGTAGCGATTTTTTAAAATTTTAGCCTATTTTTTGTATTGCCAAATTGTATTAAGTAAGAATTATTTGTCCATATCACCCAAATCCAGCCACATCAAAGTCTAGAAAAACTGGAAACTTTACTACGGATGATTATTGGAAAGGTCATGATTTAGAAATAACACAAAGTGATGCTGAGGATGAACAAAAAGAATCCTCTCACACTAATACAAAAATGTTGTAGATCTGTCAGGCTGCGACAAATAGTGAGGGAGATTTGTTCAGGAAAATGGGAATATTGCATTGATCTCACAACTAAGGTACCATACTTAAATAAGGACATAACGGTCACTGGGAAAAACATTTGCGAGAAAAAAAAAGCAACAATCGAACAGAGAATTTTTCAGAGTCATAGATAAGATAGAACAGTTTTAAATTTTTTTAAACACGTATTCAAAAAAGTAAAAGTTTCATTTTATATTTAATTGCATTACAGTTTTAATAAAATATTGACTTGACTATGCAATGTATGCAATTTTTCATACATTAAACTTACTTTTATTTTTTATTTATCATGTAAAGTATTAGTTGTGTAATATTATAATGTTTATTTGTATTAAAGTAGATGATTAGCTGTTTTTTTAGATTTGTCGCCCTTACATTCTCTCTAAACAAGAAATGGTAAATTAATATGTAAGTATTTTATTTCAATAACATAATATTTATTTCGACATCTAAACTGATTGAAACATTTAATAAATAAGATACGAATTGAATTATTTGATATGAAGGTAATAAGGTAGGCTATGTGATGAAGTAAATTTAGACATTTAGACACAATTAAGTAAAACACAGTAGAGAGGTAGAATAGTTTAGAATATTATCTGATTTAAGCAGTCTCTGTAGGTAGGAGTAAGTACAAATTACATAGTCGACCAATCAAAAGAGAGATGAGCAGTCACGGTCAGTTGGTCAGAGATAGCGTCAGTTGGCAGTCAAGTGTGTAGAAAGTCAGTCGAGTGTTAGAAGCAGTTGAGCAGAGATAAATTACAGTTGTGGTGTTTCAGTTGATAGAAGTGTGAAAATATCGTCAAGAAATAATGTAATATGTTTTATTGAATGAGAAGTGTAGTATACTAGATATCGATATAATTAAGACTTTGGATATTTGAAATTGTGTAAAAATAAAAACGTTATTTTATTGAACTTGGAACAGTGTCACTAGTGCTATATTTCACAACGAAGAAACTCTCAGGCCTCACATAAGAAAGACAATACCCATACACATATACAAACAGTATGTATAAACATTATCGCACCACAACATATGGTAGAGCTGTGGAATTTTCAGCCTCTACAGAATTGTGTGAATTTAGCGGATTAGCACAAAATGGAAGAAAAACGTGGCGCTGTCGACTTAAGTGAAAAGATAAGAAACTTCCTTAATCGCGTCAAACGTATTGGATTAATTCCGTGCTGGATTTGTTTTGTACCAGATGTGTTTCTGTCTTCTATGTTTCATGTGTTACTCATAGCTGTTTATTTTTATAGTCCAGTGCAGTTATTTGATCTATTTTTAGAAACACATCACAAGCACAAATGTGAGTATATATTTGGATATATAGATTTTAGCAAAGCTTGTATGTGCTATGTAACTGGGATAAATAATATAGATTTACAATTAGTAAGTCAGTTTTCAGCTTGTTTCAAAAGTAAGTATGTCCATAAATAGCAGCAAAACAAGATTCATTTTGACCGGCGAATGCACGTTTATTTCATTTACCGACATAAGCGCTTTCTTTGCTTACCCTGACCGTGAGATCGTTTTGACAGATTGGGCGAACCACGTGACATAATTATCCAATCACACGCTGAGATGGATATTAGGGTTATTCGTATGGTAGGACTAGGGTTGGGGTTAGGGTTACATGCAACGTATGATTTTAGATACTGATGTCCGAAAATATAATTGGTGTTTTGGGTTGTTAGTAGTATTATAATCTCGACTTATGTTATTGTTAGAAATTAGGGTTATTCGTATGGCAGGACTAGGGTTAGGGTTAGGGTTAGTGACAGGGTTAGCATTGACATTAAGCGATCAATGTGTGTATTTAGTTAACTATCAGTAACCTAACACCCCTTTTTAAATAGGATTCTATTATCGGACACTGGTATAAATATTCCCCCATGAAACTATGTTCGCATCAACTACAACATATATATTCGGCTTTCTATAACTCGGATGACACGCTATGTGGAGGCCTATATTTAACTTCAGTCTGTCAGAATATATTAGTCTTATAACAGCATTTAGGATTAGCTAATAATAGATGTAGACTGGCTGATCTTCAGATGTCAGCAACAGTAAAGTATAATTATATAAGTAGATCAAGACCCGATAGCAATGTAATGTAAGGTAATTTTTGTATAGAATTATATGTTTACTTAATTAAAAAAAAACAAAAAAACATAGAATACTCGTTTCAGGCTTGTTCGAATTTCAGAAAAAAAATTGGAAATACCTCTTTTAAAAAAAAAAATTAAAACAAGTTTCAACAATATGTCATTTTTGTGAGTGCTATCGAACATCTCTGTTTTAATGAATATTGACTATAATGCTTGCTGTCTGTTAGTCGGTAAAAATAATATTAAGTATGAAAGTTATGTATGTGTAATGGTTTCTCGCGTTATGTTTATTTTTATGTTTTTTTGTATTTATACTATTAGTTTTAAATACATTTCCTTTTAATGCTTTGTCATTCTTTATTATGCATTTAAAATAAAAAATTATAATTAAGAGAAAAAATTGCTTTTTAATTTGTTTAGTGCAAATCTATTAAAAGGTGCTTAAGCGCACACATATTTGACTATTTAAAAAAGGGAAATAAGTCATGGAAGTGGTTTGAACGTTTGCCTATCTTTCACGCGTTGGATTTATTTTCAAAGAATTTTGCCGACAACAGCGTGTGTTTGATTGTAGGAGAAAGAGGACTGGGGCTGGTGTCTATAGAATAAAGATAATCCAACCGCAGCTACGATATTCTTTTTACAAAACAACCATCAAGTCAAAAATGCAAGAAAATTATTTTTTTTAACTGTAAAAAAAAAAATGATTTTGGTCGGCTGTTGGCCCCTAAACGCCCCCCCCCCCCCGCATTGCGGGGTCTGGCGGCACTGTAGTTCCGCCCCTGATAGCAAGCTGACCGACTTGATAGTGACGATGTAACAGATGTAACAACAACATTTACTAAATGAACCTCTACTGTACGGTTTACCTACCACAGGGGTCGGCAACCTGTCTATCCCAAACTGAAACATTCAACTTCATGGTGGAGATCAAAAGAAACTAAACGAGCTAAATCTAAACCTGCATGGAATGGAAAACCCAGCCTATGCCTTGCTTTAAGAATATAATTGTTTCGAAAAACAAATTACTTCATTTTGTTGAAAACCCGGAGCGCGGTTAATTACTTTATTTTGAAAAATCTGAAAAAAATTATTATGATTAAATCAACGCTACTATTAACATGAATCACTTCAGCATTATTATAAACAAAATGAAGAATGGGTTCACTGAGAGATTTGAGGAAATCAAAAGAAATGAAAGTACTCTGACTTTCATAGTCAGTGTACATTCTCTCAACACAAAAACAAATAAGATTAACTTTGAGCTGTTTGGAATTGATGCTGGTTCGCTTCAAATTAAATTGCTAGATTTGAAAACCAAACATTTGTGGAGCGTTAAGCTTACTGATCTCAATAGCAAGTTAGATGATTTGAAGGTCCAGTAAAACATGCACGTTTCACTGTACAACTGGACAGCTCTAAAAAAATGCCGCGAGTTGAGGCCCTATTACGTGACGCATGGAAAAGTCTTACAGGATGCTACAGTGAGGTGAAGAAGTTGGCTGACGTTGGAGTGCTGAAGATCTTCGGGTCAACATATTCATGCGCGCAACGTTTTCTTGCATTAATATAATACCAAGTATACAAGCCAACTAACTAATAAAAATCTATAGGCGTGCTTGACATTGAAAATGGGTTATGAGCCAGGTTTAAACAAACTTTCAAAAGGCTCGCAAGGTGAAACTGTTTTAAATAGTATTCAATAATTAAAGTTATATAATTTGATTACTGATTTTATTATTCTATGTTTATGTTTTAATTTGAATAAATATTATTTAATATTTAAATGTATATATATATATATATATATATATATATATATAGGCCTATATATATAAAATAAATAGATAAATAAATAAATATATATAAATATATATATATATATATATATATATATATATATATATATATATATATATATGTATATATTTATATAATATCAAATATCAAAATATTTAAATAAACGTATTATTGGCTCTTTGAAAGCTGGGATATATGGTAAATTTTAGCTTTTGGCTCTTCCGTCCGAAGGGTTGTCGACCCCTGACCTACCAGCATATCACACGATCTTGAAGACGTCTATGTCAGACCCTTGCTTGACTAGACATGATTATGTATCGGTTATTACCAAAAAAAAAGTTAACAAACTATAAAATTTTAATGTATAAGCATTGTATGTCATGTTTTGGATTTCTCAGAAACATGTATGCATACAGATCACTGTTTCAAAATATATAATTATATACTTTTTAAAATTTTAAATTAGCTTCACAATCTTCACGGTTTTAAAAATAAAACAAACAGTTTTTTATATATATCTCGTATTTTTCCTAAGACGTTTTAATTCTTTATTATGACGAATTAGATAGCAATTATTATGCATCTCCTTAATGTTATCTCCCTTGTTTAGTTTAAGTTAAAGAAATTGCAACTGATATGCAAGTTTAGATTTGTATTAAAAAGTGATATAAAAAAAAAAAACAAGCCCCAAAATGACTCAACAATAGACTGCCAACAAGCAGAGCAGATAAATAACAAACAGCAAAAAAATTGTCTTTCCAGCCAAACAAGAGAATAAGGAATAAATGTTACTGTATGTTTTCATTTTGTTTTTTTTTTAAATTTTCTTTTTATACACAGTTTGACAAATTAATAATAAACCATGGGTGATTAAAAAACCGTAAAAACGGACTAAAATTTATCAGCTGACTGTGATTGTGAGGTATGTTTCACCAGATGATGAGCTACCTGTTACATGGTTTTTTTTTAAACTTCTCTAGACATGGATATACCCCCCCCCCCCATGGACCCCAAAAATGACTACCATTTTTACGTTAAGCTACAGCTATTGACTTGTGTCGATATTATTTAGAGCTTAAACATGAAACACTTAAGTCTGGCAGCCTCTAGAACAACAATGTATATCATTGTGATGAGAATTGCCTGTAGAATTTAGTTATGAATTTTATTTTCGCGCTAAAGTAATGTATAATAATCTGGAACGCAGTAGGCCAAGGGAAAGTTGGCCAAGGTTAGATCAGTTAAGGAGTGTCGAATGGGAGGGGTGGGCTAGGTGGGTAGGCCTTTGTTGTCTAATATGATTGTAGTGCAACCGGAAAGCGTCTAGAAATTAATTAAAAACAAACAAACAAAGGAATTGATTGTTATTCGCATTGAGTTTCTATAATGTGTATGTTTTTACTACTTCAAACCATTTGAAATTCAATTCACTGATGGCGGATGAAACAAGGTAATTGAAAACTACTTAATTTTTAAAAAGATAAGTAAACTGAAAATGATAAAGATGGCAGAGGGAGGAGGGGGGGGGGGGGTTAGAACCTTTAAAATGACAATCCTTTACGTTAAGTTACAGCTATTGACGACGATGGACTTGTGTCGCTATCATTCAGTGCTTAAACAACAAACATTCAGGGTAGCAATAGCCGAAGGGAAAGCTGAACAAGGTTATCAGTTAAGGGGTGTAAAAGGGGGTGAGGGTGGGGTGAATATTGGTACGTGTCGATTATAAAATACTACCGGATACGCATCTGGCAGGAAAGCTTAGGCTTGACCCACAATTGTTGACACAAAACTTCGTGTTGGTAGGATAGAAAAACTGCGTATTTGGTTATTAAATATAAATGTAGAACCAGGAACCTACACTACAGTAGTCAATTTAGACAGAAAATAGGACCAATAGTAATTTATTTTCTTATTCATATTGTCGTGTTTTAATGTGTATCTTTTAACTACTTCAAGCAATTTAAATTCATCGATTGTATTACATTTTTTTAAGTTTCCAAATTTTAAGTAACTACCATTATCGAAATAAAGTTTTTTTGAAAAAAGCTTACATATTATTGACTGTTTATGCTGCTTATAAACATATTCCTTAAGGAGCTGAATGTTACATATTAAGTCTTTTCTATTCTGGTAAATGAAAACGTGAGCTCATGTCTCAAGAAATTTCAAAATGGTCAACATACAAAGAGCTGTGTGTCAAGGGTGAACTTTCTGGTGTGTAAGGTATAGGCATAGAGAAGGGGGACGATCTAAACTCGACATTGTTAAAGCTGATTCAACTATCTGGTGTTTTAGGTATAGACATAGAGAAGGTGGACGATCTAAACTCGACATTGTTAAAAGTTGATTCAACTATCTGGTGTGTTAGGTATAGGCATAGAGAAGGTGGTCGATCTAAACTCGACATTGTTAAAGCTGATTCAACTATCTGGTGTGTTAGGTATAGGCATAGAGAAGGTGGACGACCTATACTCGACTTTGTTAAAGCTGATTCAACTATCAGGTGTGTTAGGTATAGACATAGAGAAGGTAGACGATCTAAACTCGACATTGTTAAAGCTGATTTACCAAATTGGTGTCATCATCATTCTCCTCGTCGTCCACCATCACAAAAATTACCGTTATTTTACCACCAAGATTTTCATCATTATAGTTAGGGCTATGAGATGGTCTGCTTCTGTGGTTTGGTGTTCTACAATCATGTAAAGCCTGCCACTACCGTGTAAAACCTGCCATTACCATGAAAAGCCTTCCTCTATTATAAACAGCCAATACACATCACAATAATACAGATTATAATCGCTCGACAAATGGATGTGCAATAGATACATACGTTGTAGGTGCGGGGTGATTGGTAAATGGGCGATATATACATGAGTGGCCAATGCCGGCTGCATACAACACAGACACACATTATAAAACTAACACTGCCTTTTAAACTCTTGTATCAGATATATGCTAGTCCCGCTGTAGACTGAAAGCAATTAAAACACATTTAAGACACATGGAAAACACATTTAAGACACAATTAAGGCACGTTGGAAACGCATTACAACATTTTGAGCATACGATATATTAAACATATACATGATTTTAACGTGTTTTTAAAACACAATTGTATTAATGTAATAGTTTATACATTTTCTATGAGATTATTTAAGGAAAATGGCAAGCTGCTATAACTTTCCACGCCTCTGGCCAGGTACATGTAGTATTTTAATTCAATTATGAAATAAAAGTTGACATGCCGTGGATAAATAACGTGATGAATCTGATACAGTGTTATATTCAGTGAAAATATTTATATCTATATTAAGTAGATACGCAATTAGGTTAGAGACTTGTAATTTTAAAATTGCAATAAAAATGAATGTTTCCAAAATACTACAGGTCTTAATCCAAAAACATTTCAAGGGCAATAACTTTAAAAATAACTTTAACAAATATTGCTATCATTACATTTTCTTTTTAAATACTAAATAGGGGCTGATAGTCGCTTACATTTAAAAACGCTAAATACCATATTGATAGACGTAAACAGATATTTTTATTGTTCTTGTATATGTCTTAAAAAATAGGTGACTAGATTAATTACAAAACAGTGGCTAAACGTTATACATTTATCAAAGAAAACTGATTAGGTCGGTATAAAAATTACTCTTCTCTCCGATTCAAGGTGCATTGTCTTAAATACTTTTCTTCTTTATGTCAAATGAAATGGTTAGTTTTAATTTGCTGGGTCACCTTTTAGTGTAAGGAAAAAATTATTTTTTGGACGGACACATTTGAATTTTTTGTCAACTGTATTAAATGATACCGTCAGTTATCAAGTACCAATTTAGTTTGAACACATTTATGAAATTGAAATGAATTTAAACTAGTAACCGCAGCTTCACTAAATACACCGACAACCCAACAACCATCCCATACTACATTCAATTAAATTACAAAAATAAATCACTGAACATCCTTATAGCAATTTCTGGAAGAAGGCAAGCATGCCAATTCTGCTCCTCAACTCTTCATTGGACAAACCAATGCCAAACTTTCACCACAGAGTTAACTGTCAGCACAAAATACAGTACCACCTGCTGCTCAAGCTCCATCATCAAGCAACTCTCCAACCAAGGACGCAGCAAAAGACCCAGAGACAACGCCCAAAAAGCAACCTTCAGCACAAGAACCAGCGCCACCCGCCCAGCAAGCTCCAACACCGAGCAGCCAACAAGCAAATACAACTAAGAATGCAACGAAGCCTTCGACAAGGGAAACAACTACACCTCCAAAAGAGACAACAAGTAACCCAAACAACCTCAGCCCGGATTTAGATATGGACACTACTACAGTTTCAAAAAGGAAAAAGGAAGAAAGCCCCACAGAGGCAAAGAAAACAACAATGAATCTAAAAATCTAAAAATTAATTTATGACAAAACACAATGCAGGTTTTACACCCAGTTATGCAGATCATCTAGGGAAGTGGAAATACACGAACGTGAAGAACATGTGGATTTCCTAATATGTGACGTCTGTGATGGCTTCGCTGTGCACCCAGACATATACACGCATTATACACAAAATCATCCAGACGTAACAATGTATACCTGTTACACTTGCAGTCTACTCCTCCCATTAGAGGGTATGAGGGCACACACGAAAAACCACAACCCGCCACCTAAATAATTTCGCTCATCAGAAAGCTTCGAAGGAACTTTAAGTTATTATTAACCCAATACAATTTTAAGTTAAAGCGTTTTGTACAGAGTTGAATTTGAACATTGTAATTCATGTTTCATAAGCAAAGAAAGCAGTTAACAAGCTATTTGGAAAAATTGCATATTGTTATTTAAGCTCTCTTGTAAACGTTTTGTATTAGCTATAATATAGAACGTGTATAATATGTATCATATGTTTCATATCAACCTACTCTTGCTGTAAACACTGGCTTGAATGGGAAGCAGCAAGAGAGGAACATTATTAAACATATAAAATATATATATATATATATATATATATATATATATATATATATATATATATATATATATATATATATATATATATATATATATATATATATATATATATATATATATATATATATATATATATATATATTTACATAACATGTTGTCTACACTCGACACATAACCTGTTGTCTACACTCGACACATAACCTGTTGTCTACACTCGACACATAACCTGTTGTCTACACTTGACACATAATATGTTGTCTACATTTGGTTCTTTGCTTCAGTTTCCTTTAAAGCAGCTCCTTTCTTTTTACCACCATCAAAGATCTAGATCTATTATCAAATTATTAAATCTAGATATCTAGAGACTATATAATCTATTAATCTACTCCAGCCCATGACTAGATCTAGATCTATGTGATTTCGGATTACCAGTGGTTTGAATATTAGATTTATAGATATAGACGGCTAGGTTACCACCATAGCCATTGCCCGGCTAGCAATACTAATAATACTATAATACATAGACTCATTCTATATAAACATATCAACTAAACCTTAAAATGCCAATTATTAATAATACATGCGATGGCTACGGTTCAATCAAATATGTCAAAAAGAGAAAGACACATGAACACGATTTTAAAATATGCAGCTAATGCTATCTAAAAGCCGGCTAATTCCACTTCATATTACTGGACTATTGGGATACAAGTGACAACAGATGGAGAATGTGATTAACAAACTCTCTAACGACCCAAAGCTTTCACGTGCCACTGTTGTTACTCGAGACTCAGCTGATTTGATGTATCTAAACTAGTGTGATATTTTAGCGGGACCAACATTTATTTCCTCAATGTCTAGACATCAAGCTGACCATCTAGATTGTGCCAATGTCTAGACATCAAGTTGACCATCTGAATGGTGCCAATGTCTAGACATCAAGCTGACCATCTGAATGGTGCCAATGTCTGGACATCAAGTTGACCATCTGAATGGTGCCAATGTCTAGACATCATGCTGACCATCTGGATAGTGCCAATGTTACAGAGCTAACATCAAAATGTACACACCCTTACGTCATAACTGTTTGGTGTCGACATTTTGCTTTAGCTAAACAGTATTTTAAATACCGATGTAAAAAAGTAATGTTACTCTACACCGACATACATTTTATTAACATGAAACATGCTAGTTGGCGTTAGGAAAACGAATACAGATGGTACCACAACGCACACCTTTTGGCGTCCTTGGTTACGGAGGTTAGTTGTAAGTGTTTTGGGTCGCTAGAGAGTTCGTTGCTGACAGTGGTATGAAGCAGGAATGTTTAAGGCACCGTTTTGTTGAATTGTTTGGTTGCTTATATCAGGTGATTTATGCATTAGACACCACAAACTTCGATTTATTCTCATAGAGAAATCAGAACCAAATGATAGCCTAATTAATAACTAACCCTGCTCTGGTACTTTGAAAAAAATCACGTGTTGGGTACCATGGGGTCAGTGTGGTTTAGGGTGAAAGACCAGAATAACACTTCTTTATAATTGTATGTGGCTTACCTTAACAGAATACGATATGACAATATGTTAGCTGGTCCAAATAAATATTGCACAATTGCATGAGTGAGTTTTAGGTTATTTCAACCCCTGTCAGAAAATGTTATTGCTGGCATTTATTGCGTACTTGCTTGGTATATTCTTCGGACAGAAAAAGTATTGCAAGCATAAAAGACTACACATTGATTCCTGGGTACCAGGGTACGGCTAGACAAGATTTAGTATCGGGAAATACTTTCTGCAAAAAAATATTTTTTTTTTATTTATTTATTTATTTTTACTTTCTCGTATATACGTAGTATAGAGAAAGTCTTGTAATCGTGCAAAAAAAAAAAAATCGAGATTTTTGCAAATCTCGACGTTTTACATCTCACTGATACGGAAAAACATAATTTTGCAATCGTGTCCGTATGTCTGTGTGTCTGTGTGTGTGTGTGTGTGTGTGTCCGTGTGTAAACACGATAACTTGAGTACCGTTACAGCTAGGTTGATGAAATTTCATATACAAGTTTTTTATCAAAATCGTAGATCCGTTTCAACTTTTGAGCGATTTCGGATAACCGGAACTGGTACTTTTTCTACTTTGAATTTTTCAAAAGCCTATAACTTGAGTACTATTTCAGATAGATAGATGAAATTTGATATGTTAGTAAAAGATCTAATTCTCTACCTTCTGTCAAATTTTGAGAATTTTTCGTTGACCGGAAGTACTTATTTACGCTACTTCCGATTTCTCAAAAAACTAATGTAAATTTTAAAAGTACTAATAATATTGCGCACTATTATGCGCTTTTTTATTCGCGTTCACTTGGTGTGCAATTAATTTGTCTACGAGATTTTATTCTATTTTTAAAACTTTAAGTATTTAAAATGGATTAAAAATCATGTCTATAGCCCGAGTTCCCATCCCCTGTTATTTTATATAAGAATATTCGAGAAAGTTTAGGGGAGATCACTCTCGGTTTATTTATTATAATAAGAAATTTGTATAACAAGTACATGTTAATAGAGTAGCATCAAAATGTATGTTTCATATTTTAAAGCAAACTGTGTGCAAGTAGGCTACTGTTTCACATTATATAACTATAGACAATTATAATTTTAAAAAGAAAGAAATTTGCTTAATAATTCGTCAATTTTCGAAATTAATTTTTTTTAACATTCCCTGCGTTTTGTACCTTTTACATTAAACGTGGATTTTTTCCATGAACTTGATAGTGATGATTATGCACGTTTGTTAATGTTTTCTCCCTTGAATAGTTTAAATTAAAGCAAAGGCAACTGTTGAGCACATTTCGTTTTGTTTCAAAAATGGATTTTAAAAAGTACATAACTACGGCAATTATAAACTGACAATTTTAATTTTAAATTTTTAAATCGTTTAGTTTTGTTAACAAATTGATATTAAAAAGTACATAACTACGGCAATTCTAAACTGACAATTTTAATTTAAACTTATTTAATCGTTTACTTTTATTTTAAAAATTGATATAAAAAGTACATACCTACGGTAATTCTAAACTGATTGACCATATTTATTTAATCGTTTACTTTAAATACAACACTATATACACTGTAGGATTTACGTATCAGCTAAACAGGCATTATTTTAGTTTCCCAACTTTCTTTGGGGCCCAAAAACGACTCAATAATTGACGGCCTAAAAATGACCAGCTGACTGTGATTGTGAGGTATGTTTCACCAGATGATGAGCTAACTGTTACAAGTTTCTTTTTTTTTAACTTCCCTAGACATGGGTAGCTACACGGGGGAATGTTATGTTTGGTATAGGTTGTGTACAACTACCTTTATAATGTGGAGAAAATATGTTTTAGTAAGTGTTGGATGATATTGCTGCCTGTGCCACTATTCTCTACATGATGGCTAATGATTTTAATGCAATTCACTTTGTTAAAATTAATATAATCTAAAAGTCCTACACTCAAAGATCACATTGTGTCGATTAAAACAGCGAATTAACCAACAACTGTTGGTTCAAACTATTTAATGAATTATTTCGGTGTATCGGTTTCGTTCAGCAAAATAAATGAATAAACACAACTTAATTATGCGATTGTATTTATGTTTTGTTTGTTTGAAAGTCAAAGTCTTGAAGTAAAAACATTAAATAATTTATTTTTAAAATGTTTTTTTTTTCTGCTTTCGATCACTACAAAATGTAAGAACAAACAAAACTATTTATTTGAATTTGTTTATTCCACAAATATTACACTCAATATTTCACTAAACGTTGGAGCTTTCTTTCATGTATCATGATTCAGAAAGTCAATATTTTTTTAAAAACAAATATCGTATCTGTGCCTTAAACACAGACACCCTTTCCACGCCTTTTCAGAAAAACGTGGGGCGCCGAAGTAAAAGTTATATTACTATTGATTAGATAATACTATTGACTTTTATTAGGGAGCTTGTAGAGAGTCAACAGTATTAGAAACTGTAAGAAAATCACGGCGCCCCACGTTTTTGATCGCTTATAGTAGAGTGATCGCTTGCATTATTGTGATGTATAGCATTTATTTTCTACTTTTCAGTTCAATCAGAAAACGTGGGTTTTTTTAAACTTTTTTAATGATTATTATTTTCTACTTTTTAGTCTTTGTCTGTTTGTTTGCATTTAAATCTTGCTATCGATTTTATCTTTTCACTTTTTTTGGGTAAACGAAGACAACTCGTAAAAAGACAACTCGTAAAAAACACGTTGTGTGAATACATTACTGGCTAGAACACATAGATTTGAACCCGTGTCGAGTGGGATAGCAATCGTGTGCCCAACCACTCGACCATATCGTCTCTCCCATACTGTCCACCAGTTGTTACGGTTGTTTGTACACAAATTACAGTTACTGGGTTATGTCCCTTTTTCCCCACGTTTTTACTACAACGAGCCGACCCGCGGCGTATCATACGCTGCTATTTAGTTGATTTATTTTCTACTTTCAGTAATTCATAATTTGTAATTTCGACAGTACCAATGCTGCCACTGAAAATATTTGCTTTAAAACACTAACCCCCCTCCTTTCCCCTAACTCCGACCCTACACCCCCCCCCCCCCCGTGAAAACAGCCTCCTCTTAGTTACCTCCTGTAAGTTTAAAGTCGGTTCAAACTTAATTATCTGCCCCTAATAGCCGTCACTAAACCTGGCCGTACGGTTTGTAAACATTAACGTGACTACAGCTCAGCAGACCATGTGGGGGTGGGGTAGGGTGGTAGTGATAGTGATAGTGATAGAGAGAAAGAGAGGGGACTGTAAGGGGGCGCTTACCATGTGGGGGTGGGGTAAGGTGGTAGTGATAGTGATAGAGAGAAAGAGAGGGGACTGTAAGGGGGCGCTTGCAGCTTGTTTTCTAACGGCTCGCAGAGGAGAATTATATATACGAGCCGACCCGCAGCGTATCATACGCCGCTATTTAGTTGTTTTATTTTCTACTTTTCAGTAATTCATAATTTGTGAATTCGACAGTACCAATGCTGCCACTGAAAATATTTGCTTTAAAACACTAACCCCCCCCCCCCTTTCCCCTAACCCCGACCCTACACCCCCCCCCCCCCCCCCCGTGAAAGCAGCCTCCTCTTAGTTATTTCTTAGTTACCTCCTGTAAGTTTAAAATCGAACTAAATTATCTGCCCCTTATAGAAACCCGGCTCTACGGCTCTACGATTTGTAAACATTTAGCTTTGTAAACATTTAGCGTGACCACAACTCACCAGACAATGTGGGGGTGGGTTGGGGGTGGTAGTGATAGTGATAGTGATAGAGAGAAAGAGAGGGGACTGCAAGGAGGCGCTTGCAGCTTGTTTTCTAACGGCTCCCAGAAGAGAATCATATATATAGATAGATAGATTATATAGCGGTCTAAAATGCTCAATAAAATGTTTCCATGGATCAATTTAGTAATAATAACAATTGAATATTCTATTGTCATCCAAAACAAAGCTTTCCTGAAAATTTCAGCGCGCTAGCTAACTGGGAAGTGCCAGAAATTTCGATCGCAAGATTTGATTGGAAAGACAGAGACGAAAGCAAGTTAAAGAAAACGTGGGAAAATAATAAACATTTTAAAAGTTATTGAAAGTGATTATATTTCCTGAAAAATGCCGATAAGATTGAAAACATTACATGCATCCAAAATCGATTTGAAACACACGCGATACAATTGCTTTCGTCATCTGTGTACGTATGTAAAACAAAATGGCTAAAGCTTACCCAGTCCACACGTGTCACATGTCATCAACCAATACCACCCCGCCCCTCTGATGCTAACGTTCACAAAAACTGAGTAGACAACTCAAACATTTCATCCAATAAACTAATTGAATAGCATGCTTGGTGTACTTGACTGATGGAGATATGGGGACTATGGTGTATGGGGGTCCTGAGGTTCGAGGTCAGGAAGGTTTTTTTTTTTTAATACTTAACAAAGGGAACATTAACACTCCGTACGTTCTATTGCTTAATCTGAATTTATCGCATTTTTTTATTAAACAAGTATAAAAGAAATGCACTGTTTTTATTAGCATGCTTTTATTACTGATTGGTTAATGTATTTATATCTTGATAATTACAAACAGCGGTCCACCCAAACAACAGACTAGGTTTACATATATAATTCATTTTCACGTTTAGATTGATTTAGATTAAAAGTGTATGATAGACACATTAATCTGGTATATGTCAGGTCATCTGATAATGTGTTATCTCAAGAAACAGTTGATCTCTACTTCATCTGCCACATCTCATGCAGGTTTGTTACTTCGAATGGAAGAAAAAGTTATTTGCAATTTGTTATTGTAAAAACATCACCAACTGGTAGATAGTGACACTTTAAAATAAGATTTCTTTCAAGTACTAAATTTTAAAACATATTAATACCGCTAATCATTTTAAATTATGAGTCTATGAGTCAATTTTTTTTTTTTTATATCTTGCAAAAAATCAGTATTTGTTTTTTACAATACACTTTTTAAATATTTAATATTATGAAAGAAAAACAAATGTTTTAATTAGCTTTCACTGTTGTACTGTTTTTTGTTGTTATTTTTTTTTTTTTGACTAATGGAATTCTTACAAATTATTTCCCTTAACGTATGTTTAAAGCAATAGGAAGTGATAACAAAAATCGTTTGTTTAAATACATGCACATTTTTAATACATTATTAACACAATAAAAGGATTCAACAATGTAATCTCAGCATTTACATCGTAGCTGTGTTTTAGGTAATTTTGCAGCTACAAAATCTTAATTAGTTACTTATATTATTCTTTTTTATTTTTATTTTCAAATGTATTTCAGTAATAGTTATTAGTCCACACCACTTAACCCAAATCAAAACAAAAAAGTTATTCGCCAGGTGTTAATTTTACATGCATTTATAAGCCAGGTTCGATTTGTAAAAAACATTGTATAATCCAGGTTCCATGTGTACATACATGTATAAGTCAGGTTCTATTTGTACAACTATATTAGCGTATACCCTGTCTCCACAGAATAACCAATTACTAATTAATACATTATTTAAAATAATCGGGCTTAAAATGTTGTAATACGAGTTGTGTTTTATTATAGTGTTTAAATAAACCATTGGCCAAATCAAATAATATTCTTTGACACATACACAACACATGGTAGACACGTACTATTTAAAACACAAATTATGCATGATAAGACAAATGCATTTAAAACATAATATTTTTACGTTCTGGTGCACTAATTAGAAAACGCTTCAAAATTAATTGTATGAATAAGAGGTTATCTAAACATGTGGATTACTAACGTGATAAATATCATACAGCGTTACATTCAGTTAACATATCCCAATATTAAGTGAATACGTAAGTAATATTGCAACACAGATAAATGTTTCCAAATGTCTAGTCTTTTCAAAAACATTTTAAGGGCGATAACTTAAAAAATTAACTTCATGATATTTTGATAGCATTCATTTTTTTTTCTTTTATAACAAAAAGGGCCAATAATTGCACGCAATTAAATTATCTATATAATATATTGATACTAGCAAACATCATTTATCTTTTTTATTATATATGTCTTAAAAAGCGGTGAATACATCAATTACTGAAACTGTGGCAAAGCGTTATACATCTATCAAAGACAACCGATCAGGTCGTTTTTTTTGACGATACGATTTCGCCATTGTATTGCCGTCAACAATATATTCATTCTGTCAGCTGTAGTTTTTAGATTCATTTTGTGGGGGTGGGTGGGGGTGGGGGGGGGGGGACATTTTAGTTTGATAAGAAATACATTTTTTGGACTTAACACATTTTTTTGTAACTGTACTACATGATACTTTCAGTTATGCAAGTACCAGTAAAGTTTGAACACAGTCATCAAATTTAGTCATCTGAATTATGATAAATTAAGATAGCTCCAACGTTTAGTGAAATATTGAGTTCAATATTTGTTGAGTAGGCCTACTTAATTTCATTAACATTTTTTGTTTCTTCTTACATTTTGTAATTGCTGGAAAGTATTTTTTTTCCTCCTCTCTGGCCAGGTACTTGTAGGATTTCAATCCAATTATGAAATAACAGTTGACTTGACGTGGATTACTAACATGATAAATCTGATACAGTGTTACATTCAGTGAAAATATCCAAATATTAAGTAAATACGCAATTAATATTGCAATAAAGAATTTTTTTTTCCCAATATCTAGTCACTAGTCATTTGAAAATATTTTAAGGGCGATAACTTAAAAATTAACCTGATGATATTTTAATATCATTCGATTTTTTTTTTCTTTTATAACAAAAAGGGCCAATAATTGCACATAATTAAATTATCAAGATACTATATTGATAATAGCAAACATCATTTATCTTTTTATTATATATGTCTTAAAAAAGTGGTGAATAAATTAATTACTGAAACCGTGGCAAAGCGTTATACATCTATCAAAGACAACCAATCAGGTCAGATGATAAGACTATTGATATACTTTTTCGTTTCACCGTAAAAAAATATCATCTTCTTGTCAGATGTAATTTTTAGATTCATTTTGTGGGGGAACATTTTAGTTTGTTGTAAAATACATTTTCTGGACTTACACATTTTTTAAAACTGTACTAAATGATACATTCAGTTATGCAAGTATCAGTAAAGTTTGAACACAGTCATCAAATTTAGTCATCAGAATTATGATAAATTAAGATAGCTTCAACGTTTAGTGAAATAATGAGTTCAATATTTGTTAAGTAGGCCTACTTAATTTCATTAACAATTTTTGTTTCTTCTTACATTTTGTAATTGCTCGAAAGTATTTTTTTTTTTGCCTCGCTTACGATGTAAAAATTAATCATTACAAAATGTGATTGAGAGAAAAGTTAGACGGATCATTGATATGAACAATGATATGATTCAAAAATTTAGTGGGAAAATCTATAGTTGCTCATCAAACGTTCGAGATTTACAGTATCACTGAAAGGTAAATACGTCATACATTTATTTAGGTATACTCGTAATGTCTAGGCATCGAACAAACTATAAGTAACTCTACCATAATCGTTTTGCTAACTCTATCATATATTTAGGTGTAAAAAAAGAAATTTAAAAACTAAAACTGTTGTGTAAAAAAATTATAAAGTGTGCATTCTATCATGTATATAAATATCTTCCTAACAATAATAAAACGCACTATATAGTAACAAACCAAACAATATAATCACATATTCTATTTAAGTGCTACAACATTTTATGCACCATTAACATGTAAACATACTAATTTATTTCTAATCAGAGTTTCTTTCCAAACGAAATGAAATTTATATAATTTATATAGAAAATATATACTTTTAACAGTGTTCGCCCCCCCCCCCCCGAAGAAAGTTTACCGCCCCCCCCCCCCCCCCCGAAAATTTCAAGTGCCCCCCCCCCCCCCCCCCCCGGAGAAAAAAGTCTGGAAGAAGCACTTTTTCTAATGAACATATTTCAAATCAAATTCAAACTCAGTATAAAATATAACATTGGACCACTACTACATACATTTTCGTAACAAATTATGTGGGTCGGCGTATAGATACATTACGTGACTGGAAACAAGTGTATGTCCTTTAATTAAATACATCATACAAAAAGGACTTCCATAATGTTATTGAGTTTGTAAATATTTTGTTATGGACAGGGGTGTCAGTGGGAATAAGCTCCCACTGTCTATGCAATCATATTTTTTTCTTGTTATAAGCTTTATATTACTGCAAGAAACAGTGATTTTATTTAGAGACAATATTCCTGTTTTACTGGTCTAATTAAAACAATTTTAATTACTGATTGGTTAATTAATATTGAACTCTATAATTATAAATAAAACATATGGTTTACATATATAATTCAATTTCACGTTTCATATGACTTGTTTTTGTTTAAGGATGGCTTGATGACATAATATGGCATTTGTCAGGTCACCAAATAAAGTGTTATTTTAAGCAGTTGACATGGAACATTACTATAAGTTTATTTTATGCCAACTCGGTTTTATATATGTGGAGAGCCGAGCCCAGGACAGAGGAAATCTCTTGCAAGGAGGGGCGACAGGAAAACCTAACCTAACCTAATAAAAATGAATGATTCTAATATACTACCGTCTTATTTCATAACATTTCAAAGGCGATACTTAAAAGTTATTTCAACTGCACTTGATGCCATTGAATTTTATTTTTATATACTGCAAAAGGCCGATATTTGCAAACTATTAAATTATCAAGAAAATATATTGATACACGGAAACAGATTTAATTTTGTTCATATATGTGTCTTAAAATAAGTGGTGACTAAATTAATCGTAAAAACAGTGGCCAAGAATTATACATTTATCAAAGACAACAGATTAGGTCTGTTCAATTGACGATGAGACTTGCGTCCTAGTATGTTAACGTCAAATTTTGTCACAGAAAGAAAGAAATATATGTGGACGATAGAAATAATGGATTTTAAAAACATATCAATCATACCTAACGTAGCTGGTTATCTAGCAGAACAACAAAGAAAAGTACGGGTGATGTTTCCACTGAATGGGGACTCAAGAGTTATACAACAAAAAATATGGCATCAGGTCTAAGGATTCTGGAGTTTGTAAGACACCATATCTTTTGAAAAGGAGATGAGAAACTACGGTTGTATGAAAATTCCCTGTCCGACTTTGAGCATAAAATCACCCCCCCCCCCTCCCCTCTCTGGCTGAGCTTGGTGTTTATGTTGTCCAGCAATACCCAGATCCGAAACAAGCCATATAATTTCTTGAGAAAATGAAAGAGAAAGTTAAAACCAGTGAAGAAGTCAAATGTTTTGTGTATGACTACAATGGGTAAAATGTATCTCCGGAATAAAGAATTCCCTCCAGTGAAGACCCTAATGGAAGAGTGAGAGAAGATTTTAAATGAAATAGATGGAGTGACCACAGTACATTGAAGCTTCTATTAACTAACGAGCAACTTTCATAAACTAAAGGGCTGTACCGTTGTCTACCCTTGGCGTTGAAATATCCCTGTCTGTTTATATTAGGTTAGGTATTGTGGCTTATGATGTTCTTGAGTCCACCCGTATATAATGGGTACCTGACTTAAGTTAGAGAAACAAAGGTGGCTGAGCATAATGTTGATCACATTATCCCCTTGTTGGCCGAAGTTATAAAAACAGAGGGACGCTACTGCATCTATTACATGTGTCTTAGGCACAAATTGTAACATTGGATGCTGAATAATAATAAATCGATAGCTTAAGTAATACTATAAGAAAGTATTTAATCAACAATCGTTTAGACATATATAACTCAGAACCTTACACGAAGACCAATAGATGTATGTAAGAGATGGTGTATGTAGGAGATGTTTAATGTAGGAGAGGGTTTATGTAGGAGATGTTTAATGTAGGGGATTGGCTTATGTAGAAGAGGTTTAATGTAGGAGATGGGCTTATGTAGGAGAGGTTTAATGTAGTAGGTAGGCTTATGTAGAAGAGGTTTAATGTAGGAGACTGGCTTATGTAGGAGAGGTTTAATGTAGGAGAGGGGTTATGTAGTTGAGAACTTTATGTAGGGAATGGTTGATGATGGAGAGGGGTGTATGTAGAAGAAATGATTATGTAGGAGATGAGTTTATGTATGAGAAGGTTAACATAAGAGATGGTTTATATAGGAGAGGCGTTTATGTAGGAGGGAGTTTATGTAGGAGGGAGTTTATTTATGAGAGGAGTTTATGTAGGAGATGAGATTATGTACGAGATGAGTTATTATAGGAGATGGTTTATATAGGAGATGAGTTTATGTAGGAGAGGTTTTTATGTACTTTTCTCTGACAGAATAAAATATACACTTTAGCGTAACATGGGGTACATTATTAAAGTTTAAACAGTAAAATATACGGGTGTGTACTTATCTCTCTACTCAGATTTGAAAATGTATGTTGAATGTATTCAAGTTTGTCGTTTGTATATTTTTGTATGATACATCATCTAGTTAGAGAACATAGTCTATCCTAACTCTGTGGAATGTGCATGTTTGACAATGGAAGTTTGACTTAAAGGGGAAGTAGAGTTTCCTTTCAAACCTGACGGTCGATGGGGCAAGTGAAGTAGGGTTCACTTGTTTCTGTGACCTCTAAAAGGGACGCAACTCTAAAAACACAAAACTGTTTTAAATATACGCGTTACTAATTGTGTAGAACACGCATTCGCTAAATAGAGCTATCAATTTCATCCATTAAATATCTTCTCATAAAAAAGAAATAGTTCTTTTACATGGCAACTTTGAATGCATTCAAATAAAACTTCAAAACTAAATAATATGAATTAATTAAACCGAAATGTTCATTTGTGTTTAAAACATGATTATTATAAAGTCACTGTTTTTATTGTTTATATCAACATTAAACATATAGGTAGCTCACGATTTCCAAGCTACTTGTTATAACAACATAAAATGTGTTTGTTCCTTTATAATGTATTTTTCATTGGAAAAATACAAAATGTGAGTGACTGATACAATATATTTCAACAGCTTATATTACAACATATTGTATATACGTACACATGCTGTTATTACAAGACTTGTTCGTGTTACATACAACTATCTTATCATCAACTACAACATTATAAAATCTTCTTTCAGATTTCTATAACTCAGACGACACGTTATGTGCATATATCATTTTAGTCTGTCAGAATTTAGCGTTTTTTAACGACATTTCTGATTGACTGATAGTAGTAATGGGCTAGAAGTAGATTGGATTTTTTAAAGATTTTATCAGCAACTGTAACGGTTATGTAAATTAGTATTTGTCATATTATTTCAATGCTTACCTAATTAAAAAAAAAACAATCAGCAAGTTGACCGACCTGATGGTGACGATGTAACAGATGTAACATCAACATTTACTAAATGAACCTCTACTAGAGGGTTTACCTTCCAGTATATCACACGATCCTGACAACGTCTATGTGAGACCCTTGCCAGACATATGCTGGGCAAGTTATGTGGAACATACCTACTCGACACATTTTGCAATATTTCGTAACACTCCAGTGTATATTTTAAAGTCCCGGCGCAATTAGGTATGGTTTTACTGTATAAATGCCGTATAACATATCATAGCTAGTGCTATATTTTATTACGTATCCTTTTTCTATATTTCAAATATGGTTACATCTTATTATATGACATTTAAATGTATCAAATATAGTTACATTTTATTATATGGACATTAACATATTTCATATTTCACTGTTTTATTTTACAATTAAAAGCATCATTTACCTTTCAGATCAGACTGACCAACTCTTGGTCAGCTGACCGTCCCACGTGACAGGTCAGTTCGTTGTACTGTTATTATATTGTTTCTGCTTGATCAATAAGATTTTACTAAATTATTCATAAACGAGTACGAAATGGAATCAAGGCATTGGTTGAATGGGTTGGATCCTTATTTTAAAAAAGACGATATGCATTTAAGTCACAGTTTTTTTTATTATATAACCTAATACTTTTTTATATAAAAATTTAGCTTTTTTGCTTAATTGTTTAATATTTTCTAAAACATGTTAATTTTACATATTTTTTATTAGTAATATGCCTATTTCTAAGGAATATGTTATTAAAGTTTTTTATAATAGATAGCTCTATTAGTTTGCTTGATTGGTCTCCCTTTACCTTTCCTATGTAATAAGAAATGGCTATCGTAATATGTATTTTAAGTTTTAAGAAAAGGCATTTAGTTTTAGACTAGACATTATCTAAACTGTCTGAGAACTCTCACCAATACAGAATAAAACTTGTAATTTCCAGATAAAACAGTATGTGATATGTATAATGTTAAAAGTGTTAAATGTTTGTTTGTTTTTGTTTTACTGTGAAATATATAACAATGCTGAAGAAGGAGTTTGTCTTATTCGGGCACGTCTTACGAAAACGGGGTTCGATCAAGTCCATTGAGAAGAGAATTAGCTCAGGTTAAGCTGCAACCTTTTTTTTTTTGCTGAACTCAAAAAGGGAACAACGATCGTGACAGAAGTAAATTAAGAGTCAATTAAACCAAAGTTGATGTAGTAAAGTCTATAGTTATACATCAAACGTCACATATTTACAGTATCTGTGATTGTTATTATGCCAGTGATATATTTATACATAGCCGTATTGGCTAGACCTCGTTCAAACTATAAATGACCATACCATAAACGTATTGTTAACTTTAACATATACGTTTATAAATACAAGTTTAAATATTAAAACACTTTTATCAATCATCACAGTAGTTACATCGTCACCATCAGAAACAGAAACAATCAAAGCAAGACAGGCAACAGAAGCGAGATAAATCTTTTATTGCACCAGAAGAATCCACTGACCCAGCAAAGAAAAAGGCCAAGGTGGAGACTGATTCCAAGGTTGATTTAAAGAAATTGAAGCAGAAATTAGGAAAAATCTCTAAGAAAGCGTGAATGTAATCTTTGCAAATGATGTTTCACAAGTTAAAAGGATACAAAATATTTCATTTTCCCAAAAGTGTAAAATCCCAGTCTAAAATGATTTATTTAAATTTAAAATAATTTGTTTTTCTGATTTTAAAATAGCATACTTTTTTTTATTCAATAGTTCTAAATTTAACAACCAATGCTCAGTTGTCCTGGCTGCTATATTTATAAATTTTATTTAGAACTAATTCTAAATAGGACTAAGAGCATTGATAATTTTATTAAGTTCGTTATATAGTTTTAGTTGTAAGAAACGCAGAATGCACTTTTATCTTTTTTAGTGAGTTCCTTTTACACACAGCATTGTGTGATAGAAACATGAATACTGGTATAATAGTGGTGAGGCTGGTGTATGTTGAAAATCTGTTCAAGAAGATGTAGTGTTGTATTTTAATGTTAACGAATGTGAAATTAATAAAACATTTTATAGCACCAAAAAAAAAAAAACGTTAATATATAGAAAGTTAGCAATCTGTTATAGATAATAGATTAGACAGAGAGAATATAATAACAGTACAACGAACTGACCAGTCACGTGGGATGGTCAGCAGACCAAGATTTGGTGTGTTTGATTTAGTAGAAAAGAAACAACTAAACTTTTCTACTCATAGACAGCTATTTAAATAAATGCACATTTATTAAACAAAAAAAAATAAACCTAGAGTGATCTCCCCTAAACTTTCTCGAATATTCGTATATCAGTGAGGTGTAAAAAGTCGAGATTTGTAAAAAATCTCGATTTTCTTAGCACGATTACAAGACTTTCTCTATACTTCCTGCATAAGAGAAAATAAAAACGAGTGCTTTTCATCACTTCCCATTGCTTTTACTGCAGGTTTAAGGGAAATAGCTTCTGATATAATATATTTTTAATAAAACAAAAATAATTTACAATATAGAGAGGCAAATATAACTACATTCACTACTGTTTCTAAATAGGTTGTGATTGAAATAATTATTTCTAACACAGAAAAGTGTATATGTTTTTGTGTACTTTCAAACAAAATACGAAGTTTTTTTCCGTATGTTAAAATGTATAACCGTGATAATATTTTATAGTAAATTTGTAATTATGAGAAATCTTCTTTTCAAGCCACGGTGCAAGGCTCAACTCAATGAGGAGAAAGTAGTATTTTTTATAAATTAACATGTGGCTAATTATTCAATTCGAAGTAACAAGCCTGCTTGTGCTGAGGAAGGTGAAGTGGAGTTCAGCTGTTCGTGGAATCTGTACCGTGATCCCAACTCGAGACTTTCGTGATAGCCGTACAACACACCACGATAATCCGGTTCTGGATGTAGCTTACCCCATTAAATATTGAAAAACAGAGTTTGCATAATATGATGTTATAACAATAGTGTTTTGAAAGAACACATTATTAAATCTCATGACATACGCCAGGTTAAATTATCCTCAAACAATTTTTAGAGAAACATTCATTTGAAAAGTGAAATGTTATTATATATTATGTAAACTATTTGTGGTATTGATAATTATAAAGCTCTATATTAATTAACCATTCAGTAATTAAAATGACTTCACTATGACCAATCAGTAAAACAGAAAAAAATGGGCTTTAAATAAAATCACAGATTTTTGCAATAATATAAAGCTTATAAACACAAAGAAATATGATTGTATAAACAGTGAGAACTTATCCCCACAGATAAAAACATATTTGCAAAATCAATTAGCATTCATGAAGTCATTCTTGTATAATGTATTTAAATAATATACATACAGGAGTCTACAGTCACGCAATGTGTTTCAAGGCCGACCCAAATAAGTTACAAAAATGTATGTATTTTGTAATATGTTATATTTTGTACTGAGTTTGAATTTGATTTTGAATATTATCATTAAAAATAAATTAACAAGATTTCATTTTAACTGTGTATAGAATGTTGCAGCACTTGAATTGAAAAAAAAAATGATTCTATTGTTTGCTATGTTTCTATGTAATGCGTTTTATTATTGTTAGGATGATATTTAGAGATATGATAGAATACACTATATAATTTTTTGACACAACAGTTTTAGTTTTTAAATGTCTCTTTTTTACAAATAAATATATGATAGAGTTAGCAAAACAATTATGTTATGGTTACTTATAATTTGTACGAGGTCTAGACATTACGAGTATGCATACATATATCTATGGTGTATTTACCTTTCATTGATACTGTAAATCTCTAACGTTTGAGGAATAACTATAGATTTTACCACTACATTTTTGAATCATATCATTGTTCATATAATTGTCCGGTTTAAATTTTCTCTCAATCACTTTTTGTAATTATTTTTTTTTTCATTTTTTACAAGGCAAAAAAAAAAAAAAAATTGCTTCTTTAGGGGTCATCCGTACATAACCTAACGCTTTTTTAAAAAGAATTTTTACCTCCCCCCCCTGCCACTCCCCTTAGTCACAAAGAGTCACAAAAAGCCAGACCCCCTAAAATGACGTCACCCCCCCCTCAAAACTTCCGTTGTATGTTCCTTAAAACAGTTATATTTTCCCATTTCTTGTCTGAACTCTGCCAACATAAAGTGGTTTGGTTAATTTTATTTCAATTTATTAAAACATTTTTTGACGAGAAATAACAGCTAAAATTCGTTTTCTAGCATTGCTTTTTACAATGAAAAAACAACCCCCTCCCCCTCATCACACACCGTCGCAAAATTACGGACCCGCCCCACTTTTCCTCCTAACAATGTGACGTCATTTATGGACACCCCTAACCCGAGATAATTTTCTTCTCAATCGGCTTATGACAAATTCAGAAAAAAAACCAAAACATTAACGAATTTCGATTGCCCGAACGCCGTTTGCTGGAAGGCCGTTTTACTAAAACGTATTTGCGACAAACTCCTTTTTAAGCGTTGTGGTGTTTCACAGTTTAAAAAAAATAAATAATTAATAACGCAATTTAAACGTTATAGGCCTACACATATTTTACAATTATACCATTACGATTAATAGTTCATACAGTATTGGTTAGAGTTCTAAATCAGTAAAGATAATGTCTGGATCAAAATGTATGTTTTTTTTTTAAATTTAAATACATCCTAATATATAATTCCCAATGTGCGCACTTCTCTCTCTCTCTCTCTCTCTCTCTCTCTCTGTCTGTCAGCAAAATATTTTCACGTCAGAAACGGCAGCGATAAATGGAGAACTTTATACGGACTTTTGTTGAAAATAATATGTTAGACGTTTTAAATGTATAACCACAATTTTATTTAAAGAAGAAAAATAAAAATTAAAGGCGTATTCGAATGTAGAGAAACAGTATTATTTATGCAACCGGAAAAAGTATTAATAGATGTGAAAAAGAACGCATAAAACTGTGACGTCACTATTGCTTATACATTAACTAATGACGTCATCTGCCGTGTTTCGAATAAAAAGAAATGAACAATTTCATTCAAATTTGATTTAGATCTACGTACACTATGAAATGTATACAATACAATTTTTCCGGCCTAAACTGATAAAATTTATTTTATTTATTTGGATTCTAGATCTAGATATTCTAGATTCATCTATTCAAATAATACATTTCTATAGTAAAGTATTTCAGGCCTTAATTACTTTATTGAAATCTTTGTTTATCTATGCAATTTGCTAATCTCTATAATATATAAAGCAAAGTTGTCGGGTGCCCGACAGGGCACTTCCCGGCGCCGTAGGCGCTTCAAATTTGGCAGGATCTTGCCTTGGGGCGACAGAACACGGGGGCCGGTTGGCCGAAAAGTCTACGATGATGGGGTCAAAACTGACCTCGACTGACCGGCGCCTCATATGAGCTATAAATCGAAAAAAAATGTCCACGGAGGAACCTCTTCATAACTCCTGAGGTCGTAGACCGACCCTCGGGCGAATTAATTAAGCATTCAAATTCTCAATGTTTTCGAAAGCCTAAGCAAAGCTGGGCAGCATGCCTAGTTTTTTATATATAAACAATTAGAAGGGAGACAACGCAAAGCAAATTACTAGCCGGTCGGTTTTTGTAAATTTTAGAAAGATGTATTTTTAAAAAAAAAACGGTCACAGTATAATTTATCTGACAAAGTTCTTTGAAAGTTTTAGAAAATATAAAACAAATTAGTAGTCATGCTAATATGCTTTAAAAATTCTTTATGCTATAAAAGTTGTAAACAGTGACTTTAATGCATACATTTTTCTAAGAGACGCAATTTATTCAGTTGAATCAATACACAACCAACACCTTTCTATCCGGAAATAATTATTTTAGCAATAATAAATTCATATTAGTAATATAAGCCAGGGGTCGGCAACCTGCGTCTCGCGAGCCGCATGAGGCTCTTTTGATGTCAAAATGTGCTCTCCAGCTGCTTTCACAAATACTAATAGTTATATCAATTCACTTTAATTTGTTTAGTTATTAGCTTCCTACGGTCGAGCTGGGTACTGGACGGTAGGGTACTAGCTTACCCTGGGCTCCGTGGGATGGAAGATAAGCCTGGTGAGAACCAAAGTACATAAGTGACCGATACACGGTAATCAAACCGATACCCAAGCCAGTTAGTCTGAGTTTGTCGTGTCGATGGATGCCTGGCTAATGGGAGACACATCCAGAGACGGTGATATCCGTAAAGAAAAAAAAAAGTTAACAGCTTCTAAAGTGGATTGGGAGAGTCCTGTAGTTATATTATTTGATTTCTAATTTTATTACGCTGGCAAAACATGTGTATGTTTTTGTATGAATAAATAGTATCTCACAGTTAAAGCTAACTATTTAAAATAACAAATCTTATTTATTTATCTAATCCTAATTAAATACCAAATATTGAAACAAAAATGTGGCTCTTTAAAAACTGGGAAATTTTGTAAATTTTAACTTTTGGCTCTTCCGTCTCAAAAGTGCCGCCCCTGGTATAAGCTATTATTCTAATTCTCAGCCAATACCCCCCCCCCCCAGGGTAGGGGTCGTTAACCTAAAGAAATATCATACTATATATATATATATATATATATATATATATATATATATATATATATATATTTATATATATATATATATATATATATATATATATATATATATATATATATATATATATATATAATTTAATATAAATAGCTTTGAATATATGAAATAATCCCATTTGAATTTGTGTTGAGAGGATCTACTATGTAAGTCAGAGTACTTGCAATTGTTTTGAATTGCTCACACCTCTCAGTGAAAACATCCTTCATTTTTTTATATTAATGCTGAAGTGATTGAATAGTAGCAATAAATTCATTATATTTTTTTCAGATTTTTCGTAATTAACTTAAGTAATTTACCGCTCACCATGTATTCAACAAAGAAGATTTTTTCCGTAACAAATCACTTCTTCAAGCAAGACATATGCTGGGTTTTCCTTTCAGTTTCACATTTAGCTGGTTTAGTTTCTTTGTGATATCCACTATGAAGTTAACTGTTTCAATTCGGAATGGACACTGTAATAGGAAGTACACTGAGATAGGTAGTAACTAAATATTCTAAAATGATAGTTAATGTTTATTGTTTTTATCTATTGTTATATCGTTTATTACCGGGTGTTGACTTTTGACTTTGTTTTCTTCACTTACTTCAATAACACAATTGACTTCAGTTTTGACTTTGTTTACTTCACTGACTTCAACTGAGAAAGCTATACACCAGTTGTACTCCGTCATGAGTACACCGATAGAGAAAGCTATACACCAGTTGTACACCGTCATGAGTAAACCGATAGAGAAAGCTATACACCAGTTGTACTCCGTCATGAGTAAACCGATAGAGAAAGCTATACACCAGTTGTACTCCGTCATGAGTACACCGATAGAGAAAGCTATACACCAGTTGTACTCCGTCATGAGTAAACCGATAGAGAAAGCTATACACCAGTTGTACTCCGTCATGAGTACACCGATAGAGAAAGCTATACACCAGTTGTACTCCGTCATGAGTAAACCGATAGAGAAAGCTATACACCAGTTGTACTCCGTCATGAGTAAACCGATAGAGAAAGCTATACACCAGTTGTACACCGTCATGAGTAAACCGATAGAGAAAGCTATACACCAGTTGTACTCCGTCTTGAGTAAACCGATAGAGAAAGCTATACACCAGTTGTACTCCGTCTTGAGTAAACCGATAGAGAAAGCTATACACCAGTTGTACACCGTCATGAGTAAACCGATAGAGAAAGCTATACACCAGTTGTACTCCGTCTTGAGTAAACCGATAGAGAAAGCTATACACCAGTTGTACTCCGTCATGAGTAAACCGATAGAGAAAGCTATACACCAGTTGTACACCGTCATGAGTAAACCGATAGAGAAAGATATACACCAGTTGTACTCCGTCATGAGTAAACCGATAGAGAAAGCTATACACCAGTTGTACTCCGTCATGAGTAAACCGATAGAGAAAGCTATACACCAGTTGTACTCCGTCATGAGTAAACCGATAGAGAAAGTTATACACCAGTTGTACTACGTCATTAGTAAACCGATAGAGAAAGCTATACACCAGTTGTACTCACTCATGAGTAAACCGATAGAGAAAGCTATACACCAGTTGTACTCACTCATTAGTAAACCGATAGAGAAAGCTATACACCAGTTGTACTCCGTCATGAGTAAACCGATAGAGAAAGCTATACACCAGTTGTACTCCGTCATGAGTAAACCGATAGAGAAAGTTATACACCAGTTGTACTCACTCATTAGTAAACCGATAGAGAAAGTTATACACCAGTTGTACTCCGTCATGAGTAAACCGATAGAGAAAGCTATACACCAGTTGTTCTCCGTCATGAGTAAACTGATAGAGAAAGTTATACACCAGTTGTACTCCGTCATGAGTAAACTGATAGAGAAAGCTATACACCAGTTGTACTCACTCATTAGTAAACCGATAGAGAAAGCTATACACCAGTTGTACTCCGTCATGAGTAAACCGATAGAGAAAGCTATACACCAGTTGTTCTACGTCATGAGTAAACCGATAGAGAAAGCTATACACCAGTTGTACTCCGTCATGAGTAAACCGATAGAGAAAGCTATACACCAGTTGTACTCCGTCATGAGTAAACCGATAGAGAAAGCTATACACCAGTTGTACTCCGTCATGAGTAAACCGATAAAGAAAGCTATATACCAGTTGTTCTCCGTCATGAGTAAACCGATAGAGAAAGCTATACACCAGTTGTACTCCGTCATGAGTAAACCGATAGAGAAAGCTATACACCAGTTGTTCTCCGTCATGAGTAAACTGATAGAGAAAGTTATACACCAGTTGTACTCCGTCATGAGTAAACCGATAGAGAAAGCTATACACCAGTTGTTCTCCGTCATGAGTAAACCGATAGAGAAAGCTATACACCAGTTGTACACCGTCATGAGTAAACTGATAGAAAAAGTTATACACCAGTTGTACTCCGTCATGAGTAAACCGATAGAGAAAGCTATACACCAGTTGTTCTCCGTCATGAGTAAACCGATAGAGAAAGCTATACACCAGTTGTACACCGTCATGAGTAAACCGATAGAGAAAGCTATACACCAGTTGTACACCGTCATGAGTAAACCGATAGAGAAAGCTATACACCAGTTGTACTCCGTCATGAGTAAACCGATAGAGAAAGCTATACACCAGTTGTACACCGTCATGAGTAAACCGATAGAGAAAGCTATACACCAGTTGTACACCGTCATGAGTAAACCGATAGAGAAAGCTATACACCAGTTGTACTCCGTCATGAGTAAACCGATAGAGAAAGCTATACACCAGTTGTTCTCCGTCATGAGTAAACCGATAGAGAAAGCTATACACCAGTTGTACTCCGTCATGAGTAAACCGATAGAGAAAGCTATACACCAGTTGTACTCCGTCATGAGTAAACCGATATACTTTCTTTCCCTACCTCGTCCCGAGCTCCACCAGTTGTGAGGGTGGGGTGATTTTTGATGAATGAATGATGAAGCGAATCCACCCAGTTGTGAGGGTGGATGAATTGAGATGACAGAAATATCCAAACACACAGGTTCAAGTTCAAAATACATAGTCCTTTACTAGCATGTATAATCAACTTCTTACCTAACCTAACTAATCGATTATTTACTGTATACTGTCCATACTATATGCTATCTACTATTACTGACTTTACTAACTACGCACTATCATGACCAATCCTATCACACTACATTCTCTCTACCTAACCAGAGTTTCTTCCAGGCATCTCTTCGGCCTTCCCGAAAAAATTCTACCGCCCCCACGAACGAAATGAAATTTATATAATTTATATAGAAAATATATACTTTTAACAGTGTCCGCCCCCCCCCCCCCGAAGAAAGTCTACCGCCCCCCCCCCCCCGAAAATTTCAAGTGCCCCCCGGAGAAAAAAGTCTGGAAGAAACACTGTACCTAACTGTACATAATTACGTCTGCTCCCTAATACAACCTAACACCATCTGCCGACCTAACTTGCCGACCCACACTGCAGTGGTCAGCTGACCGTCCCACGTCACCGGTCAGTTCCTGTGCTTTTATTGGTCTATCTGACCAACTCGCTATTGCCTGTTTCTGCTATCTACCTGACCTAAGTGGCGTAGCGAGGTCGGGTGTCACCCGGTGCGGCACTTAATGGTGTCACCCCCAGAGGCGCAACGACCCTTCCCGGGGACAAACTTTCAATTTTCGATTTACACCCCCCCGCCGTCAAACTTTCGATTTGCACCCCCCCCCCCTCAAACCTTCGATTTGCACCCCCACCTCTTAAAAGGCTATTTAACACTCTAATTAATCACTCTATGAAGTGGAATTATCATTTTTCTCTATATATTTTGCTATTTTTTGCCTTGGTGTCACCCCCCTAAATGGTTTCACCCGGTGCGGTCCGCACCCCCCGCACCCCCTCGCTACGCCCCTGCCTGACCTCCCCGACGCAACCTTGCGTCATCACAGTGTTTTCACAATCATTTGCCAATGTTTTTCTTTACCTTAAAATGCCATCTCATTTGTTTTTTTCGATTAATCTTTAATCAATATTTCGCTAAAATAACTATAAAGAAAAGCGTGGGTCTCTTCCTAAATAGTAATAAAGGTATGCAACCACACTTTTCCTTATAGTTATTAAAATAGTAGTGTATAATTTATGATTTACTTGTTATTGCATCCAGTGTTTCTTCCAGACTTTTTCTCCGGGAGGGGGGGGGGGGGGGGGGCACTTGGAATTTTTTTTGGGGGGGGGGGGTGGTAGACTTTCTTTGGTGGGGGGGAGGGGGGCGGACCCTTTTAAAAGTATATATTTTCTATATAAATTATATAAATTTCGTTTATATAAATTTCATTTCGTTCGGGGGGGGGGGGGGGGGGTAAAAGTTTTTTAGGGGGAGATGCCTGGAAGAAACTCTGATTGCATCATTATATAAAAGCGTGTTATTAAAACGTGTTTGCATTCTTGTATATACGAAATATAAAGAAAGTCTTGTAATAGTGCAAAAATAGTCGAAATTTTTGCAAATCCCTGTTTTTTTATATATATATAAGAATATTTGAGAAAGTTTAGGGGAGATCACTGCCGGTTTATTTATGAATGTTGTGAAGTGAAACAAAAAAAAAAACTAGTATCATTGTACTATCATTTAAAAGAACGTGTACAAACTGTAAATATAGAATTATAGATACTATCATTTTAACAATTGTATAGCGGAATGGTTCTATTGTTTACACAAACAGCTTCAAAGAAAGTTATCCTTTTGCTTTTTTAAAACGTTATTCTAGTTTCAAAAACAAAATCAATTAAATCCAAACATTTTTATATTGTTAAAATATAATATTTAATTTAATTTTTATTCTTTACAAAATGTTATACATACAACTAAAACCATGTTTTGTTGTGATATATAGTTATTGTTTTAACATTTCTGAACGATTTATAGAGTATTCTCCGTTATCTTATAATAATCATAAAATGGGAACTAACTTCAAGCTTCCACTAATTTAACAACCTCAACTGTGTATTTTTCTACAGTAAAACCAGTAGCGCATTTACTTCCTTAATGTCTGGAAAGCAAGTTGATCAAATGGATAGAACCTGTGCAGCATACCTCATAGTGAAGACATGTGTTCATTTTATCACAGTCTTTAAAGCTCTTAGAAAGTAGAAAATCCTAATTCAAGATAAAATACGTTTGCTTAAAAGATCCAATGTCGTTTTGTTAGTGAGAGAAGCAATTGTACATAAATATTTCAATAACATGGGAGATAATGCTGATCAGAGACCGTCGAGGATGAACTGTGTCCAGTTTACGGTTGGTTGATTTTATTTATAAGTATAATGAGATGGTAACAAAAGAATAACTTTACACTCATCAATTCTAAACCAAAAGTATAGAAATTATTTACTTGTGTTGATTGATTTTAAAAACTATGTGTATTTCATAACAGTTCGTTACACTTACATCATTACGTTTAGTCTTTCACATGTAATAGTTGATTTACTTTTTATTAAGCCGGTAAGTATAAAGAAAAGTATTGCTATCATTGTAAATGATAATTGCTTTAAAAAAAAAATTAAAACAAACACTTTATTTCTTGCTATTTGATGTATAAGATAATGTGACGGAGATGCCCAGTGGTTGTTTCCATGGTTTCTAACACGTCAAGTGTGAATATTGCGTCCACCCAGTACCTGACTCAATAAAAAATAAAACAGTGTGGATACTGTGTAATGCTGACCATTTAGTGCATGTACATATCAATTTCATGTAGCGTTGAACACACAACACACAATCAGGTAAAATACATGTGTTCTGGTGCTTATATGCACCAACTACATCACCCAGATGATGTCAGGTGATCAAATATATCTACAATGACAAACGCGACTGCCATGTCTAACAATTATTAATATAGGGAAATCCTTACTTAATTTATATTAAAATACTTATATGCAATCACATTTAATTTTTTTTTTAAATATAGCGAACCATTACAAGCGTTTAATTTGGTAATTTAAAAGCAATTATCAGTGTATTTCAAAACCTTTAAACATAGTATGATCATGAATGTAGATGTCTGTCATCCGGTGTTAGAGCCTTGTCGTGGCGTGGCAGCTTGTGTATCCTGACCACCCCCAGAGCTATACCAGCGGGAGTGTAAACTTCTGGCAGGTTCAACCAAGCTGGGAAGGTCTGCGCGGGTAGGGATCAGACCAAAGCTAACACCCTGGTCCTCCAGGTTGGGGGTTGAAACATTAGGCTAGCAACCTTATCTCGTAAACAATATACTGCTACAGAAACTACAAGTACACAAACTAAACATCAAATTGGTCGAGAAGGTTCCTTTCTAGAAGAGCCCATGATACCTACTAGTGAAAGTCTAAAGCAGGGGTCTCCAAAATTTTCAGTCCGAGGGCCGCATTAACTATCAAATTTTAGTTCGGGGCCAGGTTCTTTCAGGCATGTATTTGATTTTTCTGAGCAAAGTTCCTCAGCCATCACCAACAAACGTCTTTTTTTTTCTGTGGTCAAAAAGATTTCCGAGGGCCGGATGAGAGGACATCGCGGGCCGTAGTTTGGAGACCTCTGGTCTAAAGGAAGCTAGTTTACTGACAAATCGCCTGACGCCCAAGACTAAAACCAGCTTAGGGACCTTGAACATCAGAACCCTACATAAAAGCAGTTAATGCTTACGACATATACTTAAAATAAGATGGCCAGACAAAATATCAAACAAAGACCTGTGACAAATTTTAAAGCAACAGCCAAAAGAGATACATATCAAGGCCCGTAAATGGGGATGGATCGGACACTTGTTAAGAAGAGAAAAAGAAAATATTGCAAAACATGCTATGGACTGGAATCCCCAGGGAAAAAGGAAAGTGGGTCGGCCAAAGAAAACATGGAAAAGAACGGTAGAGGAAGAGGCAAAGACAGCTGGGATCACATGGGCACAGCTTAAGGGAGCAGCCCAAAACCGAGTCCGCATGAAATATGTAGTCGCAGCCCTTTGCTCCCAGGGAGCCACAAAGGAGTGATGATGATGATGATGAGAGAAAGCAAAGCAAACACTTGCGAAAATATTAAAAACCGCCAATCAAACAGCCATAACAAATAAAGCAATGACACTTAATTAACACGACTAGACAAAGACCAGAAGACGAAAACAGACTAGTAGCAACGGCTATTTATAGATCGGCTATAGGGGAAATAAGGAATACAATTCAGATTTTATTTTACAAAATACACTGACATCAAGTTAAAAGAAATATTCCAAACAAAGCTGTAGACATAGACTGGGAACTCTCACTTAACTAAAACCAATTTAAAAAGAATGTGCAGGAAAACAATAAGTAAAGTTTAAATTTTAATTAAATCATCACTAGATCAGCCATCGGCAAAATCATTTGTGAGAAAACAAACATGTCATTATTTGAGGTAGAGCATGAGTACAAATGAACAAATCACACTTATAAGAAACACGTATACAAATAATAAAAGCTTTTTTTATATTTAATTGCATTGAAAATTTAATAAAATTTTAACTTTACTATTCAAATGTTTCAATTTTTCCTATAAAAAATAAACCTTTAGTTTAATTAATCATATAAACTATTATTTGTGTAACACTATTGTGTTTACATGGATTAAAGTAGACACATTAGGAAGTTTATGTGTTTTGTCTCCCTTACATTCTAACTAGACAAGAAATGGTAAATCAATCTGCGTATTTTATTTGAATAACATACTAACTGAAACATGTAATTACGTATGACATTATTCAATATGAATGCATGTTATGAAGTAACTTTAGACATATTTAGAAATAATTAGTAAAACAAAGGAAAGAGAATAGTTTAGAATAGATTGTCTTTTTAAGCAGTCTCAGTGGTAAGGAGTAAGTACAAATCACATATCCGACCAATCAAAAGAGAGATGAGCAGTCACGGTCAGTTAGTCAGACATAGCGTCAGTTGGCAGTCAAGCGTGTAGAAAGTCAGTCGAGTATTGGAAGCAGTTATTTTATTGAACTTGGAACTGTCTCAGCGTTGCTATATTTCACAATGAAGAAACTATTAGGCCTTACATAAGAAAGTAAATCCTCATACACATATACAAACAGTATATATAAACATTCTCACACCACAACATATGGTAGAGCTGTTGACTTTTCAGTCGGTAGAGAATTGTGTGAATTTAGCAGATTAGCACAAAGTGAAAGGAAAAATGGCGCTGTCGACCTTAGAGAAAGATAAGAAACTTCCTTTATCGCTTAAAACGTATGGGATTAGACTGGATTTTTTTCGTAGAAGATGTGTGTCCATCCTCTGTGTTTCCTGTGTTACTCTTGTCTGTTTAATAAAACATTTGAATATTCAGATTTAAAAATATCATTGCAATAGAAAAAGTCCTGTATTATTTATAAAAAATGTGTATGACAGAAGTATGTTTTACTATTGTAATAAAATTATAATATATATATATATATATATATATATATATATATATATATATATATATATATATATATATATATATATATATATATTACAAAACATACAGACTATAGAGAAGCATCGTTACTTTTTAGTTTGCAGTGTACTCGGTGTGAGCTGAGATACAAGAAACACATCCAACACTTAGACCAATCAGGGTGTGAGCTGAGATACAAGAAACACATCCAACACTTAGACCACTCAGGGTGTGAGCTGAGATACAAGAAACACATCCAACACTTAGACCACTCAGGGTGTGAGCTGAGATACAAGAAACACATCCAACACTTAGACCACTCAGGGTGTGAGCTGAGATACAAGAAACACATCCAACACTTACAGTGACAGTAACAGAACAGATAGATCATAAGTAGTGACGGCGTTAATTTTTGAGTTTTAAATAAAAACTTGAAGAAGACAATGATAGTCATCTATTCGAGTATGTATAACCTTTATTGTTGTATTGTGTGACGGCTGATTATGATATATGGCATTTTTTTGTTATAAATAGTTGTAAAATAATGTTACTTTAATCCCAAATTTATTTCAGCGCCATTAACCAACTCCACCGAAAATCAACTTACATGTGTCTGGTAGGTATTAATCATGTGTCTTACTTGTGTCTCATGGTGTCTTACTTGTGTCATGGTGTCTTACTTGTATTTCATGGTGTCTTACGTGTGTCTCATGGTGTCTTTCCCATATCTCTAACAGACCCAACATATGTCTGGCAAAGGTCTAACATAGACGTTGTCTGGATCGTGTGATATACTGGACATACTTGTTTGAAAATTAGGTTTGATTATTTAGCCATGCATTGTTGATTTAAGCTGATAATGAATTAATATCTATACAATGTTAAATAGTATATGTATTGATATAATTTTACTGAATTGATAATAAATGAAAGCATTTTTTTAGATCAATCTACACAAGTAACTAGTGTAAGAACGACTGAGCTAGAATACGTGCAGTGAGTATATCATAGTACGCGGGTCATGTTTGGTTCAATGGGGGATCTATGCGACTTACAGAACGAAAACACCATGCTGTTGATAGTGTTATTTTGCAAACGAAAACAGTTCGATGTGTTGATGAAGTTATACCTTACAGTGGAATTCATTATATGTTAATGTAGTACTAATTGTGTACTAAACTTTAAAAAAACCCTTTTTTTAGTGTTTGGATATTTAATGTCACATAGAGTTACTCTTTTTTTTGCTTTTAATTACAACAGGCTTCTGACTTTTCAGAATAGCACAGGTTCTTCTAACAGTTGGGTTAATCACATCATTTCTATAGTTGTTGGCTCGCAAGATGGCACGAATGGATGTGAGTGTACGTCTTGGGCCCTTATTTAGCTCAACTCTAGTAAGACTTTTGCTGGGCTTGTTCTGGTCTTTAGACACCTTTGTCATCTTTTGTGGGTTCAACCCCAACTGTCTCGCGATGAATGAGACCATTGTAACTGAAAGAGTTGCGGCTCTTAAGGTTGTTGGGTTCAAGAGACGTGTTCTGTTTACTCCTCTCCCACATAGTAGAAGAGTTGTTCCTAAAGATCAACCAACCAACATCAGCAGAGGTCATTTTTAATTTCCTTTCATGCTGGAAACACTATATTTAAAATTAAACAAATATCTCTAAACCGAAACCAAGGATATAATTTAAACTCGACTAGAGTAGAAGGGGTCTCAAGCTTACACAAATGGCTTTAAAGACAGTTATCGTTTTTACTTTCCGTCTACGTTCTTGTATTAGTTTTAAAACCTACAAATATAAATGTTTGTAATATCAAACCATTAAAATAACTTTTTAGTATTATAAATAATAAACAATAATTGAGACTATATTTTGTTTCTGCAATGTTGTTATCGTTTATGTTTTCTGAACGGCTTTGTAAGTAACATCCCTTGATTCATAAAAATTACAATATGGGAAACAACTTTCAGCTAACGCTAATAAAACATTTTTTTTTCTACCTAAATGACAGCAGCATAATATAAAGTTTCATGTAATAAATAGCTGTTACTCATGAAGTCAAAATAGAATCCAACAAACTTAAAATGTCTATAAATATTGCTTATTCAGGATTGTTCGTTTTTTTTAAACAATTAAAAAATGTCTCTCAATGTTTTCATTTGCGTTTTAAATTTGATTAATTCTAACAAATACACAAATGTTTAAAATATTAAAATTAAAAGAAAAAAAATATATATATATATATATATATATATATATATATATATATTCAAATGCAAAATCTATTTTATGAATAACATTTAAGTTATATACCACAGCCTTATAGATATAACAAAATGGGAAGTGATAAAGTCACTTTTTAAATACATATACATTTTACATTATTAACAACAAAGAGGATCCCGTTCCTCCCAGAAGCAGAGAGACAGTAGACCATCAGATAAGTGGTCCGCGGAGAAGTTTGAGGAACAGAAGGAAGACGAAATTTTTTGTCAGCAACCATCAATTCTTTCATGGTCGCGCTGGTATGAGAACAGACTGTTCAAAAAGCTATAAAAGGGAACTGGTGAAGGCACCAAATGGAAAGGGTGGATGTGAATTCTAGAACTGTTTTGTGTCTCAGGAAGATGATGTAGACACAGTTGATATGTGAAATAGGTATAACTGTCAATCGTATACGAATGGGACGACGTGGACAGTGAGTGGAACAATAAATTTTTTTACGATGGTGCGATTGACTTTGGAGGAATGCACCTGCCAAGCGTTGTTTGTGGTTGAAAACACACAAAAAAAGGCAGGGGTGGATGTAACTAGGGTAGGCCTAACTACTAGTTACAATCTGATGCAACTGATAACGAACGATAAGCCGCGACGCAGTATTACAGTCTGATGCAACTGATAGCAGGTGGCTTATTAAATCGGACTGATAACAATCTCAAAGCCAACGCGTGCTATTTTGGGAAACGGTACGAGGGGATTCAGACGGCCTGTCAACTTTGAGTGATAGGATGCAGATGTTTTATTAATCGGGCTGTACGTTAGAACTGCGCAACTAGTAGTCGGAGACATCGATTACAAATATCGATTACGGATGAATACAAGTACGAATACGAGTACGAATACAAGGGATAAATAGGAGGGGACGGCGGAGCTCGCTCTCTTTCGATCGCTCGCTTTAGATCAGTCAGTCTGTGTGACAGTTGGTTATAGAACGGGTTAGCCGTTTTGGGTTAAGAAGGACGATAGACATGTGGATTCAGTTATATGAAGCCTAGTGAGGACTGTTAGGGGTCAGTTGATTCAGACTATTATTGTGAAGCATTCCTGTTGATTCATTTTGTTATTTTGAAGCATTTCTTGATTCATGTAATAAAAGGATCAATAGCGAACCTGCATCTTCGAGTATTTCTACTGTAGTCGATGTTGTGTAGAATGAGTGGTTAAACTCGTTACATTTGGCACTACAGGCAAATAATCTCGTAACATGTCGCGTTGCGAGCAGGGTAACTGTTCGCTCGTTACATATATATATATATATATATATATATATATATATATATATATATATATATATATATATATAATAGAACTAAGCAGATTCAGTTGTTTCTGTGGTGCCATTCGATGATTCATTTGAGTCTGTCTTTGCCTTTTTCTTCGGACTTTCATCTTCTGCATCTTCACTTTCTTTTTCATCTACAGATCGCTTTTCTGCTGTTGTTTCTTCTGTTTTTGATTCTGTCTCTTCTGAGCTAGCATTTTCATTTGTATTTTCTTCTGAATCTTCTGTTTTTGTGTTTTCTTCTGTTTGTTCTTCTGCTTCAGCATCAGCCTCATCAGCTTTGCCTTTCACATCTTCAACTGTCTTTGCTACAATTGGCTCTGTGGTCTCTTTTGTTTCTGACTCAACAGCAACATCATCCTTTGTTCCAGGCATTGTAAAATTGTGTGGTTTCAGCGGACGACGACGGAAACCGAAATTGTTGCTAAGTGCATGAGTGTTCTTTGTACTATACGACATATATTGCTGTATATGAATCCTTTAGGAGAAGGTATGAAAAGACAATTAATTAGATCAAAAATATATGATCTGAACTAGAAGACCGATATTTAATTAAATGTAGGCTGTTATTCCGAATGTGTTGAAATATAAAATATTTTTATTGCACATTATAATGAACAAACTGAATCACAAGTACAAGTATAGGTTTCGGTTTATAAAGCAAACTGTGTGCTGGTAAATTACTGTTAATGCAATATATAACTATAGAAAATAATAATTTTTTAACAAGTAGGTAGTTTGCTTAATAATATCGTATATGTTTTAAATACAAATACTTATTTACAATAACTGCATTTTATCCTATTACATTAAACGTAGATTTTTCCATGAACTTGATATCGATAATTATGCACGTTTGTTAGTGTTGTCTCCCTTATATAGTTTTAATTCAAGCAAAGGCAACTGTTAAGCACTTTTAGTTTGTTACACACTCAGGGTCGCACTACGGGGAAAGCTGAACAAGGTTATCAGTTAAGGGTTGTAAAAGGGGGTGAGGGTGGGATGAATATTGGTACGTGTCAATTATAAAATTTTACCGGATACGCATCTGGAAGGAAAGCGTAGGCTTGACCCACAATTGTTGACACAAAACTTCGTGTTGGTAGATAGAAAAACTGCGTATTTGGTTATCTATATATATAATTCTCTTCTTCGAGCCGTTAGAAAACAAGCTGCAACCTCGCCTTACAGTCCCCTCTCTTCCTCTATATCAATATCACAACCACCCCCACCCCGCCCCCACATTGTCTGGTGAGTTGTGTTCACTCTGTTTACATTTTACAATCACAGAGACGGGTTTGGTGACGGCTATTAGGGGCAGATAATTTAGTTTGAAACGATTTTAAACTTAGAGGAGGTAACTAAGAGGAGGCTGCTTTCACGTGGGGGGGGGGGGTAGTGTTTTTAAGCAAATATTTTCAATGGCAGCATTGGTACTGTCGAATTCACAAATTATAAATTACTGAAAAGTAGAAAAAAAAACTAAATAGCGGCGTATGATACGCAGCGGGTCGGCTCGTTAAATATAAATGTAGAACCAGGAACCTACACTACAGTAGTCGATTTAGACAGTTAGAAAAGAAGACCAATAATAATTTATTTTCTTATTCATATAGTTTTGTTTTAATGTGTATCTTTTAACTACTTCAAGCAATTTAAATTCATCAATTGTAATACTTTTTTTAAGTTTCCAAAGTTTAAGTAACTACAATTATCGAAATAAAGTTTTTTGAAAAAAGCTTACATATTATTGACTGTTTATGCTGCTTATAAACATATTCCTAAGGAGCTGAATGTTACATATTAAGTCTTTTCCATTCTGGTAAATGAAAACGTGAGCTCATGTCTCAAGACATTTTCAAACTGCTCAACAAACAAAGAGCTGTGTGTCAAGGGTGAACTTTCTGGTGTGTTAGGTATAGGCATAGAGAAGGTGGACGATCTAAACTCGACATTGTTTAAGCTGATTCAACTTTCTGGTGTGTTAGGTATAGGCATAGAGAAGGTGGACGATCTAAACTCGACATTGTTTAAGCTGATTCAACTATCTGGTGTGTTAGGTATAGGCATAGAGAAGGTGGACGATCTAAACTCGACATTGTTAAAGCTGATTCAACTATATGGTGTGTTAGGTATAGACATAGAGAAGGTGGACGATCTAAAATCGACATTGTTAAAGCTGATTCAACTATCTGGTGTGTTAGGTATAGGCATAGAGAAGGTGGGCGATCTAAACTCGACATTGTTAAAGCTGATTCAACTATATGGTGTGTTAGGTATAGACATAGAGAAGGTGGACGATCTAAAATCGACATTGTTAAAGCTGATTCAACTATCTGGTGTGTTAGGTATAGGCATAGAGAAGGTGGGCGATCTAAACTCGACATTGTTAAAGCTGATTCAACTATCTGGTGTGTTAGGTATAGACATAGAGAAGGTGGACGATCTAAACTCGACATTGTTAAAGCTGATTCACCAAAATGCTGTCATCATTATTCTCTTTGTCGTCATTACCACCATTACAACCATTACCGTTATTTTACCACCAAGATTTCCATCATTATAGTTAAGGTTGTGAGATGGTCTGCTTCTGTGGTTCGGTGTTCTACAATCATATAAATCCTGCCACTACCATGTAAAGCCTGCCACTACCTTGTAAAACCTGCCACTACCATGCACAGCATTCAACTGTCATAAACAGCCAATAAACATGACAATAATGTAGATTATAATCGCTCGACAAATGGATGTGCAATAGATACATACGTTGTAGGCGCGGGGTGATTGGTAAATGGGCGATATATACATGAGTGGCCAATGCTGGCTGCATACAACACAGACACACATTATAAAACTAACACTGCCTTTTAAACTCTTGTATCAAATATATGCTAGTTCTGCTGTAGACTGAATACTGAAAGCGAATAAGACACATGTAAGACACGTTTAAGACACAATTAAGGCACATTGAGGACGCATTTCAACATTTCGAGTGTAAGATATATTAAACATATACATGATTTAAACGTGTGTTTAAAACACAATTGTATTAATGTAATATTTTATCAACTTTCTAAGAGATTATGTTTCCACGCCTCTGGCCAGGTACTTGTAGGATTTCAATCCAATTATGAAATAATTGTTGACATGACGTGGATTACTAATAAATAAATAAATCCGATACAGTGTTGCATTCAGTGAAAATATTCTAATATATATTAATTAAATACGCAATTAGGTTAGAGTTTTGTAATTTTAAAATTGCAATAAAAATAAATGTTTCCAAAATACTACAGGTCTTAATCCAAAAACATATCAAGGGCAATAACTTAAAAATAACTTTAACAAATATTGATATCATTACATTTTTTTTTTTAATACTAAAATGGGCTGATAGTTGCTTATTTTAAAATATGCTAAATAACATATTGATAGACGTAAACAGATATTTTTATTGTTCTTGTATATGTCTTAAAAAATAGGTGACTCGATTAATTACAAAACAGTGGCCAAACGTTATACATTTTTCAAAGACAACCGATTAGGTCGGTTTTATCATCTGTCCCTTCGCAATGTTAATGTTTATTGTCTTAAATACTTTTTTTCTTTATGTCAAATGAAATGGTCAGTTTCAATTTGCTGGGTCACCTTTTAGTGTAAGAAATAATTATTTGTTTGGACGGACACATTTAATTTTTTTTGTCAACTGTATTAAAAGATACTGTCAGTTATCAAGTACCAATTTAGTTTGAACACATTTATGAAATTGAAATGAATTTAAACTAGTAACCGCAGCTTCACTATATACACCGACAACCCAACAACCATCCCACACTACATTCAATTAAATTACAAAAATAAATCACTGAACATCCTTATAGCAATTGCTGGAAGAAGGCAAGCATGCCAATTCTGCTCCTCAACTCTTCATTGGACAAACCAATGCCAAACTTTCACTCCAGAGTTAAGCACAAAATACAGTACCACCTGCTCCTCAAGCTCCATTATCAAGCAACTCTTCAACCAAGGACGCAGCAAAAGACCCAGAGACAACGCCCAAAAAGCAACCTTCAGCACAAGAACCAGCGCCACCCGCCCAGCAAGCTCCAACACCGAGCAGCCAACAAGCAAATACAACTAAGAATGCAACGAAGCCTTCGACAAGGGAAACAACTACACCTCCAAAAGAAACAACAAGTAACACAAACAACCTCAGCCCGGATTTAGATATGGACACTACTACAGTTTCAAAAAGGAAAAAGGAATCTACGTTTCAACTCTACTGACCAACTCTACTGACCAACTCTAACACTATCTCAACTGCCACCTGTGCCGCCCCTTTAGCGTCTTTAAATCTTATGAAGTGAGGTATTTTTTCTTTGTCCATTTTTGGCTTAATTATAAATTTATTGTTGTTCCCTCGGTCTTTAGTCTTGATGTTTGGGATGGTCCCCTCTTCACATAGGCCCTGAAGGGCTGTTTCCAGTTCAGCCTTACTAATGTGAGAGGGAACGCATCTCAGTGTACCTTTAACACAGTTCTTTTTATCGACATGAGTGACGCTTACTCTAAATAACCTCTGCGTACTTTCATTGGTTAGTGTCTTTGGCTCGTAGAATTCGGTGAGCATAAGACTCTCGTAAATTTGTTTTAACCCAGTGTGGCATACCAGACATTCACTTCTCCATAGTTATAGACCCTATTGAACTCAGTCTCTTGGCAGCCTATTATGTTGGCAAATTGAGTTAGAAACTCGGCATTTGTAATTGTGGTCAGCCATCTGCCTTGTAGGATTGTAATTTCTACCGTATTTGGTTCGTGGAAGAAGGCTTTGAATCCCGGTATGCAGACGTCAAAGATTAAGCCATCTTCATCCATTCTTTGTTTTTGTGTTTTAGCCCCACCTGGACCAAAATACACTCAACAAGTTTCAATTGTTTTTATTTAGTATGAAAATTTACTTACAAATGAAGTCCACAGGCGGAAATAAAAACACGCAGACTAAATTAAGATAACAGTGGTATGTCGATTCAATCACTGTCATTGAAATCCAAATTTTGACATAGACATTTTTTTTTTTTGACGTTTGACATATTTTTTTATTTTATTTTTTATTTTTTTATTTTTATTTTTTTTTATTCTTTATTTTTTTTTTTTTTTATTTTTTTTTTATTTTTTGACGTTTGACATAAACAACACAAAATTGTCACAGAGGCAATTGAAGGAGTGCATAATAGTAAAATATATTCTTTGTTATACACAAAAAGTTTCAAATAAAGTTATCACAGTTCTTTTTCAAATTTATTCGTGCTATAATTTCAAAATGGACTGAATATTAAAAACATTTAGATTGTTAAAATACAAATTGTATGACAAATTATATTTTATAAACAATGCTTATATATCAAAATAAATGCATGTTTTACTGTGAAATTTAGTTATAATTTAGAATTTCTGAACGGTTCATAAATTAGTCCCCCTAGTCTGATTATAAACATATAATGGGAAACAACTTTGAGCTGACACTAAATCAATAACTTCAATTGTGCTTTTTCTTCAGTAATACCAGTAAAACATTTATGGCCTTAATGTCTGAAAAGCAAGTATAGCATACCTCATAGGCATTTTTACATTTTATCACAACTCTTTGAACCTCTGAGAAAGTAGACAATCTTAACTCAAGATTGAATACGCTTGCTTAAAACATTCCCTTTATATATTTTTTTTATTTTTAATGGAAGACACAATTAATCTAATTTAAACAACCAAAACAAGAATGAACATAAACCGGGAGTGATCTCCCCTAAACTTCATCGAATATTCTTAAATAAAACAACAGGGGATGTGAACTCGGGATATAGACATGATTTTAATCCATTTTAAATACTTACACTTTTTAAAATAGAATACAATCTCCAAGAAAAAAGAATTGCACACCAAGTGAACGCCAAATAAAATATAATAGTGCGCAATATTATTAGTACTTTATAAATTTACAAATATTTTTTTGAGAAATCGGAAATAGCGTAAATTACTACTTCTGGTCAACGGAAATTACTCAAAATTTGTAAGAAATTAGATAATTAGATATTTTACTTACATATAAACTTTTCATTTATCTATTTGAAATAGCACTCAAGTTATAGGCATTTAAAAAGTAGAAAAAGTACCTGTTCGGGTTATCAAAATCGCTCAAACGTTGATACGGATCTGATATTTTGATAAAATACTTAAAAAATGAAATTTCATCAACCTAGCTGTATCAGTACCCAAGCTATTGCGTCTACAGACACACACACACACAAACACATAAACACACACAGGCATACGAACAACATTGCAAAATTATGTTTTTTCCGATTACAAGACTTTATCTATACTTCGTATATACGAGAAAGTAAAAACTAAATAAACCGGGAGTGATCTCCCCTAAATTTAACCGTTGATATGATTTCTTTAAAACATGTTTTGCAAATAAAAGAAATGTTAGAATTGTCAAGTGTATAATATTATTAGTTTTGAAAATATAAACTAGAATTTTGTAATTTAAATAAATTGTGCAGTTTTTGAAATGAATGCCAATTTGTATTACAGTTCGGTTGTCTTTCTTCTACTTTATACATTCACTCAATATGAAAATAATTCGTAAAATTAGTTTGCCATAATAATGTCACATGTTCATGTAACGCACATGATAATTTTATATAATACATAATACACAAAGTTAATACCATTTAAAATGAACTACACATAAAACATGTTTATTCTTGCTACATCAAATGGTGTACACGTTGGACCAGAGTTTCTTCCGGGCATCTCTTCGGGGGGACTAAGTCCCCCCGAAAAATTTTTACCGCCCCCCCCCCCCCCCGAACGAAAAGAAATTTATATAATTTATATAGAACATATATACTTTTAACAGTGTCCGCCCCCCCCCCCCCCGAAGAAAGTTTATCGCCCCCCCCGAAGAATTCAAGCCCCCCCCCCCCCGAAGAAACACTGCGTTGGACACAGTCGTAGCTAGGGAAGGGCGGGTGGGGTGGCCGCCCGCGGCAACAATCTTGTTTTTTTTTTTGGGTGGGGGGGGGGGGGGGCGAAGCGAACTGGGTACGGCATTTTTTTTTAAAAAAGCCCATTTTGAGCTTCATTTTACTCGATTACGTACTGTCGAAGTTAAGAAAACAGACGGCCTTATTTAACTGATTTCAACATCAATTGTTTGACACCTATATAAAAACATCAGGCGACAGTGACCGGTAAAAAGCACCCCAGGCATTTCGTTTTTTGACGATTTGAATAACTATTCAACTGGGTGGGGGAGAATTTCTTTTTTACCAATATGTATACCTGTATCGGTGTGGGGAGTATTGTTGGTAGTTTGCCCTGGGCAAATCATTATATAATCTGTGATGTTTCCCTTAGATTTTCGAAAAAAAAAAAAATTGTAAGTGACTGATCACATATATGTAATCAGCTTTTAATATAACGTAGTTTATATGCTTACACTTGTTGTTATAACAAAAATTGTCGTTGTTGCATGAAACGGATGATTTTAGATACTGATGTCCGATAATAAAATAGATGTTGGGTTGTTAGTAGTATTATAATCTCAACTAATTTTATAGTTAGAAATTAGTGTTAGGCGTGGTGATCCGTCAAAAGAGCGCACGACAAAAGAGCGCCGACATAAGAGCGCAGACAAAAGAGCGCCGACATAAGAGCGCCGACATAAGAGCGCACTAATTTGCCGACAAAAGAGCGCCGACATAAGAGCGCAAACTAAAGATCGAAAAACCATATTTAATAAATAGGAACAAGAAAATTAATTCAGATCAGAAGTTTCAGAAGGCATTGTTTGACGTTAACTCTTTATTGTTTCATTAAAAAACTAATTGTTCAGTTTTTTAAACTAAAAAACTGGTATAGACGATTGATATTATCCATTGTTCCGGAATCATCGTTCTGTAAATGTCAGTCCCACAATCCCACAAAACGAAATTTTGCCCTCTTGTTGTCGTTTGAACATGTTCAGGGATTGTTATCTCTGCAACGTTCTGTGGATTAGGATATGGCAGCTGCTTGCGTTTTCTCTGTCTTTCTATTGCACTTTGTGAAGCGACGTATGCTGCCGGCAATTGAGGTGCTACTTCCATCGAAATTCCTGCTCTGGCTGGTTGTATAATCTGCCTTAGTTTTTCCACCCCTTCCACTGCCCGTATTTGTATAGCCGAAATGACTTTCGCTGCTTCAATTTTAGCCGGATCAGCAGTGTGATTGTGTTTCGATAATGACAGAACAACATCGTTCAGCATTTTCATCCGTCCTCGGTAGCCATATTTCTTAAAGCATCTTTATGTCGTATTTCTATCAGCATTTGCTCTGTCTTTTCGATATCTGTAACCTTCGACCTATATAATAACCTTCCCTTTTTGTGATACGATCTTCTCCATGTTATTTGGGTTAGATATATTTTCAAACTGCATTCATAACATAGTAACCATACTATATCAATAAACACGTCGTTTTATCGTACCGCCGATTGTTTAATTAAAACAAGTGTTAACCATGTCATATTCGCTTAGCGTACAACATGTATTTTTTAATGGACTGCGCTCTTATGTCGGCGCTCTTTTGTCTGCGCTCTTTTGTCTGCGCTCTTATGTCGGCGCTCTTTTGTCGTGCGCTCTTTTGACGGGGTGCCGTTAGGCGTATGGTATGACTAGGGTAGTTGGTGTTAGGGTTAGGGACAGGGTTAACATTGACATTAGCCAACAAAGTGTGTATTTTAGTTAACTACCAGTAACCTAACACCCCGTTTTTAAAGAATATTTTATTATCGGGGACTGGTATAAATATTCCCCCATGAAACTATGTTCGCATCAACTACAACATATGTATTCGGCTTTCTATAACTCGGACGACACGCTTTGTGTAGGCCTATATTCAACTTCAGTCTGTCAGAATATATTAGTCTTACAACAACATTTAGGATTTACTAATAATAGAAGTAGACTGGCTGATCTTCACATTTCATTAACAGTAACGTATAATTATATAAGTAGATCAAGACCCGATAGCAATGTAATGTAAGATAACTTTTGTATAGAATTATATGATTACTTAATTTAAAAAAAAAAAAAAAAATAGAAGGCTGTCCGACTTTGTGGTGACGATGGAACAGATGTAACATCAAAATTTACTAAATGACCCTCTACTGTATGGTTTACCTTCCAGTATATTACACGATCCTGACAACGTTTATGTGAGACCCTTGCTTAACTAGATATGATTATGTATCGGTTAATATTTTCTCTCAAACAGAAAAAAAATTGTGTTTTTTAACAATGGGGGGATGTAACATCGCAATGAATTTGATGTTTTGGATTTTACAGAAAATTGTATGCATAGAGATCACTGTTTAATAATATATAATTATATACTTTTTAAAATTTTAAGTAAGCTTGCTTCTTCACGAGTTTCACGGTTTTAAAGCTAAAAAGTAGGTTTTTTATATTCACTGCGTATTTTTCCTAAAACATTTTAAATATTTTTTTTTGACGAACTAGATGGTGATTATTATGCACGTTCGTTAATGTTGTCTCCCTTGTATAGTTTAAGTTAAGGAAATGGCAACTGATATGCACGTTTAGATTTGTACTAGCCGTCCCGGCCAGGCCCTGCTCTGGCTTCTGTGAAAAACCTTTCTGTTAAAGACCATTACCTGTGTGTTTAGTAATCATCATAAACCCGGCATTGCCCACCCAAACCACAACCAACCAAAACCAAAACAACAAAACGCAAACATAACGCTAACACAATTACAAATACAAACGAAAACAAAAACTTAACAACAAACACAACCACACCCACAAACACCAATACAAACACAAAGAAAAAACAAACAAAAAAGCAAACGAAAACAAAAACCTAACAACAAACCCAACCACAAACACCAATACCAACAAAAAAAAAATCAACGAAAAAAGCAAACGAAAACAAACCAAATCCAAACGCAAAACCAACCAAAAACACAAATACAAACCCAAACAAAAAAAACACAAACAAAAACGAAAAAAGAAAGAACAAAAACGAACCAAATTAAAACGCAACCACTAACGCAAACCCACCTAAACACAAAGAAAACACTAACGCGAACATAAACGCCCGGGGCGGAATCACCTGTTTTAGCTTAATGAACGACTATAGTACCCCAACTTATTCACAGTCTTTTGCACTCACTTAAACGAACGCGCCTGTTTCAATTTAATAAACAATTTTAATACTCCAAGCTTATCCGTAAAATACCTACAACATTTGCACTTGATCAATCCCCGCTAATTATGTAATTATTTTTTTTCCCAACACCAAAACAAAGTAATTAAAAAGTAAATTATTTTCACGGAATGCAATGGTTTTATAAAGGGAAGTAATTGTGTTTTTCCTAATTTATCAAAGGGAAGTAAGTGCTATAGGACTAAATAAAGACATAATAAGAATTTTTGTAAAAGATGATATTTTTTTTTAAAACTTGTGTTTAATGAACATGCCGACAATTATTACTATAATTTGAAAAATGAAAATTATTTCCCAACATTTTCAATAGTAATTTTTTAGCTCATAAATTTAGACAAATGCGCACGATAATTTTCTAACACTTAAATTCGTACAATTCCAACGACATACAAATGCATTACATACAGAACTGAGCTTTATATATTAGATTAAAAAGTGATATTGAAAACAAAAACAAGCCCCAAAATAATTCAACAATAGACTGCCAACAAGAAGAGCAGATAAATAACAAACAGCAAATAATTTTCTTTCCAGCCAAACAAGAGAATTAGGAATAGACGTTACTGCATTTTTTTTTAAAATTATATTTTAAACACAGTTTGAATAAATCATGGGTGATTAAAAAACCGTTTAAACGGATTAAAATGGATTAACTGTGATTGTGATAATTGTGTCACCAGATGATGGGCTACCTGTTACACGTTTTATTTGCTAATAATAGATGTAGACTGGCTGATCTTCAGATTTCAGCAACAGTAAAGTATAATTATATCAGTAGATCAAGACCCGATAACAATGTAATGTAAGATAGTTTTTGTAAAGAATTATATGTTTACTTAATTTAAAAAAAAAATCAGCAAGCTGCCCGACTTGATGGTGACGATGTAACAGATGTAACATCAACATTTACTAAATGAACCTCCAGTATATTACACGATCCTGACAACGTCTATGTGAAACGCTTGCTTTACTAGTAGATTTTGTATCAGTTAATAATTTATCCAAAAAAAAAAAACAAATGTTTTCTAACGTATCTTAATGTCCTGCCATTCATTATATGTCATGTTTTGCATCTCTCAGAAACATGTATGCACACATATCACTGTTTTAAAGTATATAACCATATACGTTTTAAAATTTTAAAAAAAGCATGCTGCTTCACGATATTCACAGTTTTAAAGATTAATCGTAGGTTTTTTTTTATACTTACCTTGTATTTTTCTTAAAACGTTTTAATTCTTCTTATCACGAACTAGATAGTGATTATTTAAAAAAAAAAAAAAATATCTGTGCATTAAGCTGAAGAGCCGCATCTTGACACCAAAAGAGCCGCATGCGGCTTGCGAGCCGCAGGTTGCCGACCCCTGACCTATACTTATTAAGTCGTTGATTTTAGCTTACATTTGATATAAACCTATCGGCGTTGTGAGCGAATGTTCAGTAAACTATCCTACTTGCCCTCATATAAACATATCCCACCAGCCCTGATTTAAATCTATCCTACCAGCCCTGATATAAAACTATCCTACCAGCCCTGATATAAAAATATCCTACCAGCCCTGTTATAAAACTATCCTACCAGCCCTGATATAAACATATCGATGCTGTGAGCGAGTATTCAGTAAACTATCCTACCAGCCCTGATATAAAACTATCCTACCAGCCCTGCTATAAAACTATCCTACCATCCCGGATATAAAACTATCCTACCAGCCCTGATATAAAACTATCCTACCATCCCGGATATAAAACTATCCTACCAGCCCTGATATAAAACTATTCTACCAGCCCTGATATAAAACAATCCTACCAGCCCTGATATAAAACTATCCTACCATCCCGGATATAAAACTATCCTACCAGCCCTGATATAAAACTATCCTACCGGCCCTGATATAAAACTATCCTACCAGCCCTGATATAAAACTATCCTACCAGCCCTGATATAAAACTATCCTACCAGCCCTGATATAAAACTATCCTACCAGCCCTGATATAAAACTATCCTACCAGCCCTGATATAAAACTATCCTACCAGCCCTGATATAAAACTATCCTACCAGCCCTGATATAAAACTATCCTACCAGCCCTGATATAAAACTATCCTACCAGCCCTGATATAAAACTATCCTACCAGCCCTGATATAAAACTATCCTACCAGCCCTGATATAAAACTATCCTACCAGCCCTGATATAAAACTATCCTACCAGCCCTGATATATTGACACCATACAGTCGGTGACAATACCTTCCAGAGTTGAAGTCCATCAATGTGTATGCTGCTATATCATAGATCATATGTGAGGAAACTCAGCTAGGCTCTCTATATCAAGTTCGGCCGGAGTGGGGGGTGGGGGGGTGGCATGTTAGCGTCTTATGTCCTTAGACATTTTTTTTGATTGCTCTCTCTTTCATTTAGGAAATATGCTAGTCTTTTCATTAACAAGTCCATGTTTTTAAGAGATACTTAGATTTAAGCTACTTTTTTATAGTTTGAAAAAAAAAATAACCAAGGTAAAGAATACGGACAATAAAACAGTGGTTGATTAAATCAAAAACTCAACTTTTTTTTTTTAAATGATGTTATTTTTGTGAATTTTAGTTAACGAGCCGACCCGCGGCATATCATACGCCGCTATTTAGTTGCTGTTTTTTTTCTACTTTTCAGTTATTCATAATTTGTGAATTCGACACTACCAATGCTGCCACTGAAAATATTTCTTTAAAACACTATAAGTAGCTCGTTAAGGACGATAACCCCCCCCCCCCCTCCTCCCCCAACCTCCGTTAAAGTAAACTCCACTGGCATGGTATGACGTTCTTGATGTAGCTTACCATTTTAATTATTCAGTAACCAAATAATGTTTTAATAACAAATAAGTAGCTCGCTTAACTGAATGCTCTCGTCGTTTGTTGTTGTTATTTTTTTTTTAATAAAACACTCTTGTCACGTTATACTTCGTTTTCCATATAATATTTTAAAAATAATAACAAACGATATCCACAGTTTTTAAAATAAAAACATTATTCTTACATTTTAAAAACGCCTGAGATGGCCACATACAGTTGTCCATGTGAGAAACACGGTCTTTTAAAGTCTAGATCTAGTCCTACGTGAAGGGGTCGGCGTGGTCGAGTCGGTAAAGCTCATGGTTGCTGAACCGAAAAGTATCGAGTTCGAACCCTCGGGCAGATGGCTGGGGACAGCCACTCTTCTAGGAGAGACAACTCCAAAATTTAAACAACTGCTGCCTTGTAGTTCGTTCTTGGTTGGACAAAGGCTATGGAAGCAAATCCAAAAAGAAAAGCAGGCTGAAATCGGAGTCAATGGCCTCAATGGCGCATAACCAGTTGACACGTAACGCTTAATTGTGTTGGAGGCGTGGTCGAGTCGGCAGAAAGTTCATGGTATATAAATTCGAACAAAGTCTCGAGTTCAAACCCACTGGCAGATAAATCTCGATCCCCTTCAACACTAATAATTAAGAACGAAGAAGAAGAAAGAAGAAGAAGTCCTACGTGAGAAAAACTGAGGCAGCTTTTTGAAAAGGTCGACATCAATTTTTTAATACATCTTTTATTTTTAAACGTGTGACCTTGTTTTTTAGATCTCATTTAGTTAATTGTGTCTGTACTTTATTTCTTTGATATTATTAGTTACTGGAGCGCTAGTTTGTCCACACTACCACCGAGACGCACCAAAACGTGCAGTAAACAAACCTTTAGTTTACTCTGACTACCCTCATCAATGATGAAGAAGAACACACTTTTAAACGAATGTAGGGGCCATAGTGCTCATATGGGAGCCCGGGGCGCCGGAGGAGAACCCTATTGTATCGCGACTGATCCCGCTGTGCAGGTCATCCAATAGGCGGACCCCGTGTGCTAAGACAGGCACTGGGAAACTTTGGGCGCTCAACCACACATGTACGTGGGGCGCCGACACCCCAATATTTAAACAATGTTAGGCCTATGATAGAAAACTTTGGGCGCTCAACCACACATGTACGTGGGGCGCCAACACCCCAATATTTAAACAAGGTTAGGCCTATGATAGAAAACTTTGGGCGCTCAACCACACATGTACGTGGGGCGCCAACACCCCAATATTTAAACAATGTTAGGCCTATGATAGAAAACTTTGGGCGCTCAACCACACATGTACGTGGGGCGCCAACACCCCAATATTTAAACCATGTTAGGGCTATGATAGAAAACTTTGGGCGCTCAACCACACATGTACGTGGGGCGCCGACACCCCAATATTTAAACCATGTAAGGGCTATGATAGAAACCTTTGCGGGACTGCTGTTAACAAATTAGTAAGTGGGTTCAAAGTAAAATTGTATGTAGTGCATGATATAAACTGTTACTAAAATAATTGTGGAAGTCATAAATACTCTGTCACATCATGGTTTACCTTTCAAATCAGAGAGTGAAACAGTGTGTTCTAATCTTCAAATGTCTCTTTTTTAAAGCTTAAAATATACATTACTAATGCCATGTCAAGGGAGATAAATCAATGAAACAAACAGAGCTATATATTTTTTAAAAATTTAAAAATTACAAATTAGAAAACAAAATGTGCAGTGTACAAATAAAGAAAAGAACTTTGTATTTCATAAAGTATTAAATTATTAATCATGAAAAGTAATGAACATTATAAAACTTAATAGATTATAATATACGAAAAAAATGACTTGAATGTGTACATTTTTTAAAGACAAGCGATCATATCTAAATAATCAACCTTTTAAATATTCCACTTTTATAAATTTGATTCAACGTAAAAAAAAAAAAAAACAAAAAAAAACGTAAATACATATACTAAAACATGATTTATGTAAATTTGCCCCTGAACTTACAACCCTCTATTTAAGCTTTTTTAGATTATTAGTATAGAACATGAATAGATTTAATTTGCTTTTTTTAAAAATGATCTGTCATGGTAGTTTTTTTTTTTTTTTTTTTTTTTTTTTTTTTTTTTTTTGTATACAAGAAACAAGAGAGTTAATAGAAGTTTATGGTACTATTTTTACAATGTCACTTATGGAGCACTAGATATTTTATGACCATAAAACATACAATAACTATATAATTAGAATGATCTACTGAAAAATAAATATGCTTTGTATAAGATAAGTAAGGTATTTGTATTTAGGTTTCTTTTACTCAGGGTTGTTTTTACCATCTTGATTGCCTGTAATCTTTGGTCCCCATAGTGCCACAATTTTTTTAGCAAAAGCATTTGTCGCAATTTTTTTTAATTCCTGAGGCATATATACTACTGCATTAATTTTGGCAACTATTTTCAATATGATATATACTATTATAAAAAAATATATTTTCTATGTTTGAAGAAAATAAAAACATAAAAGCTAACAACAAAAAAACCACAAAAAAACAAAATAATACATTTACTAAACACTAGTTATAAGTCAATAATACACACTCGTTAAGAGATGGTCAGTCTGATCTGAAAGGTAAACATTATTTAAATTAATAAATATTACATTTATATATTTTTTATAAGTACTTTACTTTCGTATTATATTTATCTGTCCTGCTAGTGTATATGTTAATTGTTGAGCCGCATTGTTACAGTGTTATTTTAAACCCACATTAATATTTATCAACCAAAATTCTCAGTTTAGTTAAACTGTAGATACGTTCAATTTCAAAATTGTTATTGTAAAACGGATATGTACTAATCAATTCTATACCATACATGTATTTTTCAAACATAATGAAAGGGATAACACATACACATGCTTTCGTATTTATAGAAATTAAAGGACGTTTAAAATGCTTAAGTAAGATTATCGGATATAATGCAATCACAAATATAAATAAAAACGTATTGTTATTAGAACCTGTTAAAAGTTTTGAGGTACAAAAAATATTTAGTTTGAGCATTAAACATGTGCGCTTAGACAGAAATAAAATATTTGAATGAGTGAATACCATTAAAAAAAAAAAACAGAAAACATGATTACTTTAGATACAATCGAGTTACTTTATTTTTCCGATTCAATTTAATTTTCTTTTTATACACAAGCTACAGAGTAGTTGGTCGAGTCAAGCGACTCTAACCCTCTCGCACAAACCTAAGCGTAACAGTTACATTGTCTTATATGGACATTTACATATTTAATATCTCGCTGTTTTATTTTAAAAATAAAAGCATAGTATACCATTCAGATCAGACTCACCAACTATTGGTCAGCTGACCATCCCACGTGACAGGTCAGTTCGTTTTACTGATTTTAGATTGTTTCTGTCTGATCAATGAGAGTTTACTAAATTTTATTGTATGAAAGTTAAAAATTCTTCACAAACGAGTCATAATATGGATGCATCGTTGATTGTACTGGTTGGATTCTAATTCTTTAAAAACGATATACATTCAAGTCACGGTTTTTTTACTGTAAAACCTAATGCGTTTTTATATAAAATTTAGCGTTCTTGCTTAATTTTTTAATACTTTCTAAAACGTGTTAATTTTACATATGTATTTTATGAGTAATATGCCTATTTCTTAAGCAAATGTTTTTACAGTTTTTATAATATATAGCACTGTTAGTTTGATCGATTGGTCTCCCTTTACCTTTTCTATGTAATAAAAAATGGCTATAGTAATATGTATTTTAAGTTTTAAAAAAAAGACATTCAGTTCTAGACAGTATCTAAACTGTTTGAGAACTTTCATCAATACAGAATAAAAACTTTAATTTCCAGATAAAACAGTATGTGATATGTATAACGTTAGAAGTTTTAATTTTTTGTTTGTTTTTGTTTTACTGTGAAACATACTACAACGCTAAAGAAGGAGTTTGTCGTATTCGTGCACATGTCTTACGACACAACAAAAACAGGGTTAGATCAAGTCCATTGAGAAGAAAATTAGCTCAGGTTAAGCTGCCAACTTTTTTTTTTTGAACTCAAAAAGAGAACAACGATTATGACAGAAGTAAATTAAGAGACAATTAAACCAAAATTGTTGTGGAAAAGTGTATGGTTATATAACAAACGTCAAATATTCACAGTATCTGTTAATGGTATTACGTTATTAATATATTTATGCATATCTGTATTGGCTAGACCTCGTTAAAACTACGAACATTACATAATCGTATTGTTGACTTTAACATATAAGTTTATGCAGACACATTTAAGTATTAAAACACTTTTATCAAAATAGTATACAAATAGATATGGCTAACTATTTTTCATATTTCAGCAATAGACTTTATAATTGGATAAGTAAGTCAAGACCAGATGGTAATGTGATGTAACATAATCTGTGACACAATCAGATGTTGAGTTAACACAAAACAAATTAACAGAAAGTTGACCGACCTGATGGTGACGATGTAACACATGTAACATCAACATTTACTAAATGAACCTCTACTAGACGGTTTACCTTCCAGTATATCACACGATCCTGACAACGTCTATGTTAGACCCTTGCCAGACATATGCTGGGACCGGTAGAGACACACGTTCTAGTAATCCAGTGAAATAGCCATTAAGATTAGAACACACTGGTTCATTATCTGATTTGTAAGGTAAACCATGATGTGACTGAGTAATTATGACTGTCGCAATAGTTTCAGGAACAGTTTGTACGTTAACCATGCACTGCAAACATCATTACTTTGAACCCGTTCCCTAATTATTTAACAACAGTCCCGCAAAGTTTTCTATCATAGCCCTAACATGGTTTAAATATTGGGGTGTCGGCGCCCCACGTACATGTGTGGTTGAGCGCCCAAAGTTTTCTATCATAGCCCTAACATGGTTTAAATATTGGGGTGTCGGCGCCCCACGTACATGTGTGGTTGAGCGCCCAAAGTTTTCTATCATAGCCCTAACATGGTTTAAATATTGGGGTGTCGGCGCCCCACGTACATGTGTGGTTGAGCGCCCAAAGTTTTCTATCATAGCCCTAACATGGTTTAAATATTGGGGTGTCGGCGCCCCACGTACATGTGTGGTTGAGCGCCCAAAGTTTTCTATCATAGCCCTAACATGGTTTAAATATTGGGGTGTCGGCGCCCCACGTACATGTGTGGTTGAGCGCCCAAAGTTTTCTATCATAGCCCTAACATGGTTTAAATATTGGGGTGTCGGCGCCCCACGTACATGTGTGGTTGAGCGCCCAAAGTTTTCTATCATAGCCCTAACATGGTTTAAATATTGGGGTGTCGGCGCCCCACGTACATGTGTGGTTGAGCGCCCAAAGTTTTCTATCATAGCCCTAACATGGTTTAAATATTGGGGTGTCGGCGCCCCACGTACATGTGTGGTTGAGCGCCCAAAGTTTTCTATCATAGCCCTAACATGGTTTAAATATTGGGGTGTCGGCGCCCCACGTATATGTGTGGTTGAGCGCCCAAAGTTTCCCAGTGCCTGTCTTAGCACACGGGGTCCGCCTATTGGATGACCTGCACAGCGGGATCAGTCGCGATGCAATAGGGTTCTCCCCCGGCGCCCCGGGCTCCCATATGAGCACTATGGCCCCTACATTCGTTTAAAAGTGTGTTCTTCTTTACCATTGATGAGGGTGATCAGAGTCAGGGGCGGAACTACAGTGCCGCCAGACCCCGCAATGCGGGGGGGGGGGGGGGGGGCAGACCGATTGGGGGCCCAAAAATCCTGGCTAAATTATTAAAAAAGAAAAATTTAAAAAAAAAGGTGGAGGTCGAGTTATCTTTCTTCTACAGTTACAAACAAACACGATAGTCGGTAAACGTCTTTGAGAAAAATGCACAGACTATAGCTCGAGAGACCGCTAGACATAATCAACTTCAAAGACGTAGCTACCGTTCTTTTTTAGTGGCGTCGATAAGGAGAACAAAAAAGCATTGTTATATTGTTTACATTATTAAAATACATATCTATGATTGTGTGTTTAAACTACTGGCCTGAATTCTACAAAAAAAATATAATTATTTATTTCGATCTCATACATTTATAATTGCGTTCATTTTTACTTTAACAACTGTATCAATAAGCTTGTAAAAGTTTAAGTTATCTCCCTTCAGCGAAGCATCTGAAATTTGACTGTACCGGCACGCTTTGAAATCGGGCTGGGGAAATGTTGCGGCGACTATCCTGGTCTTCTAGACGACCGGAAAAAGTCGGCACTATTGATGTAGATGTTTATCGGCGCTTTCTTGTCCCCTTCCAATGAACCTTCCCAACTCTCTCCTCTCCCCCTCTCACCCCCCACCCCTCACCCCCCCCCCCCCCCCCCTCACCTCTACCCCTCACTACACCCTTACTCTTACAATAAGATGTAATGCATAGATTAACGAACCGTCTATGAACTACTGAACTGTAAACTGACCACTTCTGCACATTTTGTTAAAGACATTTTAGTCTTTCAAAATGTATGTTCATGTCAGTGAAGTCAGCAGTTTCTTCTGGGTCTGGTCTGTTTAGGGTCTCTTCGAAGTATTCAGCCCATCTTTTCAATTGATGTTTCTCCGTTGTAAGAACTTTCCCGTTTTTGTCCTTGATAGTAGATGATCTATTTGCTATTCCTCCTGTTAGAGTCCTGATAATCTTGTAGACTGTTCTGCTATCTCCCTTATCAGCTGCAGCCTGTGCTCCTGTGGCCATTGTGTCTACATAGTTCCTTTTATCCTTCCTAGCATTCATTTTTACCTCTTTTTGCAGTCTTCTATATTCTACATCGTTCCGTACCCTGCTTTCCATGATTCCAGATAGTGTTTTAATTTTGGCTTCTCTTCTCTTTTCAATGAGATTCCAAGTATCGTTTGAGATACATTCCTTCCTTTGTTTGTTCCTGTGTCCTAGTATGCATTGGCTTGTTTTCGTGTATACATCCAGGATCTTCTCGCATTGTGTAATGGTGTCCTCTTCTGGTAGGTTCTCGAGTAGACTAAATCTATTTTTTAGTTCAATTGCGAAGTTTGCCTTAATGGTGGGATCTTTTAGTTTAGCTGAGTCAAATAGCTGGTGGTTTACTTTCCTGTCGACTCTCTTAAGCTTGAGTTGTAGTTTGCACAAGACTAGATTATGTTCATTTACCTGATGAACAGGGGCGGAACTACTACAGTCCCGCCAGACCCTGCAATGCGGGGGGGGGGGGGAGGCCGTTTAGGGGCCCACGGCTGACCAAAATTAATATTTTTTACAATTTTGAATTTAATTTTCGTGCATATTTGCCTTAATATTTGGTTTGTAAAAGAAAAACACTGTAGCTGCGGTACGATTATCTTTATTTTACAGTCACTATACCACGCTCTTCCGCAAAAGATAAAATCCTTTACACAAACTACAGTGTAAAATATAGGCAACTCTTCAAATTTGAATGACTTCTTTGACTCGTTGCCCCCCCCCCCCTTTGATAGCTAAATAGAGGACACGTAACTGTTTGACCGATCCTCCAAAGTGTACTGTGGCGGATGGGGCAGGGGATGGGGACCAAAAAGGGGGTTCACAATTTGTCGACAATTTTTTTACATATTTAAAAGAGTCATTTATAGTTGTATTTTTTAACCATCGTCAAGGCCGAGTTCTATTTCCCTACAATCAAACACACGCTGTCGCCGGCAAAATTCTTTAAAAAAAAAAACAAAGTCCATACCACGAAAAGCCGTTACATATGAAGTGGGCTTTCATGATGCGCGGTTTTTCTTTGCGGCATTTTGTTGTCTCTTTCAAGTTTTTTTCCCGAGCCGAACCCTATCCCATCCCTCTTTCTCAACCTCACAAGTATCGAGGAGATCAATGTATCGTTTATGAACTACTTCCTAACCGTACGATTCACCACTTCAGCACATTTTGTCAGACACTAGACAGCACTAGATCTAGTCAACAGATATTAATTTACCTTCATAGTATTAGGCTCATCTAATTCACAAAACAGGGCAGGTAAGATTATTTTTTATATAATTATTTAGAAATTAATTAGAACGTTTAGAATTAATTAAACATTATTAATAGTCATTGAGGTGGGGGGGTGTGAGGGTCTGGCTTTTTGTTAATCCCCCCCCTCCCCTAAATCAGAAGGTTATCCAACGCGTGACCTGGCCACATACAGTTGTACATGTGAAAAACATTTTTCTCTCTATTATTATTATGCATTACTGCATCATTCACCCAATCGCCATGAAAACTTGGGAAGCTGTTGAGTACAACCCCGCAAAGGTTTCTGTCATAGGCCTACCATTTGTACATATTGGAGTGGGGACCAGGGGCGGAACTACAGTGCCGCCAGACCCCGCAAAGCGGGGGGGCGACGCCGTTTAGGGGACCCACAGCCGTCCATAATCATTTTTTTATAGTTACAATTAACTTTCTTGCATTTTTGACCTGATGGTTATTTTTGAAAAAGAATACTGTAGCTGCAGTTGAAGTATCTTTATTCTATAGACACCATCCCACGATCTTGTATATTCTTTTTCCTACAATCAAACACACGCTGTTGTCGGCAAAATTCTTTTGAAAAAACATCAATTGCGCGCGAGGCCGCTAGATATTAAGACGGCTTTTTGAGACCATACCAAATTTGGTACTGATGGATAAACCCAATCAGGCCAGAAATGATTATCCTATGTTCGTATTGTATATATATATATATATATATATATATATATATATATATATATATATATATATATATATACATATCGTTATATGGGGGGGGGGGCAAATTTTTTTTTGCGGGGTGGCCCATTTTTTCTAGTTCCGCCACTGCTAAGGTCTTTGGCATATGTATTTAAATTTAAGTAAAACAACCATTTTTTGTTCCAAACAGTATATTTACTGATTTAGAACTCTAACCAATACAGTATGGCATATTTGTTGTAGTGGTATAACTGTGTGTTGTAAATTGCTTGTCGCCCTTCTTCGTCTTATTCGTTCTTAACTGTATTGTTGGAAGGGATTCTCTCCAACACAATTAAGTATTACGTGTCATCTTGTTAGGGCGTTGACTACAATTTCAGCCTGCTTTTCTTTTTGGATTTGCTTCCATAGCCTTTGTCCATCCAAGAACTACAAGGCAGCAGTTGCTTGATTTTGGAGTTGTCTCTCCTAGAAGAGTTGCTTTCCATAGCAATCGAGCATCATCTGTCTTGGGGTTCGAACTCGAGCCTTTTCGTTTTAACAAACAACCATAAGCTTTACTTACTCATTATCCCTTTTTTTAATTTTAAAAATGAAATAATTTGATCATTATTTGCTCATCGGACTGGAGAGCCGTATCTTGACATCAAAAGAGCCACATGCTACTCGCGAGCAGTTGGTTGCCGACCCCTGCCATGGGGTTGGGGGGGGGGGAGTTATTGGCTGAGAATAATAATTATAGCTTGTATCAGGGGGTCGGCAGCCTTTTGAGCCGGAAGAGCCAATTTACAAATGTTCCCAGTTTTTAAAGAGCCACTAACATTTTTGTTTCAATATTTTGGCATTTGATTAGGATTATATGTATAAATCTGATTTTTTATTTGAAATAAATAGCTTTAAATATAGGATTACCCATATCCACTTTACAAGCCAATAATTTTTTTCTTTCTTTACGGACACTACCAGAACAGGCTCCCTAGCTAGGCAGCCCTCAATACGACATACTCCGACTAACAGGCTTGGGTATCGGTGTGATTACTGTATCGGTCGTTTCTGTCTTTTGGTTCTCACCAGGCCTATCTTCCACCTCACTGACTGCAGGGTAAAGTCGTATCCCACCGTCCAGTACCCTTCTCAACCGTCAGAAGTTCATAACCAAAAAAAAAAATCCTGCGTCATATTAATGAATACTGACAGGTAGGGAGATGCATTCCCTATAAATAACATTCCCCATTTAACCATATTCGAAAAAGTCGGCACTTGGGCAGTGGCAAGCATTGAATTGTTACCACGGGGCTAGTAACTGCACAACTGTGGGACTGAACCTAGTGAAAAATTGCCAGCTGTCCATATACTTTCTACCTCACCTATTCTCACTGTTCTCTGTTACGTGTTTTGTTTCTTTATATTTTAATGCGTTTTGAAAATAAGATAATTTGATTATAAGGATTAGTGGATGGAACTGAAGAGCCGAATTTTGACCTCCATAGAGCCGCAAGGTTGCCGACCCCTAGCTTATATGAATGTATTTAAGTTAAACTATTTTTGTTTTGGCAAAAGGGAAATCTCAGAAGCAACGATCATTTTGCTGAAAAATTGATTGTCTTAGAAAAATGTATACATTAAAGTCAATGTTTTTTAATTTTATAATCTAAGAGATTTAAAAAAAAAAAATTAGCGTGACTAATAATTTTTAACTATTTTCTAAAATACTTACTCAGCTTTGTCTCATAGCATGTACAATGACTATTTTTTAAGTATATATTTTTAAAATTTACTAAAACCGACAGCTCAGTAGTTTGCTTTGAGTTGTCTCCCTTGTAATTTTTTTTCCCATATAAAACATGGCAAAGGTCTTTGGCAGATATGAATTTAAATAAAAAAAACAAAAAAACAAATGGTTCCAGACAGAATCTTTACTGATTCAGAACTCTATCAAATATGGTATGAAATATGTATTGTAATGTTATAACTGTACAATATATGTACAACGTTTAAATAGCGCTATTAATTATTTTTTTTTAACTGTGAAACACCGCAGCGCTATAAAAGGAGTTTGTCGCAAATACGTTTTGGCAAAACGGCAATCAGGCAAACAGCGTTCGGCCAAATGAGATTCGTTAATGTTTTATTGATAATTTGTCATAAGCCGATTGAGAAGAAAATTATCTCAGGTTAGGGGTGTCCATAAATGACGTCAGGCTCTTAGGAGGAAAGTGGGGGGTCAGTTATTATGTGTCAGTGTTTGATTAGGGGGAGCTGGGGCTGGGGGGGGGGGGGGGTAAAAATCGTAAAAAAACAACGTTAGGTCATTTATGGATGGCCCCTAAAGAAGTATTTTTTTTTACCGTGCTTAAGATGGAAAAGTCAATCATTACAAAATGTAATTGAGAGAAAAATTTAGACTGAACAATGATATGAACAATGATATGATTAAACAAATTAGTGGTAAAATCTATAGTTATTCCCCAAACTTTAGAGATTTACAGTATCAGTAAAAAGTAAATACACCATAGATATATTTATGCATACTCGTAATGTATTGGCCTAGTTCAAACTACAAGTAACTATAACAAAATTATTTTTGCTAACTCTATCCGACATTTAGGTTTAAAAAGACAAATTTAAGAACTAAAATTGTTTTATCAAAGAAGTATAAAGTGTGCATTCCTTTATATGTCTAAATATATTCCTTACAATAATGAAACGTTCTGCATAGTAACAATCCGAACTATGCTTAATTGAAAATGTAATCATATTTTTAGTGAACATATTTAAAATCAAATTCAAATGCAGTTTACAATATAACATTGGGACACTACTGCGTATATTTACGCACATTATGTGGGTCGGACTTGAAATACAAGGTGTGACTGTAGACTCGTGTATGCCCTTTAATTAAATACATTATACAAGAGTGACTTATAGAGTCGGCAAATATGTTGTTATAGCAAATCAACAAAGAAAAGTACGGGTGATGTTTCCACTGAATAGGGACTCAAGAGTTATACAACAAAAAATATGGCATCAATTCTAAGGCTTCTGTAATTTGTAAGAAATTCTATCCGTTCAAAAGGAGATGGAATACTACGGCTCTATGAAAATGCCATTTCCGACTTTGAGCACAGACCCCCCCCCCCCCTTCTATCTCTGGCTCAGCTTAGTGCATATGTTGTCCAGCAATGACGTTTGGCTATCTTTTTAATGTGATACACTCCCCATACACAACCATCTGATATTACGTTAAATATACGTTGCTTTTTAAAGGTCGCTAAAGCTTTTTTTTTATTGCAAGAAAAAAAAAGACAACATGTGATAGCGATAATGGTAATAGTTTAACCGAATGTTTTGCTGGTCTTTAAAATATGTATAAAGCAGCATCACCGTTTTTAAACAAGGTAACACTATATTTTTTATCTAACTGAAACGTATACGACTAAGTATTCCTTAAGCTTGAAATAAAAAGATACAGATAAAATAAAACAAGTTGACAACACGGGGTGTCAACTATTTTAAAATTACAATGTGATGGATGATCACTGTTACAGGTTGTTTATTCGTGTGTTCATATTTTATATCCTTGAATTTTTCACGTTCATATACTTATCATGAACAACGGCTACCAAAGTTTGCTGTCTTCGCTTCTTTGATAAGACATTTAGTGTATTGCCAGCTTACAGTGAGAGATTTTAGTGTGGCATACTGTAGGGCTTAGAATTATTTAATAACTGGAGAACATGGCCGTCAAGTTGACCATTGTAGATATGTTTGATCAACGCATTCGGTAAAGTGTTAAGTGTAGATAATGTTTTAAAATTTTAGAAATACAAACTGAAGCAATTATCATTTACAATCAAATACGATAGAAATGCTTTTCTTTTTAACGACTATTTAATGAAACAGTTAAAGAACTATTAAATGGGAAAGGCTTAATGATAAAGTGTAAAATGTTGTAATGAACTACAGCAGTTTTTAATAGCAGTCAACACACGAACATAATTTCTAGACTTTGGTTTATAATTAATGAGTGTAAAATTATTGTTTTGTTACCATCTCATAATACGTATAAATAGAATCAACCAACCGTAAACTAGACACAGTTCAGCATCGACGGTCCTCTGATCGAGAGATAACTATTATTTTTTTTTATTTACAAGGTTATCTCCCATGTTCTTGAAATCTACATGTACTGTGTTGTCGCATGTATTGTGTTGTTAGCACTATGTGAAATCAAAATAATCATGTACTGCGTACTTAGCACTATACTCTAAAACTTAGGAAAATAACAGTAAAACATAATGTCGAACCACCTTACACATTAGATAATGTCTATACATTTCATAGCCCACGTTACTTGATACATACATAGCAGTGCAACAGAGTATGAGCAATCTCCTCATATACTAAAGCAGCAATCAATCTCTTGTTTGTTTTTTTTCTCCTGTTTTTTTTTTTTGTTTTTTTTTAAATTAAATTAATTGTTTCTTCCATTAGAAACAAAAAAATTACATGGGTCTTTAAGCAAGGGTATAAAATATTGAGTTACGATTGCCTGATTTCTCAGAGCTTCAAAGAGTTGTGATAAAATGTAAAAATGCCTTTACTATTCGATCAACTTGCTTTTCAGACATTGAGGCAATAAATGAAGTTGTTGATTTAGTATTATCTAAAAGTTGTTTCTCATTGTATGATTATATTCAGACTATGAGGGCTAATGTATGAACCGTTCAGAAACTCTAAATAATAACTAAATTTCACAGCAAAGCATGCCTTTATTTCTATGTATAATAATTATTTTTACAATATAATTTATAATAAACCTTGTATTTTAGCAAAAGGCATGCAAGGTGAAACTGTTGTCAATAGTATTTAATAACTAAAGTTATATACTTCGATTACTGATTTTATTTCTCTAGCAGAGTTAAACGCAATACTTTAATACTTCTTTTTCAGCGAAATATGTGTTTTTATTTGAATAAATATGTTTTCATGTTTAAAGCAATATATATATATATATATATATATATATATATATATATATATATATATATATATATATATACATATATATATATATATATATATATATATATATATATATATATATATATATATATATATATATATATATATGTATATATATATATATATATATATATATATATATATATATATATATATATATATATATATATATGTTTTTATTTATTTATTTATATATAATCAAATATCATAATTTTGAAACTAAAATAATAGTGGCTCTTCACAAACTGGGATGATTGGTAATTTATAACTTTTGGCTCTTCGGTACCAACAGGTTGCCAACCCCTGCACTAAAATATACGCCCACTAAATAAGACTAAAATTAAATTTTTGACATTATTTTTTTTTTTTTTTTTTTTTTTTTTTTTTTTTTTTTTTTGGTTTTTTGGTTTTTTTTTTTTAAAGTATATAGGACATCCTCACGAAGCAACACAGAACACTAATTTAAGTTACCCAATCGATTGTCTTCGATATATGTATAATGCTTGGCCACTGTTTTTGTAATTAATTTAGTAATCTATTTTTTAAAGACACATAGAAGAATAAAGCTAAAACTGTTTGCTTGCATCAAAACATATTTTGATAACTGATTGTGTGAAACTACTGGCCTTATCTAGTATGTAAAAAGAAAATTCAATGATATCAAGTAATGTTGAAGTTATATTTAGGGTTATCGCCCTTGAAAAGTTTTCGAATAAGACGGTAGTATTATAAGAACCATTTATTATAGCCTAATTGTGTAATTACTTAATATATATAATGTGATATTTTCAATGAATGTAACACTGTATGATATTTATCACATTAGTAAGCCACGTCATTTCTACTGTTATTTCATAATTAAATTGAAATCCTACCAGTACTTAGCTAGACGCGTGTAAAGTTATAGCAGCTTGCCATTTTCCCGATACAATCTCATACGAAGTTGATAGTTATTGCATTAATACAACTGTTTTTTTTTAACATACACATTTAAATCATGTATGTGTTTAATATATCTTACAATCGAAATGTGACTGTGCGTCTTCAATGTGACTTAAATGTGTCTTAAACGTGTTTTACATGTGTCTTGCATGTGTCTTAATTGATTTCAAGTTTGTCTGTGTGAGGGCCATTATTGTATCCATCTATCATTCACCACTCATGTATCTATCACCGTTCCACCCATCACCCCGCACCTACCACTCATGTATCTATCACCCATCCATCCATCACCCCACACTTACCACTCATGTATCTATCACCCATCCTCCCATCACCCCGCACCTACCACTGATGTATCTATCGCCCATCCATCCATCACCCCACACTTACCACTCATGTATCTATCACCCATCCACCCATCACCCCGCACCTACCACTTATATACCATCTGATGTCAACACAGTCCTGATGATATTACACTGATGTAACATTTTGAACGGGAATCTTGTTTAATAAGAGACGTACACAATCTCTAGGTCTTTAGTTTTACTTGCAAACAATCTACCATGACATGCGCACTGGCCAACACTTAGACCACTCAGGGTGTGAGCTGAGATACAAGAAACACATCCAACACTTAGACCACTCAGGGTGTGAGCTGATATACAAGAAACACATCCAACACTTAGACCACTCAGGGTGTGAGCTGATATACAAGAAACACATCCAACACTTAGACCACTCAGGATGTGAGCTGAGATACAAGAAACACATCCAACACTTAGACCACTCAGGGTGTGAGCTGAGATACAAGAAACACATCCAACACTTAGACCACTCAGGGTGTGAGCTGAGATACAAGAAACACATCCAACACTTAGACCACTCAGGGTGTGAGCTGATATACAAGAAACACATCCAACACTTAGATCACTCAGGGTGTGAGATGAGATACAAGAAACACATCCAACCTTTACAGTGACAGTAACAGAACAGATAGATCATAAGTAGTGACGGCGTTAATTTTTGAGTTTTAAATAAAAACTTGAAGAAGAAAATGATAGTCATCTATTCGAGTATGTATAACCTTTATTGTTGTATTGTGTGACGGCTGATTATGATATATGACATTTTTTTTTATAAATAGTTGTAAAATAATTTTACTTTAATCCCAAATTTTTTTCAGCTCCATTAACCAACTCCACCGAAAATCAACTTACATGTGTCTGGTAGGTATTAATCATGTGTCTTACTTGTGTCTCATGGTGTCTTACTTGTGTCATGGTGTCTTACTTGTATTTCATGATATCTTACGTGTGTCTCATGGTGTCTTTCCCATATCTCTAACAGGCCCAGCATATGTCTGGCAAAGGTCTAACATAGACGTTGTCTGGATCGTGTGATATAATGGACATACTTGTATGATAATTTGGTTTGATTATTTAGCCATGCATTGTTGATTTAAGCTGATAATGAATTAATATCTATACAATGTTAAATATTATATGTATTGATATAATTTTACTGAATTGATAATAAATGAAAGCAATTTTTTTAGATCAATCTACACAAGTAACTAGTGTAAGAACGACTGAGCTTGAATACGTGATGTGTGTATACCATAGTAAGCAGGTAATGTTTGGTTCAATGGGGGATCTATGCGGCTTACAGAACGAAAACTTCATGCTGTTGATTGTGTTATTTTGCAAACGAAAACAGTTCGATGTGTTGATGAAGTTATACCTTACAGTGGAATTCATTATATGTTAATGTAGTACTGATTGTGTACTAAACTAAAAAAAAAAAGAAACTTTTTTTAGTGTTTGGATATTTAATGGCCCATAGAGTTACTCTTTTTTTTTTTTTTTCTTTTAATTACAACAGGCTTCTGACTTTTCAGAATAGCACAGGTTCTTCTAACAGTTAGGTTAATCAAATCCTTTCTATAGTTGTTGGCTCGCAAGATGGCACGAATGGATGCGATTGTACGTCTTGGGCCCTTATTTAGCTCAACTCTAGTAAGACTTTTGCTGGACTTGTTCTGGTCTTTAGTTCTGCGAGTAACCAACACAACACCTTTGCCATCTTTTGTGGGTTCAACCCCAACTGTCTCGCGATGAATGAGACCATTGTAACGGGAAGAGTTGCGGCTCTTAAGGTTGAGTTCAAGAGACGTGTTCTGTCTACTCCTCTTCAACATAGTAGAAGAGTTGTTCCTAAAGATCAACCAAGCGACATCGGCAGTCGCCATTTTTATTTTATTTCTTGCTGGACATGCAATATGTAAAATGGAACAATTTTTTTTTTTTTTTTTTTTTTTCACATTTCTTCATTTTAATGCCTTGGAATTTTGGATAGATAACAATACAATCTTTTTTTAATGTTAAAATTTGACAAAACATCGAATTTTTAAATGATTTTAATAATAAACTCTGCATCAAAATTTTATACAAGCATTCTTGACTTTCATACAATTTCAAAATCAACATACACTTTTAATAACAGAAAGAACTACACAACCAAATTAACAATAGGAGAGTATCTGAAAGTATAACTCACAGAAACACATGCTTTAACAGTAGAATAAGCAAACAGATAAAGAATCATTAAATGCATAGTTTCTTTTTACTGTTGAAGGAATGCTAATACAACAATTTATTAACATGATTGGAAAGAAAAAAACAATTTCAACAACATAAATATCTGGCAACCAGCTGGTTAAATATCTGTTTGCTTGCGGCTGGCCAGGTAGGCTTTGATGCGCTCATTATTTTCAACATTGTTGAAGAGTTCTTTCAGGAGAGGGTAGTCATCCCCAGGTCTGCTGAGTAATGGACCTCGGACGGAGAAAGCGTATTGTCGTATGTGCTTAAGTCTGCATAGGAAAGGGATGATCCAACAAAATAACCAGTGCCATTCTCTTTCAAGAGTTTCTCAAGGAATCCCAGATACAGGGGGGACTCCACCTCTTTCACTTTTTTAATCAGCTCAGCCTTTCGTGCTTCATCTGTCTCTTTAAGTCCAGTCACTGCTTTAGCTCTGTAGTCCTGATTAAGTTGAACAACTTGATCTATCTTCAGCTGGTCTAAATTTGACTCACCCTATAAATTTAATTCTCTGGCTAAGTATGCCTCAATGGCTACACTCTGAGCATATCGCACACCATCACCCTCAGCATTGGCACTTGACCAAAGACAGTTTTGGGTTTTTCTTCAGGCCAATTTTCTATTGGAATTCAATCAAAAAAATGGACACTAGCACATCACAGGTATAGCAGAAGGGTTCTCAAGTCTACACAAATAGCTTTAAAGACAGTTATCGTTTTTTACTTTCCGTCTACGTTATTTTAATAATGATAAAACCTACAAATGTAAAACTTTGCATATCAGAAACATTAAAATAACTTTATAATTTTATGGTCAATAAAGATACAATCAGATTATATTTTGTTTGTGCAATGTTGTTATCGTTTATTTATTTTTTTTAACAGCTTTGTAAGTAACATCCCTTGATTAATAAAAATTACAAAATGGGAAACAACTTTCAGCTAATGCTAATAAAACATTTTTATTTATTTTTCTTCATAAATAACAGCAGCATATAAAGTTTCGTGTAATAAATAGATGTTAACAATGAAGTCAAAATAGAATTCAACAAACGTAAAATGTCTATGAATATTGCTTATTCAGGATTGCTCGTCTTTTTTTTTAAACAATTAAAAAATGTATCTCAATGTTTTCATTTGCGTTTTTAATTTGATAAATTCTAACAAATACAAATATGTTTAAAATATTAAAATTTAAAACTATAAAAAAAATAATAGATCGATATAAAATGGATATTTTTAATTATGTATATTGTTTTAAACATCTATTGATACAACTGGTTATACGAATCAACTTGTTATCTCCCTGTTACTGTTTCTGAAAAAGAAATGATAAGTGATCGGCACATTTTTATTTAAAATTAAAATAATTCAAAGTCTACAGGGTATTCATCTTGATTTTAATATCTTAGTAAATAAAAAGACATAAAGGAATACATATAGTTTACTTTAATTCACTACAATTTATAATTTTATAATATTTTAAAAATAATATTTTAAACATACAGTTGATTTTTTTTTCGATTTAATCAACCACTGCACACAGTCAGTATAAAAAAAAAAGTAGCTTAAATTTACATACCACTTAAAAACACACGGACTTGTTAATTGAACGTCTAGTATATTTCCTAAATGAATGAAAGAGCAGGGGCAACCTATGGGGAAATGGTCAACCAAATGTCTAACGAGATACGACGCTAACAAGCCACCCCCCCCCCCCCCCATCCCGCTAAACTTGATATAGAGAGCCTAGCTGAGTTTCCCCACATATGATATATGATATAGCAGCATACACATTGATGGACTTCAACTCTGGAAGGTATTGTCACCGACTGTATGGTGTCAATATATCAGGGCGGGTAGGATAGTTTTATATCAGGGCTGGTAGGATAAGTTTATATTAGGGCTGGTAGGATAGTTTTATATCAGGGCTGGTAGGATAGTTTTATATCAGGAAATGTAGGATAGTTTTATATCAGGGCTGGTAGGATAGTTTTATATCAGGAAAGGTAGGATAGTTTTATATGAGGGCTGGTAGGATAGTTTTATATCAGAGCTGGTAGGATAGTTTTATATCAGGGCAGGTAGGATAGTTTTATATCAGAGCTAGTAGGATAGTTTTAAATCAGGGCTGGTAGGATAGTTTTATATCAGGGCTGGTAGGATAGTTTTATATCAGGGCTGGTAGGATAGTTTTATATCAGGGCTGGTAGGATAAGTTTATATCATGGCTGGTAGGATAGTTTTATATCAGGGCTGGTAGGATAGTTTTATATCAGGGCTGGTAGGATAAGTTTATATTATGGCTGGTAGGATAGTTTTATATCAGGGCTGGTAGGATAGTTTTATATCAGGGCTGATAGAATAGTTTTATATCAAGGCTGGTAGGATAGTTTTATATTAGGGCAGGTAGGATAGTTTTATATCAGGGCAGGTAGGATAGTCTTATATCAGGGCTGGTAGGATTGTTTTATATCAGGACTGGTAGGATAGTTTACTGAACATTCGCTCAGAACGTTGATAGGTTTATATCAGACATTAGCTAAAAACAACGACTAAACATGTATTGGTATTTTAAATTGCTTTGTCATTGTTGTGTGGTTAATAAGAAAATGCAGTTGCACACATCATGAATAGAGGAAATCATGTACATGTCTTGTTAGGAGATTTGTGTCGTGCTCTAAACTAATTCTTAGTCGTACAGAAATCCTAACATTTAACCTTTTCTTTTTTTTCCGACTGGATGGTGTCAATATATCAGGGATGGTAGAATATTTTACTGAACATTCGCTCACACCATCAATATGTTTATATCAGGGCTGGTAAAATAGTTTACTGAAAATTCGCTCACAACGCTGATAGGTTTATATCAGATGCAATCTATTATCAACGACTAAATAATTATAGGTAATGTAAATTATTTGCGAATAGAAGAAATCATGTACGTGTTTTGTTAGGAGAATTGTGCAGTGCTCTATACTTAGTCGTACATAAATTCTAACATTTAACCTTTTCTTATTTTGTTTCTTTTTTTTTCTGTTGAAAAGAATGTCACATATGTAATCTTCTTTTTTTTTCTCAAAGTGTTATTTAATAGTTGTTACACCATTTAATTTTAGATATACCAAAGTACTATGTAATCGTGTAGAGAAAATGCAATAAGTATGTGAAAATATGTTGACATTATTTTTAAAAAATACAGTAGAGAAATAAATAGTACATTTAGTTGTCCTACTAAAGACTTCGTTCGACAATAAAATACACGTAATATAAGTAATGTAAAACTATTTTATGTTAACTCTGTCTTAGTGATTAACTTGCCAACAATCTTGACCGTTGAAGTAAAATACCTGAATGTCCAGTAAAAAAAAACACGTGTGTATGTTTATTACATTCGATGGTTACTGTTTAATCTAACAGGCCAAAATGACAGAGACACATGAACAAGATTTAAAAAGACGCAGCCAATGCTAACTAAAAGTCACCTCATTGCTCTTAACATTCCTGCACTATTGAGAGAACTGTGACAACAGATGGGGTTTGTCGTTAACAAACTCTCTAACGATCCACACCTTCCAAATGCCACTGTTATTACTCTAGATACAAAGAGCTGGTCTAATGAATCTAAACTAGTATGGCGTTTTAGCAGGACCAACATTTATTTCCCCACTGTCTGGAAATCAAGTTGACCATATGGATAGTGCCAATGTTTGGAAATCAAGTTGACCATCTGGATAGTGCCAATGTTTGGAAATCAAGTTGACCATCTGGATAGTGCCAATGTCTGGAAATCAAGTTGACCATCTGGATAGTGACAATGTTTGGAAATCAAGTTGACCATCTGGATAGTGCCAATGTTTGGACATCAAGTTGACCATCTGGATAGTGTCAATGTCTGGAAATCAAGTTGACCATCTGGATAGTGACAATGTCTGGAAATCAAGTTGACCATCTGGATAGTGACAATGTTTGGAAATCAAGTTGACCATCTGGATAGTGCCAATGTTTGGATATCAAGTTGACCATCTGGATAGTGTCAATGTCTGGAAATCAAGTTGACCATCTGGATTTGGTTATGACAAGAACCCAATACATAATATCGTCGAATGGAACAAATTTAAACAGCAGAAAAAAAAACAATACTAATGGCGTCCTCTTCCAATTTTAGAATATGAAGAAATGAACAATTACATTCACATTTGATTTAGATCTACATTCTATAGATCTTCTTATCATGACGTAGGCTACTCCCTGAAATGTATACATTTTTCTCCGTCAAGTTAATATATATATTACTTTAAAAAACAGTATTTTAAATTCAATAAACTGCAACTGATAAGCAAGTTAAAATATGTATGAAATATTGATATTTAAAAAAAAAACAAGTACATATTTACGGTACATCAAAACTGATTGACAATTTTAATTAAAAATCTATTAAAACATTTTTGTTTAAATTTAACACTTCATGCAGTACATGATTTACGTATCAGCTAAACAGGCATTATGTTGGTTCCCCAACTTCCTTTAGAACTCCAACATGACTCAACATTTGACTGCCAACTAGCAGAGCAGATAAATGATAAACAACAGATAATTTTATTTCCAGTCCAACCAAGCAAATCAGGAATACATGTAACATTATTTGTATTTATTTATTTATTTTTGTTTTTAATTTCACCAGATAATAGTCTACCCGTTACACATTTTTTAAAGAAAAACAAATAGCAAATACGTTGTTAAAAATAACTGAAGCTAGTAATTGCTGCTGACAGGAACAAGCAAACAACAGCATATGATGACGATGATGTCCCAGAGCGTGTAGGTAGCTTTGATGAATGTTCACATAATTATATGTAAATGACCGGTATAGTTGTGTAGCAGGGGCTAACCTCAAAGCTGGCATGATCTATTTTTAGTTAATTAAAAAAATGGTTGTATAGATGTAAACACACTGGTATATTAATTAAATGAAATTATTTTTCTGGTTAACATAATGTAAATATTGCTTTATTTTTATATATATAGAAATATTTAATGGTTATGTCCCATTTTATTTTTCAAAATGGTTAAAAGGGAGATAACATATTATTAAATTGCATAGGCAACGGAATAAATTAAGTAAACAGCAAAATAAATAACACAATGTACTTTTGTATAGATAGAAGTGTTTTAATCAACTGTTAATAGCTGTTTAAAAAATGCATGTTTTTTATTTATTTTTGGTTAAATGTTGTACGATTGTAAAAACACTAAAAACTTAGTGCTTAATAAATATTTTCTACTTAGATAAGCGAAACATTTTGTTCAACCCACGTTCGATTCTCGTCCCCCATTTGGGCATAGTTGTTTCCCTTTTTTTTTTCCCAAAACTAAAATAATAAATAAAAAATAAATAAAATACGGTGATTTCAGCTAATACGAGGACGCTGATTGAACTTTTATCTGACCTATTTCTCCAAGGAAAACCGCTATTACTATTGCTATGACAATCCCTGGCATAGTGTCCATAACGTCCACATGTGAAACATTTACTGCTCAGGCTGACCTTCCTAACACCATGCATAGGCTGTACACCAGGGCAAGTGTGGTGTCCTGGAGATCGCGGTGTCGTGTTTAGCCAGGGTATATATATATATATATATATATATATATATATATATATATACACACACATATACATATACATATATATATATACATATACATATATATATATATATATATATATATATATATATATATATATATACATATACATATATATATATACATATATATATACATATACATATATTGTCTTCTATTCATAATGTGCGCAACTGCATTTTCTACTTATCAACAACTCAACCATAGAAAAATAATTAAAATTACCTATAATTGTTTAGCTGTTGATTATGGCTAACGTCTGATATAAACATATCAACGTTCTGAGTGAATGTTCAGTAAACTATCCTACCAACCTGATATAAACCTATCAACGTTTTTATCAAATGTTCAGTAAACTATCCTAACTGCCCTGATATAAAACTATCCTGCCTGCCCTGAAATAAAACTATCCTACCAGCCCTGATATAAATCTATCCTACCAGCCCTGATATAAAACTATCCTTCCAGCTATGATATATAAGCTATCCTACCAGCCCTGATATAAAACTATCCTACCAGCCCTGATATAAAACTATCCTACCAGCCCTGATATAAAACTATCCTACCAGCCCTGATATAAAACTATCCTACCAGCCCTGATATAAAACTATCCTACCAGCCCTGATATAAAACTATCCTACCAGCCCTGATATAAAACTATCCTACCAGCCCTGATATAAAACTATCCTACCAGCCCTGATATAAAACTATCCTACCTACCCTGATATAAAACTATCCTACCAGCCCTGATATAAAACTATCCTACCAGCCCTGATATATTGACACCATACAGTCGGTGACAAAACCTTCCAGAGATGAAGTCCATCAATGTGTATGCTGCTATATCATATATCATATGTGGGGAAACTCAGCTAGGCTCTCTATATCATATATCATATGTGGGGAAACTCAGCTAGGCTCTCTATATCATATATCATATATGGGGAAACTCAGCTAGGCTCTCTATATCATATATCATATGTTTATGGACACTCAGCTAGGCTCTCTATATCATATATCATATGTGGGGAATTTCAGCTAGGCTCTCTATATCATATATCATATGTGGGGAAACTCAGCTAGGCTCTCTATATCATATATCATATGTGGGGAATTTCAGCTAGGCTCTCTATATCAGATATCATATGTGGGGAAACTCAGATAGGCTCTTTATATCATATATCATATGTGGGGAAACTCAGCTAGGCTCTCTATATCAGATATCATATGTGGGGAAACTCAGCTAGGCTCTCTATATCAAGTTTAGCGGGGGAGGGGGGGTTGAATGGAAGCCTCGTTAGACATTTGGTTGATCATTTTCCCATATGTTGCCCCTGCTCTCTATTTCATTTAGGAAATATACTAGACTTTTCATTAACAAGAGGATATGTAGATTTAAGCTTCTTGTTTACATTTTTTTAAAAAAACAACGAGGTAAAGCATCTGGTTGATTAAATCGAAAATTTGATTTATTAAAAGGTGTATGTTGTTAATTATATTAAAAACTTCGATTTTAAATATACATTTTTCTAAGACAAGCAAAAACTTGGGATTGATCTGGTCTTACTATTGTCGGGTTAGAGGGCTAATTTTGTTTATCGCTTTGTTTTAAAAACAAAAATAATAAATTTAAATTTCGGCCGATCTTTTTTAAAAACCGACAAGACTAGTGTTGTATCTGAATTATGACGTGGTTTGTCACCATGGATCACCAAAACTGGAGCTCCCGTTTGTTTACCTTTAAATCAGACTACTCGCCTCTCACTACACTAAAACATTCTACTCAGCTTATACAATGTTTTATTCAGTAAATAATTTAGTTTAAAACGACTCTAAATCGGATATAACTATGCTCTACATTTCAAGTAACGTTTGGATGTTGGTTAAAACAATATTGATAAAGTAATATGTTCCTAAAATGATAGCCCAACAACATATGAAATCATCAGACCATCACAAAAGTGCTGACGTTAAAAACACGAGTGCGTGTACATTAGTCCGTGTGTTTTGTCTTTCTTTATTAATCTACAAAGTTCTGTATATTGGTCTTCATGATAAAGGTATCAACTATAGGTCAATCTCTTCATCTTTTAAAACATTAAGCTTGGAGAATGAGGAACTTCATCAACAATTTGTGACATTTGTTTTACTGAGCTCATGTCGTTACACCGCAGGTGTTGCTTGCATTAATAAAGACATGCGTGCTGTGTACATCTAGGGCTTAAAACTCTTACTTTGGTACGAGTTATTTAAGCTCTCTAGATTCAACGTGTGCAATCCTACATGTAACTGATACAATACTACATACAAGTGATACAACCCTACATGTAACTGATACAATTCTACATGTAATTGATACAATCCTACCTCATACAATACTAAATGTAATTGATACTTTTCTTGCAGATTTAGCTCACATCTCACATAATAATATGCTAAGTCTAGGATTTGTATTTTTTAAACGCTCTAGCTCTTTAAAAAAGTTCTGGGAAAACATAAATCCAGGTCGAAGTCATAAAAAAGATAGGCAAGTATTTTCTTTTAAAAACCTTACAGTTTATAATGTGTTGGCTCAAAATACGTTATCTTTCATAAAAAGAAAAATAAAGAAAAACAAATAGCAAATATGCCGTTAAAAATAACTGAAACTAGTAATTGCTGCTGACAGAAACAAGCAAACAACAGCATATGATGACGATGATGATGATGATGTCCCAGAGTGTGTACGTAACTTTGATAAAGATCAGAGTTTCTTCCAGGCATCTCTTCGGGGGGCGAAATTTTTTTACCGCCCCCCCCCCCCCGAACGAAATGAAATTTATATAATTGATATAGAAAATATATACTTTTAACAGTGTCCGCCCCCCCCCCCCCCAAAGAAAGTTCACCGCCCCACCCCCCCCCCCCCCGAAAATTTCAAGTGTCGTCCCCCCCCCCCCCCCGGAGAAAAAAGTCTGGAAGAAACACTGATAAAGATAAATGGCTCACATAATTATATGTAAATGACCGGTATAGTTGTGTAGAAGGGGCTAACCTCAAAGCTGGTATGATTTATTTTTAGTTAATTAAAAAAAAGGTTGTATAGATGTAAACACACTGTATATTAATTAAATGAAATTATTATTCAGGTTAACATAAAATAAATATTGCCTTATTTTTATATTAAGAAATATTAAATGGTTATGTCCCATTTTATTTTTCTAAAAAGTTAAAAGGGAAATAACAAATTATTAAATTACATAGGCATCTGAATAAATTTAGTAAACAGCAAAATAAATAGCACAATGTACTTTTGTATAAATAGAAGTATTTCAATCAACTCTTAATAGTTTTTAAAAAATAAATGTTTACTAATTATTTTTGGTTAAATGTGCTTACGTTTATTAAAACACAAAAACTTAGTGGTTAATAAATATAATCTACTCTGATAAACGAAACATTTAATTATATTAACGTTATTGGGATTCTGCATAGTTGGGCATATTTGTTTCCTGTTGTTTTTTTTCCAAAAATAAAATTAAAAATTAAAAAATAGATAAAATACAGTGATTTCAGCTAATAAGAGGACGCCTTTTGAACTTAATACAATCTGTTTCAGAAGAGATACATGCCAGAAATAGTTTTAGGAAAATAACAAACCAGACTAGAACAGTTACTTTTAAGTCCATCTCAGCGTCTGATTGGATAATTATGTCACGTGGTTCGCCCAGTGTCAAAACGATCTCACGGTCAGTGTAAGCAAAGAAAGTGCTTATGTCGGTAAATGAAATAAACAGGAATTCGCCGTTCAAATTATTATTTATTTATTTATTTTTGCTGCTATGTTTTGCTGACATACTTACTTTTGAGAAAAGCTGAAAGCTGACTTACTAATTGAAAATCTATATTATTTATCCCAGTTACATAGCGCATAAAAACTTTAGTAAGGTATTTTCAACATATATACTCATATTAGTGTTTGTAAAGCAACCTCTTGTATTGAGATAATGTTGTTGAGTACTATTTTGTAGCGCGCTGTTTCTCATACAGTACAAAAAAATTCATTAAAGTAATGAATATCACATACTGTTTAATCTGGAAATTCAATATTTTTATTAAAGTTCTGAGCCAGTTTAGATAATAGCTAAAACAAAATGTCTTTTTATCTTTTATCTTGAAGAAAATGCCATGGGAACAAATCAAATAAACAAACAGAGACAAATATTATCTATCTCTATATATATATATATATATATATATATATATATATATATATATATATATATATATAAATAATTCTCTTTTTGGAGACTTTAGAAAACAAACTGTAAGCGCGCCTAGCAGTCGCCTCTCTTCCTCTCTAGGCATATCGCAACCACCCTCACCCCACATGCTTTGGTGAGCTGTGGTTCACGCTACATGTTTACAATAGTAGAGCCGGGTTTAGTGACGCCTATTAGGGGCAGATCATTTATTTTGAAACTATTTTAAACTTAGGGAGGGGGGGGGGGGGTAACTAAGAGGAGGCTGCTTTCATGGGGGGGGGGGGGGGGGAGGGTGGGGGAAATAAGGGTTTTAGTGTTTTAAAGCACATTTTTTTCAGTGACAGCAATGGTACTGTCGAGTTCACAAATTTTGAATTACTGTGATACGCCGCGGATCGGCTCTTATTAAATAAAAGACAAATACTTTAAAAAATTAAGCATAGTACTAATAAAACAAGTACAAAAAATATAATTAATTTTAGAAAATATTTAAAAGTAAAGCACGAAAGCTAACTTTTATTAAAAAATTATTTGTTATTCAATTTGAAAATATTGACTTTCCTTGAATTGAAACAGTTTTAATTGACAAAATGCCCAACCCATTTTATTAACATTGGGGTATGCTGCGAAATTTGATTGGGAAATATTTTTAACAATAGTACATTTATTAAACTCTAGTTATAAGCCAATAACCCCTCATTGGTTAGGTCGAAACAATAAAATAACAGCGGAACGAACTGACTTGTCAAGTGTAACGGTCAGCTGATCAGGACCGGCGCTACATATAAGGCGAACTAAGGTATCGCCTAAGCGATATCCATAAGGGTGGGGGGGGGGTGAAAAAATGTGTAATCCTACATAAACCTTTCCCTACATATACACTCTCCAAAATACATATATTGGTCTCAGTGTACGGTCTGATTTATATATGACTAAACAATTGTTGATTAAATACTCTCTTGTAGTATAACTTAAGCTCTTTAATAGAGTGGAAAACAGTACCGATTTATTATTATTTAGCATCCAATGTTACCATTCGTGCCTAAGACACATGACCACTACGGTTATTCAGACTATCACTAGAGTCCCCAGGCTAGACAAGTTAACAAAAGAAAAAACATCAGACATAGAGAGAGAGCAGTGTAAATAGATGGGGAGTAGTGGCCAGCCAATGATACAACTACCCATACATTGAGTGGTCAGCACTATGTCCAGTCGCCATTGCTTAAATCCCGCCTTGTGTTGGGTACTGGTTGAACTCAACCATCAAAATTGACGTATTAGAAACCATGAAAATCAAACGCTAGGAATGTATGTCCCTCTCTTTGTCTGCAATAAATATAAGTAGAAATGGCACAACAAATTATTATTTCAACATACCTTTTAGTAAGATCATTAGCATACAGATTTTCCAATGTGAAACGATTTTCGCAGAAGATTTTTTTTTAGTGTCAGTATTGTTACACATACAATTTTATCTCTTAACGTTTGGTTTAGAAAGCCCATAAGCCAATTTTAAATTTATGTTAAAAAATGTGTTAATGATTTAGGAAACACCAACTACCTAAACAGCTGAGGTCAATACAACCAATCATATCTACAATGGTTACCGTTAGTTGTTCAACAAAAGACACCAATCATATCTACAGTGGTAAACTTGGATCTTGGTTAAGTGGTATAGACTAATAACTCTTGCTGAAATAAATTTGGAAATACATATTTTAAAAAGTAACGTGGGTGTTATGTAGAATAACATAACACACCTTAGATCGTCGTCTATAATGTGAATCATATAAATCTTTTGCAGCTGCAAAATCACCTAAAACACAGCTACCATATAAATGCCGTGCCATTTAGTTGTTATCAATGTAAAATTTACATTTATTAAAAAAAAAAAAAACTGTTTTTATCACTTCCCATTTTGTTATTTTAATTAGTTTAAGGAAAGTAACTTACATCTTTGATTGAACACTTTCCCCAATGTGTTGATACTTCTCTGATTCTAGAGTTGGTTGAACACTTTCCCCAAATGTGTTGATCTAACATTAAAATGCGGCAATGTGACTTATATTTAGCATCACATTAAAATCTAATTACATATTTGTTTCTTTCTCTTTGGGTTTAGAGTTTAGAGCGTTGTCGAGTGAATACGACATGGTGAGTCATCTGTTCTATTTTTTTTTCGTATTTGTTTAAAATAATAGTCAACAACAAAAACATACAGCTACCGTAGATAAATCGAAGTTTTCACTCGTCTTTAAAATATTTGTAAATTAATCTCGAAGCGTTTAAAAATTAAACCAATGCAACATTTTTATTTAAAATAATATTTTACGAATAAACAAAAAGTATATAAGTGTCAAACTCATAATGTTTCTAGTTTAAATAAAAAAAGATTAGACATTTGATGTTTAATTAAAGTGTGCGCTTTTTGAAAAGACTGTCAATGTGTATTAAAGTTCGGTTGTCTTTCTTTTACTGTATACATAAAATCAATGGGACATAATTCGTATAGTTAGTTTGCCATAAAAATGTAACATGTTCATAGACCCACCTGATACTTGTATTAAATACATATTACACAACGTTAATACCATTTAAAATGAACTACAAATAGAACATGTTTATTCTCGCTACATCAAATGGTGTACACGTTGGGCAGAGTCGTAGCTATGGAAGCGCGGATGGGGTGGGCGCCCGCGGCGCCAAACTTTCTTCAGGGGTGGGGGCGCAGCGAACTGGGTGGGGATTTTTTTAAAGCCCATTTTGAGCTGCATTACTTAATTACATACTGTCGAAGCTAAGAAAAAAAGACGGGCTTATTTAACTGATTTCAACATCAATTGTTTGACACCAACATAGAAAAAAAAAACATTAAATGACAGTGACTGGTAAAAAGCTCCCCGACATTTCCTAATTGGGTGGGGAAAGGACGATCTTTTTTCCAATATAAATAAATATACAATGTGTGGGGGAGGATCTCGGCATTATATATAACTATAGAGATGGGTGAAGCAAAGTTATTAGCTCGCCCCAGACACCTGAACCTTTTTAGATACAATATAACCATCTTTGAAATATTCAATATACAATATAACCATATTTGATACATTTAAATGGCTACATAATACAATGTAACCATATTTGATATATCCAAATGGCCATGTAATACAATATTTCTATACTTGAGATATTTAGTAATGCAATACATCACTAAAAGATTTTAAGTATCGTAAAATGGATGACGGATTATGGGCAAAGGAGGCTTAGTTAAGAAAATCAAAGATCTAAACTCTAGATTGTAAAAGTTGATAGACTAGACTCTAAGGTTTTTTTTTTAAATGAAGTAGGAGAGTGCCACTATAATTGCTCTGTAAAACAAATGCCACCATTTTCATGAATTAGATATCTAACCCAGGTTAAAAGACAGTCAAGCTGATCTGAAAGATACAATACTATTTTACTTAGCTATTATGACTTTCACAACACGTTCAAAAAAAAACTTGCCAATAGTTTCGTATTTTTTAAAATCTGTTCAGCTAGTATGGATGCTAATTGTTGACCCAAATTATTACAGTGTTATATTAAACCCAAATCTTTATACACGCTTGACAGCCAACTGACGCTATCTCTGAGCAACTGACCGTGACTGCTCGTCTCTCTTTTGATTGGTCGGCTATGTGTATGGTACTTCGTCATACCCAGTAAGACTTCTTTAAAAAAGCGTCTATTCTACATTATTCTACCTCACTCCATAGTTTTACATAATTATGTCAAAATATGTCTAAGTTTACGTCACCACACACATTCTTAACATAATATCTAATAATTGAATACGTATTCTATTAATTCAATGTTTCAATCGTGATAGATGTCAACATAATTTGTATGCTATTACATTACATTACATACTTACATATTAATTTGCATTTTTTTTTAGAGACAGTATAAGGGAGAAAAACAATTTAATATTGCTAATGTGTGTTCTTTATTACATTTAAAAATTAAAATACATCACATATAATAAATAAAACGATAAATAAAAAGAATATAATTCTTTTTTCAGAAAAAAAAATGAGTACACTTGATAGTATGTTTAATATTGAATTTAAAAAAATATGTATTTAAATATATATAAAACTTTAACTTGTAAGTATGCTGAATAGCTTCTATTATTTCTTGTTCTAGGAAGGGTCCTCTATACATTTAGCATTGTAGGTCTATGTCTGTGAATTCAGCAGAATGCCTTATTTTTTTAATAAAGTATAATTAAATTTATGTTAACAAGCATTACTACATAAATTTTATTCCGTTTTATTAGTATATATTCGACTAAAGTTACGATTTTTTCCGTGTTGTATTTTATTTTCTAATGTTTCGTACATAAATAGCAGTCATTTTAGCTGTAATCTTCCAATACAATTGTGAACAATAAAAGTTGTTAACAGATAAAAATGGTTGGATTTATACAATAAGCTTATGATAACTTAAGTTCGTATAGCGCTGATAGGCTGGCATTCGAAACGTTGTAGTTGTATTTTTGGTTGGACTAGTTCTCTTCGTCTTTGTTACTTCTTGTGTGCTGGATCGTTACCTGGGTGCCAGAGTTTAAGATGTGCTTTTAGCTGTTTCTTTGTTGTAATGACAGCGTCTGGGGTCTCACAATATGAACACTTATAGGTTATTACCTCTGTGTATTTTGTTGTAACATTATGCATGTTTGTCTCCATCTCTAGAACCAGACACTGATGTACTACATACCTGCCGTGTGTGTGTGTAAGTCAGCTGACCAGTGTGGTCAACACAAATGTTATTGTTTACCTAAGTTCGCTTGTATTTACCACATGTACAGCTTCAAGGTTCTCACAAAATTAAGACTTGTGTCGTTTTCTTTGTGATATGTTGTATAACTGCTAGACGCTAGTTAAACCTTTGCTGGACACATGTTGGATCACTGCTAGACACTAGTTAAACCTTTGCTGGACACATGTTGGATCACTGCTAGACGCTAGTTAAACCTTTGCTGGACACATGTTGGATCACTGCTAGACGCTAGTTAAACCTTTGCTGGACACATGTTGGATCACTGCTAGACGCTAGTTAAAACTTTGCTGGACACATGTTGGATTGTGGGTACTAGATGTTATGGCAGATGATGGATTATTGTTTGTGTAACATACATTATGGACTAATGCTGGACACCAAATGGAACAACACTGGACCCATTATAGATACAGTCTAGAAACAGAATGACATACAGATTAAGACGTTACTCAAGAATTGTCGGTGTAGGTTTAAAAAGAAAATCTTATAAATTCATTCACAATGTTTATAATTATTTATTTTTATTATAAAGTTATTACATCGCTTATATAGCACCAAATTGTTACACCATATATACAGCTTGTAATCGTGTTAAGAAAATGCAATAAGTATGCGAACATATGTTGACATTATTTAAAATACAATAGAGGAATAAATAGTACATTTAGGTGTCCTACTAAAGACTTCGTTCGACAATATAATACACGTATCATAACTAATGTATAACTATTTTATGTTAAATCTGTCTTAGTGATTAATTTGCCAACAATCTTGACCGTTGAAGTAAACTACCTGACTGTCCAGTAAATAAAAAAAACACGTGTGTATGTATAATATATTCGATGATTATTAAACTAACAGGCCAAAATGACAGAGACACATGCATACGATTTAAAAAGACGCAGCCAATGCTAACTAAAAAGTCACCTCATTGCTCTTAACATTCCTGCACTATTGAGAGAACTGTGACAACAGATGGGGTTTGTCGTTAACAAACTATCTAACGATCCACACCTTTCACATGCCACTGTTATTACTCTAGATACAAAGAGCTGGTCTAATGAATCGAAACTAGTATGACGTTTTAGCAGGACCAACATTTATTTCCCCACTGTCTGGAAATCAAGTTGACCATCAGGATAGTGCCAATGTCTGGAAATCAAGTTGACCATCTGGATAGTGCCAATGTTTGGAAATCAAGTTGACCATCTGGATAGTGGCAATGTTTGGAAATCAAGTTGACCATCTGGATAGTGCCAATGTTTGGAAATCAAGTTGACCATCTGAATAGTGTCAATGTTTGGAAATCAAGTTGACCATCAGGATAGTGCCAATGTTTGGAAATCAAGTTGACCATCTGAATAGTGTCAATGTTTGGAAATCAAGTTGACCATCTGGATAGTGCCAATGTTTGGAAATCAAGTTGACCATCTGATAGTGCCAATGTTTGGAAATCAAGTTGACCATCTGGATAGTGCCAATATTTGGAAATCAAGTTGACCATCTGGAGTTGGTTGTGACAAGAACGCAATAAACAATGTCGTCAAATGCAACAAGTTTAAACAGGCAATATGTTAGTTCCCAAACTTCCTTTGGAACCTCAACATGACTCAAAAATTGACTGCCAACTAGCAGAGCAGATACATAATAAACAACAGATAGTTTTATTTCCAGTCAAACAAGAAAATCAGAAATACATGTAACATTATTTTTATTTATTTTTCTTGCTTTTAATTCCACCAGATAATAGTCTACCCGTTACACATTTTTTTACTACACGGGGCTACAAAGGAAATGTATGGCTGATGTTGTGTACAACTACCTTTATAATGTGGAGAAAATACGATTTAGAAAGTGTTGGGTGATATTGCTGCCAGTGCCACTATTCTCTACATGGTGGCTAATGATTCTAATAGAATATACTGTATCATCAGAATCTTAAAGTTCTAAACTTAAAGATCAAAGCATGGCGATTAAAAAACCGCATTGTCAAACAACTATAGTTTATAATATATAATGAACTCTTTCGGTGCATTTTAATAAATTGTCACTACAATAAATTAAAAGACACAACTTAATGTTGTGCTATTAATTATATTATATTTCTTTAAAATTAAACGTCTTGAAGTAGAAAAAGTTGAATAATTTAAAAAAAAATATTTTCATCACAAAAGTATGTGGTTAATTCTCTAATTTCGAGCAATTACAAAATGTAAGAACAAACATACAATGCATATAAAATTGTGAACTTAATAAATATTGCACTCAATAATTTAGTTAACTTTGTTTCATTCATCATAATTCAGAAAGTCAATAATTTTCGACACATGTCTGATGTATAAGTATAAATAAAGATGGGAATACGGTGTATGTTTGGTTGTCTGTTTGTCTGTCTGTGTGTCTCGTGTAGATTAAATAGTGTCACTCAGTTTAAATTTATTTCAATTTGATGAATGTTTTCAAACTTCACTGGTACTTGATAACTGACAGTATCATTTAATACAGTTGAGAAAAAATGTAATGTTTCCGTCCAAACAAATATATTTTCCCTTACACTAAAATGTGACCCAGCAAATTGAAACTAAACATTTCATTTCGCTTAATGAAGAAAATTATTTAAATTTAAGACAATAAACCTTGGAAAAGTGTCAACCAGCAAAAATAAATAAACCAAATCGGTTGTCTTTGATAAATGTATAACGTATGACCAATGTTTTGTAATTAATTTATTTACCTATTTTTAAGACACATAAAAGAGCAATAAAAAAACTTTGTTAACGTGTATCAATATGTTATTTAGCTAATTTAATTGTGGGCAACTATCAGCTATGTTTAGTATTTAAAAAGAAAATCTAATGATATAAATATTTGTTGAAGTTATTTTTTAAGTTATTGCCCTTGACGTGTTTTTTTAAAAATAAGACGGTGGTGTATTGGAAACATTCACTTTTATTGCAATTTTAAAATTACAAAACTCTAGCCTAATTGCGTATCTACTTCATATATATATATTAATATTTTCACTGAATGTAACACTGTATCAGATTTATCACGTTAGTAATTCACGTCATTTATACTTTTATTCCATAATTGGATTGAAATCCTACAAGTACCTGGCCAGAGACGCGGAAAGTTATAGCAGCTTGCCATTTTCCTGATATAATCTCTTAGAAAGTTGATACGATATTACATTAATACAATCGTGTTTTAACCACACGTTTAAATCATGTATATGTTTAATATATCTTATACTTGAAATCCGTCCTCAATGTGCCTTAATTATGTCTTAAACGTGTTTTACATGTGTCTTACATGTGTTTTATTCGCTTTCAGTATTCAGTCTACAGCGAGACTAGCATATATCTGATATAAGAGTTTAAAAGGCAATTATAAATGACTCAATGTTGATCTCATGCGTAGCTGTGTTAGGAAAATTTACATTGAATGCCTGAGCACTTTTATTTGTTTTGAATAGCTCACATATTTTAGCGAATCCATCCTTTATTTTGCTTGTGGTAATATGTCTAAATAGTAATTGTATTGCTTCAGATTTTCCAAATACAGTGATTTACCGCTCACCTTGTCTTTGACAAAAACAAACAGAAAAACATTCGAAACAAACACTTTCTTAAAGCAATGTATAAGTTGAGTTTCCCTTTCCTTGAAGTTTCACAACTTGCTCATTTAGATTTGTGTGATATGCACCACGAAGTTGAATTTTCGTAGCCATCTGTCTGCTTCAAATTCAGGATGTACAACGCATTTTTCAGTGAAGAATGTTTCTTTTTCAATCAAGCAAGAAGCAAAACCTTTCAATACGCTCCCCATGGAAAGCCATCACACTTTATTGTGCAGAAGTAGGTTAGAATACTGGCGTGTTTATTGTTTATGTTTATTATTATATAGTTCGTTACCGAGTGTTGTTAAATGATTGCCGCCCTTCTTCTTCTTCTTCTTATTCGTTCTTAACTGTATTGTTGGAAGGGATTCTTTCCAACACAATTAAGTATTACGTATCAACTTGTTAGGCCGTTGGCTCCAATTTCAGCCTGCTTTTATTTTTGGATTTGCTTCCATAGCTTTGGTCCAACAAAAACAAACTACAAGGCAGCAGTTGTTGGATTTTGGAGTTGTCTCTCCTAGAAGAGCATCGAGCATCATCTGTCTTGGGGTTCGAACTCGAGCCTTTTTCGGTTTAGCAAACAACCATGAGCTTTACTTACTCCTGATCGATATTATGTTATACATTCCCATTCGTACGAGTTTCAAAATTAAAATGATTTGATCACTATTTGCTCATCGAACTGTAGAGCCGCATCTTGACATCAAAACAGCCTAATGCGACTCGCGAACCGCGGGTTGCCGACCCGTGACCTAGAGGGTTATTGGCAGAGAATCTATCTATCTATATATATATATATATATATATATATATATATATATATATATAGATATATATATATATATATATATATATATATATATATATATATATATATATATATAATTCTCTTCTGGGAGACGTTAGAAAACAAGCTGCAAGCGCCTCCTTACAGTCCCCTCTTTTTCTCTCTATCACTATCATTACCACCCCCAACCCACCCCCCTCCCCCCCACATGGTCTGGTGAGTTGTGTTCACGCTAAATGTTTACAACTCGTAGAGCCGGGTTTAGTGACGGCTATTAGGGGTAAATAATTTAGTTCGAAACGATGTTAAACTTACAGGAGGTAACTAAGAGGAGTCTTCTTTCACGGGGGGGGGGGTAGGGTAGGGGTTAGGGGAAGGGGTGGGGGGTTAGTGTTTTAAAGCAAATATTTTCAGTGGCAGCATTGGTACTGTCGAGTTTACAAATTATGAATTACTGAAAAGTAATTCTTTCTAGAATTTACGAAAACCGACCGGCTAGTAATTTGCTTTGGGTTGTCTCCCTTTTATTTTTGTCCCTATTAAAATGGCAAATGTCTTTGGCAGATATGTATTTAAATAAAAATAAAAATACACATTTTGTTCCAGACAGTATCTTTACTGTTTTAGAACTCTAACCAATAGCCTACATTGTGAAATATTAATTGTAATGGTATAACTGTAAAATATGTGTATAACGTTTGAATTGCGTTATTAATTTTTTTTTTTTAACCTGTGAAACATCGCAACGCTTGAGAAGAAGTTTTTTTTTTTTTTTTTTTTGTTTTTTTTTAATACTTTTATTTGCAATTAAAGCAGGTACATCAAATCAAATTGTTTACGTAATTTCGAACATCAAATTAAAGCGAAAGATTTTGCAAATGTACATAATAAATATTTACATGATGTCATGTCTGTGATTATACAAAATTTGAAAGGGCTAACAGTAAAAGGGGGTGAAGGTCAAATGAAAGTGTCAGGACTCCAGGTGGGCAGTGGAAGGGAAATTGTTCAAGGAGGGGGGAAGGGGGGTCAATGGGACAGTGAAACATTTTCTATGTTGGGAAACAAAATATGTTGACCAGTTGAAGGAGTGTTTATTTATCTACTGGTCGCATTGAGTTTTCAAAGGTTGCTGTGTGAAAGATGAGGGGAAAGAAACAAGATTTAGAACTTTAAGTAAGTAAATGAATAGATATTCGAAATTGATGTTGGGGTGGGTGGTGTGGTCGTTGGAACAGGTAAAGCCCGGTAAAGGGGATGTGGGGTTATCGTGACTGAGGGTGAAGTGCGCGGAGGGGGGGGGGGGGTAGATATGTTTGAGGAGGCGAGGAGAGGGTGTCTTTTTTTTTTTTTTTTTTTTTTTTTTTTTTAGTAAATGAAAAATGGAGATAGTTTACTACAAGACAAGCACTTGCTACAATTTGATATTTCTCTTGCATCACAATCAAACCAGCTGGACCAAGGTGCAGCAACGTAAAAAGTTAACTATGCACAAACGGGCACTTTTGAGTCTTTGTGGTGTGTATATTTTTAATGCAAAATAAAGCTGTACACATTGGTTTTGTGCCAGCTTTGAGGTTAGCCCCTGGCACAAAACAATCATGGGTCCTTTACACATTCTCATCTTTGGACGCTTCATCAAAGTTCTCAACAAGCTCTGGGACATCATCATCATCATCAACATCTGCTGTTGTTTGCTTATTGCTGTCAGCAGCACTAGCTACAGTTGATGCTAATTTTTTCAAGCTGTTTAAACTCTCTGCTCCAAGTTGATTCAAGATACCAGGAAGCATCTCTGCTATTGAGGAGAGGGTGTCTGTGTTTAAAAAATTATGCAGTTTAAGAAGTGCCCTTACAATAAACGGTTCAATCAAATTAATCGCTAGTTTTAGAAAAATGTATACAATCGATTCACTGTTTTCAAAATGTATTTTATGAGCTATTTATAATGTTTAACTGTTAAAACATTTATTTTAATATATTTACAATGTACATAAAGTTATATAATTTGTGTTCAAATAATATTTTTATTCCGTGATATATGTGTTCTTATAATGTAATTAAAAAAAGAAAGCTCTGTGAAATTTGTTGCGTTCTCTCCCTTGTGTTTTGTTTTTCAAAACAAGACAAGGCAACAGTTATTAGCAAAAGAGTATTGTAATATAATACAACACTTTGATATAGACAATATATTTGCATACAAAAATTAAATTCATGGTAAAACTTTAAATGCTATTTATGACGTTAAAATTGAGGGTCTACTTGACAAACAATGAGATAGTACACTTTTTTCTTTTATTGTATGTGCTTGAAATAGGACGAAATGTAACATATCACATTAAGATAATACGGCCAGTCCAACATTGACACAGAGGTCAAGATGATATAGTAGGGCCAGTCCAACATTGAGACATAGGTCAGTGATGAAATAGTAGGGCCAGTCCAACATTAAGACATAGGTCAGTGATGAGATAGTAGGGCCAGTCCAACATTGAGACAGAGGTCAGTGATGAGATAGTAGGGCCAGTCCAACATTGAGGCAGAGGTCAAGATGATATAGTAGGGTAAGTTCAACATTGAGACATAGGTCAGTGATGAAATAGTAGGGCCAGTCCAACATTGAGACAGAGGTCAGTGATGAGATAGTAGAGCCAGTCCAAAATAGAGGCATAGATTAAGATACTGTCTGGAACAAAATGTAGTTCTAAAATATTAAAATACATATTTGCCAATACTAAGTCTTTTTACAAGCTTTTATTTAACTCACTTCCTCTGTCTGTCTTGACGGAAACGCAGGAGTGAAAATTCGGACAGTTCTACTTGACCGACACGATTCACAGTTGGCACGTGGGTCAAGACATGAAGACAATGCAATCTGAAACTAAATTTGACTTAATTGGATGCCTAATTGATTTTTTATGAATTAATTAAAATTTGGACCGAATTAGTAGGCATGTCTAGCCAACCACACCACACGCGTCATCAATAGCTGCGCCATCACGACCACGTAATGGCTGCGTTCAAAAACCATTGCGCGCCTACTGAACGTGATATTCAGTAGGCGCGCAATGGTTTTTAGTCATGTAACTCTATTGTAGATAAAACATGTAAAGTACTGAAAAAAAATTCATAAAAAAACGTTTTAATAACAAGCTTTTATGTAATGATGCACTAAAAAGTAGAAAATAAATTATAGACTACTATTTAAATAACTATAAAGAAAAGCGTGGGTGTCTTCCTTAACATTAGTAAAGGTATCCAATAGATACTAAAGTGACCCACGTTTTTCTTTATAGTTATTTAAATAGTAGTCTATAATTTATTTTCTACTTTTTAGTGCATCATTACATAAAAGCTTGTTATTAAAACGTTTTTTTATGAATTTTTCTTTCTCTAATTTGGAAAAAAAAAAGAAATGAAAGGGAAACAACGCAAAAAAAAGTACAGAGTGATCAGTTTTAAAATAAATTTACAATTAGATGTTAAAAATGAATTGGCATAGTACTTTAAAAAAATATTTATGTTTTAAAAAATATTTTTAAAATTTGATTAAAGCTAAATTACATTAAAGTTTTCTCACGTTAAAAAATTTAAACACACTGAATAGAATTTAACATTTATCTAAGACTAGCGATTAATTCTGATTTCTTAATACTGTGTTTCTATTTCCTTTTTTTTCATTAAAAATTTTTTTACGGATAATATATTTATTACACTCTTCATCTACATTATTTCACCCATCTTAACTTCGCTTTAAACTACTACCACTCTACAAGAATCGATACTACCAACTAAAAATCAACTACCACCCAACCAAGACTGTAATAATCGCAAAAACAAACAACTTCGAGAAGCGATCATGTAAAAGAAAACCAAAAAACAGAAAGTGTAAACAAGTGTACAAGAGCACAGAAGAACTCGGTAAATTCCAAGAGCGCAGAATATTGTGTATAAATATATATATATATATATATATATATATACAATTATATGTATTTTCACGTGACCTGCTCTTGCTGCCTACCCTAGCTCGAGTGGGGTACCGGCAGGAGAGGAACTTTATTAAACTAAAAAAAAATAAATAAAAATAAAAATAAAGATAATGTAATTTATTAAAACTATAATTATAACTTATTAACTTTCATAAGAAAATTAGTAAATTTTAATGTTACATCTGTTACATCGTCACCATCGTAAAACAAAATGTCCTACGTTCCTGACGGTCTTATAATTCTTTGGTAAATGTTTAACGCTTGGCCACCTTTTCCGTAATTAATTTTATTACCTATTATTTTAAGACACAAATAAAAACCTTTTTGGTAGTATTAATATACTATATTTATAATTTAATTGTATGCAATTATTGGCCCGTTTTACTTTATAAAAGGAAAATTCAATGATATCAAAATATGTTGAAATTAATTTCATTACTGAATTGAAATCCTACCAGTACCTGGCCAGTAACGCTGAAAGTAATAGCAAATGACATCTTCCTGACATAATCTTTTAGGAAGTTGATAAAATATACATTTTTTTTTTAAACACGCGTTTAAATCATGTATGCGTTTAATATATCTTAACCATCGAAATGTAGAAGTTCGTCTTTAACGTGCCTTAATGTGTCTTAATGTGTTTAGTATGTGTCTTGCATGTGTCTTAATTGCCTTTAGTCTACAGCGGGACTAGCTTATATATGATACAAGAGTTTAAAAACGCAGTGTTAATTTTATAAAGTGTGTCTGTGTTAGGGCCCTTATTGTATACAGCCGGAATTGGCCAATCATGTATCTATGGCCCATCAATTTTGTTAAGCGATTATAATATGTATTATTGTGATGTGTAACGGCTGTTTATGACAGTGACATGAGTTGCATGTTAGTGACAGGCTTTACAAGGTGGTGGCAGGCTTTACATGGTACTGGCAGGCTTTACATGGTACTGGCAGGCTTTACATGGTAGTGAAACGCTTTACGTGGTAGTGACATGCTTTACAAGGTTGTGGCAGGCTTTACATGGTAGTGGCAGGCTTAAAACAAAGGAAGGAATATAGTATTTCTGATGTGTTGACTATATTCCAGTGCCTTAAATCATGACTGTGTTCCCAGTCTTTTCTTAATCACTGTCCTAAATATAGCCTCTAGATCTATATCGTTGTTGGTTTTTAGTTCAAATTTACATGTGTTCCTAGTAGTCAAAATTATATGTCTAAAAATAGTTATTGCAGTAATTTTATTGTCATCGTCTGTTTTATTTTTGGATTACTTTATAGAGTCGAGAGTGATTGCTTTGTTTAATGCGTCTGTGTTGGTGGTTTCTAGTATTGTCCCTAAGGTTTGTCTTGCTTTTAGTAGTGTTGTGCATTCTAAAAAAATATGTTGTTCTGTTTCTTGTACCTGTTGTTTACATATTTGACATGTTATTTTAATGTTCGTGTTTGCTTTGGTGTTTCTAGAGATGGGTGTAGTATTGTAAATGAGCATGTATCCTATTTCTTTTTCTTTACGTTAGTTGTTTTTGTTGTGTAAGCTTCTGAAGGTGACGCTAATGTCTACTGTGTTGAATTCTTTAGCCCATTTAATTCTATTTTGTAGTGATAGTACCTGTCGCTCGACTAATGTATCATATATTTTATTGGTTTTCTCTCCTATTATGGTTTTTTTGTCTTGAATATTTTTAAAACCTCACTATAAAAGCTGCTGTCTGTTCCCCCATAGTGTGGTGTCATGTTATGTGTCTTTAATATCGTGTTTATTCTATGGCCTGTGCAATACTGTGCTAAAGGGTGATAATGCGGTTCTATTTTAATTATATCTAGGTGTTTGAGTATAAGAGCATTGATCTTTGTGTTAATGTCGTGCATGCCTATTCCTCCGTTTAATTTATTCTGTATTAGTGTTTGGTGATTAATATTTCTAAATGCATCTTTGAAAATAAAATCTCTTATGTTTTTTTTGGTTCCTTAATAAATGTGCTGGGTATTGTGCCGTTTGTTGCGATATAGATTATTTTGGGAATGACGTATCTATTGACTAAAGCTGCCCTAGAGACTATTGTTGTGTTGCAATGTCTGTATTTGGTTATAGTATGATTTATTTTGTCCATCAGATTTGTCCATGTATCTTTGTTTTCTGTCAGCGGGTTGTCTGTATAAGTTATACCGTATAGCTTTAATTTGTCTGTCACTGTGATTGGTATGTTGTAATTATTTTTCCCAGCTCATTTGCCTATTCCCATTATTTTAGATTTTTGTGTATTAATTATGCCGCCATTATATTTCCCGAAATCTATAAAGTTATCTATAACTGTTTTAATTTATTTTGTCTGTTTGTGTAAGAAATATCGTGTCGTCTGCATATGCTAAGGTTTTCCTAGGTATTGTGTTTGGTAATTGCAGACCTTTAATTCGGTTGTCCTGCCTGATAGAATCCAATACTGGTTCTACGCTTAGAATGTAGAGCAATGGAGATAATGGGCAATACAAAGAGCTACAAAATAGTACTTGACAGAATTATCGGTATATGATAGTAGCTTAAGAAGAATGTTTAATATTTTTATAAACAATTAAAAAATAATCACAATGTTTTCATTGGCGTTTTAAATATATCCATTATATCAAATATAAACGCATTTCAAATAATAAAATAAAACCAACAACAAAAAGGCAACTTCAATTTTTTTTAGCTATGTTACGGAGTTTACTGTTTACTATTGTTTTATTTATTAATACAGCCGGTTATTCATATCAGTTAGTTACCTCCCCGCATTAGTTTCTGAAATGGGAATTTGTAAATGTATATTGTTCTTAAATATTAAAATAATCATGAATCTATAGTGTCCCTATCTTTATTAAATATTTTCGTTAATAAAAATAAATGTGCGTTTTATTATTATTGTTTCCAATGAACATGATTTAAAAAAAGATACATGTGTACTTACATCACTGGCTAAATTCGCCAAAATTAGAACGGAAAGATTTACGTTTATTATAACTCAATATATATTTGAATTATATAGCTATCCAAAACAAATATGTAGAATCTGCTGTGTATAATTGTGTTGTTTCTATTTATATATGATTGTCAAACTGACCTACAGCTTATTTAAAGATGATAATTTTTATGATTTCGGCTCAGTTAGGTATTGTAAAATGGATGACAGGGTATGGGGAAGCGAGAGACTTAGTTACAAACGTCAACGATCTAAACTCTAGACTGTAAAAGTTGATAGACAATTCTCTAAGGTATTGGTTTGAATTAGGTAGGAAATTGCCACTATAATGGCTCTGTAAAACAAATGTCACCATTTTCATGAATTAGATATTTAACCCATGTTAAGAATCACTGCTGTCGTGTTGTAAAAAGCTCTCTAGAACATCTGTCACAGGTTTTGTTCTACTTTCTCACCTCACACGTAATGGTATTTGTGTTGTTGTTTTTGTTATGGTTTTAATAAAGTAACTAAAAAACCCGGGAAGATAACAACTACATAAATAACATCACCCGAATTGCTGACCTGTGTGGGTGTTTATTTTGTTTTAATTTTAATGTTTTAAAGATACATAGTCAAACTTTTAATTGGTTTTGAATTATGTTCAAGTTTTTAAAGATACATTCGCAGTATGTTTATTGAATTTGTTTTAATTGCAATATTTTCAAAGGTGCTTTAAAAACTAAAATAAAAAATAGTAGAAATAAATTAAAAAATAAAAATTTGGAAATGTACTGATACGTCTAAAGCTATTGAGACACACACTATCAATGAGGCAGGCATGCTGAAAATTTTCTAAGCTGACTCACTAAAAATTGCTGTAAAAATTATTATTTTAAAAATTATTTTGTTTTGATATTAAAATACTTATTTACCAATACCCGCCATCTAATTAGTATATCAAAGGAAGAGACTTCTAAATATTTAACATGCTTGAGAATATCTGCAAAAAATATATATCTTATAATTACACTTTTTAATTAATTGATTATGCTAGAAATAAAATAATAAAACATAACGATAGCAACAAATTAACTTTAATACTGAAAAACAAACAATTTTTACTGTTAATAAAAAATAATTAAAACCTATGACTTAAAAGTAAATGTATTAGTTATAAATATAAGGAATATTATTTCATTCACGGTTACGAGGCTACATATTTTTTCCACGTTTTCTTTAACTTGCTTTCGCGTCTTTCCAATCAAATTTTGAGATCGAAATTTCGGGCACTTCCCAGTTAGCTAGCGCGATGAAATTTTCAGGAAGGCTTTGTTTTTGATGACAATAGAATATTCAATTGCTATTATTACTAAATTGATCCATGGAAACATTTTATTGATCATTTTAGACCGCTATATAATTGTACAAAAAACGCTTGCACTATTGTGATGTATAGCATTTATTTTCTACTTTTTAGTTCAATCAGAAAACGTGTTTTTTTTTTTAAACTTTTTTAATGATAATTATTACAATATTGATTTCGCTATTTAATCATTATTTAATCTGTGATGTTTCCCTTAGATTTTCGAAAAAAAAAATCGAAATTGTAAGTGACTGATCACATATCAGCTTTTGATATAACGTAGTCTATATGCGTACACTTGTTGTTATAACAAAACGTGTCGTTGTTGCATGAAACGGACGATTTGAAAAACTGATGTCCCATAATAAAAAAGGTGTGTTTGGTTTTTTGTAGTATTATAACCTCGACTAATTGTATGGTTAGAAATTAGGGTTTGGCGAATGGTATGACTAGGGTGGTTGGTGTTATGGTTAGGGACAGGGTTAGCATTGCCATTAGCCAGCAATGTGTGTATTTAGTTAACTACCAGTAAACTAAAACCCCTTTTTAAAAGAAGATTATATTATCGGACACTGGTATAAATATTCCACCATGAAACTATGTTCGCATCAACTACAACATATGTATTCGGCTTTATATAACTCGGACGACACGCTATGTGTAGGTCTATATTTAACTTCAGTCTGTCAGAATATATTAGTCTTATAACAACATTTAGAATTTGCTAATAATAGTTGTAGACTGGCTGATCTTCACATTTCAGCAACAGTAACGTATAATTATATAAGTAGATATAATGTAATGTAAGATAATTTTGTATAGAATTATATGTTTACTTAATTTAAAAAAAAATAACAAAAAAGCAATCTGGCCGACTTGATGGTGACGATGTAGCAAATGTAACATAAACATTTACTAAATGAAGCTCTAATGTACGGTTCAACTACCAGTATCTCACACGATCCTGACAACGTCTATGTAAGACCCTTGCTTTCCTAGATATGATTATGTATCGGTTAATATTTTCTCCCAAAAAAAATGTTCCCAGCTCGTAGAAGGCGTACTATCGTTAATTTCATGTTTTTTTTATTTTTTAGAAACATTTATACACACAGATCACTGTTTTAAAATATAATATTATATACTTTTTAAATTTGAAATAAGCATGCTGCTTCATGATCTTCACGGTTTTAAAGATAGAAAGTAGCTATCTTATATTTACCCCGTATTTTTCCTAAAACGTTTTAATTCTTCATTATGAGGAATTAGACAGCGATTATTATGCACGTTCCTTTATGTTATCTCCCTTGTATAGTTTAATTTAAAGAAGTTGAAATTGATACGCAAGTTTAGATTTGTATTAAAAAGTGATATTAAAAAAAAGCCCCAAAATGACTCAACAATAGACTGCCAACAAGCAGAGCAGATAAATAACAAACAGCAAATAATTTTCTATCCAGCCAAACAAGAGAATCAGGAATAGACGTTACTGCATGTTTTTATTTTTTATTATTCTTTTTAAACAATGTTTGACTAATTAAGAATAAACCATGGGTGATTAAAGAACCGTAAAACGGATTAAAATTGATAAGCTGCCAGATGATGAGCTACCCATTACACGTTATTTTAACTTCCCTAAAAATGGGTAGCTACACGGGGGAATGTATGGCTGAGGTTATGTACAACTACCTTTACAATGTGTAAACAATGTTTTAATGAGTGCTGGATAATATTGCTGCCAGTGCCACTATTCTCTACATGATGGCTAATGCTTTAAATACAATTTACTTTATTATCAGAATCTGACAGTCATAAACTCAAAGATCAAAACTTGTCGATTAAAAACGCGAATTAACTAACAACTGTGGTTTAAACTGTATAATGAACCATTTCGGTTTAGTCAAATAATTGAAGAGACGCAACTTAATTATGTGTTTTGATTTACGTTTTATTTAATTGAAAGTCAAAGTTTGAAGTTTAAAAAAATAAAAGATTTTTTTTTTTAAGTTAAAATGTTTTTGTTTTTATGTACGGGTGGTTAATTTTCTAATTTCTATAAATTACAAAATGTAAGAAAAAACGAAACAATATATATGAAATTGTGTACTCCACATTTATTGCACTCAATATTTCAATAAACTTTGGAGCTATCTTTCATTTATCATAATTCAGAAATTCAATATTTTTTAACCAATAGCTTATCTATAGATTTAAGTGAAGATGGAAATACGGTGCATGTTTTGTTGTCTGTTTGTCTGTCAGTGTGTCTGATTTAGATTAAATGCTGTCACTATGAATTCATTTCAATTTAATTAATGTCTTTTGGTACTTGATAACTGACAGTGTTATTTAATACAGTTGAAAATAAAACATAACTGCAATGTATCCGTCCGAAAAAAAATGTATTTTCCATCACACTTAAATGTGTCCCCCCCCCCCCCCCCCCCCCACACACACACAATCAAATAAATTACATTTGATAGAGTGCACCAAAACATATCCCCTAACACCAACATCTTTCTCTCTGTGTCTAATGTAGACAACAGGTTATGTGTCGAGTGTAGACAACAGGTTATGCGTCGATTAAAGACAACATGTTATGCATTTTAATCCCAACAAGTCACACTGGTGAACACAATTGTATTGAACATTACAACTCCCCATTTTGTTAATTGTTCTTTTGTCAAAATGAACTTTAAAAAAAAATATATTTAATTGTACTGTATTTTACGGGCATTTAAACAAATGATAAGTGACCAAATTATATATTTCTTCGACAAAGTATCAAAACTTACAATCACAATCGACTATTATTAATGCAATACTTGCTCAATAATTATTTGAGAATACCATAAGTAGTTGTTTGTACCAGGCGTTCCATCAAGTCAATATCTTTTCCAAACAACTCAAGGCGAGTCTGCATGCCGGAAATCTGTTTGCGATCCTTTAGGCTGTACCCATGTCATGTGACATTTCTGTTCTATTTCATCAATAGATCCTCTCACTAACCCAAGCCTCACAGCTTTCATGACTAACAGTTTAACCAGATTTGTGTTAATTTTGACAGTCTGGGCAATACTATCAAATGTCCGTTGTCTGTCTGTTGCTGGCCTTTGGAATATCATCTCCATCAAACATAACAGATTGATCTTGTTTCCTAGTTACAAGTTCATTGACTTTCAGATCCGGCTGAGTAGAACATTTATCTTTCAGACCTATGAATTGGTCAATATCTCCGCTGTTAAAGGCATACAGAAGATCAACCAGCCATTCTTTATATGTGCCCTTCAAGGATGTCAAGATATCATGGGCAAGGTGCTTACCAAGATTTGATACACCCTCGCCGATAACAGCTGCTAAGCCTGTATTAAAAGCCCTCTCTGCCTGCTCGGCTTTTGGCATGTCTATCAGATCTGTGCAGCCTAAGAATCTAAGGGCCACTTGATAGTACTGAGCATGGTTGCTCATTAGTTTATGATAGTTGCTCGTTAGTTCATAGAAGCGTCCATGTACTGTGGTCACTCCATCTATATCATTTAAAATCTTCTCTCACTCTTCCATTAGGGCCTTCACTGGAGGGAATTCTTTATTCTGGAGATACATTTTTTCTATTCATTTGTATTGCAATATATAAAAATTACAAAACTCCTAGCCTAATATGGTACAGCCTTATACAACCTAATCACGCCATCATCCCGTTCTGTATGTAGCTTACCGCCTTGAATATTGATACACTGAGTTGACATAAAATGACGTTATAGTAATGTTCAATGTCAACTGCTTGAAATAACACATTATTAGAATAGCTGACATATGCCAGATTAAGATTTTATCATGCCATCCTTAAACAAAAACAAGTCATATGAAACATGAAACATTTGTTGTATTTATAATTATAAAGCCCAATATTAATTAACCTATCAGTAATTAACATGCCTTTAATTAGACTAATTAGACCAATCAGTAAAACTGAAACATTGTCTCTAAATAAAATCACTGTTTCTGGCAATAATATAAAGCTTGTTAACACGAAACATATGATTGTATAGACAGTGGTAGCTTATCCCCACTGACACCCCCGTCTATAACAACATATTTACAAATAAAGAACATTATAGAAGTTATTATCGTATACTGTATTTAATTAAAGTTTATTAAAGGAAATACACGTATTTACAGTCACGCAATGTATTTATACGCCGACCCAAATATTATGTTACGAAATTGTATGTAGTAGTTTCCCAATGTTATATTGTATACTGAGTTTGAATTTGATTTTAAATATGTTCATTAAAAATAAATTATTAAGATTGAATTGTTAATTGTGGATAGAATGTTGTAGCACTTGAATAGAAAAGTTGATTATATTATTTGTTTTGTTACTATCTAGTGCGTTTTATTATTGTTAGGAATATGATAGAATGCACACTTCATACTTTTTTGGATACAACAGTTTTAGTTTTTAAATTTCTCTTTTTACACATAAATATATGATAGAGTTAGCAAAACGATTATGTTATGGTTACTTATAGTGTGTACGATGACTAGTCACTACGAGCATGCATACATATATCTATGACGTATTTACCTTTAAGTCATACTGCAAATCTCTAACGTTTGAGGAATAACTATAGATTTTACCACTAATTTTTTAAGATTGTTCATATCATTGTCAAGTCTAAATTTTCTCTTAATCACATTTTGTATTGCTTAATGTTTCAGCTTAAGCAAGGCAAAAAAAAAGTGCTTCTTTAGGGGTCATCCATAAATGAACTTACGCTTTTTTTACGATTATTACCTCCCCCCGCCACTCCCCTTAGTCACACACAGTCACGAAAAGTCAGACCCCCCCCCCCCCTAAAATGACGTCGCACCTCAGCCTACAATCCCCCCCCCCCCCCTCCTTCAAAATTGCCGTTGAATGTGCCTTAAGGGTGAATGCTCCGGTAAAAAAAAAATTTGTTTATACTCGTTAGGAAAACAGTTATTTCTTTACAGCTTTATTAAGATACAACTGCATATGCAATTCCACTAAAAAAAATTGTGGAAAAATCTCGGTTACTATGACGACGGCGGTCATCTTGAAAAATTAACCCCTTTGTAGGTTTTCCACCATCCATAAAATATTATATTTTAAGCCCAATAAATAATGAATTCATAATCTTCTTCCATATTTTGGGGCACTCGGCTAAAAATGTTAAGTGCATATCTTCAAAATAAATTATTTTGAATTTTCAAAATTTGTGTCCGTTCAAAACACTAGTTTTAATGCCCCAACATTCCCCAAAATTAAGTAATATTTTTCCATTGCTTGTCTGAACTCTGTCAACATAGAGTGTTTTAATTAATTTTTATTACAATTTATTGAAACAGTTTTTTAAACGCGAAATAACAGCTAAAATTCGTTTTCTAGCATTGTTTTTTATAATGCAAAACACCCCCTCCCCCTCATCACACATCGTCACAAAATTACGACTCACCTTTCCTCCTAAGAGTGTAACGTCATTCATAGACACCCCTAACCAGAGATAATTTTCTTCTCAATCGAATCATGACAAATTCTCCCCAAAAAACATTTCGATTGCCCGGATACCGTTTGCCGGAGGGCCATTTTACCGAAACTTATTTACGACAAACTCCTTGTTAAGCATTGCGTTGTTTCACAGTTTCAAAAAAATAAAAAAATAATTAATAACGCAATTTAAACGTTATACACACATTTTGCAGTTATACCATTACAATTAATATTTCATACAGTATTGGTTAGAGTTCTAAATCAGTAAAGATACTGTCTGGAACAAAATGTGTGTGTGTGTGTGTGTGTGTGTGTGTTTAAACTTAAATACATATCTTCTAATGACCTTTGCCATTTTTTAATTAATATGGGAAAATATACAAAGGAGACAACGCAAAGAAAATTACTGAGATAACTTTTTTAGTAAATTTTAGTAAATTTTAGAAAGATATATTTTAAAAAAATGATCACATTGTGAATTATCAGACACAGCTATTTACAGGTTAGAAAAAATATAAAAAAATTAGTTGTCATGCTTAAATGTTTTAAAAATCATTCATGTTATAAAATTTGAAACCAGTGACTTTAATGTATACATTTTTCTAAGACAAGCAATTTATTAAGCTTAAAGAATGTTTTATGTTTGTCTTGCTGAAGAACAATTATTTAAACAATAACACATTCAAATAAATAATTATTTTATATTTAAAAAAAAAATAATTTAGGGTTGGGTTTTATTTAATTTTTGTTTAATATTTAGACGTTTTGTATTAGATCTATGTATAAGTTAAACCATCTTAAATGAATGGAAGTAGGCTACAAGAAAGAAATAAATATTACTATTGTGAATCTGTATAAGTCCTTACAAGCCTGTGATGAAAACTGTAATACTAAAGCGAACACACACAACTGACGTTGTAAATTACAAAAAAGAAAAAAAAAAAACAATCAAATAATGCATAGTTCTAATTCTTCGCCAATAACACCCCTAGGGCAGGGGTCGGCAACTTACGGTTCGCGAGCCGCATGCGGCTCTTTTTATGTAAAGATGCGGCACTCCAGTTCGTTGAGCAAATAATAATCATTTTTTTTTCTTAAACTCATAAAAAGAAAGGAATGTAGTACAATATGTTGACCAGGAGTAAGTAAAGTTCATGGTTGTTTGCTAAACCGAAAAGGCTCGAGTTCGAACCCCAAGACAGATGATGCTCGATTGCTATGGAAAGCAACTCTTTTAGGAGAGACAACTCCAAAATCAAACAACTGCTGCCTGTTAATTTGTTTCTGGTTGGACAAAAGCTATGAAAGCAACTCCAAAAAGAAAAGCAGGCTAAAATAGGAGCCAACAGCCTAACAAGTTGACACGTAATGCTTAATTGTGTTGGAGAGAATCCCTTCCAACAATACAGTTAAGAACGAATAAGAAGAAGAAGGGCGGCAAGCATTTAACAACACTCCGTAACGAACTGTATAATAATAAATTTAAACAATAAACACGCCAGTATCCTACCCTACATCTGCATAATAAAGTGTGATGGCTTTCCTTTGAAACGTTTTGCTTCTTGCTTGATTGAAATATAAATATTATCCAATGAAAATGTAAAACTTCAAGTAAAAGGGAACTCATCATATACATTTCTTAAAGAAATTGTTTGTTATGAATTTAATTTTTTTGTCGAAGACAAGGTTAGCGGTAAATGACTTCATTTGGAAAATCTGAAGCAATGCAATTACCAAAAGCAAAATGAAGGATGGATTCTCTAAAATATGTGAGCAATTCGGAACAAATGAAAGATCTCTGGCATTCAATATTGAGACATTTAGAATTGATGCCGGTTCGCTTCAAATGCGATATCAGTATTTGAAAACGAAATAATTTGTGGAGCGGTAAGTTCAAGAGCAAATTAAAAATAGTTGGAGATCAATAAAAGCACAATAGGACAGCTCTAAAATTAAAGGATGCGAGTTGAGGCACTCATATGTGACGCATGGAATTCTAGAATGCAAAAGTAAGGTAGGAGAAGTTGACATCTGGAGTGCTGACGATCTTTAGATAAGCATATTCGTGAGAGCGAGCGTTCACTTGCATAAATATATTAAAACGTAAAGTAAGAAGCCAATTAACAAATACAAATCTAGAGGCATGCTTGAAACTGTAAACAACAAGTTATAAGCCAGATTTAACCAAACTTTCAAAAGTCATGTAAGGTCAATGCTTTCATTTATGTAACTACTTTAAATATCATTCAATAATTATAGTTATATTTTATGGTTTCTAATTATATTACTCCAGCAGAACTAGTAAAAATGCTGTTATATGTTTAGTGCAAACAAAATTATGTGTTTTTATCAGGAGCAGAACTACAGTGCCGCCAGACCCCGCAATGCGGCGGGGGGAGGGGGGCCGTTTAGGGGCCATAATCAATTTTTTATAGTTATTTCTAGTAAAAAAAAAAGATCAAATACAGCAGTGATGTTCTACAGAAGCTAATACATGCTGTTTCGTAAAGGAAAAAATATATAGGCTACATGACTTGTTGTGTGAAAGATAGGCAAAACTTCTTTTTAAACGTGATTCTTTACAGTATAATTTTTGTTATGAGGTTTGAAAATAAAATCATATTAATATTAATGTTTGTGCAAGGAACTGGAGAGCCGCATCTTGGCATCAAATGAGCCGCAGGTTGCCGACCCCTGGACTACGACAAAGTGACGGCAGACTGACGACAGACTGACGATAGACAGACTGGACAAGGTAACATGTTAAATAAAATTAACAACTGCATACATACATGAAACACAACATTTGCTAAAAAGGAATTGTTTTAAAATAATATTAAAAATAGTAATCTATCGAATTATTTATTTTGATATCACCCCTTTGTTTCGAAATGGTTTAGTTAATTTTAATGAGAAATTAAACATCTAATTAAATTTAAAAATAGATAAACTTGTATTTTAATTGAAGTGGAGCTTATCTAGAACGTTTAAACAAAATTGTGCTTTAGAAGTGGGTTAAATTTAGGTAAAATATTTGAAACAAATCAGCAAACAAACAGACGTTGCAAACTAAAGAAAAGCTTGCAAAACAAAATCAAAAACAAATGCTATAGCAATAAGCTTTAAAATTGATGAAATGATAAGAAAATAAAACGAATCTAAAATTGACCCCTGGCGTGTGCGAACGGATGGAGGAATAAGGGGGGGGGGTTGAGGCGTGTATCTCTTCTGAAATAGATTTCCCATATATTCTCTGCTGTCAATGTAATATCTTAAATTGTTTACTCCAACTCAACACGGCTTTTGTAAACTTGAGATGAACTTACGACGTCCGGACGTTGTACTCCACAGGCACTTCGCTTGCTTTACGCCTGCCCACCCCTACCCCATACACAGAAATCACACAACCTATAAACATTGTTACGATACACATAATTGAACCAGAGCCCTCACAAACCCCACCCCCAATTTTAATGTTTTTGCCCAAATAGCCCTCCTGTCATCGTATTCTGAATTGTTCACTAGAACACACTTATATTTATTACCTCCCTGTACACCAATTGTAAAACATTTTGTTAAAGATGGTCTAAACAATATTTATATTTATTTTTATATGTATACATTTGTATATCTTCGACATGTTTTTAAAATACGAACATTTGTGAAATACTTCGGTTCCATCACATGATTGAAATTATGTAAAATATGTTGATGTTGATATGCTTGTTTTGAATTGCAAATACAAGTATTTACACAATTCCATTAAAATAAAAAAAATAAAATAAAAAAATAAACACATTAATATGTATTGAATATTTTTACTAATATTTAATAACCGAATCTACTTTCTTTTTAGTTCAGTATTACATAGAAGCTTGTCATTGAAACGTTTTTCTGTATTTTTTCTGTACTTTAATTTTTGTTTTTTATTTACAATTTTAGTTACATGACTAACAACTATTGCGCACCTAATGAACATGTTAACCCGCGTATAATAGTGTACACTAGTTGGATAAGGCTACCTACTAATTTGATAAAAACAAAATTCATAAAATATTAATTAGCACCCCATTATATATAAATATTCATGTCTTGACCCAAATACCAACTTTGAAACTTAATGACAGACCGACGACAAACTGACGACAGAATGACGATAGACTGACGACACACTGACGACATAATGATGACAGACATACGATAGACTGACGACATACTGACGACAAACTGACGACAGAATGACGACAGACTGACGACAAAGTGACGACAGACAGACAACAGAACGATGACAGACTGACGACAGACTGACTGGGCGAGGTGTCACGTTAAATACAAGCTTGTAAAAAGGCTGCTTCTTAACCTGAGATAGTTTTTTTCTCAAAGGTCTTGATCGAACCCCGTTTGCAGGAATAAAATACAATAAAAATAACATGATTTTAAAGTTATACATAACATTCACTTCTGATGGCCAGGTATTCAACTATCACACACGTTTCACTCCAAATATAATTCATCAAATACAGTCTGTTGCGAATTAGTTAATCATAAGTAATTTTTAAAGTGGGGTGGTGTTGGTTGATGACACCTGACAGGTGTGGACTGGGTAAGGACTGAGGGGGGGGGTGTAATATTTTAATTGTTTTAGATCGCCATTACTGGTTGGATGACCTCTTAATAGATTTAATACAATCAATTGAGATGCGTCTTATAATTTGCAAATAGTGTTCTCGAATAAATCAATAATAAGTTTTAATTATTTATACCGTGTCATGAATTACTAGTACTTATCATTTCCTTCTTGTGTTTTGTAATGTATTACGTGTCTGTCGTGTGTCATTCATATGTGGTGTATATGACAAGCCCTGCCCTAGGGGGGGGGGGGGGGGTTATGGGCTGAGAATTAAAATTATAGCTTATAGGAATGTATTATTGTTATATTTTTTAGTTTGAATGTCGTGTAGCCCTATACCACCATTTAATTTATTTTGTATTAATGTTTTGTGGCTAATGTTTCTAATCGTATTTTTGAAAATGAACTCTCTAATGTGCTTGTCTGTTTTTTAAATAAATGAGTTGGGTATTGTAGAGTTCGTCGCTACGAAAATTATTTTTGGAATGATATATCTGTTTACTAATGCAGCTCTGGCAAAAATGGTTGTATTGCAGTATTGGTATTTTTCCAGATTGTGATTTATTTTATTTTTCAGTGTGGTCCAAGTTTCTTGGTCGTTTATTGTGGGATCGCTAGTATAGGTTATTCCATAAATGTTGAGTTTGTCAGTTATTGTTATGTCTATGTGATAGTTATATTTACCTTTCCATTTACCTATACCCATTACTTTTGATTTTTCTGCGTTTATTTTTCCCCGCTCCCTTTCCCAAAGTTGTTGAATTTTTCTATTACAGTCTGTATTGCTTTTTCTGTTTGTACTAAGAAAGTAGTGTCGTCTGCGTATGCAAGTATTTTCTTGCCTACCGTGTTTGGAATGTACAGTCCTTTAATCGAGTTGTCCTGTCTAATGTTTTCTAGTAGGGGTTCTAAGCTTAGGATGTATAGTAGGGGAGATAAAGGACAACCTTGTCTAACTGATTTATGTATGTGAAAAGCGCTTGTAACACTGTTGTTTATTAATAAATGACTATGTGCATTGTTATATATTATTTTTATCCATGTTTTAAAATAGTGTCCTAGGTTGTAAGCATCTATTGTTTTTATTAACCATGTATGATCTACTCTGTCGAACGCTTTCTGTTTGGTGGAGCTTGACCAACATGAGGTTCACATAGTTTCCAAATCAGCATTTTACGAGCTAAGGATAACTTCCTTCAAGCCTGCTTGATAACTTATTCAATCTGTCCACAGTTGATTTTACTTTCTAGTTTTGATACATCTGATTCAACTAAACTTAAACGTTCATTAATAATTTGTTCCGTATGTTTACGGTAGCCAGCATTACTAGGCATTTTCTGTAAAACTCCCAAAATTGTTAAATACAACACTCCCAACGACTAATGTGGATGCTTGGACACAGCAAGGCCTCTACGGCCAGTTGTGATCTTGTGAACTCCGGAACTAAAAATGACATTTGACACTAAGATGAAAAGTGTAAAGGGAATCCTTAAATACGATAGTACTAGTGTCAAATGAAGCTACCCAATCGATAGTCTTAGATATATGTATAATACTTGGCCACTGTTTTTGAAATTAATTCAGTCATAGAATTTTTAAAGACACATATAAGAATAAAGATAATACTGTTTCCGTGTATCAACATAGTATCTTAATAATTGATTGCATGAAATTATTGGCCTATTTTAGCAAATAAAATGAAAATTCAATGATATCAAGTACTGTGGAAGTTATATGTTCGGTTATCGCCCTTGAAACGTTTTCAAAGAATACGGTAGTATATTATAACTATTCATTCTAGCCTAATTGCGTAATTACTTAATATATATTGTGATATTTTAGATGAATGTAACACTGTATGATATTTATCACTATAGTAAGCCACGTCATTTCTACTGTTATTTCATAATTAAATTGAAATCCTACCAGTACTTAGCTAGACGCGTGGAAAGTTATAGCAGCTTGCCATTTTCTCGATACAATCTCATACGAAGTTGATAGTTATTGCATTAATACAACTTTTTTTTTTTACACACACGTTTAAATCATGATGAGATTACACTGATGTAACATTATGAACGGAAATCTTGTTTAATAAAATACGTACACAATCTCTAGGTCTCTAGTTTTACTTGCAAACATTCTACCATGACATGCGCACTAGCCAACACTTAGACCACTCAGGGTGTGAGCTGAGATACAAGAAACACATCCAACACTTAGACCACTCAGGGTGTGAGCTGAGATACAAGAAACACATCCAACACTGAGACCACTCAGGGTGTGAGCTGAGATACAAGAAACACATCCAACACTTAGACCACTCAGGATGTGAGCTGAGATACAAGAAACACATCCAACACTTAGACCACTCAGGGTGTGAGCTGAGATACAAGAAACACATCCAACACTTAGACCACTCAGGGTGTGAGCTGAGATACAAGAAACACATCCAACCCTTAGACCACTCAGGGTGTGAGCTGAGATACAAGAAACACATCCAACACTTTGACCACTCAGGGTGTGAGCTGAGATACAAGAAACACATCCAACACTTTGACCACTCACGGTGTGAGCTGAGATACAAGAAACACATCCAACACTTAGACCACTCAGGGTGTGAGCTGAGATACAAGAAACACATCCAACACTTAGACCACTCAGGGTGTGAGCTGAGATACAAGAAACGCATCCAACACTTAGACCACTCAGGGTGTGAGCTGAGATACAAGAAACACATCCAACATTTACAGTGACAGTAGCAGGAAAATTTGATCATCGGAAGTTTTGGCGTTAATCTATACGATATTTTCAATAAAGAGAAGAATAAAATAAGTCATGTTCTCAAAAATGTTTATTCCTTATTGTTGTTTTGTATAAAGGCTGATTATGATAGTAGCAGGATTTACATATTAGTGAATTACCCTCATCAGAACAGCATGCCTATTTGTGGTTAAATAATGGTGGTGTTTTTGATGACGGTGATGATACTTTGGATGACGATAAAAACGTATTGCTGTAGCTATTTTAACAATGTCGAGTTCGGATCACGTACCTTCTCTTTGAATATACTTAACACTCCAGTCGGACAGTTTCGCCATATCTAACCGTCCAAAACGTTCACCTTTGGCACACATCTCTTTGTATTTTGACCAGTTTTAAAGTTTGTGACACATTAAACAAAATGAGTGGCCATGAACCCTATGTGGCCTTACGACCTTTGAATGTTATGATCGTTAATAACACATCGAACGAGTACAGCGAATGATACTTTTAAAGGGGAGACAAAAAAACAATAAACATAAATCAAGAGGTTTTATTTTTAAAATAGTGTATTTATTCTGTTTTTTTTTTTCCAGTCTATGTTTTACTTTCAGTTTGAAGTGCTAAAAATAAACATGACCTAAAATTAGTCACTGTATTAAAGGGTCTATTAATGGCGCTGAAAGGTACACAATGCATGTTATTGAATGATTTAATTAGCTGTAATGTTTAAGTGGTCTATTAAGTTTTTGTGGACGTTAGCATCAGAGGTGGGAGGTTGATTTGGTTGTTGACATGTGACACGTGTGGACTGGGTGAGGACTGAGGGGGTGGGGGTAGGGGATGTAATATTTTGAATATTTTTGGTCGTGATACATGGTTGGATAACCTTTTATTCGATATAATACAATTAATTTTGAAGCGTCTTATAACTAGCGCATCCGAATGTAACAATATTATGTTTTAAATGTATAGCCTACGTCTTGCCATGCATAATTTGTGTTTTAAATATTACGTGTCTACCATGTGTGGTGTATGTGTCAAAGAATATTATTTGATTTGGCCAATGGTTTAATAAAACATTATAATAAAGCACAACTCGTATTACAACATTTTAAGCCCGATTATTTTAAAGACTGTATTAATTAATAATTGGTTATTCTGTGGAGACAGGGTATACGCTAATAGAGTTGAACAAATAGAACCTGACTTATACATGTATGTACATACCATCTTAATCTAAATCAAATCGAAACTGGCTTATAAAAGCATGTAAAATTAACACCTGGATTGTAACTTTTTTTGTTTGATTTGTGTTGAGTGGTATGGACTAATAACTATTACTTAAATACATTTAAAATACAAATAATAATATAAGTAACTAATTAAGTTTTTGTAGCTGCAAAATTACCTAAAACACAGCTACTATGTAAATGCTGTGATTACATTGCTGAATCCTTGTATTGTGTTAATAATGGATTAAAAATCTGCATGTTTAAACAAATGTTTTTTTTTTTTTTAACACGTCCCATTTTGCTTTAAAATGTGTTAAGGGAAATACTTTCTATGAATTCCTTTATTCATAAAAAAAAGACAACCAAAAACAGTACAACAGTCAAAGCTAATTAACATTTGCTATTCATTGAATATATTAATGTTTTTAAAAATGTACTAGTATAAACAAATATTGATTTTTTTGCAGGATATCTAAAAAAAAGATATAACTGGCTAATAATTTAAAATGTTTAACGGTATTAATATGTTTTAAAATGTAGTACTTGAAAGAAATCTTATGTTTAATTGTGCTTATCCACTGGCACGTGATATTTCTACACTTAAAATTAAAAATAACATCTTCTTCCATTCGAAGTAACACACCTGCATGAGATGTGGCAGATGAAGTAGAGATCAACTGTTTCTTAAGATAACACATTATCAGATGACCTGACATATACCAGATTAAGGTGTCATCATACCATCTTAATCTAAATCAATATATCTGAAACGTAAAAATGAACTATATCTGTAAACCTAGTCTGTTGTTTGGGTGGACCGCTGTTTGTAATTATAAAGATGTAAATACATTAACCAATCAGTAATAAAAGCATGCTAATAAAAACAGTGCATATCTTTTATATTTGTTTTTTAAAAAAATGCGATACATTCAGATTAAGCAATATTACGTATGGAGTGTTAATGTTCCCTTTGTTAAGTATTTAAATAAAAAACACCTTCCCTGACCTCGAACCTCATGACCCCCATACACCATAGACCCCATATCTCCATCGTATTTGTTCCATGACCCCCATACACCATAGTATACTATATTACAAATTTAGAAAAAAAAAGAAAGAAAAATAATATTGTCAGACTATCATCTCCAATATCCCAATACCCTCTCCTTTCTTCTATGATATCATCACAACACCACCTATCCCACATCTAGCATCATTTTTTTTTTTCCACCTCAAATGGTGCCATCTATTCTCTGTTGTCGATGTTATATCTTGAATTGTTTACTCCAACTCAACACGGCTTTTGTAAACTTGAGATGAACTTACGACGTCCGGACGTTGTACTCCACAGGCACTTCGCCTGCTTTACGCCTGCCCACCCCTACCCTTTAATTTGCCCTTTAAAAGACTATTTAACACTCCAATCACTTAATAAATGGAATTTTCTTTTTTTCTATATACTTTGATATATTTTGCCTTGGAGTCACCCTCCTAAATGGTGTCACCCGGTGCAGTCCGCATCTCCCCCCCCTCCCCCTTCGCTACGCCTCTGCCATAGAATAATATTTTTTTTTTAAATGCTATAGAAAACGTTGACATTTCAGGCAACGTTTTTGGTTGATGTAATTATATGTGTGCGTGTTTTAGTACTAGATCGCATTTGACCCACATAGTAAATATGAGAGTTTTTGCTTGGAGTTTATAAGTTTATAAGGTGTTACTCTTTACTGTTTACCAGAATACTCATTGCAGTCATATTTAGAGTATTTAGTGCTAGAATAAACAAAACCTAAAATCAGCCAAGTACACCAAGCATGCTATTCAATTAGTTCATTGGACGAAATGTTTGAGTGGTCTACTCAGTTTTTGTGAACGTTATCATTAGTGGGGCGGGGTGGTATTGGTTGATGACATGGAAGAGGTAGATTTTCTTTTTCATTTTTTTTTTATTGTAAATATATCACACAAAAAAGACAGTCAACCAGTGATTATAATTTACACTTGAGATTTCTTAAAAGTACTACATTTTAAAACATATAAATACCGTCATATAATTTAAATTATGAAGCAATTATATATTTGTTTAGATATCTTGGAAAACAAAAACTGTTTATAACAATATAATTTTTAAATATTTAATTTATAGGAAGACAATAACTCGTACTTAATAACTGACTGTATATTCTAATACAGTTGAAAAAAAATGTCCGTCCAAAATAAATTATTGCAATCACACTAAAATATGCGCCCACAAAAAGAAACTAAAAATTACATTTGACACTAAGAAGAAAAGTATATATAATAAATTGGAAACCATCACCACATCATCCGCATCATCAAATAAAGTTACCCAATCGATAGTCTTTGATATATGTATAATACTTGGCCACTGTTTTTGTAATTAATTTAGTCATCCATTTTTTAAAGACACATATAAGAATAAAGCTAAAACTGTGTCCATTTATCAATATAGTACCTTAGTAATTGTGTGAATGAAACCGTTGGCCTTTTTTAGTATTTAAAAAGAAAATTCAACGGTACAAATTAGTATGGAAGTTATATTTTCGGTTATTGCCCTTCGAATAATACAGTATATTAGAACCATTCATTCTAGCCTAATTGTGTAATTACTTTATATATATATATATATATATATATATATATATATATATATATTGAGTGCAATATTTGTATAGTGCACAATAGCATATGCATTATATGTTTGTTCTTACATTTTGTAATAACTCCATATTAGAAAATTTACCTCACACTTTTGTGATGAATATATGTATATATATATATATATATATATATATATATATATATATATATATATATATATATATATATATATATATATATATATATATATATATATATATATATATATATATACATACATATATTGGGATATTTTCAATGAATGTAACACTATATGATATGTATCACATTAGTAAGCAACGTCATTTCTACTGTTTTTTCATAATTAAATTGAAATCCTAACAGTACTTACCTAGACAATGGAAAGTTACAGCAGCTTGCCATTTTCCCGATACAATATCTTACGAAGTTGATAGTTATTGCATTAATACAACTGGTTTTTTTAACACACACGTTTTAATCATGTATGTGTTTAATATATATTGCAATCAAAATGTAGAAGCGCGTCTTCAATGTGTCTTAAATGTGTCTTAAACGTGTTTTACATGTGTCTTGCATGTGTCTTAATTGATCTCAGTCACCAGTGTTAGTTTTATCAAGTTTGTCTGTGTGAGGGCCATTATTGTATCCATCCATCATTCACCACTCATGTATCTATCACCCATACACCCATCAACTCACACCTACCACTCATGTATCTATCACCTATCCACCCATCACCCCACACCTACCACTCATGTATCTATCACCCATCCACCCCGCACCCCGCACCTACCACTCATGTATCTATCATCCATCCACCCATCACCCAACACCTACCACTCATATACCATCTGATGTCAACACAGTCCTGATGAGATTACACTGATGTAACATTATGTAAGGAAATATTGTTTAATAAGAGACGTACACAATCTCTAGGTCTCTAGTTTTACTTACAAACATTTTACCATGACATGCGCACTAGCCAATACTTAGACCACTCAGGGTGTGAGCTGAGATACAAGAAACACATCCAACACTTAGACCACTCAGGGTGTGAGCTGAGATACAAGAAACACATCCAACACTTAGACCACTCAGGGTGTGAGCTGAGATACAAGAAACACATCCAACACTTAGACCACTCAGTGTGTGAGCTGAGATACAAGAAACACATCCAACACTTAGACCACTCAGGGTGTGAGCTGAGATACAAGAAACACATCCAACACTTAGACCACTCAGGGTGTGAGCTGAGATACAAGAAACACATCCAACACTTAGACCACTCAGGGTGTGAGCTGAGATACAAGAAACACATCCAACACTTAGACCACTCAGTGTGTGAGCTGAGATACAAGAAACACATCCAACACTTAGACCACTCAGGGTGTGAGCTGAGATACAAGAAACACATCCAACACTTAGACCACTCAGTGTGTGAGCTGAGATACAAGAAACACATCCAACACTTAGACCACTCAGGGTGTGAGCTGAGATACAAGAAACACATCCAACACTTAGACCACTCAGGGTGTGAGCTGAGATACAAGAAACACATCCAACACTTAGACCACTCAGGGTGTGAGCTGAGATACAAGAAACACATCCAACACTTAGACCACTCAGGGTGTGAGCTGAGATACAAGAAACACATCCAACACTTAGACCACTCAGTGTGTGAGCTGAGATACAAGAAACACATCCAACACTTAGACCACTCAGGGTGTGAGCTGAGATACAAGAAACACATCCAACACTTAGACCACTCAGTGTGTGAGCTGAGATACAAGAAACACATCCAACACTTAGACCACTCAGGGTGTGAGCTGAGATACAAGAAACACATCCAACACTTAGACCACTCAGGGTGTGAGCTGAGATACAAGAAACACATCCAACACTTAGACCACTCAGGGTGTGAGCTGAGATACAAGAAACACATCCAACACTTAGACCACTCAGTGTGTGAGCTGAGATACAAGAAACACATCCAACACTTAGACCACTCAGTGTGTGAGCTGAGATACAAGAAACACATCCAACACTTAGACCACTCAGGGTGTGAGCTGAGATACAAGAAACACATCCAACACTTAGACCACTCAGTGTGTGAGCTGAGATACAAGAAACACATCCAACACTTAGACCACTCAGGGTGTGAGGTGAGATACAAGAAACACATCCAACACTTAGACCACTCAGGGTATGAGCTAAGATACAAGAAACACATCCAACACTTAGACCACTCAGGGTGTGAGCTGAGATACAAGAAACACATCCAACACTTAGACCACTCAGGGTGTGAGGTGAGATACAAGAAACACATCCAACACTTAGACCACTCAGGGTATGAGCTAAGATACAAGAAACACATCCAACACTTAGACCACTCAGGGTGTGAGCTGAGATACAAGAAACACATCCAACACTTAGACCACTCAGGGTGTGAGCTGAGATACAAGAAACACATCCAACACTTAGACCACTCAGGGTGTGAGCTGAGATACAAGAAACACATCCAACACTTAGACCACTCAGGGTGTGAGCTGAGATAGAAGAAACACATCCAACACTTAGACCACTCAGGGTGTGAGCTGAGATACAAGAAACACATCCAACCCTTAGACCACTCAGGGTGTGAGCTGAGATACAAGAAACACATCCAACACTTACAGTGACAGTAGCAGAACAATTTGATCATCATAAGTTTTGGCGTTAATCTATACGATTTTTTTCAATAAAGAGAAGTATAAAATAAGTCATGTTGTTGAAAATGTGTAACCCTTATTGTTGCATTGTTTAAAGGCTGATTAAGATAGTGGGAGGCTTTAAAAAGTAGTGGATCACCCTCATCAGAGCAGCAACCTATGTGTGGTAAAAATAATTGTGGTGTTGGTGATGATAATAATAATTTGGATGATGATGAAAACATATAGTTGAATCTACTTTTGCAATGTCGAGTTTAGATCGTTTACTTTGTCTTTGTCTATACCTAACACTCCAGTAAATTCACCGTTGATATACATACGTGTGTATGTCGGGCAGTTTCACCATATCTAACCGTCCAACACGTTCACCTTTGGCACACATCTCTTTGTATTTTGACCAGTTTTAAAGTATGTGAGACATTAAACAAAATGAGTGGCCATGAACCCGATGTGGCCTTACGACCTTTGAATGTTATGGTCGTTAATAACACATCAAACGAGTACAGCGAATGATACTTTTAAAGGGAAGACAAAAAAAGCAATAAAAATAAATCAAGAGTTTTTATATTTATACTTTGGAGTTTAAAATAGTGTATTTATTCTGGTTTTTTTTCAAGTCTATATTTTACTTTCAGTTTGTAGTGCTAAAAATAAACATGTAAAATTAGTCACTTTGTTAAAGTGTTAATTAATGGCGCTGAAAGGTACACAATACATGTTATTGAATGAGTTAATTAGGTGTAATGTATAAGTGGTCTATTAAGTTTTTGTGGACGTTAGCATCAGAGGTGGGAGGTTAATTTGGTTGTTGACATGTGACACGTGTGGACTGGGTGAGGACTGAGGGGGTGGGGGGAGGGGTGTAATATTTAAAATATTTTCAGTCGCCATACATGATTGGATAACCTTTTATTCGATATAATACAAGTAATGTTGAAGCGTCTTATAACTAGCGCACCCGAATTAAAAAAATACTACATTTTAAATGCATACGTCTTGTCATGCATAACTTGTGTTTTAAATATTACGTGTCTACCATGTGTGGTGTATGCGTCAAAGAATATTATTTGATTTGGCCAATGGTTTATTTAAACATTATAATAAAACACAACTCGTATTACACAATTTTAAGCCCGATTATTTTAAATAATGTATTAATTAGTAATCGGTTATTCTAAGTAGACAAGGTATACGCTTATACAATATGTATGTACCAATCGAACCTTGCTTATACATGCATGTAAAATTAACACTTGGATTATAACTTTTTGTTGTTTTGATTTGGGTTGAGTGATGAGGACTAATAACTAATACTGAAATACATTTGAAAATTTAAAAAAAATAATATAACTAATTAAGTTTTTGTAGCTACAAAATTACCTAAAACACAGCTACGATGTAAATGCTGTGATTACATTGTTGAATCCTTTTATTGTGTTAATAATGTATTAAAAATGTGCATACATTTAAAAATGTTTTTTTATCACTTCCCATTGTGCTTTAAAATGTATTAAGGGAGATAATTTTTATGAATTCCTTTAGTAAAAAAAAAAAAAAACTAACAAAAAACAGTAGAACAGTCAAAGCTAATTAACAACATTTGTTATTCTATAATTATATATTAATTAATTTTTTTTAATCAATATTAATATTTTTGCAGGACATCTAATAAATATAAAATTGACTGATAAGTTAAAATGTTTACCGGTATTAATATGTTTTAAAATTTATTACTTGAAAGAAATCTTCAGTTTATGATTGCTATCAATGTTCTGTAATGGGATATTTTTACAATTAAAATTGCAAATAAAAGTATTAAAAAATAAAAAAAAAAAAAAAAAAAAAAAAAATTAAAATTAAAAAAAACTCAAGCAAAGCTAAGACATAGACTGGGAACTCTCACTTAACTGGGGAAAAATGTACAGGAAAGCAATCAATAAAGTATTAATTTTAATTTAGACAGTCTCAAGCCAAACGTCACTCGATCAGCCCTCAAGTAAATTAACATCAGAACAGTCTTCTGTTTCCCAGGTTTTTAAAAGTGCATAACCTGAATGGTAGAAAGAGATACACACCTCACCCCCCCCTCCCGCCACACACACACACACACACATCCCCCCCCACCACACTCAACCGGACAGGCGGATATTTCAAGGTAGCGTGCCTTCATCGCCTAGGGTCAATTTAATGGTATGGACATTTTTGGAATGATAGATCAGTATGAGTATTACAGAGACACGTCTCCCACGGTCGTTTCTATTTCTGTCCATGGGTGTCTATAAGTGAACTTTTGACTCCACAGCTAAGGACTGAGCACAGTGAAGAGAAACCGAGTTTGCACACCTTATTTTAGTCTAGTCTTATGCCATTTTATTTTCTCTCTTTGATTATTATATATGCAATTGATGTTCATATCTTTGATGCTGTGTTATACTATCAAACAAATTACTATTATTGATTTAAATGTTTAAAACAATTGATTAAAAAAAAAAACTGTTTGAGGACTGTATAGATATAGATGTTTGAAAGAGAAGAATGTTTGCTTTGATGTGTCTCGTTGTAATAACATAACTTTTCCGATTGCTTAAAATTTGTATCATTTTAATTCTCTGTAATCACACATTTATTTCAGCTCTACTTAAAAACCCAAATTCTACACCGCCCCCCCCCCCCCCGCCCCCTCACCCACCACGCCGAGGGAAAAAAATCCCTTGAATCGTCATTTAATTACACATTTGCATTTTCATGATGTTTTTTTTATTTTTTTTTTTTTTTATTATTTTTTTTTTATATTTAGACGTTTTGTATTAGATCAATGTATAAGTAAACCATCTTAAATGAATGAAAGTAGGCTACAAGTAAGAAAGAAATATTAATATTGTAAATCTGTATCAGTCCTCACAAGCCGATGATGAAAACTAATACTAAAGCGATCACATAACTGACGCTGTAAATTACACATGTCTGAGGCCAAAAAAAAAAAAAAAAAAAAAAAATTAACTTCTTCTTCCATTCGAAGTAACAAACCTGCATGAGATGTGGCAGATGAAGTAGAGATCAAAAAGAAAAAGGTGTTTGATCAAGTCCATTGAGAAGAAAATTAGCTCAGGTTAAGCTGCAATCTTTTTTTTTTTTTTTTTTTTTTTTACTGAACTTAAAAAGGGAACAACGATTATGTCAGAAGTAAATAAAGAGTTAATTAAACCAAAGTTGTTGTCTATAGTTATACATCAAATATCATACATTTACAGTATCTGTGAATGGTATTACGGCCAGTGATATATTTATACATAGCCGCATTGGCTAGACCTCGTTCAAACTAAAAATAACCATAACATATTCGTATTGTTAACATTAACATATACGTTTATACAGACACATTTAAATATTAAAACACTTTTTATCAAAACAGTAGAAGCATAAAAAATACTAACCATTTTTCGTATTTCATGAATGTAAATTATCTATAATAATAGTTTCGCTGTCTGTCTGTGTATCTGACAAGAACGCTCTGTCTGACAAGAACGCTCTAGAGAAAACATAAGAAAAAATTCTATCTGACAAGAACGCTCTAGAGAAAACACAAGGAAATTAAAAACTCTCACAGTGAAACGAAAGACGAAGTGTGACGTCGACACATTTAGCATAGAGTTGAAAATAATCTCACGGCGGAAAGTGCACACAGTAATATAAGTCATTGATTATCGCGTAAACATTGAATAAAAAGGAAATGTTGTCTAATCTAAATGGTTTGCGTGAAGAGTTTCTTGCATACAATTCTTCGGGTAGGGGCGAAGCCCCACCCCACGCGTAGGAACGTCTGAGCCCCCCCCCCCCTCCCCAACTCAAAAGAAATTTCTTCATCGATACTCTATAATAAAATTACCGCCTAATTAATGTTTCTAATCTAAAAAGTGGTTTTCTTGCAATTTCTTTAATGCAATTCTTCGGGTAGTGGCTAAGCGCGACACCAGTGTTTCTTTCAGACTTTTTCCTCCCCGAAGAGGGGTGGGGGTAATTGAAATTTTCGGGGACGGGGGTAGAATTTTCGGGGAGGGGGGCGGACACTGGAAAAAGTATATAATTATATTTCGTTGAATGGGACGGTAGACATGTTTTTTTTTGGGAGTGGGGGGTGGGTGGTGTGTGGAGGTGTGTGTGTGGGGGGGTGGGGTGGGGTGGGGTGGTTTCCTCATCGATACTCTATAATAAAATTACCACCTAATTAATGTGTCTAATCTAAAAAGTGGTTTTCTCGCAATTTCTTTAATGCAATTCTTCGCGTAGTGGCTAAGCGCGACACCAGTGTTTCTTTCAGACTTTTTCCTCCCCGGAGAGGGGTGGGGGTACTTGAGGTTTTCGGGGGCGGGGGTAGAATTTTCGGGAAGGGGGCGGACACTGGAAAAAGTATATAATTATATTTCGTTGAATGGGACGGTAGACATATTTTTTGGGGGGTGGGGGTGGGTGGGTGGGGGTGGGTGGGGGGTGGTGTGTGGGGGGTGGGGGTGGTGTGTGTGGGGGTGGGGGTGGGTGGTGTGTTGGGGGGGGTGGAGGTGTGTGGGGGGGGGGGGTGGGGGGTGGGGGTGGTGTGTGTGGGGGGTGGGGGTGTGTGGGGGGGGGGGGTGGGATGGTTTTAGTTTAGAGAAAAGAGACAGCACTATCAGCCTAGCGCCCGTTGTACCCTTCCTCAACGGGCCATTTATCTAGTGATTAGATAAGTAGGCCAAGACCAGATGGTAATGCGATGTAACATAATCTGTGACACATTCAGATGTTGAGTTAATACAAAAAAAAATTAACAGCAAGTGCCAATGTAATACTGTAAGAGTATCGCTGACGTCATTTCTTTTAAGGGGGGGGGGGGGGGGCTTAAACGTCCTTAGACTAAGCATAAGATAATAATTTAGTCAGAAGTAAACAATGTATTAATTTGTGATACAAAATTGTCAAACGAAGAAAATCAACAATTTTCAACAAATTATGTCTCATCTATATCTATAAATATAGATGAGAATACGGTTTATGTATAATTGTCTGTTTGTCAGTGTGACTGTTGCAGATCGAATAGTGGCACTCATTTTAAATTCATTTCTATTTGATGAATGTATTCAAAAACCACTGATACTTGATAACTGACATTATCATTTAATACAGTTGAAAAAAAAATTAAACACGTGCTCTCTATTAATATAGTTCCCATCACACTAAAATGTGCACTCACAAAATGATACTAAAAATTACATTTGACACAGTACACTAAAACATGTTACCTCACATCAACATGTTACTCCCCCCCCCCCCAAGGGTGTATAATGATGACTTATGTCTGAACAGTTATGTGTCGAGTGTAGACAATAGGCTATGTGTCGAGTGTAGACAACAGGCTATGTGTCGAGTGTAGTCAACAGGCTATGTGTCGAGTTTAGACAACAGGTTACGTATTTTACTCCCAAAAAGACATATTGGTCAAAATACTTGTCATGCCCGTTACAAGAGACCATCATGAGGATTATTTTTTGTCATAAGAACTAAATTATTCAGTATGTTAAAATGTATCTACTATCAAACTAATCGCTTGTTTTGTATATATGCATAAACCTTCGCACGGTGTTTGTGATTGTTCAGCCACCGATTATTTTAAGACACATATAATCATAAAGCTAAGACTTTTCCCCTTTCATAATATTTTATTTTGATTCTTTTTTCTTGCAATGATCGGCAGTTTTTTGGAATTTAATAATAAAAATAAATGATAACTCTTGTTTAATTTATCTAGGAATAAGACGGTAGTTATCTTGAAACATTCGTTTTTACTGCACTATAAACATTACACAAATCTAGCCTGATTGAGCTTTTACTTAATACACTTTAATGCATAATAAAAAATAAAACGTGCATAATAGTGCGGAACAGTGGCGTAGCGAGGTCGGGTGTCACCCGGTGCGGCACTTAATGGTGTCACCCCCCCCCCCCCCCCCACCGAGGCGTAGCGACTCTTCCCTGGGACAAACTTGCAAATTTTCGATTTGCATCCCCCCCCACACCCCCTCAAGTTTTTCTCTATATACCTTGCTATTTTTTGCCTTGGTGTCACCCCCCTAAATGGTGTCACCCGGTGCGGTCCGCACCCCCCGCCCCTCCTTTGCTACGCCTCTGGTGCGGAATATTATTAGTACTTTATAAATTTACATTAGTTTTTTGAGAAATCGGAAATAGCGTAAATTAGTACTTTCAATAAGGGGTCGGCGTGGTCGAGTCGGTAAAGCTCATGGGACAGCCACTCTTCTAGGAGAGACAACTCCAAAATTAAACAACTGCTGCCTTGTAGTTTGGTCTTGGTTGGACAAAGGCTATGGAAGCAAATCCAAAAAGAAAAGCAGGCTGAAATCGGAGTCAATGGCCTCAATGGCGCATAACCATTTGACACGTAACGCTTAATTGTGTTGGAGGCGTGGTCGAGTCGGCAAAAAGCTCATGGTTGATAAATGCGAACAAAGTCTCGAGTTCAAACCCACTGGCAGATAAATCTCGATCCCCTTCAACAGTAATAATTAAGAACGAAGAAGAAGAAAAGAAGAAGAGTACTTTCAATTAACGGAAAATACTTAAAATTTGACAGAAGGTATAGAATTAGATCTTTTACTTACATGTGAAATATCATTTATCTATCTGAAATAGTACTCAAGTTATAGGCTTTTGAAAAAATTAAGAGTAGAAAAAGTACCACTTCCGGTTATCGGAAATCGCTCAAAAGTTTTTACACACACACACACACACACACACATACAACGGACAGAATTGCAAAGTCCAGTTTTTACGACTCGATAACGCATAAAACACCAACATGTTTATATATTTGTATTTATAAATTTTGCCTGATTAAAATAAGTCCTCTATACTCAGGATGTGATGCAGGACTGAGGAATAAAACGGTGAAAACTGTCAACATTTCATGTTATTTTTGTGCACGATTACAATACTTTCTCTATACTTCGTATATACGAGAAGTAAAAAGCACACTGAATCGGATTTAAGCAACTATATGAAATTAGTTTGGGAAAAGTATTTGTATGAAAAATATGTCACATCTAAGGCAAAGAGCGAACATTGGCACAACTGAACTATCCATGTATAACAGTTACACATATACACTATAGTCCAAGTTTCTTTGATGTTTAACCACACACTTTTTTTCATAAATATTAATGTTTGTATTTGATTTATTCAATAATAAAATTTAATTACTATAATAAAAAATATATTTTTTTTTAATCAAATGAAATATTATTTTTTGTAATAGTTTTATTTTTAATGTATTAAATTAGGCAGATTAGCTATTTTCTTTGTTTTCTCTCCCTTACATTGACTCTAAAAAGAAATGTTAAACAATCTTTAACTATGTATTTTAATTACAACATGTTTATTTTGACAACATAACTTATTGAACCATTGTATAGATAGGATACGTATTCGATTGTTTGATATCAAGGGAAACGTATTGAATCATTGGTTAGATATCATACGTATTCGATAATTTGATATCAAGGTTAGAATGAATGTGGTGAAATAAACTTACACAAAGTGTGTAAAACAAAGGAGTGATAATAGGTTAGAATAGATTGTCTTTTTAAGCAGTCTCAGTAGGTAGGAGTAAGTACCAATCACATAGTCGACCATTCAAAAGAGAGATGAGCAGTCACGGTCAGTTGGTCAGAGACAGCGTCAGTTGGCAGTCAAGCGTGTAGAAGGTCAGTCGAGTGTTAGAAGCAGTTGAGCAGAGATAAGTCAGTTAAGTTACAGTTGTGGTGTTTCAGTTAATATAAGTGTGAATATATATTCAAGAAAGAATAAAATAGGTTTTAGGAATCAGTAGTGTATAAGTAGATATTGGTAGAGTTAGAAATTATAATAAAATTAAAATAAAAACGTTATATTATTGAACTTGGAACAGTGTCAGTGGTGCTATATTTCACAATGAACTGTCAGACATCACAATAGAAAGTCAATGCCTATACACATATACAAACAATATATATAAACGTTATCGCACCACAACATCTAGCATATTATCTATTTTTCTGTTATTAAAAATAGTAATCTAACGAACGATTTATTTTTTTTATCACCCCTTAGTTTCGAAATCGTTTAGTTAATTTTAATGACAAATTAAACTTCTAATTAAATTTAAAAATAGATACCATTGTATTGTAATTGAAGTGGGACGTTTGAACTAAATTGTGCATTAGAAGTGGGTTAAATTTAGGAAAAATATTTGAAAGAAATCAGCAAACAAACAGACGTTGCAAACTTAAGAAAATCTTGCACAACTAATTAAAAAAAAATATAGCAATAAGCTTTTAAATGTGATGAAATGATAAGAAAATAAAATGAATCTAAAATTGGCCCCTGGCGTGTGTGAAAGCTGGCTTTGATCTATCCGCAAGTCAGGATGGAGCAGTAGCGTAGCGAGGGGGGGCGGGGGGGGGGGGGGGGACATATGTCCTCGGGCGCCGACCTTAGGGGGGGCGCCAAATTGAAAGTTTGACGGGGGGGGTGCAAATGAAAAGTTCGAGGGGGGGTGCAAATCGAAAGTTTGAGGGGGGGGGGGGTGCAAATGAAAAGTTCGAGGGGGGGTGCAAATCGAAAGTTTGAGGGGGGGGGGTGCAAATGAAAAGTTCGAGGGGGGGTGCAAATCGAAAATTTGCTCTCGAGGGGGCGCCAAATTAGAACTATGTCCCCGGGCGCCGGGAAGGGTCGCTACGCCTCTGGGATGGAGTAATGGTGGGGGGGGGGGGGGTTGAGGCGTGTTTTCTGGAATAGATTGTATTAAGTTCACAAAGTTCTCGTATTAGCTGGAATCACTTTATTTATTTATTTTTTAAAATTGGGAATTTCGTAAATTATAGTTTTAGCTATTCCGTCGAAAAGGTTGCAGACTCCAGCCCTGAAGGGGGGGGGGGGGGGAGGGGGGGTTGTTGGATGAGAATAAATCTTATATGAATGTATTATTGCTAAAACAATTTTTCTGGGAAACAAGAAATGAAGTACTGGAACCTCGATTCAGTGTGATAAATTGCTTGTCTTATAAAAATGTACCCATTAAAGTCACTGTTTTCAATTTTTATAACCTAAGAGATTTTTTATGTAAATTAGATTGACTAAACATTTTTTATATTTTTCTAAAACTTTTAAATAGTTTTGTTTTATAAATCGTACTGAGACCATTTTTAAAAAATTAAATCTTTCTAAAATTTACTAAAATTGATAGCTCAGTAATAAGCTTTGCGTTGTCTCCCTTGTAATTTTTCCCACATAAAAAAAAATTGCAAAGGTCTTTGGCAAATATGGAATTACACTGAAAATAAACCGGGAGTGATCTCCCCTAAACTTTCTCGAATATTCTAATATAACACTACGTGGGATGGCAACTCGGAATATAGACATGATTTTTGTTTAAAAATAGAATAAAATCTCGTAGAAAAATGAATAGCGCACCAAGCGAACGCTAAATCAAAGTGTTCATAATAGTGCGCAATATTATTAGTACTTTATAAATTTACATGCGTTTTTGAGAAATCTGAAATTGCGTAAATTAGTACTTTCGGTCAACGGAAATTACTCAAAATTTGACAGAAGGTAGAGAATTAGATCTTTTACTTACATATGAGATTTCATTTATCTATCTGAAATAGTACTCACGTTATAGGCTTTTGAAAAATGTAAAGTATAAAAAGTACCACTTCCGGTTATCGGAAATCGCTCAAAAGTTGATACGGATCTACGATTTTGAAAAAAAAATACATATATATGAAATTGTATCAACCTAGCTGTAACGGTACTCAAGTTATCGTGTTTACACACAGACAGAGAGACAGACAGACACACAGACAAACAGACATACGGACAAGATTGCAAAATTATGTGTTTTCCGTATCAGTGAGGTGTAAAACGTCGAGATTTGTAAAAATCTCGATTTTTTTTGCACGATTACAATACGTTCTCTTTACTTCGTATAAACGAGAAAGAAAAAACCAACAAAATAAAACACAAAACTAGTTCCAGACAGTTCGGGCAATCGAAATTCGTTAATGTTTCTTTTTTTTTTTTTTTTTTTTTTTTTTTTTTTTTTTTTTTTTAGGAATTTGTCACAAGCCAATTAAGAAGAAATTTATTTCAGGTTAGGGGTGTCCAAAAAATGACGTCACACTCTTAGGAGGAAAGAGGGGTTCCGTAATTTTGTGACGGTTTGTGATGAGGGGGAGGGGGGTGTTTTGCAGTATAAAAAGCAATGCTAGAAAATGAATGTTAACTGTTATTTCGCGTTTAAAAAAAACTGTTTTAATAAATTGTAATAAAAATTTATTTAAACACTCTATGTTGACAGAGTTCAGACAAGCAATGGGAAAATATTACTTAATTTTGGGGAATTTGGTGGCATTAAAACTAGTGTTTTGAACGGACACAAAATTTGAAAATTCATAATAAATTATTTTGAAGATATGCACTTACATTTTTTAGCTGAGTGCCCCAAAATATGGAAACATATTATGAATTAATTATTTATTGGGCTTAAAATATAATATTTTATGGATGGTGGAAAACAAACCTACAAAGGGGTTAATTTTTCAAGATGGCCGCCGTTGTCATAGTTACCAAGAATTTTCCACGAATTTTTTTTAGTGGAAATGCATATGCAGATGTATCGAAATAAAGCTGTAAAGAAATAACTGTTTTCTAACGAGTATAAACAATTTTTTTTTTACCGGAGCATTCACCCTTAAGGCACATTGAACGGCAATTTTGAAGGAGGGGGGGGGGGGGGTTGTAGGTTGAGGTGCGACGTCATTTTAGGGGGGGTGTCTGACTTTTTGTGACTGTGTGTGACTAAGGGGAGTGGCGGGGGAAGGTAAAAATCGTAAAAAAAAGAAGCGTTAGGTCATTTATGGATGACCCCTAAAGAAGCACTTTTTTTGCCTTGCTTAAGATGAAACATTAAGCAATACAAAATGTTATTAAGAGAAAATTTAGACTTGACAATGATATGAACAATCTTAGGATTAAAAAATTAGTGGTAAAATCTATAGTTATTCCTCAAACGTTAGAGATTTGAAGTATCACTAAAGGTAAATACGTCATAGATATATTTATGCATACTCGTAATGTCTAGACCTTGTACAAACTATAAGTAACCTTAACAAAATCGTTTTGCTAACTCTATCAGATATTTAGGTGTAAAAAGGGAAATTTTAAAATTAAATGTGTTGTATCAAAAAAGTATAAAGTGTGCATTCTATCATATCTATAAATATATTCATAAGAATAATAAAACGCACTAGATAGTAACAAAACAAATAATAGAATCAACTTTTCTATTCAAGTGCTACAACATTTTATACACAATTAACAATTAAATCTTATTAATTTAAATGTAATGAACATATTTAAAATCCAATTCAAACTCAGTCTGAAATATAACATTGGGACACTACTACATACATTTTCGTAACATAGTATTTGGGTAGGCGTATAACTACATTACGTGACTGTAAACACGTGTATGTCATTTAATAAACTTTAATTAAATACATTATACGATAATAACTTCAAGAATGTTCTTTATTTTGTAAATATGTTGTTATAGACAAGGGTGTCAGTGGGGATAAGCTACCGCTGTCTATACAATCATATGTTTCGTGTTAATAAGCTTTATATTATTGCCAGAAACAGTGATTTTATTTAGAGACAATGTTTCAGTTTTACTGATTAGTCTAATTATTCTAATTAAAAGCATGTTAATTACTGAAAGGTTAATTAATATCGGGCTTTATAATTATAAATACAACAAATAGTTTACATATATTATTCAATTTCACGTTTCATATGACATGTTTTTGTTTAATGATGGCATGATGAAATCTTAATCTGGTATATGTCAGGTCATCTAATAATGTGTTATTTCAAGCAGTTTATATGAAATATTACTATAACGTCATAATATGCCAACTCGTTGTTTCAATATTTAAGGCGGTAAGCTACATACAGAACGGGGTGATGGCGTGATTAGGTTGTATAAGGCTGTACCATATTAGGCTACAATTTTGTAATTTTAATATTGCAATAAAAATGAATGGGTAAAATCTATCTCAGGAATAACGAATTCCCTCCAGTGAAGGCCCTAATTGAAGAGTGAGAGAAGATTTTAAATGATATAGATGGAGTGACCACAGTACATGGACGCTTCTATGAACTAACCAGCAACTATCATAAACTAAAGAGCAACCATATTCAGTACTATCAAAAGGCCATTAGGTTCTTAGACATGCCAAAAGTCGATAAGCCAAAATGGGCTTTTAATATCGGTTTAGCAGCTGTAATCGGTGAGGTGTATACAATTTTGGTGAGCTCCTTGCCCATGATATCTTGGCATCGTTGAAGGGCAAAGATAAAGAATTGCTGGTTGATCTTCTGTATGCCTTTAACAGCGGAGATATTGACAACTTCATAGGACTGAAGGATAAATGGTCTACTCAGCCGGATCTGAAAGTCAATGAACTTGTAACTAGGAAACAAGATCAATCTGTTATGTTTGATGGAGATGACATTCCAAAGGCCAGCAACATATACACAACGGACATTTGATAGTATTGCCCAGACTGTCAAAATTAACACAAATCTGGTTAAACTGTTAGTCATGAAAGCTGTGAGGCTTGGGTTAGTGAGAGAATCTATTGATGAAATAGAACAGAAATGTCACATGACATGGGTACAGCCTAAAGGATCGCAAACAGATTTCCGGCATGCAAACTCGCCTTGAGTTGTTTGGAAAAGATATTGGCTTGATGGAACGCCTGGTACAAACAACTAATCATGGTATCCTCAAATAATTATTGAGGCAGTGTTTCATTTTTTCTTCTTTTTTTAAACTCTTTGTTTTGTTTTAGATCGATTTTTTTTTCATTAACCATAAACAACTGCAAGTATATAAGTATAAATAAAGCTAGGTTGCTTTATTATATGTAAAGAAATAATAGTCAGTTATGATTGTAAGTTTTGATACTTGTCAAGGAAATATATAATTTGGTCACTTATCATTTGATTAAATGCCCGTGAAATACATTACAATTTAAATAATTAAAAAAAAAAGTTTATTTTGACAAAGGAACAATTAACATAAGGGACAGTCGTAATGATCAATGCAATTATGTTCACCAGTGTGACTTGTTGGGATTAAAATGCATAACATGTTGTCTTCAATCGACGTATAATATGTTGTCTACACTCGACACATAACATGTTGTCTTCAATCGACGTATAATATGTTGTCTACACTCGACACATAACATGTTGTCTTTAATCGACACATAACATGTTGTCTTCAATCGACGTATAATATGTTGTCTACACTCGACACATAACATGTTGTCTTTAATCGACACATAACATGTTGTCTTCAATCGACATATATGTTATCTACACTCGACACATAACATGTTGTCTTTAATCGACACATAACCTGTTGTCTATATTAGACACAGAGAGTAACATGTTGGTGTGAGGGGATAGGTTTTGGTGCAGTCTATCAAATGCAATTTATTTGATTGTGTATGTGTGTGTGGGGGTGACACATTGAAGTGTGATGGAAAATACATTTTTTTTTCGAACGGATTCATTGCAGTTGTGTTTTATTTTCAACTGTATTACATAACACTGTCAGTTATCAAGTACCAGTGAAGTTTGAAGACATTCATTAAATTTAAATGAATTTAAAGTGACAGCATTTAATCTACAGCAGACACACTGACAGACAAACAGACAACCAAACATACACCGTATTCCCATCTTTACTTAAATCTATATATAAGCCATTGGTTAAAAAATATTGACTTTCTGAATTATAATACATGAAAGATAGCTCCAACGTTTAGTGAAATATTGTGTGCAATATTTGTGGAATACACAACTTCATATACATTGTTTTGTTTGTTCTTACATGTTGTAGTTGATCGAAGTAGAAAATTAACCGCTCGTACATGAAAACAAAAACATTTTTTTTTAAATTTGTTTATTTTATTGGTTTTTTAACTTCAAACTTTGACTTTCAATTAAATAAAACGTAAATGAAAACACATACTTAAGTTGCGTCTCTTCATTTATTTGACTGAAGTAAATCGATGCACCGAAATGGTTCATTATACAGTTTAAACCACAGTTGTTAATCGACAAGTTTGATCTTTGAGTTTATGACTGTCAGATTCTAAAAACAAAGTAAATTGTCTTAAAACCATGATCCGTCATGTAGAGAATAGTGGCACTGGCAGCAATATCATCCAACACTTACTAAAACATATTTTCTCCACATTATAAAGGTAGTTGTACACAACCTTAGCCATTCATTCCCCCGTGTAGCTACCCATGTCTAGGGAAGTTAAAAAAAACAAAAAACGTGTAGCGCGTAGCTCAGCATCTGGTGAAACATACCTTACAATCACAGGCAGCTAATCAATTTAATCCGTTTTTACGGTTCTTTAATCACCCGTAGTTTATTCTTAATTAGTCAAATTGTTTAAAAAGAATTTTTTAAAAAATAAAAACATGCAGTAACGTCTATTCCTGATTCTCCTGTTTGGCTGGAAAGAAAATTATTTTCTGTTTGTTATTTATCTGCTCTGCTTGTTGGCAGTCTATTGTTGAGTCATTTTGGGGCTTTTTTTTTTTAATATCACTTTTTAATACAAATCTAAACTTGCTTATCATTTGCAATTTCTTTAACTTAAACTATACAAGGGAGATAACATTAAGGAGACGTGCATAATAATCGCTACCTAATTCGTCATAATAAAGAATTAAAGAGTTTTAGAAAAAATACGGGGTGAATATAAGAACAAACTTTTTTTTTCTTTAAAACTGGGAAAATCTTGAAGCAGCTTGCTTATTTCAAATTTAAAAAGTATATAATATTATACTTTAAAACAGTGATCTGTGTGCATACATGTTTCTATAAAAATGCAAAACATGACTTTCAATGACGTTTTACTTCCTACTATTACATTGTAAACAATTTTTTTAGAGAAAATATTAACCTATAATGTCCTATACAATGTATAGCTATGATTATGTCATAATCATATCTAGGAAAGCGAGAGTCTCACATAGACGTTGTCAGGATCGTGTGATATGCTGGTAGTTAAACCGTACATTAGAGTTTCATTTAGTGAATGTTGATGTTACATTTGTTACATCATCACCATCAAGTCGGCCAGCTTGCTTTTTTTGTTATTTTTTAGAAATTAAGTAAACATATAATTCTATACAAAACTATCTTACATTACATTATATCTACTTATATAATTATACTTTACTGTTGCTGAAATGTGAAGATCAGCCAGTCTACATCTATCAATGGCAAATACTAAATGTTGTTATAAGACTAATATATTCTGACAGACTGAAGTTAAATAAAAGCCTACACAAAGCGTGTCGTCCGAGTTATAGAAAGCCGAATACATATGTTGTAGTTGATGCGAACATAGTTTCATGGGGGAATATTTAAACCAGTGTCCGATAATAGAATCTTCTTTAAAAAGGCGTGTTAGATTACTGGTAGTTAACTAAATACACACATTGCTGGCTAATGGTAATGCTAACCCTGTCCCTAACCCTAACCTCAACCACCCTAGTCATACCATACGCCTAACCCTAATTTCAAACCATAAAATTAGTCGAGGGTATAATCCTACTAACAACCCAACACACCTATTTTATTATCGGACATCAGTATCTAAAATCATCCGTTTCATGTAACAACGACACGTTTTGTTATAACAACAAGTGTAAGCATATAAACTACGTTATATCAAAAGCTGATTACATATATGTGATCAGTCACTTACAATTTCGTTTTTTTTTTTCCGAAAATCTAAGGGAAACATCACAGATTATATAATGATTTGCCCAGGGCAAACTACCAACAATACTCCCCACACTGACACAGGTATACATATTGGTAAAAAAGAAAATATCCCCCCCCCCCGTTGAATAGTTATTCAAATCGTCAAAAAACGAAATGCCTGGGGAGCTTTTTACCGGTTACTGTCGCCTGATGTTTTTTTATAGGTGTCAAACAATTGATGTTGAAATCAGTTAAATAAGGCCGTCTGTTTTCTTAACTTCGACAGTACGTAATTGAGTAAAATGAAGCTCAAAATGGGCTTTACAAAAAAAAGCCGTACCCAGTTCGCTGCACCCCCCCCCACCCCAAAAAAAACAAGATTGTTGCCGCGGGCGGCCACCCCACCCGCCCTTCCCTAGCTACGACTGTGCCCAACGTGTACACCATTTGATGTAGCAAGAATAAATATTATGGCAAACTAATTTTACGAATTATTTCCTATTGAGTGAATGTATAAAGTAGAAGAAAGACAACCGAACTGTAATACAAATTGGCATTCATTTCAAAAACTGCACAATTTATTTAAATTACAAAATTCTAGTTTATATTTTCAAAACTAATAATATTATACACTTGACAATTCTAACATTTCTTTTATTTGCAAAACATGTTTTAATGAAATCATATCAACGGTTAAATTTAGGGGAGATCACTCCCGGTTTATTTAGTTTTTACTTTCTAGTATATACGAAGTATAGAGAAAGTCTTGTAATCGGAAAAACATAATTTTGCAATGTTGTTCGTATGCCTGTGTGTGTTTATGTGTGTGTGTGTGTGTGTGTGTGTCTGTAGACGCAATAGCTTGGGTACTGATACAGCTAGGTCAGGGGTCGGCAACCTGCGGCTCGCGAGCCGCATGCGGCTCTTTTGGTGTCCAGTTGCGGCTCTTCAACTCCATGCACAAATATTAATAATTATTTTATTTTATTTTCAAAACTCATAAAAAATATTAGTCTGCAAAACTCGGTAATATAAACATTCACTATTGTATTATAATATTTAGTTACTCCCGATCTCAATGTACTTCCTATTACATTGTCCATTCCGAATTGAAACATTTAACTTCATAGTGGATATCACAAAGAAACTAAACCAGCTAATAATTAGTGTAAAACTGAAAGGAAAACCCGGACTAGAATCTATGTCTTGCTTGAAGAAGTGGTTTGTTTCGAAAAAAAATACTTTTTTTGTTGAATACATGGTGAGCGGTAAATTACTAAATTACGAAAAATCTGAAAAAAATATCGTTATGAAACCAATGCTACTATTCAATCACTTCAGCATTAATATAAACAAAATGAAGGATGTTTTTACTGAGAGATTTGAGAAATTCAAAACAAATGCAAGTACTCTGAGTTACATACTAGATCCTCTCAACACAAATTCAAATGAGATTATTTCATTGTTTAAAGCTATTTATTTAAAATTACAAATATAATATATTTGTTTAGGTTTATATATATATATATATATATATATATATATATATATATATATATATATATATATATATATATACATATATATATATATATATATATATATATATATATATATATATATATATATATATATATATATATATATATATATATATCCTAAACAAATATACTATTGACATAAAAATGTTAGTGGCTCTTTAAAAACCGGGTAATGTTGTTAATTGTAACTTTTGGCTCTTTTGTCTCAAAAGGTTGCCGACCCCTGAGCTAGGTTGATGAAATTTCATTTTTAAGTATGTTATCAAAATATCAGATCCGTATCAACGTTTGAGCGATTTTGATAACCGGAACAGGTACTTTTTCTACTTTTTAAATGCCTATAACTTGAGTGCTATTTCAAATAGATAAATGAAAATTGTATATGTAAGTAAAAGATCTAATTATCTAATTTCTTACAAATTTTGAGTAATTTCCGTTGACCGGAAGTAGTAATTTACGCTATTTCCGATTTCTCAAAAAACTAATGTAAATTTATAAAGTACTAATAATATTGCGCACTATTATATTTTATTTGGCGTTCACTTGGTGTGCACTTCTTTTTTCTTGAAGATTGTATTCTATTTTAAAAAGTGTAAGTATTTAAAATTGATTAAAATCATGTCTATATCCCGAGTTCACATCCCCTGTTGTTTTATTTAAGAATATTCGAGGAAGTTTAGGGGAGATCACTCCCGGTTTATGTTCATTCTTGTTTTGGTTGTTTAAATTAAATTAATTGTTTCTTCCATTAAAAATAAAAAAAATAAAAAATAAAGGGAATGTTTTAAGCAAGCGTATTCAATCTTGAGTTAAGATTGTCTACTTTCTCAGAGGTTCAAAGAGTTGTGATAAAATGTAAAAATGCCTATGAGGTATGCTATACTTGCTTTTCAGACATTAAGGACATAGGCCTACATGTTTTACTGGTATTACTGTAGAAAAAACACAATTGAAGTTATTGATTTAGTGTCAGCTCAAAGTTGTTTCCCATTATATGTTTATAATTAGACTAGGGGTACTAATTTATGAACCGTTCAGAAATTCTAAATTATAACTAAATTTTACAGTAAAACATGCATTTATTTCGATATATAAACATTGTTTATAAAATATAATTTGTCATACACTTTGTATTTTAACAATCTAAATGTTTTTGATATTCAGTCCATTTTGAAATTATAGCACAAATAAATTTGAAAAAGAACCGCGATAACTTTATTTGAAACTTTTTGTGTATAACAAAGAATATATTTTATTATTATACACTCCTTCAATTGCCTCTGTGACAATTTTGTGTTGTTTATGTCAAACGTCAAAAAAAAAAAAAAATACAAACAAATAAATTAATTAATTAAAAAAAATAAAATAAAAAAAAAAATATGTCAAACGTCAAAAAAAAAAAAAAAGTCTATGTCAAAATTTGGATTTCAATGACAGTGATTGAATCGACATACCCTTGTCATCATGATTTAGTCTGCGTGTTTTATTTCTGCCTGTGGCCTTCATTTTAAGTAAATTTTCATACTAAACAAAACAATTGAAACTTGTTGAGTGTATTTTGGTCCTGGTGGGGTCAAAACATAAAAACAAGAATGGATAACAATACCTTATTCTTTGATGTCAGCATACCGGGCTTTAAAACCTTCTTCCACGAACCAAATACGGTAGGAATTACAATCCTCCATGCCGATAGCTGATCACAATAACAAATGCCGAGTTTCTAACTCAATTTGCCAAAATAATAGACTGCCAGGAGACTGAGTTCAAAAGGGTCTACAACTATGGAGAAGTGAATGTTTGGTATGCCACACTGGGTTCTAGGAAAATTTACGAGAGTCTTATGCTCACTAAATTCTACGAGCCCAAGACACTGGCCAATGAAAGGACGCAGAGGCTAATTAAAGTAAGCGTCACTCATGTCGACAAAAAGAACTGTGTTAAAGGTACACTGAGATGCGTTCCCCCCCACATTAGTAAGGCTGAACTGGAAACAGCCCTTCGGGGCCTATGTGAAGAGGGGACCACCCCAAACATTAAGACTGAAGACCGAGGGAACAACTATACATTCATAATTAAGCCCAAAATGGACAAAGAAAAAATACCACACTTTATAAGATTTAAAGATGCTGAAGGGGCGGCACAGGTGGCAGTGATCCACCTCTCAGAGAGAAGGATGTTGTGCCCCAACTGTAAAACAGATAGGCACTACTCCACCATGTGTAACCAACTTTACGCCAGGTTCATGGACGGGATTCAAAAGAAAGACGGGATGTATAATGTAATACAGCCTTGGGGGGGGGGGGAACAAGAAAAGACAGCTCAAAGACAACAACTACATAAAGACAATCGAATAGTATAACTATCGGACTATCCCAATCCACTTTACAAGCTGTTAACTTTTCTTTTTCTTTCTGTATCGACATCAGCTGTTCAGGATGTGTCTCTCATTAACAAAGCAGGCCTCAAAACGGCAAACTCCGACTAACTGGCTTAAGTATTGGTTTAAGTACGGTGTATCGGTCGCTTCTGTCCTTCGGTTCTCACCGGGCTTATCTTCCACCCCACTGAACGCAGGGTAAACTCGTACCCCACCGTCCTGTACCCGACTCAACAGTAGGAAGCTAATAACTAAAAAAAAACTACGTCACTCAGGTCAAATTAATGATTACTTACAGATAAGGACATGTATTCTGAATAAAATAACATACTCCATTTAACGATATTGGAAAAAGTCGGCACTTGGGAAGTGGCAAGCATTGCACAGCTGTGGGGTTGGGCTTGGTGCCCAAGCGGCTGTCAGCTGTCCGAATACTCTCTACTCCCAACTATTCTCATTCGCTGATTAGAGTTTTTATTATGTTTAAAGTTCTGATTCTTTACAGTATATATTTGTTATGGGTTTAAAAAAAAAAAAAAAAAAAAAATATTCAATAATTTATAATATTATAACTCGAGAGCCGCCACTTGAAATCAAAAGAGCCGCAGGTTGCCGACCCCTGGCTTATATAAATGTATTTTTTTACATGGATTTCATCTCATTCTGTACAATAAACATAGTAAATGCCAAAGAAAAATGAATAACCAGTAGAGTAATAACACACACACACACACACACAAATTTGTTGTTTTACACAGATTTCGTTTACATTTGTACAAAAGTGAATTACAAAAACAGATAAATAAGTAAATGAATAAATATTCGAAACTGATTTTTAGGGGGGGGGGGGGGGTGGGGTCGTTGGAACAGTAAAAAGGGATGTGGGGTTATCATATCTCAGGGTGATGTGGGCACAGGGGGGGGGCGGTAGAGTGTCTAACGAGCCATGGAGAGAGTGTTTGTGTGTGTTTAAGGGAAGCCAAGCGTCAAATTCTGTGCTGTATGATCTAACTGCTGGTGTGTTACTATTTATAGTGAGTGTATGTTTGGGAGGAGGGGGGGGTGTTTTTATACATTTTCTAATCACTTCGAAGCCAGTCAAGCAATGTTGATAAACATAAATAAAATGCTAGTTTTAGAAAAATGTATACATTAAAGTCACCGTTTTTCAAATTTTATAACTTGAGAGATTTTTAATGCATATTAGCGGGACTACTAATTTTCTAATATTTTCAATATGTTTACGTACTTGTGTTTGCTAATTTGTTCTATAACTATTTTTTTTTTAAATATACATTTTTAAAATGTACTAAAACAAACAGCTCAGTAGTTTGCTTAGCGTTGCCTCCCTTGTAATTTTTCCCATATGAAAAAGAACTTTGGCAGATATGTTTTTAAGTTATACAAAAAAAAAACAAAAAAAAAAAAACACACACACATTTTGTTACAGACAGCATTTTAGTGATTTAAAACTCTAACCAATATAGTATGGAATATTACTTGTAAAACTGTACAATTTATGTATAACGTTTAAATAGCGTTATTATTTTTATTATTATTTTAAACTTTAACACAGCAACGCTAAAGAAGGAGTTTGTCTCAAAATACGTTTTGGTAAAACGACTTTGTACCCGGGCTCCGAGAAGGGTCGCTACGCCTCTGAGGGGGTGTTCAGATAGTGTGACGTCACCAATTTGCATTATAAAAAACGAATTTTAACCGTTATATCGCGTTTTTAACTGTTTTAATAAATTGTAAAAAGATTTGGGAGAAAGATCGCTGTTTTAAGGTTGTAGGCTGATGTGTGACGTCATTTTAGGGGGCTTTTTGTAACCATGTGTGACTAAGGGGAGAGGGAGGTGAAAACTAAAGTGGCTCTGCATGCATTTCTCATGCATCAAAGCAATAAATGACTACATTACGTTAAACAAAAAAAAAAAAAAAAAAAAAAAAAAAAAAAAAAAAAAAAAAAATTAAAAACATAAAGAAAAGGTTAAATGTTAGGATTTATGTACGACTAAGTATAGAGCCAGACACAATTCTCCTAACAAAACATGGAAATGATTTCCTCCATTTATGGTGTGCGCAGCTGCATTTTCTTCTTATCAACAACTCATCCATAGAAAAATAATTGATTTTAGCTAACGTCTGATATAAACATATCAACGTTCTGAGTGAATGTTCAGTAAACTATCCTACCAGCCCTGATATAAAACTATCCTACCAGCCCTGATATAAAACTATCCTACCAGCCCTGATATAAAACTATCCTACCAGTCCTGATATAAAACTATCCTACCAGCACTGATATAAAACTATCCTACCAGCCTTGATATAAAACTATCCTACCTGCCCTGATATTAAACTATCCTACCAGCCCTGATATTAAACTATCCTACCAGCCCTGATATAAAACTATCCTAGCAGCACTGATATAAACATATCCTACCAGCCCTGATATAAAACTATCCTACCAGCCCTGATATAAAACTATCCTACCAGCCCTGATAAATTGACACTATCCAGTCGGTAATAATACCTTCCAGAGATTGAGTCAATCATTGTTTATGATGCTATATCAGATATCATATGTGGGGAAACTCAGCTAGGCTCTCTATATCAAGTTCGGCTGGGGAGGGGGGGGGGGGGGTTGGCATGTTAGCGTCGTATCTCGTTAGACATTTGGTTGATCATTTTCAATATGTTGCCCCTGCTCTCTCTTTCATTTAGGAAATATGCTAGACTTTAACAAGTCCGTATGTTTTAAGTGGTATGTAAGTGTAAGCTACTTTTTTATACGGACTGTGTGCAGTGGTTGATTAAATCGAATATATATATATATATATATATATATATATATATATATATATATATATATATATATATATATATATATATATATATATATATATATATATATATATATATATATATATATATATATACATACATATACATATATACATCTACATATATATATATATATATATATATATATATATATATATATATATATATATATATATATATATATATATATATATATATATATATATTAGAGATATGTGTATTTATTAGAATTAATCAATTTAAAAACGCAAATGAAAACATTGAGATACATTTTTTAATTGTTAAAAAAAACGATCAATCCTGAATAAGCAATATTCATAAATATTTTAATTTTGTTGAATTCTATTTTGACTTCTTGGTTAACAGCTATATATTACATGAAACTTTATAGTATGCTGCTGTTATTTATGTAGAAAAAAATGTTTTGTTAGCATTAGCTGAAAGTTGTTTTCCATTTTTTAATTTCAAATAATCAAGGGAAGTTACTTACAAAGCCGTTCATAAAAAATAAACGATAACAACATTGCACAAATAAAATATAGTCTTAATTTGTCTTTATAAATCTTAATATTATGAAATTATTTTAATTTATTTGGTTTTAAAAGTATTAAAAGAACGTACACGGGAAATAAAAAACGATAAATGTCTTTAAAGCCATTTGTGTAAACTTGAGAACCCTTCTGCTCTGCTTAGTTTACAAACTCGATGTATGTTTGGAAATATTTGTTCAATGTTACTAGAGTTGTGCTAAATAAGGGCCCAAGAAGTACAATCGCATCCATTAGTGCAGGGGTCTGCAATCTGCGGCTCTTTTGATATCAAGATGCGGCTCTCTAGCTCGTTGAACAAATACTAATAATCTTAATAAAAAAATAAAATATTTGAAATTTAAAAAATGTTAGTAGCTTTTTAAAACCAGGGAAATTTTGAAAATTGTAACTTTTGGCTCTCCCGCTTCAAAAGGTTGCCGACCCCTGCATTAGTGCCATCTTGCGAGCCAAAACTATAGAAAGGATTTGATTAACCCAGCTGTTAGAAGAACCTGTCCTATTCTGAAAAGTCAGAAGCCTGTTGTAATTAAAAGCAAAATATAATGTAACTATATGTGACATTAAATATCCAAACACTAAAAAAATGTCATTATTTTAAGTTTAGTACACAATCAGTACTACATTAACATATAATGCATTCCACTGTAAGGCATAACTTCATCCACACATCGAACTGTTTTCGTTTGCAAAACAACACAATCAACAGCATGGTATATTCGTTCTGTAAGCCGCATAGATCCCCATTGAACCAAACATGACTCGCTTACTATGATATACTCACTGCACGTATTCTAGCTCAGTCGTTCTTACACTAGTTACTTGTGTAGATTGATCTAAAAATTGCTTACATTTATTAACATTTCAGTAACATTATATCAATACATATAACATCTAACATTGTATATATATATATATATATATATATATATATATATATATATATATATATATATATATATATATATATATATATATATATATATATATATATATATATATGTATATATATATATATATATATATATATATATATATATATATAAATTAATTATCTGTTTAAATCAACAATAAATGGTTAAATAATCAAACCAAATTCTCAAACAAGTATGTCCATTATATCACACGATCCTGACAACGTCTATGTTAGACCTTTGCCAGACATATGCTGGGTCTGTTAGAGATCTGCGGAACGTATATTAGACAACATAGAGACCCATGGTAAATACCTGCTAGATACATGTAGCAATAATACGTAGCACTCTATTGTATAAGTATTAAAGTACCGGAGTAAGTAGATATAGTTATATTGTATAAAAGCCAAACGAAATATAGATGGTGATGCATTTAATTAACTCAAATATGGTTACACTGTAGTAGCCTATATGTCGATTTAGTTATTTTTTGTTTTGTTTTTAAATATGGTTACTTTATATTGTATTATATTGTATTGTATTATTATATTGTATTTAAACATCTCAAATATCTCATTTAAAAAAAAATCAAATAAAAAATAAATAAATAGAAGAAAATACATACCAAACATACCCCAATAAAAAGATACAAACAGATAAGTAGGGGCCGGCAACATGATGTCTAGGTGCGGCTCTCGAGTTTCATGCACAAACATTTAAAAACTATATTGTTTCATTTTCAAAACTCATTAAAAATATTGTAGTGTATAGAAAAACAACTTTAAACATGATTTTAAAACGCTCATCAGAGAACAATGACAGTAGGTGCAGTAGAAAGTATACGGACAGCTGACAGCCGCTAGGGCACAAGCCCTCGCCTCACATCTGTGCTGTAGCCAGCCCCATAGCAACAATTCAATGCTTGCCACTGCACAAGTGCCGACTTTTGCCCAGCCCCAATAGCAACAGTTCAATTCTTGCCACTGCACAACTGCCGACTTTTACCTCCCCCATAGCAACAATAATTCATTGCTTGCCACAGCACACGTCACGAGTTAAGCCAGCCCCAATAGCAACAGTTCAATGAACATCGTTAACATGGGGAATGTTATTTTATTTAAAATGCATTCCCCTACATGTCAGTATGTACTAATTTTACCTGAGTGACGTAGTATTTTAATTATTAGCTGCTTACAGTTGAGCCAGGTACTGGACTGTGGGGTACAAGTAGGGTGGAAGAAAAACCCTGTGAGAAGCGACCGATACACGATAATCAAACCGATATCCAAACCAGTTAGTAGGAGTTTACTAAGTGATTACTAAGTAAATCATAGAAGAGCTAGCTAAAATACTTTTTGTGCGAAAAAAATGTATGTTTTTATATGAATCAATATTAGTTCATATGTAACGCTATTTATTTCAAATTTTAAAAAATCAAATTTATTTACCTAATCCTTATCAAATACAAAAATATTAATAAAAATACGTTAGTGGTTCTTTAAAAACTGGAAAATGGTGTAAAGTTTAACTTTTGGTTTTTCCGTCTCAAAAGTTTGCCGACCCCTGATACAAGTACATGTTAATGTGATGCTAAATAAAAGTCACCATGATGTTGCTCATATTCCCGCATTAGATTGAGAGGAGTATTAACACATTGAGGGAAGTGTTCAGCTACTTATAGGTTGCTTTTGTTATACGATGCAGTAGAAATAGTTTAGTTAGATTAATTTATAAACGTGAAATTAACGTCCATAGTAAAACTATGCGTCGAATTTTACTAAGGCATGTGCATTGTATTTGTAATACTACAACTATATTCGCATAGTTTACATTACGCATACATCTCATATGTCGGTTTTATGTATTTTGTATGAAATCGAACTCATACATGCAACCAACGTTAGCGCATGATAGTCTATTGAGTTTGGTAGTCTAGTGACAGGTTATTGTCTCTCTCACTTTGGCCTGTTAAAGTATGGTAGTCTAGTGAAAGGTTATGTGTTTTGTTAATTGGACAATTAAGTTTTATAAATGTATTGTGTGGATGTGTGCGGAATGGTACATAACTGTTACTAAAATAAATTTCGAATTGAAAAAAAATTATATAAGTGTGAGGGTTGTGGTGAATGGAAGATCTACCGCCAGTTGTGAGGGCGGGAAAAGCAGCACCACCACCAAATGTGAGGGTGGGGGTGAATGAAATATATACCGTCAGTTGTGAAAGCAAGAAAAGCAGCACTACCACCAAATGTGAGGGTGGGGGTGAATGAAATATATACCGTCAGTTGTGAAAGCAAGAAAAGCAGCACCACCACCAAATATGAGGGGGGGGGGTGAATGAAGATGACGAGAAGTTCCAACACACAGTCCAAGTCAAAATATAATGTTATTAAAATGTACACAATCAACTTCCTACCTAATCTAACTAACCTAAACTATATACTATTTGCTAACTCTACTAACTACACACTCCCATGACCATTCCTAATACACTACATTCTAACTTTTTACCCAACTACATATCTCTGACCGTTCTTCTACCCTGCCTATTCCTAACTGTCCCCAGCTCTACATATTTCCGACCGTCTCTGTCTGCTATTTATTGGGCTGGTAAGTAGGTCACCAACCAGTTCTACGGCTCAATAAAACCTACATGAGCCATATAACTGGTTGGTGACCTACTTACCAGCCCTATTAATAACTGCAGACCCACGCTTCAGTGGTCAGGTGACCGGTCAGCTCCTATATTTTTATTGGCCGCTCTAACCAACTAGCTATAGCCTGTTTCTATAAACTTCTTCTACTTGACCTAACCGACATAAACTAGCGTCATCACAATAAGTAACATTGGTATTATGCAGAGTAAAATGAGACATCTTTTAACGTTTTCCACAATGTCATTCATATTAAGTTTTGTAGATGCAAAATCACCCACAACACAGCTACGATGTAAACGCCGTAATTACATTGCAGAATCATTAAGTTGCTACTAAAGCAAAATGTTTTTCTTTTTAAACAAGGGTTTTTATAACTTCCCATTTCGTTTCAATTATAGGGTAAGGGAAGTAACATTTAAATAATAAAAAAAAAATACTTTACACGACTGATAGGCAAAGTAAACTAAATTTGCTAAAGTTTATACATACTGTATATTTGTAACAGTCATTCTTTAGGCAAATAACGTAAATAATTTTAAATGACTTAAAAATTTATATAATATTTCTCCGCGTCTTAAGATTTATAACAGTATTAATATTATATAAAAATTACGATATAAGGACTAATCTTTTTTTCAACCAATGTTCGCCTTTGTAAATTAAGTTTTCCTTATAAGTGACATTTTTTTATACCTACCATTTAAGTTCACATCTACATTTTCAGGTTTGAAACAAAATTATAAAAATACTTTTTTTCTGTTGTTTGTGAGTACGCCTACATGTGATAGAGAATAATTGCTATTGTAAATCTGTGTCATTCCTCAAAAAGCGATGATGAAAACAGTAAATGACTATATGAGGCAAAAAAATGAAAAAAAAAAAAGCTAAAAAAATGATATAAGTTCCTAATTATTCCTTTTACAGTAACACACCTGCGAGATATGAGGCAGGTGAAGTGGAGTTCACCTGTTCCGGACTTAATTGTAGGATCCGAATTCGAGAGTGTCGTGTTAGCCGTACACCGCTCTACCACCTCGTTAGGCCACCATCCAGTTCTTGATGTAGCTTACCACCTTCAATATTGAAAACCCCAGCTGGCATAATATAACGTTTTAATTAGAATGCCCCATGTTAACAGATTGAAATAGCACAGTATTGGATGACATGACATATGCAAGATTGAGATGTCATCATACCATCTATAAACGAAAAACAATCAATCTGAAACGTGAAATTTAATTATATATCTAAACCTTATGTGGTGTTCATAATTATAAAGCTCTTTATTAATTAACCAATCAGTAATTAAAATCCGGTTAATTTGTCTACTCAGTAAAACATGCATTTTACATAAATTCACTTTTTTTCTAGCAATAATATAAAGCTTATTACCTCGAAAAAATATGTTTGTATGGACCATTGGAGTTTATTCCCACTGACAACCCCGACTATACAACAAATTTAAAAAATATAACATTCTAGAAGTAATAGTTCTTAGGTAGCTCCAGTGTACGAGAGGCTAATAATCTATATTCGATTGTTCCGCTAGAGGACGCCTACTTAGAAGTAATCTTAGAATTTTACGTCCCGATGCCATCAAACTAGAATAATCTCGACAAACTATACTCAAAGATCAACTTGACTACTCAACTTTCACAACGCACAACTATGCATCTCCCAACTGACTAAAAACAATACCCAAATAAACAATCCTACCAAAGCTACTACTTGATACTCTCAACTTGCGACTTCTAACATACGATTACAAAACCCCCATCTACCAACCAGCAACGAATCAACGCTCGTTCACCCCTAAACTATCTACTTTCAACTCAACATCCCAAACACTTCAAGACTTTAGAACGACCCAATTACAACTACCAACAAAGATCAACCACTATCCAATGAACATTGCTCAAAAGCAATAATCTGCCCTAGAACTTTAAAGGGATTGTAAGACCAACTACAAGAAAACATTCTAGTTTCCCTTTTAATGTAAAATTGTATGCTATCTATTTCATGCATTTCAATGTATCAACATGCAACCTATCTACTCGGCAGGCTCCTGACTCTAAAGGAGTGAACTGAGATACTAAACATAAAGAAATTTAAAAAAAAGGTTTAAAACTTTATAAAAAATACGAATTTGTATATTGAAATATTGTAAAATATTGTAAAATGTGTTTCGCAAATAATTGCTGAAATATAATATGTTTGTTTTACACCAATGTTACAAAAAAGTGTTAAAAAATAAGTGTCAACAGTACGGAGCATGTTAGTAAACACACATAATAAATGCAGTCTTCATATATACACGCATACATGTCAAATGCATACGACAAACATTTCTCACAATTATTATATAGGCCTATAAACAATATTAAACATTGTAAATAAAACCATATGACAGTCAATACAAAAAATGCTCAGATCAACTAAAATCATCTAATACACTATCAAAATTTTCCTGTGAGATATTTTGTCTGAGATATTTTGTCTGAGATCAATTGTTAATTGTCCTGATATATTTTGTCCTGGTATCTTTTGTCCGTGAGACACTTTGTCCGTGAGATATTTTGTCTAAGATATTTTGTCTGAGATCATTTGTCCTGTGATCATTTGTCCTGAGATCATTTGTCCGTGAGATATTTTGTCTGAGATATTTTGTCTGAGATCATTTGTCCTGAGATTATTTGTCCTGTCACCATGTCAAGTCAGTAATCGATGGTGTATAATCTCATTCAAAAATGTACGATACACTATATATATATATGTACATATATATATATATATATATATATATATATATATATATATATATATATATATATATATACATATATATATAGTGTAACAATTTTAAAATTGTATATATATATATATATATATATATATATATATATATATATATATATATATATATATATATATATATATATATAATTTTAAAATTGTTTTTTATACAAAACAACTATTTCATTTATTTACTCATTTTAGAATTTGGGTTTAATGAATTCGCCCAATAGCCTATAACTATAGTTGATTTAAACTGATAATGAATTAATAAGTATAACATGTTACGTGTTATATGTTAAGTTAATTTAAACTTTCTGTATAGTTAATAAGAACTACAAGCAATGTCCAAGAACACTCAATACAAGAAAATCATCTCTATACTATTGATATTGAATTAATGAGCGTGAATTATACGTACGTATTTCTAATTACTGTGCAGCGTGACAATTTTTAGCCACATCAAATCTTAACTTATTGATCGATTTAGTTGATAGATATTGAAACCATACACAACAAATCACTTCTTAGATTAAAAAATAACATCATGGTTAGTTTAGCTAGAATAATAGTTCTTACCATTTTAATGTACCAAACCTCATCCGTTCCGTTTTTGCATTCACCGAACCCCACCATGTTAATATGAACATTGACCAAAACCTTCAATATAATTTTATCTTCGGCATTGACACAATCCAATCCCGAATCATATTAGACGGGCATGTGTCTTGACCTCCGTCTAACCCCTTACTCTAACAAACCGAACCAATGGAGTTCGATTGAAACTAGTGAAAAAACGACTGAGCTATGCAGTGAGTATATCATAGTAAGCGAGTATTGTTTGGTTCAATGGGGGATCTATGCGGCTTACACAACGAAGACACCATGATGATTATTGTGATATTTTGAAAACATAAATAGTGCGATGTGTTGATGAAGCTGTACCTTACAGGAGAATACTATCTTTTATTGAATTACTAAATGTGTACTATATTTTAAAGATCTTACGTCTACACAAATAGTTCTAAAGACAATCACCGTTTTGTTTTTCATCTAAGTTTATTTAACCATTTTAAAATCGACATAAACAAAACAAAAAAGATACATTCAAAATACTAGGCAAATTATAAACACTATTTTATTTCATTTTTTTTATAAAGAAACAAATGAGTTTATGCTTCAATCGTGCACTGTTTTTTATCGTTTAGGTCTTCTAAATGACTTTTGCAGTAGCTTACCTTGATTTATAAAATTTACTAAAAGGGAAAAACCTTTGAGCTAATTTGATGGAAAAACCCAACAGTGATCGATGGCGATATTTGCGATTGTTTGATTGGTTGAGGAGTTCATTTGACCACCTCTCGACTCCGGCAGCCAGTCCTAAATAGAGCTGACCAACCAAATGGCCAAGATCAGTGCAAAATCTATAACAGATACTACACTTTGATCTCAGCCATAAGTTCATGACTTTAATTGAGGTAAACTGTAGACAGTAATAATTCAAAATTGTCATTGTAATATAATTAAAAAAAATACTAATCAATTCAACACTGATCTTGGCCATTTGTTGGACTGACTGTCTCACCACTGACCTCTATTGAATTGTCATTAGGCAGGTGTTATCTTAAACGGCAAAAAAATTTAAACCATAATCTCAGATTGATCCTGGTAGACCAGGGGTCGTTTACCTGCGGCTCGCATGCGGCTCCTTTGATGTCATGTTGCGGTTCTCCAGTTAGATGAACATATATATGGGTGATGGGTGGATTGGTGATATATACATGAGTGGTAGGTGTGGGGTGATGGGTGGATGGGTGATATATACATGAGTGGTAGGTGTGGGGTGATGGGTGGATGGGTGATAGATACATGAGTGGTAGGTGCGGGGTGATGGGTGGATGGGTGATATATACATGAGTGGTAGGTGCGGGGTGATGGGTGGATGGGTGATAGATACATGAGTGGTAGGTGCGGGGTGATGGGTGGATGGGTGATAGATACATGAGTGGTGAATTATGGATGGATACAATAAGGGTCCTAACGAAGACACACTTGATAAAACTAACACTGCCTTTTTTAACTCTTACATCAGGTATATGCTAGTCACTCTGTAGACTGAAAGCAATTACGACACATGTAAGACACATGTAAAACACGTTAAGACACATTTAAGGAACGTTGAAGACGCTCTCCCACATTTCGATTGTAAGATATATTTAACGAATACATTTGTATTGATGTAATATTTTATCAACTTCCTAAGAAATTATGTCAGGGAAATGGCAAGCTGCGATAACTTTCCACGACTCTAGCCAGGTACTTGTAGGATTTCAATTTAATTATTACATAACAGTTGACATGACGTGGATTACTAACGTGATAAATCTGACACAGTGTTACATTTAGTGAAAGTATTCTAATATATATTATGTAAATATGCAATTAGGCTAGATTTTGTTATGTTAATGTTACAATAAGAAACACGTTAATAAAAAGTATAGTGACAATTTAAGCGCAATTTCCATAATATGTGATCCATAACAATTTTTATTTTTGTGTGACCAAACGAAAGGATAATTTTTACACTAAAAACCTACACGATGCTCACTTTAAATTAAAAATATCATCCTAGGCCTACACGATGCTCAGTTTGAAAATTCTTAATTAATTTTTTGTGACCGAACGAAAGGATATTTTTGAAAACTTTCTTCGGCAATATTGTTCTAAATTATGGCAGGAATCGATTGGTAAATGTATCAAATCGCTAAGTGGTCTGGTTGCCGAGAAATGGACCACAAACTGCATTTGTTCGAGGTTTTTTGGCATTTCCGGGAAATCCAGGAAGGAATTCCGGGAATTTTTTTGCGCACAATTATCCTTGGAACTTGCTTAACATATTTGCTTTGGAACTAGTCCTCGATATTGCTTCGTTGAGGAGGAGATACGACTTAAAGCTGCGGACACTCATCCATACATCCATTCATACATCCAGAAATGACGAGTTAATAATCGCAATTGTCCGTATGGAAATTGCGCTAAAAGGGTTTCCAAGATAACGCCGTCTCATTCCAAAACAATTCAAGGGCAATAACTTAAAAAATAACATTAACAAATATTTTTATCATTACATTTTCTTTTTATATTATAAAAGGGCTAATAGTTGTACACATTTAAATTACTAAATTAACGTGTTAATATACTCAAACAGATTTTTTATTGTTCTTTAATGTTTTTTTTTTAAATATTAGGTGAATACATTATTTACCAAACAGTGGCCAAGCATTATACCATTTTCAAAGACAACCGATTTGGTCATTTCTATTATTACTGCATGATACCCATGTAACTTACTGCCTTTAAGAATTTTCTTTTTGAGTCAAATGAAATACTCAGTTTCAATTTGCGGGGTCACATTTTAGGGTAAGGGAAAATATATTTGTTTGGACTGACACATTTGAGTTTGTTTTTTTTTCAACTGTATTAAATGATACTGTCAGTTATCAAGTACCATTTAAGTTTGAACACATTCATCACATTAAACTGAATTTAAACTGAGTGACGCTATTTAATCTACACCAAATATACTGACAGACAAACAGACAACCTAACATACACCGTATTCCCATCTTATTTATACGTATACATCAGACAATTGTCGAAAATTATTGACTTTCTAACGTGAATCATATGAGACGGGTGTGTGTCTTGACCTCCGCCGAACACTTTGGACTGACTCACAAAACCCATGGGGTTCTTTCGAACCTAGTTTAACCCTAACCCTAGTTTAAGAACCACTGAGCTAGAATACTAATTGCTGTGGACGTCTAATATTAAGCGGGTCATGATTAGGTTCGATGTTAGATCTATGAGGCCCACAGAATAAAGTTAACATGCTGTCTATTGTGTTATTTTCCAATCGTAAACGGTTCGATGTGAGGATGGTGTTGTACCTTACGGGGGAAATAAAAATATGTGATTGAAGTATTAATGTTTTAATCAACTTAAAAATAAAGGGTCCGACCGCTAGCCTCATAAACACAACAATGACCATTATTTGACCACACAGGCGACACAAGTACAGGGACGACGATACAGACAAATAGTAGCTTCCTTATTTAAATGGGTATAGTGTAAACATGGTGAGGGGTGGAAGCAGGCGTTGTAACTGAAATAGCAATGTAAACAGAAAGTGATATTTCAACGCCAAGGTTAGACAAAGGTACATAATATAGTCCAAGTAAAGACAGAACAGTCAGACAGAACAGTAGAGCTAATTGGCATGGAGGGCGAGGCGAATCGGTGCCGTGTGGAATGGTAGGTTCGGATCCCATCGGGATCCGAAAAAAAATAGCAAGCTGGCCGACTTGATGGTGACGATGTAACAAATGTAACATCAACATTTACTAAATGAACCTCTAGTGTACGGTTTAACTACCTGTATATCACACGATCCTGACAACGTCTTTGTGAGACCCTTGCTTTCCTAGATACAGGGGTCGGCAACCTTTTGAAGCGGAAGAGTCAAAAGTTACAATTTTCAAAATTTCCCTGGTTTTAAAGAGCCACTAACATTTTTTTATTTCAAATATTTTTTATTTTTATTAAGATTATTAGTATTTGTGCAAGGAGCTGGAGAGCCGCATCTTGATATCAAAAGAGCCGCATGCGGCTCGCGAGCCGCAGGTTGCCGACCCCTGCCTAGATATGATTATGGCATAATCATATCTATACATTGTACATGTTAATATTTTCGATAAAAAAAATGTTTCTATGCAATTGCACCAAAAACCGTCACTGCTTGGCATGTATTGCATTTTTCAGAAATATGTATGCATACAGATCACTGTTTTAAAATATAATATTATATACCTTTTAAATTTAAAATAAGCATGCTCCTTTATGATCTTTACGGTTTTAAAAATAGAAAAAAAGGTTGCTTATATTTATTCCGTAATTTTCCTAAAACATTTTAATTCTTCTTTATGACGAACTAGATAGCGATTATTATGCACGTTCTTTAATGTTATCTCCCTTGTAACGTTTAAGTTAAAGAAATTGCCACTGATACGCACGTTTAGTTTTGTATTAAAAAGTGATATTGAAAAAAAAAGCAAGCCCCAAAATAACTCAACAATTGACTGCCAACAAGCAGAGCAGATAAATAACAAACAGCAAAAAATTTCTTTCCAGCCAAACAAGAGAATCAGGAATAGACGTTACTGCATGTTTTTATTTTTTAACCATGGGTAATTAAAGAACCGTAAAAAAAGGATTAAAATTGATCAGCTGACTGTGATTGTGAGGTATGTTTCACCAGATGATGAGCTACCTGTTACACGTTTTTTTTTTAACTTCCCTAGACATGGTTAGCTACACGGGGAATGTATGGTTTAGGTTCAGTACAACTACCTTTATAATGTGGAGAAACATGTTTTAGTGAGTGTTGGATGATATTGCTGCCAGTGACACTATTCTCTATATGATGGCTAATGATTTTAATACAATTTACTTTATTATCAGCATCTGACAGTCATAAACTCAAAGATCAAAACTTGTCGATTAAAAACGCGAATTAACTAACAACTGGTTTAAACTGTATACTGAACTATTTCGGTGCATCGATTTACTTCAGTCAAATAAATGAAGAGACGCAACTTAATTATGTGTTTTCATTTTACGTTTTATTTAACTGAAAGTCAAAGTTTGAAGTTAAAAAAAATTAGAAGATTTTTTTAAAAATGTTTTTGTTTTCATGTACGAGTGGTTAATTTTCTAATTTCGTTAAATTACAAAATGTAAGAAAAAACAAAGTAATATATATGAAATTATGTACTCCACATTTATTGCACTCAATAATTCACTAAACGTTGGAGCTACTTCATTTATCATAATTCAGAAAGTCAATATTGTTTAACCCATAGCTTATCTATAGATTTAAGTAAAGATGGAAATACGGTGCATGTTTTGTTGTCTGTTTGTCTGTCAGTGTGTCTGATTTAGATTAAATGCTGTCACTTTAAATTCATTTCAATTTAGTGAATGTCTTTTGGTACTTGATAACTGACAGTGTTATTTAATACAGTTGAAAATAAAACACAATTGCAATGAGTCCGTCCGAAAAAAAAATGTATTTTCCATCACACTTAAATGTGTCCCCCCCCCCACTCACACACAATCAAATAAATTACATGTGATAGAGTACACCAACATGTTTCTCTCTGTGTCTAATGTAGACAACATATTGAATGTCTATTGAAGACAACATGTTATGTGTCGAGTGTAGATAACATGTTATGCATTTTAATCCCAACAAGTCACACTGGTGAACATAACTGTATTGAACATTACAACTCTCCCTTATGTTAATTGTTCTTTTGTTAAAATGAACTTTTTAATTTTTAATTATTCAATTATAATGTATTTTACGGGCATTTAAACAAATGATAAGTGACCAAATTATATATTTCTTTGACAAAGTAACAAAACTTACAATCATAATTGACTATTATTTATGCAATACTGCCTCAATAATAATTTTAGAATGCCATAAGTAGTTGTTTCTACCAGGCGTTCCATCAAGCCAATATCTTTTCCTAACAACTCAAGGCGAGTCTGCATGCCGGAAATCTGTTTGCGATCCTTTAGGCTGTATCCATGTCATGTGACATTTGTGTTCTATTTCATCAATAGATCCTCTCCAAGCCTCACAGCTTTCATGACTAACAGCTCAACCAGATTTGTGTTAATTTTGACAGTCTGGGCAATAATATCAAATGTCTGTTGTGTATCTGTTGCTGGCCTTTGGAATGTCATCTCCATCAAACATAACAGATTGATCTTGTTTCCTAGTTACAAGTTCATTGACTTTCAGATCCGGCTGAGTAGACCATTTATCTTTCAGACCTATGAATTGGTCAATATCTCCGCTGTTAAAGGCATACAGAAGATCAACCAGCCATTCTCTATCTGTGCCCTTCAAGGATGTCAAGATATCATGGGCAAGGAGCTCACTAAAATTGTATACACCCTCGCCTATTACAGCTGCTAAACCAATACTAAAAGTTATATTTGCCTGATCGGCTTTTGACATGTCTATCAGATGTATGCAGCCCTAAGAATATAAGGTCCACTTGATAGTACTGAGCATGTTTGCTCATTAGTTTATGATAGTTGCTCGTTAGTTCATAGAAGCGTCCATGTACTGTGGTCACTCCATCTATATCAATTAAAATCTTCACTCACTCTTCCATTAGGGCCTTCACTGGAGGGAATTCTTTATTCCGGAGATACATTTGTTTCTATTCATTTGTATTGCAATATTAAAATTACAAACTCTAGCCTAATATGTTACAGCCTTATACAACCTAATCACATCATCCCGTTCTGTATGTAGCTTACCGTCTTGAATATTGAAACACCGAGTTGGCATAATGTGGCGTTGTAGTAATTTTCCATGTCAACTGCTTGAAATAACACAATAGTAGGTGCCCTGACATATACCAGATTAAGATTTCATTATACCTTCCTTAAACAAAAACATGTCAAATGAAACGTGAAATTGAATAATATGTGTAAACCGTTTGTTGTATTTTTAATTATAAAGCCCGATATTAATTAACCTATCAGTAATTAACATGCCTTTAACTAGACTAATTAGACCAATCAATAAAACTGAAACATTGTCTCTAAATAAAATCACTGTTTCTTGCAATAATATAAAGCTTATTAACACGAAACATATGATTGTATAGACAGCGGTATCTTATCCCCACTGACACCCCTGACTATAACAACATATTTACAAAATTAAAAACATTCTTGAAGACTTTGTTGTATAGTGTATTTAATTAAATGACATACACGTGTTTACAGTCACAACATGTATTTATACGCCGACACACATAGTATGTTACGAAAATGTATGTAGTAGTGTCCCAATGTTATATTTCATACTGAGTTTGAATTTGATTTTATATATGTTCAATACAAATAAATTATTATGATTACATTTTAATTGTGCATAGAATGGTGTAGCACTTGAATAGAAAATGTGATTATATTGTTTTGTTTGTTTCTATGTAATGCGTTTATTAATGTTAGGAAGATATTTAGAGATATGATAGAATGCACACTTTATACTTTTTGATACAACAGTTTTAGTTTTTAAATTTCTCTTTTTACACCTAAATATGTGATAGAGTTAGCAAAACGATTATGTTATGGTTACTTATAGTTTGTACGATGCCTAGACATTACGAGTATACATAAATATATCTTTGGCGTATTTACATTTCAGTTATACTGTAAATTTCTAACGTTTGAGGAATAACTATATATTTTACCACTAAATATTTTAATCATATCATTGTTCATATCATTGTTCAGTCTACATTTTCTCTCAATCACATGTGTAATGATTAATTTTTCCATCTTAAGCAAGGCAACAAAAAAAAAAAAGGATTCTTTAGGGGGTCATCCATAGATGACCTAAAACTTTTTTTACAATTAACTCCTTCCTGCCCCCCCCCCCTCCCCCGCCAATCCATTTTGTCACACATAGTCACAAAAAGCCCATAAAATGACGTCACACCTCAGCCTACAACCCCCCCCCCCCCCCCTCAAAATTACCGTTGAATGTTCCTTAAAACAGTTATATTTTCCCTTTCTTGTCTGAACTCTGTCAACATAAAGTGTTTTAAATAATTTTTATTACAATTTTTTTAAAACAGATTTTTAAACGCGAAATAAAAGCTACAATTCGTTTTCTAGCATTGCTTTTTATAATGCAAAACAACCCCTCCCCCTCATAACACCGTCACAAAATTACAAACCCCCACCCCTTTCCTCCAAAGAGTGTGACGTCATTTATGGACACCCTAACATGAGATAAATTTCTTCTCAATCGGCGTATGACGAATTCCCAAAACAACATTGACGAATCTTCATTGCCCGAACGCCGTTTGTCTAAAGACCGTTTTACCCAAACGTCTTTGCGACAAACGTTGCGGTGTTTCACATTTAAAATATAGAATTAAATAATTAATAACGCAATTTAAACGTTATACACATATTTTACAGTTATAACATTACAATTAATATATCCGACTGTATTGGTTAGAGTTCTGAATCAGTAAAGGTACTGTCTGGAACAAAATGTGTGTTTTTTTTGTAGTTTTTTTTTTTTTTTTTTTTTTTTTTTTTTTTTTTTTTTTTAATTTAAATACACATGTGCCAGAGATGTTTGGCATTTTGTATATGGGAAAAATCATAAACGATTAGTAGTAACTCTAATATGTATTAACATGTAATGTAAACATTTTTCTAAGACAAGCAATTTATTCAGCTTAAGCAATGTTGGTGTGATTCTGTTATTATGAAAAAAAAAGTTTTAACAATAATACATTCATATAAGCTATAATTCTAATTCTCAGCCAATAACTCCCTAGGGCAGGGGTCACCAACCTGCGGCTCGCTAATATACATAAATAACGTCATGAGGGGGGGGGGGGTAGGGTCTGGCTGTTTGCAAGTCGATAAAAATTGTGACGTCATTTGTGATACCCCCCCTCACCCCAAATCAGAAGGTTTTCCGGCGTGGAGGTTGTCATATACAGTTGTACTTGTAAAAAACATATCTATTTTGGATAGCCATATAATTCACACTTATTGAGTTACATTGAACTTAAATATATCCGCTCCCATTTGGAGAATTTAACCCTTATGTAAACCCTTTTTAATCATGTTCAAGTTCAGTCAATAATACTAAAGTATAAGCGTATTTATTTTTATTAACACAAATATTCAATCAAGATAAATACACTGTCGATTCTGAATTATTTTAATTTTTAACGAGCATTTATATTTACCATTTCTTATACTAAAAAAATGCAGGGAGATAACTAACAGATTTGTATAACCAGCTGTATTAATACATATTTTAAATAATAGTAATAAGTAAACAACGATTTACAATTGTGATAAAATAGGATTTGTAATTTCAACATGATTTTTAAAATGTTAATTTGCAAAATATTTGTATTTGATAGAATAGCATTATTTAAAACGCTTATTTAAACGTTGCGATTATTTTACAACTGTTTTTTTTAAATTAGAAAAATTCAGCAAAACCAACAATCCCACCCATTCATATCGTGCAGAGTACTGTCAGTGTTTTGTTTCATGTACTGACAGAGACACTTGATGAAGAAGCTTCGTGTTATCCCAGCGTTATATCCTTGTTTGATTTGATATTTTTCATTTACAGGATCCTCGGAATGCTTATCAATCTGATAAACATGCTCGGACTAGAAGTCAAGGCGTTTTACATGTGCTGCCTAATAAACAGATGGAACAACCGACCCGAGGTTTACTAGCCAGTCAGCTACAGTGTTTGTCCTGTGGAGCCAGGTCTCCTGTCAAATATGATGTCTTTGACAGCTTGACTCTGTCTTTTCCAAGAAATTACTGGGGACCTTTAAGTCTGGACATTTTACTGCACCAGTTTGTCACCCCTGAGGTGGTACAAGATGTTGAGTGTCATGGCTGTGCTAAGATTTCTTAGAGGAAAGTCTTCAGGTCAAATTTTAGGAAGAGAATATCAATAGGGAAAGTAAGTCCTTATTTTGGAATGTTACTCAGTGTAAAGGGAGGTAACATTGTATTAGATTGTTCTGTTAAGGGAGGCAATAGGAATTGACTATTGGTTGTAAAAAATAAAAATAATGTTTCAAGTATTGAAATCATTAATAGTATTACTATTCCATAACAGTTATTTTTCTTTTCTAATTTAGTTAAAAGCTAATATTACTTAAAGCTCTTATTTGAATAATGGCATCAAAACCTAATTATTAAAGTGTAATAAATATGTAGGCTTCCTAGAAAAAAATAGTCTTCAAGTTGATGTAATGAACATGTGTTATCACTTTTAATGTGCAGCTTCCCCAAGTTCTGTGTGTACACCCGCCTCTTACACAGTGGCTGGATAATGGGATTCCAGTGAAGAGATTTGACCATGTGAGTTTCCCTGAAACACTTTAAATGGATCCATACCTGTATTGTAACCAAGGTGACAGTGCTAGCCGTCTGCTTGGTGGTGTGGATATCACAATGCAAATGTTAAGCCAATCAGCCAAAGCGGCGACTACCCCAACATCTGCACCGGTCAACCTTTTAAGAACGTTGAACTTTGACCAGCAGTTCACCAGGGCAGGTTTATTTGTTGACCCCCAAGCTTCCTCGGAGATCCCCAGGGAGTTCAGTGACGTCAACCACAACGCCCCCCCCCCCCCAGCAACATGTTCTATCTTCTGAGGCGTACATGCCGTTTTACGAGCGCATTTAAATCTATGTCAATCCAGATATCTACGTTTATAGAGTATTATATTAACACTGGCCGCAGCACATTGCTTGTTATAATATGCTCTTTTTTGTCTATATCGTACCGTGAATCCTACCCTGCATAAAATACTGATCTGTTTGAGTAGATATTATTTTTGTTTGCAATAAAAACTTGTGTCTATTTGTTGTGATAATTATTGGATCACACATACCATAAACAGAGTCTTTGCTTTTTTTTTTTTTTAATTTATGCATTTCTTGTCATCTATGGAAATCCCAGTGTGCTGTCTGTTATCGAATCATTAATCCTTGATTATATGTTATATAGTGTACATTATAAGTGCTTTAACATGTCGTACAGTATGTACATTTGCTTTATAGTGCTGAACAGAATGTAAACCAAATGCTTTATAATTGTGTACTAAATATAAATCATGGATGCTTAATTCTATGGTACTAAACATTACACATCAATTACTTTATTTCATTAAGTATTCGATTACATTTTAAACTCGACATGGAGTTTTAAGTAACATCACTATCCATGTAGCATCTAATCTACTTAAATAGTCTGTAATTTTGTTTTAGTTTAGTTTAATGATTACTTTGATACGTTTTATACCTTAGATATCACCTTTGAATTTAGTATTATATAATTTTTATTGAAATACATTTTGGAAAAAATAATCAAAAGACCTACACATACATTATTAATATTTTTTGATGATTTTGTAAAAAACAATAGGAATTTTAATTTATTTTTACGGTATGTTTATTGAACTGGTATTATTTTGATATTGTTTATATGTCATTGTTTGCTGATCTTGAAACCATTGCTGTGATTATGTTGTTAGGCAGATTTCAATTCTTTTAAGCAAATTGAATAATTACAATTTTCTTTTTGCATGAAAAATTGTTATAAAGATAACCTGAGTTTAGAAAAAAAAAGAAAAAAAAAGAAGCTCTTTGTGTAGACCTCATAGTCCATACCCTTAGTTGTCAACCTACTGATTGCTGGTAGCGAAATGTTTGTCCTTTCTTTTTAAGTTGATTATAACATTAATACTTCAAAAACATAATTTTATATTCCCCGTAAGTTACAACATCATCCTCACCTCGAACCATTTCCGATAGCAAAAGAACACAAGAGACAACATGATCACATGTGTGGTCAATGACGGCTGCATACAACACAAACTCGCTTTATGGAACTAACACTTTTAAACTCTTGTTTCAGATATATGGTAGTCCCACTGTCGACCGAAATCAGTATGTAAAACACATTTAAAACACATTTCAGGCACATTTAAGGGACTTTGAAGACGCGCTTCCACATTTCGATTGTAAGATATATTAAACACATACATGATTTAAACGTATGTTTTAAAAAAACAGTTGTATTAATGTAATATTTTATCAACTTTCCTAAGAGATTATGTCAGAAAATAACAAGCTGCTATAACTGTCCGCGTCTCTGGCCAGGTACCTAAAGGATTTTAATTTAATTATGAAATAACAATAGAAATGACGTGGATTACTAACGTGATATATCTGATACAGTGTTGCATTCAGTGAAAATATTCCTATATATATATATATATATATATTAAGTAGATACGAAATTAGGTTAGAGTTTTGTAATTTTAAAACTGCAATAAAAAATGAATGTTTCCAAAATACTACATGTCTTATTCCAAAATCAAATAAAGGGAAATAACTTAAAAAATAACTTTAATAAATATTTATATCATTACATTTTGTTTTTATATACTAAAAAGGGCTAATAGTTGCCAAATTAAAATTTTATAAATAATCTGTTGATATACTCAAACAGGGTTTTCATTGTACTTTAATGTTTTTTTTTAATTTGAGGTAAATAAATTAGTTACAAAACAGTGGCCAAGCGTTATACATTTTTCAAAGACAAGCGATTTGGTAAATTGTAAAGTACTTCATAAATCCCAAATTAATTATTGCCTATAACAGGGGTCGGCAACCTTTTGAGACGGAAGAGCCAAAAGTTACAATTTACACGATTTCCAAGTTTTTAAAGAGCCGCTAACATTTTTATTTCAATATTAAGATCTTTAATTAGGATTATATATATATATATATATATATATATATATATATATATATATATATATATATATATATATATATATATATATATATAAAGCAATGTATATGTGTTTGTGTGTCTGTTTTTCTTTTATGCATTACTTAACCTTTCATCCGATCGCCAGGAAAATGTTGTGAATTCTCCTAGGGAGACAAAATTAAAAGAAATAATTTTTATAGCTAATAAACATTATAAATTGCTTATAATGTACATTTAGAAAACAGCAACATTAATGTATACACTTTTCTAGGACAAGGCGTTCGTATATGTTACGGGTCAGTTTGAGGTCAGGTTAGAATAGGGTAGAATAGTCTCGAACTTAGCGGGGAGTGCATGTGTGAGTTGAGTTCACCCTACTGTGTAGTAACCCCGGTGTGTTTATGTATTGTAATCCCAAGGTCGAATGCGGGTATAAAAGGGCGAGTGAACGATTGTGGGAGGTCAGGCAGCGGTTAGTTGGTAGCGGTTAGGACGAGGGCTGCTCTTTATGTGTAAAGAATTGAGACCGAATAAAAGTATTGAGGTCAACACGAATCGTCTCTTGAGTTGAAACTAACCCGGAACGTAACAGTGCACTTATGTCATTCTCCGGATATAAATAATTGTAACCAATTCTCAGACAATAAGCCCCAATGGACAAAAACAAATACAACATGATAACATTAAAACGTAATGACTGGTCCCGTGGAACAGTCAGCTGACCATTGGTCAAGGTTAGCACATTTGTGTCGGTTAGTCTATTGAACGTGTAGGACCAGTGGCGTAGCGAGGTCGGGTGTCACCCGGTGCGGCACTTACTGGTGTCACCCCCCAGAGGCATAGAGACCCTTCCAAGGAACAAACTTTCTAATTTTCGATTTCCACCCCCCCCCCCCCCCCCAAGTTTTCGATTTGCACCCCCCCCCCCCCCTCAAATTTTCGATTTGCACCCCCCCTCGAGTTTTTCTCTATATATTTTGCTATTTTTGCCTTGGTGTCACCCCCCTAAATGGTGTCATCCGGTGCGGTCCGCACCCCCGCCCCCCCCCCCTCGCTACGCCCCAGTGTAGGACACATCATGATGTCAAGAAACTGTTTGAGATTACAGTTAGGTATCATTTGATGTGTGCCTATATTTTATAAAAATAAATATTATTTGATTTTGTCATTGTGTTGGTGTGTTTGTAAACTGGAGCAATATTACAGGCCTTCACAATGCTAAGTAAACCGTATAAGCCACTGCATATATTTGTTTTTATCATGTTGGCTACTAACAATTGTAAATAGGTTATTTTATTTCCACACAAAATACAATACCGAATCTATAAACTGTGACATGCTATATTTAAATGTGTGTATTTTTTTTTTTTTTTTTTGGTTACAATGCAGTTACAGTAATTTGATGTTCAGTAAAAATAAAATGGTATTACTATCGATTCAGTTGATATAATATATTGAAACCGTGCATAACAATCATCTAGTAGATTAACACACATATATCGTGGTTCTTAACATTTGTAAAGGTACCGACCCCCACTAATGTCATGTGCGCAATCATCGAAACCTTCTTAATTTTAATATCGTACCAACTAAGAACAATCCTAATGTGAAACATATGAGGTTGGTGTGTGTCTAGACAGCAGCCGAGCCCTTTAGACGGACTCATAAAACCCATGGGTTTCGATCGACCCTAGTTTAAGAACCACTGAGATAGAATAACTCACAAAACCCATGGGTTTCGATCGACCCTAGTTTAAGAACCACTGAGCTAGAATAACTCATAAAACCCATGGGTTTCGATCTACCCTAGTTTAAGAACCACTGAGATAGAATAACTCATAAAACCAATGGGGTTCGAACGACCCTAGATTAAGAACCACTGAGCTGGAATAATTGCTGTGGACATCTTTTAGTAAGCGGAGCATGATTTGGTTCCAAAAAATCTAATAGACCAATCCAAAAAAAAATAATCCTAATTAAATAATTCAATAACAAGTATGGTTAACCTTGTAGCGCCATTAATTGCAGCAGGACCAACATTTATGTTCTCAATGTATAGACATCAAGTTGACCATATGGATTTTGCCAATGTCTGGAAATCAAGCTGACCATCTGGATGGTACCAATGTTACAGTGCTAACATCAAAATGTACACATCCTTACGTCATAACTATTTGGTGTCGACATTTTGCTTCAGCTAAACAGTATTTTAATTGCCGTGTAGAAAAGTAATGTTACTCTAAACCGACATGCATTTTGTTCACATAAAATCTGCTAGTTGGCGTTAGGAAAACGAATATGGGTGGTACCACAACACACACCCTTTGGCGTCCTTTGTTACGGAGGTTACATGTAAGTGTTTTGGGTCGCTAGAGAGTCCATTGCGCAGTGGCGTGGGCAGGGGGGGGGGGTGTTAGGAGGGGAGTCATAAACCCCCCCCCCCCCCCATAGACCCAAATCCCCAATATGTTGATGCTTCTCTCATTCTTATGCTGGATTATGAGCAACATCATGGTGACTTTTATTTAGCATCACATTAATTAAAATGTCTGTATATGCTCTACTCCACCAGTCCTTAGTGAGAGCCCAAGTAGCTGTCTGTATATGCTCTACTCCACCAGTCCTTAGTGAGAGCCCAAGTAGCTGTCTGTATACGCTCTACTCCACCAGTCCTTAGTGAGAGCCCAAGTAGCTGTCTGTATATGCTCTACTCCACCAGTCCTTAGTGAGAGCCCAAGTAGCTGTCTGTATATGCTCTACTCCACCAGTCCTTAGTGAGAGCCCAAGTAGCTGTCTGTATACGCTCTACTCCACCAGTCCTTAGTGAGAGCCCAAGTAGCTGTCTGTATATGCTCTACTCCACCAGTCCTTAGTGAGAGCCCAAGTAGCTGTCTGTATATGCTCTACTCCACCAGTCCTTAGTGAGAGCCCAAGTAGCTGTCTGTATATGCTCTACTCCACCAGTCCTTAGTGAGAGCCCAAGTAGCTGTCTGTATATGCTCTACTCCACCAGTCCTTAGTGAGAGCCCAAGTAGCTGTCTGTATATGCTCTACTCCACCAGTCCTTAGTGAGAGCCCAAGTAGCTGTCTGTATACGCTCTACTCCACCAGTCCTTAGTGAGAGCCCAAGTAGCTGTCTGTATATGCTCTACTCCACCAGTCCTTAGTGAGAGCCCAAGTAGATGTCTGTATATGCTCTACTCCACCAGTTCTTAGTGATTTCATATTGTTTCAAGTTGTTTTTTACAGTATACTATTTTTTATGAGTGTATTGATTTTAGAACGTCTAATACTCGATACTTTGACTTTAGAACGTCTAATAGTAACATGTGTGATATTTTGACTTTAGAACATCTAATATAACAATGTGTGATATTTTTACTGTGAGTGGAATTGATTAGTAGTTAAGCAATAATTATTTTGTGGTTGGTAAATGTGTCTGTGCAAGATGTTTTACTTTGATTACCGCTATACTTTCATGAGTGAAAATTCTGTCTAGCCTTCCTGAGCTATCGTAAGTTCTGCTGTAGTGTGTTGTTTAAGTGAAACAACATTTAGTTAATAAAATATCACTTAATACGCAAAAGAATTTGATACAGTAGCCATTAGTCTCCCTAAGAATTACGCTAAATACAAAATGTATGTAAATGAATAATACCGCTACAAATTGTATAATACGGAGCAATATTATATTTATTTAAAAGTCAAGCAAAAATACATACGATTTGTTTTCTAAAGACGCAGTTTTTCAAACATATGACATCTAGATACTGTAGCGTATTTAGTTATTTTTGCCTATCAGTGTTGTATTTTTGTTTTGTTTTGACTAAGGGAATTCCTTGCCAGTTACTTCCCTTAATATGGTGCGTATAACAATATGGGAAGTGATAACAACACTTGCTTTAATTGATATACATTTTACATTATTAACAACTAAATGATTCAACGATGAAACAACGGCGTTTACATCCTGTGTTTTATGTGATTTTACAGCTGCAAAAGATTGAAATGATTCACACTATAGACGACGATTTAAGGCGTATCATTTTACTCTGCCCATGTTACTTTTTAAACATCCTGTTAAAATTGTTAAAAAGTATTTTCTTTAAAAATGTGTAACATTTTATAAACGCTTACATTTGCTTGAGTTGTATAGATAAACCGTGCTGACCACACACTACATAGTTATGTTAGGGTCACGGAGTTCTGATCATACAAAACAAACCCAGGTAAAATTAATGTGTTCAAATGTTCATATACTACAACCTCAGCTCAGATGATGCTAGTGTTGATAAAGGATAACTGCTATGGTACTTTAGACGACACTATTCAATAGTTATTTTTAAAAAAAAATACTAATAAACTAAAGGTTTTGTCAAGGAAGTTGGGACAACAGTCTATGGTCGACATTGTTCAGGCTAAAAATAAAAAAAAAATAGAAATCATAAGTTCATGAAGAAACGGTAACAGTGATCGTACGTTAAATTGTAATTTTAGAATATCTGACACACTTGGGTTGTCATCTGGTTTTATTATATATGTAGCTTTTTATTTCAAGCTGAAAATTACTATGTGCGTTGTATACGATGTACATATAGAAGTAGATCACACATTGTTTCCCATTTTTTTTAAATATAAGGAATAAAAGAGAGGCAATCGAACATTGACACCCATAGAGAACTTTTTTTTTAAATGATCGCACTTTATTTACTAACAAAATGCAGACTATCGAGTAAACAATCGTGTTGATTATTTTGTTTAAACCTACATTCTATTTTAGTTGTATACGTTTCAATTAGAAAAAAAAAATGTTAAATTGTTAAAAACGGTGATGTTGCTTTATATATTTTAAAGACCAGCAAAACATTCGGTTAAATGTTTTGCCGTTCCCGTTATCACATGATGTCATTATGTTTTCTTGCAACAAAACTTAAACGTACTTTAAAAGCAGAACTTATATTTGACGTAGTATCCGTTGATGGTGTATGTGGAATTTTTACATTTAAATGATAGCCAAACATCATGTGGAATCATCACATTAGTTGCATCATCACCATCAGGTCTGTCAACTTGCTGATAATTTGTTTTGTATTAACTCAACATCTGATTGTGTCACAGATTATGTTACGTCACATTACCATCTGGTCTTGACCTACTTATCCAATTATAAAGTCTATTGCTGAAATACGAAACATAGTTAGCCTATAATTATTCTTTTATTATTTTGATAAAAAGCGTTTTAATGTTAAAGTTAACAATACGATTATGTTATGGTTATTTATAGTTTGAGAGAGGTCTAGCCAATACGGCTATGTATAAATATATCACTGGCGTTATAACAATCACAGATACTGTAAATATGTGACGTTTGATGTATAACTATAGACTTTACCACAACAACTTTGGTTTAATTGTCTCTTAATCTATTTCTGTCGTGATCATTGTTCCCTTTTTCAGTTCAGCAACAAAAACAAAAAGTTTGCAGCATAACCTGAGCTAATTTTCTTCTCAATGGACTTGATCGAATCCCGTGTTCATTGTGTCGTAGAACATGTGCCTGAATACGACAAACTCCTTCTTCAGCGTGGCAGTGTGTTTCACAGTAAAACAAAAACAAACAAAAAAATTAACACTTTTAACGTTATAATTATCACATACTGTTTTATCTGGAAATTACAAGTTTTATTCTGTATTGATTAAAGTTTCAAACAGTTTAGATACTGTCTAGAACTAAATGTCTTTTTTTTTAAAACTTAAAATGCATATTACTATAGCCATTTCTTATTACATAGAAAAGTTAAAGGGAGACCAATCAATCAAACTAACAGAGCTATATATTATAAAAAACTTTAAAAACATATACTTAAGAAATAGGCATATTGCTCATAAAATGCATATGTAAAATTAACACGTTTTAGAAAATATTTAAAAAATTAAGCAAGAATGCTAAATTTTATATATAAACGCATAAGGTTTTACAATTAAAAACCGTGACTTGAATGTATATCGTTTTTAAAAGAATTAAGATCCAACCCGTTAAATTACTATTTCCTCGAATGCACCATCTGATTGTAAATAATTTTTAACTTTCATACAATAAAATGTATTAAACTCAAATTGTTCGGACAGAAACAATATAATAACAGTACAACGAACTGACCTGTCACGTGGGACGGTCAGCTGACCAAGAGTTCGTCAGTCTAATTTGAAAGGTAAACGATGCTTTTACTTACTAAATAAAACAGTGAGATATTAAATATGTAAATGTCCACATAAGACAATATTTTATACATTTAAATGGTCATATAATACGATGTAACCACATTTGCAATATATAAAAAGGATAAATAATAAAATATAGCACTATATATGATATGTTATAGGTATATATACAGTATAACCATACCTAATTACGCCGGGACTTTAAAATGTATACATTGGAGTGACACGAATTATTGCAACATGTGTCCAGTAGGTATGTTCTACATGTCTCTAACGGGCCCAGCATATGTCTGGCAAGGGTCTTCTTCTTCTTCTTCGTTTTTAATTATTAGTGTTGAAGGGGATCGATATTTATCTGCCAGTGGGTTTGAACTCGAGACTTTGTTCGAATTTATCAACCATGAGCTTTTTGCCGACTCGACCACGCCTCCAACACAATTAAGCGATACGTGTCAACTGGTTATGCGCCATTGAGGCAATTGAATCCGATTTCAGCCTGCTTTTTTTTTGGATTTGCTTCCATAGCCTTTGTCCAACCAAGGACAAACTACAGGGCATCAGTTGTTTAATTTTGGAGTTGTCTCTCCTAGAAGAGTGGCTGTCCCCAGCTAACGAACCTCATCTTCCCGAGGGTTCGAACTCGAGACTTTTCGGTTTAGCAACCATGAGCTTTACCGACTCGACCACGCCGACCCCAGATGACCACTGAAGCGTGTGGTACTGTTAGCAGTTGGAGATCGATGGCGTAGCGGTCAGTTGTAGAGTTGGTCAGTAGAGGGTGTAGCGGTCAGTTGTAGAGTTGGTCAGTAGAGGGTGTAGTGGTCAGTTGTAGAGTTGGTCAGTAGAGGGTGTAGCGGTCAGTTGTAGAGTTGGTCAGTAGAGGGTGTAGCGGTCAGTTGTAGAGTTGGTCAGTAGAGGGTGTAGTGGTCAGTTGTAGAGTTGGTCAGTTGAGGGTGTAGCGGTCAGTTGTAGAGTTGGTCAGTAGAGGGTGTAGCGGTCAGTTGTAGAGTTGGTCAGTTGAGGGTGTAGCGGTCAGTTGTAGAGTTGGTCAGTAGAAGGTGTAGCGGGCAGACGTTTTAGTTCAGTCACAGTTTGTCAGTAGAGCATGTAGGACAGTTAAAATGTGGGTAATGTTAGACCATGCATGTTTGTTACTTTGAGTGGAGTAATTAGGTCCTTTATTTTTTTTTAGTTATAACACTATCACTTTAACACTTGATAGAGACATTAAGGAGTCGGTTATTTATTCGAAGATTTATTGTCACTACAAATTTAGTATAAAATATTATTTTTGTTAAAATACGAAGAAACACTATATTTATTTAAAAGTACTTCGACTTGTGTTTATTGTTTTTAAACATACTTTGTACAAATAAAAAAAAAACTGTAGCGATTTTTTTAAATTTTAGCCTATTTTTTGTATTGCCAAATTGTATTAAGTAAGAATTATTTGTCCATATCACCCAAATCCAGCCACATCAAAGTCTAGAAAAACTGGAAACTTTACTACGGATGATTATTGGAAAGGTCATGATTTAGAAATAACACAAAGTGATGCTGAGGATGAACAAAAAGAATCCTCTCACACTAATACAAAAATGTTGTAGATCTGTCAGGCTGCGACAAATAGTGAGGGAGATTTGTTCAGGAAAATGGGAAAGTTGCATTGATCTCACAACTAAGGTACCATACTTAAGTAAGGATATAAATATAACGGTCATTGGGAAAACCATTTGCGAAAAAAAAGCAACAACCGGATCGAAATTTGTGAAAAAGCAAAGTTACAACTGAACAGTTCTTAATTTAAAAAAAACACGTATACAAAAAAGTAAAAGTTTTCTTTTATATTTAATCGCATTATAGTTTTAATAAAATATTAACTTTACTATTCATTGTATGCAAATTTGCATACACTAAACATACTTTAATTTTTCTTCATCATATAAACTATTGGTTTTGTTATATTATAACGTTTCCTTGTATTAAAGTAGATGATTTGCTGTTTACTTAGTTTTGTCTCCCTTACATTTTCTATAAACATGAAATGGTAAAAAATCTGTAAATATTTTATTTTAATAACATAATATTTATTTCGACATCTAAACTGATTGAAACATTTAATAAAAAAGATACGTATTGAATTAATTGATATCAGGGTAATAATGTAGGCTATATGATGAAGTAAATTTAGACATTTAGACACAATTAAGTAAAACACAGGAGAGAGGTAGAATAGTTTAGAATGTTATCTATTTTAAGCAGTCTCAGTGGGTAGGAGTAAGTACAAATTACATAGCCGACCAATCAAAAGAGAGATGAGCAGTCACGGTCAGTTGGTCAGAGATAGCGTCAGTTGGCAGTCAAGCGTGTAGAAAGCCAGTCGAGTGTTAGAAGCAGTTGAGCAGAGATAAGTCAGTTAAGTTACAGTTGTGGTGTTTCAGTTGATAGAAGTGTGAAAATATTGTCAAGAAATAATGGAATATGTTTTATTGAATGAGAAGTGTAGTATACTAGATATCGATATAATTAAGACTTTGGTATTTGAAATTGTGTAAAAATAAAATCGTTATTTTATTGAACTTGGAACAGCGTCAGTGGTGCTATATTTCACAATGAAGAAACTCTCAGGCCTCACATAAGAAAGTCAATCCCCATACACATATACAAACAGTATGTATAAACATTCTCGCACCACAACATATGGTAGAGCTGTGGAATGTTCAGCCAGTACAGAAGTGTGTGAATTTAGCGGATTAGCACAAATTGGAGAAAAAAATGGCGCTGTCGACTTAATGTGATAAGATAAGAACCTTATTTAATCGCTTTAAACGTATTTAGACCTGTGCTGGATATGTTTTGTACCAGATGTGTTTCCGTCTTCTGTGTTTCCTGTGTTACTCCTGTCTGTTTATTTTTATAGTCCAGTGCAGTTATTTGATCTATTTTTAGCATTGGCTTAACCAGGAATTGATCATGGAAGGGGTTCAAATAACTGTTCCATATGTATAAAATCATATATATATATATATATATATATATATATATATATATATATATATATATATATATATATATATATATATATATATATATATATCTTCCCCCTAGTATTATCTTGTTCTAATGTTCAGGATCGTGTGATATACTGGAAGGTAAACCGTACAGTAGATGTTCATTTAGTAAATATTGATGTTACATCTGTTACATTGTCACCACAAAGTCGGACGGCTTTCTATTTTTTTTTATGTTTTAAAAATTAAGTAAACATATAATTCTATACAAAAATTATCTTACATTACATTGCTATCGGGTCTTGATCTACTTATATAATTATACTTTACTGTTGCTGAAATGTGAAGATCAGCCAGTCTATATCTATTATTAGCAAATCCTAAATGTTGATATAAGACTAATATATTCTGACAGACTGAAGTTAAATATAGGCCTACACATAGCGTGTCGTCCGTGTTATAGAAAGCCGAATACATATGTTGTAGTTGATGCGAACATAGTTTCATGGGGGAATATTTATACCAGTGTCCGATAATAGAATCTTCTTTAAAAAATGGGTGTTAGGTTACTGGTAGTTAACTAAATACACACATTGTTGGCTAATGTCAATGCTAACCCTGTCCCTAACCCTAACACCAACTGTAGTCCTACCATACGCCTAACCCTAATTTCAAACCATAAAATTAGTCGAGGTTATAATACTACTAACAACCAAACACACTTATTTTATTATCGGAAATCAGTATCTAAAATCATCCGTTTCATGTAACAACGACACGTTTTGTTATAACAACAAGTGTAAGCATATAAACTACGTTATATCAAAAGCTGATTGCATATATGTGATCAGTCACTTACAATTTCGTTTTTTTTTCCGAAAATCTAAGGGAAACATCACATATTATATAATGATTTGCCCAGGGCAAACTACCAACAATACTCCCCACACCGATACAGGTATACATATTGGTAAAAAAGAAATTCTCCCCCACCCAGTTGAATAGCTATTCAAATCGTCAAAAAACGAAATGCCTGGGGTGCTTTTTACCGGTCACTGTCGCCTGATGTTTTTATATAGGTGTCAAACAATTGATGTTGAAATCAGTTAAATAAGGCCGTCTGTTTTCTTAACTTCGACAATACGTAATTAAGTAAAATGAAGCTCAAAATAAGCTTTTTAAAAAAAAAAAAAAGCCGTACCCAGTTCGCTGCGCCCCCCCCCCCCCCCACCCCAAAAAAAAACAAGATTGTTGCCGCGGGCGGCCAACCCACCCTTCTTCCCTAGCTATGACTGTGCCCAACGTGTACACCATTTGATGTAGCAAGAATAAATATTATGGCAAACTAATTTTACGAATTATTTCCTATTGAGTGAATGTATAAAGTAGAAGAAAGACAACCGAACTGTAATACAAATTGGCATTCATTTCAAAAACTGCACAATTTATTTAAATTACAAAATTCTAGTTTATATTTTCAAAACTAATAATATTATACACTTGACAATTCTAACATTTATTTTATTTGCAAAACATGATTTAATGAAATCATATCAACGGTTAAATTTAGGGGAGATCACTCCCGGTGTATTTAGTTTTTACTTTCTCGTATATACGAAGTATAGAGAAAGTCTTGTAATCGGAAAAACATAATTTTACAATGTTGTTCGTATGCCTGTGTGTGTTTATGTGTTTGTGTGTGTGTGTGTCTGTAGACGCAATAGCTTGGGTACTGATACAGCTAGGTTGATGAAATTTCATTTTTAAGTATTTTATCAAAATATCAGATCCGTATCAACGTTTGAGCGATTTTGATAACCGGAACAGGTACTTTTTCTACTTTTTAAATGCCTATAACTTGAGTGCTATTTCAAATAGATAAATGAAAATTTTATATGTAAGTAAAAGATCTAATTATCTAATTTCTTACAAATTTTGAGTAATTTCCGTTGACCGGAAGTAGTAATTTACGCTAGTTCCGATTTCTCAAAAAACTAATGTAAATTTATAAAGTACTAATAATATTGCGCACTATTATATTTTATTTGGCGTTCACTTGGTGTGCAATTCTTTTTTCTTGGAGATTGTATTCTATTTTAAAAAGTGTAAGTATTTAAAATGGATTAAAAATCATGTCTATATCCCGTTCACATCCCCTGTTGTTTTATCTAAGAATATTCGAGGAAGTTTAGGGGAGATCACTCCCGGTTTATTTTCATTCTTGTTTTGGTTGTTTAAATTAAATTAATCGTTTCTTCCATTAAAAATAAAAAAAATAAATAAAGGGAATGTTTTAAGCAAGCGTATTCAATCTTGAGTTAAGATTGTCTACTTTCTCAGAGCTTCAAAGAGTTGTGATAAAATGTAAAAATGCCTATGAGGTATGCTGTACTTGCTTTTCAGACATTAAGGCCATAAATGTTTTACTGGTATTACTGTAGAAAAAGCACAATTGAACTTATTGATTTAGTGTCAGCTCAAAGTTGTTTCCCATTATTTGTTTATAATCAGACTAGGGGGACTAATTTATGTACCGTTCAGAAATTCTAAATTATAACTAAATTTCACAGTAAAACATGCATTTATTTCGATATATAAGCATTGTTTATAAAAATATAATTTGTCATAAACTTTGTATTTTAAAAATCTAAATGTTTTCAATATTCATTCCATTTTAAAATTATAGCACGAATAAATTTGAAAAAGAACTGTGATAACTTTATTTAAAACTGTTTGTGTATAACAACGAATATATTTCACTTTTATGCACTCCTTCAATTGCCTCTCTGACAATTTTGTGTTGTTTATGTCAAACGTCAAAAAAAAAAAAAAAAAAAAAAAATATGTCAAACGTCAAAAAAAAAAAAAATGTCTAAGTCAAAATTTGGATTTCAATGACAGTGATTGAATCGACATACCCTTGTTATCTTAATTTAGTCTGCGTGTTTTATTTCTGCCTGTGGACTTCATTTTAAGTAAATTTTCATACTAAATAAAACAATTGAAACTTGTTGAGTGTATTTTGGTCCTGGTGGGGTCAAAACACAAAAACAAGAATGGATGACGATAACTTATTCTTTGATGTCAGCATACCGGGCTTTAAAACCTTCTTCAACGAACCAAATACGGTAGAAATTACAATCCTCCATGCCGATAGCTGATCACAATAACAAATGCCGAGTTTCTAACTCAATTTGCCAAAATAATAGGCTGCCTGGAGTTCAAAATGGTCTACAACTATGGAGAAGTGAATGTCTGGTATGCCACACTGGGTTCAAGGAAAATTTACGAGAGTCTTATGCTCACTGAATTCTACGAGCCAAAGACACTAACAAATGAAACGACTCGGAGGTTAATTAGTAAGCGTCACTCATGTCAAAAAAATAAAAATGATTGTGTTAAAGGTACACTGAGATGCGTTCCCCCTCACATTAGTAAGGCTGAACTGGAAACAGCCCTTCGGGGCCTATGTGAAGAGGGGACCAGCCCAAACATCAAGACTGAGGACCGAGGGAACAACTATACATTCATATTTAAGCCCAAAATGGACAAAGAAAAAATACCTCACTTTATAAGATTTAAAGACGCTGAAGGGGCGGCACAGGTGACAGTGATCCACCTCTCAGAGAGAAGGATGTTGTGCCCCAACTGTAAAACAGATAGGCACTATCCCACCATGTGTAACCAACTTTACGTCCGGTTCATGGACGGGATCCAAAAGAAAGACGGGAGGTATAATGTAATAAAGCCATGGGAGGAACAAGAAAAGGCAGCCCAAAGACAACGACTACAAAACGACAATCGAATAGTATAACTATAGGACTATCCCAATCCACTTTAGAAGCTGTTAACTTTTTCTTTCTTTATCGACATCAGCTGTTCAGGATGTGTCTGTCATTAACCAAGCAGGCATCAACACGGCAAACTCCGACTAACTGGCTTAAGTATTGGTTTAAGTACGGTGTATCGGTCGCTTCTGTCCTTCGGTTCTCACCGGGCTTATCTTCCAACCCACTGAACGCAGGGTAAACTCGTACCCCACCGTCCTGTACCCGACTCAACAGTAGGAAGCTAATAACTAAAAAACTACGTTACTCAGGTTAAAATAATGATTACTGACAGATAGGGACATGCATTCTGAATAAAATAACATACTCCATTTAACGATATTGGAAAAAGTTGGCACTTGGGAATTGGTAAGCATTACACGGCTGTGGGACTGGGCTTGGTGCCCAAGCGGCTGTCAGCTGTCCGAATACTCTCTACTCCCACCTATTCTCATTCGCTGATTAGAGTTTTTATGTTTAAAGTTCTGATTCTTTACAGTATAATATTTGTTATGGGTTTTGAAAATAAAATAATACAATAATTTCTAATACTTATGCATGGAACTCGAGGGCCGCCACTTAAAATCAACAGATCTGCATGCGACCCCTGGCTTATATGAACGTATTACTGTTTTTTTTTTTTTTTTTTTTTTTTTTTTTTTTTATGTCAAAGTAATTTAATCAAATTTTCAGGTACTAATTGATGTTAAAACAATTTAAATACATTGCTTGTCTTATAAAAATGTATACATTAAAGTCACTGTTTTCAAGTTTTAAAACCTGAGAGAGTTTAAATGCATATTAGCGTGACTTCTAATTTTGTTAATATTTTCTAAAATTTTGATTTAATTTGCTTGATGATTTCTTCTATGACTACTTTTATTTTTAAATATACATTTATAAAATTGACTAAAACCGAAAGTTTAGTAGTTTGCTTTGCCTTGCCTCCCTTGTAATTTTTCCCATATAAGATATGTATTTAAGTTTTTAAAAAAAAACACATTTTGTTCCAGATAGTATCTTTACTGATTTAGAACTCTAACCAATACAGTATGAAATATTAATTGTAATGGTATAACTGTAAAATATATGTATAACGTTTAAATAGTGTTATCATTATTATTTTTTAAAAACTTTAACACCGCAACGCTTAAGAAGGAGTTTGTCGCAAAATACATTTTGGTAAAACGACTTTGTACCCGGGCTCCGAGAAGGGTTGCTACGTCTCTGAGGGGGTGTTCAGATAGTGTGACGTCACCAATTTGCATTATAAAAAAAAACAATTTTAGCCGTTATTTCGGGTTTTAAAAAAAACATTGTTTTAATAAATTCTAAAAAGATATCTGAAAAAGATCGCTGTTTTAAGGAAAATTCAACAGCAATGTTAAAGGGTTGGGTTTGTAGGCTGATGTGTAACGTCATTTTAGGGGGAGGGGGGCTTGGCTTTTTGTAACGAAGTGTGACTAAGGGCATGGGGGAAGTAAACATTGTTTTAAAAGCGTGACGTCATTTATGGATGTCCCCCTTAGAAAGTTTTCCGTGCTTTTGTGGGAGTTCTCTGCATGGTTTATTTTATTTGGTAGGGGAGGGGGGGGGGAGGTGTATGGACTTTCCTGAAACCCTGCTCATATAAACCTATAATCTACCACAGTCTTTTTTAATTTATTTATTGTATTTACTTTTAAAATTTCAAAGCAAACATCAACTTACAATGTTTCAAAGTTTTAAGAAAGAAGAGAACAAGAAAAAGTAAGAAATAGTGTAATCAATAATGTAGTTTAAATCGAGAACAAGTACAGTATGTAGAATATATGTGTGACGCACAATATTTAGTAACAAACGTCAAAGATCTAAACTCTAGACTGTAAAAGTTGAAATTCAATAACCTGAAGTTTTTGCTTTGAATGAAGTAGGAGAGTGAAACTAAAATGGCTCTGTATGCATTTCTCATCCATCAAAAAAAAAATAGACTACATTACGTTTAACATTTAGTATCTTTGTATTCCAGTATTGTCGAATTTTATTTATCTACAGCTACAGATTATTGATGTTTTAGACATATAAAACAATCTCTATATACCGACATTGGTTGTATTTATAAGAACAATGTAATTATTGTGAGCTGGACACTATCCTGACTGTCAATATGACTTGTAAAGGAATATATTTGCAAGCATCAGGGACTTTATCGAAAACGTTAGGAATAGTCTCATATGCGCCTATATATGAATAAACTGTAATATTATTTTGCTCTTGGAACTTTGGAGTCGAAGTAAAATACAACTAACAAACACCGGAGAGATTCAATATGATGGCGGATATCAATTTATTCTTACGGGACGAGTAGGACAGGAAAACAGTGATTTTTATTTATTTATTTATTTTTTTTTTGTTAAGGGGATCATACGTATTGTTAATTAAATACGTTACAAAAAAATATCATAAATGTCAATACATTCTTAAATGTAATGTAAGACACATGGTCATAAAGAGCAAGTCACCTATAATGTCGAGCAATCAGACTTGTATTGCATTTGTACTGAATGTATCCCACTAAAGGAAAATGTACATGCATAAGACACATTAAAAAAAAATGTAGCAATTTCAATGTGCAAAAATAACAGATTTTACAGCATCGATTGTATTACTTTTAAGGTTCCAAATTTAAAGTAATTATAATTATCGAAATAAAGTTTTTTTTTTAAATAGTTTACATATTATTGGCTGTTTATGCTGCTTATAAACGTATTCTTAGGTGATGAATCTTACATATTATTCTTTTCTATTCTGGTAAATGAAAACTTGAGCTAATGTCTTAAGACATTTTCAAATTGGTCAACATACAAAGAGCTGTGTGTCAATGGTGAACTTTCTGATGTGTTAGGTATAGGCATAGAGAAGGTGGGCGATCTAAACTCGACATTGTTAAAGCTGATTCAACTATCTGGTGTGTTAGGTATAGGATTAGAACAGGTGGGCGATCTAAACTCGACATTGTCAAAGCTGATTCACCAAATTGGTATCATCATCATCTTCCTCGTCGTCATCACCATCATCACCACCATTACCATCATTTTTACCACCCTGGAAGAAACTCTGCTCACTACTATGTAAAACCTACCAATAGGGCTGGTAAGAAGGTCACCAACCAGATCTACGGCTCAATAAAACCTGCATGAGCCATAGAAGTGGTTGGTGACCTACTTACCAGCCCTATACCATGTAAAACATGTCACTACAATAGCGTAGCGAGGGGGGGGGGCATATGTCCCCGGGCGCCGACCTTAGGGGGCGCCAAAATGGGTTGGAAAAATAAATTGAAAGTTTGAGGGGGGTGCAAATCGAAAGTTTGAGAGGGGGGGGGGGGGGGTGGTGCAAATCGAAATCTTGAGGGGGAGGGGTGCAAATCGAAAAGTTTGTCCCCGGGCGCCGGGAAGGGTCGCTACGCCTCTGTGCCACTACCATGTAAAGCCTGCCACTACCCTGTAAAGACTGCAACTAACATGTAAATCCTGTCACTGTCATAAACAGCCGTTACACATCACAATAATACAGATTATAACCGCTCGACAAAATGGAAGGGCGATAGATACATGATTGGCCAATGCCGGCTGTATACAATAAGGGCCCTAACACAGACATACTTTATAAAATTAACACTGCGTTTTTAAACTCTTGTATCAGATATAAGCTAGGCCTGATGTTGACTAAAAGCAATTAAGACACATGTAAGACAAATGCAAAACACATTAAGACACATTTAAGGCACGTTGAAAACGCGCTTCCACATTTCGATTGTAAGATATATTAAACACATACATGATTTAAACGTGTGTTTAAAAAAAAAACAATTGTATTTATGTAATGTTTTATCAAACTCCTAATATATTATGTCAGGAAAATGGCATGTGCTAATACTTTCAGCGCCACTGGCCAAGTACTGGTAGGATTTCAATTCAGTAATGAAATAACAGTAGAAATGACGTGGATTACTAGCGTGATAAATCTAATACTGTATGACTTTCAGTGAAAATATTGCAATATATATATATATATATATATATATATATATATATATATATATATATATACATATATATATATATATATATATATATATATATATATATATATATATATATATATATATATACATATATATATATATATATATAGTACGTGATTAGGCTAGAGTTTTGTAATTTTAATATTGCAATTAAAACAAATGTTTCCGAAAGTTTTAGTCCAAAACATTTCAGGGGCAATAACTTAATAATTGACTTCAAAATATTTTGATATCATTGAATTTTCTTTTTATAAAATAAAACGGGCTAATAATTGCACACAATTAAATTACAAAAATAATATATTACTACTAACAAAAAGATTGTGCCCTGTTCTTATATGTGTCTTAAAATATAAGGTAATAAAATTAATTACGAAAACGGTAGACAAGCGTTATACATTTACCAAAGACAACCAATTCGGTCGGTTGAAAATTTCCTCTAGTAAGTCTTTCAAGATTAATGACTAATAAAGTTTTTTGTTGAAAGGCAAGCTAAAATGACTGTCTCTGGCTCAGCTGCTGAGCTAGCTCAAGGTAATGATGAGCTACCTAATGTGACAAACCAGGAAATAAGCATACAAGTTGCTAATTGCTTAGGTGATAAGCAGGCTCAAATACCAGTACCTGATTCAAGTTTTGTTAAATCTACTGATTATGATGACGTTACTTCATCAGAGAGTGAGGAAATTTTAATTATAAATGAAGATTTAGATTGTAATAAAAGTGATGAAGCTGAAGATAGTGAAAGAGACAAACTTGATGCTCAAGAAACTGATATAGATAATAAAAATAGCCAGGAGTCAATGGATATACAAATACACAGTGAGCCGGATATGACAGCGGAAAGCCCTGAATTAGACATTGTAATTGTTGGTTGTGTTTCTAAAGACGATTCTAAAGCTGGTGACTTATCAGCTAATTCTCAAAACAGTTTTACTGAAATCACACCTAATAATCCCTGCTCTGATGATCCAGAGTTAATTATAACTGAAGAAAACCTAGCTGTCAAAGAAGGGAATAAAAATATTAGCCTGGATACATTTAGCTTCAAAAATATTTTACGGCAATCCTTTACAAATAAGCCAACCGAAGCAACGGAAGGATCAAGTCATGAGGAAATGGAAACAGAAAACAATGATCTCTTTGAAAAGAGTTCAACACATGCTGAAGGTGTTGTTGATATTCAACTAGACAATAATGAATCAACTCAAATTGAGTTAAAACCAGAAAGTATCAGAACACGTGCTTTATCTGAGGATGGCTCTTCTAGTTTCACAAAGAAAGCTAAATCGGAAGATCAGCTTTCAAGTGAAAACAAAAATATTACAGCTGAAGCCAAGGAAACAAAATACCAAGAATCTCCAATTCAACTGTCATGTGAGGCACTACAAACCTTTATTACTGCTCGTGTAAAAGCATTCATAAGAAATCAAAAACAAGTACACATAGAAAAACTAAACAAGAGAACAAGAAATATGCAGACTGCCAGTAACTTGTGGAAAGAAACTGCTAAACATCTTGAGAGATCGGTGATGGAACTTTCTCTTCTTAATCAAAAACTTGAGAAAAGAAAAGCTCATTCGCATACTGTAAAGCAACTTGCTTCGAGGACCATTGGGATACAAGTCAATGAAGATAAAGTTAAAACTGTTACATCTACCGTTAATGGATCTCCAAATAAACAATTAGATACCGTGCAATCAAGTGTTTCTGTATGTTTACCTCCGTCTGTGTTACAGAATCCCCCACAGCAAATTCATTCCTCTATTAGACAACCTCAAACTCAGGGAAAAACGAATACTCTTCGTATGCCAAATCGCAACTCAGCTCCACCCCACCCGCAAGGCATACAAACTTCACCACGGTTTGGAAGACCAAACCAACAATTCTCACCCCGTGCTCCAGCAAACATATCTCCCAGACCACAATCTTCCTCACTAAATAAGTCTGTTCAACAGGCAATCAGAGGTTCTCTTACATCGCCAGCCACCAACAATGTGGTTAACTTGATTGATTTAACTGATGACGATGATGTTTCAAGAAAAGCACTTCGAGCTCCTACACAATCAAATACACAAACCACAAACATTGGTGCTGGTAACAAGACTTATCCAGCAACAAATGGGTTGATTCACAATGTCCCCATGTCAACTGGCACACCTGTTATGTTGAACACTAACAACCAGCTTTTGGCCCAACCTTTAAACAATCAACAGTTTATTACATCTAACAATGGACTTCCAGGAGCATCGTTCCAGCTGCTCCCAATCAACACTAATACAACAGTAAACCGTCCTCCTGTACTTGCTTTATTGCCTGGGGCCAGATCTAGTGGACCAATCAATTCTTCCATTCCAAATGCACAGCTCACATCGCCTAGGGGTGTGTTGTACAATAATTCATCAGCTGCTGCACCTACAAAAACTCATAGTTTGCCACCATCTTGCCATATAAGTAATAAACACCCTGCACCTTTACCCACAAATCAAGATGCTGGTAATGCACCACCAAATGCCAAAAACCGTCCTCCAAAACCTGGTCTTAAGATCTCACGTGTGTCACAAGGAATAGTCTTATCATGGAACATGCCCTCTTTGGTGGAGGTTGAGAAAATTTCCTCCTACCAACTTTTCGCATACCAGGAAACTGAGTCATCAGTTCCCAAGTCTAATCTATGGAAGAAGGTTGGGGATGTGAAAGCTCTCCCACTTCCCATGGCTTGTACTTTGACACAGTTTCAGGAGGGTAACAAATACCATTTTGCAGTTCGTGCTGTGGACCAGTACGGCAGATGTGGCTCTTATAGTGACCCAAGTTCTATTTTTCTTGGACCTAAAACATAAGACTACGAACATAAATTTTCTCTGTGTAATAAGCATTTTCTATTTTTTTTTTCTCTTCTATTTTTGACAACTGGTTTGTATAAGCTACTTTTAAAAAGAAGCCGAGTTCTGGCATTATTTTTTTCATCTTGAATAATGTATTTACTAAATCTTCAGTAATTGTAAATTGGGTTGTTGGCTGAGCAGGATGTTATTGTATATATTAGTTATTTCATTTGTTTACCTCAATGGTTGAAATAATACGATTTGAAATAATGAGAATGTTTTATTATTACTTTCCCAATGGCATATGAGTTTGAGAGTTTTGTGGAGAAAACCAATATTTATTAGTGACAATGTTATATGGTGATTGCATTGGTTGGTTTCTTTTATGAAACTGTTTTTATAATGAGCATCAATATTAAAGACCATATCTTATACTTAAACAAGTGTGTTTAACAGCAACGGTAAAACATTTTGCTTTCGGTGTAGATTTCCTTTAAACTTATTATTGCATCTTTGTTTTGTTGTCAATAACTACTGTAGGCCTACTGTAAGTTATTAAATAATTTCTACATGGTGGATTAGTCATGTGGATTATTTGGTAATCCTAGAGCTTTAACTTAAAGAGGTTTTAAGACTGTGTGACTTAGTTGTGTTTGGCTCTGTCTAGTAATTGTTCTTTTATGACTGGATACTGACAATGACATTGTGTTTGGGCTTAATCAGGCTATTGTTTTGAATAGTTGTATGCTACATCAAAAAAAAAAAAGTTTTTTTTTCTGTCAAATGTAATTTTTATTTTCATATTTTGGGTGCACATTTTAAAGTAATTTGAAATACAATATTTGGACGGACACAGTTTAATTTACTTGTTGTTTTTTTTTTTCAACTGTATCAAACGATACTGTCAGTTATGCAAATACCATTGAAGTTTGAACACAGTCATCAAATAGAAAGTAATTTAAAGTGACAATATTTAATCTAATCCAGACAGACTGACAGACAAACAGACAACCAAACATACACCGTATTTCCGTCTTTATTTAAATTTATAGATACGATATTTGATTTAAAAAATATTGAATTTCTGAATTGTGATAAATGAAAGATAGCCGTAACAATGCACCGAAATAGTTCATTAAATAGTAACCCTTTATTTACGGAACTAGGCATGCTGCCCAGCTTCGCTTAGGCTTTCGAAAACATTGAGAATTTGCATGCTTAATTAATTCGCCCGAGGGTCGGTCTACGACCTCAAGAGTTATGAAGAGGTTTAATCCGTGGACATTTTTTTTCGATTTATAGCTCATATAAGGTACCGGTCAGTCGAGGTCAGTTTTGACCCCCTCATCGTAGACTTTTCGGCCAACCGGCCCCCGTGTTCTGTCGCCCCAAGGCAAGATCCTGCCAAATTTGAAGCGCCTGCGGCGCCGGGAAGTGCCCTATCGGACACCCGACAATCTAGATCTAGATCTAGATTCCTAAAAGAATTTTTTTTTAAGTTTAGCCCGAGCATAATAAAAAAAAATACATTAACCAAGTTGACTTGGTGTGTCTCGAACCCGCACCACCTGCGTGGTTTAATGTACACTAACATCTTCGCTATTTAGGCAGATGACGTCAATAGTTAATGTATAAGCAATAGTGACGTCACAGTTTTATGCGTTCTTTTTCACATATATTAATGCTTTTCCGGTTGCATAAATAATACTGTTTCTCTACATTCGAATACGCCTTTAATTTTTATTTTTCTTCTTTAAATAAAATTGTGGTTATACATTTAAAACATCTAACATATTATTTTCAACAAAAGTCCGTAAAAAATTCTCGATATATCGCTGCCGATTCTGACGTGATGTCCGGCGAAAATTTTTTGCGGACAGAGAAAGAGAGAGAGAGAGAGAGAGAGATGTGCGCACATTGGGCTTTTATATATTAGGATTAGGTTATGAACGATTTTTTTTCTTTAACAATGTATTATAATATTGCTTTTGGCACACATAATTTTTTAATGTCCCAAACATATATTGGTACTTATATGACCGTCAGGTATGTGGGACATTTTTTTGTGACGATGTAACAGATGTAACATTAACATTTACTAAATGAACCTCTACTAGACGGTTTACCTTCCAGTATATCACACGATCCTGACAACGTCTATGTTAGACCCTTGCCAGAGATATGCTGGGCCCGTTAGAGACTTGCGGAACATTCCTTTGATATCTTGGAGACCCATGGTAAATACCTGCTAGATACATATAGCAGTAATACTTAGCACTCTATTGTATAAGTATTAAAGTACCGGCGCAATCAGATATATTTATATAGTAAACTATTCAAAAGTATACAATTCATGTAACATCTTTTAGATATGGATGCATTGTATTATCAAATATCTCAAATACAGTTACATTGTATTAAATGGCCATTTGAATATCTCAAATATGGTTACATTGTCTTATATAGCTATTTAAATGTATTAAATATGCTTACATTGTATTATATGGTCATTTACACGAACCAAATATAGTCACATTGTATCATATGACCATTTAAATATATCAAATATGGTTACATTGTATTATATGCTCATATAAATGTATGTCACATTGTATCTAAACCAGATGATAACGTCAGAGGCGTAGCGAACTATCAACTTTGCTTCACCCATTTCTATAGTTATATATAATGCATTTATCCTCCCCCACCCAGTTGTATAGTTATCTATATTGGCAAAAAGATCGCCCTTTCCCACACAATTAGGTACTGGCGGGGGCGCTTTTTACCAGTCACTGTCCTTTAATGTTTATTTTTGTTTCTGTTGGTGTCAAACAATGGATGTTGAAATCAGTTAAATAAGCCCGTCTTTTTTTCTTAGCTTCGACAGTATGTCATTAAGTAATGCAGCAAAAAAAAAATGGGCTTTAAAAAAGTCCCACAGTTCGCTACGCCCACACCCCCCAAGAAAGTTTGGCGCCTCGGGCGGCCGCCCCACAAGCGCTTCCATAGCTACGACTGTGCCCAACGTGTACACCATTTGATGTAGCGAGAATAAACATGTTCTATTTGTAGTTAATTTTAAATGGCATTAACTATGTGCAATATGTATTTAATACAAGTATCAGGTGGGTCTATGAACATGTTACATTATTATGGCAAATAAACTATACGAATTATTTCCCATTGATTTTAAGTATAAAGTAGAAGAGAGACAACCAAACTTTAATACACATTGACAGTCTTTTCAAAAAGGCGCACTTTAATTAAACCACAAATGTCTAATCTTTTTTTTTAAACTAGAAACATTATGCGTTTGACACTTATATACTTTGTTTTTATTCGTAAAATATTATTTTAATTAAAAATTTTGCATTGGTTTAATTTTTAAACGCTTCGAGATTAATTTACAAATATTTTAAAGACAAGAGAAAACTTCTATTTATCTACGGTCTCTTTAATTCCTTGTTTTTCACTATTATTTTAAACAAATACGAAAAAAAAAATAGAAGAAAAGACTCACCATATCGTATTCACTCGGCAATGCTCTAAACCCAAAGAGAAAGAAACAAATAGATAATTAGATGTTAATGTGATGCTAAATATAAGTCACAATACGGCATTTTAATGTCAGATCAACACATTTGGGGAAGTGTTCAACCAACTCTAGAATGAGAGAAGTATCAACACATTTGGGAAAGTGTTCAACCAACTCTAGAATGAGAGAAGTATCAACACATTTGGGGAAAGTGTTCAACCAGCTCTAGAATGAGAGAAGTATCAACACATTGGGGAAAGTGTTCAACCAATGATGTAAGTTACTTCCCTTAACCTAATTAAAATAACAAAATGGCAAGTGATAAAAACACTTTTTAAATACATATAAATTTTAAATTGTTAACAACTAAATGATTCAACGATGTAATCACGGTATTTACATTGTAGTTGTGTTTAAGTGATTTTGCAGCTTCAAAAGATTTATATTATTCACACAATAGACGACGATTTAAGGTGTATCTATTTATCCTTTCCAAATTTATTTCAGCAAGAGTTATTAGTCCATACCACTTAACCAAGATCCAAGTTTACCACTGTAGATATGATTGGTGTTTTTTGTTGAAGAACTAACGGTTACGTTTACCACTGTAGATATGATTGGTGTCTTTTGTTGAACAACTAACGGCCAAGTTTACAACTGTAGATATGATTGGTGTCTTGAACAACTGACGGTTAAGTTTACCACTGTAGATATGATTGGTGTCTTTTGTTGAACAACTAACGGCCAAGTTTACCACTGTAGATATGATTGGTGTCTTTTGTTGAACAACTGACGGTTAAGTTTACCTCTGTAGATATGATTGGTTGTATTGGCATCAGCTGTGTTTAGATAGTTGTTGGTTGTAAAATCATCAACACATGTTTTTGTACTGGTACCCGCCCTTCCATAGCTACTACTCTGACCTACACATACACCATTTAATTTTAATGTAGCAAGAATAAACATGTTATTTTTCAGTTAACTTAAAAATTGTGTAATATGTATTAAATAAATTGGTCAATTGCTTTACATGTGTATGCAAAATGTGTTTATTTCTATATTCCAAACTTAGTTGTACGAACTGTTTCCCATTAATGTTATGCATAGAGTTAAGAGAGACAACCAAACGTTGATACTAAAAACGGCATTTTCAATGATTACACACTTCACTTAAAAAACACAATTATGATTTATGAAGTAAAACTTAGTAATGTTATTCTTTTGACAAGTCTAACATTATTTATGCATACAACTTTTTTTATTTATTTAAAAAGTGCAATGGTTAAATTTATAAAAGCTATGAGGTTAATTTACAAATGTTTTAGACAATTTCCTTCTCAGTTGCACCATTTTTATTAATTAAATAAAAAATTAAATAAAACAAAGGAAAAATCATCATCTTCACTCTACAATTATCACAACGCCAATAGAAAAACCTGGTAAGTACATGTTACAGTATGGCAGTCTAGTGACAGGTTATGTGTCTCTCTCACTTTGGTTTGTTAGAATATGGTAGTCTAGTGACAGGTTATGTGTCTCTCTCACTTTAGCCATTCATTTACGTCATAACATTATGCCTAATATTTCTTTAAATTATTCGCTTGATATTGATAAATATGATTAATTTTTTTTGTTTTCTTCATTTTGGTAAATGTTTTAAGTGTACGTATGTATTATCATTGATTAGTTCATTTTTCATTATAATTACAATTAATATTACAATGTATAAATTGCATGATTTACGTGTAAGCTAAAAAATCTATAGCTTAGAGACATCACACTGATATGAGCCCCATTGCAGCTCACCAAATAACTGCAATACTAGCAGAACACATACATAAAATACGACAGTACTAGAGTGTGTTTTTAAACGCCTTGTGACAGTCATAATTACTAAGAAAAAGCATAAGGCCTATAATATTACTCCAATTTACAACACAACGACACAACAACTTCAAATAATATTTCTATTTATTCAAATATCTGCACACATCAAATTATTCATAGCTTCATTTTTTTAATGGTACCGTTTTATTTTTTATAGATGCGTTAACCTTGAAACAATGTTAATGTATTTGTTAATTGGCTTCTTACATTACGTTTTAATATATTTATGGCAAGTGAACGCTCGCTCTCACGAATATGCTTATCTAAAGATCGTCAGCACTCCAGATGTCAACTTCTCCAACCTTACAGTTGTATTCTGGAATCATTCACTATTATATTAGAATATTTAGTTACTCCCTATCTCAATGTACTTCCTATGACATTGTCCATTTCGAATTAAAACATTCAATCTCTTAATTACGAAAAATCTGAAAAAAATATCGTTATGAAACTAATGCTACTATTCAAACACTCCAGCATTAATATAAACCAAATGAAGGATATTTTCACAGAGAGATGTGAGCTATTCAAAACAATTGCAAGTACTCTGACTTATATAGTAGATCATATCAACACAAATTCAAATGAGATTATTTCATATATTCAAAGCTATTTAATTTAAATGATATATATAGTATGCCATTTGCTTAGGAAAATATATATATATATATATATATATATATATATATATATATATATATATATATATATGTATATATATATACAGAGAGAGAGATAGAGAGAGAGAGAGAGAGAGAGAAAGAGAGAGAGAGAGACGGAAGAGCCAAAAGTTAAAATTTACAAAATTTCCCAGTTTTTATAGAGCCACATTTTTGTTTCACTATTTGGTTTTTGATTAGGATTAGATACATAAATTAGATTTGCTAATTTAAATAAATAGCTTTAACTGTGAGATCATATTTATTCATACAAAAACATACACATGTTTTGCCAGTTTAATAAAATTAGAAATCAAATAATATAACTATAGGACTCTCCAAATTCACCATAGAAGCTGTTAACTTTTTTTTTTCTTTACGGATATCACCGGCTCTGGATGTGTCTCCCATTAGCCAGGCATCCATCGACACGACAAACTCAGACTAACTGGCTTGGGTATCGGCTTGATTACCGTGTATCGGTCACTTCTGTCCTTTGGTTCTCACCAGGCCTATCTTCCACCCCACCGAGCCCAGGGTAAAATCGTACCCTACCGTCCAGTACCCAGCTCGACCGTAGGAAGCTAATAAATAAAACAAATTAAAGTGAATTAATTTAATTATTAGTATTTGTGAAAGCAGCTGGAGAGCACATTTTGACATCAAAAGAGCCGCATGTGGCTCGCGAGACGCAGGTTGCTTATACTGCTAATATGAATGTATTATTGATAAAATATTTGTTTCCGGTTTGCAAGTGTTGATCTTAATGTTGTTTAAGATGAATAAATTGCTAGTTTTAGAAAAATGTATGCATTAAAGACACTGTTTTCAACTTTTATAGCATGAACGATTTTTAATGCATATTAGCGTGACTACTATGTCTTTTTTATTTTCTGAAACTTTTTAATAACTTTGTCCGATAATTCATACTGAGACTGTTTTTTTTTTAAAATATATCTTTCTAAAATTTACAGAAACCAACTGGCTAGTAATTTGATTTGCGTTGTCTCCCTTGTAATTTTTTTTTTTCATATAAAAATGGTAAAGGTCTTTGACAGAGATTTATTTAAATAAAAAAAACAACAACAAAAAAAAACACACATTTTGTTTTAGACAGAATCTTTACTAATTTAGAACTCTAACCAATACTGTATGAAATATTAATTGTAACGCTATAACTGTAATATTGTGTGTATAACGTTTAAATTGCGTTATTAATTACTTGTATTTTTTTTTAAACCGTAAAACACCGCAACACTTAAGAAGGTGTTTGTCGCAAATACGTTTTGGTAAAACGGCCTTCCAGCAAACGGCGTTAGGGCAAATGAGATTCGTTAATGTTTTTTTTTTCTGAATTTGTCATAAGCCGATTGAGAAGAAAATTATCTCGGGTTAAGGGAGTCCATAATTGACGTCACACTCTTAGGAGAAAAAGGGAGGGGGGGGGGGGGGGGGTGGGGTCCGTAATTTTGCGACGGTGTGTGATGAGGGGGGGGGTTGTTTTGCATTGTAAAAAGCAATGCTAGAAAACGAATTGTAGCTGTTCTTTTTGTCAAATAATATTTTAATAAGTTGTAATAAAATTAATTAAAACACTTTATGTTGACAGAGTTCAGACAAGATATGGGAAAATATAACTGTTTTAAGGAACATACAACGGAAGTTTTGAGGGGGGGGGGGGGTTGTAGGCTGATGTGTGACGTCATTTTATGAGGATCTGGCTCTTTGTGACTATGTGTAAAAAAAAAGCGTTTGCTCATTTATGGATGACCCCTAAAAAAAACAATTTTCTTTTTTGCCTTGGAAAAAGTAATAATTACAAAATGTGATTGAGAGAAAATTGAGAACGGAAAATGATATGAACAATGATATGATTCAAAAATGTGGTGGTAAAATCTATAGTTATTCCTCAAACATTAGAGATTTACAGTATCATTAAAAGGTAAATACACCATATATATATATTTATGTATACTCGTAATGTTTAGGCCTCGTACAAACTATAAGTAACCATAACATAATCGTTTTGTTAACTATATCATGTATTTATGTGTAAAAAGAGAAATTTAAAAACTATAACTGTTGTGTCAAAAAAATTATAGTGTGCATTCTATCATATCTCTATATATCTTCATAACAATAATAAAACGCACGACATAGAAACAAACCAAACAATATAATCACATGTTCTATTCAACATGTAACATTGGAAATCTATTACAAACATTTTCGCCACAAATTATGTGGGTCGGCCTAGAAAAACATTATGTGACTGTGGACTCGTGTATGTCCTTTAATTAAATACATTATACACGAATGACTTCTAGATTGTTCTTTATTTTGTAAACATGTTGTTATAGCCAGGGGTACCAGTTTGGATAAGCTCCCGCTGTCTATACAATCATAGTTTTCGTGTTAATACGCTTAATATTATTGTAGAAGAGAAGATTATGTAGGAGAGGAGTTTACGTAGGAGACGGGTTTATGTAAAAAAGGGTTCATGGTGGCGAGGGGTTTATAAAAAAGAAAATATTTTGTAGGTTTATGTAGGAGAGGGTTTATATAGCATAGGGTTTATATAAGAGAGAGGTTTATATAGGAGAGGGGTTTATGTAGGAGAGGGGTTGTGTAGGAGAGGATTAAATGTAGGAGAGGAGTTTATGTAGGAGATGTGTTTATGCAGGAGAAAAGGGGTCGGCGTGGTCGAGTCGGTAAAGCTCATGGTTGCTAAACCGATAAGACTAGAGTTCGAACCCTCGGGCAGATGAGGTTCGTTAGCTGGGGACAGCCACTCTTCTAGGAGAGACAACTCCAAAATTAAACAACTGCTGCCTTGTAGTTTGTTCTTGGTTGGACAAAGGCTATGGAAGCAAATCCAAAAAGAAAAGCAGGCTGAAATCGGAGTCAATGGCCTCAATGGCGCATAACCAGTTGACACGTAACGCTTAATTGTGTTGGAGGCGTGGTCGAGTCGGCAAAAAGCTCATGGTTGATAAATTCGAAAAAAGTCTCGAGTTCAAACGCACTGGCAGATGATTCTCGATGCCCTTCAACACTTATAATTAAGAACGAAGAAGAAGAAGGTCACAAAAAATTATTTTAAATCTCGTTAATAAATATGTTTTCTATTACCCCCTACATGTCCGTATTTTTTTTTCAATCTCGTTAATACATATTTTTTTCTATTTTGTTTTAAATTATTAAAACTACTTATGTTGCATTATTTATTTGCTGAATATATGATTTATCTCGATTTAAGGAAATTGCGCTTAAATTGTCACTAGACTTGTTATTAACTTGTTTGTTGTATAACTCTCGAGCACGGGTATGGAGCTAGTTTGTATAAGCAAACATCATATTATTCATAGCTGTACTGTTTTTGTAAAACTACCGTTTTATTTTGTATGATATGTTAACCTTGAGTCAAGGTTAATGCATCATTAAAAAGAAGGTCAGCTGACTATCACACGTAACCAGTCAGTTCGCTCCAATGCTATCAAATTGCATCTACTTGTCCCTAGGGGGTTATTGGTTGAGAATCTATATATATATATCTATATATATAATTCTCCTCTTCGAGCCGTTAGAAAATAAAATACTTAAAAAAAACTTTTTTAAAAACCACGTTTTTCTTGTGGACTAAAAAGTAGAAAATAACTATTTACATACATTTGATGACAAAAAACGTGGGTACGTTCACCATCAAACTTCCCGACCCATCTGCCCGACCCACGTTTTTTGTCATCAAATGTATGTAAATAGTTATTTTCTACTTTTTAGTCCACAAGAAAAACGTGGTTTTTTAAAAAGTTTTTTTTAAGTATTTTATTTTCTCCTTTTTAGTCCGTTGCTACACATGAAAAACGTGGTTTTTAAAAAGTTTTTTATATAGTTTATTTTCTACTTTATCTAATCACTTGATTAGGTATGACTTGACTAAGTGTTTTTAAATACACGGACTAAAAAAATCTTGAGCGACCGATACGCTTTAAACAGAGAAAGGGTGTAATTTACGTTGCTGGCGTGGAGATCTACTCACGAATCACGTGATCAAATCTCCCATAAACAAACAAATAAACGCGAAGCTGAGTTAAGGAAAAACGTGTTTATGTGTATTTTAGCATGCCCAGCGTACCAACCGTGTCACCATTAACAATGTGTTACCGTGTCCGTTCTCCTTTTAAGTCCGTTGCTACATATAAAAAACGTGGTTTTTTAAAAAGTTTTTTTTAAGTATTTTATTTTCTCCTTTTTAGTCCGTTGCTACACATGAAAAACGTGGTTTTTAAAAAAGTGTTTATAAATACACGGACTAAAAATCTTGAGCGACCAGGATTCGAACCTGGGTTGTCGCGGCCACAACGCGAAGTACTAACCACTATACGATCACGGCCAGCTCGCTCACATCGATTGGGGCCGAAGTAACTGTGTCAATACTTCAGTCTTGTCGGTATCTTTCGAAATCATGTCCTCAATTTTATGGTCCTTGGGGCGTAATTAAATTAAGCTAATTACGGTCACTAATTGCTAGTTTTTATGATTGCATCTGAAATTGTTAGGCGAAAGTAGCATGCATGCCAAATTTCAGGTCTCTAGAGCAATCAGAAGTGGGCTAATTTTCGATGTCAATTTTAACAACAAACATCCAAACAAACAAACAAACGCGAAGCTGAGTTAAGAAAAACGTTTTAACAAGCTGCAAACGCTCTCCCTACCTCCCCACCCCTACATGGTTTTAGTGAGCTGTGTTCACTCTAAATGTTTACAAGCAGAGCCAACGATTTTAAACGTAGGGGGGGGGGGGAGGAAGGGGGGGTTATGGTCCTTAACGAGCTACTTATAGTGTTTTAAAGAAATATTTTCAGTGTCAGCGTTGGTACTGTCGAATTCACAAATTATGAATTAATGAAAATTAGAAACAACTAAATAGCGCCGTATGTTATGCCGGCTCGTATATATATAATTCTCTTCTGGGAGCCGTTAGAAAACAAGCTGCAAGCGCGCCTTTGCAGTCCCCTCTCTATCACTATCACTACCACCCCCACCCCACCCCCACATGATCTGATGAGCTGTGGTCACGCTTAAATGTTTACACATCGTAGAGCCGGGTTTAGTGGCGGCTATTAGGGGCAGATAATTTAGTTTGAAACGATTTTAAACTTACAGGAGGTAACTAAGAGGAGGCTGCTTTCACGGGGGGGGGGGGGGGTAGGGTAGGGGTTGGGGGTAGTGTTTTAAAGTATTTTCAGTGGCAGCATTGGTACTGTCGAATTCACAAATTATGAATTACTGAAAAGTAGAAAATAAAACCATAGCGGCGTATGATACGTCGCGGGTCGGCTCGTTAGAATTAAAGCTTATATGAATTTATTAATGGGAGAGGAAAAAAAAATTAGGAAAAAAGTGCGAGCAACAGGAATTCAGATTATGCTGAATAATTTGCCTGTCTTTCAAAAATGTATGCAATAAATTCACTGTTTTCGAGTTTTATAACCTGAAAGATAATTATTGCATATTAGCGGGACTACTAATTTTTTAAATATTTTCTAAAACCTATAAATAGTTGTGTCCAGTAATTTGCACTATGACTATTTTTTTTAATATATTGTTTTTTTAAATTTACTAAAATCGACATCTTAGTAATTAAGTTTGCGTTATCTCCCTTGTATTATATAAAACAATTGCAAAGATCTTGGCAGATTTAAATTTAAAAAAAAAACATATTTTATTCCTGACAGTATCTTTACTAATTTAGAACTCTAACCAATACAGTATAAAATATTTATTGTCATGGTTTAACTGTAAAATATGTGTATAACGTTTAAATTCGCTTAAGAATGAGTTTGTCGCAAATATCTTTTGATAAAACGGCCTTCCGGCAAACAGCAGTCGGTCAAACGAGATTCATCCACGTTTTTTTTTTTTTTTTTGGAATTTGTCATAAGCCCATTGATAAGAAAATTATCTCAGGTTAGGGTTGTCCATAAATATGAAATATTATTTATTCATATAAAAAACATACACTTGTTTCGCCAGAATAATGAAATTAGTAATAAAAAATTAAAACTATTTGACCATCCCAATCCACTTAAGAACAGAGTTTCTTCCAGGCATCTCCGAACGAAATGAAATTTATATTATTTATATAGAAAATGTATACTTTTAACAGTGTCTGCCCCCCCCCCCCCCCCCCCCCCGAAAATTTCAAGTGCCCCCCGGGAGAAAAAAGTCTGGAAGAAACACTGCTTAAGAAGCAGTTACATTTTTTTTTCTCTTTCTTTACGGAAATCACCGGCTCAGGATTAGCCTCCCATTAGCTAGGCAGGGCTCAACACGGCAAACTCCGACTAACTGTCTTGAGTATCAGTTTGATTACCGCGTATCGGTCGCTTCTGACCTATCTGGAACCGTCGCCACGGGGCTGGCCACAGCACGGATGTGGGGCTTGGCCTGGTGCCCAAGGCGGCTGTCAGATGTCCCTATACTTTCTACTGCATATATTCTCATTGTTCTCTGATGCGTTTTTTTTTTTTTTGTTGATTAAACGTGTGTTCTTTACAGTATAATTTTTGTTATGAGTTTTGAAAATGAAATAATATGACTTAATATTTGTGCAAGGAGCTGGAGGGCTGCATCTCGATATCAAAACAGCCGCAGGTTGCCTACCCCTGCCCTATGTTCATATACATGGCAGCTTTGAGTAAATTCAAAATAAAACTTTAAGAAAGAAAATATAATACCATACAAAATGTTCGACCGACATGTTCATTTATCTTTAAAATACAATTATTGTAAAGTCACTGTTTTTCATGTTCACATCAACATGCAACTTTTAATAATAACAACGTAGGTAGCTCACAATTACCAAGTTACTTGTCTTAACAATTTACATTGTGTTAATTTTATTTCTTATATATTTTTATTTCTGAATATTTTTAAAACCACACTACTACATTGATAGCAATAAACTTTATTTTGTTTGTGTTGTTTCCCTTAGATTTAAAAAAATAGAAATGGTAAGTGACTGAAACAATATATTTAACAGCTTCTATTACAACAGAGTGTACAATAGACATGAAATGGTTTCAAATTTGTGTTGCCAGAAAGCAAATTATTCAACCAAAATTGAATATTTTATAACATTTGTGTAATAAGTACAAAATTGCTTCCGGTTACATTAAGGCTAGTAACAGTCAAAGGAATAATTACTAATAATACAGTAGTAATTTAGCAAACACTTTTATTTTTAATTTGGATTGTAAATTCAGGTTGTTGTGGTGATTGGGGATGTTATATTATTTAATATTATTACAATATCACGCTATACATCATATATCACTAGTGTGTATTTGTATCATGGAGAACAATTGTTCTAACTTTTATTGTTTTACTCACCCTGACCATTCCGTTTGACTTTAAGGAGAGGTTGGGGACAGTTTTTGAAAATATATAAATATAAATTGATAAAATAATTCTAAATGTCTTTTCAACGGCTTATATTCGATACAAAAATATAAAAAGAAGTGTAATCGATGGTTCCCAAAGGGCTTTAATTTTTTCAAATGTAATTATAATTTTATCGCTTGCCATATTTGAAAAAAAAATAATTTTCCTCATAAAAATGTAGTATAATAACATATTTTTTTCCTACCTATTGCATGCTTACAGCTGTTGTTATAACAATATTTATCGTTGTTACATAAAACTGTATGAGCATCAACTACAACATTGTTAAATATTATTTCAGCTTTCTATAACTCAAATGACATGCTTATGTAAATTTATTTTCGGTCTGTACTATTATATTAATCTTATAGAGACATTTGGGATTGCCTGATAATAGTAGTGGAATAGATGTAGATTGGTTTTTCTTCATATTTTAGCAGCCATAAACTATGATTATGCAGGTAGTTCAGGATTTGATAAAAGAAAGGGTGTAAGATAATATTTGGCATTATTAGTGAATAACTTAAATTTAAAAAAAATCAATTTAACAGCAATCTGACCGACCTGAGGGGACGGAGTGGTCTAGCGGTAGAGAGCTGAACTGCTAACCCGTAAGTCTCGAGTTCGAATCTGGGTTCAAGTCAGTAGATCGTCCCTGAGTCCACCCAACTATGATGGGTACCTAACTCACGTTAGGGAAAGTAAAGGCGGCTGGGCATAGTGTTGACCACACTATCACTTCATATACCCAGGTCAAAGAAACAAGTGAACTCTACTTCGCATGCCCTATAGGTTTGAAAAGGGAATTTTTTTTTCTTTACTTTGACCGACATGATGGTTACGATGTAACAGATGTAACATTAACATTTACTAAATGAGCCTCTACTAGACGGTTTACCTGCCAGTATATCACACGATCCTGACAACGTCTATGTTAGACCCTTGCCAGACATATGCTGGGCCCGTTAGAGACATGCGGGAAATACCGACTGGACACATGTTGCAATAATGCGTAGCACTCCAATGTATACAATTTAAAGTCCCGGCGTAATTAGGTATGAGTATATTGTATATATGCCGTGTAACAGAATATCATAGCTAGTGCTATATTTTAGTATGTATCCTTTTTTTATATATTGCAAATATGGTCACATCGTATCAATGTATCAAATATAGTTACATTGTCTGATATGGACATTTACATTTTTAATGTCTCACTGTTTTATTTTAAAATTAAAAGCATCGTTTACCTTTCAAATCAGACTGACCAACTCTTGGTCAGCTGACCGTCTCACGTGACAGGTCAGTTCGTTGTACTGTTATTATATTATTTCTGCCTGATCAATGAGAGTTTAATACATTTTATAGTATGAACTTTTTTTTTTTTTTTTTTTGCAACAAAAGACTATTAAGGTTTATTTACATAATGCATCTCAGATGGTTTTACTATTAAAAAAATTATAATCTTGTAATGTGTTACATAATTTATATAATCAGCAACTCTGATATCAGAATCTTTATCTTAAATGTGCATAGGCTCGATTACTCTCACAAATCTTATGAAGCTCTTGCTTTTTTCTCACTGCCTTACCCTGATTATTGTAAGCATCCATGATTTCAAGAGTAAGTTTTTCTTCCATTGGGATTCTCCTTTCTTTGTCTCTACAGCTATCAATAATCCACTTCATAGCCCTAAACTGACTTTCGTTGTCCTTGGCACACACTGGTACCCTATATGCTACTCCACCTTTAACAACATTAACAGTTATCAGCAGCGGTTTACAATTGTCAACAGCTTGTTTGAAGATGGTTACAGGATTGCACTCAAACTGACTCCTATCTATCTCCGAAATCTTGTGCCATTTCTCAATTTGTAGGTGCGTCATGTTTTCAAACAACCGACGCATCACTTCCCTGACTCTTTTCTTATTTCCTCCTTTCATCATAACATTTGTGAATTTGACGCATCACTTCCCTGACTCTTTCCTTATTTCCTCCTTTCATCATAACATTTGTGAATTTGGCGCATCACTTCCCTGACTCTTTTCTTATTTCCTCCTTTCATCATAACATTTGTGAATTTGACGCATTACTTCCCTGACTCTTTCCTTATTTCCTCCTTTCATCATAACATTTGTGAATTGGACGCATCACTTCCCTGACTCTTTTCTTATTTCCTCCTTTCATCATAACATTTGTAAATTATAAAACAATAGGATCATAGAACAAAGGTGAAATTGAAACATCTGTTGTCGGGGCTTTGAGTGGATTATGGAGTCTCTGATCTTTTTCTGATAGCTTTTTGTTAAGTTCTTCTTTATTAGTTATTGGGTCTAAAAAAAGCTGGACTGTAACGTGACATCCTTGAAACCTGAAAAACACAGTAAGGGGAGCCAATATATGTTTTTATTGAATTATTGCAGGGTCTTAACATTTTTATAAGAACACTCATTTTCGGCAATAAGTTTCCTAAGGCAGGGGTCGGCAACCTGCGGCTCGCGAGCCGCATGCGGCTCTTTTGACGTCCAGATGCGGCTATCCAGCTCCTTGCGCAAATATTAATAGTTATATAACTTCATTTTTACTGGACGGTGTGGTTCGAGTTTACCCTGTGTTCAATGGGATAGAAGATAAGCCTGGTGAGAACCAAAGGATAGAAGCGTACAATGCAAGTTATTCAAACCGATATCCAAGCCAGTTAGTCGGCGTTTGCCGTGTTGAGGCCTGACTGGCTAATGGAAGACACCTCCTGAGCCGGTGATGTACGTAAAGTAAAAATAAAATAAAAATTTACAGCTTCTTAAGTGGATTGAGATAGTCCTAGAATAATATGTGATTACCAATTTTACTATTCTGGCGAAACATGTCTATGTTTTTATATGAATAAATATTAGTTCATATTTAAAGCTATTTATTTTAAATAGCAAATCACCTTTTTTTCCTAATCCTAATCAAATACCGAATATTGAACTAAAACTGTTGTGGCTTTTTAAAAACTGGGAAAGTTTGTAAATTGTAACTTTTGGCTCTTGCATATCAAATGGTTGCCGACCCCTGTCCTAAGAAGGTCGCCATTTTAAAAATAAACGTTTTTTTTTTTTCATTTGTTATATCATTTATTTTAGTTAGTAGTAATGGGTAAGTATATCCTGATTTCTTCTGAATGTTATAAATGACATTGTCCATACATATTTACAAAGTAGGCTACATTTTTTTCATCAAGACCTGCATATGTTTATATGTTGCTTCGTAAGTTGATGACTTCATGGTAAGCTTTTCTTGTCCGGTAATATAAATCTGTTTCTTGCTGACTCTTGGAACAATGTTTCTTTATTATAGTAATCAAGAAGTAGATTTTTGTCCATAAGATGTTTATTGTTTTCTAGAAATTCCTCAAAAGTTTCATTTGCATTTACACTTGAGACTATAGCATCGGACACAAGGTGAATAAAAAACATTGTGATTGTTTCGTGGTAGCCTGTTGTGATCTTATGTCTATTTTTTTCATTGTGTCATTGTATTTTTGAATTCCTAACTTTATGTAAGGCACTACCCCAGATTTGCCATGTTCAGTGATATAATTCAATGTCATCATTAGATGAGCTTCATGTGTCCAATCCTCCAATGGTAAAGTTGTATCTTCAAATGCTTTGAGAAATATTTCATCACCCACTGAACGGTACTTCCTGTTAAAAAAAAGTATGAACGTTAAAAATTATTCAACGTCAATATTGAATGAAGTTATAGCATTGATGAAGGGTTGGATCCTATTTCTATACAAACAATTTACATTCATGTCACGGTTTTTTTATTGTAAAACTTAATACGATTTTATATAAATTTAGCATTCTTGCTTAATTTTTAAATATTTTCTAAAACGTATTAATTTTACATATATATTTTATGAGCAATATGCCTATTTCTTAAGCATATGTTTTTAAAGTTATTATAATATATAGCTCTGTTAGTTTGATTGGTTGGTCTCCCTTTACCTTTTCTATGTAATAAGAAATGACTTTAGTAATATGTATTTTAAGTTTAAAAAAAAAAGACATTTAGTTCTAGATTTTATCTAAACTGTTTGAAACTCTAATCAATACAGAATAAAACTTTTAATTTCCAGATAAAACAGTTTGTGATATGTATAACGTTAAAAGTGTTTATTTTTTGTTTGTTCTTGCCACCTTTTTTTTTGCTGAACTGAAAAATGGAACAAAGATCATGACAGAATATTAAAACACTTTTTATCAAAATAATAAAAGAATATTATAGGCTAACTATGTTTCGTATTTTAGCAATATAAATTATAATTGGATAAGTTGACCTACCTGATGGTGATGATGTAACTACTGTGATGAATCCACATGATGCTTGCCTTTCAAACTATTTTTATGATTTCACATGATGTTTTGCTATCATTTTAATGTGATAATCCCACATGGTGTTTGGCTATCTAACTACTGTGATGATTCCACATGCTGTTTGGCTATCATTTAAATGTAAAAACTCCACAACCACCATCATCGGATACTTCGTTAAATATAAGTTCTGCTTTTAAAGTACCTTTTAATTTTGTTGCAAGAAAACAAAATGACAACAAGTGCTAGCGAGAACGGCAATAGATTTAACCAAATGTTTTGCTGGTCTTTAAAATAAATATATATAAAGCAACATCACCTTTTTTTAACAATTTAACAATAGTTGTTTTTTAATTGAAACGTATACAACTAAAATAGCATGTAGGTTTAAACAAAAGAATCAACTCGATAGTCTGCATTTTGTTAGTAAATAATGTGTGATCATTTAAAAAAGATCTCTATGAGTGTCAATGTTCGGTTGCCTCTATTCTATTCTTATATTTAAACAATGGCAAATAATTTGTAAACGACTTCTATATGTACCTCGTATACAAAGCACATAGTAATTTTCAGCTTGAAATAAAAAGCTACATATATAATAAAACCAGATGACAACCCAAGTGTGTCAGCTATTCTAAAATAACAATTTAACGTACGAATTTTTCGGGCCCTTGTGCAGAATGTGTAATTGGGCCCTTTCGTCAATCTGTAAATTGTGTATTTTATACGTCCTAATTGTGTATTTATACACTATTATTATGAAGTACCCCGTAACGTAAAATACCTTTGATTTTATAATACTTGTATGACAAAACAAACTAACAAATTATCTGTAAGCCTGTAACATTTTAGTAACCAAACAAGTAGCGTCACAAGGTGGGGGGGGGGGGGGGGGTGCAGGTCGACACAGTTTAGGCGTGACACCATTAGAATAAATGTAAAATTTACTGTCAAAACTGTTTTATCTAGTTAAAATAATAAAATATTAGGGGGGGGGTGATCATCCACCGGAAATGCAAAATTGTTGGATGGGTGGGGGTGGGTTGACCCTCACTAAACGCACAAGGTTATACCGAACGTTGTACCGCCACTAACGAATCACACATTTTTAAAAGTTGCTCATGTTATATTTAGATTCTTTTTTTCATTTCTTTAAGTTTGCAAATTAATTAATATATTTCTTGAAGTCCATTTTAGCTGCTTCTGTGTGTTCGATACTTTGGGATGGCTAAGTCGCTGACCCATAACTACAACTTGATTTATAACATCATCATAATGGAGAGACTCAGGGCTCCCAACCGTATACTACTGCCGAGGCGCTGGAGGACACCCCTCATTTTATTTAGTCATCGATTATAGTAGCCCTCTATATCCCTAGGGTATGGCGCTCATTAAAACAAGTATATGCAGCGTAGTGCTCACGGGGGAACCGGCGCGCCGGCTGATGCGCATGTGCAGTTTGAATTAAGCAGTAACCCTGACCCCTTGTGCAGGACACCCACTCAACTGACCACAGGTGCTAAGAAAGCAAAACAAACCGCCTTACTGCCAGGGCGCTGCCCTCCAAAATAAAAAAATAATTATGGCAGAAAACTGTACATGAGTCAGAGTTTCTTTCTGGCTTTTCTTCAAAGGGGTAGGCACTGCTCTTCATGTGTGGGGGTGGGGTAGGCAATTTCACGGTCAGTTGAGGTATTTTCTGGAGTATTCTAAACGACTTTCTTATGTTTCATGGCGATAGGATGAGGTGTGTATCATTGTATAAAGGACAGGCAGACAGACAAGCGGCATATTGATTAAAGATAAATTAGATAAACAAACAAAATATCATTACGGTTAAAACTAGTAGAAAATCATTGACATATTTTCGACTAAGCTTGTTGTGAAAACACTGTCCACGGCTGTTAGTGCTATAAAACAAATGGCTCAATTGTAATGATTGATGGATGGAATTTCGAGGAGGACAAACAGTTGAGCGGGGAGGGGGGCGCAGATTTGTCGGGGTGGGGTAGAGAATATTTATAGGCAGACCGCACCGCGTGACACCATTTAGGGGGTAACACCAAGGCAAAAAATAGCAAAATATATAGAGAAAAAGGATAACCCCACTTATTTCAAGTGTTAAATAGTCTTTTAAGAGTTGCAAATCGAAAGTTTGAGGGGGGGTAAGGTGCAAATCAAAAGTTTGAGGGTGGGAATGCAAGTCGAAAATTGAAAGTTTGTCCCCGGGAAGGGTCTCTACGCCTCTGGGGTGACAAAATTAAGTGCCGCACCGGGTGACACCCGACCTCGCCTCGCCATTGCTCTATCCAATACAGTATGACCTACAGCTTATTTAAAGATGATAATCTGTTTGTGATTTCGGCTCAGTTAGGCATACTAATATGGATGACTGACTTACACACGTTAAAATCTAGACTGTATAAGTTGATAGACAATTCTCTAAGGTTTTGGTTTTGAATGAAGTAGGAGAGTGCCACTATAATGGCTCTGTAAAACAAATGTCACCATTTTCATGAATTAGATATCTAACCCAGGTTAAGATCCACTGCTATCGTGGAAACGTGAGTGTGATGTATTGATTTTAGAACATCTAATACGTGATACTTTCAAACATCTAATAGAAACATGCGTGATATTTTGACTTTAGAACAAATAATAGAAACATGCATTATATTTTGACTTTAAAACTTCTAATTGAAATATGCGTGATATTTTTACTTTAACATATCTAATAGAACAATGTGTGATATTTTTTACTGTGAGTGGAATTGATTAGTAGTTAAGCAATAATTATTTTGTGGTTGGTAAATGTGCCTGTGCAAGATGTTTTACTTTGATTACCGTTATACTTTTACGAGAGAATATTCTGTCTAGCCTAGCTGCGCAATTGTATGCTCTTTAGTAGTGTGTTGTTTTAGTGAAACAACATTTAGTAAATAAAATATCATTTTATCCGCAAAAGTAGCAAATCGCAATAACCCTGATTGATCCGAAGATTTACCCTAAACACAAAATGCATTTAAAATATTAATACTGCTAAATATTGTATAATACGGAGCATCATTATAATTATTCAAAAGTCCTGCAACATACATATTGATGTGTTTTCTAAAGACGCAGTGTTTCAAACATATGATATATAGAAACACTAGCGTATTTAGTTATTTTTGCCTATCAGTGTTGTACTTTATTTTTCTTTTTGACACCTTGTAAGTTACTTCCCTTAACCTAGTTCATATAAAAAAATAGGAAGCGATAAAACCAGTTGTTTTGATGGATATACATTTTACATGATTAACAATTAAATGATTCAACGATGTAATCACGGCCTTTACATCGTAGCTGTGTTTTATGTGATTTTGTGGCTGCAAAACATCTATCTGATTCAAACTATAGACGACGATTTAAGGTGTCTCATTTTTGCGTTCAAATTTATTTCAATAAGAGTTATCAGTCCATATCACTCAACCCGATTCCACACAATACATTACTTCTAACTCGTAATATATAGAAACGTGCGAAATAATTGTGTAGAACACGCATTCGCTAAATAAAGCGATCGTGTTAGGTCTTTTAAAAATCTTCACATATTATATACCTTCTAAGGACACTTAGATTGCAACTTTGAATACATTCAACATTAAATTAAAACTTCAAAACGGATCAACATAAATTGACGAAAAACTACATTTGTTTTTTTAAATTTGATGGCCATAATTATTATTTAATCTTTGATGATTCCGTTAGATTTTCGGAAAAAATCGAAATTGTAAGTGACTGAATATATTTAATCGGTTTTTGATACAAAGTAGTGTATATGCTTACAGCTGTTGTTATGACAAAACTTGTCGTTGTTGCATAAAACGGATGATTTTAGATACTGATGTCCAATAATAAAATATGTGTGTTGGGTTGTTAGGACTAGGGTTGGTGTTAGAGTTAGGGACATGATTAGCATTGACGTTAGCCAGCAATGTGTGTATTTAGTTAACTACCAGTAACCAAACACCCCTTTTTTAAAGAAGATTCTATTATCGGACACTGGTATAAATATTCCCCCATGAAACTATGTTCGCATCAACTACAACATATGCATTCGGCTTTCTATAACACGGACGACACGCTTTGTGTATATTTAACTTCAATCGGTCAGTGGGTTTCGGGGGTCATCCATAAAAAAACATCACGTCTGTCACTCAGAGGCGTAGCGACCCTTCCCGGCGCCTGGGGACAAACTTTTCGATTCTAACCCCCCCCTTCGCCCCCCCACCCCCACCCCCCCACAAGATTTCTATTTGCAACCCCCCCCCCCCATCAAACTTTCGATTTGCACCCCCATCAACCTTTCAATTTATTTTTCCAACCCATTTTGGCGCCCCCTAAGGTCGGCGCCCGGGGACACATGTTCCCCCCCCCTCCCTCGCTACGCTACTGCAGTGTCACTCATCGTCACAAAAAACAGACCCCACATTCAAAAATATGTTTTTTATCTTTAAAAAAACACCGAAAACACCGATTTCGGACTATCCTTTCATATACTGACGTCACAGGTGACCTACTCAACTCTACTTTACCTGCCCAGTGTCCCGCCAAGTCTCAGACAACATGTTTTTATCGTTTAAAAAAAAAACGATTCCAGCCGAGCATTTCTCTGACCACATTATCCCTTCATATGCTTATGACAAAGAAACAGATTAACTCTACTCCACCTGCCCTGTATCCCGCCAAGTTCGGATAGGCAACTTTATCATTCACATCTAAAAAATAAAATAAAAATTGAAAAAAAAATCATTTAAATTTAACTATTTGATATATAAAAATAATAGCAAATGTTGTTAAATATCTATGACCGTTGTACTGTTTTTTTGGCTAAAGGAATTCTTAAAAATTATCTACCTTAACACATTTTTTAAAGAAAAATGGGAAGTGATAAAAAAACATTTCTTTAAATGCATGCACATTTTTTATACATTATTAACACAATAAAAGGATTCAACAATGTAATCACAACATTTTCATCGTAGCTTTGTTTTAGCTAATTTTTCAGCTACAAAAACTTAATTAGTTACTTATATTATTATTTTGTTTTAATTTGCAAATGCATTTCAGTAATAGTTATTAGTCCAAATTACTCAACCCAAATCAAAACAAAAAAAAAGTTATAAGCCAGGTGTTAATTTTACATGCATTTATAAGCCAGGTTCGATTTGTACATACATATTGTATAAGCCAGGTTACATGTGTACATACATGTATAAGCCAGGTTCTATTTGTACATACATATAGTATAAGCCAGGTTCAATGTGTACACACTTGTATAAGCCAGGTTCAATTTGTACAACTATATTAGCGTATACCCTGTCTCCACAGAATAACCAATTACTAATTAATACATTATTTAAAATTAATCGGGCTTAAAATGTTGTAATACGAGTTGTGTTTTGTTATAATGTTTAAATAAACCATTGGCCAAATCAAATAATATTATTTGACACAAACACCACACATGGTAGACACGTAATATTTAAAACACAAGTTATGCATGTCAAGACGTATGCATTTAAATAAATGTAATATTTTTTAATTCGGGTGCGCTAGTTATAAGAAGCTTCAAAAATACTTGTATTATATCGAATAAAAGGTTATCTAACCATGTATGGCGACCGAAAATATTTAAAATATTACACCCCTACCCCCACCCCCTCAGTCCTCACCCAGTCCACACGTGTCACATGTCAACAACCAAATCAACCTCCCACCTCTGATGTTAACGTCCACAAAAACTTAATAGACCATTTAACATTACACCTAATTAACTCATTCAATAACATGTATTGTGTACCTTTATGCGCCATTAATTAACACTTTAATAAAGTGACTAATTGTAGGTCATGTTTATTTTTAGCACTACAAACTGAAAGTAAAACATAGACTTGAAAAAAAAAAAAAAACAACAGAGAATAAATACATTATTTTAAACTTCAAAGTATAAATATAAAAACTCTTGATTTATTTTTATTGTTTTTTTTTTCTTCCCTTTAAAAGTTTCATTCGCTGTACTCGTTTGATGTGTTATTAACGATCAACATTTGTATTAATGTAATATTTTATCAACTTTCTAGGAGATTTTGTAAGGAAAATGGCAAGCTGCTATAACTTTCCGCGACTCTAGCCAGGTACTTGTAGGATTTTATTTTTTGAAATAACAGTAGAAATGACGTAGATTACTAACATGATAAAAATGTGTTACATTCTGTGAAAGTATCCCTCTATTAAGTAAATACTTTTCGATTTGCATCCCCCCCCCCCTTCAAGATTTCGATTTGCACCCCCCTCAACTTTCAATTTATTTTTCCAACCCATTTTGGCGCCCCCTAAGGTCGGCCCCCCTCGCTACGCTACTGAGATAAATGTTTCCAAATGTCTAGTCTTTTCAACATTTTAAGGGCGGTAACTTAAAAATTAACCTCATGATATTTTGATATCATTCAATTTTTTTTTTCTTTTATAACAAAAAAGGCCAATGATTGCGCACAATTACATTATCAAGATAATATATTAATAATAGCAAACATCATTTATCTTTTTTCTTATATATGTCTTTAAAAAAATGATGAATAAATGAAACTGTGGCAAAGCGTTATACATCTATCAAAGACAACCAATCAGGTCGGTTCAATGGACGAAAGTTATTATTTATCGTATCGCTTTAAAGAATATCTTTTTTCTATCAGATGTAATTTTTAGAATCATGTATTGGGGAAACATTTTAGTTTGATGGGAAATACTGTACTAAATGATACTGTCAGTTATGCAAGTACTAGTAAAGTTTGAACACAGTAATCAAATAGATTTGAACAAATACCAATAATCTTAATAAAAAAAATATTATTTTAAATTAAAAAAAAAATGTTTAAAACCAGGGAAATTTTGAAAATTGTAACTTTTGGCTCTTCTGCTTCAAAAGGTTGCCGACCCCCCGCTCTAGTCTAATTGCGTATCTACTTAATATATATATATATATATATATATATATATATATATATATATATATATATATATATATATATATTCAATGAATGTAACACTGTATCAGATTTATCACGTTAGTAATCCACGTCTTGTCAACTGTTATTTCATAAATGGATTGAAATCTTACAAGTACCTGGCCAGAGGTGCGGAAAGTTATAAGAGCGTGCCATTTTCCTAACATAATCTCTTAGAAAGTTGATAAAATATTAATTAATACAATTGTGTTTTAAACACACGTTAAAATCATGTATTTGTTTAATATATCTTATGCTCAAAATGTTGAAATCCGTCCTCAATGTGCCTTATTGTTTTATATGCGTCTTACGTGTGTCTTATTCGCTTTCAGTATTTAAAGAGTTTAAAAAGCAGTGTTAGTTTTATAATGTGTGTCTGTGTTGTATACAGCCGGCATTAACCACTCATGTATATATCGCCCATTTACCAATCACCCCGCACCTACAACGTATGTATCTATTGCACATCCATTTTGTCGAGCGATTATAATCTGCTTTATTGTGATGTGTATTGGCTGTTTATGACAGTCGAAGGCTTTACATGGTACTGGCAGGCTTTACAAGGTAGTGGCAGGCTTGACATGGTAGTGGCAGGATTTATTTGATTGTAGAACACCGAACCACAGAAGCAGACCATCTCACAACCTTAACTATAATGATGGAAATCTTGGTGGTAAAATAACGGTAATGGTTGTAATGGTGGTAATGACGACAAAGAGAATAATGATGACAGCATTTTGGTGAATCAGCTTTAACAATGTCGAGTTTAGATCGTCCACCTTCTCTATGCCTATACCTAACACACCAGATAGTTGAATCAGCCTTAACAATGTCGAGTTTAGATCGTCCACCTTCTCTATGCCTATACCTAACACACCAGGTAGTTGAATCAGCTTTAACAATGTCGAGTCTAGATCGTCCACCCTCTCTATGCCTATACCTAACACACCAGAAAGTTCACCCTTGACACACAGCTCTTTGTATGTTGACCAGATTGAAAATTTCTTGAGACAGTGGCTCACGTTTTCATTTACCACAATAGAAAAGAATTAATATGTAACATTCAGCTCCTTAGGAATATGTTTATAAGCAGCATAAACAGCCAATACGATGTACAAGTTTTTTTTCCAAAACTTTATTTCGATAATTGTAATTACTTAAAATGTGGAACCTTAAAAAAAAAGTAATAAATCGATGCTGTAAATAACCGACTCCTTAATGTCTCTATCATGTGGTAAAGTGATAGTGTTATAACTAAAAAAAAATTAAAGGACCTAATTACTCCATTCAAAGTAACAAACCTGCATGGTCTAACACTATCTACATTTCAACTGTCCTACATACTCTACTAACCAACTCTACAACTGACCACTACACCCTCTACTGACCAACTCTACAACTGACCACTACACCCTCTACTGACCAACTCTACAACTGACCGCTACACCCTTTACTTACCAACTCTACAACTGACCGCTACACCCTCTACTGACCAACTCTACAACTGACCGCTACACCCTCTACTGACCAACTCTACAACTGACCGCTACACCCTAAACTGACCAACTCTACAACTGACCGCTACACCCTCTACTAACCAACTCTACAACTGACCGCTACGCCATCGATCTCCAACTGCTAGCAGTACCACACGCTTCAGTGGTCGTCTGACCGTCTCACGTGACCAATAATTCTATTGCTCTACCTGACTGCTTTATGCTCTGTTTCTTCTGCTTGACCGCATAACTATTTATAACGTATAACTTACGACGTCAAAAGAATCTCGTAACTATTTATATCGTATAACTTGCGTCGTCAAAATAAATACAATGAAATATGATCATCAATATTTGTCGTGATCAGTAATCATTAAATCACTATTTATCATGGGTATATGTGCCTATTATGGGACGTAGTGGTCTAGCGGTAGAGAGTTGGACTGCTAATTCGTAAGTCTGGAGTTTGAATCCGGGTTCAAGTCAGTAGACCGTTCCTGAGTCCACCCAACTCTGATGGGCACCTAACTCACTTTAGGGAAAGTAAAGGCGGCTGGGCATAGCGCTGACCACACTATCTCTTCATATACTGAGGTCACAGAAACAAGTGAACTCTACCTTACTTGCCCCATAGACCGTCAGGTTTGAAAGGGAATTGTTATGTGCCTATTACAGAACTATGTATATACAAATCAAGAAACAATTGAATCTAGCATACATAATATAGTTTCTCTCTAGAATGATTGTAAGTGAATTTAAAATACCATGCTTATACTACTTGCTTTTACATTTTCGCAAGAGATGATGTAGACTTCATATTCAGAAGCGAAAACCATTTACTTGCAGTTATATGAACAAGATAAATGGTGTATATATAGTCAGTCTTTATATGAAACATGTATATTGCAAATATGTTTTACCAGACTAATTTGTAAATACTCAAAATATTTTATATAATTCCACTCATGTAATGAAATCAAAGTATTTTACAAATGTGCGTGTTAAAAAATGAAGATGGGCTTATACATTATAGATATTAAAACAAATAAATAAATCTGTTGTTTAGACCATCTTTATCAACATAAACAGACAAAGTGTATACAGGGAGGTAATAAATATAAGTGTGTGCTAGTGAAAAAATCAGAGTTGAGTGACATGAGGGGTTATGGGGGACAAAAAACTTTGAAATGGGGGTAGGGCTATGTGAGGGTTCAATGATTTTAAAATTGTACCAGGAATAAAGTTGAACACGAGAAAAAAACGATAACTTTCTTTGAAGCTCTAAGTGTAAAACTGATAACCTTTCTACTCTACTAATACTGCAATTTAATCATTTAGTTTAGCTAATTATTTGCTCTTTGTTTTTACGGTTATTGAAAAACAAGTACTTTAAAATCAGAATGTGGTATTCCCCCTTAAAGTCAGAGGCGTCGCAATCAATTCATACGCCCTGAGCGGACTATCCTGTTTCTTTAAATAGTTATTCCCGTCTATGTAAAAAAAAAAAAAAAAAAAAAAAAAAAAAACGTCCCTATCTCCATATAGAAATTCTTGTGGCGCTTCTTACCAGTTACTATCCCGTAATATTTGTGGTGCCTCAACATTGATATAGAAAAAAGTTAAATCAGTGTAAAAACTTGTAGTCGTTTAGTTTGTTACTTTGACTTTGTATAATTCGATACTTCAGCTTAAAAATAGCTTGTATATTAATGTATCTTCCCATTTTGGCGCCCCCTTTGGATCGAAACCCGGGACAACCGCCCCACCCGCCCATCCACAGTCACGCCACTGCTTTAAGTACAACGTCATCAACCCATCGAATAGTTTCCGCTTACAAAATAGCACAATAGACAGCATGCTATCTTTATTTTGTGAGCCGCATAGATATCAAAACCAAATCATGACTAGCTTATCATAGACGTACACAGAAAGTATTCTAGCTCAGTGTCTTATAAACCTGGTTCGATCAAATCCCAGGGGTTTGGCGAGTCCGTCTAAGGGGTTCGGCGTAGGTCAAAACACACACCCGCCTCATATGATTCCGACTGAATTTTCTCAGTGTAGACAATATTTTTTATTAAGAAACGTTCAATGATTGCATATATGAAACTGCGGGGGTTAGGGATCTTCAAAAAGCTAAACTAACCAAGGTGTATGTTTTTTTTAATGTAATAGTTAATTGATGTGCATGGTTTCAATATATATCACCTGAATAGATCAATAAGTTTAATAAATTGCTATACGGAACTATTATTTGAAATAGGTACGAATAACATTACACTAATTAATTCAAAGCCAAAAGTCTAGTCATTATTTATTTGTGCTAAATGTTTTTAATTACTGCTTGTAGCTCATAAAAATTCATAACAATAGAATAGCGTGGGTCAGGTAGAACAGGTACGTCAGGTAGACATTGGTCAGTCAAGGAGAACCAATAGAATTGGAGCAGAAGTTGACCGGTCACGTGCTACGGTCAGCTGACCATTGACTTGTGGGCAGTTGGAGAAAGATGGCGTTAGAGATGGGTTGATCAGTCGAGTGTTAGCGGGTAGGCGTGTTTAGGAAGCAGTTGTAGTTAGATGTTGTAGGTGTTTTGTTAGGAGATGGTTGAGTCGGTCTGTAGATTAGTTAGTTAGGTGTATTGTTAGGAGATGTTTGAGTCGAACTTAAGATTAGTTAGTTAGAAGTATTGTTAGGAGATGGTTGAGTCGGTCTGTAGATTAGTTAGTTAGGTGTATTGTTAGGAGTTGGTTGAGTCGAACTTAAGATTAGTTAGGAGTATTGTTAGGAGATGGTTGAGTCGGAATGAAGATTAGTTAGTTAGGAGTATTGTTAGGAGATGGTTGAGTCGAACTTAAGATTAGTTAGTTAGGAGTATTGTTGGAGATGGTTGAGTCGGAATGAAGATTAGTTAGTTAGGTGTTTTGTTAGGAGATGGTTGAGTCGACTGAAGATTACATTTGATTAAGCTGGATTTGTGAAAAAAAACCCAAAAACAAACATGATCTGGCCAAATAGAAATGTATCATTGCTTAAACTGAATTGTTGGGATACCTTTTAAATGCGTACTTTTTTACAAGCTTTTATTTAACTCACTGTCTCTGTCATTCTGTCGTCAGTCAGTCTAGATCGAAACGCCCAAGCGAAATTGCAGGAACTTCTAAGTGAGAGATACGGTTCCTGGTTGGTACGTGGGTCAAGATATGAAGACAATGCAACATGAGATTAAATTTAACTTAATTGGTTGCCTAATTTTTTTTTTATGAATTAAATTAAAATTTCTACACTCGACACATAATCTGTTGTCTACACTCGACACATTATCATGCTAATTTGCATCTGCGAAAGTACTTAAAACACAGGTACAGTATCACTACGTTGATTAAATTGTTGAATCATAGTGTTTACAAAAATGTAATGTGTATCTCTTTAATTAATTGTGTTATTACTTCCCAAGTTTTACAAAATTGTTTAAGGGGAAATAAATTTCAACGAATAAATTTCGTAGAACAAATAGTATGTAAATTTAACAAAATAAAATAATCCACTATTGGTTATATTAGTAGATGTAATTATAAATTATGTTAGTAAATTACACAAAAATTATATTATAGTTTACAACGTAAATATAAAATTGAGTTATATTCAGAAAGATGAAACGCTTTCAATATTATTAGAAAAATTGATATATATAATATTTAAATTCGTTCTTTTCCATTGCTTTGTCGTGGTCTCGTTTGTGCTAAATATTGAATGGGTAATATCGATATTCTTTAACCAATCCTATGAAATAAAATTTTTAAAATTGTTTTTAAAAAATCCAAAATTATCCCATGCTGTTTAAAAAAAAAAAACAACTCAAAAATAGCTATTCTCCACATGGATACCCTGAGGTGTTAATTTTTATAAACATGAGCATGAGTCTAATATAATAGTATGTATTTACTGATGGGGGAATTCTATAAACATTCGCATGACTCTAACACATAACATTGGTTTACTACTAGGAGATGTTCTATAAACTAGCTTAGTTTCAAATAACCAGAAATGCATGTCTAATGCTATGATGAGTTTTATAATTACCTAAGCCTTATATTGACTCACCTACCTCTATAAAGGCAAGCTTTGTTTTAAGTTCAACTTTTAACCAAGTTTTAAAATGCCGCTCCAAAATTAACGTGCGATTCACATGCAAGGCAGGGCTAGAGTAGATTTGGTATTTGAAAATATTTCCTGCTGAAAAAATAAAATTTTAGGAGAACGTTGAATGTAACATTCATCGACTATTATTTGTCACATCTCTAAGATAAAATATATGCACACATGTTAGTGTTTTAAAATTCGTAACCGTATAATATTTTAACAACACATAATTAGCTCGCTTAATGATCTCGTGTCGCGTTTTTAAAAATAAAACACTCATCTTAACTTTTACTTCGTTTTCCGTAGAATACTTTAACAACAATAATACACAGTTTTTAAAATAAAAACATTATTCTTACATTTTACCAACGAGTGAGATGGCAACATACAGTTGTCCATGTGAGAAACACGGTCTTTTAATTATTTTAATGTCTAGATCTACTCCTACGTGAGAAAAACTGAGCCAGCTTTTTAAAATGTTGCCCTCAAACGTTTACCAATCGTGTATTTTTAAACCTGTGACCTTGTTTTTCAGATCTCATTTATATAATTGTGTCGGCACTTTATTTCTTTGATAGTTACTGGAGCGCTAGTTTGTACACACAACGAGACGCACAAACATGTGCAGTAAACAAACCTTTAGTTTACTTTGATCACCCTCATCAATGGTGAAGAAGAACACACCTTTTAAACGAATGTAGGGGCCATAGTGCTCATATGGGAGCCCGGGGCGCCGGAGGAGAACCCTATTGTATCGCGACTGATCCCGCTGTGCAGGTCATCCAATAGGCGGACCCCGTGTGCTAAGACAGGCACTGGGAAACTTAGGGCGCTCAACCACACATGTACGTGGGGCGCCGACACCCCAATATTTAAACAATGTTAGGGCTATGATAGAAAACTTTGGGCGCTCAACCACACATGTAAGTGGGGCGCCGACACCCCAATATTTAAACCATGTTAGGGATATGATAGAAAACTTTGGGCGCTCAACCACACATGTAAGTGGGGCGCCGACACCCCAATATTTAAACCATGTTAGGGATATGATAGAAAACTTTGGGCGCTCAACCACACATGTACGTGGGGCGTCGACACCCCAATATTTAAACCATGTTAGGGCTATGATAGAAAACTTTGGGCGCTCAACCACACATGTAAGTGGGGCGCCGACACCCCAATATTTAAACCATGTTAGGGATATGATAGAAAACTTTGGGCGCTCAACCACACATGTACGTGGGGCGCCGACACCCCAATATTTAAACCATGTTAGGGCTATGATAGAAACCTTTGCGGCACTGTTGTTAAATATTTAGTGAACGGGTTCAAAGTAATGATGTATGCAGTGCATGGTTAACGTACACACTGTTCCTTAAACTATTGCGACACTCACAATTACTCAGTCACATCATGGCTTACCTTACAAATCAGATAATGAACCATTGTGTTCTAATCTTGTGTCTCTAACTGGCCTAGCATATGTCTGGCAAGGGTCTAACATAGACGTTGTCAGGATCGTGTGATATACTGGAAGGTAAACCGTCTAGTAGAGGTTCATTTAGTAAATGTTGATGTTACATCTGTTACATCGTCACCATCAGGTCGGTCAACTTTCTGTTGATTTGTTTTGTATTAACTCAACATCTGATTGTGTCACAGATTATGTTACATCACATTACCATCTGGTTTTGGCTTATTTATCCAATTAAACTGTGTATTGATGAAATACTAAACATATTTAGCCTATAATTATTCTTCTACTATTTTCATAAAAGTGTTTTTATATTTACATGTGTCTATATGTTAAAGTTAACAATACGCTTATGTTATGGTTATTTATAGTTTGAACGAGGTCTAGCCAATACGGCTATGTATAATTATATCACTGGCGTACTAACAATCACACATACTGTAAATATATGACGTTTGATGTATAACTTTAGACTTTACCAAACAACTTAGGTTTAATTATCTCTTAATTTGCTTCTGTCATGATCGTTGTTCCCTTTTTGAATTCAGCAAAAAAAAAAAAAAAAAAAAAAAAAAAAAAAGGTTGCTGCTTAACCTGAGCTAATTTTCTTCTCAATGGACTTGATCGAACTCTGTTTACGTTGTGTCGTTTTTCGGTTCTTTCTTAATTAGTCACACTGTTTTTTCAAATCAATAAATAAATAAATAAATAAAATGCTGTAATGGCTATTCCTAATTCTCTTGTTTGGCTGGAAATATATATATATATATATATATATATATATATATATATATATATATATATATATATATATATTTAAATTTTTTTTTTGAAAACACAGTGTGACTCTAAGAATCAACCATGGGTGATTAAAGAACCGTAGAAACGGCCTAAAATTGATCAGCTGACTGTGATTGTGAGGTATGTTTCACCAGATGATGAGCTACCCGTTACACGTTTTTTTAAAACTTCCCTAGACATGGGTAGCTACACGGGGGAATGTATGGCTGAGGTAGTGTACAACTACCTTTATAATATGGAGAAAATATATTTTAGTAAGTGTTGGATAATATTGCTGCATTTGCCACTATTCTCTACATGATGACTAAGGATTTTAATACAATTTAATTTGCTAAAATTAACATTAACTGAAAATCCTAAACTCAAAAGATCAAAAGTTGTCGATTAAAAAAAAGGTTTAAACAACAACTGTGGTTTAAATTATATAATGAGCTACTTCGGTGCATCGGTATTGTTCATTAAAATAAATGAATAAATACGATTTAATTATGTTTTTTTTTTGTTTAAAAGTCAAAGTCTTGAAATAAGAAGATTTTTTTTTAATGTTGTTCTTTTCTACTTTCGAGCAATTACAAAATATAAGAACAAACAAAAAAAGTATATGAAATTAAGTACTCAACACTTATTGAACTCAATATTTCACTAAACGTTGGAGCTATCTTCATTTATCATAATTCAGAAAGTCAATATGTTTTAAACAAAAATCGTATTTTAGATATATTATAAAGGATAAAATACCGTGTATGTTTGGTTGTCTGTTTGTCTGTCAGTGTGTCTGGTGTAGATTAAATAGTGTCACTTTAAATTAATTTCTATTTGATGACTGTGTTCAAACTTTACTGGTACTTGCATAACTGACAGTATCATTTAGTACAGTTGAAAAAAAATGTGTAAGTCCAAAAAATGTATTTCCCATCAAACTAAAATGTTTCCCCAATACATGGATCTAAAAATTACATCTGATAGAAAGAAGATATTCTTTAAAGCGATACGATAAAGAGCTTATACCGTCAATTGAACCGACCTGATAGATGTATAACGCTTTGCCACAGTTTCAGTAATTAATTTATTTATCATTTTTTTAAAGACATATATAAGAAAAAAGATAAATGATGTTTGCTATTATCAATATATTATCTTGATAATTTAATTGTGCGCAATCATTTGCCTTTTTTGTTATAAAAGAAAAAAAAAATTGAATGATATCAAAATATCATGAGGTTAATTTTTAAGTTATCGCCCTTAAAACGTTGAAAAGACTAGACATTTGGAAACATTTATCTCAGTAGCGTAGCGAAGGGGGCCGACCTTAGGGGGCGCCAAAATGGGTTGGAAAAATAAATTGAAAGTTGAGGGGGATGCAAATCGAAATCTTGAAGGGGGGGGGGGTGCAAATCGAAAAGTATTTACTTAATATAGGGATACTTTCACAGAATGTAACACATTTTTATCATGTTAGTAATCTACGTCATTTCTACTGTTATTTCAAAAAATAAAATCCTACAAGTACCTGGCTAGAGTCGCGGGAGGTTATAGCAGCTTGCAATTTTCCTTACAAAATCTCTTAGAAAGTTGATAAACTATTACATTAATACAAATGTTGATCGTTAATAACACATCGAACGAGTACAGCGAATGATACTTTTAAAGGGAAAAAAAAAACAATAAAAATAAATCAAGAGTTTTTATATTTATACTGTGAAGTTTAAAATAGTGTATTTATTCTGTTATTTTTTAAAGACTATGTTTTACTTTCAGTTTGTAGTGCTAAAAATAAACATGACCTAAAATTAGTCACTTTATTAAAGTGTTAATTAATGGTGCTGAAAGGTACACAATACATGTTATTGAATGAGTTAATTAGGTGTAATGTTTAAGTGGTCTATTAAATTTTTGTGGACGTTAGCATCAGAGTTGGGAGGTTGATTTGGTTGTTGACATGTGACACGTGTGGACTGGGTGAGGACTGAGGGGGTGGGGGAGGGGTGTAATATTTTAAATATTTTCGGTCGCCATACATGGTAGGATAACCTTTTATTCGATATAATACAATTAATTTTGAAGCGTCTGATAACTAGCGCACCCGAATGTAAAAATATTATATTTAAAATGCATACGTCGTGTCATGCATAACTTGTGTTTTAAATATTACGTGTCTATATGTGTGGTGTATGTGTCAAGGAATATTATTTGATTTGGCCAATGGTTTATTTAAACATTATAATAAAACACAACTCGTATTACAACATTTTAAGCCCGATTATTTTAAAGAATGTATTAATTAGTAATTGGTTATTCTGTGGAGACAGGGTATACGCTAATATAGTTGTACAAATAGAACATGGCTTATACATGTATGTACACATGGAACCTGGTTTATACAATATGTATGTACAAATCGAACCTGGCTTATAAATGCATGTAAAATGAACACCTGGCTTATACCTTTTTTTGTTTTGATTTGGGTTGAGTGGTGTGGACTAATAACTGTTACTGAAATACATTTGAAAATTTAAAAACTAAATAATAATATAAGTAACTAATTAAGTTTGTGTAGCTGAAAAATTACCTAAAACAAAGCTACGATGTAAACGTTGTGATCACATTGTTGAATCCTTTTATTGTGTTAATAATGTATTAAAAATGTGCATGTATTTAAACATGTTTTTTTTATCACATTTTGCTTTAAAAATGTGTTAAGGGAAATAATTTCTAAGAATTCCTTTAGTTAAAAAAAGACAACAAAAAACAGTACAACAGTCAAAGCAAACTAAAAACATTTGCAATTCATTCAATATATTTTTTAAAAAAAATAGATTGTTATAAACAAATATTAATTTTTTTGCAGGTTTTCTAAAAGAAAAATATAATTGACTCATAATTTAAAATAATTAACGGTAGTAATATGTTTTAAAATTTAGTAGTAAAAATAAATGTTCAGTCTATATTACATTGAATCGCTGTCTCCTTTTGCAAGATATTATAAAAATTACAATTATTTTCACCACCCACCGCAACATCAATATCCAGAACTTATTTAAAGTTCTAAATCTTGTCTCTTTCCCCTCATCTTTCACACTGCAACCTTTTGAAAACTCAATGCGACCACTACAACACCCTTTCAACTAGTCAACTTAAGTTGTTTCCCTACATAGAAAATGCTTCACTGTCCCATTGACCCTCTCTGAAAAATTTCCTTTCCTCTCCCCACCCAGACTTCTGACACTTTCATTTGACCTTCACCCCTTTTACTGTCATCCTTTGCAATTTTTTTTTATAATCAAATACATGACATCATGTAAATATTCATTATGTACATTTGCAAAACCTTTCGTTTTCATTTGGTGTTCAAAATTATGTTAAAAAATTTGATGTTGATGTACTTGTTTTAATTGCAAATAAAAGTATTAAAAAAAAAAAAAAAAAAAAAAAAAAAAAAAAATACAATTATTTTCAAAATACACATACTTGCGCTTGCTACACTCAGTTAATGAATACAAATTCTCACGATTCTAGATTTAGTCTGGATCTAATATAGATCTAGATCTAGAATCTAGTCTAGATCTAGATCTAGTAGCTAGACCACACTAAAGAACTACTAAAACTAGGACAACAAGCCTTTATTTGAGTGTTTGCAAATTTGAAACAATCACCAAAAGATTATGAATCCACTTCAAAAAGGCAGCTCAGCCTTGCTAGACACAATGACATCATTAGGATTAATGTCTGAGTCTTCAGTCTACTCACAATCAAACACACGAGAATTGAAAATAGAAAGTGATATCTCTGTGACAAGCACACCTAGTGCAAGTCCATCTCCAAGTCCATTTCCCAGTCCCACTATAAATGGCAGTCACAGAGAAATATTCCATTCTGCATCAGCTGAAAAACAAGCATCATCACCAAAGTCTAGTAGAGGCAGTACACCAGAAAAACGATCATCATCTGAAAGAGAAAAGTCTTCAGACAGAGAGAAGACACCAGAAAATATGGGGAGTAAGAAAGATAGTCCTGCTATGGAAAAACCTACAACAACAAATTTAGCAGGAACATCTCAGGATAAAAAGCGCAAGTTAGAAATCACTGAAGATGAGATGAAACAGGTTGTAAAAAAACATCAAAAGCAAGAAGAAGAAAGAATGAAAATGCAGGTTCTGGTATCCAACTTCTCTGAAGAGCAATTAAATAGGTATGAAATGTATAGAAGAGCAACTTTTCCAAAAGCCGCAATAAAAAGATTAATGCAAAACATAACAGGGACCAGTGTATCACAGAATGTTGTTATTGCTATGTCTGGAATTTCAAAAGTTTTTGTTGGAGAATTTATTGAAACTGCTCTTGATGTGTTGGAAAAGTGGGGAGAATCTGGTCCATTACAGCCTAGACATTTAAAAACTAGACATTGTTAAAAAAAAAAAAAAGAAACAAAAGGCTTGAACAGCTGGTTGCAAATTGTTGTTGCCAGAAAGCTTATGTTTCAACTAAAGTTTATTATTTTATAATACTTGTGATATGAGCACAATACGACTTCCGTTTTTATTAAGGCTAGCAATATTCAAATAACTATGTAGAGTAAATGTGTCTTGCCACATCAAATCTAAACGTATCGATCCCTTCATTTGATATACATTGAAACCATGCAAAGCAATCACTTATTAGATCAACAAAAATAAATCATGATTAGTCTAGCTCTGGGGTCTCCAAACTACGGCCCGCGGGCCGGATGCGGCCCGCGATATCCCCTCATCCGGCCCCCGGAGATCCCTTTATACACGGAAAAACAATGTTTGTTGGAGGAGGCTGAGGAAAAATTCAAAATACACTGAAAATGTAGCATCGGTGCAAATAGCCATTGAAGTGATTGTGGCCAGTTGCCCAGCAAATCACCTCCCTCCTTAAAGACAAGTTCAAATAAGCATTTGCCCAAGGAAGAGTTTCGTCCAGGCATCTCTTCGGGAGGGGGGGGGGGGGAAGGGTGGGTTAGCCAACCCCCAAATATACCCCCCCCCCCTCGAACGAAATGAAATGTATATAGTTTATATAGAAAATATATACTTTAAACCGTGTCCGCCACCCCCCCCCCCGAAGAAAGTCTACCGCCCCCCCCCCCCCCCCCCCCCAGTATTTCAATGCCTACCCCGGAGAAAAAAGTCTGGAAGAAACACTGAGGAAGACCTTCCTAATATTGAAAAAAAGGTACCTTTCATATTTGGAAGAACATACAAACTTTATCAATAATGAAGTAGGCCTACGTGAAGAACAATTTGAGAACAAACATGGACCTCGAGTATGTTGTCGGTCTCCGACAGTGTTTCTTTCAGACTCTGTTCTCTGGTGTGGGTCATATATATATATATATATATATATATATATATATATATATATATATATATATATATATATATATATATATATATATATGATATATTTAATTTGATATATATAGTTGATATATAGTTATATTTGAAAGTTGATGCGGCCTCGGGTTGAAAAGTTTGGAGACCCCTGGTCTAGCTAGTGTAACACTGCCTCAATGGGGATGCTTATTACCCACTTAGGTGTTGTTGGCTATTGTTTGGCACTGTTGTCATAAAGGCAAATATACAGCTCGTTGTAAATTAAACAAAAACACTGACTCGTGTGGTTAACGTCAGCAATGTTGTGATGGTCTGATGATTTCATATGTTGTTTGGCTATTACTTTTAGGAACATATTACTTTATCAATAGCGTTTCAACCAACATCCAAACGTCACTTGATATGTAGAGCATAGTTATATGTGATTTTGAGTCGTTTTAAACCAAATTATTTACTGAATAAAACATTGTATCAGCTGAGTAAAATGTTTTAGTGTAGTGAGAGGCGAGCAGTCTGATTTAAAGGTAAACAAACGGGAGCTCCAGTTTTGATGATCCATGGTGACAAACCACGTCATAGTTCAGATACAACACTAGTCTTGTCGGATTTTAAAAAAGATCGGCCGAAGTTTAAATTTATTATTTTTGTTTTTAAAACAAAGTGTAACAACATGAATTCTTTGTTGTTGTGGGTTAGCTTTCATACAGGAATACAAGCAATAGTGGCAACTTCAAATGATGACTTTATTTACACTATATACAGTGAGAATGATAAATCCATAGTTATTCATGGTAAATCCATATTAGAAGATACTCAACAAGTACAGTCACAGTCACGACTCCAAGTCATGGAGACATCTTACATTCACTGCCACAGTTCAAGTCCCAAGTCCTAGCACACAACCCCCGTTCACCTTTTTGCTCTCCCTTTTATACGGTCCATTCTCTCCCCTTACGTACATGAGCGATCTCACCCAAAAACATGGGAAATACACATGACGATCGCTCAGACAGTCCTTCCGCTAGCCAGGTACTCTTCATTCATGCAACTTCATGTAAAACACAATATAATATAAACATACCTAATTATACAGTCTGTGACACGTCCCCCCTTCAAAAAAAATTTTGTGTAACAAAATTTATAAATACAATATTGGTAGGGCAGGACCATGTGCCAGACAACACATTTTTTTATACATCTCAAAAAACATGGAAAAAATACATTCTTAGTAGTTTGTAGACTAATGCACAAGCATTATGTGTAATATATTCAAATATGAGAAAGAAAAACATTTCAATTACCCAGTAATTGTAGTATAAACAAAACAAATGAGTTTAGTAAATTACCAAACTATAATACATAGTTGAAATTATCAAGGAATTAATTCAACTCATAATTTAAATAACTATATCCTATGTGGTAAAAAACTTCCTTAGCATCAAGGCATGTTATTACCACGCATGAGTAATATACTTTGTTGTCTCCCCTAGTTGACCCATTTCAGTCATATCTAGGTCACAACACAACATTCTTGCCTTTCACAGGTATTGACTAATACAATTCATCATTGAGACTTCCGTCTTATTGTTATGCGGAATAAATAGTCTCTAACTTTTACTTGATTTACTTTATTCACTGTTAATTAATAGTATAGAATAGGTTTAACATAATACAGTTTACAATCTTTTGAAATAGTACACAATTTATATTACTGATACAAATTGTTTGATATCCATATTTTACAGTTACAGACTGTATAATATTAATAAACTGTCAATTGATAATTTATCTTAGCATGCTCTATAGCATGAGTAATCGTTCTCGTGCAGTTGACGATGACCTGTATGCCATCTCTCCCTCAAATTGTAGCTTTTAGCTGTGCTACCATAATCATTTCCTAGATTTCGTGTAACTTGTGTTACTTCATTTGTTTTAATATTCTCCTCTGGTTTCTGAACAACGTCAGTAGTTATCTTGCTTTGTGTACGTTCGTTTGGTTCATCAACCAACTCAATATAAATATTATGGCATTGCTTTGGCCTCTCATAATATGTGTTGCGTCGGTAACTTCCATTAGTATACCTATTCACACTTTTGTTATTCTGATTTGAACTTGATACATTATTTCTTAAATTACTGTATTTCTCACATGACTTTCTGTGTACATAATTGTTTCTTCTCTGATTTGCCAACCTATGCCAACATTGATTTTGGTAATGACCTGTTTTTCCGCAGTAAAAACATCTAGATTTTGGCTTCTTGTAAACATGGTGACTGTATTCATAGTTTGCTAAATTTCTTTTTCTTTCATTCTGTGCATTAATGACATTAATGACATTCTTATTAACATGTTGACTGTATTCATAGTTTGCTAAATTTCTTTTACTTTCATTCTGTGCATCAATGACATTGTAGTTTCTAGTTACTGTTTTACCTTTCTTAACTTCCTTGTGCTTCTTTATTGATTCTAATTCACACATACATTTCTGTGTTAATTTCTCCATTTCTTTGTTAAATTTATTCTTGAGTTCTAGTATATCTTCTTTATAGTTTGACTCCAATTTTCGAAGTAAATCTTCAATAGGTATGTTCTCTTCATTCTGGCTTATTAAGTTCACTGATTCATTAAACATCATTAGTTTATCATGATTCCTGCCATTCTCCGATGGACTTATTAAATCATCACTGCCATTGACTGATGGGCTTATTAAATCATTTTGACTACCATTCTCTGATGGACTTGTTTCTTGTTGACTGCCATTCTCTGATGGACTTGTGATACAACTTTCAATAATATTCTCGTGTACCTGCGTATCATTTAATAAACAGTCAATCTTAAGACATTCTAATGTATCTGTCACCTTTAAATCATTATTAAGTTCAACCTCTGTTTTATCCTTGGGTTTCAATTCTTCCTGGACTATGTTACTCTGTTCTTCATTCCAAAGGTTGCCAATATTTACTTCTTCAAGTTCTGCTTTAAATTCTGTCTGTTCACTTTCTAATTTTGGTTCATTTGTGTCTGTTATAGCTTTCATTTCTAATAGTTCTTGTTTATATTCTAGTTCATGTAGGCCAACTTGTTTTTCCATAGTTTCAGCCCTATTATCTGCTCTCTGTTTTCTGTTTCTTTTTTTCCGCTTTCCTTTTGGTTGTACAGTCTCCTCTGCTTTATCTACTTCTGAAATGTCTTCTTCTTTATGCATGTCTGTAATAGCTCTTGATCTATTACACACTATTTCTATCACATCATCTAGTTCTCTCAATACATTTCCATGAGCTCGTCGGGGTTGGTCTGTTTCTTCGTCCCATGCTTCTTTTGCTTCTTCTATGTCTTTTTCAAGTCGATTGGTTGCCCAGGCTATCTGCTTGTTCATCTTCTTAATGCCTTGTGCCCTCGCCATTTCCATATATTCTTCCAGTTCTGTTTCATGCTTGTGCTTTCTGTCATCTTCTTCTCTTTTTGCTGCAATCTTCCTTTCATCATCTTCTATTTTCCAATTCCTTTCTTCTAACCTCCTAGCCCTCTCTTCTTCTTTCCTAGCCTTCTCTTCTTCTTTTCTCTCAGCTTTCTCTTTAGCAGCTTTTTCTTCTCTAGCCTTCTCTTCTTCTTTTCTCTCAGCTTTCTCTTTAGCAGCTTTCTCTTCATCTTTCTTTAGTAGTTCTTTTATAAATGCCAACCTGTCTTCCTTCGGAATGTCAAGTTCCTTCACAAGTGCTGTATATTTTTCAAAACTCGACATTTTGATATATTTTCTATGACATAAAATATAAATTCATTAGTTGACAATAGATAAATGTTAATTAATTTACAATACCCTTTCTTGGTTTCTGGCTTGTTTTAGTTGATTACAGACATCTGGTAATCCAAGAAAAGTTCATAGTACATATATACGTCCAAAAATAGTTCACTTTGTTGATTCCAAAAAGTTGAAAAAAATTCAAAATAGTTCTAGTAGCCTGTTACAGAGTAGAAATTTGTCCAGTTTTAGATAAGACATCTTTAGGAACAGTTTAGGAACAGTTACAAAAATAAACTTGATCTGCTAAATCCAAACAGTAGAAAAACTTGAACAGCTAATCCATATAGAAAAAACTTGAACAGCTAAATCCAAACAGTAGAAAAGAAACACTAAGACTTGATCGGCTAAATCCAAACAGAAAAAACACACAGACGATATTTACTCGACATTGGTGAGACAATATCGAAATAAGGTGATAAAAATTATCACGTTGATGACTTGACTTGAACAAGACGTCTGACTTGACTACAGCAACCCTTCTGACTTGAGTGTGGATAGATGACTTTCAAGAACTTGACGTACTTGGTAAACAGTGGAAGACCACAGACTGTAATATCTCCATTTCTGACATATGTAGCACCAATTCTTCAACCACTTGTGACATCATAAGTAACAGTAATACAATGTAGCAACATCACTTTATTGCCTCCACTTCTGACACAATATGTAACAACATGTATTCTTTGTTGTTGTGGGTTAGCTTTCATACAGGAACACGAGCAACAGTGGCAACTTGAAATGACAACTTTATTTACACTATGTACAGATAATTCCGTGGTACATCCATATTTGAAGATCAACTGATATAGGTACAAATAATAATCACGACTCCAAGTCATGGAGACATCTTACATTCACTGCCATCGTTCCAGTCCCAAGTCCTAGCACACAACACCCGTTCACCTTTTGCTCTCCCTTTTATTCACTACTTTCTCTCCCCTTACGTCAATGAGCGATCTCACCCAAAAACATGGATAAACACATGAGGATCGCTCAGACAGTCCTTCCGCTAGCCAGGTACTCTTCATTCATGCAACTTCATGTAAAACACAATATAATAAAGATACATAATAATACAGTCTGTGACAATAAATAATATAGATTTACAATTAGTAAGTCAGCATTCAGCTTTTCTCAAAAGTAAGTATGTCAATAAATAGCAGCAAAACATGATTTATTTTGACCGGCGAATGCACGTTTATTTCATTTACCGACATAAGCACTTTCTTTGCTTACCCTGACCGTGAGATCGTTTTAACAGATTGGGCGAACCACGTGACATAATTATCCAATCAGACGCTGAGATGTATTTAAACGTCACTGCCTTAGCCTGGTTTGTTATTTCCCTAATTCTATTTTTTTTGGAGGAATTAGACACCACCATTAAATATAAATTTAAAATAAATAGGCCTAAATGTATACATATAAAACACGTATAAGATCTTATGAGCGAACGAAGCTTTTGCTAAAGAATGCCCATTTATTGTATGTAGCCAATTCATTTTCAGAACATCAAATATCCTGTCGCTATACATTTTTATTTTTTTATTATTTGTTTTATTTTCTACTTTTTAGTGATTCGTAATTTATGAAGTAGACACGACAAAAAATATTAGCTTTAAAATACCACCAGTAGATCGCAATATCCGAAAGACGATTTTCTGCCCTGTGAAAGTAGACGTCAGGGACCACAATGTACAGACAAAACCATGCTGAGAAAACGAAGGATAGTTCTTTATCCTACTACCTCCCCTTAAATTCAAATAATTAAAAACGTTTTGTCTCCTCTTCCCCCTAATGTCCTTAACTAGATCTACTAGCTCTATGATTGTAAACATGTCGTGAACCACAGCTCATCAGACTGTTAGAGTGATAGCATCTAGCTAATTATCTCCTTTTCTGTTATTAAAAATAGTAATCTAACGAATGATTTATTTTGTTTCGAAAACGCTTAGTTAATTTTAAAGACAAATTAAACATCTAATTGAATTTAAAAATAGATAAACTTGTATTGTAATTGAAGTGAAGCGTATCTAGAACGTTTAAAAGAAATTGTGCATTAGAAGTGGGTTAAATTTAGGTAAAATATTTGAAACAAATCAGCAAACAAACAGACGTTGCAAACTAAAAGAAAAGCTTGCAAAACAAAAAAAAAATAAAATGCTATACCAATAAGCTTTTAAATTTGATGAAATGATAAGAAAATAAAACGGATCTAAAATTGGCCCCTGGCGTGTGCGAACGCTGGCTTTGATCTATCCACATGTCCGGATGGGATGGGGGGGGGGGAGGTGGGGGTCGAGGCGTGTATCTCAATTTCAATGTATTTCAATTTATTCAATTACGGTAACAATAGTAGTCACGAAGGCCTTTTTTTCCCATTGGCCGTTTTACAATCAACAAATAAAACAACAATTTAATAACAGCATTCAAAGCGATTGCATAGTAACGACATAGCAGTAACCTAGCACAAAAAAATGTGGAATAAAGTAATAATATTACATTGTTATGCTATAAAATGAGATAAAATAAGAATATAATAGATGAATGAGAAATGTTTCAATAATTGTTGTTTTAGTTTAGATTTGAATATGTTAAGTTTAAAAAGCGTCCTTGTATTAGCTGAAATCACTTTTTTTTAAATTAGGGAATTTCGTAAATTGTAGCTTTTGGCTTTTCCGTCGCAAAAGGTTGCAGACCCCTGCCCTAGGGGTGGGGGGTTTTTGGGTGAGAATTAGAATTATAGCTAATATGAATGTATTATTGTTAAAATATTTTTATTCGGAATAAAAGACAACAGCCAATCATTGATCAAGTTGAATAAATTGCTTGTATTAGAACAATGTATCCATTAAAGTCATTGTTTTCAAATTGTATAACCTGAGAGACTTTTGATGTATATTAGCTTGAATACACTTTTTTAATTTTTTCTAAAACCTTTAAATAGTTTTGTCTGATAATTCATACTGTTACCATTTTTGTTTTAAATATATCTTTCTAAAATTTACTAAAACCGACAGCTCAGTAATTTGCTTTGCGTTGTCTCCCTTGTAATTTTTTCCATATAAAAACAGTAAAGGTCTTTAGCAGAGATGCATTTAAATTTTTAAAAAAAATGTATTCCAGACAGTATCCTTACTGATTTAGAACTCTAACCAATGCAGTATACATTTTAATTGTAATGGTATAACTGTAAAATATGTGTATAAGGTTTAAATTGCGTTATTATTATTTTTTTTAAACTGTGAAACACCGCAACATTGATACAAAAATTTATCTCAGGTTAGGGGTGTCCATAAATGAAGTCACACTCTTAGGAGGAAAGTGGGGGGTCAGTAATTTTTAGACGGATTGATGAGGGGGAGGGGGTTTGTTCAGATGGTGTGACGTCATAATTTTGCATTATAAAAAGCGTTGCTAGAAAACGAATTTTAGCCGTTATTTCGCGTTTAAAAACGGTTTTAATAAATTATAAAAAAAAACATTGATTTAAACACTTTATGTTGACAGAGCTCACACAAGAAATGGGAAAACATCACTGTTTTAAGGAACATAGAACGGCAATCTTGAGGAAGGGGGATGGAGTTGTAGGCTGAGTGTGACGCCATTTTAGGGGCGGGGGGGGGGGGGGGGTCTGGATTTTTTTGACGATGTGTGACTAAGGGAGCGATGGGGGGGGGGGGGGGTAAAATTGTAAAAAATAACGTTAGGTCATTTATGGATGACCCCTAAAGAAGTGATTTTTTTTTTGCCTTGCTTAAGATGGAAAAATCAATCATTATAAAATGTAATTGACAGAAAAAAATTAGTGGTAAATATATAGTTATTCCTCAAACTTTAGAGATTTACAGTATCACTGAAAGGTAAATACACCATATATATATTTATGCATACTCGTAATGTCTAAAAGTAAAAGTGTTTTATCAAAAAAAGTATAAAGTGTGCATTCCTTTATATCTCTAAATATATTCCTAACAATAATAAAACGCACTGCATAGTAACAAACCAAATAATAAACAATATAATCACATATTCTATACGCGTGCTATATAACATTATATGCTTAATTTAAAAAAAATGTAATCATATTTTTGTAAACATATTTAAAATCAAATTCAAATGCAGTTTACAATATAACATTGGGACACTACTGCATACATGTACGCACATTATGTGGGTCGGACTTGAAATACAAAGTGTGACTGTAGACTCGTGTATGTCCTTTAATTAAATACATTACATTCTACAAACTTCTAGGATGTTATTGATTTGGCAAATATGTTGTTAACGCAGAACAACAAAGGAAAAGTACGGAGATGTTTCCACTAAATGGTGACTCAGGAGTTATACAAAACAAAATATGGCATCAATTCTAAGGCTTATGTAGTTTGTAAGACACAATGTTCAAAAGGAGATGGAATACTACGGCTCTATGAAAATGCCCTGTCCGACTTTGAGCACAGAATCGACCCCCCCCCCCCACCTCCTCTCTCTTGCTGAGCTATGTGTTTATGTTGTCCAACAATTACCAGATCCGAAACAAGCCATATACTTTCTTAAGAAACTGGAAGAGAAAGTTAAAGCCAGTGAAGAAGTCAAATGTTTTGTATATGACTACAATGGGTAAAATCTATCTCCGGAATAAATAATTTCCTCCACTGAAGACCCTAATGGAAGAGTGAGAGAAGATTTTTAATGATATAGATGGAGTGACCACAGTACATGGACGCTTCTATGAACTAACGAGCAACTATCATAAACTAATGGGCAACCATGCTCAGTACTATCAAGTGGCCCTTAGATTCTTAGGCTACACACATCTGAAAAACATGCCAAAAGCTGAGCAGGAAGAGATGACTTTTAATATTGTTTTATTTAGGAGCTGTAATAGGCGAGGGTGTATCCAATTTTGGTGAGCTCCTTGCCCATGATATCTTGGCATCCTTGAAGGGACATATAAAGAATGGCTGGTTGATCTTCTGTATGCCTTTAACAGCGGAGATATTGACAACATCATAGGACTGAAGGATAAATGGTCTACTCAGTCGGATCTGAAAGTCAATGAACTTGTAACTAGGAAACTAGATCAATCTGTTATGTTTGATGGAGATGACATTCCAAAGGCCAGCAACAGATACACAACGGACATTTGATAGTATTGTCCAGACTGTCAAAATTAACACAAATCTGGTTGAACTGTTAGTCATGAAAGCTGTGAGGCTTTGGTTAGTGAGATGATCTATTGATGAAATAGAACAGAAATGTCACATGACATGGGTACAGCCTAAATGATCGCAAACAGATTTCCGGCATGCAGAATCGCCTTGAGTTGTTTGGAAAAGATATTGGCTTGATGGAACGCCTGGTACAAACAACTACTCATGGTATTCTCAAATAATTGTTGAGCAAGTATTGCATTTTATCTTCCTTTTTTACTCTATTTGGTTTATATTGATTTTATTTTCCTTACCCATAAATAACTGCAAGTATATAAGTATAAATACAAGTAGCTTGCTTTATTTTATGTAAAAAAATAATAGTAAATTATGATTGTAAGTTTTGATACTTTGTCATGGAAATATATAATTTGGTCACTTATCATTTGTTTAAATGCCCGTAAAATACATTATAATTGAATAATTTTAAAAAAGTTCATTTTGACAAAGGAACAATTAACATAAGGGACAGTCGTAATGTTCAATACAATTATGTTCACCAGTGTGACTTGTTGGGATTAAAATGCATAACCTGTAGTCTTCAATCGACGTATAATATGTTGTCTACACTCGACACATAACATGTTGTCTTAAATCGACACATAACATGTTGTCTTCAATCGACATATATGTTGTCTACACTCGACACATAACATGTTGTCTTTAATCGACACATAACCTGTTGTCTTCAATCGACATATATGTTGTCTACACTCGACACATAACATGTTGTCTTCAATCGACACATAACCTGTTGTCTACATTAGACAGAGAGAGAAAGATATTGGTGTGAGGGGATATGTTTTGGTACACTCTATCAAATGTAATTTATTTGATTGTGTGCCGGGGGGGGGGCACATTTAAGTGTGATGGAAAATACATTTTTTTCGGACGGATTCATTGCAGTTGTGTTTTATTTTCAACTGTATTAAATAACACTGTCAGTTATCAAGTACCAAAAGACATTCATTAAATTGAAATGAATTTTAAGTGACAGCATTTAATCTACACCAGACACACTGACAGACAAACAGACAACCAAACAAGCACCGTATTTCCGTCTTTACTTAAATCTATAGAAAAGCTATTGGTTAAAAAAATTTGACTTTCTGAATTATGATAAATTAAAGATAGCTCCAACGTTTGGTAAAAAATTGAGTGCAAAAAATGTGGAGTACACAATTTCATATATATTGTTTTGTTTTTTCTTACGTTTTGTAATTGTAATTTATCGAAGGTAGAAAATTAACCACTCGTACATGAAAACAAAAACATTAAAAAAATATATATTTTTTTTTTAACTTCAAACTTTGACTTTCAGTTAATTAAATAAAACGTAAATGAAAACACATAATTAAGTTGCGTCTCTTCATTTATTTGACTGAAGTAAATCGATGCACCGAAATAGTTCATTGTACAGTTTAAACCACAGTTGTTAGTTAATTCACGTTTTTAATCGACACGTTTTGATCTTTGAGTTTATGACTGTCAGATTCTGATAATAAAGTAAATTGTATTAAAATCATTAGCCATCATGTAGAGAATAGTGGCACTGGCAGCAATATCATCCAACACTTACTAAAACATATTTTTTCCACATTGTAAACGTAGTTGTACACAACCTCAGCCATTCATTCCCCCGTGTAGCTACCCATGTCTAGGGAAGTTAAAAAAAACGTGTAACGGGTAGCTCATCATCTGGTGAAACATACCTCACAATCACAGTCAGCTTATCAATTTTAGGCCGTTTTTACGGTTCTTTAATTACACATGGTTTATTCTTAATTAGTCAAACTGTGTTTAAAAAAATTAAAAAAAAATAAAAATAAAAAAATTGCAGTAACGTCTATTCCTAATTCTCTTGTTTGGCTAGAAAGAAAATTATTTGCTGTTGTTGAGTCATTTTGGGGCTTTTTTTTTTTTTTTTTTTTTTTTTTTTTTTTAATATCACTTTTTATACAAATCTTTTCATTTTTTTTTAAACTGTGAAACACCGCAACACTTAAGAAGGTGTTTGTCGCAAATACGTTTTTGTAAAACGGGCTTCCAGCAAACGGCGTTCGGGCAATCGAAATTCGTTAATGTTTTTTTTTTTTTCTGAATTTGTCATAAGCCGATTGAGAAGAAAAGTATCTCGGGATAGGGGTGTCCATAAATGACGTCACACTGTTAGGAGGAAAAGGGGGGCGGGTCCGTAATTTTGCGACGGTTTATGATGAGGGGGAGGGGGTTGTTTTTTCATTGTAAAAAGCGATGCTAGAAAACGAATTTTAGCTGTTATTTCTCGTCAAAAAATGTTTTAATAAATTGAAACAAAATTAATTAAAACACTTTATGTTGACAGAGTTCAGACAAGAAACGGGAAAATATAACTGTTTTAATGAGCATTTAACGGCAATTGTGATGGGGGCGGTGGGAGGTTGTCTGATGTGTGACGTCATTTTAGGGGGGGTCTGGCTTTTTGTGACTATTTGTGACTAAGGGGAGTGGAGGTGGGGGGGGGGAGGTAAAAATTCTAAAAAAAAAGCGTTAGGTTATTTATGTATGACCCCTAAAGAAGCAATTTGTTTGTTTTTTTTTTGCATTGTAAAAAATGAAAAAAATAATTACAAAATGTGATTGAGAGAAAATTTAAACCAGACAATTATATGAACAATGATATTATTCAAAAATGTAGTGGTAAAATCTATAGTTATTCCTCAAACGTTAGAGATTTACAGTATCACTAAAAGGTAAATACACCATAGATAAATGTATGCATACTCGTAATGTCTAGGCCTCGTACAAACTATAAGTAACCATAACATAACTGTTTAACTAACTCTATCATATATTTTTGTGTAAAAAGAGAAATTTAAAAACTAAAACTGTTGTGTCAAAAAATTATAAAGTGTGCATTCTATCATATCTCTAAATATCATCCTAACAATAATAAAACGTATTACATAGAAACATAGCAAATAATAGAATCAATTTTTTTTCAATTCAAGTGCTGCAACATTCTATACACAATTAAAATGAAATCTTGTTAATTTATTTTTAATGAGAATATTCAAAATCAAATTCAAACTCAGTACAAAATATAACATATTACAAAATACATACATTTTTGTAACTTATTTGGGTCGGCCTTGAAACACATTGCGTGACTGTAGACTCCTGTATGTCCTTTATTTAAATACATTATACAAGAATGACTTCATGCATGCTAATTGATTTTGCAAATATGTTTTTATCTGTGGGGATAAGTTCTCACTGTTTATACAATCATATTTCTTTGTGTTTATAAGCTTTATATTATTGCAAAAATCTGTGATTTTTATTTAAAGCCCATTTTTTTTCTGTTTTACTGATTGGTCACAGTGAAGTCATTTTAATTACTGAATGGTTAATTAATATAGAGCTTTATAATTATCAATACCACAAATAGTTTACATCGTGCGGCGTCAATTCGGCCAATGACGAAACGGCCCCGTCAAAACGACCCCGACAAAACGACCCCGTCAAAACGACCCCGTCAAATCGGCCCCGTCAAAAGGGCCAGCGACATATGGACCCCGTCATATAGGCTCCCGACAAATAGGCTCCCGTCATTTAGGCTACCGACAAATAGGCTCCCGTTATATAGGCTCCCGACAAAAGGGCTCCAGTCAATAAGGCTCCTGACAAATAGGCTCCCGTCATTTTGGCTCCCGACATATAGTCTCCCGTCATTTAGTTTCTCCACAAAACGGCCCCCGTCATTACGACTCCCGACAAATAGGCTAGCGTCATTTTGGCTCCCGACAAAAAGGCTCCTGTCAATTTGGCTCCAGATAAAAGGACCACTGATACTGTGGCGTAGCTACCGTAAAGCTAGCGTAAGCAAGGCATGGGGGCCTAAGGCACATAGGGGCCCTTTTCCCTCATAAAAAAATTAAAACTTTTACAATGGAATTTTAATATTTGTTACATATAAATAATTTTAAAAAAGAAAAAGGTTAAAAGTTCCAAAAAGCCCCCCCCCCCCACCGTTTCGGCAGTGGGATTCAGTGTTTGTGGGTCAAACAGAGCCCAATCGTTATAATAACACTACAGGCGATATCACTTTGTCGTGCAAGACATTGAGAGAATCAGCCTATAAATAAACTTTTTAGCAGTAGTAGGCAAGCATAATAATATAGTATAAATACCAAATCAGGACATAAAATACAAAATGTTGCCTTCAGAATATATATATATATATTAAAAAATATCCATCGTAAGTAGAAGTTGATCTCTTCGTTTAACTCCTCTGTAGCCTAACGCAGAGGCGTAGCGAAGAAGAGGCGGGGGGTGCGGACCGCAACGGGTGACACCATTTAGGGGGGGGGGAATGACACCAAAGGCAAAAAATTGTAAAATTTAAATTTATAGAATAAAATTCTATTTTTCAGATCCATTAGTTAAATTTAAATAGTCTTCTAAGTACAAATCGAAAATTATATCAAGAGGGGGGGGGGGGGGGGGGGGACACCACGACGTAAACGTAAACTATAAAGAAAACAATGCTACATCCAACTGTATTATAAACAGACTGTAGATAAACATCGTTACTCTTAAGTCAGCAGTGATTAAAGCTTAAACAAGTACGTATACCAGTATGTGGCATATATATAAATTTTAGGCCTATGTAGGCCCACACACACACACACACACACACACATATATATATATATATATATATATATATATATATATATATATATATATATACATATATATATATATATATATATATATATATATATATATACATATATATATATATATATATATATATATATATATATATATATATATATATATATATATATATATATATATATATATACATATATATATATATATATATATATATATACATATATATATATATATATATATATATATATATATATATATATATATATATATATACATATATATATATATATATATACATATATATATATATACATATATATATATATATATATATATATATATATATACATGTATATATATATATATATACATATATATATATATATATATATATATACATGTATATATATATATATATATACATATATATATATATATATATATATATATATATATATATATATATATATATATATATATATATATATATATATATATATATATAATATATATATATATATATATATATATATATATATATATATATATATATATATATATATATATATATATATATATATATATATATATATATATATATGCTTTGTTTCCTGAGAGGGGGTGACAATACGAAGTGCCGCACCGGGTGAGACCCGACCTAGCGACGCCACTGGCCTAACGGCTGACGAAGGGGCCCACTGATAATTTTTGCATAGGGGCCCACAAATCCTAGCTACGCCACTGCACTGACAATACCGTTTCTGTAGAGACTAAGTCTCCCGGCAAAGCGGTCTCATTGAATATCACATCTGCCAGTGGGACACCTTCATCAATATTCTTTAGAGTTAGCTTATCCAACACTCTTATGTAATACAACGTATGCATCTCTTGTTCGGCAGGCCTTATTTTTATAATAGTTTATCTATTATAAAATATAGTATGTTTTAATTTAAGGGTCATCTATCTATGACATCCATAATTGAGTCGGTTATAGGCTGTTCCAACTCATTGTGTGGGGAGAAGGGTCCACGCTGTACCTTCCTAACTGCAATATGCTTGTACAGGGGCGTAGCGAGGGGGGGGGGGCGGGGTGCGGACCGCACCGGGTGACACCATTTAGGGGGGTGACACCAAGGCAAAAAATAGCAAAATATATAGAGAAAAAGTTGAGGGGGGGTGTAAATCGAAAGTTTGGGGGGGGGGGGGGGTGCAAATCGAAAACTTGAAAGTTTGTCCACGGGAAGGGTCGCAACGCCTCTGGGGTGGTGACACCATTAAGTGCCGCACCGGGTGACACCCGACCTCGCTACGCCACTGTACTTGTAGGTTATCAAAACAAAATGCTGTTATCATGTTAACATCATGTATATGATACATTTACACTTCTGTGCTCGCTTTTAAGCAACAGATCTTTTCTGTAGTAAATTAAACATTATCAAAACTTTAGAATTGGTGGAATTTAGCTGTTAAGGGCTCGATTTGTTTGTGAATTAATGTTGGTTTATGAAAAAATAATTTCATTCGGGCATTAAAAAGAGGTTATGGTGGTATTGGAGGTAGGACACAATGGTTACTTTTATGCCAATAGTGGTCATATCATTCATTTTTCTGGAGCCAATATGTCGGGAGTCATTTTGTCAAAAGCCAATATGTCGGGAGCCCAATTGCCGGGAGCCAATATGTCGGGAGCCCATTTGCCGGGAGCCCATTTGTCTTGAGCCCTTATGTCGGGAGCCAATAAGTCGGGAGCCGCTTTGTCGGGAGCCAATATGTCCTGAGCCTATTTGTCAGGGGTTAATATGTCGGGAGTCCATTTGTCGGGAGCCTAAATATCGGGAGCCCATTTGTCGGGAGCCTATATGTCGCAAGTCAATATGACGGGAGCCCATTTGACGGGAGCCAATAAGTCGGGGCCCTTTTGACGGGGCTATTTTGACGGGGTCGGTTTGTCGGGAGTCGATTTGACGGGGTCGTATTAACGGGGCCGTTTTGACGGGGCCAATTTGTCCCGGGCCGTTTTGACAGGGCACCGTTTACATAATATATAATAACATTTCACTTTTCAAATGAATGGTTCTCTAAAAATTGTTTGAGGATAATTTAACCTGGCGTATGTCATGAGATTTAATAATGTGTTCTTTCAAAACACTATTGTTATAACATCATATTATGCAAACTCTGTTTTTCAATATTTAATGGGATAAGCTACATCCAGAACGGGATTATCGTGGTGTGTTGTACGGCTATCACGAAAGTCTCGAGTTGGGATCACGGTATAGAGTCCATGAACAGCCGAACTCCACTTCACCTTCCTCAGCACAAGCAGGCTTGTTACTTCGAATGGAATAATTAGCCACTTGTTAATTTATTTAAATAAAAAAACTACTTTCTCCTCATTGAGTTGAGCCTTGCACCGTGGCTTGAAAAGAAGATATCTCATAATTACAAATTTACTATAAAATATTATCACGGTTATACATTTTAACATACGGAAAAAACTTCGTATTTTCTTTAAAAGTACACAAAAATATACACTTTTCTGTATTAGAATAATTATTTCAATCAAAGCCTATTTAGAAACAGTAGTAAATGTAGTTATATTTGCCTCTCTATATTGTAAATTATTTTTGTTTTATTAAAATATATTATATCAGAAGCTATTTCCCTTAAACCTGCAGTAAAAGCAATGGGAAGTGATGAAAAGCACTCGTTTTTATTTTCTCGTATATAGGAAGTATAGAGAAAGTCTTGAAATCGTGCTAAGATAATCGAGATTTTTACAAATCTCGATTTTTTACACCTCACTGATATACGAATATTCGAGAAAGTTTAGGGGAGATCACTCCAGGTTTATTTTTTTGTTTAATAAATGTGCATTTATTTAAATAGCTGTCTATGAGTAGAAAAGTTTAGTTGTTTCTTTTCGACTAAATCAAACACACCAACTCTTGATCTGCTGACCGTCCCACGTGACTGGTCAGTTCGTTGTACTGTTATTATATTATTTCTGCCTGATCTATTATCTATAACAGATTGCTAACTTTCTATATATTAAAGTTGTTTTTTTCTTTTTTTTTTTTTTTTTTTTTTTTGATGCTATAAAAGGTTTTATTAATTTCACATTCATTAACATTAAAATACAACACTACATCTTCTTGAACATATTTTCAACATACACCAGCCTCACCACTATTATACCAGTATTCATGTTTCTATCACACAATGCTGTGTGTAAAAGAAACTCACAAAAAAAGATAGAAGTGCATTCTGCGTTTCTTACAACTAAAACTATATAACGAACTTAATAAAATTATCAATGCTCTTAGTCCTATTTAGAATTAGTTGTAAATAAAATCTATAAATATTTCAGCCAGGACAACTGAGCATTGGTTGTTAAATTTAGAACTATTGAATAAAAAAAAAGTATGCTATTTTAAAATCTGAAAAACAAATTATTTTAAATTTAAATAAATCATTTTAGACTGGGATTTTACACTTTTGGGAAAAGGAAATATTTTGTATCCTTTTAACTTGTGAAACATCATTTGCAAAGATTACATTCATGCTTTCTTAGAGATTTTTTCCAAATTTATGTTTCAATTTCTTTAAATCAACCTTGGAATCAGTCTCCACCTTGGCCTTTTTCTTTGCTGGTTCAGTGGATTCTTCTGGTGCAATAAAGGATTTATCTCGCTTCTGTTGCCTGTCTTGCTTTGATTGTTTCTGTTTCTGCTTTTTCAATTCTGCCTTACGTTGTCTTCTTTCATTCTCTTTAAGGAAGTACTAACCAGACGCAAGCTCTTCATCAATTTTAGATTCAGGCTGTGGGGGTGGGAATGGAGTATACTCCTTCTTCTTTCTTTTCTTCAATGGCTGCTTACGTTTACTTATATTTTTACTCTTGTACTGAGGTAGATACGGTTCCCAGTTTATATTCCGCATTTCAGGATTTTTGGCAAGGTCATGCTTTTCCATAATAGTACGAGTAACAAAAAAAGGGTGTATATTTTTCATACAGTCTTCAACAATTGTGCGTACTTCCTTAAGATCCTTATGTGGCCCTAAGTCAGCAACTGTGTTACCCTGAACTGCAACATAGCAATCAGTCAGGCATTCAGTTGCTTTAAGGGTTGTACCTCCTGGGCCAATAAGCCGCTTGCGCCGTTTAATAAACCTTTCTTTTTTTTCCACCATGGAGCCTATTTTTATTATATCACAAGCAACATCATCATCTAGAATCCTTTTAGCCTGCTCTAGATCAACACTACGAGCTAGCAATGTAATTAGGTCCCTGGCTTTGATAATAATGTATGGATCGTAAGTTTTTCTCGTTGTTTTTACACTAAGACTGCCTTTAATGAGGTCCATCTCTGGTTCAACGCCATGTTCATTGAGCACTTCTTTCACCAATGGCTAAACTTTTGACAAGTAGCTTTCACGATATTTTGTTCAAGTTGACTTTTATACAAACAAGATTTGAAGAAGTTATTTCAGAAATGCCTTCAGAAATTAAAAATTTAACGCTGAAAGAATTTTCTGAGGCTGGTGGCACATATGATTCAGTATTGGCGCATTGTAGGAAACAAAAGAGGCTTGCTCAGTTAGATAATGAGTTATGGAAACCTGTCAAGGGTAATGCTGAATATCTTGAATGCATTGATGAAGAAGGTGAAGAGCCAACTAAGCAATCTGATCTGGCAAAAAAAACTCCCTCATCCAAACCAAAGCGTCAGGGGAAAAATTCAGCAATGCCCCCTCCTACTAACAAAAATTCAGTTTTAAGACAAGTAACTCCTTCAACTCGAATGAGAACTAGATATGGCCAAACACCTTTAATAACACCCAAGTTTGACCCAAACCTTCCCCTTACACCTGAAAATATTCGAGATGTCAAACCTGGTGAGAGGCTGATGTCTTTAGCAGGAAGTCCTGTCCAGGTGGAAAAAGTAAATAAAAAAGTGTATGATGTAGTGGACAAGAAAGAAATAGCCAGTGGGTGGACGGACATCGCAGGCGTAGAGCTGTCTCCAAGCACGGTCGGCAAAATGCTGCAGTTTGTTTCAAACGCTATCAAAGAGACATCGTGAAGGTGGAGTTTAGCGGGGTAACTGTTGGCTCTTTGGTTTTAGGAACTGAACCATGTACAAATTTGTATGAATGAATCGTTTGCTTTTATACTAAGATTTGTAGGTGCGATGTGTATGATAAATTAAGTGTATAATATGGGATAATTATTTGTACATATTTGTTAAAAGATACATGATCAGCCAATTTGTTTATAATATGCTGACTGTGTAAGTGTACACAGCTCTGTTCAATTCTATTTATCTCTCATTTCACATTACAACGCATCTTTGTTGTCACATGATCAATTAATTTTAATATTAAATTAGCGTGCAATTTTCTTGTAACCACGGCTACTAATTTTGAAATATTTGTGGGTCAGGTTCCCTGAAGCTTTTAATTTTTAAATTTAAAGTTTAACAGAAATAAGAAAAACCAGAACAGCAGTAGCTGTTTACTTTTATTATGTTGTATTCACCATTTAAATTTGTAGGTAAAAATAGCTATGTTGCATTTGTTCAGACTGGCTAGATTTTGTTTGCTGTTTTAAATTCCTAATAGGTTGTTAACATTAACACCTGCCATTATTTATTACCTTGTCTACTACAGTCCCCTCCCCTGCCATCTTTGACCCACCTTATGTTGTACCATACATTCTGGCCAAATGCCCAGCCTCCCCCTGCCTCCACCCATTCATGTAATATTTACCATCTTCACCCAACCGTTTAATGGAACTATTGTAGATACTACCCTTGTGTTCTATTTTTCTCATCCTAATAATATCTGTAGTTTCTATTCTCATATTGTTCACACTGGCTTTATCAGCAGTACTGCAAGCATGAATATTTGGTGGTTTTTATTTTTTGGTATTCCAAATTGTTTTTTTACACAAATTTGGTCTCATTTGCAGTACTGCAAAAATATATCAATGGTCTTGTTATTTTTTATTTTTTTTGAGAATCATTTTGTTTACATTTCAAGTTGAAATAAATTTATAATCGTTCAGTCAGAGCCAGAGAACATTAATAAAACGGGTTGGATCCAAAGTCATTAAAAACAATATACATTGAAGTCAAAGTTTCTTAAATGTATATCCTAACATGTTTTTAAATTAAAATTAGCTTGTTGCAAAAAAAAATATCTTTTCTAAAACAAATGAATTTTTTTTATATTTATTGCATAAGTACTATGCCTATTTCTGAAGAATATGTTTTTAAATTTATTAAAGTAAATAGCTCTGTTAGTTTGATTTATTGATCTCCCTTTTCCTTGTCTTCGAAATGGAAATAGTAATATATATTTTAAGTTATTAAAAAAAAGACATTTAGAATTAGACATTGTCATTATCTAAACTGTTTGAGAACTCTAATCAATCCAGTACGAAACATTTAATTTCCAGATAAAACAGTTTGTGATATGTATAACTTTAAACGCGTGTTATTTTGTGTTTGTTTTTGTTTTACTGTGAAACACACTGCAACACTTAACAGCGAGTTTGTCGTATTCGGGCACATGTCCTACGACACAACAAAAACGGGATACGATCAAGTCCATTGAGAAGAAAATTAGCTCAGGTTAAGCTGCCATCTTTTTTTTTTGCTGAACTCAAAAAGGGACAAAAGTAAAGAAAGAGACAATGAAACATAATGTGTTGTAGTAAAGTCTATGGTTATACATCAAACGTTACATATTTACAGTATCTGTGATTGTTATTACGCCAGTGATATATTTATACATAGCCGTATGGGCTAAACCTCTCTCAAACTATAAATAACCATAACATAATCGTAATGTAACTTTAACATATAAGTTTATAGAGACAAATTTAAATATCAAAACAATTTTAGCAACATATTTTATATATGGTAAATATTGTTCGTGTTTCATCAATATAAATTACAATTGGATAAGTAGGTCAAGACCAGATGGTAATGTGATGTAACATAATCTGTGACACAATCAGATGGTGAGTTAATACAAAACAAATTAACAGCAAGTTGGCCGACCTGTTGGTGACGATGTAACTACTGTGATGATTCCACATGATGTTTGGCTATTAAACTACTGTGATGATTCCACATGATGTTTGGCTATCAAATTTATGTAATGATTCCATGTGATGTTTGACCATCATTTTAATGTAAAAGTTCCACATACACCATCATCTGATACTACGTTAAATATATGTTCTGTTTTAAAGTTCGTTTAAGCTTTGTTGCAAGATAACATAATGACAACATGTGATATCGAGAACGGCAATACATTTAACCGAATGTTTTGCTAGTCGTTAAAATATGTAAAAAGCAACATCAACGTTTTTTACTAAGTTAACAAAATTTTTTTTCCTAATTGAAACGTATACAACTAAAATAGCATGTAGGTTTTAAACACAATAATCAACAAGATTGTTTACTCGATAGTCTGCATTTTGTTAGTAAATAATGTGCGATCATTAAAAAAAGATCTCTATGAGTGTCAATGTTCGGTTGCCCCTCTTTTATGCCTTATATTTAAACAATAGGTAACAATTTGTGAACAACTTCTATATGTACATCGTATGAAACCCACATAATAATTTTAAGCTTAAAATAAAAAGCTACTGATATAATAAAACCAGATGACAACCCGAGTGTGTCAGTTATACTAAAATTACAATTTAACGTATGATCACTGTTACCGTTTCTTCATGAATTTATGATTTCTATTTTTTTTATTGTTAGCCTGAACAACGGCGACCATAGATTGTTGTCCCAACTTCCTTGACAAAACCTTTAGTTTATTAGTATTTTTTTAAAATAACTATTGAATAGTGTCGTCAAAAGTACCATAGCAGTTATCCTTTATCAACACTAGCATCATCTGAGCTGAGGTAGTAGTATATAAACATTTGAGCACATTAATTTTACCTGGGTTTGTTTTGTATGATCAGAACTCCGTGACCCTAACATGACTATGTAGTGTGTGGTACAGCTCAAGCAAATGTAAGCGTTTATAAAAGTTTCACATGTTATAAAATATAATTTTTGCAATTTGCAATATAGAAAAGTTTCACTTGTTTTTCGTTCATGATTTTACGGAAAATAAAGTTTTAGCTAATACTACTTTACTATTTTAAAATTGTGGTATTTTTAGAACAATGTTATTTGGTTCGGGCAATTGTTTATTTAAACATTATACAAATTCAAATCCCTTATTTCAACATTTTAAACTTAATTATTTTATAGAATGTGTTAATTAGAAATTTGCTATTCTGAGGACAGAGGTTATGGGCCACACAAGTTGTAAAAATAGAACCTGGCTCATACATGTATTGTGTGGCTTTGGGTTAAGTGGTATGGAATAATAACTCTTGCTGAAATAAATTTGGAAATACATTTTTTTTAAAGTAACATGGGTGTTATGTAGAGTAAAATGATACACCTAAAAATCTTCGTATATAGTGTGAATCATATAAATCTTTTGTAGCTGCAAAATCACATAAAACACAACTACATTGTAAATGCCGTGATTACATTGTTGAATCATTTAGTTGTTAATAATGTAAAGCGTATATCTATTAAAACAAGTATTTTTTATCACTTCCCATTTTGTGATATGAAACATGTTAAGGGAAGTAACTAAAAAAAGGTATTCCTTTAGTCAAAAAAATATAATACAACATTGATAGGCAAAATAACTAAAAACGCTATTGTTTCTATATAAAATATGTTTGAAACAATGTGCCTTTAGAAAACAAATTGCATGCACTTTTGCGCGTCTTTTAAATAAATATAACGTTGCTCTGTGTTTTAAAATGTATAACCGTATTTAAATGTAATATTAATTTTGTTTTTTTTTTATAAATCTTCGATTTAATCGATTCTGTACTTATGATTTTTTTTTTGTGAGGTTTAAGTGATATTTTATAAAATAAATGTTTCAAAGAAACAGCAGAGAACAACAGAATATTTGCTAGCACAGCTAGGTTAAACAGAATATCCATCATGAAAGAACACCGGTAAACATAGTAAAACAACTTGCTCAGACACTTACAATAGTTATTGCTCAACTACTAATAAAACCAACCCACAGAAAAATATAACACATTCTTCTATTAGAAATATCACGCATTTTTCCATTAGATGTTCTAAGGTCAAACTATCACACATGTTTCTATTAGATGCTCTAAAGTCAAAGTATTCGATGTTCTACAATCAATACATCACACTCTCGTTTCCACGAAAGCAGTGGTTCTTAACCTGGGTTAGATATCTAATTCATGAAAATGGTGACATTTGTTTTACAGAGCCACTATAGTGGCACTCTCTTACTTAATTCAAATAAAAACCTTAGAGAATAGTCTATCAATGTTTACAGTCTAGAGTTTAGATCTTTGACGTTTGTAACTAAGTCTCTTGCTTCCCCATTTTCCGTCATTCATTTTACGAAACCTAAATAAGCCGAATTCGTTAAAAGTCACAATCTTTTAATAAGGTGTAGATCAGTTTGACAATCATATAGAATTAGAAACAACACATCAAACACATGCCATGCTACATATCTCTTTTAGATAGCTATTTAATTCACACATATAGAGTTACATCAAACTTATATCTTTTCGTTATAATTTGGCGAATTTAGCCAGTTATGTAAAGAATATGTAGATTTTTTTTTAAAATCATGTTCAATTGTAATCAATAATAGTAAAGTGCACATTTATTTTTATTAACTAAAATATTTAATCAAGATAGGTGCTTTGACCACAGGTGCTTTGACCACAGGGGGTTTGACCAAGGGGGTTTGACCATAGGGGGTTTGACCATAGGGGGTTTGACCACAACACATTACTTGTAGCTTGAACGAGGCCAAGACATTACGAGTATGCGTAGATATATATATATATATATATAACATGTTGTCTACACTAGACACATAACATGTTGTCTACATTTGATTCTTTGCTTCAGTTTCCTTTGGAGCAGCTCCTTTCTTTTTACCACCATCAAAGATCTAGATCTATTATTAAATTATTAAATCTAGATATCTAGAGACTATATAATCTATTAATCTACTCCAGCCCATGACTAGATGTAGATCTATGTGATTTCGGATTACCAATGGTTTAAATATTAGATTTATAGATCTAGACGGCTAGGTTACCACCACAGCCATTGTCCTGCTAGCAATACTAATACTACTTTAATGCATAGACTCATTCTATATAAGCTTATCAACTAAACCTTGAAATGCCAATTATTAATAATACATGCGATGGTTACGGTTCAATCAAATATGTCAAAATGAGAGAGACACATGAACACGATTTTAAAATACGCAGCTAATGCTAACTAAAAGCCGGCTAATTCCACTTCATAATACTGGACTATTGGGATACGAGTGACAACAGATGGAGAATGCGATTAACAAACTCTCTAACGACCCAAAGCTTTCACGTGCCACTGTTGTTACTCGAGACTCAGCTGATCTGATGTATCTACACTAGTGTGATATTTTAGCGGGACCAACATTTATTTCCTCAATGTCTAGACATCAAGTTGACCATCTGGATGGTGCCAATGTCTAGACATCAAGTTGACCACATGTATGGTGCCAATGTCTAGACATCAAGCTGACTATCTGAATAGTGCCAATGTCTAGACATCAAGTTGACCACCTAGATAATGCCAATGTCTAGACATCAAGCTGACCATATAGATGGTACCGATGTTACATAGCTAACATCAAAATGTACACTTCCTTACGTCATAACTCTTTGGTGTCGATCTTTCGCTTCAGCTAAACAATATTTTAAAAACCGATGTAAAAAGATATGTTACTCTAAACCGACATGCATTGTATTCACATAAAACCTGCTAGTTTGCGTAGGAAAATGAATATGGATGGTACCACAACACACACCATTTGGCGTCCTTGTTTACGGAGGTTACATGTAAGTGTTTTGGGTCGCTAGAGAGTCCGTTGCTGACAGTGATATGATACAGGAATCTTTAAGGTACTGTTATGATGAATTTTGTTTCAATGCTTGTATTAGGTGTTTTATGCATTAGACAATACAATCTTTGACTTCTCATTGAGGAATCAGAACCAAATGATAGCCTAGTTAATACCTAACCTTGCTCTGGTACTTTGAAAAAAAATCACGTGTTTGGTACCATGGGGTCAGTGTGGTCCAGGTTGAAAGACCAGAATAACACTTCTTTATAGTTGTATGTGGTTTACCTTAACAGAATACGATAGGACAATATGTTAGCTGGTCCAAATAAATATTGCACAATTTCATGAATGATTTATAGGTTATTTCAACCCCTGTCACAATGTGTCATCCCTGGCATTTGCTTGGAATATTCTTCGCACAGAAACGGATTGCAAGCATTACAGACTATACAATGATGCCTGGGTACCAGGGCAGGGCTATATTAAGTATCGGAAATATTATCTGCAAAAAGTAATTTTAAAAAATGATAATAGTAACATGGTATGGAGATAACTTTTAATGGAATGTTTCGGATTACAAGGCAAAATGTGTGCGCGTAAGCTACTGTTTCACATTATATAAATATAGACAATTACAATTTTTTAAAAAGTAGTTTGCTTAATGACATCGTCTTGTTTTTAGAACAAAAACTTTTTTTCTAGGTTTAACTGCGTTTTGTTCCCATCACGTTCAACGTAGATTTTTACCATGAACTTGATAGCGATGATTATGCACATTTGTTAATGTTGTCTCCCTTGAATAGTTTAAATTCAAGCAAAGGCAACTGTTAACCAAGTTTAGTTTTGTTTTAAAAATTTATATAAAAAAGTTCATAACTACGGCAATTTTAAACTGACAATTTTAATTTACAGTGATCGTCCGTTAGCTTGTAATTTTTGAATAGCTGGTTGTCATCTGGTTTTGTTATATCTGTAGCTTTTTATTTCAAGATGAAAATTACTATGTCTGGTGTATAGGCCTACAATGTACATATAGAAGTAGTTCACACATTGTTAACCCTTGTTTAACACAAGGAATAAAAGAGAGGCAATCGAAAATTGACACCCATAGAGATCTTTTTTTTAATGATCGCAAATTATTTACTAACAAAATGCAGACTATCTAGTAAACAATACTGGGTTATTTTTTTTAGAACCTAGGTAAAAAAAAAATTATATGGTTGCATTGTTTAAAAACGGTGATATTGCTTTAAAAAGATATTAAGACCAGCAAAACATGCAGTTAAACTATAACCATTATCCCTATCACATGTAGAATTTTTTTGTTTTCTTACAATACAAAAATTTGCTAAGCTTTAAAGAGCTTCAAAAGCAGTACGTATATTTAACGTAGTATCAGATGATGGTGTATGGGGAGTTATCACATTAACATGGTAGCCAAAACATCATGTGGAATTATCACAGTACTTAGACAGCAGAACATCATGTGAAATCATCACAGTATACTGATAGCAAGACATTATGTGGAATCATCACAGTATACTGAAAGCAAGACATTATGTGGAATCATCACAGTAGTTCGATAACCAGACATCATGTGAAATCATCACATTATACTGACAGCCAAACATCATGTGAAATCATCACAGTAGTCAGGCCACAACAGACTAAATCAACACATGCACAGAAAACTGAAGGTTGGGTGTAGCGAAATGTGCTCTTGTGGCAAGGCCCCGGAAAACACGGAGCACGTACTCCAGGAATGTACTTTGTATAGCCAGGCACGAGACAGACACTGGCCCCAGCCCACCCCACTCAGGGAAAAATTATATGGGGCACCTGACAAACTGGAGACCACAGTCCGGTTTGTCCACGAAGTTGGACTTGTTGTCTGAATCCTCCACCATATTCACAATTAAGAACGAAGAAGAAGAAGAAGATCACAGTAGTTACATCGTCACCATCAGGTCGGTCAACTTGCTGCTAATTTGTTTTGCATTAACTCAACATCTGATTGTGTCACAGATTATGTTACATCACATTACCATCTGGTCTAGACTTACTTATCTAATTATAATTTGCAATGCTGAAATATGAAAAATAGTTAGCCTATATTTAATCTTCTATTATTTTGATAAAAGTGTTTTAATATTTAAACTTGTCTTTATAAACGTATATGTTAAAGTTAACAATACGTTTATGGTATGGTTATTTATAGTTTGAACGAGGTCTAGCCAATACAGCTATGCATATAAATATATATTAATAGCGTAATACCATTCACAGATACTGTAAATATGTGACGTTTGATGTATAACTATAGACTTTACTACAACAACTTTGGTTTAATTGACTCTTTATCTACTTCTGTCACGATCGTTGTTCCCTTTTTGAGTTCAGCAAAAAAAAAGGTTGCAGCTTAACCTGAGCTAATTCTCTTCTCAATGGACTTGATCTAACCCCGTTTTCGTAAGACATGTGCCCGAATACAACAAACTCCTTCTTTAGCGTTGTTATATATTTCACAGTAAAACAAAAACAAACAAAAATTTAACACTTTTAACATTATACATATCACATACTGTTTTATCTGGAAATTACAAGTTTTATTCTGTATTGGTGAGAGTTCTCAAACAGTTTAGATAATGTCTAGTCTAAAACTAAATGCCTTTTCTTAAAACTTAAAATACATATTACGATAGCCATTTCTTATTACATAGGAAAGGTAAAGGGAGACCAATCAAGCAAACTAATAGAGCTATCTATTATAAAAAACTTTAATAACATATTCCTTAGAAATAGGCATATTACTAATAAAAAAATATGTAAAATTAACATGTTTTAGAAAATATTAAACAATTAAGCAAAAAAGCTAAACTTTTATATAAAAAAATATTAGGTTATATAATGAAAAAAAACTGTGACTTAAATGCATATCGTCTTTTTAAAAATAAGGATCCAACCCATTCAACCAATGCATTGATTCCATTTCGTACTCGTTTATGAATAATTTAGTAAAATCTTATTGATCAAGCAGAAACAATATAATAACAGTACAACGAACTGACCTGTCACGTGGGACGGTCAGCTGTTTGCTCGCCAGGGGCCACAAAGGAGTGATGATGATGATGATATTTGATACAGTGTTGTGTTTTTAGAGTTGTGTCCCTTTAAGAGGTCACAGAAACAAGTGAACCATACTTCACTTGCCCCATCGACCGTAAGGTTTGAAAGGAAACTTTACTTCCCCTTTAAGTGAGACTTCCATTGTCAAACATGCACATTCCACAGAGTTAGGATAGACTATGTTCTCAAACTAGATGATGCACCATACAAAAATACACAAACGACAAACTTGAATACATTCAACATACATTTTCAAATCTGAGTAGAGAGATAAGTACATTCCCGTATATTTTACTGTTCAAACTTTAATAATGTACCTCATGTTACGATAAAGTGTATAGTTTATTCTGTCAGAGAAAAGTACATAAACACCTCTCCTACATAAACTCATCTCCTATTTAAACCATCTTCTATATTAACTCATCTCCTACATAAACCCATATTACAAAAACTCCTCTCATAAATAAACCCATCTCCTACATAAACCCATCTCCTACATAAACCCATCTCCTATATAAATCCTATCCTATATTAACCCTCTCATGCATAAACTCCTCTCCTACATAATCATTTCTTCTACATACACCCCTCTCCAACCCTTCCCTACATTAAGTCCATCACCTACATAAACCCTCTCCTACATAAGCCCATCTCCTACATTAAACCTCCCATACATACACCCTCTCTTATATACATCTATTGGTCTTCGTGTAAGGTTTTGAGTTATATATGGCTAAACGATTGTTGATTAAATACTTTCTTATAGTATTACTTAAGCTATTGATTTATTATTATTCAGCATCCAATGTTACCATTCGTGCCTAAGACACATGGAATAGATGCAGTAGAGTCCCTCTGTTTTTATAACTTCGGCCAACAAGGGGATAATGGGATCAACATTATACTCAGCCACCTTTGTTTCTCTAACTTAAGTCAGGTACCCATTATATACGGGTGGACTCAAGAACATCATAAGCCACAATACATAACCTAGTATAAACAGAAAGTGATATTTCAACCGCAAGGGTAGACAACGGTACCTAAAATAGTCAAAGTAAAGACTGTGTATCAGATTTATACAGACTAAGAACCTAAGGGCCACTTGATAGTACTGTCCATGGTTGCTCATTAGTTTATGATAGTTGCTCGTTAGTTCATAGAAGCGTCCATGTACTGTGGTCACTCCATCTATATCATTTAAAATCTTCTCTCACTCTTCCATTAGGGCCTTCACTGGAGGGAATTCTTTATTCCGGAGATATATTTTACCCATTGTAGTCATACACACAACATTTGGCTTCTTCACTGGCTTAAACTTTATGTTTCATTTTCTTAAGAAATTATATGGCTTGTTTTGGATCTGGGATTTGCAGGACAACATAAATACAAAGCTCCGCCAGAGGGGGGGGGGGGGGGGGTGATTCTATGCTCAAAGTCGGACAGGGTATTTTTAAAAGATAAAGTTTCTTACAAACTACATAAGCCTTAGAAATGATGCCATATTTTTTGTTGTATAACTCTTAAGTCCCCATTCAGTAGAAACATCACCCGTACTTTTCTTTGTTGTTCTGCTAGATAACCAGCTACGTTAGGTATGATTGATATGTTTCTAAAATCTGTTATTTCTATCGTCCACAGATATTTCTTTCTTTCTGTAACAAAATTTGACGTTAACATACTAGGACGCAATTCTAATCGTCAATTGAACCGACCTAATCTGTTGTCTTTGACTAATGTATAACTCTTGGCCAGTGTTTTTGTAGTTAATTTAGTCACCACTTATTTTAAGACACTTATATGAATAAAGCTAAATCTATTTCCGTGTATCAATATATTTTCTTGATAATTTAATAGTATGCACATATAGGCCTTTTGCAGTATATATAAAAATAAAATTCAATGGCATCAAGTGCAGTTGAAATAACTTTTACGCTATCGCCTTTAAAATGTTATGGAATAAGACGGTAGTATATTGGAAACATTCATTTTTATTAGGTTAGGTTAGGTTTTCATGTCGCCCCTCCTGGCAAGAGATTTCCTCTGCCCTGGGCTCGGCTCTCCACATATATAAAACCCAGTTGGCATAAAATAAACGTATAGTCATGTTCCATGTCAACTGCTTAATATAACACTTTATTAAGTAACCTGACATATGCCAGATTATGTCATCAATCCATCCTTAAACTAAACAAGTAATATAAAACGTGAAATTGAAATACATATGTAAACCATATGTTGTATTTATAATTATAAAGTTCAAAATTAATTAACCTAACAGTAATTAAAATGCCTTGAATTAGACCAGTAAAACAGGAACATTGTCTCTAAATAAAATCACTGTTTCTGGAAATAATATAAAGCTTATAACAAGAAAAAGATATGATTGTATAGACAGTGGGTGCTTATCCCCACTAACACCCCTGTCCATAACAAAATATTTACAAACTCAATAACATTATGGAAGTCCTTTTTGTATGATGTATTTAATTAAAGGACATACACTTGTTTCCAGTCACGTAATGTATATCTACGCCGACCCACATAATTTGTTACGAAAATGTATGTAGTAGTGGTCCAATGTTATATTTTATACTGAGTTTGAATTTGATTTGAAATATGTTCATTAGAAAAAGTGCTTCTTCCAGACTTTTTTCTCCGGGGGGGGGGGGGGGGCACTTGAAATTTTCGGGGGGGGGGGCGGTAAACTTTCTTCGGGGGGGGGGGGGGGGGGCCGAACACTGTTAAAAGTATATATTTTCTATATAAATTATATAAATTTCATTTCGTTTGGAAAGAAACTCTGATTAGAAATAAATTAATATGTTTACATGTTAATGGTGCATAAAATATTGTAGCACTTAAATAGAAAATGTGATTATATTGTTTGGTTTGTTACTATATATTGCGTTTTATTATTGTTAGGAAGATATTTATATACATGATAGAATGCACACTTTATAATTTTTTGACACAACAGTTTTAGTTTTTAAATTTCTCTTTTTACACCTAAATATATGATAGAGTTAGCAAAACGATTATGGTAGAGTTACTTATAGTTTGTTCGATGCCTAGACATTACGATTATACATAAATAAATGTATGACGTATTTACCTTTCAGTGATACTGTAAATTTCGAACGTTTGATGAGCAACTATAGATTTTCCCACTAAATTTTTGAATCATATCATTGTTCATATCAATGATCCGTCTAACTTTTCTCTCAATCACATTTTGTAATGATTAATTTTTACATCGTAAGCGAGGCAAAAAAAATAAAAAATTCTTAAGAGCAATTACAAAATGTTAGAACAAACAAAAAATGTTAATGAAATTAAGTAGGCCTACTTAACAAGTATTGAACTCAATATTTCACTATACGTTGGAGCTAACTTAATTTATCATAATTCAGATGAATAAATTTGATGACTGTGTTCAAACTTTACTGGTACTTGCATAACTGAATGTATCATTTAGTACAGTTACAAAAAAATGTGTAAGTCCAGAAAATGTATTTCCCAACAAACTAAAATGTTCCCCCACAAAATGAATCTAAACATTACATCTGACAGGAAGATGATATTTTTTTTACGGTGAAACGAAAAAGTATATCAAAAGTCTACATCTGACCTGTTCGGTTGTCTTTGATAGCTGTATAACGCTTTGCCACGGTTTCAGTAATTAATTTATTCACCATTTTTAAAGATATATATAATAAAAAGATAAATGATGTTTGCTATTATCAATATATTATCTTAATAATTTAATTGTGTGCAATTATTGGCCCTTTTTGTTATAAAAGAAAAAAATTGAATGATATTAAAATATCATGAGGTTAATTTTTAAGTTATCGCCCTTAAAATATTTTCAAATGACTAGACATTTGGAAACATTTATCTTTATTGCAATATTAATTGCGTATTTACTTAATATTGGAATATTTTCACTGAATGTAACACTATATCAGATTTATCACGTTAGTAATCCACGTCATTTCATAATTGGATTGAAATCCTACAAGTACCTGGCTAGAGTCGCGGAAAGTTATAGCAGCTTGCCATTTTCCTGACATAATCTCTTAGAAAGTTGATAGTCTAATCCCTCCCCTCCCTTACCCGGTAGAACATCTAATCCCTCCCCTCCCTCCCCCGGTAGAACATCTAATCCCTCCCCTCCCTCCCCCGGTAGAACGTCTAATCCCTCCCCTCCCTCCCCCGGTAGAACGTCTAATCCCTCCCCTCCCCCCCGGTAGAACTTCTAATCCCTCCCCTCCCTCCCCCGGTAGAACATCTAATCCCTCCCCTCCCTTACCCGGTAGAACGTCTAATCCCTCCCCTCCCTCCCCCGGTAGAACGTCTAATCCCTCCCCTCCCTTACCCGGTAGAACGTCTTATCCCTCCCCTCCCTCCCATGGTAGAACGTCTAATCCCTCCCCTCCCTCCCCCGGTAGAACGTCTAATCCCTCCCCTCCCTTACCCGGTAGAAAGTCTAATCCCACCCCTCCCTCCCCCGGTAGAACGTCTAATCCCTCCCCTCCCTCCCCCGGTAGAACGTCTAATCCTCCCCTCCTTCCCCAAGTAGAACGTCTAATCCCTCCCCTCCCTTACCCGGTAGAACGTCTAATCCCTCCCCTCCCTCCCCCGGTAGAACGTCTAATCCCTCCCCTCCCTCCCCCGGTAGAACGTCTAATCCCTCCCCTCCCTCCCCCGGTAGAACTTCTAATCCCTCCCCTCCCTTACCCGGTAGAACGTCTAATCCCTCCCCTCCCTTACCCGGTAGAACGTCTAATCCCTCCCCTCCCTTACCCGGTAGAACGTCTAATCCCTCCCCTCCCTCCCCCGGTAGAACATCTAATCCCTCCCATCCCTCCCCCGGTAGAACGTCTAATCCCTCCCCTTCCCCGGTAGAACGTCTAATCCCTCCCCTCCCTCCCCCAGTAGAACGTCTAATCCCTCCCCTCCCTCCCCCGGTAGAACGTCTAATCCCTCCCCTCCCTCCCCCGGTAGAACGTCTAATCCCTCCCCTCCCTCCCCCGGTAGAACGTCTAATCCCTCCCCTCCCTTACCCGGTAGAACGTCTAATCCCTCCCCTCCCTTACCCGGTAGAACGTCTAATCCCTCCCCTCCCTCCCCCGGTAGAACGTCTAATCCCTCCCCTCCCTTACCCGGTAGAAAGTCTAATCCCACCCCTCCCTCCCCCGGTAGAACGTCTAATCCCTCCCCTCCCTTACCCGGTAGAACGTCTAATCCCTCCCCTCCCTCCCCCGGTAGAACGTCTAATCCCTCCCCTCCCTCCCCCAGTAGAACGTCTAATCCCTCCCCTCCCTCCCCCGGTAGAACGTCTAATCCCTCCCCTCCCTCCCCCGGTAGAACGTCTAATCCCTCCCCTCCCTCCCCCGGTAGAACGTCTAATCCCTCCCCTCCCTCCCCCGGTAGAACGTCTAATCCCTCCCCTCCCTCCCCCAGTAGAACGTCTAATCCCTCCCCTCCCCTCCCCCCCACGATAGAACGGCTCATCCCTCCCCTCCCTTACCCGGTAGAACGTCTAATCCCTCCCCTCCCCTCCCCCCCACGATAGAACGGCTCATCCCTCCCCTCCCTCCCCCGGTAGAACGTCTAATCCCTCCCCTCCCCTCCCCCCCACGATAGAACGGCTCATCCCTCCCCTCCCTTACCCGGTAGAACGTCTAATCCCTCCCCTCCCTCCCCCGGTAGAACGTCTAATCCCTCCCCTCCCTCCCCCGGTAGAACGTCTAATCCCTCCCCTCCCTCCCCCGGTAGAACGTCTAATCCCTCCCCTCCCTCCCCCAGTAGAACGTCTAATCCCTCCCCTCCCCTCCCCCCCACGATAGAACGGCTCATCCCTCCCCTCCCTTACCCGGTAGAACGTCTAATCCCTCCCCTCCCCTCCCCCCCACGATAGAACGGCTCATCCCTCCCCTCCCTCCCCCGGTAGAACGTCTAATCCCTCCCCTCCCCTCCCCCCCACGATAGAACGGCTCATCCCTCCCCTCCCTTACCCGGTAGAACGTCTAATCCCTCCCCTCCCTCCCCCGGTAGAACGTCTAATCCCTCCCCTCCCTCCCCCGGTAGAACGTCTAATCCCTCCCCTCCCTCCCCCGGTAGAACGTCTTATCCCTCCCCTCCCTTACTCGGTAGAACGTCTAATCCCTCCCCTCCCCTCCCCCCTATAGAACGGCTCATCCCTCCCCTCCCTTACCCGGTAGAACGTCTTATACCTCCCCTCCCTCCCCCAGGTAGAACGTCTAATCTTTCAAAAAAAAAAAACAATATGTATGAAATTGTGTACTACACACATATTGCACTCAATCTTTCACAAATCGTTGGAGCTTTCTTTCATTTATCATAATTCAGAAAGTCAATATTTTTTTAAGACAAATATGGTATCTATGGATATAAATAAAGATGGGAACATGGTGTATGTATGTTTGTCTGTTTGTTTGTCAGTATCTTTAGTGTAGATTAAATATTGTCACTTTAAATTCAATTCAGTTGGATGAATGTCTTCAAACTTCACTCGTACTTGATAACTGACAGTATATTGTAATACAGTTGAAAAAAATTTCCGACCAAAATAAATTATTTCAATCAAACTAAAAATTACATTTTACACTAAGATAAAAAGTATAAAGGAAATTTATAATCCTGTTGTATCAATGTCAATAGATTATACCCAATCGATGGTCTTTGATATATGTATAATGCTTGGCCACTGTCTTTGTAATTAATTCAGTCATCGAACTTTTAACGACACATATAAGAATAAAGCTAATACTGTTTCTTTGTATCAACATTGTATCTTGATAATTGATTGCATGAAATTATTGGCCTATTTTAGTATATACAATGAAAATTCAACGATATCAAGTACGGAGGTAAGTTATATGTTCGGTTATCGCCCTTGAAATGTTTTCGAAGAAGAAGGTAGTATATTGAGACCATTTATTCTAGCCTAATTGCGTAATTACTTAATATACATTGGGATATTTTTAATGAATGTAACACTGTATGATATTTATACCATTAGTAAGCCACGTCATTTCTACTGTTATTTCATAATTAAATTGAAATCCTACCAGTACTTAGCTAGACGCGTGGAAAGTTATAGCAGCTTGCCACTCAAGAAACACATCCAACACTTAGACCACTCAGGGTGTGAGCTGAGATACAAGAAACACATCCAACACTTAGACCACTCAGGGTGTGAGCTGAGATACAAGAAACACATCCAACATTTAGACAAATCAGGGTGTGAGCTGAGATACAAGAAACACATCCAACACTTAGACCACTCAGGGTGTGAGCTGAGATACAAGAAACACATCCAACACTTAGACCACTCAGGGTGTAAGCTGAGATACAAGAAACACATCCAACATTTAGACAAATCAGGGTGTGAGCTGAGATACAAGAAACACATCCAACACTTAGACCACTCAGGGTGTGAGCTGAGATACAAGAAACACATCCAACACTTAGACCACTCAGGGTGTAAGCTGAGATACAAGAAACACATCCAACACTTAGATCACTCAGGGTGTGAGCTTAGATACAAGAAACACATCCAACACTTAGACCACTCAGGGTGTGAGCTGAGATACAAGAAACACATCCAACACTTAGATCACTCAGGGTGTGAGCTTAGATACAAGAAACACATCCAACACTTAGACCACTCAGGGTGTGAGCTGAGATACAAGAAACACATCCAACACTTAGACCACTCAGGGTGTGAGCTGAGATACATGAAACACATCCAACACTTAGACCACTCAGGGTGTGAGCTGAGATATAAGAAACACATCCAACACTTAGACCACTCAGGGTGTGAGCTGAGATATAAGAAACACATCCAACACTTAGACCACTGTGGGTGTGAGCTGAGATACAAGAAACGCATCCAACACTTAGACCACTCAGGGTGTGAGCTGAGATACAAGAAACACATCCAACACTTAGACCACTCAGGGTGTGAGCTGAGATACATGAAACACATCCAACACTTAGACCACTCAGGGTGTGAGCTGAGATATAAGAAACACATCCAACACTTAGACCACTCAGGGTGTGAGCTGAGATACAAGAAACGCATCCAACACTTAGACCACTCAGGGTGTGAGCTGAGATACAAGAAACACATCCAACACTTAGACCACTGTGGGTGTGAGCTGAGATACATGAAACACATCCAACACTTAGACCACTGTGGGTGTGAGCTGAGATACATGAAACACATCCAACCCTTACAGTAACAGTAGCAGGACAATTTGATAATCAGAAGTGTCGGTACTAATCTCTGAGAGTTTAAATAAAGACTTGAAGAAGAAAATAATAGTCATCTTGTCGAGTAGGCCTATTAGTTGTAAAACAATTTTCTTTAAACCCAAATTTATTTCAGCTCCATTAACTCACTCTACCGAAAAAAAAAATAAAAAAAAATAAATAAATTACATATTTTTTTTTCCCAAAAAAATATAAGTTGAAATTATTAAAGTGAAATGACTAAACACTATTCCTTATACGTTGTTACTTCATTTTTTTTTAAAGTTATGGCATGTTCATTGGCTCTCACTAGATTATCATTTTCTAACAGACCAAAGTGAGAGACACATAACCTGTCACTAGACTACAATACTATAATAGACCAAAGTGAGAGACACATAACCTGTCACTAGACTACAATACTATAATAGACCAAAGTGGGAGACACATAATCTGCCGCTAGACTACAATACTATAATAGACCAAAGTGGGAGACACATAATCTGCCACTAGACTACAATACTCTAACAGGCTAAAGACGACACACAGTGGCGTAGCTAGGATTTTTGGGCCCAATGCAACAATTATCAGCCTCTTTGTCAGCGGATTCATCTGAGCTAAGGATGTTGTTTATAAAAATCTGAACACAGAAATTTTACCAACGTTTGTTTTGTGTGTTCAGAACTCCGTGTTTCAAACATAACTATGATGTGTGTGGAATACATGTTGTCTATATTTGATTTGGGCAATTGTTTATTTAAACATTATACAAATAATTATAATTATTTTAAAGAATGTATTAATTACTAATTTACTTTTCTATGGACAGAGGGAATGGGCCAAAACGTTACACAAATAGAACATGGCTTATACATGTATTGTGTGGCTATGGGTTAAGTGGTATTGACTAAAAACTCTTGCTGAAATACATTTTGAAATAGCATATTTTTTAAAAAAAGTAACATAGGTGTATGTAGAGTAAAATGATACACCTTAAATTTTCGTCTATAGTGTGAATCATATAAATCTTTTGCAGCTGCAAAATCACCTAAAACACAGTTAGGATGTAAACGCCGTAATTACATCGTTTAATCATTTAGTTCTTAATAATGTAAAATGTATGTCTATTAAAACAAGTGTTTTTATCACTTCCCATTTTGTTATTTGAATTAGGTTAAGGGAAGTAGCTTAAAAGGGGGCAGATACACCCAGAACATGGTTACCTTACTAAAAAATTTACCAAAAAAAAACTATTAGACTTACAGTTGCCAAATTTGGTACCAGTATAGCTTACATAATCTATTATATGGCAAATGAAGGGAAATAAGTTTATGTATGAAGTAAAGATTTTTTTTTAAAAATAATTTTAAAATGTAAGTCATCCGCGATATAAAAAAAATGACCCCAACTGTAGAACTAATTTAAACCAAAGTATCAAGTACACAGCTGTAACACTTTCAATGCATCTAAAAGACATGTATGGCTATGGTATGAACCAGTCTCATGTTACTAACCATTATGGGTTGTCTATGACACAAATTTGAAAAATGTGCTAAAATTTTGAGAAAACAGCAGAACATAGCCCTACATATCTAAAAAAGTATATTACCTAGGTAAAAGATTTTGGTTCATACCATAGCCACTACATCAGGGAATGTGTGTGCAAAGTTTTATCACAATCGAACAATAATTGTGGAAAATAACTGGAAGACAATTTGCAAACATGTCGTTTTTCGCAAACTTTTCGTATACTAAAAAAAGTTGATTTTCTTCCATGAAAACAGCCAATACACTCCAGCTTAGTAAGGATGGCACTGTTTTTCAGATTCTTTCTCCTCAGCACCTAATTCCTAGTGCTTTCTGACCTGACAAAGAGTCTTGAAAGCCCAAAATGTCTGTTTTTTTTTTGTTTTTTTGTAACATACGACACATCTGCGGTTTTGCAGAATTCCAACAGAGTTATCCTGGATGTTTGTCTATCACCCTCAGCAAACCATCAGAATAGTGTTCCATAACTAAATATAGCTTCTGCCATTGCTATAGAAGTCTCCAATTATTACAGAATGATTCCTTTTCTTTTGGAATTACTTCCCTATCATGTTGCTGAGTGACTCATTCTGGTTTTGGGTGTAGCTATTGAGTCACTTTGTTACCTCCTATGTCTTAGCAAGGACTTCTGCTGACTGGTCTTATAGCTTCAATGACTTCTGTAAGGAGGTAATAATGTGTTCTATATGGTATGACCATTGGCATTGGTGTTTTTACTTTATGCAAGTCCATTATAAGGCAAAAAACTAATCTGACCTTTCCGCGCCTCAGCTTTGCATCACAAATGCAGTTCATCTGTTCACAATATTTAAAAAAAAATACCAACAGCTGAGAGGATAAGCTTAGAAACAACCAGATTATCTGTTTCATTTTGTATTATTACAATTAAATATGCATGAACTGGCTAGCCCCTTTCTTTCATTTCTAAGAAACAGTTACATCAATGACACAAGTGTGATGAAATAGTTTCTCAGAGAATTGCTGTCTATACTAATTTATTATCACATTATCAACATAATTTTCCAGATGGTTGACTTTAATATTTAGTTTTGTTTTATTCAGAATCACCATTGAGAAGTACTTTTCCTATGTATCATTCTATTTAGTAGACCTTTCTTATTTTGAAAAAAAAAACAAAAAAAAAAAAAAAAAAAAAAAAACAAGCGAAACAACGCAGAGAAAAATACAGAGCTATCAGTTTTAATAAATTAAAATACAATAACATTATGAATAAAAGTGTTAGTTTTGAAAAAAAACGTACCTAACACAATTTCAGTTTCAGACAAAATTAAAAGAAATAATTTTTATAGCTAATAAACATTATAAATTGCTTATAATGTACATTTAGAAAACAGCAACATTAATGTATACACTTTTCTAGGACAAGGGGTTAATTCGTCTGAATGGGCGTTCGTATATGTTACGGGTCAGTTTGAGGTCAGGTTAGAATAGGGTAGAATAGTCTCGAACTTAGCGGGGAGTGCGTGTGTGAGTTGAGTTCACCCTACTGTGTAGTAACCCCGGTGTGTTTATGTATTGTAATCCCAAGGTCGAATGCGGGTATAAAAGGGCGAGTGAACGATTGTGGGAGGTCAGGCAGCGGTTAGTTGGTAGCGGTTAGAACGAGGGCTGCTCTTTATGTGTAAAGAATTGAGACCGAATAAAAGTATTGAGGTCAACACGAATCGTCTCTTGAGTTGAAACTAACCCGGAACGTAACAGTGCACTTATGTCATTCTCCGGATATAAATCATTGTTACCAATTCTCAGACAATAAGCCCCAATGGACAAAAGCAAATACATCATGATAACATTAAAACGTAATGACTGGTCCCTTGGAACAGTCAGCTGACCATTGGTCAAGGTTAGCACATTATTGTCGGTTAGTCTATTTAACGTGTAGGACCAGTGGCGTAGCGAGGTCGGGTGTCACCCGGTGCGGCACTTAATGGTGTCACCCCCCCCAGGCATAGAGACCCTTCCCAGGGACAAACTTTCTAATTTTCGATTTCCACCCCCCCCCCCCCCCCAAGTTTTCGATTTGCACCCCCCCCCCAAGTTTTCGATTTGCACCCCCCTCGAGTTTTTCTCTATATATTTTATTATTTTTGCCTTGGTGTCACCCCCCTAAATGGTGTCATCCGGTGCGGTCCGCACCCCCGCCCCCCCCCCCCCCCCCCTCGCTACGCCCCAGTGTAGGACACATCATGATGTCAGAAAACTGTTGGAGATTACAGTTAGGTATCATTTGATGTGTGCCTATATTTTATAAAAAATAAATATTATTTGATTTTGTCATTGTGTTGGTGTGTTTGTAAACTAGAGCAATATTACAGGCCTTCACAATGCTAAGTAAACCGTATAAGCCACTGCATATATTTGTTTTTATCATGTTGGCTACTAACAATTGTAAATAGGTTATTTTATTTCGACACAAAATACAATACCGTATCTATAAACTGTGACATGCTATATTTAAATGTGTGTATTTTTTTTATTTGGTTACAATGCAGTTACAGTAATTTATGTTTATTAAAAATAAAATTGTATTACTATCGATTCAGTTGATATAATATATTGAAACCGTGCACAACAATCATCTAGTAGATTAACACACATACATCGTGGTTCTTAACATTTGTAAAGGTACCGACCCCCACTAATGTCATGTGCGCAATCATCGAAACCTTCTTAATTTTAATATCGTACCCACTAAGAACAATCCTAATGTGAAACAAATGAGATTGGTGTGTGTCTAGACAGCAGCCGAGCCCTTTAGACGGACTCATAAAACCCATGGGTTTCAATGGACCCTAGTTTAAGAACCACTGAGATAGAATAACTCATAAAACCCATGGGTTTCGATCGACCCTAGTTTAAGAACCACTGAGCTAGAATAACTCACAAAACCCATGGGTTTCGATCGACCCAAGTTTAAGAACCACTGACTAGAATAATTGTTGTGGACATCTTTTAGTAAGCGAGCGTGATTTGGTTCGATGTGAAATCTTTACGGCCCACAGAAAAAGATAACATTCTGTCTATTGTATTATTTTGCAATAGGAAATGGTTCGATGTGAGGATAATGTTGTATCTTACTAGGAATATAAAATTATGTGATTGAAGTATTAATGTTTTAATCGACTTAAAAATAAACGACACACATTTCGCTACCAGAAATAAGTAGGTAAATAAGACGTGTAATTTACAGCGTCAGTAGTGTGTTCGCTTTAGTATTACAGTTTTCATCATCGGCTTGTGAGGACTGATACAGATTTACAATATTGCTTTCTTATATGTAACCTACTTTCATTCATTTAAGATGGTTTACTTATACATAGATCTAAAAAAACGTCTAAATATATACTTTCGATTTGCACCCCCCCTCAAACGTTCGATTTGCACCACCCCCCTCATACCTTTTCTATATACCGAGGGGTCTATGGGGGGGTTATGACCCCCCCCCCCCCCAACCCCCCCCCTGCTTACGCCACTGACACGATTGATAATGATTTTAATGCAAGTTACAGTTTATTAAACGCAAATTAACCGCTAAAATTCGTGTTTTAGCATTGCTTTTTATAATGCAAAACAACCCCTTCCCCTCATCACACACCGTCACAAAATTACGCCCACTCCCCTCCCCTTTCCTTCTAAGAGTGTGACGTAATTTATGGACACCCCTAACCTGAGATAATTGTCTTATCAATCGGCTTATGTCAAATTCCCCAAAAAAAAAAAAAACATTAACGTTTGCCCGACTGCTGATTGCCGGAAGGCCGTTTTACCAAAACGTATTTGCGACATACACCTTCTTAAGCATTGCGGTGTTTCACAGTTTAAAAAAAAAAAATCAACAATGCAAGTTAAACGTTATATATAGCTATACCTATACGGTTAATATTTTATACTGTATTGGTTAGAGTTCTAAATCAGTAAGTATACTGTTTGGAACAAAATGCGTTGTTTTATTTAAATTTAAATACATATCTCCCAAAGACCTTTGCCATTTTTATATGGGAAAAAATTACAAGGGAGACAACGCAAAGCAAAATACTGAGCTGTCGGCTTTAGTTAATTTTAGAAAAATAAATTTTATTAAAAAAATGATCACTTTAAGAAATATAAGCCAAAAATATTTATATGTTTGAGAAAATATTAAAATATAGTAGTCTTGCTAATATGTATTGAAAATCTCTCAGGTTATAAAAATAGAAAACAGTGACTTTAATGGTTGCATTTTTCTAAGACTAGCAATTTAATCAGATGAATTAACATGTCTAACCCTCTTTCGTTCCGAAAATATATTTTAACAATAATGATTGTTGTCTAATTCGTCGTGATGGAAATACTTTTTTAATCAAAGACAAAAAAAAAAAAAAAAAAAAAAAAAACAATAATACATTCTTATAAGCCAGGGGTCGGCAACCTGCGGCTCGCGAGCCGCATGCGGCTCTTTGGATGTCAATGTGCGGCTCTCGAGTTCCTCACAATAATATTAAGTTTTTTTTTTTTTTTTTAAACACATAAAAATATTATACTGTAAAGAAAAACAACTTTAAATGGGATAAAAACACTCATCAGAGAACAATGAGAGTAGGTGAGGTAGAAAGTAAATGGACAGCTAATAGCCGCTTGGGCACCAGCCCCACAGCCGTGCTGTAGCCATTCTTGTGACAACGGTTCCATGCTTACCACTGCCGACTTTTTCAAATATCGTTCAATAGTGAATGTTATTTTATTCAGACTGCATTTCTCTTTCTGTCAGTATGCATTATTTAGACCTGAATGACTTTTTAGTTTTTAGTTTCCTACGGTTGAGCCGAGTACTGTACGGTGAGGAACGCGTAGAGTGGAAGGTAAGTCAGTTGTGAACTGAAGGACAGAAGTGACCTATACGGTGATCAAACCGATATCCAAGCCAGTTAGTCGGAGTTGGCCATGTTGAGGCTTGCCTAGCTAATGGGAGACACTTCCTGAGTCGGTGATTCCCGTAAAGGCAAACAATGTTTTAGCTTCTAAAGTGGATTGGGAAAGGCCTATAGTATATTATTTGATTACTGATTTTATCAGAGCTAGCTAACATACTTTAATATGTTTTGTGTGAAACATTTGTATGTTTTTAAATGAATAAATATTATTTTATATATAAAGCTATTTATTTCAAATTAAAAAAAAAACATTTATTCACCTAATCCTAATTAAATGCCATAATATCTAAATAAAAATGATAGTGGCTCTTTAAAAACTGGAAAATGTCGTAAATTGTAACTTTTGGCTCTTTCGTCTCAAAAGGTTGCCGACCCCTGTTATAAGCTATAATTCTAATTCTCAGCCAATAGCACCCCCACCCCTAGGGCAGGGGTCGGCAACCTGCGTTTCTAGAGCGGCTCTTTTGATGTCAAGATGCGGCTGTCCAGTTCGATGAGCAAATGATAGTCAAATTTATTTTAGTTTTAAAAAAGTAATAGGAATGTAGGACAATATGTCAAACAGGAGTACGTAAAGTTCATGGTTGTTTACTAAACCGAAAAGGCTCGAGTTCGAACACCAAGGCAGATTGCTATGGAAAGCAACTCTTCTAGGAGAGACAACTCCAAAATCAAACAACTGCTGCCTTGTAGTTTGTTCTTGGTTGGACGAACGCTCTGGACGCAAATCCAAAGAGAAAAGCAAGCTGAAATAGGAGCCAACGGCCTAACTATTTTATCAATCTATTTTATTTTTAAAACTCTTTAAGAGGTAGGAGTGTATTTTGGTCCTGATGGGCCAAGACACAAAAACAAACAATGGATGAAGATTTGACGTCTGAATACCGGGATTCAAAGCCTTCATCCATGAACCAAATACGGTAGTTATTACAATCCTTCAAGGCCGTTGGCTGACCACGATTACAAATGCCGAGTTTCTAACTCAATTTGCCAAAATAATAGGCTGCCATGAGTTCAAAAGGGTCTACAACTATGGAGAAGTGAATGTCTGGTATGCCACACTGGGTTCAAGGAAAATTTACGAGTCTGATGCCTACTCAACAGTAGGAAGCTGATAACTTCAAAACTACGTCACTCAGGTCAAATTAATGATTACTGACAGATAGGGACATGCATTCTGAATAAAATAACATACTCCATTTAACAATATTGGAAAAAGTTGGCACTTGGGACGTGGCAAGCATTACACGGCTGTGGGACTGGCTTGGTGCCCAAGCGGCAGTCAGCTGTCCGAATACTCTCTACTCCCAACTATTCTCATTCGCTGATTAGAGTTTTTATTATGTTTAAAGTTGTGTTTCTTTACAGTTTAATATTTGTCATGGGTTTTGAAAATAAAATAATACAATAATTTCTAATATTTGTGCATGGAACTCGAGGGCCGCCACTTGAAATCAACAGATCCGCATGCGGCTCGGGAGCCGCAGGTTGCCGACCCCTGGCTTATATGAATGTATTACTGTTTTTTTTTTTTTTTTTTTTTTTTTTGTTAAAATGTTGTATTAATCAATACATTAAGAAGTGTTTACTGTATGAAAAAGCTGAATAAATTGCTTGTCTTATAAAAATATATACATTAAAGTAACCGTTTTCAAGTTTTATAATCTGAGAGAGTTTAAATACATTTTAGTGTGACTTATAATTTTGTTAATATTTTCTAAAATTTTGACGTAATTTGTTTGATACCTTTTCTATGACTATTTTTTTTTAAATATACATTTTTAAAATTTACTAAAATCGACAGTTCAGTAGTGTGCTTTGCGTTGCCTCCCTTGTAATTTTCCCATATAAAAAACTGCAAAGGTTTTTGCAGATATGTTTTTAAGTTTAAAAAAAAAAAAACATTTTGTTCCAGACAGTATCTTTACTGATTTAGAACTCTAACCAATACTGTATAAAATATTACTTGTAATGGTATAACTGTAAAATCTATAATATAAGCGGGCAAGTAGTGTGTCAGTCCTTCCGTCATCGCTATAGATTTTGGAACCATAAAAGTAAACATTCGCACCATGCTGTGCTTTTCAGTGCACCGCAGTGTCTTATTATAAGTATTAGAGTAGGGTTTGTTTATATAGCGGCATAGAGCTATTTTATAATAGCCACTGTGTTTACTCTTTTGCATAACTTAAAGAAAATATTAAATACACGCACATTGCTAAAACATATTAAAAGGATCAATGTCAAATATCATTTTCGTTTATATTCCTAGAAAAAGTGGATACATTTTAATAACATAATAACAGTACGGTAGAAAAATCAAATTAATTTAACTCTTTTCTAATTTTGACAAAGGAGGTAATTTAAAAATACATTTAAACTCACGCTAATAAAAAATGTGAATGCAAATATACGTTCGTCATAGAAGGAATTAGTGTTGCAATAATATAATTAGCAAAATGTTAATGCAAATTATTCGGATGTGTAAGAGGAAATTATTGTTAGAAAATTATAATTAGCATGGATTGATAAAAGGCAATCTTTTATGTATTTTATTCACTGAATGTAGGCCCTACTGTTTATTACTTATAATTTTTAATCAACTATTCAGCACTATTATAGACGCGTCATCACGTTCATTAGGTGCGCAATGGTTTTAGTTATGAAACTCTATTGTAAATTTTTAAAATTTAAAGTACTGGAAAAAAATGCGTGAATGGATAAAGTGAAATATTGTATATATTATAGATACTGCCTATTATTTATACTGTTTTCTAATTATTATTCTATCTTTCGGGTTTTATAGGAGAGGCGTAGCGAGGGGGGGGGGGCATATGTCCCCGGGTGCCGACCTTGGGGGGCGCCAAAGTGGGTTGTAAAAAATTTGCGAGAGGGGGGGGGGGGTGGTGGAAATCGAAGGTTTTAGGGCGGGGGCTGGGGGGGGGGGAAAGGGGTGTAAATCGAAAGTTTGATGGGGGGTGCAAATCACCGGAAAGGGCGCGATTTGGCGCTACGGGCTAGACTGTGAGCAATATGCCTTTATGATTGCATTTAAATTGTGTTTATGTTATGAGTGTTGTGTTTGTTTTTTCTTTGTTTTTTTTTTTTTGTTTTTTTTTTTTTGCGTTCGTTTGTATTGTGTTTAGTTTTGTTCTGTTGGTACATTTAAAAAAGATTTACCGTGGCGGAGCACGGGATGCAGCTAGTATATGTATAACGTTTAAATAGCGTTATTATTATTATTTTTTTAAAAACTTTAACAACGCAACGCTTAAGAATGAGTTTGTCGCAAAATACGTTTTGGTAAAACGACTTTGTACCCGGGCGCCGGGAAGGGTCGCTAAGCCTCTGATTGGGTGTTCAGATAGTGTGACGTCACCAATTTGCATTATAAAAAAAATATTTTAGCCGTTATTTCGCGTTTAAAAAAATGTTTTAATAAATTGTAAAAAGATAAGGGAAAAAGATCGCTGTTTTAAGGAAAATTCAACAGCAATGTTAAGGGATTGGGGTTGTAGGCTGATGTGTGACGTCATTTTAGTGGGGTGTGGTTTTTTGTAACGATGTGTGACTAAGGGGAGGGGGGAGGTAAAAATTGTTTTAAAAGCGTGACATCATTTATGGATGTCTTCTTAGGAAGTTTGATGCTTCTGTGGGAGTTCTCTGCATGGTTTATTTTATTTGGTAGGGGAGGTGGGGGGGAGGTGTATGGTTTTTCCTGAAATCCTGCTCATATAAACCTATAATCTACCACAGTCCTTTTTATTTTTATTTTTTGTATTTACTTTTAATTGCAACGCAAGCATCAAGTATACTTACAATGTTTCAAAGTTTTAAGAAAGAAGAGAACAAGAAAAAAGTAAGAAAGAGTGTAATCAATAATGTTGTATAAATCTAGAACAAGTACAGTATGTAGAATATGTGTGACGCAAAATATTTAGTAACATTACGTTTAACAAAAAAAAAAAAAAAAAAAGAAAAAAAAAAAAAAAAAAAAAAAAAAAAAAGAATTATGACTAAGTATAGAGCCCGACACAATTCTCCTAACAAAACATGTACATGATTTCCTCAAACTCAACCAAAAAATTAAAATTACCTATAATTATTTAGTCGTTGATTTTAGCTAACGTCTGATATAAACATTTCAACGTTCTGAGTGAATGTTCAGTAAACTATCATACCAACCCTGATATAAAACTATGCTACCTACCCTGATATAAAACTATCCCGCCAGCCCTGATATAAAACTATCCTACCTACCCTGATATAAAACTATCCTAACAGCCCTGATATAAACCTTCCCTACCAGCCCTGATATAAAACTATCCTACCAACCCTGATATAAACCTATCCTACCAGCTCTGATATAAAACTATCCTACCAGCCCTGATATAAAACTATCCTACCAGCCCTGATATAAAACTATCCCACCAGCCCTGATATAAAACTATCCCACCAGCCCTGATATAAAACTATCCTACCAGCCCTGATATAAAACTATCCCACCAGCCCTGATATAAAACTATCCTACCTGCCCTGATATAAAACTATCCTACCAGACCTGATATAAAACTATCCTACCAGCCCTGATATAAAACTATCCCACCAGCCCTGATATAAAACTATCCTACCAGCCCTGATATAAAACTATCCTACCAGCCCTGATATAAACCTATCCTACCAGCCCTGATATAAAACTATCCTACCAGCCCTGATATAAAACTATCCGACCTGCCCTGATATTAAAATTATCCTACCAGCCCTGATATAAAACTATACTACCAGCCCTGATATAAAACTATCATACCAGCCCTGATATAAAACTATCCTACCAGCCCTGATATAAAACTATCCTACCAACCCTGATATAAAACTATCCTACCAGCCCTGATATAAAATTATCCTACCAGCCCTGATATAAAACTATCCTACCAGCCCTGATATAAAACTATCCTACCAGCCCTGATATAAAACTATCCTACCAGCCCTGATATAAACATATCCTACCAGCCCTGATATAAAACTATCCTACCTACCCTGATATATTGACACCATACAGTCGTAGACAATACCTTCCAGAGATGGTCCATCAATGTGTATGCTGCTATATAATATATCATATGTGGGGAAACTCAGCTAGGCTCTCTATATCAAGTTTAGAGGGAAGGGGGGGTGGCATGTTAGCGTCGTATCTCGTTAGACATTTGGTTGACCATTTCCCCATAGGTTGCCCCTGCTCTTTCATTCATTTATGAAATATACTAGACGTTCAATTAACAAGTCCGTGTGTTTTTAAGTGGTATGTAAATTTAAGCTACCTTTTTTTTATACGGACTGTGTGCAGTGGTTGATTAAATGGAAACATTCAACTTTATTTTTAAAATAATATTTTAAAAAAATTATTAAATTATTAAATTGTAGTGAATTAAAGCAAACTATATGTAGGCCTTTATGTCTTTTTATTTACTAAGATATTAAAATCAAGATGAATACCCTGTAGACTTTGAATTATTTTAATTTTAAATAAAAATGTGCCGATCACTTACCATTTCTTGTTCAGAAACAGTAACAGGGAGATAACAAGTTGATTCGTATAACCAGTTGTATCAATAGATGTTTAAAACAATATACATAATTAAAAATATCCATTTTATATAGATCTATTATTGTTTTGTTTTAAATTGTAATATTTTAAACATATATGTATTTGTTAGAATTAATCAAATTAAAAACGCAAATGAAAACATTGAGATACATTTTTTAATTGTTTAAAAAAAAGACGAGCAATCCTGAATAAGCAATATTCATAGACATTTTAAGTTTGTTGAATTCTATTTTGACTTCATTGTTAACATCTATTTATTACATGAAACTTTATATGCTGCTGTTATTTATGAAGAAAAATAAATAAAAATGTTTTATTAGCATTAGCTGAAAGTTGTTTCCCATTTTGTACTTTTTATTAATCAAGGGATGTTACTTACAAAGCTGTTAAAAAAAAAATAAACGATAACTACATTGCACAAACAAAATATATTCTGATTGTATCTTTATTAGCCATAAAATTATAAAGTTATTTTAATGTTTTTGATATGCAAACTTTACATTTGTAGGTTTTATCATTATTAAAATAACGTAGACGGAAAATAAAAAACGATAACTATCTTTAAAGCTATTTGTGTATACTTGAGAACCCTTCTTCTCTGTTTATGTTGAGCTAGTGTCCATGATTGTTTATTGGAAATATTTGTTCTATTTAACATATTGCGAGTCCAGCAAGAAATGAAAATAAAAATGGCGACTGCCGATGTCGCTTGGTTGATCTTTAGGAACAACATATCTACTATGTGGGAGAGGAGTAGACAGAATACGTCTCTTGAACTCAACAACCTTAAGAGCCGCAACTCTTTCAGTTACAATGGTCTCATTCATCGCGAGACAGTTGGGGTTGAACCCACAAAAGATGGCAAAGGTGTTGTGTTGGTTACTTGCAGAACTAAAGACCAGAACAAGTCCAGCAAAAGTCTTACTAGAGTTGAGCTAAATAAGGGCCCAAGACGTACACTCGCATCCATTCGTGCCATCTTGCGAGCCAACAACTATGGAAATAATTTGATTAACTCAACTGTTAGAAGAACCTGTGCTATTCTGACATAAATATCCAAACACAAAAAAAATGTCATTTTTTAGTACACAATTAGTACTACATTAACATATAATTGTTATTTTCATTTCTTGCTGGACACACACGAATTAAAAATGAACAAATATTTCTAAACAGCGTTAAAATAATAATGGCATAATGGTTGAGCAGTGGGTTCTCAAGTTTACACTAAGGGCTTTAAAGACAGTTATCGTTTTTATTTTCCGTCTACGTTCTTTTTAATTAATTTTTTTTCAGTTAAGTGAGAGTTCCCAGTCTATGTCTTAGTTTTGGTTGAAATATTTCTTTTAACTCGATGTCCGTGTATTTTGTGAAAAAATATCCTAATTCCTAATTCCTAATTTGCCATATAGTCGATCTATAAATAGCCGTTGCTACTAGTCTGTTTTCGTCTTCTATTCTTTAGTCATGTTAATTAAGTAAAGTGTGATTGTTGTAGCTGTTTGAGTGGTGGTGTTTAATATTTTCGCAAGTGTTTGCTTTGCTTTCTGTACTAATATACAATCTTAATAAATGTGTTTCTCAGTTTCTTGTATATTTTGTTTTCACGTTTGACATGTTATTTTAACATTTTGATTTGACTTTGTCTATTATATTGTGTTCCCTGGCCCAACTAATTCTTGTGTATAAGGGTGTCGCTTGTTGTTTCATTAGGATGTCGTATATTTTTTATTTTTAAAATAAATGTTTACAAACAAGGCTACAGAGAACCGAATTCTTATTTAGCTGAATAAATTGCTTGCATTAAAAACAATGTATACATTAAAGTCACTGTTTTCGATTTTTATAACATGACATATTTTTAATGCACATTGGCGTGGCTACTGATTTTATTTTTTTTCTTAAACCTTTACATATCAATGTCTAATAATTCATACAGTGATTATTTTTTTTTAAATACTTTTTTTCTAAAATGTACTAAAACCGACAGCTCAGTATTTTGCATGTGTTGTCTCCCTTGTAACTTTTCCCTTATAAAAAACGGCAAAGGTCTTTGGCAGATATTTAAAAAAAAAAAAAAAAAAAAAAAAAAAAAAAAAAAAAAAAAAAACACACACACACATTTTGTTCCAGACGGTATCTTTACTGATTTAGAACTCTAACCAATACATTATTAAATATTAATTGTAATGGTATAACTGTAAAATATGTATATAAAGTTCAAAGTGCGTTATTAATTATTTTTTTTTTTTTTTTAACTTTGAAACATCGCAAGGTTTAAGAAGGAGTTTGTCGCAAGTACATTTTGCTAAAACGGCCTTCCGGCAAACGGCATCCGGGCAATCGAGATTCGTCAATGTTTTTTAGGGATTTGTTATAAGCACATTGAAAAAAAAATCATCTCAGGTTTGGGTTGCCTATAAATTTCGTCACACTTAGGAGGAAAGTGGGGGGTCCGTAATTTTGTGACGGTGTGTGATGAGGTTTCTTATTATAAGTAAACTAGCTGCATACCCGTGCTCCGCCACGGTGAATCATTTAATTCCTTCAGCGCACCGCGTATACCCGTAGCGCGGTAAACTCTGAGGATAGCGCGGGTGTCGGTACAGTGGTGGAACTAGAAAAAAGGGCCACCCCGCAAAAAAAAATATATTTAGGCCCCCCAATTAATATATCCCCCATTAAACACACACACACACACACACATATATATATATATATATATATATATATATATATATATATATATATATATATATATATATATATATATATATATATATATATATATATATTTATACAAACACAAAATGCGAACATAGGGTACTCATTGCTGGCCTGTTCGGGTTTTGAAAAAAAACAAATGTTTTTTTTTCTTTTCAATTAAAACAGATTACAACAACAGGTCATTATTGTCATGCGTGTTTTGAAAGTCAGTTTTATTTCATTTTTTTGTCTCCAAACTTTTCAGCCCGAGGGCCGCATTAACTATCAAATATTAGTTCGGGGGCCCTGCATCTCTTTGGGGTGGCGATGTCCCCGAACCCCCCCCCCCCCGCCCCGACGAAATGTAAATTACACAGAAATATATACATATTAAATGCACCCCCCCCCCCCCAACCCCACAGAATAAAAATTCTGAAATAATCACTTTCAGGGGCCGACAACACACTCGATGTCCAAGTTTGTTCTCCTTGGGCAAATACAAAAACCACCCCGCCATTTTTGAAACTTGTATGTGTAAACATCCTGAGACAAAAAACCAGACAAAACATGTCCAAACTTGTTTTGGGCTTGATTTAAAGGGCCTTTACTTACTGATTGTTTAATTGTAATTATTATAAACACGGCATATTATTGTTTAGAGATATAATTAAATGTCATTAAGATCATTAAGCGAGCTAATTATGTGTTGTTAAAATATACGGTTACGAATTTTAAAACACTAACATGTGTGCATATATTTTATCTTAGAGATGTGAAAAATAATAGTCGATGAATGTTACATTCAACATTCTCCTAAAATATTATGTTTTTAGCAGGAAATATTTTCCAATACTAAATCTATTCTAGCTCTGCCTTGCATGTGAATCACACGTTAATTTTGGAGCGGCATTTTAAAACTTGGTTAAAAGTTTAACTTAAAACAATGCTTGCCTTTATAGAGGTGGGTGAGTCAATATAAGGCTTAGGTAATTATAAAACTTATCATAGCATTAGACATGCATTTCTGGTTATTTAAAACTAAGCTAGTTTATAGAACATCTCCTAGTAGTAAACCAATGTTATGTGTTAGAGTCATGCGAATGTTTATAGAATTCCCCCATCAGTAAATACATACTATTATATTAGACTCATGCGCATGTTTATAAAAATTAACACCTCAGGGTATCCATGTGGAGAATAGCTATTTTTGAGTTGTTGTTTTTTTTTTAAACAACATGGGAAAAATTTGGAATTTTTTTTTTTTAATTTCATTTCATAGGATTGGTTAAAGAATATCGATATTAACCATTCAATATTTAGCACAAAAGAGACCATGACAGAGTAGTGGAATAATTGAAAGAATTTAAATATATATCAATTTTTCTAAAAATATTTAAAGCATTTCATTTTTCTGAATATAACTCAATTTTATATTTACGTTGTAAACTATAATATAATTTTTGTGTAATTTACTAACATAATTTATAAATACATTTTCGAATATAACCAATAGTGGATTATTTTATTTTTTTTAAATTTAAATACTATTTGTTCTACGAAGTTTATTCATTGAAATTTATTTCCCCTTAAACAATTTTGTAAAACTTGGGAAGTAATAACACAATTAATTAAAGAGATACACATTACATTTTTGTAAACACTATGATTCAACAATTTAATCAACGTAGTGATACTGTACCTGTGTTTTAAGTACTTTCGCAGATGCAACTTAGCATGATGATGTGTCGGGTGTAGACAACATATGTGTCGAGTGTAGAAATTTTAATTTAATTCATAAAAAAAATATTTAGGCAACCAATTAAGTCAAATTTAATCTCATGTTGCATTGTCTTCATATCTTGACCCACGTACCAACCAGGAACCGTATCTCTCACTTAGAAGTTCCTGCAATTTCGCTTGGGCGTTTCAATCTAGACTGACTGACGACAGAATGACAGAGACAGTGAGTTAAATAAAACCTTGTAAAAAAGTACACATTTAAAAGGTATCCCAACAATTCAGTTTAAGCAATGATACTTTTCTTTTTGGCCAGATCATGTTTGTTTTTGTTTTGTTTTTTCACAAATCCAGCTTAATCAAATGTAATCTTAGTCCGACTCAACCATCTCCTAACAATACTACTAACTAACTAATCTTCAGTCCGACTCAACCATCTCCTAACAAAATTCCTAACTAACTAATCTTCAGTCCGACTCAACCATCTCCCAACAATACTCCTAACTAACTAATCTTCAGTCCGACTCAACCATCTCCTAACAATACTCCTAACTAACTAATATTCAGTCCAACTCAACCATCTCCTAACAATACTCCTAACTAACTAATCTTCAGACCGACTCAACCATCTCCTAACAAAACACCTAACAATATCTAACTACAACTGCTTCATAAACACGCCTACCCGCAAACACTGGACTGATCAACCCATCTCTAACGCCATCTTTCTCCAACTGCCCACAAGTCAATGGTCAGCTGACCGTAGCATGTGACCGGTCAACTTCTGCTACAATTCTATTGGCTCTCCTTGACTGACCAATGTCTACCTGACGTACCTATTCTACCTGACCCACTCTATTGTATTGTTATGAATTGTTATGAACTACAAGCATTATTTAAAAGTTATCAACACAAATAAATAATGAACAGATTATTGTTTTGAATAAACGATTGTAAAGTTATTCTTACGTATTTCAAAAAAACAGTGCATTATAACAATTTATTAAACTTATTGATCGATACAGGTGATAGATATTGAAACCATGCACACCAATGAATTATTAGATTAAAAAAATATACACCATGGTTCGTTTAGCTTGAACAAAAGTTCTTACAATTTTTAAGATACCGAACCACATCAGTTTTCATTCCCCGAACCATTCTCAATAGTAATATTGTCTACGAGCCGATCCGCAGCGTATCATACGCCGCTATTTAGTTGTTTTATTTTCTACTTTTCAGCAATTCATAATTTGTGAATTCGACAGTACCAATGCTGCCACTGAAAATATTTGCTTTAAAACACTAACCCCCCCCCCCCCCCTCTTTCCCCTAACCCCGACCCTACCCCCCCCCCCCCCCCCCCCGTGAAAGCAGCCTCCTCTTAATAATTTCTTAGTTACCTCCTGTAAGTTTAAAATCGAAATTATCTGCCCCTAATAGAAACCCGGCTCTACGGCTCTACGATTTGTAAACATTTAGCTTTGTAAACATTTAGCGTGACCACAACTCACCAGACAATGTGGGGGTGGGGTGGGGGGTGGTAGTGATAGTGATAGAGAGAAAGAGAGGGGACTGCAAGGAGGCGCTTGCAGCTTGTTTTCTAACGGCTCCCAGAAGAGAATTATATATATAGATAGACACTGAGAAAATTTAATCGCGAATAGTGTTTCTTCCAGGCATATCTTGAAAAAAATGCACCGCCCCCCCCCCCCCCGAACGAAATGAAATGTATATAATTTATATAGAAAATATATACTTTTAACAGTGTCCACCCCCCCCCCCCCCCAAAGAAAGTCTACCGCCCCCCCCCCCCCCGAAAATTTCAAGTGCCCCCCCCCCCCTCCCTCCCCCCAGAGAAAAAAGTCTGGAAGAAACACTGATCGCGAATCATATGTGTCTTGACCTACGCCAAGCCCCTTAGACTGACACGCCTAACCCGTGGAATTTGATCGAAGCAGGTTTATAAGCCACTGAGCTAGAATACTTGCTGTGTACGTTTATAAGCCACTGAGCTAGAATACTTGCTGTGTACGTCTATAAGCCTCTGAGCTAGAATACTTGCTGTGTACGTCTATAAGCCACTGAGCTAGAATACTTGCTGTGTACGTCTATAAGCCACTGAGCTAGAATACTTGCTGTGTACGTCTATAAGCCTCTGAGCTAGAATACTTGCTGTGTAGTCTATAAGCCAGTGAGCTGGAATACTTGCTGTGTACGTTTATAAGCCACTGAGCTAGAATACTTGCTGTGTACGTCTATAAACCACTGAGCTAGAATACTTGCTGTGTACTATAAGCCACTGAGCTAGAATACTTGCTGTGTACGTCTATAAGCCACTGAGCTAGAATACTTGCTGTGTACGTCTATAAGCCACTGAGCTAGAATACTTGCTGTGTACGTTTATAAGCCACTGAGCTAGAATACTTGCTGTGTACGTCTATAAGCTACTGAGCTAGAATACTTGCTGTGTACGTCTATAAGCCACTGAGCTAGAATACTTGCTGTGTACGTTTATAAGCCACTGAGCTAGAATACTTGCTGTGTACGTCTATAAGCCACTGAGCTAGAATACTTGCTGTGTACTATAAGCCACTGAGCTAGAATACTTGATGTGTACGTCTATATGCCACTGAGCTAGAATACTTGCTGTGTACGTCTATATGCCACTGAGCTAGAATACTTGCTGTGTACGTCTATAAGCCACTGAGCTAGAATACTTGCTGTGTACGTCTATATGCCACTGAGCTAGAACACTTGCTGTGTACGTCTATAAGTTACTGAGCTAGAATACTTGCTGTGTACGTCTATAAGCCACTGAGCTAGAATACTTGCTGTGTACGTTTATAAGCCACTGAGCTAGAATACTTGCTGTGTACGTTTATAAGCCACTGAGCTAGAATACTTGCTGTGTACGTCTATAAGTCACTGAGCTAGAATATTTGCTGTGTACGTCTATAAGTCACTGAGCTAGAATACTTGCTGTGTACGTCTATAAGCCACTGAGCTAGAATACTTGCTGTGTACGTCTATAAACCACTGAGCTAGAATACTTGCTGTGTACGTCTATAAGCCTCTGAGCTAGAAAACTTGCTGTGTACGTCTTTAAGCCACTGAGCTAGAATACTTGCTGTGTAGTCTATAAGCCAGTGAGCTAGAATACTTACTGTGTACGTCTATAAGCCACTGAGCTAGAATACTTGCTGTGTACGTCTATAAGCCACTGAGCTAGAATACTTGCTGTGTACGTTTATAAGCCACTGAGCTAGAATACTTGCTGTGTACGTCTATAAGCTACTGAGCTAGAATACTTGCTGTGTACGTCTATAAGCCACTGAGCTAGAATACTTGCTGTGTACGTCTATAAGCCACTGAGCTAGAATACTTGCTGTGTACGTTTATAAGCCACTGAGCTAGAATACTTGCTGTGTACGTCTATAAACCACTGAGCTAGAATACTTGCTGTGTACTATAAGCCACTGAGCTAGAATACTTGATGTGTACGTCTATATGCCACTGAGCTAGAATACTTGCTGTGTACGTCTATAAGCCACTGAGCTAGAATACTTGCTGTGTAGTCTATAAGCCACTGAGCTAGAATACTTGCTGTGTAGTCTATAAGCCAGTGAGCTAGAATACTTACTGTGTACGTCTATAAGCCACTGAGCTAGAATACTTGCTGTGTACGTTTATAAGCCACTGAGCTAGAATACTTGCTGTGTACGTCTATAAACCACTGAGCTAGAATACTTGCTGTGTACTATAAGCCACTGAGCTAGAATACTTGATGTGTACGTCTATATGCCACTGAGCTAGAATACTTGCTGTGTACGTCTATATGCCACTGAGCTAGAATACTTGCTGTGTACGTTTATAAGCCACTGAGCTAGAATACTTGCTGTGTACGTCTATAAGCTACTGAGCTAGAATACTTGCTGTGTACGTCTATAAGCCACTGAGCTAGAATACTTGCTGTGTACGTCTATAAGCCACTGAGCTAGAATACTTGCTGTGTACGTTTATAAGCCACTGAGCTAGAATACTTGCTGTGTACGTTTATAAGCCACTGAGCTAGAATACTTGCTGTGTACGTCTATAAGTCACTGAGCTAGAATATTTGCTGTGTACGTCTATAAGTCACTGAGCTAGAATACTTGCTGTGTACGTCTATAAGCCACTGAGCTAGAATACTTGCTGTGTACGTCTATAAACCACTGAGCTAGAATACTTGCTGTGTACGTCTATAAGCCTCTGAGCTAGAATACTTGCTGTGTACGTCTTTAAGCCACTGAGCTAGAATACTTGCTGTGTAGTCTATAAGCCAGTGAGCTAGAATACTTACTGTGTACGTCTATAAGCCACTGAGCTAGAATACTTGCTGTGTACGTTTATAAGCCACTGAGCTAGAATACTTGCTGTGTACGTCTATAAGCTACTGAGCTAGAATACTTGCTGTGTACGTCTATAAGCCACTGAGCTAGAATACTTGCTGTGTACGTCTATAAGCCACTGAGCTAGAATACTTGCTGTGTACGTTTATAAGCCACTGAGCTAGAATACTTGCTGTGTACGTCTATAAACCACTGAGCTAGAATACTTGCTGTGTACTATAAGCCACTGAGCTAGAATACTTGATGTGTACGTCTATATGCCACTGAGCTAGAATACTTGCTGTGTACGTCTATATGCCACTGAGCTAGAATACTTGCTGTGTACGTCTATAAGCCACTGAGCTAGAATACTTGCTGTGTACGTCTTTAAGCCACTGAGCTAGAATACTTGCTGTGTAGTCTATAAGCCAGTGAGCTAGAATACTTACTGTGTACGTCTATAAGCCACTGAGCTAGAATACTTGCTGTGTACGTTTATAAGCCACTGAGCTAGAATACTTGCTGTGTACGTCTATAAGCTACTGAGCTAGAATACTTGCTGTGTACGTCTATAAGCCACTGAGCTAGAATACTTGCTGTGTAGTCTATAAGCCAGTGAGCTAGAATACTTACTGTGTACGTCTATAAGCCACTGAGCTAGAATACTTGCTGTGTACGTTTATAAGCCACTGAGCTAGAATACTTGCTGTGTACGTCTATAAGCTACTGAGCTAGAATACTTGCTGTGTACGTCTATAAGCCACTGAGCTAGAATACTTGCTGTGTACGTCTATAAGCCACTGAGCTAGAATACTTGCTGTGTACGTTTATAAGCCACTGAGCTAGAATACTTGCTGTGTACGTCTATAAACCACTGAGCTAGAATACTTGCTGTGTACTATAAGCCACTGAGCTAGAATACTTGATGTGTACGTCTATATGCCACTGAGCTAGAATACTTGCTGTGTACGTTTATAAGCCACTGAGCTAGAATACTTGCTGTGTACGTCTATAAGCTACTGAGCTAGAATACTTGCTGTGTACGTCTATAAGCCACTGAGCTAGAATACTTGCTGTGTACGTCTATAAGCCACTGAGCTAGAATACTTGCTGTGTACGTCTATAAACCACTGAGCTAGAATACTTGCTGTGTACTATAAGCCACTGAGCTAGAATACTTGATGTGTACGTCTATATGCCACTGAGCTAGAATACTTGCTGTGTACGTATATATGCCACTGAGCTAGAATACTTGCTGTGTACGTCTATAAGTCACTGAGCTAGAATACTTGCTGTGTACGTCTATAAGTCACTGAGCTAGAATACTTGCTGTGTACGTCGATAAGCCACTGAGCTAGAATACTTGCTGTGTACGTCTATAAGCCACTGAGCTAGAATACTTGCTGTGTACGTCTATGATAAGCTAGTAATGGTTTGGTTTTGATATATATGCGACTCACACAATAAAAATAGCATGCTGTCTATTGTATATTAACTGGTAAGAAGCGCCACAAGAATTTCTATATGGTGGTAGGGACGTTTTTACACATACAGGAATAACTATATATAGAACACTGATGGGCCAAATTTGCTAATGTTCCTACATACAGTATACTTGAAACAAGTTATTTTTTTTTTAATGTATTCTTTTTGCAGTAATTTAAAATAAATATGGGTGTGCTCCTTGAAAAAAAAATTATCACGGTCTTAACATGTTTAAGTTATTAAGTAGAAATCTTCAACATACTCAGTGATGCGTGAATCGCTTACATTTATATGTAAGTAATTTGATTACATATTTGCATTTTCATGTTTAAACTAAAATGTTAACTATACTTTTTTCCATATGTAAACCATCTTAGAAGAATAAAGGTACATGTCAGGGAGAATGATCACTATTTTAAGTCGGTATCAGTCATCATAATCCAATGATAAAAACAGTAAAATACTTCTAAAAAAAAATTGATAAAATCAAAAAACTTGTAATTATTAAATTCGAATTAACAAACTCGCTCGAGATGAAGTAGGTGAAGTGGAGCTCACCTGTTCATGAATCAATCACAGGATCTGAATCGTGAAATTCGTGTTAGCCGTACAACGCCATTATCCCGCTCCGGATGTAGCTTACGCCTCCAATAATGAAAAACCGAGTTGACTAATGACGTTATTATAATTATGTTCCATGTCAACTTATTGAAATAACATCTCATGCAGGTTTGTTACTTCAAATGGAAAAAGATGTTATTTTCAATTTAATTGTATTTTTTTTTTCAAAATATTTTTATTTTCAGTTAAACATATTACATTAACATTTGTATATGTATGCCAAAGTCTGTAGGTAAATTAAAATGTTTAACAAAAAAATCAAATATGAATGTGAAACTAAATGAAGTATCTTATTTTACAATATGTACAACATGGTCATCAGTTCGGGTAACTAAGGCAACATATATTATATTAAGTAAATTAATAAGGAAATTTTTTTTTTTTAGTTGAAAAATATTACGCTACAAGAGATTACATATTAACAGAATTAATAGTGAAGATTTTTTTCAAGTACTAAATTTTAAAACATATTAATATCGTTAAACATTTTAAGTTATGAGTCAATTATAAATATGCTGTTTGATATATATATATATATATATATATATATATATATATATATATATATATATATATATATATATATATATATATATATTTATATAAAAGTACATTGTTAAAATATTTAATATTCATAAAAAATAGCACATGTTGTTGATTGGCTTTGACTGTTGTACTGTTTTTGTTGTTGTTTTTTTTAATAAAGGAATTTATAGAAATCATGTCCCTTAACAGATCTTTAAAGCAACATGGGAAGTGATTAAAAAAACAAACTGTTTGAATACATGAACTTTTTTAATACATTATTAACACAATGAAAGTATTCAACAATGTACACATCATTTACATCGTAGCTGTGGTTTAGGTAATTTTGCAGCTACAAAAACTTAATTAGTTACTTATATCATACTTTTTTATTTGTATTGTCAAATGTATTTCAGTAAAAGTTATGAATAGTTGTTAGTCCACACCACTCAACCTAAATCAAAACAACAAAAAAGTTATAAGCCTGGTGTTAATTTTACATGCATTTATAAGCCAGGTTCCATGTGTACATACATATTGTATAAGCCAGGTTACATGTGTACATACTTATTGTATAAGCCAGGTTCCATGTGTACATACATGTATAAGCCTTTCTATATATAGCTTTTAGATAGGTATACAAATCAATCACTCGAATAGGAAATATTTAATATAAATATTGGCGAATTAAGCCCTTTATTTAAAATAGTTATGCCCCATTTTAGTCTATTATAGTTAAGTAAACGTTTATTTATGTTTATAAATAAAATAATAAATCAAGATAGATACATTAATATTTACTTATCTTTTACCATTTCTTGTTCGGATACAATAACTGGAAGATAGCAAACTGATTTGTATAAAAATTAAATGTTTAAATTAATGTTCAGAAAATGTAAAAAGTAAGCTAAGTAATTAAATAGTTAAAATATATATATTTGATTTTTTTTCAATATATTTGTATTTTGATTATACAAATTATATTTAATTGGTATAACAACATTATTAAAAATGCTAATAAAAACATTGAATTTATTTTATACTTGTTTTTATAAATGCGACAACGTCAGATAAAGCAATAATTCCTTTTTACTTTCTTGTATATACGAAGTATAGAGAAAGTCTTGTAATGATGCAAAAAAAAAAAAATCGAGATGTTTATAAATCTCGACGTTTACACCTCACTGATACGGAAAAACATAATTTTTTTAAATCTTGTCCGTATGTGTGTGTGTGTGTGTGTGTTTATGTCTGTCTCTCTGTGTGTAAACACGATAACTTGAGTACCGTTACAGCTAGGTTGATGAAATTTCATATATAAGTATTTTATCAAAATCGTAGATCCGTATCAACTTTTGGGCGATTTTCTAATAACCGGAAGTGGTAATTTTTCAAAAGCCTATAACTTGAGTATTATTTCAGATAGATACATGAAATGTCACATGTATGTAAAATATTTAATTGACCTTCTGATGAGATGAACTTAAGACGTCAGGACATTGTATTCCACAGGCACGTCGCTTTGTTCTAGCCTGCCCACACCATACTCAGAAATCACACAACCTTTAAACATTGTTGAGATAAACATTATTGAACCAGAACCCTCACATACCCCACCCCCATTTTAATGTTTTTTTCCCCCATAACCCTCCTCTCACCCAACTCTGAATTTTTCACCAGCACACATTTATATTTATTACCTCCCTGTATACTAATTGTAAATAAATTTTGTTAAAGATAGTCTAAACAATAGTTCTATTTATTTATACATTTGAAAACCCATTTTCAATATTTTTGTTCAATACGTCCATTTGAAAAATACTTCGGTTCCATTACATGATTGAAATTATGTAAAATATGTTGATGTTGGTATACTTGTTTTTAATTGCAAATACAAGTATTTACAAAATTCCATGAAGAGAAAAACATAAAATAAAAATAAACACATTAATATGTATTGAATATTTTTACTAATTTTAGGAACCGACCCACGCTTTTCTTTATAGTTATTTAAATATTAGTACCTTATTATATTTATGTTCTACTTTGTTTTTAATACATTATTATATAGAAGCTTGTTATTGAAACGTTTTTCTGTATTTTTTATGTACTTTATTTTTTTATTTTTTTATTTACAATTTTAGTTGCATGACTAACAACTATTGCGCACCTAATAAACATGTTAACCCTCGTATAACAGTGCGTAATAGTTGGATAAGGCTACCTACTAATTTGATAAAAACAAAATTAATAAAATATTAATTAGGTACTCCATTAAGTAAAATCTTCATGTCTTGACCCAAATACCAACTTTGAAACTTATTTACAGACCCACGACAGACTGACGACAGACTACGACAAAGTGACGACAGACAGACAACAGACTGACGACAGACTGACGACAAACTGACGACAGACTGACGACAAAGTGACGACAGACAGACAACAGAACGATGACAGACTGACGAAAGACTGACTGGACGAGGAAGCGTGTTAAATAAAAGCTTGTAAAAAGGCTGCTACTTAACCTGAGCTAATTTTCTTCTCAAAGGACATGATCGAACCCCGTTTACAGGAATATAATACAATAAAAATAACATGATTTTAAAGTTATACATAACATTCACTTCCGATGGCCAGGTATTCAACTATCACACACGTTTCACTCCAAACATAATTCACCAAATACAGTCTGTTACGAATTAGTTAATCATAAGTAATTTTTTAAGTGGTCTAACACGTTTTTTTTGTTTTTTTTTATTTTGTGGACGTTAGCATCAGATGTGCGGGGTGGTGTTGGTTGATGACACGTGACACGTGTGGACTGGGTGAGGACTGAGCGGGGGGGGGGGGGGCAAGGTTGTAACATTTTAATCTTTTGAGATCGCCATTACTGGTTGGATGACCTCTTAATAGATTTAATACAAGCAATTGAGAAGCGTCTTATAATTTGGAAATAGTGTACTCGAATATATCAATAATAAGTTTGAATTATATATACCGTGTCGTGAATTACTAGTACTTATCATTTCCTTCTTGTGTCTTGTAATGTATTATGTGTTTGTCGTGTGTCATTCATATGCGGTGTATATGACAAACCCTACCCAAGTGAAGGGGGGGGGGTAGTGGCTGAGAATATTAGAATTACAGCTTATACGAATGTATTATTGTTATAATTTTTTTTTTTTTTTTTTTTTTTTTTTTTTTTTTTTGCGATCCACAGATTTTACTTTTTTTTATTTTTTTTTTAAATACTTTTATTTGCAATTTAAAACAAGTACATCAACATCAAATTCTTTACATCATTTCGAACATCAAACGAAAACGAAAGGTTTTGCAAATGTAGGCCTACATAATAAATATTTACATGATGTGATGTATGTGATTTTACAAAATTGAAAGGCATAACAGTAAAGGGGGTGAAGGTCAAATGCAAATGACAGGGGTCCGGTTGAGAAGTTGGGGGGGGGGAATTGTTCAAGGAGGGGGTGGGGTTGTGAAATAACTTTTTTTTTTGTTTATTAATTCAATTGTTTTAAACATTTAAATCAGTAATAATAATATATTTGATAGATTTTACACAGCATCAAAGACATGAACAATGAACATCAATTGCATATATAATAATCAAAGGGAGAAAATAAAATGGCATAAGAACTAGACTAAAAATAAGGTGTGCAAACTAGGTTTCTCTTGACTGCTTAGTTTACTGTGCTGCGGAGTCAAAAGTTCACATTGTAGCCACCCATGGACAGAAATAGAAACGACAGTGGGAGAAGGGTCTCTGTAATACACATACTGATCTATCATTCCAAAACTTTACATGACATAAAATTGACCCTTGGCAATGAGGGCACGCTACCTTGAAATATCCGCCAGTCCGGTTGAGGGGGGGAAGTGTGTGTGTGTGTGTGTGGGGGGGGGGGGGTGTTGAGGTGTGTATCTCTTTCTACCATTCAGGTTGTGCACTTTAAAAGCCTGGGAAACAGAAGACTGTTCTAATGTTAATTTACTTGGGGGCTGATCGAGTGATGTTTGTCTTGAGACTAAATTAAAATTAATACTTTATTTATTTATTTCCTGTATATTATTTTTTTTTCTCAGTTAAGTGAGAGTTCCCAGTCTATGTCTTAGCTTTGCTTGAAATATTTCTTTTAACTCGATGTCCGTGTATTTTGTGAAAAAATATCTGACTTTATTCCTAATTTGCCATATAGTCGATCTATAAATAGCCGTTGCTACTAGTCTGTTTTCGTCTTCAGTTCTTTGTCTAGTCGTCTTAATTAAATTAAGTGTGATTGCTTTATTTCAGGGGTCTCCAAACTACGGCCCGCGGGCCGGATGCGGCCCGCGAGGTCCTCTCATCCGGCCCGCAGAGATCTTTTTGTCCACGGAAAAAAACGTTTGATGGTGATGGCTGAGGAACTTTGCCCAGAAAAATCAGACATGTCAGGAAAAAACTGGCCCCCTAACTGAAAATTGATAGTTAATGCGGCCCTCGGACTGAAAAGTTTGGAGACCCCTGCTTTATTTGATTGGTGGTGTTTAATATTTTGTTTACTTTTTTTATAATAATTGATTTATGACGATTCAAAACCACTAATGACCATTGATCTAGGTGAATAAATTACTTGTCTTTGAAAAATGTATACATTAAAGTTACTGTTTTTATTTTAATTTTATAACCCGAAACATTGTTAATGCATATCAGCGTGACTACTAATTTTTTTATGTTTTCTGAAACATATAAATAGTTTTCTCTCATAATTCATACTTTGACATTTTTTTTAATATATCATTCTAAAATTTACTAAAACCGACAGCTCAGTAATTTGCTTTGCCTTGTCTCCCTTGTAATTTTTTCCCATTTAAAAAATGGCAAAGGTCTTTGGCAGATATGCATTTAAATTAAAAAAAAACAACAAACATACACATTTTGTTCCAGACAGTATCTTTACTGATTTAGAACTCTAACTAATACAGTATAAAATATTAATTGTAATTGTATAACTGAAAAATATGTGTATAACGTTTAAATTGCGTTATTAATTATTTATTTTTTTTTTAAACTGAGAAACACCGCAACACTGAAGAAGGAGATTGTCGCAAACATGTTTTGGTAAAACGGCCTTCCGGAAAATGACGTTCGGGCAAACGAGATTCGTGTGTGATGAGGGGGATGGGGTTGTTTTGCATTATAAACAGCAATGCTAGAAAACGAATTTTAGCCTTTATTTCGCGTTTAAAAAACCGTTTTAATAAATAAACATTAATTAAAACACTCAATGTCGACAGAGTTTAGACAAGAAATGAAAGAATATCACTGTTTTAAGGAACATTCAACTGTCATTTTGAGGGGTGGGGAGTGTAGGTTGAGGTGTGACGTCATTTTTTAGCGCAATTTCCATTCTGGAGAATTGCGTTTATTAACTCGTCTTTTCTGGGAATGTATGAATGGATGGATGGATGGATGGATGGATGTGTGTCCGCAGCTTTAAGTCGTATCTCCTCCTCAACGGAGCAATATCGATGACTAGTTCCAAAAGTAAATATGTTAAACAAGTTACGAGGATGAACATAGGCCATAAAAATTCCGGGTTTCTTTCATGGATTTCCCGGAAAAGCCAAAAAACCTCGAAAAAATTCAGTTTTTGGCCCATATCTCGGCAACCAGACCACTTAGCGACTTGAAACATTTACCAATCGATTCCTGTCATAACTTAGAACAATATTGCCGAAGAAAGTTTTTAAAAATATCCTTTCGTTCGGTCACAAAATTTTTTTTAATTAATTAAAATTTGGACCGAATTAGTAGGCATTTTTTCCAACCACACCACACGCGTCATCACGTTCAATAGCTGCGCCATCACGCTCAATGGTGCGTCATCACGTTCAGTAGCTAGGCGCGCAATGGTTTTTAGTCATGTAACTCTATTGTAAATAAAACATGTATTTTAACCAATGGTTTTACTAACCCTGCTCTTGATTTACGCTACGACAGAGCTATTTTTAGATAACATAAGGAAATTGCGCTAAAATTGTCACTAGACTTTTTAATTACCTTGTTTTTGGAGTTGGGGGTCTGGCTTTTTGTGACTATACATGACTAAGGGGAGTGGCGGGCGGGGGCCTGGGGGGAAGGTAAAAAATTGGAAAAAAATCGTTTGGTTTTTTATGGATGACCACCTAAAAAAGCAATTTTACAAAATGTAATCGAGAGAAAATTTGGACTGATCAATGATATGAACAATGATATGATTCAAAAATGTAGTGGTAAAATTTCTAGTTATTCCTCAAATATTAGAGATATACAGTATCAGTGATATGTTTATGCATACTCGTTGTGTCTAAGCCTCGTACAAACTATAAGTAACCATAACATACTCGTTTCGCTAACTCTATCAGATATGTAGGTGTAAAAAAGATAAATTTTAAAAATAAAAGTGTTGTATCAAAAAAGTATAAAGTGTGCATTCTATCATATCTCTAAATATCTTCCTAACAATAATAAAACGCACAACATAGAAACAAACCAGACATTGTAATCACATAAAGGCCCTAATGGAAGAGTGAGAGAAGATTTTAAATGATATAGATGGAGTGACCACAGTACATGGACGCTTCTATGAACTAACGAGCAGCTATCATAAACTAATGAGCAACCATATTCAGTACTATCAGGCGGCCCTTAGGTTCTTAGGCTGCACAGACCTGATACACATAGTCTTTACTTTGACTATTTTATGTACCTTTGTCTACCCTTGGCGTTGAAATATCACTTTCTGTTTATATTCGGTTAGGTATTGTGGCTTATGATGTTCTTGAGTCCACCCGTATATAATGGGTACCTGACTTAAGTTAGAGAAACAAAGGTGGCTGAGCATAATGTTGATCACATCATCCCCTTGTTGGCTGGAGTTATAAAAACAGAGGAACTCTACTGCATCTATTCCATGTGTCTTAAGCACGAATGGTAACATTGTATGCTGAATAATAATAAATCAATAGCTGAAGTAATACTATAAGAAAGTATTTAATCAAAAATCGTTTAGCCATATATAACTCAGAGTCTTACACGAAGACCAATAAGTGTATGTAAGAGAGGGTGCATGTAGGAGAGGTTTAATGTAGGAGATGGACTTATGTAGGAGATGTTTAATGTAGGGGATTGGCTTATGTAGGAGAGGTTTAATGTAGGGGATGGGCTTATGTAGGAGAGGTTTAATGTAGGTGAGAACTTTATGTAGGGAAGGGTTGATGTTGTAGAGGGGTATATGTAGGTTTAAGTAGGAAAGGGTTTATATAGGATACGGTTTATAAAGGAGAGGGGTTTATGTAGAAGAGGGGTTTATGTAGGAGAAAAGTTTATGTAGGAGATGTGTTTATGCAGGCGAAAAAGTTTATGTAGGAGAAGGTTTTATGTAGGAGAGGAGTTTATGCAGAAGAAAAGTTCATGTAGGAAAAGGTTAATATAGGAGAGGTGTTTATGTACCTCTCTCCGACATAATAAAATATAAATTTTATCCTAACATGAGGTATATGATTAAAGTTTGAACAGTAAAATATACGGATGCGTACGTGTCTCTCTGGGACGGAGTGGTTTAGCGGTAGAGAGCTGCTAACCCGTAAGTCTCGAGCTCGAATCAGGGTTCAAGTCAGTAAACCGTCCCAGAGTCCACCCAACTGTGATGGGTACCTAATTCACGTTAGGGTAAGTAATGGCGGCTGGGCATAGTGCTGACCACACTATCTATGCATATGAACTCTACTTCACTTGCCCCATAGACCGTCAGGTTTGAAAGGGAAACTTTACTTTTTCTTTACTTATCTCTCTACTCAGCTGTTAAAATTTATGTTGAATGTATTCAAATTTGTCCTTCAGATATTTTGTATGGTAGTTTTAATGCCCCAAAATTCCCCAAAGTTAAGTGTTTTGAAAGGACACAAGTTTTGAAAATTCATAAAAAAATTAGTTTGAAGATATTCACTTAAAATTTTTAGCTGATTGCCCCAAAATATGGAAGAAGATTATGAATTGATTGTTTATTGGGCTTAAAGTGTAATATTTTATGAATGGTGGAAAACCTACGAAGGGGTTAATTTTTCAAGATGGCCGCCATTGTCATAGTTACCAAGATTTTTCCACCATTTTTTTTAGTGGAAATGCCTATGCGGATGTATCTTAATAAAGCTGTAAAGAAATAACTGTTTTCAAACGAGTATTAAAAAAGTTTTTTTTTTTTTTACCGGAGCCTTCCCCCTTAATTAATTTTTATTACAATGTATTAAAACATTTTTTAAACGCGAAATAACAGTTAAAATTCGTTTTCTAGCATTGCTTTTTACAATGCAAAACACCCCCTTCCCCCTCATCTCACAACGTCACAAAATTACGGACCCCCCTTTCCTCCTAAGAGTGTGACGTCATTTATGGACACCCCTAACCTGAGATAATTTTCTTCTCAATCGGCTTATGATAAATTCCCAAAAAAAAATTAAAAAAATAAAACAATAAAGAATTTTCGATTGTCCGACTGTCTGGAACTAATTTTGTGGTTTTTTTTTTTTTTTTTTTTTTTTTTTTTTTTTAAAATTTAAATACATATCTGCCAAAAACCTTTGCCATTTTTTATATGTGAAAAATTACGAGGGAGACAACGCAAAGCTAATGACTGAACTGTCGATTTTAGTACATTTTAGAAAGATATAATTTTAAAAAAATGGTCTCAGTATGACTTATCAAACAAAACTATTTAAAAGTTTTAGAAAAATATTAAAAATGTGTAGTCAAGCTAATATACATAAAAATCTCTCAGGTTATAAAATTTGAAAACAGTAACTTTAATGGATACATTTTTCTAAGACAAGCAATTTATTCCGCTGAATCAAGATTAAGATATCAATTTTACTTCCCGGAACAATTATTTTAACAAAAATACATTCAAATAAGTTTAATTCTCAGCCAATAACCCCCCCCCCCCCCTCCCCTCAGGGCAGGAATCGGTAACCTTTTGCGACGGAAGAGCCAAAAGCTACAATGTACGGAATTCCGAAATAAAAAATAAAACAATAAAGTGATTCCAACTAATACGAGAATTGTGTGAACTTAATACAATATATTTCAGAAGAGATACACGCCTCAACTTAATACAATCTGTTTCAGAAGAGATACACGACTCAACCCCCCCCCCCCTTCCACCCACTCCCATCCCTCCATCCGGACTTGCGGATAGATCAAAGCCAGCGCTCCCACACGCCAGGGATCAATTTTAGATTCGTTGTATTTTCTTATCATTTCATCAAATTTAAAAGCTTATTGGTATAGCATTTTATTTTTATTTTGTTTTGCAAGCTTTTCTTTTAGTTTGCAACGTCTGTTTGTTTGCTGATTTGTTTCAAATGTTTTACCTAAATTTAACCCACTTCTAATGCACAATTTCATTTAAGCTCCACTTCAATTAAAATAAAGGTTTATCTATTTTTAAATTTAATTAGATGTTTAATTTGTCATTAAAATTAACTAAACGATTTCGAAACTAAGGGGTGATAACAAAATAAATCATTTGTTAGATTACTATTTTTAATAACAGAAAGGAGATAATATGCAAAATGCTATCACTCTAACAGTCTGATGAGCTGTGGTTCACGAAATGTTTACAATCATAGAGCTAGTAGATCTTGTTAAGGCAGGGGTCGGCAACCTGCGGCTCGCGAGCCGCATGCGGCTCTTTTGGTGTCCAGTTGCGGCTCTTCAGCTTCATGCACAAATAATAATTATTTTATTTTATTTTCAAAACTCATAAAAATAGTCTACAACACTCGGTAATAAACGATATAACAATAGATATAAACAATAAACATTCACTATTCTATTAGAAAATGTAGTTACTCCCTATCTCAATGTACTTCCTATTACATTGTACATTCCATATTGAAACATTCAACTTCATAGTGGATATCGCAAAGAAACTAAACCAGCTAAGTGTAAAACTGAAAGAAAAACCCAGCCTATGTCTTGCTTGAAGAAGTGTAGTGTTTCGAAAAAAAAATACTTTTTTGTTGAATACATGGTGAGCGGTAAAATGAAGGATGTTTTCACTGAGAGATTTGAGCAATTCAAAACAAATGCAAGTACTCTGACTTAAATAGTAGATCCTCTAAATACAAATTCTAATGAGATATTTTCATTTATTCAAAGTTATGAATTTTAAATTATATATAGTATGATATTTGTTTAGGATTATATATATATATATATATATATATATATATATATATATATATATATATATATATATATATATATATATATATATATATGTATATATATAATTCTAAACATATATACTATTGACATAAAAATGTTTGCCGACCCCTGAGTTAAGGACATTAGGGGGAAGGGGAGACAAAAACGTTTTTAACTTTTTGAATCTAAGGGGAGGTAGTAGGATAAAGAACTATCCTTCGTTTTCTCAGCATGGTTTTGTCTGTACATTGTGGTCCCTGACGTCTGCTTTCACAGGGCAGAAAATCGTCTTTCGGATATCGCGACCTACTGGTGGTATTTTAAAGCAACTATTTTTTGTCGTGTCTACTTCATAAATCACGAACCACTAAAAAGTAGAAAATAAAACATATAGTAAAAAAAAAAAAAACAACTTTATAACGATAAGCTATTTGAATGTACTGAAAATAAGTTGGCTACATACAAATAATGGGCATTCTTTAGCAAAAGCTTCTTTCGCTCATTAGATCTTATACATGTTTTATATTTATACATTTATATATTTTAAATTTATATTTATTGGCCAAATCTAATTCCTCCAAAAAAAAAAAAAGAAAAAAAGTATTAGGGAAATAACAAACCAGGCTAGGACAGAGACTTTTAAATCCATCTCTGCGTTTGATTGGATAATTATGTCACGTGGTTCGCCCAATCTGTCAAAACGATCTCACGGTCAGGGTAAGCAAAGAAAGTGCTTATGTCGGTAAATGAAATAAACGTGCATTCGCCGGTCAAAATTAATTTTGTTTTGCTGCTATTTATTGACATACTTATTTTTTGAAAAAAGCTGAAAACTGACTTACTAATTGTAAATCTATATTATTTATCCCAGTTACATAGCACATACAAGCTATACTAAAATCTATATATCTAAATATATACTCACATTTGTGCTTGTGATGTTTTACTAAAAATAGATCAAATAACTGCACTGGACTATAAAAATAAACAGCTATGAGTAACACATGAAACACAGAAGACAGAAACACATCTGGTACAAAACAAATCCAGCACGGAATTAATCCAATACGATTGACGCGATTAAGGAAGTTTCTTATCTTTTCACATTAAGTCGACAGCGCCACTTTTTCTTCTTGTGCTAATTCGCAAAATGCACACAATTCTTTACAGGCTGTAAATTCCACAGCTCTACCATATGTTGTGGCGCCAGAATGTTTATTTATACTGTTTGTATATGTGTATGGGGATTGACTTTCTTATGTGATGCCTGACAGTTTCTTCATTGTGAAATATATCAACACTGACACTGTTCCAATTTCAATAATATAACGTTTTTATTTTTACACAATTTCAAATACCATAGTACTAATTCTACTGATATCTTGTATAGTATACTACTAATTTCTAAATACATTCCATTATTTCTTGACAATATATTCACACTTCTATCAACTGCAACACCACAACTGTAACTTAACTGACTTATCTTTGCTCAACTGCTTCTAACACTCGACTGACTTTCTACACGCTTGACTGCCAACTGACGCTATCTTTGAGCAAATGACCGTAACTGCTCTTCTCTCTTTTGATTGGTCGGCTATGTAATTGGTACTTACTCCTACCCACTGAGACTGCTTAAATTAGATAATATTCTAAACTATTCTACCCCTCTCCTGTGTTTTACTAATTATTTCTAAATATGTCTAAAGTTACTTCATAAAATGCATTCATATTGAATAATGTCATACGTAATTATATGTTTCAGTTAGTATGTTATTAAAATAAAATACTTTCAGATTGATTTACCATTTCTTGTTTAGAGAGAATGTAAGGGAGACAAAACACATAAACTTCCTAATGTGTCTTCTTTAATACATGTAAACACAACAGTATTACACAAATAATAGTTTATATGATTAATTAAACTGAGGGTTTATTTTTTATAGGAAAAATTGAAAACTTTGAATAGTAAAGTTAAAATTTTATTAAATTTTTAATGCAATTAAATATAAAGAAAAGCTTTTATTATTTGTATACGTGTTTCTTATAAGTGTGATTTGTTCATTTGTACTTATGCTCTACCTCAGATGATGACATGTTTGTTTTCTCACAAAGGATTTTGCCGATGGCTGATCTAGTGATGATTTAATTGAAATTTAAACTTTATTTATTGTTTTCCTGCACATTCTTTTTAAATTGTTTTTAGTTAAGTGATAGTTTCCAGTATATGTCTACAGCTTTGTTTGAAATATTTCTTTTAACTCGATGTTAGTGTATTTTGTAAAATAAAATCTGAATTGTATTCCTTATTTCCCATATAGTCGATCTATAAATAGCCGTTGCTACTAGTCTGTTTTCGTCTTCTGTTCTTTGTCTAGTCGTGTTAATTAAGTGTCATTGCTTTATTTGTTATGGCTGTTTGATTGGCGGTTTTTAATATTTTCGCAAGTGTTTGCTTTGCTTTCTCTCATCATCATCATCATCACTCCTTTTTGGCTCCCTGGGAGCAAAGGGCTGCGACTACATATTTCATGCGGACTCGGTTTTGGGCTGCTCCCTTAAGCTGTGCCCACGTGATCCCAGCTGTCTTTGCCTCTTCCTCTACCGTTCTTTTCCATGTTTGCTTTGGCCGACCCACTTTCCTTTTTCCCTGGGGATTCCAGTCCATAGCATGTTTTGCAATATTTTCTTTTTCTCTTCTTAACAAGTGTCCGATCCATCCCCATTTACGGGCCTTGATATCTATCTCTTTTGGCTGTTGCTTTAAAATTTGTCACAAGTCTTTGTTTGATATTGTGTCTGGCCATCTTATTTTAAGTATATGTCGTAAGCATTAACTGCTTTTATGTAGGGTTCTGATGTTCCAGGTCCCTAAGCTGGTTTTAATCTTGGGCGTTAGGAGATTTGTCAGCAAACTAGCTTCCGTTAGGCTTTCACTATAGTAGGCATCATGAGCTCTTCTAGAGAGGAACCTCCTAGACCAATTAGATGTTGGGTTTGTGTACTTGCAGTTTCTGTAGCAGTATATTGTTTACGAGATAAGGTTGCTAGCCTAATGTTTCAACCCCCAACCTGGAGGGCCAGGATGTTAGCTTTGGTCTGATCCCTACCCACGCAGACCTTCCCAGCTTGGTTGAACCTGCCAGGAGTTTACACTCCCGCTGGTATAGCTCTGGGGGTGGTCAGGATACACAAGCTGCCACGCCACGACAAGGCTCTAACACCGGATGACAGACATCTACATTCATGATCATACTATTTTTAAAGGTTTTGAAATACACTGATAATTGCTTTTAAATTACCAAATTAAACGCTTGTAATGGTTCGCTATATTTAAAAAAAAATTAAATGTGATTGCATATAAGTATTTTAATATAAATTAAGTAAGGATTTCCCTATGTTAATAATTGTTAGACATGGCAGTCGCGTTTGTCATTGTAGATATATTTGATCACCTGGCATCATCTGGGTGATGTAGTTGGTGCATATAAGCACCAGAACACATGTATTTTACCTGATTGTGTGTTGTGTGTTCAACGCTACATGAAATTGATATGTACATGCACTAAATTGTCAGCATTACACAGTATCCACACTGTTTTATTTCTTATTGAGTCAGGTACAGGGTGGACGCACTATTCACACTTGACGTGTTAGAAACCATGGAAACAACCACTGGACAACTCCGTCACATTATCTTATACATCAAATAGCAAGAAATAAAGTGTTCGTTTTAATTTTTTTTAAAGCAACTATCATTTACAATGATACCAATACTTTCTGTTATACAAGATAGTTTAATTAAAAGTTAATCAACTATTATATGTGAACGGCTATACTTAATGATGTAAGTGTAACGAACTGTTATGAAATACACATAGTTTTTAAAATCAATCAACACAAGTAAATAATTTCTATACTTTTGGTTTAGAATTGATGAGTGTAAAGTTATTCTTTTGTTACCATCTCATTATACTTATAAATAAAATCAACCAACCGTAAACTGGACACAGTTCATCCTCGACGGTCTCTGATCAGCATTATCTCCCATGTTATTGAATTATTTATGTACAATTGCTTCTCTCACTAACAAAACGACATTGGATCTTTTAAGCAAACGTATTTTATCTTGAATTAGGATTGTCTACTTTCTAAGAGCTTTAAAGACTGTGATAAAATAAACACATGTCTTCACTATGAGGTATGCTGCACAGGTTCTATCCATTTGATCAACTTGCTTTCCAGACATTAAGGAAGTAAATGCGCTACTGGTTTTACTGTAGAAAAATACACAGTTGAGGTTGTTGAATTAGTGGAAGCTTGAAGTTAGTTCCCATTTTATGATTATTATAAGATAACGGAGAATACTCTATAAATCGTTCAGAAATTTTAAAACAATAACTATATATCACAACAAAACATGGTTTTATTTGTATGTATAACATTTTGTAAAGAATAAAAATTAAATTAAATATTATATTTAACAATATAAAAATGTTTGGATTTAATTGATTTTGTTTTTGAAACTAGAATAAAGTTAAAAAAAAGCAAAACGATAACTTTCTTTGAAGCTGTTTGTGTAAACAATAGAACCATTCCGCTATACAATTGTTAAAATGATGATATCTATAATTCTATATTTACAGTTTGTACTCGTTCTTTTAAATGATAATAGTTTTTGTTTTGTTTCACTTCACAACATTCATAAATAAACCGGCAGTGATCTCCCCTAAACTTTCTCAAATATTCTTATATATAAAAAAACAGGGATTTGCAAAAATCTCGACTATTTTTGCACTATTACAAGACTTTCTCTATACTTCGTATATACATGAAAGCAAACACGTTTTAATAACACGCTTTTATATAATGATGCAATCAGAGTTTCTTCCAGGCATTTCCCCGTAAAAAACTTTTACCGCCTCCCCCCCCCCCCCCCAAACGAAATGAAATTTATTTAAATGAAATTTATATAATTTATATAGAAAATATATACTTTTAACAGTGTCCGCAAGGTTGCGTCGGGTAGGTCAGGTAGATAGCAGAAACAGGCAATAGCGAGTTGGTCAGATAGACCAATAAAAGCACAGGAGCTGACCGATGACGTGGGACGGTCAGCTGACCACTGCAGTGTGGGTCGGCAGAAGGTGTTAGGTTGTATTAGGGAGCAGACGTAATTATGTACAGTTAGGTACAGTGTTTCTTCTAGACTTTTTTCTCCGGGGGGGGGGGGGCACTTGAAATTTTCGGGGGGGGGGGGGGCGGTAGACTTTCTTTGGGGGGGGGGGGGGGCGGACACTGTTAAAAGTATATATTTTCTATATAAATTATATAAATTTCATTTCGTTCGTGGGGGCGGTAGAATTTTTTCGGGAAGGGCGAAGAGATGCCTGGAAGAAACTCTGGTTAGGTAGAGAGAATGTAGTGTGGTAGGATTTGTCATGGGAGTGCGGAGTTAGTAAAGTTAGTAATAGTAGATATCATATAGTATAAACAATCTACAGTAAATAATCTATTAGTTAGGTTAGGTAAGAAGTTGATTATACATGCTAGTAAAGGACTATGTATTTTGAACTTGAACCTGTGTGTTTGGATATTTCTGTCATCTCAATTCATCCACCCTCACAACTGGGTGGATTCGCTTCATCATTCATTCATCAAAAAATCACCCCATCCTCACAACTGGTGGAGCTCGGGACGAGGTAGGGAAAGAAAGTATATCGGTTTACTCATGACGGAGTACAACTAGTGTATAGCTTTCTCTATCGGTTTACTCATGACGGAGTACAACTGGTGTATAGCTTTCTCTATCGGTTTACTCATGACGGAGTACAACTGGTGTATAGCTTTCTCTATCGGTTTACTCATGACGGAGTACAACTGGTGTATAGCTTTCTCTATCGGTTTACTCATGTCGGAGTACAACTAGTGTATAGCTTTCTCTATCGGTTTACTCATGACGGAGTACAACTGGTGTATAGCTTTCTCTATCGGTTTACTCATGACGGAGTACAACTGGTGTATTGCTTTCTCTATCGGTTTACTCATGACGGAGTACAACTGGTGTATAGCTTTTTCTCTATCGGTTTACTCATGACGGAGAACAACTGGTGTATAGCTTTCTCTATCGGTTTACTCATGACGGAGTACAACTGGTGTATTGCTTTCTCTATCGGTTTACTCATGACGGAGTACAACTGGTGTATAGCTTTCTCTATCGGTTTACTCATGACGGAGAACAACTGGTGTATAGCTTTCTCTATCGGTTTACTCATGACGGAGTACAACTGGTGTATAGCTTTCTCTATCGGTTTACTCATGACGGAGTACAACTGGTGTATAGCTTTCTCTATCGGTTTACTCATGACGGAGTACAAATGGTGTATAGCTTTCTCTATCGGTTTACTCATGACGGAGAACAACTGGTGTATAGCTTTCTCTATCGGTTTACTCATGACGGAGTACAACTGGTGTATAGCTTTCTCTATCGGTTTACTCATGACGGAGTACAACTGGTGTATAGCTTTCCCTATCGGTTTACTCATGACGGAGTACAAATGGTGTATAGCTTTCTCTATCGGTTTACTCATGACGGAGTACAACTGGTGTATAGCTTTCTCTATCGGTTTACTCATGACGGAGTACAACTGGTGTATAGCTTTCTCTATCGGTTTACTCATGACGGAGTACAACTGGTGTATAGCTTTCTCTATCGGTTTACTCATGACGGAGAACAACTGGTGTATAGCTTTCTCTATCGGTTTACTCATGACGGAGTACAACTGGTGTACAGCTTTCTCTATCGGTTTACTCATGACGGAGAACAACTGGTGTATAGCTTTCTCTATCGGTTTACTCATGACGGAGTACAACTGGTGTATAGCTTTCTCTATCGGTTTACTCATGACGGAGTACAACTGGTGTATAGCTTTCTCTATCGGTTTACTCATGACGGAGAACAACTGGTGTATAGCTTTCTCTATCGGTTTACTCATGACGGAGTACAACTGGTGTATAGCTTTCTCTATCGGTTTACTCATGACGGAGTACAACTGGTGTATAGCTTTCTCTATCGGTTTACTAATGACGGAGAACAACTGGTGTATAGCTTTCTCTATCGGTTTACTCATGACGGAGTACAACTGGTGTATAGCTTTCTCTATCGGTTTACTCATGACGAAGAACAACTGGTGTATAGCTTTCTCTATCGGTTTACTCATGACGGAGTACAACTGGTGTATAGCTTTCTCTATCGGTTTACTCATGACGGAGTACAACTGGTGTATAGCTTTCTCTATCGGTTTACTCATGACGGAGTACAACTGGTGTATAGCTTTCTCTATCGGTTTACTCATGACGGAGAACAACTGGTGTATAGCTTTCTCTATCGGTTTACTCATGACGGAGTACAACTGGTGTACAGCTTTCTCTATCGGTTTACTCATGACGGAGAACAACTGGTGTATAGCTTTCTCTATCGGTTTACTCATGACGGAGTACAACTGGTGTATAGCTTTCTCTATCGGTTTACTCATGACGGAGTACAACTGGTGTATAGCTTTCTCTATCGGTTTACTCATGACGGAGAACAACTGGTGTATAGCTTTCTCTATCGGTTTACTCATGACGGAGTACAACTGGTGTATAGCTTTCTCTATCGGTTTACTCATGACGGAGTACAACTGGTGTATAGCTTTCTCTATCGGTTTACTAATGACGGAGAACAACTGGTGTATAGCTTTCTCTATCGGTTTACTCATGACGGAGTACAACTGGTGTATAGCTTTCTCTATCGGTTTACTCATGACGAAGAACAACTGGTGTATAGCTTTCTCTATCGGTTTACTCATGACGGAGTACAACTGGTGTATAGCTTTCTCTATCGGTTTACTCATGACGGAGTACAACTGGTGTATAGCTTTCTCTATCGGTTTACTCATGGCGGAGTACAACTGGTGTATAGCTTTCTCTATCGGTTTACTCATGTCGGAGTACAACTGGTGTATAGCTTTCTTTATCGGTTTACTCATGACGGAGTACAACTGGTGTATAGCTTTCTCTATCGGTTTACTCATGACGGAGTACAACTGGTGTATAGCTTTCTCTATCGGTTTACTCATGGCGGAGTACAACAGGTGTATAGCTTTCTCTATCGGTTTACTCATGACGGAGAACAACTGGTGTATAGCTTTCTCTAATATCACAAAGCGGGTTTCTTCAGCTGGACAGAATTTTGGATCACCAACAAGTGGAACCTTCACCATGTTCAAAAAGATAAGCACCTTCCTACATTTTTTTAAACGTTTGGGGTGGGTTTAGACCTGTGCTGGATAGTTTGTGCCAGCGGTTTTCTGCCTTATACATTCTGTTGTTACGCCCTGTTGCCTCAGTTATTTTGACTTTCCTCAACATACATACACACATACACACACACACACACACACAAAAGCATGGAGGCAGAGTTTCAATGCTATAAACGGGGCATATCACTAGATAAAACAGGCGAAGAATTTGAAACATCTTTAGAGAGTAGGTTAGGAAACAAGATAGTAAGGAATGTCAAGAACAAAAGCAGAGTTAGCGATAGAATTAGTGAAACAGAAAGTACATCAAATAGATAACACGTAACTGCCCTAGAACACCAACCCCATGACCAAGAATTTGACCCGGACCCCCCCCCCCCCCACGAATGATTTTGAATAACGGACATAATAGTCGAGTATTTATGTGAATCTAAGTAGTCGAGAAAATCGGCGTGAAGTCGATACAGTCATAAGTTACGTGAAGTCAGTGTAGTCAAAACTGAAGTCAATTGTGTTATTGAAGTCAGTGAAGTAAACAACGTCAAAAGTAAAGTCAATTGTGTTATTGAAGTCAGTGAAGTAAACAAAGTCAAAAGTGAAGTCAATTGTGTTATTGAAGCCAGTGAAGTCAACAAAGTCAAAAGTGAAGTCAATTGTGTTATTGAAGTCAGTGAAGTAAACACAGTCAGAAATTAAGTCAAAGAAGTCATTCGAAGTCAGTTAAGTCAGTTAATAAAGTCGTTGAGGTCTTAGTGACGTAGTTGAAGTCGTTGAAGTCAAGGAAATGAATTTGAAATCAAAGTGAAGTCGTTAAAGTCTTTGAAATCAAAGTGAAGTCGTTTAAGTCGTTGAAGTCGAAGTTAGGTCAGTTTAAGTCAGTCAGTGAAGACTATTAAGTTAAATTGAAGTCGAGGTCGGTCATGGAGGTATATTAAGTCAGTCGTCAAAGTAAAATAAGTCGTAAATTGAAGTCAGTCAAGTTACTGAAGTCGTAAATTGAAGTCAGTCAAATTACTGAAGTCCCAAGTGAAGTCAGTCAAGTTACTGAAGTCACAAGTGAAGTCATGGGTCGGCAACCTGCTGCTCGAGTTGCGGCACTTTAGCTCTATGCACAAATATTAATACATAATTTATTTTGTTTTCAAAACTCATAAAAATATTAGTCTGCAACACTCGGTAATAAACGATATAACAATACATATAAACAATAAACATTAACTATTATATTAGAATATTTAGTTACTCCCTATCTCAATGTACGTCCTATTACATTGTCCATTTAGAATTGAAACATTCAACTTCATAGTGGATATCACAAAGAAACTAAACCAGCTAAATGTGAAACTGAAAAGAAAACCCAGCATTTGTCTTGCTTGAAGAAGTGATTTGTTACGGAAAAAAAATCGTTTTTGTTGAATACAAGGTGAGCGGTAAATTACTTAATTACGAAAAATCTAAAAAATGTCATAATGAATGTATTGCTACTATTTAATCACTTCAGAATTAATATAAACCAAATGAAGGATGTTCTCACTAGAGATGTGAGCAATTCAAAACAATTGCAAGTACTCTGACTTACATAGTAGATCCTCTCAACACAAATTCAAATGGGATTTTCTCATATATTCAAAGCTATTTATATTAAATTATATATATAGTATGATATTTATTTAAGTTGCCGACCCCTGCCCTAGGGGGGTTATTGGCTGAGAATTAGAATTATAGCGTATCATACCCCGCTATTTAGTTGTTTTATTTTCTACTTTTCAGTAATTCATAATTTGTGAATTCGACAGTACCAATGCTGCCACTGAAAATATTTGCTTTAAAACACTACCCCCCCCCTCTTTCTCCTAACCCCGACCCTCCCCTCCCCCCCCCCCCCCCCCCCCCCCCCCGTGAAAGCAGCCTCCTCTTAGTTACCACCTGTAAGTTTAAAATCGTTCCAAACTAAATTATCTGCCCCTAATAGCCGTCACTAAACCCGGCTTTACGATTTGTAAACATTTAATTTAGCGTGACCACAACTCACCAGACCATGTGGGGGTGGGGTTGGGGTGGTAGTGATAGCGATAGAGAGAAAGAGAGGGGACTGTAAGGAGGCGCTTGCAGCTTGTTTTCTAACGGCTCCCAGAAGAGAATTATATATATAGATACCAGGGGCGGCACTTTTGAGACGGAAGAGCCAAAAGTTATAATTTACAAAATTTCCCAGTTTCTAAAGAGCCACATTTTTGTTTCAATTTTTTGGTATTTGATTGGGATTAGATAAATAAAATTAGATCCAGTGTTTCTTCCAGACTTTTTTCTCCGGGGGGGCACTTGAAATCTTCGGGGGTGGGGGCGGTAAACTTTGTTCGGGGGGGAGGGGGGGCGGACACTGTTAAAAGTATATATTTTCTATATAAATTGTATAAATTTCATTTCGTTCGGGGGGGCGGTAAAAAATTTTCGGGGGGGCTAAGCCCCCCCCCCCGCCCCCCCCCCCCCCCGAAGAGATGCCTGGAAGAAACTCTGATTAGATCTGTAATTTTTATAATTTTAAATAATTAGCTTTAACTGTGAGATAACATTTATTCACACAAAAACATACATATATTTTGCCAGCGTAATAAAACTAGAAATCAAATATAATAACTATAGGACTCTCCCAATCCACTTTAGAAGCTGTTAACTTTTTTTTTCTTTACGGATATCACCGGCTCTGGATGTGTCTCCCATTAGCCAGGCATCCATCGACACGACAAACTCAGACAAACGGGCTTGGGTGTCGGCTCGATTACCTTGTATCGGTCACTTCTGTCCTTTGGTTCTCACCAGGCTTATCTTCCACCCCACGGAGCCCAGGGTAAGCTCGTACCCTACAGTCCAGTACCCAGCTCGACCGTAGGAAGCTAATAAATTAAAAAAATTAAAATGAATTAATATAACTATTAGTATTCGTGAAAGCAGCTGGAGAGCACATTTTGACATCAAAGGAGCCGCACGAGGCTCGTCAGCCGCAGGTTGCCGACCCCTGGCTTATACTACTAATATGAATGTATTATTAATAAAATAATTGTTTCCAGACTAAGAAGCGAGTTGTGGAGCAGACATTAAGATGAATAAGTTGCTAGTCTTAGAAAAATATATACATTAAAGTCACTGTTTTCAATGTTTATAGCATGAAAGATTTTTAATGCATATTAGCGTGACTACTAATATTTTGTTTATATTTTCTAAAGCCTATAATTAGCTTTGTTAGATAATTTATACTGTGACCGTTTTTTTTAAATATATCTTCTAAAATTTACAAAAACCAACCGGCTAGTAATTTGCTCTGCGTTGTCTCCCTTGCAATTTTTTTCCGTATAAAATATCGCAAAGGTCTTTGACTGATATGTATTTAAATAATAAAAAAAAAAAAAAAAAAAAAAAAAAAAAAAAAATCATAAAAAACGTTTTAATAATAATGCACTAAAAAGTAGAAAATAAATTATAGACAACTATTTAAATAACTATAAAGTTTTTCTTTTTTTTTTGGGGGGGGGGGGGGGGGAATTTGTCATAAGCCGATTGAGAAGAAAATTATCTCGGGTTAGAGATGTCCATGAATGACGTCACACTCTTAGGAGGAAAAGGG